>NC_089260.1:78442564-79642564 GCF_963930625.1 Muntiacus reevesi | reverse complement strand
TTTATTACACAAAAGCTCTAAGCAATCAAGCCTCGTCTCTGGCCCTGAATTGAATTCTTCTCCTCTGGAGGCCAAGAATTCCAGTGTCTTTGCGTGGTTCAGCAATAACTTTCAAGATCATCCTGGAGATTCTGGCCTTGTACCCCAGGAACATGGTCAGATAGGGGGTCACCCTTGAGACTGTGGGCTTTTGACCCAGGTGCAGAGTGTTGGAGTGGCGGGAATCCTGGATAATTTGCACATGTGACCCCAGGCAAAGGGTCTGGGAGGTAAGGTCACCTTGGAGACTGTGAATATGTTACCCAAGGTGCAGGGTGTGGGAGATAATGTCACCCTGGAGAATGTAGACTTCGAGCACAAGGGATAAGTTCTTGACATTGGGGTCTCATGGATGATTCCACTCAGACAGTGTATGGGGATGGGATTCACCCTGGAGACTGTAGATATGTGATCTCAGGTACAGGATTTCCGAGGGGGTCACCCTGGAACCTGTGAATATGTGATTCCAGGTGCAGGGTCTGCGAGGGAGTCACCATGGAACCTGTGTTTGTGTGACTCCAGGTGAGGTCTACAAAGTTTTGACAAACTGGAGGCTGTGGACATGTGACCCCTATTACAGGGTCTTGGAGGGGGTAACCCTTGTGGCCAGGGTCATGGGATGCAAGGTTATATGTCTGGGAGGTGGGGATACCCTGAGAGTATGGAAGTGTGACCCCAGGTACAGGTTCTGGTAGTTGGTGCCATCCTGAAAATGGTGGACATTTCACCCGAGGTATGGTTTCTGGGAGGTGGGGCCACCCTGAAAACTCTGGACATGTGACCCCAAATGCAGGGTCTGGGAAGTAGACTCACCATGGAAAATGTGGACTTGTGACCCCAGATACAGAATCTTGAGGGTGGGGTCACCTGAAGGCTGTATACTTGTGACACCAGGTACAGGTTATACAGGGGGCCACCCTCGAGACTGTGGACATGTGGTCACAGGTGTATGGTATGGGAAGTGCAGTAACCCAGGAGATTGTGGATATATGACAGTAGGTATAGGGTCTCAGGTATGTCACCATGGAAAGTGTGGACATGTGACCCCAGGTGCAGGTTTGGGTGGGATCACCCTGGAGACTGTGGTTGTGTGACCCAAAGTTCAGGGTAGGAAGAGGGTTTCACCCTGCAGACTGTGGATCTATGACCACAGGTACAGGATCTGGTGGTAGTCACTGTGGCGATGGTGGACGTATGAAACCTAGTACAAGTTTACGGAGGGGGTCACCCTCCAAGACTGTGTACATGTGACCCTCGTTTCAGGGTCTGGGTTGAGGTCACTCTGGAAACTATTTGCCGTGTGACTTAGGTTCAGGGTTAGGGGATACGTTCACTTTGGACACTGTGGTCATGTGACCCCAGATGCACCATTTGGGAGGCAAATCATCTTGGAGACTGGATACGTCACCCTAGATCCAGGGTCTGAATGGGATCCCCCAAGGTGAGATTGTGAATATGTGACTCCAGGTGCAAGGCCTGCGAGGAAGTCACCTTGGAACCTGTGTTTGTGTGACTCCAGGTGGAGGGTCTGGGAAGTGATGACACTCTGGAGACTGTGAACATGTGACTCCATTACAGGGTCTTGGAGGGGGTAACCCTGGCATCCAAGATCATGGGACACCATCTTAAATGTCTGGGCGTGTGGTAACCCTGAGACTATGGAAGTGGGACCCCAGGTACAGGTTCTGGGAGTTCGGGCCAACCTGAGTGACTGTGGATGTTTCACCCTAGGTACAGTTTCTGGGAGGTGGGGTCACCCTGGAGACTCTCGACAAGTGACCCCAAGTGCAGAGTCTGGGAGGGGGGCTCACCATAGAAACAGTGGACTTGTGACCCTAGGTACAGGATATTAACAGTAGGGTCATCCTGGAGTCTGTCGACTTGTGACACCTGGTACAGGTTTAGGAGGGTTGTCACCCTGGATCCTGTGGATGTGTGATCCCAGGTGCATGGTATGGGAAGTGGGGAAGCCCAGGAGACTGTATATATGACACTAGGTACAGGGTCTGGGGGATGACACCATGGAGAATATGGACTTGTGATCCCAGGTGCAGGTTCACAAGGTTCAGGGTACAAAATGGGTCTCATCAGGCAGACTGTTGAACTGTGACCACAGGTTCAGGATCTGTTGGTGGTTACTGTGGCAATGGTGATCGTGTGAAATCTGGAACAAGTTCAGGGAAGAGGTCACCAGTGAGACAATGGACATGTGACCTTAGGTGTAGGTATTGGTATGTGGTCACTCTGGAGACTGTGGATGTGTGAGTAAGGTGCAGGGTTAGGGGATGGGGTCACTGAAGATTGTGGACATATGACCCCAGATGCACTGATTGGGGAGTCAAGTCATCCTGGATACAGGACATTTGACCCTAGATGCAAGGTCTGAACTGGGTCCCCCAAGACCCTAGGATATCTGAACACAGGTACACGGTCTGGGGTGGGGGTGACCCAGGAAACTCTGTATATGTGACCTCAGGTACAGTGTCTGGGAGGTACGGGGTCACTCTGGGGACTGCAGGCATTTAATGTCAAGGAAATGGTCTGGAAAGGGTGTCACCCTGCACGATGTGGATATGTGAGCCCAGGTGCAGTGGGTGAAGTGGGGTTCACGCTGGAAACTGTTGACATGTGACTCCAGGTGCAGGGTATGGGAGGGCGAACATCCTGGAGATTGTGGATGTGTGTAAATAAGCACAGGGTCTGTCAGGGGAGGGTTACCATGGAATCTGTGGCGAAGTCACCAAAGGTATAGGGTATGAGAGGTGGGGTCACACCGGATACTGAGAACATGTGACCCAAGTTACAGAGACCAGGAAGGGGGTCACCACGGAGCCTGCGAATCTGTTAGCACATGTGCAGAGTCTGGGAAATGACATCACACAAAAGTCTGGGGACATGGGATGCCAAGTGAACAGTCTGGGAGGGAGTCACCCTGGAGTCAGTTGATGTGTGACCCCGGGTACAGGCACTTGTGGGTGGGGAAAGCCTCGAGACTGTAGACATGTGATCCCAGTTACTAGCCTTGAATGTGGGTAAACCCAGGAGACTCTGGACATGTGACCGCAGGTACAGGATGGGGGAGGTGGGGTCACCCTGGCGACTGTGCCAATGTGATCCCGTGTACAGAGTCTGGGGAGGCGTGTCTTCCTGGCCACCATGTACATGTAACCCCAGGTACAGGGTTAGAGATACGGGGTTACCCTGGAGACTGGGGCAATGTGACCAGAATTACAATATTCTGTGAGGTGTAGTCACCCTGGAGACTGCGGAGGTGTGAGACCTGGTGCATGATCTGGGAGGCATTGCCACCCAGGGGACCATGGATGTGTGACCCTAGGTTCACGGGCTTGGAATTGGTGTCACCCTAGAACCAGTGGGTATTGGAACTCAGTGCAATTGTTTGACATGTGGTGTTACCCTGGGCACTGTGGACATATGAACCCAGGGGCAAGTTCTGGCGAGTGGGGTCACCCTGAGACTATCTACGTGTGACCCTAGGTACAGGGTTTGGGAGTTGGTGAATGTGACCATGTGACACCATGTACAGTGTCTAGGAGGGTGTTCACCCTAGAGGCTGTGGGTATTTGTCCCAAGGTACAGTGTCTGGAATGTGAGGCCATGCTAGAATCTGTGGACATGTGACGCTGGGTGCTGGGGTCAATAGTCCAGCATCTGGAAGACTGTGGTTATGTGAGCCCTGGTACAGTGATTTGGATGAGTCACCTGTGAGACTGTGGATATGTGGCTCCAAGTGCAGGGTCTATGAGGGAGTCATCCTGGAACCTCTGTTTGTGTGCCTGCAGGTGAAGGTTCTGGGAAGTGATGACATACAGGAGACTGTGGACATGTAAACCACATTACAGGGTCTTGGAGGGTGTAACCCTGTGGACCAGGGGCATGGAACAGCCTCAATGTCTATGGAAGAGTGACTCCAGGTACCGTTTCAGGGAGTTGGGACCATCCTGAAAACAGTAGACGTTTATCTCCAGGTAAAGTTTCTGGGAGGTGAGATCACACTGGAGACAGGAGTGTGACCCCAGGTATGGGATCTTGAGGGTGGGGCCATCCTGGTGGCTGTGGACTTGTGACACAAGGTACAGGAATGGGATCGGGGTCACCTTGCAGACTGAGCATGTGATCCCAAGTGCATGATATGGGAAATGGGGTAACCCGGGAAACTGTGGATATATGACACTACATACAGGGTCTGGGTGCATATGTGACACTAGGTGCCCACTCCAGTACTCGTGCCTGGAAAATCCCATGGATGGAGGAGCCTGGTAGGCTGCAGTCTATGGGGTCGCTAAGAGTCAGATACGACTGAGTGACTTCACTTTCACTTTTCACTCTCATGCTTTGGAGAAGGAAATGGCAACCCACCCAGTGTTCTTGCCTGCAGAATCCTAGGGATGGGGGAGCCTGGTGTGCTGCCATCTATTTGGTCGCAGTGTTGGACATGACTGGCATGACTTAGCAGCAGTAGCAGCAGCAGCACAGGGCCAGGGGGATGTCACCATGCAGAGTATGGACATGTGACTCCAGCTGCATGTTTGGCAGGGATGACCCTGGAGACTGGCTAGGTGAACCAAGGTTTAGGATACGAAAGGGTCTCACCCTGTAGACGGTGGACCCTGACCACAGGTACATGATCTGGTGGTGGTCACTGTGGGGATGGTGCATGTGTGAAGCCTGATAGAAGTTCGAGGAGGGGGTCAATATGGAGAAGGTGGAGGTGTGACCCTATGTGCAGGGTCTGGAGTGAGGTCATTCTGGAGACTGTGGCTGTGTGACTAATGTGCAGGGTTAGGGAATGGGGTCACTTTGCAGAATGTGGACATGTGACTCCACATGCACTGTTTGGGTCATCCTGGAAACTGTGGACAAGTCACCAAAGTACAGGGTATGAGATGTGGTGTCACACTGGAGACTGAGGACATGGGATCCAAATTACAGGGTCTGGGAAGGGGATCACCATGGAGACTGTGGATCTGTGACCACAGCTATAGAGTCTGGGAAGTGATATCACACAGGAGACTGTGGACATAGGATGCCAGGTGAAGGGTCTGGGAGGGAGTCATCCCGGAGACTGTGGATGTGTGACCCCATGTAAAGGCTCTTGAGGGTGGGGAAAGCCTGGTGACTGTGACCTGTGACCCCAGGTACAGGGTTGGGAATTTAGTATCGCCCTGGAAACTGTGCCAATGCGACCTCAGGTACAGGGTCTGGGGAGAGGTGTCATCCTGGCCACCATTGACATATAACCCCAAGTACAGTGTCTGAGATATGGGGTCACTCTGGAGACTGAGGCCATGTGACCGGAGGTACAATCATCAGTGAGGTGGGTTCACCCTGGAGACTGTGGACGTGTAACTCCAGCTGCAGTGTCTGGGAGGGGTGTCAACCTGGAGACTGAGGACGTGTGAGACCAGGTGCATGATCTGGGAGGGTTTGCGACCCAGAAGACTATGGATCTGTGTCCCCAATATCAGACTTTGGTGTGGATGTTGCCATCGAGACTGTGGATGTTTGACACCAGGTGAAGGGACAGGGAAGGGCATCACCCTCAAGACCCTGGAGGTAGGATCCCACATTCAGAGTCTGGGAAGGGAGTTCTTCAGGAGTCTGTGGAAATGTTATGTCAGAAAAAGGGCCTGCAGTGGTTACCCTGGTGACTATGTACATTTGACACATAATACAAATACTGAGATTGGGGGTCATCCTGGAGATTGGAGAAATGTAACCACAGGTGCAGATTCTGAGGACGAGGTCACCTTGGAGACTGTTGACATGTGACATCAGGTGCTTCATCTTGGAAGTGGATCATTCTGGAGATTCTGGACATGTGACCCCAGGAACAGGGTCTGAGAGGGGGTCACCTTTGAGATTGTGAGCTTTTGACCCAGGTACAGCATGTTGGAAGGGTGGTAACCCTGGAGAATGTGCACATTTGACACCATGTACAGGCTCCGGGAGGTGAGTTCACCCTGTTGACTATGGCTATGTGACCCAAGGTGTGACTCTGGAGACTATGGATATGTGACCCAAGGTGTGACTCTGGAGACTATGGATATTTCTCACCCAAACCAGGTCTGGGGATGGGGATCACACTGGAGGCTATAGACATGTGACCCCAGGTGCAGGGTCTGCAAGAGGTACACCCTGGAGCCTGTGGATATGTGACCCTGGGTGCAGGATCTGGGTGCTTGGGTCACCCTGGAGACTGTGGTCATGTGAGCCCCAGTGTGGGGTTTTGGATGAGTCACCCTGGAGACTGTGGATAAGTGACTCCAGGTGCAGGGTCTGCAAGGGGGTAACCTGGAAACTGTGATTGTGACTCCAGGTGAAGATTCTGGGAAGTGACGACACACAGCAGACTGTGGACATGTGATCCCCATTACAGGGTCATGGAGAGGGTAACCCTGGCTAACAGGGACATGGGAAACCGGGTTCAATGTGTGGGAGGTTGGGTAACCCTTACGCTATGGAAGTGTGACCCCAGGGACAGGTTCTGGGAATTGTGTCCATCCTTAAAACTGTGGATGCTTCACACTGGTAGCTTCTGGGAGGTGTGGTCACCCTGAAGACTCTGGACATGTGACCACAAGTTCAAGTTCTTGGAGGTGGACTCGACATGGAAATAGTAGACTTATGACCCCAGGTACAGGATCTTGAGGGTAGGGTCATCCTGGAGGCTGCGGATTTGTGACACCAGGCATAGATTTTGGAGGGTTGACACTGGAGACTCTGGATGTATGTTTCCTCTGCAGGAGAGCTCCAGTGAACCTAGGTCTGTCTGAAAAATTCTTGGATCATGTGGGGAAACAGCCTGTGTGTTAATCTGGACACCCAGGTTCAAATTGGATATTTTTCTCGGGTGGCCCTAAAGCGGTGTGACCTATCCACATCTTGAAAATCCGTCCAATTGCCATTTTCTTACTTTTGACAGAGCTAACTTTGTTCCACCCCTGGGGTTTCTGAAGCACATGGGAGGCTCGCAACTCCTATCTTTGGGTCTATTTACAGTGGAATGTCACCTCACAGAGGTGACCGCAGTAACGGACCCAGCACTCTGAGACATATTCCTGCAGTCTGCTTCCTCATGGGCAGTACCAGTATCACCTAGATATGTGTTTGAAAGGTGGGAAAATGCACTGAGACACACGGCACAGACTCTCAAATTTAGGTCCTCTGAGCAGAACTGGAGGGTTTATGTCTTAGGAGCTAAAGAGTTCCTGCAAGAGAGAGGTATGAAAACACACTCTCTGTAGATGCCTTTCCTTCCTTGAAGAAATATAGGTTTCCAAGTATCCTGGGAACTGAGAGTCACACAGTGCTTGAAAAGTGCTTGCTTAGACATGAGATTTCAATGGTAATTTCCACTTGGGGCTGTAGCCAAACAGAGGGGTCCCACACTCACTGGGAAAGGCAAAGCAATATCTAAATGTCTATTCCATCCCGTTTTCTCTGTAGGAGAGCTCTAGTGAGCGTAAGTCTGTCTGGAAAATTCTTGGATCCTTTGGGGACACACCCTTTTTGTGAACCAGGATACCAGAATGAGGGGGCAAAATTCGTGTCTCTCTCTGTGGGTCTTAAAGCAGTGTGGCCTAGCAACAGCTTGAAAATCCATCCAATTGCTCTTTTCTTGATTCTGAGAGAGCTAGATTTGCTCCATCCTTTTTGATTTCTGAAGCAAGTGGGTGAATTGCAACTCCCAGCTGTGGGCCTTTTTACAGTGGAATGCCACCTCGCTGAAGTGAGTATAGTGAGGGACCTAGCCCTCTTGGACGCACTCTCGCAGCCTGCTTCCTCATGTTCAGTACCGGTATAACCTAGGAATGGCTGTGCAAGGCTTGGAAAGTGCAGGGAGAAACATGGCCTTGACTCTGGAATTTAGTTCCTCTGAGCAGTACTGGAGGCCTCCAATTTGGGAAGCTAAACAGTTCCTGCAAGATAGAGGGTTGAGAATACACTCTCTTTTGATGCCTTTCTTTCCTTGAAGGAAGATATCTTTCCCTGCTTTCTGTGAACTGAGAGTCACACACTGCTTGAAAAGTGCTTGCTTGGAGGTCATCTTTCAGGGGCATTTTCTGCTTGAGTCTGGGGCAAACCAACTTCCAATGTCTGTTCCATCCCATTTCCCCAGCAAGAGAGGTCTAGTGAGCCTAGTTCTGTGGAAAATTCTTGGATCCTGCCGGGACACACCCTGTGTTTGAACCTGGATACCTGACCTACAGGGCACAATTCGCATTTTTCTCTCAGGGGGCCCTAAAGTGGTTCAGCCTAGCAACAGCTTGAAAATCCGTCCAATTGCTATTTTCTTACCTCTGACAGAGCTAGCTTTGCTCTACCTTTTGGAATTTCTGAAGCAAGCGGGTGGCTCACACCTTGTATCTCTGAGCCTGTCACTCGAATATCAGCTCACACAGTTGACCACAGTAAGGCACTCAGCCCTTTCAGACACACTCCTGCTGCCAGCTTTCTCATGGTCAGTACCGTTATGACCTAGGAATGTGTTTGCCAGACTCGGAAATTACAGGGAGACACACGGCCCTGACTCATGAATTTAGGTTCTCTCAGCAGACCTGCTCGTCTCATGTTTTAGAAGCTCAAAATTTCCTGCAAGATAGAGGTTTGAAAACACACTCTCTGTGGATGTCTTTCCTTCCTCAAAGGAAGATAGCTTTCTTCACATTCTGTGACCTGAGAGTCACACTCTGCTTGAAAAGTGCTTGCTTGGAAGTCTATTTTCTGTGGCAATATCTCCTTGAGGCTGTGACCATAGGTAGGGGTCCCACACTCACAGGGAAAGGCAAAGAAACCTCCAAATGGCTGTTCCAACCAGTTTTCTCTGTAGAAGAACTCTAGTGGACATAGGTCTGTCTGGAAATTTCTTGAATCACGAAGGGACACATCCCATGTGTGAACCTGAATACCAGACCTAGGGTGCATAATTTGTATTTTTCTCTCTGGGTGCCATAAAGAGGTGTGGCTAGCAATTGCTTGAAAATCCATCCAATCACTTTTTTCTTACTTCTGACAGTGCAACCTTTGGTCCACCATTCAGGATTTCTGAAGCAAGCTGGTGGCTCACAACTCCTAGCCACATGCTGATTTGCATAGAAAGTTACCTCATCTAGGTAAGCACAGTATGGTACTCAGCACTCTCAGAAACATACCGGAAGCCTGCTTTCTCATCAGCAGTCCTGGCATTACTCAGAAATGTATTTACAAAGCTCAGAAAATGCTCAAAAACACACTGCCCTTGCTCTGAAATTTAGGTCCTTTGTACCAACCTAGAGGTCTCACATTGTAGTATCTAGACAGTTCCTGATATAGAGAGCCTGTTTCCTCATGGGCAGTCCTGGTATGACCAAGAAATGTGTTTACAAAGCTCAAAAAGTGCAGGAAAACACATTGCCCTGACTCTGGAAGTGAGATCCTCTGGGCAAATATGGAGAATTCACATCTTTGAAGCTAGACAGTTCCTAATAGATAGGGTCTTGAAAACACACTGTCTATAAATACATTTCCTTCCTCAATGGAACATAGGTTTCCAGCATTCCATGTCTATAGAATCACATACTGCTTGAAAACACTTGCTGGAAGTCATTTTTCACTAGCAAATGCTCCTGATATTGTGACCATAGGGAAGGTCACCAAACTCACAGGAAAAGGAAAACCAACATCCAAACGTCAGTTCCATCATGTTTTCTCTGTAGTGGAGATTCAGTGTGCCTAGGTCTTTCTGGAAAATTCTTGGATCCTGAGTGGACACATCCTGGGTGTGAACATGGACAGTGGACCTTGGTGGCAAAATTCACATTTCTCTCTCAGTTGGCCAAAAACAGTACAGCATAACAACTACCTGGAAACGCATTTAGCTGCTGGTTTCTTACTTCTGGTAGTGATCACTTGGTACACCCTTTGGGATTTCTGAAGCAAGTAAGCAGCTAGCAACTCGTAGCCACTAGCCCACTCACAGTGGAATGCTACATCATCTTGGTAAGTGCAGCATGGCACCCAGCAATCTCAGAAAGCCTCCTCCAGCCAGTTTTTTCTTAAGGCATTTCTGGTATGACCTAGAAATGGGTTTACAATGCTCAGAAAGTGTTCAGTTCCGTTCAGACGCTCAGTTGTATCCGACTCTTTGGGACCCCATGAATCGAAGCACACCAGGCCTCCCTGTCCATCACCAGCTCCCCGAGTTTACTAAAACTCATGACCATCGAGTTGGTGATGCCATCCAGCCATCTCATCCTCTGTCATGCCCTTCTCCTCCTGCCCCCAAGCCCTCCCAGCATCAGGGTCTTTTCCAGTGAGTCAACTCTTCACATCAGGTGGCCAAAGTACTGGAGTTTCAGTTTCAGCATCAATCTTTCCAATGAACACCCAGGACTGATCTCATTTACGATGGACTGGTTGAATGTCCTTGCAGTCCAAGGGACTCTCAAGAGTCTTGTTCAACACCACAGTTCAAAAGCATCAATTCTTCAGTGCTCAGCTTTCTTCACAGTCCAACTCTTATATCCATGCATGACCACATGGAAAAACCAGATTGACCTTTGTTGGCAAAGAAATGTCTCTGCTTTTTAATATGCTATCTAGGTTGGTTATAACTTTTCTTCCAAGAAGTAAGCATCTTCTAATTTCATGGCTGCCATCACCATCTGCAGTGATTTTGGAGCTCCCAAAAATAAAGTATGACACTGTTTCTACTGTTTCCCCATCTATTTTTCATGAAGTGATGGGACCAGATGTCATGATCTTAGTTTTCTGAATGTTGAGCTGTAAGTCAACTTTTTCACTCTCCTCTTTCACTTTCATCAAGAGGCTTTTTAGTTCCTCTTCACTTTCTTCCATAAGGGTGGTGTCATCTGCATATCTGAGGTTATTGATGTTTCTCCTGGCAATCTTGATTCCAGCTTGTGCTTCTTCCAACCCAGTGTTTCTCATGATGTACTCGGCATATAAGTTAAATTAGCAGGGTGACAATATACAGCCTTGACATACTCCTTTTCCTATTTGGAACCAATCTGTTGTTCCATGTCCAGTTCTAACTGTTGCTTCCTGACCTGCACATAGGTTTCTCAAGAGGCAGGTCAGGTGGTCTGGTAGTCCCATCTCTTTCAGAATTTTCCACAGTTTATTGTGATGCACACAGTCAAAGGCTTTGGCATAGTCAATAAAGTAGAAATAGATGTTTTACTGGGACTCTCTTGCTTTTTCAATGATCCAGCAGATGTTGGCAGTTTGATCTCTGGTTCCCCTGCCTTTTCTAAAACCAGCTTGAACATCTGGAAGTTCACGGTTCATGTATTGCTGAAGCCTGGCTTGGAGAATTTTGAGCATTACTTTATTAGCGTGTGAGATGTGTGCAATTGTGCAGTAATTTGAGCATTCTTTGCTATTGCCTTTCTTTGGAATTGGAATGAAAACTGACTTTTTCCAGTCCTGTGGCCACTGCTGAGTTTTCCAAATTTGCTGACCTATTGAGTACAGCACTTTCACAGCATCATCTTTTAGGATTTGAAATAACTTAACTGGAATTCCGTCACCTCCACTAGCTTTGTTCGTAGTGATGCTTTCTAAGGCCCACTTGAACTCACATTCCAGGATGTCTGGCTCTAGGTGACTGATCACGCCATCATAATTATCTGGGCCATGAAGATCTTTTTTGTACAGTTCTTCTGTGTATTCTTGCCACCTCTTCTTAATAGCTTCTGCTTCTGTTAGATTCATAGCATTTCTGTCCTTTATTGAACCCAATCTTCACATGGAATATTCCCTTGGTATCTCTAATTTTCTTGAAGAGATCGCTAGTCTTTCCCATTCTATTGTTTTTCTCTATTTCTTTGCATTGATCAGAGTAAGGCTTTCGTATGTCTCCTTGCTCTTCTTTGGAACTCTGCATTCAAATGGTGCGGGCTGTGACGGACCATGCAGAAGCATGGTCATGAGGAGCTACCTCTCGCCCAAGTTCAGAGGCAGTGGCTGAGGGGAGCCACCCCATGTCCGAGGCCAGGGGCAGCGGCCGAGAGGAGCTACCTCATGCCTGAGGTCAGGGGAGGTGGCTGAGATGAGCTACCCCATGTCCAAGGTCAGGGGTTGTGGCCAAGAGGAGCAGTCCCACATCCAAAGAACAGCAGCTGCATGGGTGCAGGAGGACCGAGAGGAGCTACTCCACATTCAAGGTCAGGAGGGGCGGCCTGAGGAGATGCCCATTGTCCAAGGTAAGGAGTGGCTGTGCTTTGCTGGAGCAGCTGTAAAGAGATACCCCACGTCCAAGGCAAGAGAAACTCAAGTAAAATGGTAGGTGTTGTGAGAGGGCATCAAAGGGCAGACACTGAAATCATAATCACAGAAAACTAGCCAATCTGATCACATGGACCATAACCTTGTCTAACTCAATGAAACTAAGCCATGCTTGTGGAGGCACCCAAGATGGACGGGTCAGGGTGGACAGGTCTGACAGAATGTGGTCCACTGGAGAAGGGAATGGCAAACCACTTCAGTATTCTTGCCTTGAGGACCCCATGAACAGTATGAAAAGGCAAAATGATAGGATACTAAAAGAGGAACTCCCCAGGTCGGTAGGTACCCAATATCCTACTGGAGCTCAGTGGAGAAATAACTCCAGAAAGAATGAAGGGATGGAGCCAAAGCAAAAACAATACCCAGTTGTGGATGTGACTGGTGATAGAAGCAAGGTCCAATGCTGTAAAGAGCAATATCGCATAGGAACCTGGAATGTTAGGTCCATGAATCAAGGCAATTTGGAAGTGGTCAAACAGGAGATGGCAAGAGTGAATGTCGACATTCTAGGAATCAGCAAATTACAAAGGACAAGAATGGGTGAATTTAACTCAGATGACCATTATATCTACTACTGTGGGCAGGAACCCCTTAAAAGAAATGGAGTAGCCATCATGGTCAACAATAGAGTCCAAAATATGGTACTTGGATCCAATCTCACAAAGTGTAGGGAAATACAATGCTCTGACTCTGGAATTTGGGTCCTCAGGGCAAACCTGGAAGTCTCACATCTTTGAGTCTATACAGTTTGTGATACACAGAGACCTGATAAAACACTCTCTGTTGATGCCTTATCTTCCTGGATGGAATATAATTTTCCCAGCTTTTTGTGTGCTCAGAGTCACACACTGCTTGAAAACACTTGTTGAAAGTAATTTTTCAGTAGCAACTTCCCCTGATGTTGTGACCTTAGGGGAGACTGCCACACTCACAGGAAAAGGCAAAGGATCATCCAGACGTCTGCTCAATCACGTTTTCTTGATAGGAGTGATTCATTCAACCTGTCTAGAATACTCATGGATACTCTTCCTACACATCCTATGTTTGAACCTGGATACCAGACCTTGGCAGCAAAATTTGCATTTTTTTCTCAGTTGGCCCTAAAACGGTTAGACCTAGTTACTGCCTGAAAATGCGTCTAATTGCTGTTTTCTTACTTCTGACAGTGATAGTGTTGGTGCACCCTTTGGGATTTATGAATCAAGCAGGAGGCTCTCCACTCCAAGCCACTGGCCTTTCCCGGGAGATGTCATCTCATCTAGGCTAGCACAATATGTCACCCACCACTCAGAGACACACTCTTGCAGCCTGACTTTTCATGGTCAGATCTGATATGACTTAGGAATGTGTTTAAAAATCTCAGAAAGTGGTGGAAAACACACTGCCCTGACTCTGGTGTTTAGGTCCTCTGGGAAACTTGGAGGACTCACATGTTTGAATCTAGACAGTTCATGACAGGTAGAGGCCTGATAACATATTCTCTCGAGATGCCTTTCCTTCCTCAAAGGAATATAGCTTTCTCAGCATTCTCTGTGCTGAGTGTCACACGCTGCTTGAAAACGCTTGTTGGAGGTCATTTTTCATTAGCAATTTCCCCTGGAGGTGTGACTGTAGGAAAGGCACCACACTCACGGGTAAATTCAAAAGCACTTCCAAAACATCTGTTCAATCACGTTTTCTTGGTAGGGGCCATCCATTCAATGTAAGTCTATCTAGAATATTTGTGGAAACTGCGGGGAAACACCTAAGTTTGAATCTTGATACCAGATTTTGGTGTTAAAATATGCATTTTTCTCTCACTTGGCCCTAAAACAGTGTAACTGAGCAACTGCTTGAAATTCCATCTGAATGCTGTTTTCTTACTTCTGACAATGCTAACTTTGGTTCACCCTTTGGGATTTCTGAAGCACGTGAATGACTTGCAACTCCTAGCTGCAGGCCCATTTCCCGTGGAATGACACCTCATCTATGTGACCACAGTATTTCACCCAGCACATTCTGATACACTCCCTCAGCATCCTTCCTTAGGAGCAGACCTGGTATGACCTAGGAATGCATTTAGAAGTCTCAGAAAGTGCAGCAAGACACACTGTCCTGACTCTGGAACTTAGGTCCTTTAAGCAGGCCTGAGCTCTCACATCTTAGAAGCTGAACAGTTCCTGCTATAAAAACACACTCTCTGTTGATGCCTTTCCTTCATTGAAGGAACATAACTTTCCCAATGTACTGTGTTATGAGAGTCACACACACTGTTTGAAAATGTTTGCTTGGAGTTCATTTTTCAGTCGCAATTTCCCCTGAGACTGTGACAGTAGGGAAGCGCCCACAATCACAAGACAAGCAAGCAAGCATCCAAACGCCTGTTCCATCACGTTCTCTGTGTTAGAGAGGTCCAGGGAACCCAGGTCTATCTGGAAAAGTTTGGATCCTGTGGAGTCACATCCTGAGTGTGAACCTGAATACAGGACAAAATTCACCTTTTTCTCTCAGTTGGCACTAAAATGGTTTGGCATAGCCACTGCTTAAATATCCATCCAGTACTTGTTTTCTTATTTCTGACAGTGACAGATATGGTTCACCCATGTAATTTCTGAAGCAAGCAGTCTGCTTGCCACTTCTATCTGGTGGTCCCTTTCCTGTGAAATGTCACATAATGTAGGTAGCACCACATGGAACCCAGCTCTCTCAGACGCACTCTGACAGCCTGTTTCCTCATTGGCAGTCCTGGTATGACCTAGGAATGTATTTACAAGGCTCAAAGATTGTATGGAAACATATGCCCTGACTCGGAATATTAGGTCATCTGGGCAAGACTATAGGTCTCTCGTCTTACAATCTAGACAGTTCCTAATAGATAGAGGCCTGGAAACATACTCTCTGTTGATTCCTTTCCTTACTCAAAGGGCCATTGCTTTCCCAACATTTTAGGGCCAACCTAGAGGAAAATGCAAATTTTCCCACCAAGGTCCATTACCCAGGTTCACACGCAGGATGTGTCCCCACAGCACTGAAGAATTTTCAAGACAGACCTAGGCTAACCCTAAACCCTAACCCTAACCCTAACCCTAGGATCTCTCCTACAGAGAAACATGATGGAACAGATGTTTGGATGATGTTTTGCCTTTTCCTGTGAGTGTGGTGGACTTCCCTATGGTCAAACCATCAAGGGAAATTGCTACTGATAAATGACTTCCAGGCATGCATTTTCAAGCAGTATGTGACTCTCAGCACACAGAATGCTGGGAAAGCTATGTTCATTCGAGGAAGGAAAGGCATCAATAGAGAATGTGTTTTCAGACCTCTATCTATCAGGATCTGTCTATATTCTATGATGTGAGATCTCCAGGCTTGTCCAGAGGACCCATCTTCCAGAGTCTGGGCAGAGTTTCCCTGCAAATTCTGAGCCTTGTAAGCACATTCCAAGATCACTCAGGAATGCCCATGATGAAACAGGCTGTGGAAGAGTGTCCGTGTGTGCTGTGTGTCATTCTGTCCTTACCAAATGAACTGACATTCCACTGGAAATGGGCCAGGGACTAGGAGTTATGAACCACCTGTTGTTTCAGAAATCCAGAAAGGTGAAACAAAGCTATCAGTGTCAGAAGTAAGAAAACAGGTATTAAATGAACTTTCAAGCAGTTGTTAGGCCACAATGTTTTAAGCCCAATGGGGAGAATAATGCAAATTTTGCCACCAAGATCCGCTATCAAGATTCACATTCAGGATGTCCCTGCAGTATCCAAGAATTTTCCAGATAGGACTAGGCTCACTATATCTCACCTACAGAGCAAACGTGATGGAACAGACATTTGATGTGGTTCCCTTTTACTGTGTTTGTGAGGCTTTCCCTCCAGTCACATCTTCAGGGGAAATTCTTAGTGATAAATGACCTCCAAGCAAGTGTGTGACACTCAGGAAGCAGAATGTTGGGAAAACAATGTTCCTTCAAGGAAAAAAAGGCATCAGCAGAGAATGAATTTTCAGTCCTTTATCTATCAAGAATTGTCTAGATTCTAAGATGTGAGACCTCCAGTCTTACCCTGAGGACCTAACTTGCAGAGTCAGGGCAGTGTGTTTCCTTGCACTAGCCCAAGCTTTTAACCACCTTGCTACATCATCCCAGAACTGCCCATGAGGAAACAGGCTGCAGGAATGTGTTCAGACTGTTGGGTGCCATACTGTTGTTACCTAGGTGAGGTGACATTCCATTGAAAATAGGCCATCAGCAGCACTTGCGAGCCGCCTTCTTGCTTCTGAAATCCCAAAGGTGGGTCAAAAGCGATCACTGTCAGAAGTAAAAAAAAAAAAAAAAAAAAGCAATTGTATGGATTTTCTAGCAGTTGCAAATTTGGCCATCAAGGTCCGGTATCCACTGTCAGACTCAGGAGGTGTCTCTGCTGTATCTTCCCATATTTCACAAGGATCTAGGCTCACTGGCTGCTCCTATAGAGAAAATGTGATGGAACAGATGTTTGGATCTTGGATTGCCTTACCTGTGAGTGTGGGGGACATCCTTACTGTCACAACATCACAAGAAACTGCTCCTGAAAAATGACCTGCAAGCAAACAGTTTCAAGCAATGTGTGACTCTCAGTTCACAGAATACTGGGAAAGGACTGTTTCTTCGAGGAAGGAAGGGTATCAACAGTTAGTGTGCTTTCAGGCCTCTATGAAGAACTGTCTTGATTCTAACAAGAGAGCCGTCCAGCCTTCCCAGAGAACCGAAATTCCAGAGTCAGGTCAGTGCCTTCCCTGCCCTTTAAATGCTTTGTAAACATATTCCTAGGTCACACAGGGACTGTCCATGAGGACGCAAACTGTGGGAGTGTGTCTGAGTATACAGAGGGTCCATTATGTGCTTACTTAGATAAGATGACATTACACTGGAAATAGGCCCGTGACTAGGAGTGGTTATCTGCTTGCTTGCTTCAGAAATCCCAAAGGGTGAACCAAAGATATTGCTCTTCAGAGTAAGAAAATAGCAATTAGATGGATTTTCAAGCAGGGGCCAGGCCACACAGTTTTAGGACAAACCAAAAGAAAAATGTGAATTGTGCCACCAGTTCTGATATCCAGGTTCACACTTAGGATGTGGTCCTGCAGTATACACGATTTTCCAGACAGACCTAGGTTCTCGGGATCACTCCTAGAGACAAAATGTGATGCAACAGAAGTTTGGATGTTGGTTTGCCTTTTCCAGTGAGTGTGGGGGCCTTCCCTAAGGTTACAATGTCAGAGGAAGTTTCTACTGAAAGATGACCTCCAAAGAGCGTTTTCAAGCAGTGTGTGACTCTCAGCACAGAGAATGCAGAGAAAAGTATGTTTCTTCAAGGAAGAAAAGTCATCAACAGAGACTGTGTTATTAGGACAATATCTATTAGGAACTGTCTAGAATCTAACATTGACCTCCAGGCTTGTCCAGGGAACCTAACTACCAGAGTCAAGGCACTGTTTTTCCTGCACTTTCCAAGCCTCCCAAAGACATCCTAGGTCATATAGGGACTGCCCATGAGGAAACAGACTGTAGGAGAGTGTCTGAGATGTATGGTACCATACTGTGCTTACCTAGATGAGATGACATTCCCCTGGGAATGGGCCAGAGTCTAGGAGTGGTGACTCGCCTGCTTGATTCAGAAATCCCAAAGGGTGGACCAAAGCTATCACTGTCAGAAGTAAGAAAACAGCAATTGGATGGATTTCCAAGCAGTTGCAAGTCCGTAGCATTTTCCCAAATCAAGAGAAAAAATGTTACTTTTTCCCCCAAAATCCAGTATCCATGTCCAGACTCAGGATGTCTCCATGCAGTATCCACAAGGTTTCCAGACAGAACTAGTCTCAGTGGATCGATCCTACTGAGAAAATGTGATGGAACAGACGTTTGAATGCTAATTTGTCTTTCTCTAAAAATGGAGAGTGCGGCATCCCCATGGTCACACCATCAGGGGAAAGTGCTACTGAAAAATGACCTCCATGCCAGCATATTCAAGCCATGTGTGTCTCTCTGCACACAAAATGTTTGGAAAGTTATGTTCCTTCAAGAAAAGAAATGCATCAACATAGAGTGCTTTCAGCCCTCTATCTATCAGGAACTGTCTACATTCTAGGTCATGAGATCGTCAGTCTTTCCTAGGGATGCTAAAACCCAGAGTCAGGACAGTGTGTTTCCATGAACTTTTCAAGCCTTGTAAACACTTTCCAAGTACATACTTGGACTGCTCCTGAAGAAACAGGCTGCACGAGTGTATCCGAGTGTGTTGGGCAGCATGCTGTGCTTACCTGCATGAGGTGCCAATACAATGGAAATCGGCTAGTGGCTGGAGTGGTGAGCAATCTGCTTGCTTCAGAAATTTCAAAGGGTGGGCAAATCTATCCCTGTCAAAAGTAAGAAAACAGCAATTGGATGGATTTTCAAGGATTTGCTACGCTGCACCATTCTAGAAACAATGTGGTCCCAAAATGAGTGTGGGAGATTAAAATGAGAATTTTGCCACCAAGTTCATGTATACAAGTTCACACTCATGATGTGCCCCCACAATACCCACGAATTTTCCAGACGGACCTAGGGTCACTTGGTTGCACCTAAAGACAAAATGTGATGGAGTACACGTTTGGATGTTGGTTTGCCTTTCCCCGTAAGTGTGGGAGCCTTCCCTACCTTGCACCTTCAGGGGAATTTTCTACTGACCAATGACCTACAAGCAAGTGTTTTCAAGCACCGCGTGACTCTCAGCACACAGAATGTTGGGAAAGCTATGTTCCTTCGAGGAAGGAAAGGCATCCATACAGAGTGTATTTTTAGGCCTCTATTTATCAGGAAATGTCTAGAACCCAAGGCATGAGACTTCAAGGTTTTCCCAGGATCCTAACTTCCAGAGTTATGGCACTGTGTTTCCCTGCAACTTCCAAGGTTTAAACACATTCTTTACTCAAACTGGGACTGCCCATGAGGAAACAAGATGCAGGAGTATGTCTGAGAGGGCTGGTTGCCATACAGTGCTTAACTAGATGAGATGACATTCCACTGAAAATGGGCCAGCATATAGGAGAAGTGAGCCACCTGCTTGCTTTTGAAATCTCAAAGGTTTGGCCAAAGTTATCACTGTCATTATTAAGAAGAGAGCAATTGGATGGATTTTCAGGCAGGTGCTAAGGCCTCACTCTTTTAGATCCAACTGACAAGCCCCCTCTTGTGGTGCTTGTGAAATTTGGCATTCCTCTTGATTTGAAGCCAGGAAATCAGCTCTAATCTCGAGATGTTTTGGGGGTACATGGAGATCTTTCGTGTTGCTGCAGTGACCTCAGGATCCCTCTAGACTTGAGACAGTGTTTTGGGGTCTCTCTGGAGTGCAATCAAGGAAATCAAGTCTCCTTTCAGGTTTGATGTGAAATACGGAATTGCTCTGCACGCAATGCAGTGGAAGCGGGCCTTATCCGGCAGCGAGGGGGTAGACTCATGGTTTTTCTCGAGGTGCGGTGGGAACCTGGGCTATATTCTCGAGTTACGACGGGGATGGCCCTTCAGAACACGTGTTTGTTCAGCGACGTCAGGACTCCTGTTGAGTTGCGAGGGACACCTCGGGATTATCCACGAGGCTTGGCAGGGCAATTGGGACGCCTCTCCAGGTGAGGTGGGTGACTCAGGGTCCCTTTCCACGTGCCACAGGGATACTGGAATTCCTATCAATTTTCAAAAGGAGTCAGGCATCGTCTCCTTTTGAAGCATTGATCTCCACGTACCTCTAGAGTTTTCAAAGGATGTGAGGCCTCCTTTCGCGATTAGGCGTGGAACAAGGTTTTTCTCTATGGTCTCCAAAGGGGATTCAGACATCCCTTCCTATTGGGAGATGAAAGATGAGCTGGTATTCAAGTCACTGCAGGGATATCTGGTCTTATTTTGAGTCAGGATATCTCGGTGTCCATTCCACATGAGGACGAAAACTCAGGGTCCCTCTCACATACCTATAGCTGACAGAAGCTTCCTCTTGAGGTGCTTGTGGAAAGTTGGTATTCCTCTTGAGTCGAAGCCAGGGACTAAGCTCTCATCTCGAGTTGATTTGGGTTACATGGATCTCTGTCGAGTTGCCACAGTGACCTCAGGATCCCTCAAGACTTGAGACAGCTTTCTTGGGGATTCTCTGGAGTGCCATCAAAGAAATCAAGGCTCCTTTCGCGTTTGATGTGGAGCACGGAATTTCTCTGCAGGCAGTGCAGGGGAATCGGGCCTCATCTCTCGGCGATGGGGAAGTCTCATGGTTTTTCTTGATTTGTGGTGGGGACCTGGGGTATATTCTCGAGTTATGACGGGGATGGCCCTTCCAAACACGTGTCTGTTCAGTGACGTCAGGACTCCTGTCTAGTTGCGAGGGACACCTCGGGATTCTCCTCTCGGCATAAAAGGGCAATAGGAAAACCTCTCGAGGTGAAGCAGCAGAACAAGTGTCCCTTTCCTGTTGCCACTGGGTTACTGGGATTCCTGTCAGTTTTCAAGAGGAATCAGGCATTGTCTCCTTATAAATCATTGAACTCCGTGTTCCTCTCAAGATGTCAAATTGATGTGAGGCCTCCTTCGAGAAGGGGCAAGGAGCTAGGGCTATCTCTAGTGTTTCCCCAAGGGCTTCAGACATCCCTTCATCTTGTGAGATGAAATCCACCTTGCATTCAATTCACTGCAGGAATTCCGGGCCTGATTTCGAGTCACAGCATCTCGGGGTCGACTCCATTTGTGGCCGCAAATTCAACGTCCCTCTCACATACGTATAGCTGAGAGAAGGCTCCTCTTGTGGTGCTTGTGGAAAGTTGGCATTCGTCTTGACTTGAAGCCAGGAATTCAGCTTTCATCTCGAGATGATTTGGGGTACACGGAGCTCAATCTTGTTGCTCCAGTGACCTCAGGATCCCTCTAGACTTGAGACAGTGTTCCTAGACTTTCTCTGGAGTGCCATCAAGGAAATCAAGACTCCATTCGGGTTTGATGCGGAACACAGAATTGCTCTGCACGCAGTGCAGGGGAATTGGGCCTCATCACGCGGCGAGTGGGAAGTCTCATGGTTTATCTCGAGTTGCGATGGGAGCCTGAGTTATATTCTCGAGTTACGATGGGGATGGCCCTTCCAAACACGTGTTTGGTCAATGACATCAGGACTCCTGCCTAGTTGCGAAGGACACCTCCTGATTCTCCTCGTGGCTTGGCAGGGCAATTGGGACACATCTCCAGGTGAGGCCGTAGACCCAGAGTCCATTTCCAGGTGCCACAGGGATGCTGGGATTCCTCTCAGTTTTCAAGTGGAGTTAGGCATCATCTCCTTTTGAAACATTGATCTCCGCGTTCCTCTTCAGTTTTCAAAGGATGTGAGGCCTTCGGTCGTGATTAGGCGTGGAACTAGTTATTTCTCTATGGTCTCCACAGGGTATTCAGACATCCTTTCGTCTTGGGAGATGTAAGATGAGTCTGCATTCACGTAACTGCAGGCATATCAGGCTTTATTTCGAGTCAGGGCATCTCGGTGTCCATTCCACTTGAGGCCGCAAACTCAGGGTCCTCCTCACATACCTAGAGCTCAGAGAAGCCTCCTCTTGAGGTGCTTTTGGAAAGTTGGTATTCCTCCTGAGTTGAAGCCAGGGACTAAGCTCTCATCTCGAGTTGATTTGGGGTACATGGAGCTTTTTCCTGTTGCTACAGTGACCTCAGGATCCCTCTAGACTTGAGACAGCTTTCCTGGGGATTCTCTGGAGTGCCAACAAGGAAATCAAGTCTCCTTTCGTGTTTGATGTGCTGCACAAAATTTCTGCACGCAGTGCAGGGGAACCGGGTCTCATCTCGCGTCGAGGGGGAAGTCTCATGGTTTTTCTCGGTTTGCGGCGGGAACCTGGGGTATATTCTCGAGTTACGACGGGGATGACCTTTCCAAACAAGTGTCTGTTAAGCGATGTCAGCACTCCTGTCTACTTGCGAATGACACCTCGGGATTCTCCTCGCTGCTTAAAAAGGCAATTAGAACACTTATCGAGGTGAGGCGACATACCCAGTGTTCCATTCCGGTTGTCACTGGGATACTGGGATTCCTGTCAATTTACAAGAGGAGTCAGGCATCGTCTCCTTTTGAATCATTGAACTCCGTGTTCCTCCCGAGTTGTCAAATTGATGTGAGGCTGACTGTCGAGAAGGGGCAGGGAGCTAGGGCTTTCTCTAATGTCTCCCCAGGGGATTCAGACATCCCTTCATCTTGTGAGATGAACTCCAGCTTGCATTCAAGTCACTGCAGGAATTCCGGCCTGATTTCGAGTCATGGCCTCTCCGGTTCGATTCCATTTAAGGCCGCAAATTCAACGTCCCTCTCACAAATGTATAGCTGAGAGAAGCTTCCTTTTTTGGTGCTTGTGGAAAGTTGGCATTCCTCTTGATTTGAAGCCAGGATATCAGCTCTCACCTGGAGATGATTTGGGGTACACGGAGCTCTTTCTGGTTGGTGCAGTGACCTCAGGATCCCTCTAGAGATGAGACAGTGTCCCTGGGGTTTCTCTGGAGTGCCATCAAGGAAATCAAGGCTCCTTTCGGGTATGATGGGGATCACGGAATTGCTCTGCATGCAGTGCAGCAAAATGGGGCCTCATCTCGCGGCAAGTGGGGAGTTTCATGGTTTTTCTCGAGTTGCCGCGGGAACCATGGTTATATTCTCCAGTTATGACGGGGATGGCCCTTCCAAACATGGGTGTGTTCAGCGACGTCAGGACTCCTCTCTAGTTGCGAGGGACCCTCGGGAGTCTCGTCGCAGCTTGAAAGGGCCATAGGAACACCTCTCGAGGTGAGGCGGCACACCCAGAGTCCCTTTCCTGTTGCCACTGGGATCCTGGGATTCCTGTCCATTTCCCAGAGGAGTCAGGCATCGTCTCCTTTGGAATCATTGAACTCCGTGTTACTCTCAGTTATCCAATGGATGGGATGCCGCCTGTCATGAAGGGGCAGGGAGCTAGGGCTTTCTCCAGTGTCTCCCCATGGGCTTTAGACATCCCTTCATCTTGTGAGATGAAATCCAGCTTGCACTCAAGTAACTGCAGGAATTCCAGCCTGATTTTGAATAAGGGCATCTCGGGGTCGATTCCATTGGAGGCCGCAAGTTCAGCATCCCTCTCCCAGACGTACAGCTTCGAGAAGCCTTCTCTTGTGGTGCTTGTGGACAGTTGGCATTCCTCTTGATTTGAAGCCAGGAAATCAGCTCTCACATCGAGATGATTTGGGGTACACGGAGCTCTTTCTGGTTGCTGCAGTGACCTCAGGATCGCTCTAGACTTGAGACAGTGTTCCTGGGATTTCTCTGGACTCCCATCAAGGAAATCAAGGCTCCTTTCGGGTTTTACGGGGAGCACGGAATTGCTCTGCATGCCGTGCAGGGGAATTGTGCATCATCTCACGGCGAGGGTGGAGTCTCATGGTTTTTCTCGAGTTGCGGCGGGAACATGGGGTATATTCTCCAGCTACGTCGGGGATGGCCCTTCCAAACATGCGTGTATTAAGCG
Organism: Muntiacus reevesi; assembly: GCF_963930625.1. Lineage (NCBI taxonomy): Eukaryota > Metazoa > Chordata > Mammalia > Artiodactyla > Cervidae > Muntiacus > Muntiacus reevesi. The sequence continues at coordinate 79,618,699 of NC_089260.1, read as the reverse complement.
ACGTCAGGACACCTGTCTAGTTGCGAGGGACCCCTCGGGAGTCTCCTGGCGGCTTGAAAGGGCCATAGGGACACGTCTCTAGATGAGGCAGCAGTCCCAGTTTCCCCTTCCTGTTGCCACTGTGATTCTGGGATTCCTGTCCATTATGCAGAGGAGTCAGGCATCGTCTCCTTTGGAATAACTTAACTCCATGTTCCTCTCGAGCTGTCCAATGGATGGGAGGCCGCCTGTCGAGAAGGAGCAGGGAGCTAGGGCTTTCTCTAGTGTCTCCCCAGGGGCTTCATTATCCCTTCACCTTGTGAGATGAAATCCAGCTTGCACTCAAGTCACTGCAGGAATTCCGGCCTGATTTCGAGTCAGGGCATCTCAGGGTCGATTCCATTGGAGGCCGCAAGTTGAACATCCCTCTCAATGACGTAGAGCTGAGAGAATCCTCCTCTTGAAGTACTTTTGAAGAGTTGGCCTTCCTCTTGATTTGAAGCCAGGGAATCAACTCTCACCTCGAGATGATTTGGGGTACACGGAGCTCTTTCTCATTTCTGCAGTGAACTCAGGATCCCTCTAGACTTGAGACAGTGTTCCTGGGGATTCTCTGGAGTGTCATCAAGGAATTCAAGTCTCCTTTCCTGTTTGATGTGAAGCACGGAATTGCTCTGCACGCAGGGCAGGGGATTCGGGCCTGGTCTCGCAGCAAGTGGGGAGTCTCATGGTTTTTCTCGAGTTGCGGTGGGAATCCGGCGTATATTCTTGAGTTACAATGGGGATGGCCCTTCCAAGCACGGGTGTGTTCAGCGACGTCAGGACTCCTGTTTAGTTGCGAGGGACCCCTCGGGAGTTTCCTCCTGGCTTGAAAGGGCCATAGGAACACCTCTTGAAGTGAGGCAGCATACGCAGGGTCCCTTTCCTGTTGCTACTGGGATCCTGGGATTCCTGTCCACTTTACATAGGAGTCAGGCATCATCTCCCTTGGAATCATTGAACCCCGTGTTCCTCTCGAGCTGTCCAACGGATGGGATGCCGCCTGTCGAGAAGGGACAGGGGGCTAGGGCTTTCTCTAGTGTCTCCCCAGGGGCTTCAGACATGCCTTCACCTTGTGAGATGAAATCCAGCTTGCACTCAAGTCACTTCAGCAATTCCCGCCTGACTTCGAGTCAGGGCATCTCGGGGTCGATTCCATTGTAGGCTGCAAGTTCAACCTCCCTCTCACAGATGTTCAGCTGATAGAAGCTTGTGGACAGTTGGCATTCCTCTTCATTTGAAGCCAGGGAATCAGCTCTAACCACGAGACGATTTGGGGTAAACAGAGCTCTATCTGGTTGCTGCAGTGACCTCAGGATCCCTCGAGACTTGAGAGAGTGTTCCTGTGGTTTCTCTGGAGTACCATCAAGGAATTCCATGCTCCTTTCCGGTTTGATGGGGAGCACGGAATTGCTCTGCACGCTGTTCGGGGGAATCGGGCCTCATCTCACGGCGAGGGGTACTCTCATCGTTTTTCTAGATTTGCCGCGGGAACGTAGGTTATTTTCTCGAGTTATGACGGGGATGGCCCTTCCAAACATGGGTGTTTTGAGCGACGTCTCGTCTCTTGTCTTGTTTCAAGGAACGCCTTGGGAGTCTCCTCGCGGCTTGAAAGGGCCATAGCAACACCTCTGGAGGTGAGGTGGCAGACCCAGGGTCCATTTCCTGTTCTCACTGGGATCCTGGGATTCCTGTCCATTTTCCAGAGGAGTCAGGCATCGTCTCCTTCGGAATCATTGAACTCCGGGTTCCTCTCGAGCTGTCCAATGGATGGGAGACCGCATGTCAAAACAGGGTAGGGAGCTAGGGCTTTCTCTAATGTGTCCCCAGGTCCTTCAGACAACCCTTCATCTTGTGAGATGAAATCCAGCTTGCACTCAAGTCACTGCAGGAATTCCGGCCTGATTTCGAGTCAGGGCATCTCGGGGTCGATTCCATTGGAGGCCACAAGTTCAACATCCCTCTCACAGACCTACAGCTGAGAAAAGCCTCCTTTTGTGGTGCTTGTGGTCAGTTGGCATTCCTCTTGATTTGAAGCCAGGAAATCATCTCTCACCTCGAGATGATTTGGGGTACACGGAGCACTTTCTGGTTTCTGCAGTTACTTCAGGATCCCTCTAGACATGAGACAGTGTTCCTGGGGTTTCTCTGGAGTGCCATCCAGGAAATCAGGGCTCCGTTTGGGCTTGATGGGGAGCACAGAATTGCTCTGCACGCAGTGCAGGGGAATCGGGCCTCATCTCGCGCGAGGGGGGAGTCTCATGTTTTTTCTCGCGTTTCGGCGGGAACCGGGGTATATTCTCGAGTTACGACGGGGATGGCCCTTCCAAACACGGGTGTGTTCAGCGGCGTCAGGACTCCTGTCTAGTTGCGAGGGAACAATCGGGAGTCTCCTCGCGGCTTCAAAGGTCCATGGGAACACCTCTCGATGTGAGGCGTCAGAACCAGGGTCCCCTTACTGTTGACACTGGGATCCTGGGATTCCTGTCCTTTTTCCAGAGGAGTCAGGCATCATCTCCTTTGGAATCATTGAACTCCGTGTTCCTCTCGAGCTGTCCATTGGATGGGAGGCCACCTGGAGAGATGGGCAGCGATTTGGGCTTTCTCTCTTGTCTCCTCAGGGAATACAGACATCCCTTCACCTTGTGAGATGAAATCCAGCTTGCACTCAGGTCACAGCAAGAATTCCGGTCTGATTTCGAGACAGGGCATCTCGGTGTCCATTCCAGTGGAGGCCGCAAATTAAAGGTCCCTCTCCCACACGTACAGCTGCGAGAAGCCTCCTCTTGTGGTGCTTGTGGACAGTTGCCATTCCTCTTGATTTGAAGCCAGAAATCAACTCTCACCTCGAGATGATTGGGGGTACACGGAGCTCCTTCTGGTTCCTGCAGTGACCTCAGCGTCCCTCTAGACTTGAGACAGAGTTCCTGGAGTTTCTCTGGAGTGACATCAAGAAATCAATGCTCATTTCGGGTTTGATGGGGAGCACGGAATTGCTCTGCACGCAGTGCAGGGGAATTGGGCCTCATCTCGCGGCGAGGGGGGAGTCTCTTGGTTTTTCTTGAGTTGCGGCGGGAACCTGGGGTATACTCTCGAGTTACGACGGGGATGGCCCTTCCAAACACGGGTGTGTTCAGCGACGTCAGGACTCCTGAGTAGTTTCGAGGGACTCCTGGAGAGTCTCCTCGCGGCTTGAAAGGGCCATAGGAACACCACTCAAGGTGAGGCGGCAGACCCAGTGGCCCTTTCCTGTTGCCACTGGGATCCTGGGATTCCTGTCCATTTTCCAGAGGAGTCAGGCATCGTCTCCTTTGGAATCATTGAACTCCGTGTTCCTCTCGATCTGTCCAATGTATGGGAGGACGCCTGTTGAGAAAGGGTAGGGAGCTAGGGCTTTCTCTAATGTCTCCCCATGGGATCCAGACATCCCTTCACCTTGTGAGATGAAATCCAGCTTTCACTCAAGTCACTGCAGGAATTCCGGACTGATTTCGAGTCAGGGCATCTCGGGGTTGATTCCACTGGAGCTCGTAAATTCCACCTCCCTCTCCCAGACGTACAGCTGGGAGAAGCCTCCTCTTGGGATGATTGTGGACACTTGGCTTTCCTCTTGATTTGAAGGCAGGAAATCAGCTCTCACCTCGAGATGATTGGGGGTACACCGAGCACTTTCTCATTCCTGCAGTGACCTCAGGATCCCTCTAGACTGGAGACAGTGTTCCTGGAGATTCTCTGGAGAGCCATCAATGATATCAAGGCTCATTTTGTGTTTGAAGGGCAGCACGGAATTGCTCTGCAAGCAGTGCAGCAGAATCGGGCCTCATCTCGTGGCGAAGTGGGAGTCTCATGGTTTTTCTCGAGGTGCGGCGGGAACCTGGGGAATATTCTCGAGTTACGACGGGGTTGAACCTTCCAAACAAGGGTGTGTTCAGCGACGTCAGGACTCCTGTCTAGTTGCGAGGGACTCCTCGGGAGTCTCCTCGCAGCTTGAAAGGGCCATAGGAGCACCTCTCGAGGTGAGGCGGCAGACCCAGTGTCCCTTTCCTGTTGGCACTGGGTTCCTTGGATTCCTGTCCATGTTCCAGAGGAGTCAGGCGACATCTCCTTTGGACTCATTGAACTCCGTGTTTCTCTCGAGCTGTCCAATGGATTGGAGGCCGCCTGTTGAGAAGAGGCAGCGAGCTAGGGCATTCTCTCATGTTTCCCCAGGGGCTTCAGACATCCCTTCATCTTGTGAGATCAAATCCAGCTTGCACTCAAGTCACTGCAAGAATTCCGGCCTGATTTCGAGTCAGGGCATCTCGGGGTCGATTCCATTGGAGGCCGCAAATTCAATGCCCCTCTCCTAGACGTAGAGCTGCGAGAAGCCTCCCCTTTTTTTGCTTGTGGACACTTGGCTTTCCTCTTGATTTGAAGCCAGGAAATCAGCTCTCACCTCAGGATGATTAGGGGTACACCGAGCACTTTCTGGTTCGTGCAGTGACCTCAGGATCCCTCTAGATTTGAGACAGTGTTCCTGGAGTTTCTCTGGAGTGCCATCAAGGAAATCAAGGCTCATTTCGGGTTTGATGGGCAGCACGGAATTGCTCTGCACGCAGTGCAGTGGAATTTGGCCTCATCTAGCTGCGAGCGGGGAGTCTCATGGTTTTTCTCGATTTTCGGCGGGAACTTGGGTTATATTCTCGAGTTACGAAGGGGATGGCCCTTGCAAAGCGGTGTGTTCAGTGACGTCAGGACTCCTGTCTAGTTGCGAGGGATCCCTCGGTAGTATCCTCGCGGCTTGAAAGGGCCATAGGAACACCTCTCGATGTGATTCGGCAGACCCAGTTTCGCTTTCCTGTTGCCGCTGGGATCCTGGGATTCCTGTCCATTTTCCAGAGGAGTCACGCATCGTCTCCTTTGGAATCATTGAACTCCGAGTTCCTCTCCCGCTGCCAAATGGATGGGAGGCAGCCTGTCGAGGAAGGGACAGGGAGCTATGTCTTTCTCTCATGTTTCCCCAGGCGCTTCAGACATCCCTTCATCTTGTGAGATGAAAACCACCTTGCACTCAGGTCACTGCAAGAATTCCAGCCTGATTTCGAGTCAGGGCATCTCGGGGTGGATTCCAGTGCAGGCCGCAAATTCAACGTCCCTCTCCCAGAAGTACAGCTGCGAGAAGCCTCCTCTTGTGGTGCTTGTGGCCACTTGGCTTTCCTCTTGATTTGAAGCCAGGAAATCAGCTCTCACCTCTAGATGATTGGGGGTACAGGGAGCTCTTTCTCGTTGCTGCAGTGACCTCAGGATCCCTCTTGACTTTAGACAGTGTTCCTGGGATTTCTCTGGAGTGCCATCAAGCAAATCAAGGCTCCTTTCAGGTTTGATGGGGAGCCCGGAATTACTCTGCATGCAATGCAGGGTAATCGGGCCTCATCTCGCGTCAAGGGGGGCGTCTCATGGTTTTACTCGAGTTGTGGCGGGAATCTGGGGTATATTATCGAGTTACGACAGGGATGGCCCTTCCAAACACAGGTGTGTTCAGTGACGTCAGGACTTCTGACTAGTTGCGAGGGATCCCTCGGTAGTATCCTTGCGGCTTGAAAGGGCCAGAGTGACAACTCTCGAGGTAAGGCGGCAGGCCAAGTTTCGGTTTCCTATTGCCACTGGGATCCTGCGATTCCTGTCCATTTTCCAGAGGAGTCAGACATCGTCTCCTTTGGAATCATTGAACTCCGTGTTCGTCTCGAGCTGTCCAATGGATGGGAGGCTGCCTGTTGAGAAGGGGCAGCGAGCTAGGGCTTTCTCTCGTGTCTCCCCAGGGGCTTCCGACATCCCTTCATCTTGTGAGATGAAATCCAGCTTGCACTCAGGTCACAGAAAGAATTCTGGTATGATTTCGAGTCAGGGCATCTCGGGGTCGAATCCAGTGGTGGCCGCAATTTAAACATCCCTCGCCCAGACGTACAGCTGCGAGAAGCCTCCTCTTGTGGTGCTTGTGGACACTTGGCTTTCCTCTTGATTTGAAGCCAGGAAATCAGCTCTCACCTCGAGATGACTGGGGGTACACCGAGCATTTTCTGGTTCCTGCAGTGACCTCAGGATGTCTCTAGACTTGAGAAAGAGTTCCTGGAGTTTCTCTGGAGTGCCATCAAGGAAATCAAGGCTCATTTCGGGTTTGATGGGCAACACGAAATTGCTCTGCATGCAGTGCAGGGGAATTGGGCCTCATCTCGTGGCGAGCGGGGAGTCTCTTGGTTTTTCTCGAGTTGCGGCGGGAACTTGTGGTATATTCTCGAGTTATGACGGGGATGTCCCTTCCAAACTCGGGTGTGTTCAGTGACGTCAGGACTCCTGTCTACTTGCGAGGGACACCTCAGGAGTCTCCTCTCGGCTTGAAAGGGCCATAGGAACACCTCTCGAGGTGAGGCGGCAGACCCAGGTTCCCTTTCCTGTTGCCACTGGGATCCTGGGATTCCTATCCATTTGCCAGAGGAGTCAGGCATCATCTCCTTTGGAATCATTGACCTCCGTTTTGCTGTCGACCTGCCCAATGGATGGGAGGACGCCTGTCGAGAATGGCCAGGGAGCTAGGGCTTTCTCTAGTGTCTCCCCAGGGGCTTCAGACATCCCTTCATCTTGTGACATGAAAGCCAGCTTGCAGTCAAGTCACTGCAGGAGTTCCGGCCTGATGTCAAGTCAGGGCTTCTCGGGTCGATTCCACTGGAGGCCGCAAATTCAACGACTCTCTCCCAGATATAAAGCTGGGAGAAGCCTCCTCTTGTGGTGCATGTAGACAGTTGGCATTCCTCTTGGTTTGAAGCCAGGAAATCAGCTCTCACCTCGAGATGATTGGGGATACACGGAGCTGTTTCTGGTTGGTGCAGTGAATTTAGGATCCCTCTAGACTTGAGACAGTGTTCCTTGGGATTCTCTGGAGTGCCATCAAGGAAATCAAGGATCATTTCGGGTTTGATTCGGAGCATGGAATGGCTCTGCACGCAGTGCAGTGGAATCGGGCCTCATCTCGTGGCTAGTGGGGAGTCTCATGGTTTTTCTCGAGTTGAGGCAGGAACCTGGGGTATATTCTCGAGTTACGACGGGGATGGCCCTTCCAAACACGGGTGTGTTCAGTGACGTCAGGACTCCTGTCTAGTTGTGAGGGACCCCTTGGGAGACTCCTCGAGGCTTGAAAGGGCCATAGGAACCCCTCTCGAGGTGAGGCAGCATTCCCAGTTTCACTTTCCTGTTGCCACTGGGATCCTGCGATTCCTGTCCATTTTCCAGAGGAGTCAGACATCGTCTCCTTTGGAATCACTGAACTCCATTTTCCTCTCGAGCTGTCCAATGGATGGGAGGCCGCCTGTTGAGAAGGGGCAGCGAGCTAGGGCTTTCTCTCTTGTCTCCCCAGGGGCTTCAGACATCCCTTCATCTTGTGAGATGAAATCCAGCTTGCACTCAGGTCACAGCAAGAATTCCGGTCTGATTTCGAGTCAGGGCATCTCGATGTCGATTCCAGTGGAGGCCGAAAATTCAACATCCCTCTCCCAGACGTACAGCTGCGAGAAGCCTCCTCTTGTGTTCCTTGTGGACACTGGGCATTCCTCTTGATTTGAAGCCAGAAAATCAGCTCTCACCTCGAGATAATTGGACATACAGGGAGCTATTTCTGGTTCCTGCTGTGACCTCAGCATCCCTTTAGAATTGAGACAGAGTTCCTGGAGTTTCTCTGGAGTTCCATCAAGGAAATCAAGGCTCATTTTGGGTTTGATGGGCAGCACGGAATTGCTCTGCACGCAGTGCAGTGGAATTTGGCCTCATCTACTTGCGAGCGGGGAGTCTCATGGTTTTTCTCGATTTTCGGCAGGAACTTGGGTTATATTCTCGAGTTACGAAGGGGATGGCCCTTCCAAAGCGGTGTGTTCAGTGACGTCAGGACTCTTGTCTAGTTGCGAGGGATCCCTCGGTAGTATCCTCGCGGCTTGAAAGGGCCATAGGAACACCTCTCGATGTGATTCGGCAGATCCAGTTTCGCTTTCCTGTTGCCGCTGGGATCCTGGGATTCCTGTCCATTTTCCAGAGGAGTCACGCATCGTCTCTTTTGGAATCATTGAACTCCGTGTTCCTCTCAAGCTGTCAAATGGATGGGAGGCGGCCTGTCGAGGAAGGGACAGGGAGCTATGTCTTTCTCTCATGTTTCCCCTGGCGCTACAGACATCCCTTCATCTTGTGAGATGAAAACATCCTTGCACTCAGGTCACTGCAAGAATTCCAGCCTGATTTCGAGTCAGGGCATCTCGGGGTGGATTCCAGTGCAGGCCGCAAACTCAACGTCCCTCTCCCAGACGTACAGCTGCGAGAAGTCTCCTCTTGTGGTGTTTGTGGCCACTTGGCTTTCCTCTTGATTTGAAGCCAGGAAATCAGCTCTCACCTCGAGATGATTGGGGGTACATGGAGCTCATTCTCGTTGCTGCATTGACCTCAGGATCCCTCTTGACTTTAGACAGTTTTCCTGGGCTTTCTCTGGAGTGCCATCAAGGAAATCAAGGCTCCTTTCGGGTTTGATGGGGAGCCCGGACTTGCTCTGCACGCAATGCAGGGTAATCGAACCTCATCTCGCGGCGAGGGGGGAGTCTCATGGTTTTACTCGAGTTGCGGCGGGAACCTGGGCTGTATTATCGAGTTACGACAGGGATGGCCCTTCCAAACACAGATGTGTTCAGTGACGTCAGGACTCCTGTATAGTTGCGAGGGACCCCTCGGTAGTATCCTTGCGGCTTGAAAGGGCCATACTAACAACTCTATAGGTGAGGTGGCAGGCCCAGGTTCGGTTTCCTGTTGCCACTGGGATCCTGGGATTCCTGTCCATTTTCCAGAGGAGTCAGACATCGTCTCCTTTGGAATCATTGAACTCCGTGTTCGTCTCGAGCTGTCCAATGGATGGGAGGCTGCCTGTTGAGAAGGGGCAGCGAGCTAGGGCTTTCTCTCGTGTCTCCCCAGGGGCTTCAGACATCCCTTCATCTTGTGAGATGAAATCCAGCTTGCACTCAGGTCACAGAAAGAATTCCGGTATGATTTCGAGTCCGGGCATCTCGGCGTCGATTCCAGTGGAGGCCGCAAATTTAACGTCCCTCGCCCAGACGTACAGCTGCGAGAAGCCTCTTCTTGTGGTGCTTGTGGACACTTGGCTTTCCTCTTGATTTGAAGCCCGGAAATCAGCTCTCACCTCGAGATGATTGGGGGTACACCGAGCAATTTCTGGTTCTTGCAGTGACCTCAGGATGCCTCTAGACTAGAGACAGAATTCCTGGAGATTCTCTGGAGTGCCATCAAGGAAATCAAGGCTCATTTCGGGTTTGATGGGCAGCACGAAATTGCTCTGCATGCAGTGCAGCGGAATTGGGCCTCATCTCGTGGCGAGCGGGGAGTCTCTTGGTTTTTCTCGAGTTGCGGCGGGAACTTGTGGTATATTCTCGAGTTATGACGGGGATGGCCCTTCCAAACACGGGTGTGTTCAGTGACGTCAGGACTCCTGTCTAGTTGTGAGGGATCCCTCGGTAGTATAGGCGCAGCTTGAAAGGGCCATAGGAACCCCTCTCGAGGTGAGGCAGCAGACACAGGTTCCCTTTCCTGTTGCCACTGGGATCCTTCAATTCCTGTCCTTTTTCCAGAGGAGTCAGACATCGTCTCCTTTGGAATCATTGAACTCCGTGTTCCTCTCGAGCTGTGTAAAGGATGGGAGGCCGCCTGTTGAGAAGCGGCAACGAGCTAGGACTTTCTCTTGTGACTCCCCAGGGGCTTCAGACATCCCTTCATCTTGTGAGATGAAATCCAGCTTGCACTCAGGTCACTGCAAGAATTCCGGTCTGATTTCGAGTCAGGGCATCTCGGGGTCGATTCCAGTGGAGGCCGCAAATTCAACGTCCCTCTCCCAGACGTACAGCTGTGAGAAGCCTCCTCTTGTGGTGCTTGTGGACACTTGGCTTTCCTCTTGATTTGAAGCCAGGAAGTCAGCTCTCACTTCGAGATGATTGGGGGTATATCGAGCACTTTCTTGTTCCTGCAGTGACCTCAGGATCCCTCTAGACTTGAGACAGTGTTCCTGGTGTTTCTCTGGAGTGCCATCAAGGAACTCAAGGCTCATTTCTGCTTGATGGGGAGCACAGAGTTGCTCTGCATGCAGTGCAGGGGAATCTGGCCTCATCTCGCATCGAGGGGGGAGTCTCTTGGTTTTTCTCGAGTTGCAGCGGGAACCTGGGGTATATTCTCGAGTTACGTCGGGGATGTCCCTTCCAAAGTCGGGTGTGTTCAGTGACGTCAGGACTCCTGTCTACTTGCGAGGGACACCTCAGGAGTCTCCTCTCGGCTTGAAAGGGCCATAGGAACACCTCTCGAGGTGAGGCGGCAGACCCAGGTTCCCTTTCCTGTTGCCACTGGGATCCTGGGATTCCTATCCATTTGCCAGAGGAGTCAGGCATCATCTCCTTTGGAATCATTGACCTCCGTTTTGCTGTCGACCTGCCCAATGGATGGGAGGACGCCTGTCGAGAATGGCCAGGGAGCTAGGACTTTCTCTAGTGTCTCCCCAGGGGCTTCAGACATCCCTTCATCTTGTGACATGAAATCCAGCTTGCAGTCAAGTCACTGCAGGAGTTCCGGCCTGATGTCGAGTCAGGGCTTCTCGGGTCGATTCCACTGGAGGCCGCAAATTCAACGTCTCTCTCCCAGATATAAAGCTGGGAGAAGCCTCCTCTTGTGGTGCTTGTAGACAGTTGGTATTCCTCTTGGTTTGAAGCCAGGAAATCAGCTCTCACCTCGAGATGATTGGGGATACACGGAGCTGTTTCTGGTTGGTGCAGTGAATTTAGGATCCCTCTAGACTTGAGACAGTGTTCCTTGGGATTCTCTGGAGTGCCATCAAGGAAATCAAGGATCATTTCGGGTTTGATGCAGAGCATGGAATGGCTCTGCACGCAGTGCACCGGAATCAGGCCTCATCTCGTGGCTAGTGGGGAGTCTCATGGTTTTTCTTGAGTTGAGGCAGGAACCTGGGGTATATTCTCGAGTTACGTCGGGGATGACCCATCCAAACACAGGTGTGTTCAGTGACGTCAGGACACCTGTCTAGTTGCGAGGGACCCCTCGGGAGTCTCCTCGCGGCTTGAAAGGGCAATAGGAACCCATCTCAAGGTGAGGCAGCAGACCCAGGTTCCCTTTCCTGTTGCCACTGGGATCCTGGGATTCCTGTCAATTTTCCAGAGGAGTCAGACATCGTCTCCTTTGGAATCATTGAACTCCGTGTTCCTCTCGAGCTGTCAACTGGATGGGAAGCCGCCTGTTGAGACGGGGCAGCGAGCTAGGGCTTTCTCTCGTGTCTCCCCACGGGCTTCAGACATCCCTTCATCTTGTGAGATGAAATCCAGCTTGCACTCAGGTCACTACAAGAATTCCGGTCTGATTTCGCGTCAGGGCATCGAGGGGTCGATTCCAGTGGAGGCCGCAAATTCAACATCCCTCTCCCAGACGTACAGCTGCGAGAAGCCTCCTCTTGTGGTGCTTGTGGACACTTGACTTTCCTCTTCATTTGAAGCCAGGAAATCAGCTCTCACCTCGAGATGATTGGGGGTACACCGAACACTTTCTGGTTCTTTCAGTGACCTCAGGATCCCTCTAGACTTGAGACAGTGTTCCTGGAGTTTCTCTGGAGTGCCATCAAGGAAATCAAGGCTCATTTCAGGTTTGATGGGCAGCACGTAATTGCTCTGCACGGAGTGCAGCGGAATCGGGCCTCATCTCATGGCAGGGGGGAGTCTCTTGCTTTTTCTCAAGATGCGGCGGGAACCTGGGGTATATTCTCGAGTTACGACGGGGATGAACCTTCCAAACCCGGGTGTGCTCACCGATGTGAGGACTCCTTTCTAGTTGTGAGGGACTCCTCGGTAGTCTCCTCCCGGCTTGAAGGGGCCATAGGAACACCTCTCGAAGTGAGGAGGCAGACCCAGAGTCCGTTTCCTGTTGCCACTGGGATCCTGGGATTCCTGTCCATTTTCCAGAGGAGTCAGGCATCATCTCCTTTGGAATCTTTGATCTCCGTGTTGCTGTCGAGCTGCCCAATGGATGGGAGGACGCCTGTTGAGAATGGACAGGGAGATAGGGCTTTCTCTAGTGTCTCCCCAGGGTCTTCAGACATCCCTTCATCTTGTGAGATGAAGTCCAGCTTGCAGTCAAGTCACTGCAGGAATTCCGGCCTGATTTGGAGTCAGGGCATTTCGGGGTCGATTCCACTGGAGGCCGCAAATTCAACATCTCTCTCCCAGACGTACAGCTTAGAGAAGCCTCCCTTGTGGTCCTTGTGGACAGTTCGCATTCCTCTTTGTTTGAAGGAGGAAATCAGCTCTCACCTCGAGATGATTGGGGATACAGGGAGCACTTTTTCGTTGCTGCAGTGAACTCTGGATCCCTCTTTTCTTGAGACAGTGTTACTGGTGTTTCTCTGGAGTGCCATCAAGGAAATCAAGGCTCCTTTCGGGTTTGATGGGGATCCCGGAATTGCTCTGCACGCAGTGCAGGGGAATCGGGCCTCATCTCGCGGGGACGGGGGAGTCTCAGAGTTTTTCTCGAGTTGCGGCGGGAACATGCGGTTTATTCACGAGCTAAGACCAGGATGGCACTTCCAAACAAGGGTGTGTTCAGCGACGTCAGGACTCGTGTCTAGTTGCGAGAGACCCCTCGTGGGTCTCCTCGAGGCTTGAAAGGGCCATAGGAACCCCTCTCAAGGTGAGACAGCAGACCCAGGTTCCCTTTCCTGTTGCCACTGGGATCCTGGAATTCCTGTCCATTTTCCAGAGGAGTCAGACATCGTCTCCTTTGGAATCATTGAACTCCGTGTTACTCTCGAGCTGTCCAATGGATGGGAGGCCGCGTGTTGAGAAGGGGCAGAGAGCTAGGGCTTTCTCTTGTGTCTCCACAGGCGCTTCAGACATCCCTTCATCTTGTGAGGTGAAATCCAGTTTTCACTCAGGTCACTGCAAGAATTCCAGCCTGATTTCGAGTCAGGGCATCTCGGGGTCGATTCCAGTGGAGGCCGCAAATTCAACGTCCCTCTGCCAGACGTAAAGCTGGGAGAAGCCTCCTCTTGTGCTGCTCGTGGACAATTGGCTTTCCTGTTGATTTGAAGCCAGGAAATCAGCTCTCACCTCGAGATGATTGTGGGTACACCGAGCAATTTCGGGTTCCTGCAGTGACCTGATAATCTCTCAAGACTTGAGACAGTGTTCCTGGAATTTCTCTGGGGTGTCATCAAGGAAATCAAGGCTCTTTTCTGGTTTGTTGGGCCGCATGGAATTGCTCTGCATGCAGTGCAGCAGATTCGGGCCTCATGTCGCGGCGAGCGGGGAGTCTCATGGTTTTTCTCGAGTTGCGGCGGGAACCTGGGGTATATTCTCGAGTTACGACGGGGATGGCCCTTCCAAACACGGGTGTGTTCAGTGTCGTCAGGACTCCTGTCTAGTTGCGAGGGACCCCTCGGGAGTCTCCTCGCGGCTTGAAAGGGCCATCGGAACACCACTCGAGGTGAGGCGGCAGACCCAGTTTCCCTTTCCTGGTGCCACTGGGATCCTGGGATTCCTGTCCATTTTCCAGAGGAGTCAGGCATCATCTCCTTTGGAATCATTGAACTCCGTGTTGCTGTCGAGCTGCCCAATGGATGGGAGGACGCCTGTCGAGAATGGCCAGGGAGCTAGGGCTTTCTCTAGTGTCTCCCCAGGGGCTTTAGACATCCCTTCATCTTGTGACATGAAATCCAGCTTGCAGTCAAATCACTGCAGGATTCCGGCCTGGTGTCGACTCAGGGCCTCTCGGGGTCGATTCCACTGGAGGCCGCAAATTCAACGTCTGTCTCCCAGACATAAAGCTGGGAGAAGCCTCCTCTTGTGGTGCTTGTAGACAGTTGGCATTCCTCTTGGTTTGAAGCAAGGAAATCATCTCTCACCTCGAGATGATTGGGGATACACAGAGCTGTTTCTGGTTGGTGCAGTGACTTTAGGATCCCTCTAGACTTGAGACAGTGTTCCTTGGGATTCTCTGGAGTGCCATCAAGGAAATCAAGCCTCCTTTCGGGGTTGATGGGGAGCACGGAATTGCCCTGCATGCAGTGCAGCAGAATCGGGCCTCATCTCGCGGCGAGGGGGGAGTCTCTTGGGTTTTCTCGACTTGCGGCGGGAACCTGGGGTATATTCTCGAGTTACGACGGGGATGGCCCTTCCAAACATGGGTGTGTTCAGCGACGTCAGGACTCCTGTCTAGTTGCGAGGAACTCCTCGGGAGTCTCCTCACGGCTTGAAAGGGCCATAAGAACACCTCTCGAGGTGAGGCGGCAAACCCACGGTCCCTTTCCGGTTGCCACTGGGATCCTGGGATTCCTGTCCATTTTCCAGAGGAGTCAGACATCGTCTCCTTTGGAATCTTTAAACTCCGTGTTCCTCTCGAGCTGTCCAATGGATGGGAGCCGCCTGTTGAGAAGGGGCAGCGAGCTAGTGCTTTCTCTAGTGTCTCCCCAGGGGCTTCAGACATCCCTTCATCTTGTGAGATGAAATCCAGCTTGCACTCAGGTCACAGCAAGAATTCCGGCCTGATATCGAGTCAGGGCATCTCGATGGCGATTCCAGTGGAGGCCGCAAATTCAGCGTCCCTCTCCCAGACGTACAGCTGTGAGAATCCTCCTCTTGTGGTGCTTGTGGACAGTTGGCATTCCTCTTGATTTGAAGCCAGGAAATCAGCTCTCACCTCGAGATGATTGGAGGTACACGGAGCTCTTTCTGGTTCCTGCAGTGACCTCAGCATCCCTCTAGACTTGAGACAGAGTTCCTGGAGATTCTCTGGAGTGCCATGAAGGAAATCAAGGCTCATTTCGGGTTTGATGGGGAGCACGGAATTGCTCTGAACGCAGTGCAGGGGAATCGGGCCTCATCTCGCTGCGACAGGGGAGTCTCTTGGTTTTTTTGGAGTTGCGGCGGGAACCTGGGGTATATTCTCGAGTTACAACGGGGATGGTCCTTCCATACACGGGTGTGCTCAGCGACGTCAGGACTCCTGTCTAATTAGGAGGGACTCCTCGGGAGTCTCCTCGCGGCTTGAAAGGGCCATAGGAACACCTCTTGAGGTGAGGCGGCAGACTCAGTGTCCCTTTCCTGTTGCCACTGGGATCCTGGGATTACTGTCCATTTTCCAGAGGAGTCAGGCATCATCTCCTTTGGAATCATTGAACTCCGTGTTGCTGTCGAGTTGCCCAATGGATGAGAGGGGCCCTCTCGAAAATGACCAGGGAGCTAGGGCTTTCTCTAGTGTCACACCAGGGTCTTCAAACATCCCTTCATCTTGAGAGCAGAAATCCAGCTTGCACTCAAGTCACTGCAGGAATTCCGGCCTGATTTCATGTCAGTGCATCTCGGGGTCGATTACAGTGGAGGCCGAAAATTCAACATCTCTCTCCCAGACGTACAGCTTAGAGAAGCCTCCTCTTGTGCTTGTGGACAGTTGTCATTCCTCTTGATTTGAAGGACGAAATCAGCTCTCACCTCGAGATGATTGGGGGTATACGGATAACTTTCTCGTTGCTGCAGTGACCTCAGAATCCCTCTTGACATGAGACAGGGTTCCTGGGGTTTCTTGGAGTTCCATCAAGGAAGTCAAGGCTCATTTCGGGTTTGGTGGGGAACCTGGAATTGCTCAGCACGCAGTGCAGGGGAATCGGGACTCATCTCAGGGCTAGGGGGGAGTCTCTTGGTTTTTATCGAGTTGCGGCGGAAACCTGGGTTATATTCTCGTGTTACGACGGGGATGGCCCTTCCAAACACGGGGATGTTCATCGACGTCAGGACTACTGTCTCGTTGCAAGGTACCCCTCGGTAGTCTCCTCGCGGCTTGAAAGGGCCATAGTAACATCTCTCGAGGTGAGGCGGCAGACCCAGTGTCCCTTTCCTGTTGCCACTGGGATCCTGGGATTCAAGTCCTTTTTCCAGAGGAGTCAGGCATCGTCTCCTTTGGAATCATTGAACTCCGTGTTCCTCTCAAGCTCTCCAATGGATGGGAGGCCGCCTGTCGAGAAAGGACAGGGAGCGAGGGCTTTCTCTAGTGTCTCCACAGGAGCTTCAGATATCCCTTCATCTTTTGAGATGAAATTCAGCTTGCACTCAGGTCACTTCAAGAATTCCGGCCTGATTTCCAGTCAGGGCATCTCGTCTCGATTTCAGTGGAGGCTGCAAATTCATCGTCCCTCTCCCAGACGTACAGCTACGAGAAGCCTCCTCTTGTGGTGCTTGTGGACACTTGGTATTCCACTTGATTTGAAGCCAGGAAATCAGCTCTCACCTCGAGATGACTGGGGGTACACGGAGCTCTTTCTGGTTTCTGCAGTGACGTCAGCATACCTCTAGACTTGAGACAGAGTTCTTGGAGTTTCTCTGGAGTGCCTTCAAGGAAATCAAGGCTCCTTTCGGGTTTGATGGGGAGCACGGAATTGCTCTGCACGCAGTGCAGCGGATTCAGGCCTCATGTCACGGCGAGAGGGGAGTCTCATGGTTTTTCTCAAGTTGCGGCGGGAACCTGGGGTATATTCTCGTGTTATGACGTGGATGGGCCTTCCAAACACGGGTGTGTTCAGGGACGTCAGGACTCCTGTCTAGTTCCCAGGGACCCCTCGGTAGTCTTCTCCCGGCTTGAAAGGACCATAGGAACCACTCTCGAAGTGAGGCAGCAGACCGAGGGTTCCTTTCCTGTTGCCACTGGGATCCTGGGATTCCTGTCCATTTTCCAGAGAAGTCAGACATCGTCTCCTTTGGAATCATTGAACTCCGTGTTCCTCTCGAGCTGTCCAATGGATGGGACACCGCCTGTTGAGAAGGGGCTGCGAGCTATGTCGTTCTCTCTTGTCTCCCCTGGGGCTTGAGGCATCCCTTCATCTTGTGAGATGAAATCCAGCTTGCACTCATGTCACTGCAAGAATTCCTGCCTGATTTCGAGTCAGGGCCTTTCGGGGACGATTCCAGGGGAGGCCGCATATTCAACGTACCTCTCCCAGACGTACAGCTGCGAGAAGCCTCCTCTTGGGGTGCTTGTGGACATTTGGCTTTCCTCTTGATTTGAAGCAAGGAAATCAGCTCTCACCTCGAGATGATTGGGGTCACACCGAGCACTTTCTGGTTCCTGAAGTGACCTCAGGATCCCTCGAGACTTGAGACAGTGTTCCTGGAGATTCTCTGGAGTGCCATCAAGGAAATCAAGGCTCATTTCTGGTATGATGTGCAGCACGGAATTGCTCTGCACGCATTGCAGCGGAATCGGGCCTCATCTCGCGGCGAGGGGGGAGTCTCATGTTTTTTCTCCAGATGCGGCGGGAACCTGGGGTATATTCTCGAGTTATGCCGGGGATGGCCCTTCCAAAAAGGGGTGTGTTCAGTGACGTCAGAACTCCTGTCTAGTTGCGAGGGATCCCTCGGTAGTATCTTCGTGGCTTGAAAGGGCCATAGGAACACCTCTCGAGGTGAGGCGGCAGACCCAGTTTCCCTTTCCTGTTGCCACTGGGATCCTGGGATTCCTGTCCATTTTCCAGAGGAGTCAGACATCGTCTCCTTCAGAATCATTGAACTCCGTGTTCCTCTCGAGCTGTCCAATGGATGGGGGGTTGCCTGTTGTATAGGGGCAGCGAGCTAGGGCTTTCTCTCGTGTCTCCCCAGGGGCTTCAGACATCCCTTCATCTTGTGAGATGAAATCCAGCTGGCACTCAGGTCCCAGCAAGAATTCCGGTCTGATTTCGAGTCAGGGCATCTCGGTGTTGATTCCAGTGGATGCCGCAAATTAATCGTCCCTCTCTCAGACGTACAGCTGCGAGAAGCCTCCTCTTGTGGTGCTTGTGGACACTTGGCTTTCCTCTTGATTTGAAGCCAGGAAATCAGCTCTCACCTCGAGATGATTGTGGGTACATGGAGCTATTTCTGGTTCCTGCAGTGACGTCAGCATACCTCTAGGCTTGAGACAGTGTTCCTGGAGTTTCTCTGGAGTGACATCAAGGAAATCAAGCCTCCTATCGGGTTTGATGGGGAGCCCATATTTTCTCTGCATGCCGTGCAGGGGAATCGGGCCTCATCTCGCGGCGAGGGGGAGTCTCTTGGTTTTTCTCGAGTTGCAGCCGGAACCTGAGGTATATTCTCGAGTTACGACGGGAATGGACCTTCCAAACCCGGGTGTGTTCAGCGACGTCAGGACTCCTGTCTACTTGCGAGGGACTCCTCGGGAGTCTCCTCGCGGCTTGAAAGGGCCATAGGAACACCTCTCGAGTTGACGTGGCAGACCCAGGGTCCCTTTCCTGTTGCCACTGGGATCCTGGGCTTCCTGTCCATTTTCCAGAAGAGTCAGGCATCATCTCCTTTGGAATCATTGAACTCCGTGTTGCTGTCGAGCTGCCCAATGGATGGGAGGACGCCTGTCGAGAATGGCCAGGGAGTTAGGGCTTTCTCTAGTGTCTCCCCAGGGACTTCAGACATCCCTTCATCTTGTGAGATAAGAAATCCAGCTTGCAGTCAAGTCACTGCAGGAATTCCGGCCTGATTTCGAGTCAGGGCATCCCGGGGTCGATTCCACTGGTGGCCGCAAATTCAACGTCTCTCTATCAGACGTATAGCTGCGAGAAGCCTCCCTTGTGGTCCTTGTGGAGAGTTGGCATTCCTCTTGATTTGAAGGAGGAAATCAGCACTCACCTCGAGATTATTCGGAGTACACGGAGCTCTTTCTCGTTGCTGCAGTGACCTCAGGATCCCTCTTGACTTGAGACAGAGTTCCTGGTGTTTCTCCGGAGTGCCATCAAGGAAATCAAGGATCATTTCGGGTTTGATGGGGAGCCCGGAATTGCTCTGCATGCAGTGCAGGAGAATCGGGCCTCATCTCGCGGCGAGAGTGGAGTCTCACGGTTTTTCTCGAGTTGCGGCGGGAACTGGGGTATATATTCTCGAGTTACGAGGGGGATGGCCCTTCCAAACACGGGTGCGTTCAGTGACGTCAGGACTCCTGTCTAGTTGCGAGGAACCCCTTGGGAGTCTCCTCGCGGCTTGAAAGGGCCATAGGAATACCTCTCGAGGTGAGGCGGCATACCCAGGGTCCCTTTCATGTTGCCACTGGGATCCTGGGATTCCTGTGCGTTTTCCAGAAGAGTCAGGCATCGTCTCCTTTGGAATCATTGAACTCCGTGTTCCTCTCGAGCTATCCAATGGATGGGAGGCCGCCTGTCGAGAAAGGGCAGGGAGCTAGGGCTTTCTCTAGTGTCTCCCAGGGGCTTCAGACATCTCTTCATCTTGTGAGATGAAATCCAGCTTTCACTCAAGTCACTGCAGGAATTCCGGCCTGATTTCGAGTCAGGGCATCTCGGGGTGGATTCCACTGGAGCTCGCAAATTCAATGTCCCTCTCCGAGACGTACAGCTGCGAGAAGCCTCCTCTTGTTGTGCTTGTAGACAGTTGGCATCCCTCTTGATTTGAAGCCAGGAAATCAGCTCTCACCTCGAGATGATTGGAGATACACGGAGCTCTTTGTGGTTGGTGCAGTGACTTTAGGATCCCTCTAGACTTGAGATAGTGTTCCTGGGGATTCTCTGGAGTGCCATCAAGGAAATCAAGGCTCCATTCGGGTTTGATGGGGAGCACGGAATTGCTCTGCACACAGTGCAGCAGAATCGGGCCTCATCTCGCTGTGAAAGGGGAGTCTCATGGTTTTTCTCTAGTTGTGGCGGGAAGCTGGGGTATATTCTCGAGTTACGACGGGGATGGCCCTTCCAAACAACGGGTGTGTTCAGTGAAGTCAGGACTCCTGTCTAGTTGCGAGGGATCCCTCTGTAGTATCCTAGCGGCTTGAAAGGGCCATAGGAACACCTCTCGAGGTGAGGCGGCAGATCCAGTTTCCCTTTCCTCTTGCCACTGGGATCCTGGGATTCCTGTCCATTTTCCAGAGGAGTCAGACATCGTCTCCTTTAGAATCATTGAACTCCATGGTCCTCTCGAGCTGTCCAATGGACGGGAGACCGCCTGTTGAGAATTGGCAGCGAGCTAGGGCTGTCTCTCGGGTCTCCCCAGGGGCTTCAGACATCCCTTCATCTTGTGAGATGAAATCCAGCTTGGACTCAGGTCACAGAAAGAATTCCGGTATGATTTCGAGTCAGGGCATCTCGGGGTCGAATCCAATGGAGGCCACAATTTAAACGTCCCTCTCCCAGATGTACAGCTGCGAGAAGCCTCCTCTTGTGGTGCTTGTGGACACTTGGCTTTCCTCTTGATTTGAAGCCAGGAAATCAGCTCTCACCTCGAGATGACTGGGGGTACACGGAGCACTTTTTGGTTCCTGCAGTGACCTCAGCATCCCTCTAGACTTGAGACAGAGTTCCTGGAGTTTCTCTGGAGTGCCATCAAGGAAATCAAGGCTCATTTCTGGTTTGCTGGGCATCATGGAATTGCTCTGCATGCAGTGCAGGGGAATCGGGCCTCATCTCGCGGCGAGGGGGGAGTCTCTTGGTTTTTCTCGAGTTGCGGCGGGAATCTGGGGAATATTCTCGAGTTACGACGGGGATGTCCCTTCCAAACACGCATGTGTTCAGGGACGTCAGGACTCCTGTCTTGTTGCGAGGGACTCCTCAGGAGTCTCCTCGCGGCTTGAAAGGGCCATAGGAACCCCTCTCGAGTTGATGCGGCAGACACAGGGTCCCTTTCCTGTTGCCACTGGGATCCTGGGATTCCTGTCCATTTTCCAGAGGAGTCAGACATCGTCTCCTTCGGAATCATTGAACTCCGTGTTCCTCTCGAGCTGTCCATTGGATGGGAGGTCGCCTGTTGTATAGGGGCAGCGAGCTAGGGCTTTCTCTCGTGTCTCCCCAGGGGCTTCAGACATCCCTTCATCTTGTGAGATGAAATCCAGCTGGCACTCAGGTCCCAGCAAGAATTCCGGTCTGATTTCGAGTCAGGGCATCTCGGTGTTGATTCCAGTGGATGCCGCAAATTAATCGTCCCTCTCTCAGACGTACAGCTGCGAGAAGCCTCCTCTTGTGGTGCTTGTGGACACTTGGCATTCCTCTTGATTTAAAGCCAGGAAATCAGCTCTCACCTCGAGATGATTGTGGGTACCTGGAGCTATTTCTGGTTCCTGCAGTGACGTCAGCATACCTCTAGGCTTGAGACAGTGTTCCTGGAGTTTCTCTGGAGTGACATCAAGGAAATCAAGGCTCCTATCGGGTTTGATGGGGAGCCCATATTTTCTCTGCATGCTGTGCAGGGGAATCGGGCCTCATCTCGCGGCGAGGGGGAGTCTCTTGGTTTTTCTCGAGTTGCAGCGGGAACCTGAGGTATATTCTCGAGTTACGACGGGAATGGACCTTCCAAACCCGGGTGTGTTCAGCGACGTCAGGACTCCTGTCTACTTGCGAGGGACTCCTCGGGAGTCTCCTCGCGGCTTGAAAGGGCCATAGGAACACCTCTCGAGTTGACGTGGCAGACCCAGGGTCCCTTTCCTGTTGCCACTGGGATCCTGGGCTTCCTGTCCATTTTCCAGAAGAGTCAGGCATCATCTCCTTTGGAATCATTGAACTCCGTGTTGCTGTCGAGCTGCCCAATGGATGGGAGGACGCCTGTCGAGAATGGCCAGGGAGTTAGGGCTTTCTCTAGTGTCTCCCCAGGGACTTCAGACATCCCTTCATCTTGTGAGATAAGAAATCCAGCTTGCAGTCAAGTCACTGCAAGAATTCCGGCCTGATTTCGAGTCAGGGCATCCCGGGGTCGATTCCACTGGTGGCCGCAAATTCAATGTCTCTCTATCAGACGTATAGCTGCGAGAAGCCTCCCTTGTGGTCCATGTGGACAGTTGGCATTCCTCTTGATTTGAAGGAGGAAATCAGCACTCACCTCGAGATGATTCGGGGTACACGGAGCTCTTTCTCGTTGCTGCAGTGACCTCAGGATCCCTCTTGACTTGAGAAAGAGTTCCTGGTGTTTCTCTGGAGTGCCATCAAGGAAATCAAGGATCATTTCGGGTTTGATGGGGAGCCCGGAATTGCTCTGCATGCAGTGCAGGAGAATCGGGCCTCAACTCGCGGCGAGAGTGGAGTCTCACGGTTTTTCTCGAGTTTTGGCGGGAACCGGGGTATATATTCTCGAGTTACGAGGGGGATGGCCCTTCCAAACACGGGTGCGTTCAGTGACGTCAGGACTCCTGTCTAGTTGCGAGGTACCCCTCGGGAGTCTCCTCGCGGCTTGAAAGGGCCATAGGAATACCTCTCGAGGTGAGGCGGCAGACCCAGGGTCCCTTTCCTGTTGCCACTGGGATCCTGGGATTCCTGTGCATTTTCCAGAAGAGTCAGGCATCGTCTCCTTTGGAATCATTGAACTCCGTGTTCCTCTCGAGCTATCCAATGGATGGGAGGCCGCCTGTCGAGAAAGGGCAGGGAGCTAGGGCTTTCTCTAGTGTCTCCCAGGGGCTTCAGACATCTCTTCATCTTGTGAGATGAAATCCAGCTTTCACTCAAGTCACTGCAGGAATTCCGGCCTGATTTCGAGTCAGGGCATCTCGGGGTGGATTCCACTGGAGCTCGCAAATTCAATGTCCCTCTCCGAGACGTACAGCTGCGAGAAGCCTCCTCTTGTTGTGCTTGTAGACAGTTGGCATCCCTCTTGATTTGAAGCCAGGAAATCAGCTCTCACCTCGAGATGATTGGAGATACACGGAGCTCTTTGTGGTTGGTGCAGTGACTTTAGGATCCCTCTAGACTTGAGATAGTGTTCCTGGGGATTCTCTGGAGTGCCATCAAGGAAATCAAGGCTCCATTCGGGTTTGATGGGGAGCACGGAATTGCTCTGCACACAGTGCAGCAGAATCGGGCCTCATCTCGCTGTGAAAGGGGAGTCTCATGGTTTTTCTCTAGTTGCGGCGGGAAGCTGGGGTATATTCTCGAGTTACGACGGGGATGGCCCTTCCAAACAACGGGTGTGTTCAGTGAAGTCAGGACTCCTGTCTAGTTGCGAGGGATCCCTCGGTAGTATCCTAGCGGCTTGAAAGGGCCATAGGAACACCTCTCGAGGTGAGGCGGCAGATCCAGTTTCCCTTTCCTCTTGCCACTGGGATCCTGGGATTCCTGTCCATTTTCCAGAGGAGTCAGACATCGTCTCCTTTAGAATCATTGAACTCCATGGTCCTCTCGAGCTGTCCAATGGACGGGAGACCGCCTGTTGAGAACTGGCAGCGAGCTAGGGCTGTCTCTCGGGTCTCCCCAGGGGCTTCAGACATCCCTTCATCTTGTGAGATGAAATCCAGCTTGGACTCAGGTCACAGAAAGAATTCCGGTATGATTTCGAGTCAGGGCATCTCGGGGTCGAATCCAATGGAGGCCGCAATTTAAACGTCCCTCTCCCAGATGTACAGCTGCGAGAAGCCTCCTCTTGTGGTGCTTGTGGACACTTGGCTTTCCTCTTGATTTGAAGCCAGGAAATCAGCTCTCACCTCGAGATGACTGGGGGTACACGGAGCACTTTTTGGTTCCTGCAGTGACCTCAGCATCCCTCTAGACTTGAGACAGAGTTCCTGGAGTTTCTCTGGAGTGCCATCAAGGAAATCAAGGCTCATTTCTGGTTTGCTGGGCATCATGGAATTGCTCTGCATGCAGTGCAGGGGAATCGGGCCTCATCTCGCGGCGAGGGGGGAGTCTCTTGGTTTTTCTCGAGTTGCGGCGGGAATCTGGGGAATATTCTCGAGTTACGACGGGGATGTCCCTTCCAAACACGCATGTGTTCAGGGACGTCAGGACTCCTGTCTTGTTTCGAGGGACTCCTCAGGAGTCTCCTCGCGGCTTGAAAGGGCCATAGGAACCCCTCTCGAGGTGAGGCGGCAGACACAGGGTCCCTTTCCTGTTGCCACTGGGATCCTGGGATTCCTGTCCATTTTCCAGAGGAGTCAGACATCGTCTCCTTTGGAATCATTGAACTCCGTGTTCCTCTCGAGCTGTCCATTGGATGGGAGGTCGCCTGTTGTATAGGGGCAGCGAGCTAGGGCTTTCTCTCGTGTCTCCCCAGGGGCTTCAGACATCCCTTCATCTTGTGAGATGAAATCCAGCTGGCACTCAGGTCCCAGCAAGAATTCCGGTCTGATTTCGAGTCAGGGCATCTCGGTGTTGATTCCAGTGGATGCCGCAAATTAATCGTCCCTCTCTCAGACGTACAGCTGCGAGAAGCCTCCTCTTGTGGTGCTTGTGGACACTTGGCATTCCTCTTGATTTAAAGCCAGGAAATCAGCTCTCACCTCGAGATGATTGTGGGTACCTGGAGCTATTTCTGGTTCCTGCAGTGACGTCAGCATACCTCTAGGCTTGAGACAGTGTTCCTGGAGTTTCTCTGGAGTGACATCAAGGAAATCAAGGCTCCTATCGGGTTTGATGGGGAGCCCATATTTTCTCTGCATGCCGTGCAGGGGAATCGGGCCTCATCTCGCGGCGAGGGGGAGTCTCTTGGTTTTTCTCGAGTTGCAGCGGGAACCTGAGGAATATTCTCGAGTTACGACGGGAATGGACCTTCCAAACCCGGGTGTGTTCAGCGACGTCAGGACTCCTGTCTACTTGCGAGGGACTCCTCGCGAGTCTCCTCGCGGCTTGAAAGGGCCATAGGAACACCTTTCCAGTTGACGTGGCAGACCCAGGGTCCCTTTCCTGTTGCCACTGGGATCCTGGGCTTCCTGTCCATTTTCCAGAAGAGTCAGGCATCATCTCCTTTGGAATCATTGAACTCCGTGTTGCTGTCGAGCTGCCCAATGGATGGGAGGACGCCTGTCGAGAATGGCCAGGGAGTTAGGGCTTTCTCTAGTGTCTCCCCAGGGACTTCAGACATCCCTTCATCTTGTGAGATAAGAAATCCAGCTTGCAGTCAAGTCACTGCAGGAATTCCGGCCTGATTTCGAGTCAGGGCATCCCGGGGTCGATTCCACTGGTGGCCGCAAATTCAACGTCTCTCTATCAGACGTATAGCTGCGAGAAGCCTCCCTTGTGGTCCATGTGGACAGTTGGCATTCCTCTTGATTTGAAGGAGGAAATCAGAACTCACCTCGAGATGATTCGGGGTACACGGAGCTCTTTCTCGTTGCTGCAGTGACCTCAGGATCCCTCTTGATTTGAGAAAGAGTTCCTGGTGTTTCTCTGGAGTGCCATCAAGGAAATCAAGGATCCTTTCGGGTTTGATGGGGAGCCCGGAATTGCTCTGCATGCAGTGCAGGAGAATCGGGCCTCACTCGCGGCGAGAGGGGAGTCTCACGGTTTTTCTCCAGTTTTGCCGGGAACCGGGGTATATATTCTCGAGTTACGAGGGGGATGGCCCTTCCAAACACGGGTGCGTTCAGTGACGTCAGGACTCCTGTCTAGTTGCGAGGTACCCCTCGGGAGTCTCCTCGCGGCTTGAAAGGGCCATAGGAATACCTCTCGAGGTGAGGCGGCAGACCCAGGGTCCCTTTCCTGTTGCCACTGGGATCCTGGGATTCCTGTGCATTTTCCAGAAGAGTCAGGCATCGTCTCCTTTGGAATCATTGAACTCCGTGTTCCTCTCGAGCTATCCAATGGATGGGAGGCCACCTGTCGAGAAAGGGCAGGGAGCTAGGGCTTTCTCTAGTGTCTCCCAGGGGCTTCAGACATCTCTTCATCTTGTGAGATGAAATCCAGCTTTCACTCAAGTCACTGCAGGAATTCCGGCCTGATTTCGAGTCAGGGCATCTCGGGGTGGATTCCACTGGAGCTCGCAAATTCAATGTCCCTCTCCGAGACGTACAGCTGCGAGAAGCCTCCTCTTGTTGTGCTTGTAGACAGTTGGCATCCCTCTTGATTTGAAGCCAGGAAATCAGCTCTCACCTCGAGATGATTGGAGATACACGGAGCTCTTTGTGGTTGGTGCAGTGACTTTAGGATCCCTCTAGACTTGAGATAGTGTTCCTGGGGATTCTCTGGAGTGCCATCAAGGAAATCAAGGCTCCATTCGGGTTTGATGGGGAGCACGGAATTGCTCTGCACACAGTGCAGCAGAATCGGGCCTCATCTCGCTGTGAAAGGGGAGTCTCATGGTTTTTCTCTAGTTGCGGCGGGAAGCTGGGGTATATTCTCGAGTTACGACGGGGATGGCCCTTCCAAACAACGGGTGTGTTCAGTGAAGTCAGGACTCCTGTCTAGTTGCGAGGGATCCCTCGGTAGTATCCTAGCGGCTTGAAAGGGCCATAGGAACACCTCTCGAGGTGAGGCGGCAGATCCAGTTTCCCTTTCCTCTTGCCACTGGGATCCTGGGATTCCTGTCCATTTTCCAGAGGAGTCAGACATCGTCTCCTTTAGAATCATTGAACTCCATGGTCCTCTCGAGCTGTCCAATGGACGGGAGACCGCCTGTTGAGAATTGGCAGCGAGCTAGGGCTGTCTCTCGGGTCTCCCCAGGGGCTTCAGACATCCCTTCATCTTGTGAGATGAAATCCAGCTTGGACTCAGGTCACAGAAAGAATTCCGGTATGATTTCGAGTCAGGGCATCTCGGGGTCGAATCCAATGGAGGCCGCAATTTAAACGTCCCTCTCCCAGATGTACAGCTGCGAGAAGCCTCCTCTTGTGGTGCTTGTGGACACTTGGCTTTCCTCTTGATTTGAAGCCAGGAAATCAGCTCTCACCTCGAGATGACTGGGGGTACACGGAGCACTTTTTGGTTCCTGCAGTGACCTCAGCATCCCTCTAGGCTTGAGACAGTGTTCCTGGAGTTTCTCTGGAGTGACATCAAGGAAATCAAGGCTCCTATCGGGTTTGATGGGGAGCCCATATTTTCTCTGCATGCCGTGCAGGGGAATCGGGCCTCATCTCGCGGCGAGGGGGAGTCTCTTGGTTTTTCTCGAGTTGCAGCGAGAACCTGAGGTATATTCTCGAGTTACGACGGGAATGGACCTTCCAAACCCGGGTGTGTTCAGCGACGTCAGGACTCCTGTCTACTTGCGAGGGACTCCTCGCGAGTCTCCTCGCGGCTTGAAAGGGCCATAGGAACACCTCTCGAGTTGACGTGGCAGACCCAGGGTCCCTTTCCTGTTGCCACTGGGATCCTGGGCTTCCTGTCCATTTTCCAGAAGAGTCAGGCATCATCTCCTTTGGAATCATTGAACTCCGTGTTGCTGTCGAGCTGCCCAATGGATGGGAGGACGCCTGTCGAGAATGGCCAGGGAGCTAGGGCTTTCTCTAATGTCTCCCCAGGGACTTCAGACATCCCTTCATCTTGTGAGATAAGAAATCCAGCTTGCAGTCAAGTCACTGCAGGAATTCCGGCCTGATTTCGAGTCAGGGCATCCCGGGGTCGATTCCACTGGTGGCCGCAAATTCAACGTCTCTCTATCAGACGTATAGCTGCGAGAAGCCTCCCTTGTGGTCCTTGTGGACAGTTGGCATTCCTCTTGATTTGAAGGAGGAAATCAGCACTCACCTCGAGATGATTCGGGGTACACGGAGCACTTTCTCGTTGCTGCAGTGACCTCAGGATCCCTCTTGACTTGAGAAAGAGTTCCTGGTGTTTCTCTGGAGTGCCATCAAGGAAATCAAGGATCCTTTCGGGTTTGATGGGGAGCCCGGAATTGCTCTGCATGCAGTGCAGGAGTATCGGGCCTCAATTCACGCGAGAGGGGAGTCTCACGGTTTTTCTCGAGTTGCGGCGGGAACCGGGGTATATATTCTCGAGTTACGAGGGGGATGGCCCTTCCAAACACGGGTGCGTTCAGTGACGTCAGGACTCCTGTCTAGTTGCGAGGTACCCCTCGGGAGTCTCCTCGCGGCTTGAAAGGGCCATAGGAATACCTCTCGAGGTGAGGCGGCAGACCCAGGGTCCCTTTCCTGTTGCCACTGGGATCCTGGGATTCCTGTGCATTTTCCAGAAGAGTCAGGCATCGTCTCCTTTGGAATCATTGAACTCCGTGTTCCTCTCGAGCTATCCAATGGATGGGAGGCCGCCTGTCGAGAAAGGGCAGGGAGCTAGGGCTTTCTCTAGTGTCTCCCAGGGGCTTCAGACATCTCTTCATCTTGTGAGATGAAATCCAGCTTTCACTCAAGTCACTGCAGGAATTCCGGCCTGATTTCGAGTCAGGGCATCTCGGGGTGGATTCCACTGGAGCTCGCAAATTCAATGTCCCTCTCCGAGACGTACAGCTGTGAGAAGCCTCCTCTTGTTGTGCTTGTAGACAGTTGGCATCCCTCTTGATTTGAAGCCAGGAAATCAGCTCTCACCTCGAGATGATTGGAGATACACGGAGCTCTTTGTGGTTGGTGCAGTGACTTTAGGATCCCTCTAGACTTGAGATAGTGTTCCTGGGGATTCTCTGGAGTGCCATCAAGGAAATCAAGGCTCCATTCGGGTTTGATGGGGAGCACGGAATTGCTCTGCACACAGTGCAGCAGAATCGGGCCTCATCTCGCTGTGAAAGGGGAGTCTCATGGTTTTTCTCTAGTTGCGGCGGGAAGCTGGGGTATATTCTCGAGTTACGACGGGGATGGCCCTTCCAAACAACGGGTGTGTTCAGTGAAGTCAGGACTCCTGTCTAGTTGCGAGGGATCCCTCTGTAGTATCCTAGCGGCTTGAAAGGGCCATAGGAACACCTCTCGAGGTGAGGCGGCAGATCCAGTTTCCCTTTCCTCTTGCCACTGGGATCCTGGGATTCCTGTCCATTTTCCAGAGGAGTCAGACATCGTCTCCTTTAGAATCATTGAACTCCATGGTCCTCTCGAGCTGTCCAATGGACGGGAGACCGCCTGTTGAGAATTGGCAGTGAGCTAGGGCTGTCTCTCGGGTCTCCCCAGGGGCTTCAGACATCCCTTCATCTTGTGAGATGGAATCCAGCTGGCACTCAGGTCCCAGCAAGAATTCCGGTCTGATTTCGAGTCAGGGCATCTCGGGGTGGATTCCACTGGAGCTCGCAAATTCAATGTCCCTCTCCGAGACGTACAGCTGCGAGAAGCCTCCTCTTGTTGTGCTTGTAGACAGTTGGCATCCCTCTTGATTTGAAGCCAGGAAATCAGCTCTCACCTCGAGATGATTGGAGATACACGGAGCTCTTTGTGGTTGGTGCAGTGACTTTAGGATCCCTCTAGACTTGAGATAGTGTTCCTGGGGATTCTCTGGAGTGCCATCAAGGAAATCAAGGCTCCATTCGGGTTTGATGGGGAGCACGGAATTGCTCTGCACACAGTGCAGCAGAATCGGGCCTCATCTCGCTGTGAAAGGGGAGTCTCATGGTTTTTCTCTAGTTGCGGCGGGAAGCTGGGGTATATTCTCGAGTTACGACGGGGATGGCCCTTCCAAACAACGGGTGTGTTCAGTGAAGTCAGGACTCCTGTCTAGTTGCGAGGGATCCCTCGGTAGTATCCTAGCGACTTGAAAGGGCCATAGGAACACCTCTCGAGGTGAGGCGGCAGATCCAGTTTCCCTTTCCTCTTGCCACTGGGATCCTGGGATTCCTGTCCATTTTCCAGAGGAGTCAGACATCGTCTCCTTTAGAATCATTGAACTCCATGGTCCTCTCGAGCTGTCCAATGGACGGGAGACCGCCTGTTGAGAATTGGCAGCGAGCTAGGGCTGTCTCTCGGGTCTCCCCAGGGGCTTCAGACATCCCTTCATCTTGTGAGATGAAATCCAGCTTGGACTCAGGTCACAGAAAGAATTCCGGTATGATTTCGAGTCAGGGCATCTCGGGGTCGAATCCAATGGAGGCCGCAATTTAAACGTCCCTCTCCCAGATGTACAGCTGCGAGAAGCCTCCTCTTGTGGTGCTTGTGGACACTTGGCTTTCCTCTTGATTTGAAGCCAGGAAATCAGCTCTCACCTCGAGATGACTGGGGGTACACGGAGCACTTTTTGGTTCCTGCAGTGACCTCAGCATCCCTCTAGGCTTGAGACAGAGTTCCTGGAGTTTCTCTGGAGTGCCATCAAGGAAATCAAGGCTCATTTCTGGTTTGCTGGGCATCATGGAATTGCTCTGCATGCAGTGCAGGGGAATCGGGCCTCATCTCGCGGCGAGGGGGGAGTCTCTTGGTTTTTCTCGAGTTGCGGCGGGAATCTGGGGAATATTCTCGAGTTACGACGGGGATGTCCCTTCCAAACACGCATGTGTTCAGGGACGTCAGGACTCCTGTCTTGTTGCGAGGGACTCCTCAGGAGTCTCCTCGCGGCTTGAAAGGGCCATAGGAACCCCTCTCGAGTTGATGCGGCAGACACAGTGTCCCTTTCCTGTTGCCACTGGGATCCTGGGATTCCTGTCCATTTTCCAGAGGAGTCAGACATCGTCTCCTTTGGAATCATTGAACTCCGTGTTCCTCTCGAGCTGTCCATTGGATGGGAGGTCGCCTGTTGTATAGGGGCAGCGAGCTAGGGCTTTCTCTCGTGTCTCCCCAGGGGCTTCAGACATCCCTTCATCTTGTGAGATGAAATCCAGCTGGCACTCAGGTCCCAGCAAGAATTCCGGTCTGATTTCGAGTCAGGGCATCTCGGTGTTGATTCCAGTGGATGCCGCAAATTAATCGTCCCTCTCTCAGACGTACAGCTGCGAGAAGCCTCCTCTTGTGGTGCTTGTGGACACTTGGCATTCCTCTTGATTTAAAGCCAGGAAATCAGCTCTCACCTCGAGATGATTGTGGGTACCTGGAGCTATTTCTGGTTCCTGCAGTGACGTCAGCATACCTCTAGGCTTGAGACAGTGTTCCTGGAGTTTCTCTGGAGTGACATCAAGGAAATCAAGGCTCCTATCGGGTTTGATGGGGAGCCCATATTTTCTCTGCATGCTGTGCAGGGGAATCGGGCCTCATCTCGCGGCGAGGGGGAGTCTCTTGGTTTTTCTCGAGTTGCAGCGGGAACCTGAGGTATATTCTCGAGTTACGACGGGAATGGACCTTCCAAACCCGGGTGTGTTCAGCGACGTCAGGACTCCTGTCTACTTGCGAGGGACTCCTCGCGAGTCTCCTCGCGGCTTGAAAGGGCCATAGGAACACCTCTCGAGTTGACGTGGCAGACCCAGGGTCCCTTTCCTGTTGCCACTGGGATCCTGGGCTTCCTGTCCATTTTCCAGAAGAGTCAGGCATCATCTCCTTTGGAATCATTGAACTCCGTGTTGCTGTCGAGCTGCCCAATGGATGGGAGGACGCCTGTCGAGAATGGCCAGGGAGCTAGGGCTTTCTCTAATGTCTCCCCAGGGACTTCAGACATCCCTTCATCTTGTGAGATAAGAAATCCAGCTTGCAGTCAAGTCACTGCAGGAATTCCGGCCTGATTTCGAGTCAGGGCATCCCGGGGTCGATTCCACTAGTGGCCGCAAATTCAACGTCTCTCTATCAGACGTATAGCTGCGAGAAGCCTCCCTTGTGGTCCTTGTGGACAGTTGGCATTCCTCTTGATTTGAAGGAGGAAATCAGCACTCACATTGAGATGATTCGGGGTACACGGAGCTCTTACTCGTTGCTGCAGTGACCTCAGGATCCCTCTTGACTTGAGAAAGAGTTCCTGGTGTTTCTCTGGAGTGCCATCAAGGAAATCAAGGATCCTTTCGGGTTTGATGGGGAGCCCGGAATTGCTCTGCATGCAGTGCAGGAGAATCGGGCCTCAACTCACGGTGAGAGGAGAGTCTCACTGTTTTACTCGAGTTGCGGCGGGAACCGGGGTATATATTCTCGAGTTACGAGGGGGATGGCCCTTCCAAACACGGGTGCGTTCAGTGACGTCAGGACTCCTGTCTAGTTGCGAGGTACCCCTCGGGAGTCTCCTCGCGGCTTGAAAGGGCCATAGGAATACCTCTCGAGGTGAGGCGGCAGACCCAGGGTCCCTTTCCTGTTGCCACTGGGATCCTGGGATTCCTGTGCATTTTCCAGAAGAGTCAGGCATCGTCTCCTTTGGAATCATTGAACTCCGTGTTCCTCTCGAGCTATCCAATGGATGGGAGGCCGCCTGTCGAGAAAGGGCAGGGAGCTAGGGCTTTCTCTATTGTCTCCCAGGGGCTTCAGACATCTCTTCATCTTGTGAGATGAAATCCAGCTTTCACTCAAGTCACTGCAGGAATTCCGGCCTGATTTCGAGTCAGGGCATCTCGGGGTGGATTCCACTGGAGCTCGCAAATTCAATGTCCCTCTCCGAGACGTACAGCTGCGAGAAGCCTCCTCTTGTTGTGCTTGTAGTCAGTTGGCATCCCTCTTGATTTGAAGCCAGGAAATCAGCTCTCACCTCGAGATGATTGGGGATACACAGAGCTCTTTGTGGTTGGTGCAGTGACTTTAGGATCCCTCTAGACTTGAGATAGTGTTCCTGGGGATTCTCTGGAGTGCCATCAAGGAAATCAAGGCTCCATTCGCGTTTGATGGGGAGCACGGAATTGCTCTGCACACAGTGCAGCAGAATCGGGCCTCATCTCGCTGTGAAAGGGGAGTCTCATGGTTTTTCTCTAGTTGCGGCGGGAAGCTGGGGTATATTCTCGAGTTACGACGGGGATGGCCCTTCCAAACACAGGTGTGTTCAGTGAAGTCAGGACTCCTGTCGAGTTGCGAGGGATCCCTCGGTAGTATCCTAGCGGCTTGAAAGGGCCATAGGAACACCTCTCGAGGTGAGACGGCAGATCCAGTTTCCCTTTCCTGTTGCTGCTGGGATCCTGGGATTCCTGTCCATTTTCCAGAGGAGTCAGACATCGTCTCCTTTAGAATCATTGAACTCCATGGTCCTCTCGAGCTGTCCAATGGACGGGAGACCGCCTGTTGAGAATTGGCAGCGAGCTAGGGCTGTCTCTCGGGTCTCCCCAGGGGCTTCAGACATCCCTTCATCTTGTGAGATGAATTCCAGCTTGCACTCAGGTCACAGCAAGAATTCCAGTCTGATTTCGAATCAGGGCATCTCGGGGTCTATTTCAGTGGAGGCCGCAAATTAAATGTCCCTCTCCCAGACGTACAGCTGTGAGAAGCCTCCTCTTGTGGTGCTTGTGGACACTTGGCATTCCTCTTGATTTGAAGCCAGTAAATCAGCTCTCACCTCGAGATGACTGGGGGTACACGGAGCTCTTTCTGGTTCCTGCAGTGACCTCAGCATCCCTCTAGACTTGAGACAGAGTTCCTGGAGTTTCTCTGGAGTGCCATCAAGGAAATCAAGGCTCATTTCTGGTTTGCTGGGCATCATGGAATTGCTCTGCATGCAGTGCAGGGGAATCGGGCCTCATCTCGCGGCGAGGGGGGAGTCTCTTGGTTTTTCTCGAGTTGCGGCGGGAATCTGGGGAATATTTTCGAGTTACGACGGGGATGGCCCTTCCAAACAAGGGTGTGTTCAGCGATGTCAGGACTCCTGTCTAGTTGCGAGGGACCACTCGGGAGTCTCCTCGCGGCTTGAAATGGCCATAGGAACCCCTCTCGAGGTGATGCGGCAGACCCAGTGTCCCTTTCCTGTTCCAATGGGATCCTGGGATTCCTGTCCATTTTCCAGAGGAGTCAGGCATCATCTCCTTTGGAATCATTGAACTCCGTGTTGCTGTCGAGCTGCCCAATGGATGGGATGACACCTGTCTAGAATGGCGAGGTAGCTAGAGCTTTCTCTAATGTCTCCCCAGGGGCTTCAGACATCCCTTCACCTTGAGAGATGAAATCCAGCTTGCACTAACGTCACTGCAGGAATTCCGGCCTGATTTCGAGTCAGAGCATCTCGGTATCGATTCCACTGTATACCTCAAATGCAACGTCTCTCTCCCAGACGTACAGATAAGAGAAGCCTGCATTGTGGTGCTAGTGGACAGTTGGCATTCCTCTTGATTTGAAGGAGGAAATCAGGTCTCACCTCGAGATGACTGGGGGTACACAGAGCTCTTTTGCGTTGCTGCAGTGACCTCAGGTTCCCTCTTGACTTGAGACAATGTTCCTTGGGTTTCTCTGGAGTGCCATCAAGGAAATCAAGGCTCCTTTCGGGTTTGATGGGGAACCCCGAATTACTCTCCATGCAGTGCATCGTGCAGGGCATGCTGTGAGAGGGGAGTCTCATGGTTTTTCTTGAGTTGCGGCGAGAACCTGGGGTATATTCTCGAGTTACGACGGGGTTGGACCTTCCAAACACGGGTTGGGTCGATTCCACTGGAGCTTGCAAATTCAACCTATCTCTCCCAAACGTGCAGCTGGGAGAAGCCTCCTCTTATGGTGCTTGTAGACAGTTGGCATTCTTCTTGATTGGAAGTCAGGATATCAGCTCTCACCTCGAGATGATTGGGGATACACGGAGCTGTTTCTGGTTGGTGCAGTGACTTTAGGATCCCTCTAGACTTGAGACAGTGTTCCTGGGGATTCTCTGGAGTGCCATCAAGGAAATCAAGGCTCCATTCGGGTTTGATGGGGAGCACGGAATTGCTCTGCACGCAGTGCAGCAGAATCAACTTCATCTCTCGGCGAGGGGGGAGGCTCATGGATTTTCTGAGTTGCGGCGGGAACCTGGGCTATATTCTCGAGTTAAGACTGGGATGGCCCTTCCAAACACGAGTGTGTTCAGTGACGTCAGGACTCCTGTCTAGTTGCGAGAGACCCCTCCGGAGTCTCCTTGAGGCTTCAAAAGGCCATAGGAATCCCTCTCGAGGTGAGGCATCAGATCCATTTACCCTTTCCTGTTGCCACTGGGATCCTGGGATTCCTGTCCATTTTCCAGAGGAGTCAGACATCGTCTCCTTTGGAATCATTGAACTCCGTGTTCCTCTCGAGCTGTCCAATGGATGGGAGGCCGCCTGTTGAGAAGGGGCAGCGAGCTAGGGCTTTCTCTCGTATCTCCCCAGGGGCTTCAGACATCCCTTCATCTTGTGAGACGAAATCCAGCTTGCCCTCAGGTCACAGCAAGAAGTCCGGTCTGATTTCGAGTCAGGGCATCTCGGTGTCGAATCCACTGGAGGCCGCAACTTCAACGTCCCACTCCCACACGTACTGCTGTGAGAAGCCTCCTCTTGTGGTGCTTGTGGACACTTGGCATTCCTCTTGATTTGAAGCCAGAAAATCAGCTCTGACCTCGAGATGATTGCGGGTACTCGGAACTCTTTCTGGTTCCTGCAGTGACCTCAGCATCCGTCTAGACTTGAGACAGAGTTCCTGGAGTTTCTCTGGAGTGCCATCAAGGAAATCAAGGCTCATTTCGGGTTTGATGGAGAGCACGGAATTGCTCTGCATGCAGTGCAGGGGAATCGGGCCTCATCTCGCGTCGAGGGGGGAGTCTCTTGGTTTTTCACGAGTTGCGGCAGGAACCTTTGTTATATTCTCGAGTTATGACGGGGATGGCCCTTCCTAACACGGATGTGTTCAATGACGTCAGAACTCCTGTCTAGTTGGGAGTGACTCCTCAGGAATATCCTCGCGGCTTGAAAGGGCCATAGGAACACCTCTCGAGGTGAGGCGGCAGACCCTGTTTCCCTTTCCTGTTGCCACTGGGATCCTGGGATTCCTGTCCATTTTCCAGAGGAGTCAGCCATCGTCTCCTTTGGAATCATTGAACTGCGTGTTCCTCTCGAGCTGTCCAATGGATGGGAGGTCGCCTGTCTAGAAAGGGCAGGGAGCTATGGCTTTCTCTAGTGTCTCCACAGGGGCTTTAGACATGCCTTCATCTTGTGAGATGAAATCCAGCTTTCACTCAAGTCACTGCAGGAATTCCGGCCTGATTTCAAGTCAGGTCATCTCGGGGTCGATTCCACTGGAGCTCGAAAATTCAACCTCCCTATCCCAGACGTACAGCTGGGAGAAGCCTCCTCTTGTGTTGCTTGTAGACAGGTGGCATTCCTCTTGATTGGAAGCCAGGAAATCAGCTCTCACCTCGAGATGATTGGGGATACACGGAGCTGTTTCTGGTTGGTGCAGTGACTTTAGGTTCCCTCTAGCCTTGAGACAGTGTTCCTGGGGATTCTCTGGAGTGCCATCAAGGAAATCAAGGCTCCATTCGGGTTTGATGGGGAACACGGAATTGCTCTGCACGCAGTGCAGCGGAATCGAGCCTCATGTCGCGGCGACGGGGGAGTCTCATGATTTTTCTCGAGTTGCGGCGGTAACCTGGGGTATATTCTCAAGTTATGACGGGGATGGCTCTTCCAAACACGGGTGTGTTCAGGGACGTCAGGACTCCTGTCTAGTTGCGAGGGACCCCTCGGGAGTCTCCTTGAGTCTTGAAAGGACCATAGCAACACCTCTAGAGCTGAGGCGTCAGATGCAGTGTCCCTTTCCTGTTGCCACTGGGATCCTGGGATTCCTGTCCATTTTACAGAGGAGTCAGGCATCACCTCCTTTTGAATCATTGAATTCCATTTTGCTGTCGAGCTGCCCATGGATGGGAGGACGCCTGTCGAGAATGGCCCGGAGCTAGGGCTTTCTCTCTTGTCTCCCCAGGGTCTACAGACATCCCTTCATCTTGTGAGATGAAGTCCAGCTTGCAGTCAAGTCACTAAAGGAATTCCGGCCTTATTTCGAGTCAGGGCATCTCGGGGTCGATCCCACTGGAGCTCGCAAATTCAACGTCTCTCTCCCAGACGTACAGCTTAGAGAAGCCTCCTCTTGTGGTGCTTGTGGACCGTTGGCGTTCCTCTTGATTTGAATGAGGAAATCAGCTTTCACCTCGAAATGATTGGTGGTTCCCGGAGCTCTTTCTCGTTGCTGCAGTGACCTCAGGATCCCTCTTGACTTGAGACAGTGTTCCTGGGGTTTTTCTTGAGTGCCATCAAGGAAATCAAGGCTCCTTTCTGGTTTGATGGGGAGCCCGGAATTGCTCTGCACGCAGAGCAGGGGAATCGGGCCTCATCTCGCGGCGAGGGGAGAGTCTCTTGTTTTTTCTCGAGTTGCGGCGGGAACCTGGGGTATATTCTCGATTTACGTCGGAGATGGCCCTTCCAAACACGGGTGTGTTCAATGAAGTCAGGACTCCTGTCTAGATGCGAGGGATCCCGCGGAAGTATCCTCGCGGCTTGAAAGGGCCATAGGAACACCTCTCGAGGTGAGGCGGCAGACCCAGTTTCCCTTTCCTGTTGCCACTTGGATCCTGGGATTCCTGTCCATTTTCCAGAGGAGTCAGACATCGTCTCCTTTGGAATCATTGAACTCCGTGTTCCTCTCGAGCTATCCAATAGATGGGAGGTCACCTGTCGTAAAAGGCAGGGATCTAGGGCTTTCTCTAGTGTCTCCCCAGGGGCTTCAGACATCCCTTCACCTTGTGAGATGAAATCCAGCTTGCACTCAGGTCACAGCAAGAATTCCGGTCTGATTTCGAGTCTTGACATCTCGGTGTCGATTCCAGTGGAGGCCGCAAATTCAACGTCCCTCTCCCAGACGTACAGCTGCGAGAAGCCTCCTCTTGTGGTGCTTGTGGACACTTGGCATTCCTCTTGATTTGAAAACAGTAAATCAGCTCTCACCTCAAGATGATTGGGGGTACACGGAGCTTTTTCTGGTTCCTGCAGTGACCTAAGCATCCCTCTAGACTTGAGCCAGAGTTCCTGGAGATTCACTAGAGTGCCATCAAGGAAATCAATGCTCATTTCGGATTTGATGGGGAGCACGGAATTGCTCTGAACGCATTGCAGGGGAATCGGGCCTCATCTCGCGGCGCACGGGGAGTTTCATGATTTTTCCCCAGTTGCGGTGGGAACCTGGGATATATTCTCGAGTTACGACGGGGATGGCCCTTCCAAACTCGGGTGTGTTCAGCTATGTCAGGACTCCGGTCTAATTGCGAGGGACCCCTCGGGTGTCTCCTCGAGCCTTGAAAGGGCCATAGGAACACCTCTCAAGGTGAGACGGCAGACCCAGAGTCCCTTTCCTGTTGCCACTGGGATCCTGGGATTTCTGTACATTTTCCAGAGGAGTCAGCCATCGTCTCCTATGGAATCATTGAACTCTGTGTTCCTCTCGAGCTGTCCAATGGATGGGAGGCCGCCTGTCGAGAAAGGGCAGGGAGCTAGTGCTTTCTCTAGTGTCTCCACAGGGGCTACATACATCCCTTCATCTTGTGAGAGGAAATCCAGCTTTCACTCAAGTCACTGCAGGAATTCCGGCCTGATTTCGAATCAGGGCATCTCGGGGTCAGTTCCACTGGAGCTCGAAAATTCAACCTCCCTCTCCCAGACGTACAGCTGGGAGAAGCCTCCTCTTGGTGCTTGTAGACAGTTGGCATTCCTCTTGATTTGAAGCCAGGATATGAGCTCTCACCTCGAGATGATTGGGGATACACGGAGCTGTTTCTGGTTTGTGCAGTGACTTTAGGATCCCTCTAGACTTGAGAGAGTGTTCCTGGGGATTCTCTGGAGTGCCATCAAGGAAATCAAGGCTCCATTTGGGTTTGATGGGGAGCACGGAATTGCTGTGCACACAGTGCAGTGGAATCGGGCCTCATCTCGCGGAAATGGGCGAGTCTCTTGGTTATTCTCGAGTTGCGGCGGGAACCTGGGGTATATTCTCGAGTTACAACGTGGATGTCCCTTCCAAACACGGGTGTGTTCAGCGAAGTCAGGACTCCTGTCTAGTTGCGCGGGACTCCTCCGGAGTCTCCTCGCGGCTTGAAAGGGCCATAGGTACACCTCTCGAGGTGAGGCGACAGACCCAGGGTCCCTTTCCTGTTGCCACTGGGATCCTGGGATTCCTGTCGATTTTCCAGAGGAGTCAGGCATCATCCCCTTTGGAATCATTGAACTCCGTGTTGCTGTCGAGCTGCGCAATGGATTTGAGGACGCCTGTCGAGAATGGCCAGGGAGCTAGGGCTTTCTCTAGTGTCTCCCCAGGTTCTTCAGACATCCCTTCATCTTGTGAGATGAAATCCAGCTTGCAGTCAAGTCACTGCATGAATTCCGGCCTGATTTCAAGTCAGGGCATCTCGGGGTCGATTCCACTGGAGGCCGCAAATTCAACGTCTCTCTCCCAGAGGTACAGCTTAGAGACGACTCCTCTTGTGGTGCTTGTGGACTGTCGGAAATCCTCATGATTTGAAGAAGGAAATCAGCTCTTACCTCGAGATGATTGGGGGTACACGGAGCTCTTTTTCGTTACTGCAGTGACTTCAGGTCCCTCTTGACTTGAGACACTGTTCCTGGGGATTCTCTGGAGTGCCATCAAGGAAATCAAGGCTCCATTCGGGTTTGATGGGTAGCACGGAAATGCTCTGCACGCAGTGCAGTGGAATTGGGCCTCATCTTGCGGCGACGGAGGAGTCTCATGGATTTTCTCGAGATGCGGCGGGATCCTGGGGTATATTCTCGAGTTACGATGGGGATGGACCTTCGAAACACGGGTGAGTTCAGCGACGTCAGGATTCCTGTCTAGTTGCAAGCAACCCCTCGGGAGTTGCTCGAGGCTTGAAAGGGCCATAGGAACACCTCTCGAGGTGCGGCAGCAGACCCAGGGTCCCTTTCCTGTTGCCACTGGGATCCTGCGATTCCTGTCCATTTTCCAGATGAGTCAGACATCGTCTCCTTTGGAATCATTGAACTCCGTGTTCCTATCGAACTGTCCTATGGATGGGAGGCCGACTGTTGAGAAGGGCCAGCGAGCTAGGGCTTTCTCTCGTGTCTCCCCAGGGGCTTCAGACATCCCTTCATCTTGTTAGATGAAATCCAGCTTTCACTCAAGTCACTGCAGTAATTCCGGCCTTATTTCAAGTCAGGGCATCTCGGGGTGGATTCCACTGGAGCTCGCAAATTCAACGTCCCTCTCCGAGACGTACAGCTGCGAGAAGCCTCCTCTTGTTGTGCTTGTAGTCAGTTGGCATCCCTCTTGATTTGAAGCCAGGAAAGAAGCTCTCACCTCGAGATGATTGGGGGTACACCGCGCACTTTCTGGTTCCTGCAGTGACCTCAGGATCCCTCT
This sequence comes from Muntiacus reevesi, assembly GCF_963930625.1. NCBI lineage: Eukaryota > Metazoa > Chordata > Mammalia > Artiodactyla > Cervidae > Muntiacus > Muntiacus reevesi. Next base: position 79,578,826 of record NC_089260.1, on the reverse strand, counting down.
AGACTTGATACAGTTTTCCTGGAATTTCTCTGGAGTCCCATCAAGGAAATCAAGGCTCAATTCTGGTTTGATGGGCAGCAGGGCATTGCTCTGCACGCAGTGCAGCGGAATCGGGGCTCATCTCGCGGCGAGGGGGGAATCTCATGGTTTTTCTCCAGTTGCGGCGGGAACCTGGGGTATATTCTCGAGTTACGACAGGGATGACCGTTCCAAACACGGGTGTGTTCAGTGACGTCAGGACTCCTGTCTAGTTGCGAGGGACCCCTCGGCAGTCTCCTCGAGGCTTGAAAGGGCCATCGGAACACCTCGCAAGGTGAGGCGGCAGACCCAGGGTCCCTTTCCTGTTGCCACTGGGATCCTGGGATTCCTGTCCAGTTTCCAGAGGAGTCAGGCATCATCTCCTTTGGATTCATTGAACTCGGTGTTCCTCTAGAGTTTTCCAATGGATGGGAGGCCGCCTGTCGAGAAGGGGCAGGGAGCTAGTGCATTTTCTAATGTCTCCCCAGGGGCTTCAGACATCCCTTCATCTTGTGAGATGAAATCCAGCTTGCACTCAAGTCACTGCAGGAATTCCAGCCTGATTTCGAGTCAGGGCATCTCGGGGTGGATTCCATTCGAGGCCACAAATTCAACGTCCCTCCCCAGTTGTACAGCTGAGAGAAGCCTCCTCTTGTGGTGCTTGTGGACAGTTGGCATGCCTCTTGATTTGAAGCCAGGAAATCAGCTCTCACTTCGAGATGATTTGGCGTGCACGGAGCTCTTTCTGGTAGCTGCACTGAACTCAGCATCACTCTAGACTTGAGACAATATTCCTGGAGTTTCTCTGGAGTGCCATCAAGGAAATCAAGGCTCATTTAGCGTTGGATGGGGAGCACGGAATTGCTCTGCACGCAGTGCAGGGGAATCGGGCCTCATCTCATGGCGAGGGGGAAGTCTCATGTTTTTTCTCGAGTTTCGGCGGGAACCAGTGGTATATTCTCGAGTTACCACGTTGATGGCTCTTCCAAACACGGGTTTGGTTCCTCGAGGTCAGTACTCCTGTCTAGTTGCGAGGGACACCTCTGGAGTCTCTTCGCAGCTTGAAAGGTCCACAGGAACACCTCTCGAGGTCAGGCGCCAGACCCAGTGTCCCTTTCCTGTTGCCACTGGGATCCTGGGATTCCTGTCCATTTTCCAGAGGAGTCAGGCATCGTCTCTTTTGGAATCGTTGAACTCCGTGTTCCTCTTGAGTTGTCCAATGGATGTGAGGCCGCCTCTCGAGAAGGGGCAGGGAGCTAGGGCTTTGCCTAGTGTCTCCCCAGTGTCTTCAGACATCCCTTCATCTTGTGAGATGAAATCCAGCTTGCACTCAAGTCACTGCAGGAATTCCGGCCTGATTTCGAGTCAGGGCCTCTCGGGGTCGATTACTTTGAGGCTGCAAATTCAACGTCCCTCTCACAGACGTACAGCTGAGAGAAGCCTCCTCTTGTAGTTCTTGTTTAAAGTTGCATTCCTCTTTATTTGAAGCCAGGAAATCAGCTCTCACCTCGAGATGATTTGGAGTACACAGAGCTCTTTGTGGTTGTTGCAGTGACCTCAGGATCCCTCTGGATTTGTGACAGTGTTCCTGCGGTTTCTCTGGAATGCCATCAAGGAAATCAAGGCTCCATTCGGGTTTAATGGGGAGCACGGAATTGCTCTGCACGCAGTGCAGGGGAGTCAGGCCTCATCTCGCGGCGACGGTGGAGTCTCTTGGTTTTTCTCGAATTGCGGCGGGAACCTGGGGTATATTATGGAGTTTCGACGGGGATGGCCCTTCCAAACACGGGTGTGTTCAGCAACGTCAGGACTCCTGTCTAGTTGTGAGATACCCCTCGGAAGTCTCCTCGCGGCTTGAAAGGACCATAGGAACACCTCTCGAGGTGAGGCGGCAGACCCAGTGTCCCTTTCCTATTGCCACTGGGATCCTTGGATTCCTGTTCTTTTTCCAGAGGAGTCAGGCATCGTCTCCTTTGGAATCATTGAACTCCGTGTTCCTCTCGAGCTGTCCAATGGATGGGAGGCCGCCTGTCGAGAAGGTTCAGGGAGCTAGGGCTTTCTCTAGTGTCTCCCCAGGGGTTGCAGACATCCCTTCATCTTGTGAGATGAAATCCAGCTTGCACTCAAGTCACTGCAGAAACTCCGTCCTGATTTCGATTCAGTGCTTCTCGGGATCGATTCCATTTGAGGCCGCTAATTCAACGTCCCTCTCAAAGACGTACAACTGAGAGAAGCCTCCTCTTGTGGTGCTTGTGGAAAGTTTGCATTTCTCTTGATGTGAAGCCAGGAAATCAGCTCTCACCTCGAGATGACTTGGGGTACATGGAGCACTTTCTGGCTGCTGCAGTGACCTCATAATCCCTCTAGACTTGAGACAGTGTTCCTGGTGTTTTTCTGGAGTGCCATGAAGAAATCAAGGCTCCTTTCATGTTTGATATGGAGCAAGGAATTGCTCTGCACGCAGTGCAGTGGAATCGGGCCTCATCTCACGGCGATGGGGATGTTTCATGGTTTTACTCTTGTTGCGGCGGTAACCTGGGGTATATTCTCGAGTTAATACAGGGATGACCCTTCCAAACACGGATTTAATCCACGACGTCAGGAGTCCTGTCTGGTTGCGAGGGACACCTTGGGATTCTCCTTGCGACTTGAAAGTGCCATGGGATCACCTCTCGAGGTGAGGCGGCAGACCCAGGGTGCCTTTCCTGTTGCCACTGGGATCCTGGGATTCCTGTCCATTTTCCAGAGGAGTCAGGCATCGTCTCCTTTGGAATCGTTGAACTCCATGTTCCTCTTGAATTTTCCAACGAATGTAAGGCCGCCTGTCGAGTCGGGCCAGGGAGCTAGTGCTTTCTCTAGTGTCTTCCCAGGGGCTTCAGACATCCCTTCATCTTGTGAGATGAAATCCAGCTTGCAGTCAAGTCACTGCAGGAATTCCGGCCTGATTTCGAGTCAGGGCATCTCAGGGTCGATTACTTTTGTGGCCGAAAATTCAACATCCCTCTCACAGACGTAGAGCTGAGAGAGCCTCCTCTTGTGGTGCTTGTTGAAAGTTGGCATTCCTCTTGATTTGAAGCCAGGAAATCAGCTCTCACCTCGAGATGATTTGGGGTACACGGAGCTCTTTCTGTTTGCTGCAGTGACCTCAGGATCCCTCTAGACTTGATACAGTGTTCCTGAGTTTTCTCTAGATTGCCATCAAGGAAATCAAGGCTCCTTTCGAGTTTGATGTGGAACACGGAATTGCTCTGCCGGCAGTGCAGGGGAATCGGGCCTCATCTCGCGACGAGGGGAAGTCTCATAATGTTTCTTGAGTTGTGGAGGGAACCTGGTGTATACTCTCGAGTTACGACGGAAATGGCCCTTCCAAACATGTGTTTGTACAGCAACGTCAGGACTCCTGTCTAGTTGCGAGGGACACCTCGAGATTCTCCTCGTGTCTTGGCAGGGCAATTGGGACACCTCTCCAGGTGAGGCGGGAGACCCAGAGTCCCTTTCCACGTGCCACAGGGATACTTGAATTCCTCTAAACTTTCAAGTGGAGTCAGGTATCGTCTCCTTTTGAAGCATTGATCTCCGCGTAGCTCTCGAGTTTTCAAAGGATGTGAGGCCTCCGGTCGTGATTAGGCTGGGAACTAGGTCTTTCTCTATGGTCTCCACAGGGTATTCAGACATCCTTTCGTCTTGGGAGATGCAAGACGAGCCTGCATTCAAGTCACTGCAGGGATATCTGGCCTTACGTCAAGTCAGGGCATCTCGGTGTCCATTCCACTTGAGTCCGCAAACTCAGGGTCCTCCTCACATACTTATAGCTGAGAGAAGCCTGCTCTTGTGGTGCTTGTGGAAAGTTGGTACTCCTCTTGAATCGAAGCAAGGGACTATGCTCTCATCTCGAGTTGATTTGTGATACATAGAGCACTTTCTTGTTGCTACAGTAACCTCAGGATTCCTTTAGATTTGAGACAGCTTTCTTGGGGATTTTCTGGAGTGCCATCAAGGAAATCAAGTCTCTTTTCGTATTTGATGTGGAGCACGGAATTTCTCTGCACGCAGTGCAGGGTAATCGGGCCTCATCCCGCGGCGAGGGGGAAGTCTCATGCTTTTACTCGAGTTGCGGCGGAAACCTGGGGTATATTCTCGAGTTACGACGGGGTGGCCCTTCCAAACACGTGTTTCTTCAGCAATGTCAGGACTCCTGTCTTATTGCGAGGGACACCTCGGGATTCTCCTCGCAGCTTAAAAGGGCAATATGAACACCACTCGAGGTGAGTTGGCAGACCCAGGTCCCTTTCCTATTGCCACTTGGCCTGGGATTCCTGTCAATTTTCAAGAGGAGTCAGGCATCGTCTCCTTTAGAATCATTGAATTCCGTGTTCCTCTCGAGTTGTCAAATTGATGTGAGTCTGCCTGTCAAGAAGGGGCAGGGATTTAGGGATGTCTCTAGTGTCTCCCCAGGGGCTTCAGACATCCCTTCATCTTGTGAGATGAAATCCAGCTTGCCTTCAAGTCACTGCTGGAATGCCAGCCTGTTTTCGTGTCAGGGCATCTCAGAGTCGATTTCATTTGAGGCCGCAAATTCAACGTCCCTCTCACATGCGTATAGCTGAGAGAAGCCTCCTCTTGTGGTGCTTGTGGAAAGTTGGCATTCCTCTTGATTTGAAGCCAAGAAATCAGCTCTCATCTCGAGATGATTTGGGGTACATGGAGCTCTTCCTTGTTGCTCCAGTGACCTCAGGATCCCTCTAGACTTGAGACATTGTTCTTGGGTTTTCTCTGGAGTGCCATCAAGGAAATCAAGACTCCTTTCGGGTTTGATGTGGAGCATGGAATTGCTCTGCATGCAGTGCAGGGGAATCGGGTCTCATCTCACGGCGAGGGGGAAGTCTTATGATTTCTCTCAAGTTGCGGCGGGATCCTGGGGTATATTCTCGAGTTACGACGGGGATCGCCCTTCCAAACAGGTGTTTGTTCAGCGACGTCAGGACTCCTGTCTAGTTGCGAGGGACACATCCGACTTCTCCTCGCGGCTTAAACGGCCATTCGGAACACCTCTTGAGGTGAGGCGGCAGACCCAGTGTCCCTTTCCTGGTGCCACTGTGATACTGTGATTCCTGTCAATTTTCAAAAGGAGTCAGGCATTGTTTCCTTCGGAATCACTGAACTCTGTGTTCCTCTCGAGTTGTCAAACTTATGTTAGGCCTCCTTTGAGATGGGGCAGGGAGCTAGGACTTTCTCTATTGTCTCCCCTGTGGATTCAGTCATCAATTCCTCTTGTGAGATGAAATCCAGCTTGCATTCAATTCACTGCAGGGATTTCCGTCCTGATTTCGAGTCAGGGCATCTCAGGGTCGATTCCGTTTGAGGACGCAAATTCATCGTTCCTCTCCCATACGTATAGCTGAGAGAAGCCTCCTTTTGTGGTGCTTGTTCAAAGTTTGCATTCCTCTTGATTTGAAGCCAGGAAATCAACTCTCATCTCGAGGTGGTTTGGGGTCCACGGAGCTCTTTCGTGTTGCTGCAGTGACCTCAGGATCCCTCTAGACTTGAGACACTGTTCTTAGGGTTTCTCTGGAGTGCCATCAAGGAAATAATGGATCATTTCCTGTTTGATGTAGAACATGGAATTGCTCTGCATGCAATGCAGAGGAATCGGGACTCACCTCGCGACCAGGGGGAACTCTGATGATTTTTCTCAAGTTGCGGTGCGATCCTGTGGTATATTCTCGATTAACGACGGGATGGCCCTTCCAAACACGTGTTTGTTCAGTGTCCTCAGGACTCCTGTCTATTTGAGAGGGACTCCTCAGGATTCTCCTCGAGGCTTAAAAGGGAAATTGGGACGCCTTTCCGGGTGAGGCGGGGAACACAGGTTCCCTTTCCACGTGCCACAGGGATTCTGGGATTCCTATCAATTTTCAAGAGGTATCAGGCATCGTGTACTTTTGAAGCACCACATACCTCTCGAGTTTTCAAAGGATGTGAGGCCTCCAGTCACGATTAGGCGATGAACTCGGTGTTTCTCTATGGTCTCCACAGGGAATTCAGACATCCCTTCGTCTTGGGAGATGTAAGACGATCCTTCGTTCAAGTCACTGCAGGGAATTCCATCCTTATTTCGAGTCAGGGCATCTCGGTGTCCATTCCACTTGAGGCTGCAAACTCAGGGTCCTCCTCACATACCTGTACCTGAGAGAAGCCTTTTCTTGAGGTGCTTGTTGATAGTTGGAATTCTGCTTGAGTGGAAGCCAGGGACTAAGCTCTCCTCTCATATTGATTTGGGGTACATGGAGCTCGTTCTTGTTGCTACAGTGACCTCAGTATCCCTCTAGACTTGAGACAGTATTCTTGGGTTTCCTCTGTAGTGCCATCAAGGAAATCAAGGCTGCTTTCGGGTTTGATGTGGAACATGATATTGCTATGCACGCAGTACAGGGGAATCTGCCCTCATCTCTCGGCGAGGGAGAAGTCTCATATTTTTTCTCGAGTTGCGGCGGAACCTTGCGTATATTCTCGATTTACAATGGGATGGATGTTCAGAACACGTGTTTGTTCAGCGCCGTCAGGACTCCTGCCTCGCTGCGAGGGACACCTCGGGATTCTCCTTGAGATTGGCAGGGCAATAGGAACACCTCTCGAGGTGAGGTGGCAGACCCAGTGTCCCTTTCCTATTGCCAATTGGATACTGGGATTCCTGTTAATTTTCAAGAGGAGTCAGGCATCCTCTCCTTTTGAATGTTTCAACTCCGCATTCCTCTCAAGTTGTCAAAGTGATGTGAGGCCACCTATCGAGATGGGGCAGGAGCTAGGGCTTTCTCTAGTGTCTCCCCAGAGGATTCAGACACCCCTTCTTCTTGGGAGATGAAAGTCGAGCCTGCATTCATGTCACTGCAGAGAATTCTGGCCTTAGTTCGAGTCAGTGTGTCTCGGTGTCCATTCCACTTGAGGCAGCAAACTCAGGGTCCCTCTCACATACCTAGAGCTGAGAAAAGCCTCCTTTTGAGCTGCTTGTGGAAAGTTCTCATTGCTCTTGATTCAAAGCAAGCAATTCAGCTCTCATCTCGAGATGATTTGGGGTATACAGAGCTTTTCTCGAGTTGCTGTACTGAACTTGGTGTTCCTCTAGACATAAGACGGTATTCTCGGGTAATATCTGGAGTTGCCAAAAAGAAGTCAAGCCAATTGTTGTGTTTGATGAGGAACGAGTGATGGCTCTGGAGACAATGCAGGGGAATCGGGCCTCATCTCGATTTGACTCGAAGTACACGGAGCGCTTCCTTGTTGCTGCGGGGACTTCAGGGTCCTTCTAGACTTGTAACAGTGTTCCTGGGGACTCTCTGGAGTTCCATTAAGGAAGTCAAGTCTCCTTTCGTGTTTGATGGGGAAGACGAACTTGCTCTGCACGCAGTGCAGGGGAATCGGGCTTCATCTCGAGGTGATTTCAAGTACATGGTGTGCTTTCATGTGGCTGCAGGGACCTCAGGGTCCCTCTAAACTTGTGATAGTGTTCTTGGGGACTCTCTGCAGTTCCATCAAGGAAGTCACGGCTCCTATCATATTTGATGGGGAACACTGACTTGCTCTGAACGCAGTGCATGGGAATCGGGCCTCATCTCGAGTTGATTTGGAGTCCACGGAGCACTTTCATGTTGTTGCGGGGATCTCAGGGTCCTTCTAGACTTTTGACAGTGTTCTTGGGGTCTCTCTGGAGTTTCATCAAGGAAGACAAGTCTCCTATCCTGTCTGATGGTGACCATGGACTTACCCTGCATGCATTGCAGGGGAATTTGGCCTCATCTCGCGGCGAAGTAAAGTCTCATTTTTTTCCTGGATTTGTAGCGGGAACCTGAGTATGTTCTCGAGTTACAGAGGGGATGGACCTTCAAAACTCTTGTTTGTTCAGTGATGTGTGAACACCTGTCTAGTTGTGAGGGATGCCTTGGTATTCTCCTCGAGGCTTGGAAGGAAAATAGGGACGCCTCTCGAGTTGAGGTGGGAGACCAAGTTTCCCTGTGAAGTTGCCAGAGTGATACTGTGACTCCTGTCAGTTTTCAAGAGGAGTCAGGCTTTGTCTCCTTTGGAAGCATTGAACTCCGTGTGCCTCTCATGTTGTCAAAGAGATGTGAGGCCTGCTGTCGGGATCATGCGGGGAACTATGGTATTTTCTAGGATCTCCACAGGGGATTCAGACATCCTTTCATCTTGTGAGATGAAAGATTAAACTGCATTCAAGTCACTGCAGGGAATTCCGGCCTTATTTCGAGTCAGGGCATCTCGGTGTCCATTCCACTTGAGACAGCAAACTCAGGGTCCCTCTCACGTACCTATAGCTGAGAGAAGCCTCGTCTTTAGGTGTTGTTTAAAGCTGGCATTCCTCTTGAGTCAAAGCCAGCGACTCAGCTCTCATCTCGAGATGATTTGAGGTACATGGAGTTGTTTTCTAGTTGCTGTGCTGAACGTGGTGTTCCTCTATATTTAGGACGGTGTTCTTGGGGTATCTCTGGAGTTGCCTAAAGGAAGTCAAGCCACTTGTCGTGTTTGATGGGGAACGCTGGATGGCTCTGGAGCCAATGTAGGGAAATCTGGCCTCATCTCGAGTTGATTTGGGGTACACAGAGCTCTTTCATGTTGCTGCGGTGACTTCAGGTTCCCTCTGAACTTGTGAGAGTGTTCCTGGGTACTCTCTGGAGTTCCATTAAGGAAGTCAAGGCTCCGTTCGTGTTTAATGAGGAACACGGACTTGCTCTACACGCAGTGCAGGAGAATCTGTCTTCATCTCGAGTTGATTTCAAGTACACGGTGTGCTTTCATGTTAATGTGGGGACCTCAGGGTCCCTCTAGACTTGTGACAGTGTTCTTGGGGACTCTCTGGAGTTCCATCAAGGAAGTCAAGGCTCCTTTCATGTTTGATGGGGAACACGGTCTTCCTCTGAATGCAGTGCAGGGGAACCACGCCTAATCTCAAGTTGATTTGGGGCACACAGAGCCCTTTCATTTTGCTGCGGGGACCTTAGGGTCCCTCTAGACTTGTGACAGTGTTCTTCGGGCCTCTCTGGAGTTCCATCAAGGAAGTCAAATCTCCTTTCCTGTTTGATGGGGAACACGGACTTACCCTGCATGCATTGCAGGGGAATCGGGCCTCATCTTGCTGCGAGGGGGAATTCTCATTGTTTTCTCGAGTTTTGGTGGGAACGTGGGTTATGTTCTCGACATACGGTGGGGATGGCCCTTCAAAACTCGTGTTTTTTCAGTGATGTGTGGACTGCTGTCTAGTTGCGTGGGACACCTTGGGATTCTCCTCGATGCTTGGCAGGGCAATCGGGATGCCTCTCGAGGTGAGGCCAGACACCATGTTTCCCTGTGCAGTTGCCAGAGTGATACTGTGACTCCTGTCAGTTTTCAAGAGGAGTCAGGCTTCATCTCCTTTTGAAGCATTGAACTCCACGTGCCTCTCGTGTTGTCAAAGGGATGAGAGGCCTCCTGTCAAGATGACGCAGTGAACTAGGGTATTCTCTAGGGTCTTCACAGGGGATTCAGACATCCCTTCATCTTGTGAGATGAAAGACGAGCTTGCATTCAAGTCACTGCAGGGAATTCCAGCCTTATTTCGAGTCAAGGCATCTCTGTGTCCACTCCACTTGAGGCAGCAAACTAAAGGGTCCTTCTCACGTACCTATAGCTGACAGAAGCCTCTTCTTCAGGTGCTATTTAAAGCTGGCATTCCACTTGAGTCAAAGCAAGGGAATCAGCTCTCCTCTCGAGATGATTTGAGGTGCACAGAGCTGTTTTCTAGTTGCTGTGCTGAACGTGGTGTTTTTCTATACTTAGGACGGTGTTCTCGGGGAATCTCTGGAGTTGCCTAAAGGAAGTCAAGCCACTTGTGTTTTATGGGGAACAAGTGATGGCTCTGGAGACAAAGCAGGGAAATCGAGCCTCACCTCGAGTTGATTTGAAGTACACAGTGTGCTTTCATGTTGCTGCGGGGACCTCAGGGTCCATCTAAACTTGTGAGAGTGTTCCAGGGGACTCTCTGGAGTTCCATCAAAGAGGTCAAGGCTGCTTTCCTGTTTGATGGAGAACACGGACTTGCTCTGCACGCAGTGCAGGGGAATCGAGCCTCATTTCAAGCTGATTTCAAGTACACGGTGCACTTTCATTTTGCTGCGGGGACTTCAGGGTCCCTCTAGACTTGTGACAGTGTTCTTGGGGACTCTCTAGAGTTTCATCAAGGAAGTCAAGGCTCCTTTCGTGTTTGATGGGGAACACGGACTTGCTCTGAACTCAGTGCAAGGGAATCTGGCCTCATCTCAAGTTTATTTGGAGTACACAGAGACCTTTCATGTTGTTGCGGGAACCTCATGGTCCTTCTAGACATGTGAAAGTGTTCTTGGGGTCTCTCTGGAGTTCCATCAAAGAAGTCAAGTCTCCTTTCCTGTTTGATGGTGAACACGGAATTGCTCTGCATGCAATGCAGGGGAATCTGATTTCATCTCTCATTGAGTGGGTAGTCTAATTATTTTTCTCAAGTTGCTGTGGGAATCTGGGTTATATTCTCGAGTGACGATGGGGACGGACCCTCAAAACTCGTGTTTGTTCAGCGACATCAGGATGCCTGTCTAGATGTGAGGGACAACTCGGGATTCTCTTCGAGGCTTGGCAGGGCAATAGGGACACCTCTCGAGGTGAGGAAGGAGACCCAGTGTCCTTTCAGGTTGCCACATGGATACTGGAATTCCTGTCCATTTTCAATAAGAGTCAGTCATCGTCTACTTTTGAAGCATTGAACTCCACGTTCCACTCGTGTTGTCAAAGGGATGTGAGGCCTCCTGTCGAGATGAAGCGGGGAAGTAGGACTTTCTCTAGGGTCTTCACAGGGGATTCAGACATCCCTTCTTCTTGTGAGATGAAAGACGAGCCTGCATTCAAGTCACTGCAGGGAATTCCTGCCTTATTTTGAGTCAGGGCATCTCAGTCTCCATTTCACTTGAAGCAGCAATCTCAGGGTCCCTCTCACATACCTAGAGCTGAGAAAAGCCTCCGCTTGAGCTGCTTGTGGAAAGTTGGCATTCCTCTTGTGTCAAAGCCAGGAAATCAGCTCTCATCTCGAGATGATTTGGGGTAAACGGAACTTTTCTCGAGTTGCTGTGCTGAACTTGGTGTTCCTCTAGACTTGGGATGGTGTTCTCGGGGAATCCCTGGAGTAGTATAAAAGAATTCAAGCCACTTGTCCTGTTTGATGAGGGATGCAGGGTTGCCCTGGAGCCAATGCAAGGGAATTAGGCCTCACCTCGAAAAGATTTGCAGTGCATGGGGCTTTTTCGTGTTGCTGTGTTGACCTCAGGGTCCCTCTAGATTTGTGACAGAGTTCTTGGGGACTATGTGGAGTTTCAACTAGGAAGTCAAGGCTCCTTTCATGTTTGATGTGGAACACGGACTTGCTCTGCATGCAATGCAGGGGAATCGGGCCTCATCTCGTGGCAAGGGGGATTTCTCATGGTTTTCTCGAGTTGTGGAGGGAACCTGGGTTATGTTCTCCAGTTCCGGCACGGAAGGCCCTTAAAAACTCAGTTGCTTCTGCGACATCAGGACTCCTGTCTAGTTGCCAAGGACACTTCGGGATTCTCCTCGAGGCTTGCCAGGACAATAGGGATGCCTCTTGAGGAGAGGCGGGAGACCAAGTTTCCCTTTGCAGTTGCCAAAACGATACTGTGACTCCTGTCAGTTTTCAAGAGGAGTCAGGCTTCATCTCGTTTTGAAGCATTGAACTCCGCGTGCCTCCCTTATTGTCAAAAAGATGTGAGGCCCCTTGTCGATATGAGGGGGGAACTAGGTTATTCTCTAGGGCCTCCACAGGGGACTAAGACACCCCTTGCTCTTGTGAGATTAAAGGCGAAGCTGCATTCAAGTCACTGCAGGAAATTCCGGCCTTATTTCGAGTCAGGGCATCTCGGTGTCCATTCCACTAGAGGCAGCAAACTCAGGGTCCCTCTGACGTACTTATAGCTGACAGAAGCCTCCTCTTTAGGTGTTGTTTAAAGCTTGCATTCCTCTTGAGTCAAAGCCAGGGAATCACCTCTCATCTCGAGATATTTGAGGTACACAGAGCTGTTTTCTAGTTGCTATGCTAAACGCCGTGTTCCTCTATACTTAGGACGGTGTTCTTGGGGAATCTCTGGAGTTGCCTAAAAGGAAGTCAAGTCACTTGTCGTGTTTGATGGGGAACGCCGGGTGGCTCTGGAGCCAATGTAGTGGAATCTGGCCTCATCTCGAGTTGATTTGAGGTACACCGAGCACTTTCATTTGCTGCGGTGACCTCAGGGTCCCTCTAGACTTGTATCAGTGTTCTTGGGAACTCTCTGGAGTTCCATCAAGGAAGTCATTGATCCTTTCATGTTTGATGGGAACACAGAATTGCTCTGCACACAATGCAGGGGAAACTGATCTCATCTCTCATCGAGCGGGAAATCTCATGGTTTTTCTCGAGTTGTGGAGGGATCCTGGGTTATATACTCGAGTGACAATGGGGATGGCCCCTCAAAACTCGTGTTTGTTCAGCGACGTCAGGACGCCTGTCTAGTTGGAAGGGACAACTCGGGATTCTCTTTGAGGCTTGACATGGCAATAAGGACGCCTCTCGAGGTGACGAGGGAGACCCAATGTCCTTTCAAGTTGCCACTGGGATACTAGGATTCCTGTCAATTTTAAAGAGGAGTCAGCCATTGTCTACGTTTGAAGCATTGAACTCTGAGTTACACTCGTGTTGTCAAAGGGATGTGAGGCCTCCTGTCGAGATGAGGCGGGGAAGTAGGGCATTCTCTAGGGCATACACAGGGTATTCAGACATCCCTTCACCTTGCGAGATGAAATACGAGCCTGCATTCAAGTCACTGCAGGGAATTCCGGCCTTATTTCGAGTCAGGTCATCACAGTGTCCATTCCACTTGAGGCAGAAAACTCAGGGTTCCTTTCACATATATAGAGCTGAGAAAAGCCTCTGCTTTAGCTGCTTGTGGAAAGTTGCCATTCCTCTTGATTCGAAGCCAGGGAATCAGCTCTCATCTCGAAATGATTTGGGGTACATGAAGCTTTTCTCGAGTTGCTGTGCTGAACTTGGTGTTCCTGTAGACTTGGGACGGTTTTCTCGGGAAATGTCTGGAGTTGCCTAAAAGAAGTCAAGTCACTTGTCCTGTTTGATGAGGAATGCAGGAACATAGTCCCCAGGAACTTTGTCACAAGTCTAGAGGGACCTTGAGGTCAATGCAGCAACACAAAAGAGCCCCGTGTACTGCAAATCAACTCGAGATGAGGCCCGATTCCCCTGCATTGACTCCAGAGCAATCTTGCATTTCCCATCAAACAAGACAAGTTGCTTGACTTCTATTAGCCAACTCCAGAGATTCCGCAAGAACACCGTCTCATGTCTAGAAAAACACCAAGTTCAGCACAGCAACTCGGTAAAAGCTCCGTGTACCCCAAATCATTTTGAGATGAGAGCTGATTCCCTGGCTTCGAATCAAGAGGAATGCCAGGTTTCCACAAGCAGCTCAACGGAGGCTTTTCTCAGCTCTAGGTATGTGAGAGGGACCCTGAGTTTGCTGCCTCAAGTGGAATGGACACCGAGATGCCCTGACTCAAAATAAGGCAGGAATTCCCTGGAATGACTTGAATGCCAGCTTGTCTTTCATCTCAAAAGATGAAGGGATGTCTGAATCCCCTGTGAAGACCCTAGAGAATGCCCTACTTCCCCGCCTCATCTCGACAGGAGGCCTCACATCCCTTTGACAACATGAGAGTCATGCGGATTTCAATGCTTCTAAAGGAGATGAAGCCTCACTCCTCTTGAAAACTGACAGGAATCACAGTATTACTCTGGTAACTGCGAAGGGAAACTTGGTGTCCCGTCTCACCTCGAAAGGCGTCCCTATTGTCCTGCCAAGCCTCAAGGAGAATCCCAAGGTGTCCCTCGCAACTAGACAGGAGTCCTGACGTCGCAAAACAAACACTTGTTTTGAAGGGCCATCCCCGCCATAACTCGAGAACATAACCCAGGTTCTTGCGGCAACTCCAGAAAAATAATGAGACTTTTCACTCGCCTCAAGGTGAGGCCCGATTCCCCTGCAATGCATACAGAGTAAGTCAGTGTTCCTCATCAAACAAGAAAGGAGCCTTGACTTCCTTGATGGAACCCCAGAGAGACCCCAAGAACACTGTAACAAGTCTAGAGGGACCCTGAGGTTCCCGCATCAACATGAAATGGCTTCTTGTACTCCAAATCAACTCGAGATGAGGCACGATTCTGCTGCACTGCATTCAAAGCAAGACCGTGTTCCCCATCAAACAAGAAAGGTACCTTGACTTACTTACTTTATGGAACCCCAGAGAGACCCCAAGAACACTGTCACAAGACTAGAGGAACCCTGAGGTCCCCGCATCAACATGAAAGGGCTCAGTGTACTCCAAATCAACTCGAAATGAGGGCCAATTTCCCTGCATTGTCTCCAGAGCCATCCCACGTTGCTCATCATTAACTACAAGGGGCTTACTTCCTTTAGGCAACTCCAGAGTTTCCCCGAGAATACCGTCTCAAGTCTAAAGGAACACTAAGTTCAACAGAGCAACGCGAGAAAAGCTCCCTGTGCCAGAAATCATCTCGAGATGAGAGCTGAATCCCTGGCTTCGACTCAAGAGGAATGCCAACTTTCCACAAGCCCCTCAAGAGGAGGCTTCTCTCAGCTATAGGTATGTGAGAGAGACCCTGAGTTTGCTGCGTCAAGTAGAATGGTCACTGAGATGCTGTGACTCGAAATAAGGCCAGATCTCCCTGTAGTGACATGAATGCAGGTTTGTCTTTCATCTCAAATGATGAAAGGATGTCGAATCCCCTGTGGAGACCCTAGAGAAAGCCCTAGTTCCCCGGCTCATCTTGACATGAGGCCTCTCACCCTTTTGAAACCTCTAGAGGCAGGCGGAGTTAAATGCTTCAAAAGGAGAGGATGGCTGCCTCCTCTTGAAAATTGATAGGAATCCCAAAATTCCTGTGGCAACTGGAATGGACCCTGGGTCTTCCCCCTCACCTCGAGAGGCGTCCCTATTATCCTGCCAAGCCTAGAGGAGAATTCCAAGGTGTCCCTCACAACTAGACAGGAGTCTTGACGTTGCTGAACCAACACGAGTTTTGAAGGTCTATCCCCGCCGTAACTCGATAACGTAACCCAGGTACCCACCACAACTCGGGAAAACCATTAGATTTGCCCCTCGCCACGAGATGAAGCCCGATTCCCCTGCATTGCATGCAAAGCAAGTCCGTGTTCCACGTCAAACATGAAAGGAGCCTTGACTTCCTAGATGAAACTCCACATAGTCTCCAAGAATTCTGTCACAAATCTTGAGGGACCCTGAGGTCAATGCAGCAACATGAAAGAGCCCCGTATACCGCAAACCAAATCGAGACGAGGCTTGATTCTCCTGCATTGACTCCAGAGCAATCCTACATTCCTCATCAAACAGGACAACTGACTTGACTTCTTTTAAGCAACTCCAGAGATTCCCTGAGAACACCATCCCAAGTCTAGAGGAACACCAAGTTCAGCACAGCAATTTGAGAAAAGCTCAGTGGTCCCCAAATCATGTCGAGATGAGAGCTGATTAGCTGTCTTCGAATCAAGAGGAATGCCAACTTTCCACAAACAGCTCAAGCGGAGGCTTTTCTCAGCTCTAGGTATGTGAGAGGGACCCTGAGTTTGCTGCCTCAAGTGGAATGGACACCTAGATGCCCTGACTCGAAATAAGGCCGGAATTCCCTGCAGTGACTTGAATGCCGGCTCATCTTTCATCTCAAAAGATAAAGGGAATTCTGAATCCCCTGTGAAGACCCTAGAGAAAGCCCTAGTTCCCTGCCTCATCTCGACAGGAGGTCTCACATCCCTTTGACAACAAAAGTGGAACACGGAGTTCAGTGCTTCAAAAGTAGAAGATGACTGAACCTCTTGAAAATTGGCAGAAATCCCAGTATCCCTGTGGCAACCTGAAAGGACACTGGGTCTCCTTCCTCACCTCGAGAGGCGTCCCTATTGCCCTGCCAAGCCTCGAAGAGAATCCCAAGTTGTCCCTCGCACCTAGACAGGAGTCCTGACATTGCTGAACAAAACACGAGTTTGGAGGGGCCATCCCTGTCGTCACTCGAGAATATAACCCAGGTTCCCTCCGCAACTCGAGAAAAACCATGAGACTTCGTGCTCGATGAGAGATGATATCAGATTCCCCTGCATTGCATGCAGAGCAATTCCGTGTTCCCCATCAAACATGAAAGAAGCCTTGACTTCCTTGATGGAACTCATGAGAGTTCCCAAGAACACTGATACAAGTCTAGAGGACCCTGAGCTCACCGCAGCAAAATGAAAGAACTCGGTGTACCCCAAATCAACTCGAGATGAGGCCAGATTTCCCTACATTGGCTCCAGAGCCATCCGGCATTCCCCATCAAACACGACAAGCGGCTTGACTTCCTTTAGGCAACTCCAGAAATTCCCTGAGAAGACCTTCCTAAGTATAGAGGAACCCACGTTCAGCACAGCAACTAGAAAACAGCTCTGTGAACCTCAAATCATCTTGAGATGAGAGCTGATTCCCTGGCTTTGACTCAAGAGGAATGCCAGCTTTAAACAACACCTAAAGAGGAGAATTCTCTCAGCAATCGGTACTTGAGAGGGACACTGAAGTTGCTCCCTCAAGTGGAATAGACACCGAGATGCCCTGACTCGAAATAAGGTTGGAAGTCCCTGCATTGACTTGAATGCAGGTTCATCTTTCTCCTCACAAGGTGAAGGGATGTCTGAATCCCCTGAGAAGACCCTAGAGAATACCCTAGTTCCCCGCCTCATCTCGACAGGAGGCCTCACATCCCTTTGACAATATGACAGGCACGCGGAGTTCAATGCTTCAAAAGGAGACGAAGCCTGACTCTTCTTGAAAATTGACAAGAGTCACAGTATTGCTCTGGCAACTGCAAAGGGAAACTTGGTCTCCCACCTCAACTCGAGAGGCGTCCCTTTTGTCCTGCCAAGCCTCGAGGAGTATCCAAAGGTGACCCTCGCAACTACAGAGGAATCCACACATCGCTGAACAAACACGAGTTTTGAAGGTCCATCTCCGCTGTAACTCGGGAACATAACCCAGGTTCCCGCTGCAACTCCAGAGAAACAATGTGACTTTCCCCTCGCTGTGAGATGAGGCCGAATTCCCCAGCAATGCATGCAGAGTAATCCCATGTTCCCCATCAAACAGGAAAGGAGACTTGACTTCCTCAATGCAACTCCAGGAGACCCCAAGAACACTGTCACACGTCTAGAGGGACCCTGAGGTTCCCACATCAACATGAAAGGGCTCAGTGTACTCCAAATCAACTCGAGATGAGGCCCGATGCCCCTGTACTGCGTTCAGAGCAAGTCCGTGTTCCCCATCGAACAAGAAAGGAGCCTTGACATCCTTGAAGGAACTCCAGAGTGTCCCAAGGAACACTCTCACAAGCCTAGAGGGACCCTGAGGTCCCCGCAGCAACAAGAAAGCACACCGTGTACTTGAAATCAACTCGAGATGAGGCCTGATTCCCCTGTGCTGTGTGCAGATCAAGTCCGTGTTCCCCATCAAACACGAAAGGACACTTGACTTCCTTGATGGAACTCCAGAGAGTACCCAGGAACACTGTCACAAGTCTAGAGGGACCCTGAGATTCCCGAGTAACATGAAAGGGCTCCGTGTACTCCAAGTCAACTCGAGATGAGGCCCAATTCCCCTGCATTGTCTCCAGAGCCATCCGGCGTTACCCATCATACACTACACGGGGCTTATTTCCTTTAGGCAACTCCAGAGTTTCCCCGAAAATTACGTCTCAAGTCTAAAGGAACACCAAGTTCAGCACACCAACTCAAGAAAAGCTCCGTGTGCCCAAATCATCTTGAGATGAGAGTTGACTCCCCAGCTTTGAATCAAGAGGAATGCCAACTTTCCACAAGCCCCTCAAGAGGAGGATTCTCTCAGCTATAAGTATGTGAGAGGGACACTGAGTTGGCTGCCTCAAGTGGAATGGACCCAGAGATGGCCTGACTCAAAATAAGGCCAGATTTCCCTGAAGTGACTTGAATGCAGTCTCGTCTTTCATCTCACCAGATGAAGGAATGTCTGAATCCCCTGTGGAAACCTTAGAGAATACCCTAGTTCCCCACCTCATTTCGACAGGAGGCCTCACATCCCTTTGACAACATGACAGGCACATGGAGTTCAATGCTGCAAAAGGAGACAAAGCCTGACTCCTCTTGAAAACTGACAGGAGTCACAGTATAGCTCTGACAACTGCAAAGGGAAATTTGGTCTCCCGCCTCACCTCGAGATGCATCCCTATTTTCCAACCAAGCATTGAGGAGATTCCCAAGGTGTCCCTCACAACTAGACAGGAGTCCTAACATTGCTGAACAAACACGAGTTTGGAGGGGCCATCCCCGTCGTCACTCAAGAATATAACCCAGGATCCCTCTGCAACTCAAGAAAAACCATGAGACTCCCCGCTCGATTAGAGATGAGATCAGATTCCCCTTCATTGCATGCAGGGCAATTCTGTGTTCCCCATCAAACATGAAAGGAGCCTTGACTTCCTTGATGGAACTCCAGAGTGTCCCCAAGCACACTGATACGAGTCTAGAGGGACCCTGAGGTCACCGCAGCAACACGAAAGAGCTCAGTGTACCCCAAATCAACTCGAGATGAGGCCAATTCCCATACATTGACTCCAGAGCCATCCGGCATTCCCCATCAAACACGACAAATGGCTTGACTTACTTTAGGCAACTCCAGAGATTCCACGAGAACACTGTCACAAGTCTAGAGGAACACCAAGTTCAACACAGCAACTCGAGAAAAACTCCGTGCACCCCAAATCACCTCGAGATGAGAGCTGATTTCTTGGCTTTGCCTCAAGAGGAATGCCAACTTTCCACAAGCACCATACGAGGAGTCTTCTCTCAGCTATATGTATGTGAGAGGGACCCTGAGTTTGCTGCCTCAAATGGAATGGACTCTGAGATGCCCTGACTCAAAATAAGGCTGGAATTCCCTGCAGTGACTTGAATGCAGGCTCGTCTTTCATCTCCCAAGATGAAGGGATGTCTGAATGCCCTGTGGAGACCCTAGAGAAAGCCCAGTTCCCCGGGTCATCTCAACAGGAGGCCTCACATCCTTTTGAAACCTCGAGAGGCATGCAGAGTTAAATGTTTCAAAAGGAGAGGATGGCTGCCTCCTCTTAAAAATTGATAGGATTCCCAAAATTCCTGTGGCATCTGGAAAGGACCTTGGTTTGACCCCCTCACCTCGAGAGGCGTCCCTATTTTCCTGCCCAGCCTCAAGGAGAATGCTGATGTGTCCCTCGCAGCTAGACAGGAGTCCTGACGTCGCTGAACCAACACGAGTTTTGAAGGGCCATCCCCACCGTAACTCGAGAACATACCCCAGGTTCCCACCAGAACTGGAGAAAACCATGAGAATTCCCCCTCGCCACAAGATGAGGCCTGATTACCCTGCACTGCGTGCAGAACACGTTCATGTTCCCCATCAAACACGAAAGGACCCTTGACTTCCTAGATGAAACTCCTCACAGTCCCGAAGAACTCTGTCACAAGTCTAGAGGGACCCTGAGGTCAATGCAGCAACACGAAAGATCCCTGTGTACCGCAAATCAACTCGAGATGAGGCCCGATTCCCCTGCATTGGCTCCAGAGCAATCCTGCATTCCCCATCAAACAGGACAACTGGCTTGACTTCTTTTAGCCTACTCCAGTGACTTCCCGAGAACACTGTCATAATTCTAGAGGAACATCAAGTTCAGCACAGCAACTCGAGAAAATCTCAGTGTACCCCAAATCATTCCAAGATGAGAGCTGATTCCCTGTCTTCGAATCAGGAAGAATATCAACTTTCCACAAGCAACTCAAGCAGAGGCTTTTCTCAGCTCCAGGTATGTGAGACGGACCCTGAGTTTGCTGCCTCAAGTGGAATGGACACCGAGATGCCCTGATTCGGTGGGGCCGAGAATTCCCTGCAGTGACTTGCATGCAGGCTCGTCTTTAATCTCACAAGAAGGGATGTCTGAATCCCCTGTGAAAACCCTAGAGAAAGCCCTAGTTCCCAGCCTTATCTCGAAAGGAGGCCTCACATCCCTTTGACAACACGAGTGGAATGCGGAGTTCAATGCTTCAAAAGTAGACGATGACTAGCTCCTCTTGAATATTGACAGGAATCCCAGTATCCGTGTGGCAACTTGAAAGGACACTGGGTCTCCTGCCTCACCTCAAGACGCATCGCTATTGCCCTGCCAAGCCTCAAAGAGAATCCCAAGTTGTCCCTCGCAACTAGACAGGCGTCCTGACATCGCTGAACAAAACACGAGTTTGGAGGGGCCATCCCTGTCTTCACTCGAAAATATAACCCAGGTTCCCTCTGCAACTCGAGAAAAACCATGAGACTCCCCGCTCGATGAGAGATGAGATCAGATTCAACTGCATTGAGTGCAG
Organism: Muntiacus reevesi; assembly: GCF_963930625.1. Classification (NCBI taxonomy): domain Eukaryota; kingdom Metazoa; phylum Chordata; class Mammalia; order Artiodactyla; family Cervidae; genus Muntiacus; species Muntiacus reevesi. The sequence continues at coordinate 79,558,253 of NC_089260.1, read as the reverse complement.
AGCAATTCCGTGTTCCCCATCAAACATGAAAGGAGCCTTGACTTCCTTGATGGAACTCCAGAGAGTCCCCAAAAACACTGATACAAGTCTAGAGGGACCCTGAGGTCACCACAGCAACACGAAATAACTCAGTGTACCCCAAATCAACTCGAGATGAGGCCGATTCCCCTACATTGGCTCCAGAGCCATCCGGCGTTCCCCAAAACACGACAAATGGCTTGACTTTCTTTAGGCAACTCCAGAGATTTCCCGAGAACACCGTCCTAAGTGTAGAGGAACACCACATTCAGCACAGCAACTAGAAATCAGCTCCGTGTACCTCAAATCATCTCGAGATGAGAGCTGATTCCCTGGCTTTGACTCAAGAGGAATGCAAGCTTTAAACAACACCTACAGAGGAGAATTCTCTCAGCTATAGGTACGTGAGAGGGACCCTGAGTTTGCTGCCTCAAGTGGAATGGACACCGAGATGCCCTGACTCAAAATAAGGCCAGATTTCCCTGCAGTGACTTACATGCAGGGTCGTCTTTCATCTCACAAGATGAAGGGATGTCTGAATCTCCTGTGGAGACCCTACAGAATACCCTAGTTCCCCGCCTCATCTCGACAGGAGACCTCACCTCCCTTTGACAACATGAGTGGAACGCGTAGTTCAATGCTTCAAAAGTAGTCGATGTAAGTGTAGCAGTAGCTAACACCTCCATCATGTCATATACTTACTACTGCCTTATGTGATAGGAACATTGAAGTTATACTCTCTTAACAACTTCAAGTATTTAATTCAGTGCTGTTAACTATAATCACCATGCTATGCACTAGTTGCCCAGAACTTATTCATCTTATACCTTGAAGTTCATATTCTTTGACCAATACCTCCCCATTACTCCCATCCTCCTCCTATGCTCTGGTAGCCATTCTTATACTCTCTGTCACTATGTATTCAACTTTTTAAAAAGCTGCATTTAAGTGGGGCTTCCTTGGTGGCTCAGCAGTAAAGAATCTGCCTCTAATGCAGGAGATATGGTTTCGACCCCTGGGTGGGGAAGATCCCCTGGAGAAGGGAATGGCAACCCACTTCAGTATTCTTTCCTGGGAAATCCCATGGACAGAGGAGCCTGGCAAAGGGTTGCAAAGAATTGGACATGACTTAGTAACTAAACAACAACAACATGTAAATGAGATTACCCCATATTTCTTTATTGTGTGACTTGTTTCACTGAGTATAACACCATCTAGATCCATCCATATTGTTGCAAATGGCAAGATATTTTTACATGGCAGAGTAATATTCCATTGTGTATGTCTATGTGTATGTGTGTGTGTGTGTGTGTGTATGTTTGTGTATATATATGTGTGTGTGTGTGTGTGTGTGTGTGTGTGTGTGTGTGTGTATCCCCTACCTATTTATCCACTTGTCTGCTGACAGACACCCAAGCTCTTTCTGTACATTGACCACTGTGAGCGATGCTGTGATGAGCATATGGAGACAGACACCCATGAGTCAGGGCATACAGGTGGTCTCTAGAAGTGAGAGTAACTTCTGTCTACGAGTCAGGAAGAACACTGAGAAACTAAATTCTGCCAATGATCTGAGTAGGCCTGGAAGCAGATTCCCCCTCAGAGTGTCCCACAAGAGCCCAGCCAATACCACCTTGATTTTGGCACTGTGAGCCCTTGAGTAGAGAACCCAGCTGAGCTTCCTTGAGCTGTGAGATAATAAATGGTTGCTATTTTAAGCTGCTAAGGTTGTGATAATTTGTTATGACAGCAATGAAAAACTAATACACGCAGTAGTTATCTATCACTGAATGATCAGGGACCCTGAAATCTTTGGAAAAATTATGCTTTTATCCAACCCAAGAATCAGGCCCACTTTGAGAGATCTGGCTTCTCTTGACTTCCCAAAGACAAGAAACTGATGCTTTCAACTATGGTTAGAATACCATTTTGAATCCCCCTGGTGTTAGAAATTTAAATTAACCAAAATAATAGAGGTTGTTCTATATCTTTTTTCAGGTTGTGGGGGAAACATTTGAGAGAGATTGTCCCCTTTGCATAAACTAGGCTATGTCTAACTAATAGTTCGATTTTCTATTAAACTTCAGGGGAAGTGAGAAATGGTGGTTTTCATAGAATTAGTAAATGCCACCAAAACTAAAGGTCAAACTAAGTTGACATTAAAAACACTATTTCCAGTGGGGCAGTGTGGGGTGCTTGAAAGAACAGTTCCAACAAGTCCCTACAATGCCTATTCTCTGAGCTTGTTATAATTGTTAATGGAATCCAGTAAAACTCTGTCCATCCCCGGCCTTTCCATTTGTGACATATATTAGCCACAAGTCTGTTTTCACAGACAAAGTGCCCTTGGTGACCAACGTGGAGAAGAACCGTGTGGCTGATTCCACATTGCAGATGTTGCATTCATCCATGCAGGCTTCTCAGGGCCCCTGGCACTGCCAGCATTCAGGATCACTGTGAACTCAACACTGATTTATCCCCTCATGTGGCTTTGGAGGACAGACAAATAAAGGAGCATGGACACAAGGCAGATTATAGCTGAGTTGAGTTTGCACAGGAAACTCAAGCTTGAATTAAGGGCCTGGTATCCAGGCTCCAGTCTATAATGTTGCAAAGAGTAGAACACAACTGAAGTGACTTGGCACGAATTCATCCTTAGATATGGTTTTAACCACTTTGATCCTCAATTTCCCCATCTGTAAAATAATGAGGAGATACCCCACACCCAAGGGCAAAGGTGAAGCCCAGCAAGATGGTAGGAAGGGTGAAATAACATTTAGAATCAAACCCCATACCCACCAGAGATGCTCAGAGGGCTCAAGGGCCCAGAAGCCCTACAGAGACTGAGACAGACTGTGTTTCAGTACCTCCTGAGGAGGTACAGGTCAGCAGTGGACTGCTGCAGGGGCAGGGGCTCTGGATGCAGCAGACCTGGGTGTGGCATAAATACTCTTGGAGGAGATTGCCATTAGCCCCACCACAGAGCTGCCAGAACTTATACAGGACTGGGAAAACAGGCTCTGGGAGGGCACAAACAGAATCTTTTGTGCACCAGGACCCAGGAGAAAGGAGCAGTGACCCCACAAGAGACTGACCCAGACTTGTCCATGAGGGTCCAGGAGTCTTTGGCAGAGGCATGCATCAGTGTGGCCTGCTGCAGGGTTGAGGACACTGAGTGTAGCAGTGCATGCATGGAACCTTTTTAAGGAGGTCACCATTATCTTCATTAGCTGCACCATAGCTTGGCCCCAGGTCAAATAACATGGAGGGAACACAGCCCCACACATCAACAAAAATTGGATTAAAGATTTATTGAGCATGGCCCTGCCCATCAGAATAAGACCCAGTTTCCCCCTCAGTCAGTCTCTCCCATCAGGAAGCTTCCATAAGTCTCTTATCCTTCTCCATCAGAGGCCAGACAGACTGAAAATCACAATCACAGAAAACTAACCTATCTGGTCACATGGATCACAGCCACGTCTAACTCAATGAAACTATGAGCCATGCTGTGTAGGGCCACCCAAGACGGATGGGTCATAGTGGAGAGTTCTGACAAAATGTGGTCCAATGGAGAAGGGAAGAGCAAACCACTTCAATATACTTGCCTTGAAAAGAAGAGAAGCGAAAGGCAAAGGAGAAAAGGAAAGATACACCCATCTGAATGCAGAGTTCCAAAGAATAGCAAGGAGAGATAAGACAGCTTTCCTCAGTGATAAATGCGAAGAAATAGAGGTAAATAATAAAAGGGGAAATACTAGAGATCTCTTCAAGAAAATTAGAGATATCAAGGGAATATTTCATGCAAAGATGGGCACAATAAAGGACAGAAATGGTATGGACCTAACAGAAACAGATATGCAGATGACACCACCCATATGGCAGAAAGTGAAGAGGAACTAAAAAGCCTCTTGATGAAAGTGAAATGGGAGAGTGAAAAAGTTGGCTTAAAGCTCAACATTCAGAAAACTAAGATCACGGCATCTGGTCCCATCACTTCATGGAAAATAGATGGGGAAACAGTGGAAACAGTGTCAGACTTTATTTTTGGGAGCTCGAAAATCACTGCAGATGGTGATTGGAGCCATGAAATTAAAAGACGCTCACTCCTTGGAAGGAAAGCTATGACCAACTTAGATAGATATTAAAAAGCAGAGACATTACTTTGTCAACAAAGGTCGATCTGGTCAAGACTATGGTTTTTCCAGTGGTCATGTATGGATGTGAGAGTTGGACTGTGAAGAAAGCTGAGTGCCGAAAAATTGATGCTTTTGAACTGTGGTGTTGGAGAAGACTCTTGAGAGTCCCTTGGACTGCAAGGAGACCCAACCAGTCCATCGTGAAGGAGATCAGTCCTGGGTGTTCATTGGAAGGACTGATGCTGAAGCTGAAACTCCAATACTTTGGCCACCTGATTCGAAGAGTTGACTCATTGGAAAAGACCCTGATGCTGGGAGGGATTGGGGGCAGGAGGAGAAGGGGATAACAGAGGATGAGATGGCTGGATGGCATCACCGACTCAATGGACATGAGTTTGAGTATACTCTGGAAGTTGGTGATGGACAGGGAGGCCTGGCGTGCTGTGATTCATGTGGTTGCAAAGAGTCAGACTGGCTGAGTGACTGAACTGAACTGAACTGAATAGAAGCAGAAGATATTAAGAAGAGGTGGCAAAAATACACGGAAGAACTATACCAGAAAGATCTTCACAACCCAGAAAATCACAATGATGTGATCACTCACCTAGAGCCAGACATCCTGGAATGTGAAGTCAAGTGGGCATTAGGAAGCATCACTATGAAAGAAACTGGTGGAGGTGATGAAATTTCAGCTGAGCTATTTCAGGTCCTCAAAGATGATGCTGTGAAGAGTGCTGCACTCAATATGCCAGCAAATCTGGAAAACTCAGCAGTGGCCACAGGACTGGAAAAGATCAGTTTTCATTCCAATCCCAAAGAAAGGCAGTGCCAAAGAATGCTCAAACTACCACACAATTGCACTCATCTCACATGCTAGCAAAGTAATGCCCAAAATTTTTCACGTCAGGCTTCACCAGTACGTGAACCATGAACTTCCAGATGTTCAAGCCGCTTTTAGAAAAGGCCGAGGACCCAGAGATCAAATTACCAACATCCATTGGATCATCAAAAAAGTGAGACAGTTCCCGAAAGACATCTACTTCTCTTTCATTGATTACTTTGACTTTGACTGTGTGGATCACAACAAACTGTGGAAAATTCTTAAAGAGATGGGAATACCAGACCACCTGACCTGCCTCCTGAGATATCTGTATGCAGGTCAAGAAGCAACAGTTAGAACCGAACATGGAACAACTGACTGGTTCCAAATTGGTAAAGGAGTACGTCAAGGTTGTATATTGTCACCCTGTTTATTTAACTTATCTATAGAATCCATCATGAGAAATGCTGGACTGGATGAAGCCCAAGCTGGAATCAAGATTGCTGGGAGAAATATCAATAACCTCAGATATGCAGATGACACCAACCTTATGGCAGAAAGCAAAAGAACTAAAGAGCCTCTTGATGAAAGTGAAAGAGGAGAGTGGGAAAAGTTGGCTTAAAACTCAACATTCAGAAAACTAAGATCATGGCATCTGGTCCCATCACTTCATGGCAAATAGATGGGGAAACAGTGGAAATAGTCAGAGACTTTATTTTCAGGGGCTCAAAAATCACTGCAGATGGTGACTGAAACCATGAAATTAAAAGATGCTTACTCCTTGAAAGAAAAGCTATGACCAACCTAGACAACATTTTAAAAAGCAGAGACATTACTTTGCAAACAAAGGTCCATCTAGTCAAAGCTATGGTTTTTCCAGTAGTCATGTTTGGATGTGAGAGTGGACTATAAAGAAAGCTGAACACCGAAGAATTGATGCTTTTGAACTGCGGTGTTGGAGAAGACTCTTAAGAGTTCCTTGGACTGCAAGGAGATCCAACCAGTCCATCTTAAAGGAAATCAGTCCTGAATATTCATTGGAAGGACTGATGATGAAGCTGAAAGTCCAATACTTTGGCCATCTGATGTGAAGAACTGATTCATTTGAAAAGACTGGGAAAGATTGAAGGCAGGAGGAGAAGGGGACAACAGATGATGAGATGGTTGGATGGCATCACCAACTCAATGGACAAGAGTTTGAGTAAACTCGGGGAGTTGGTGATGGACAAGGAAGCCTGGCCTGCTGCAATACATGGGGTCACAAAGAGTCTAACACGACTGAGTGACTGAACTGAACTGAACTGAAAATGAGATAGTATTAGATTAAAAGTAAGATAATTGAAGAAAAGAACACTCCCCTACTTCATTGTTTTCTATTATTCTTACTTTTTATTTGTACAGTTTATTTGTTACTCTTTTTTTCCCCCATTTATTTTTATTAGTTGGAGGCTAATTACTTTACAATATTGAAGTGGGTTTTGCCATACGTTGACATGAATCAGCCATGGATTTACATGTATTCCCCATCCCGATCCCCCCTCCCACCTCCCTCTCCACCCGCTCCCTCTGGGTCTTCCCAGTGCACCAGCCCCGAGCACTTGTCTCATGCATCCACCCTGGGCTGGTGATCTGTTTCACCCTTGATAATATACATGTTTCGATGCTTATTATTTAGTATCTATCTCCCTATCAACCAGAATGTAAGTTCCATTATGTCAGGAACTTTGCTTGTTTACTTTGGTTGGCCTAGAGGCAATAAGGCAATAATCTTCCCTGGTGACTCAGTCGATAAAGTGTTCGCCCAGAATGTGGGAGACCTGTGTTCGATCCCTGGGTCAGGAAGATCCGGTGGAGAAGGAAATGGCAACCCACTCCCATATTCTCGCCTGAAGAATTCCATGGGTGGGCCTGGTGGGCTACAGTCCACTGGGTCACAAAGTGTCGGACATGGCTAAGTGACTAACTTAGAGGCAACAAGAGGCAGGAGAGCTTAGTGGTTAGGAGCAACGGCTCCAGAACCAGGTTTCTGAGGTTTCAATATGGACTGCTGTGTGAACCTGGGACAATTACTCAACTTCTCAATTCCTCAGTTTTCCTATATTTAAAATGACAGTAATAAAACTTTCCAAGGGAATTCTACTGCCTTGTTGGTGGGAATTTAAATTGATACAGCTACTATGGATAACAGTGTGGAGATTCCTTAAAAAACTAGGAATAAACTACCTTGCTTGCATGTATGCCAAGTTGCTTCAGTCATGTCCCACTTTTTGTGATCCTATGGACTGCATCCCACCAGGTTTCTCTCTCCATGGGATTCTCCAGGCAAGAATACTGGAGTAAGTTGCCATGCCCTCCTCCAGGGAATCTCCCTGACCCAGGGATTGGACCTATGTTTCTTAAGTCTCCTGCATTGACAGGCAGGTTCTTTACCACTAGTGCCAGCTGGGAAGCCCCTAAAACTACCATATGACCCAGCAATACCACTACTGGGCATACTCTGAGAAAACCACAAATCTAAAAGACATATATACACTAATGTTCATTGCAGCGCTATTTACAATAGCAAGGATGTGGAAGCAAGCTAGATATTCATTGACAAGTGAATGGATAAGGAGTATATAGCACATTTATACAACAGAATACTACTCAGCCATAAAAAGGAATGAATTTTAGTCAGTTGTAGTGTGATGGATGAACCTAGAACCTGTTATACAGAGTGAAGTATAACTTCACTTATTTTTCTGACTGATGAGAAAAGAGAAAAATAAATATCATGTATTAATTCATGTATATGGAATCGAGAAAAATATACTGATGAACCTATTTACATGGAAGATATGGAGATGCAAATATAAAGAATGAACTTGTGTACACAGTGGGGGAAGGAGAGGGTAGGACGAACTGATAAAGCAGCATTAACCTATATACACAGTCATGTGTATAATAGAAAACTAGTAGGAAGCTGCTGTGTAACACAGGGAACCCAGCTTGGTGCTCTGTGACAACCTAAAGGGGTGGGACGGGAGAGGGGAGGGAGACTCAAGAGGAAAGGGATGTGTGTGTGTGTGTGTGTGTGTGTGTGTGTGTGTGTGTATAATTATGACTAATTCATGTTGTTGTGAAGCAGAAATCAGCACAGCATCATAGGGAAATTTTCCTCCAATTAAAAAAAATTGATAATAGAGAGAACTTCCAGTTCAAGATGGCAAAGTAGAAGGACATACGCTCATCTCCTCCTGTGAGAACACCAAAATTGCAACTATTGAACAACCATTAACAGGAGGATGCTGGAACCCAACAAAAAAAAGAGAGAGAGAGAGAGAGACCCCACGTCCAAAAACAGAGAAACTGCAGTGAGACAGTAAGAGGGGCGTAACCACAGTAAAATCAAATCCCATACCTGCTGGGTGGGTGACTCACAAACTTGACAACAATAATACCAAAGAAATTCTCATACTGTTGTGAAGGCTCTGAACCCACATCAGGCTTCCCAGGCTGGGGATCCAAAAAAGGGTGGGAATTCCCAGGGAATCTGACCTTGAAAGCCAGCTGGATTTGATTATAGGATTTCCACAGGACTAGGGGAAACAGAGACTCCAGTCTTGGAGGCACAAACAAAACATTTGTGCACCAAGACCCAGAGGAAAGGAGTAGTGACCTCACAGGATACTGAACCATTACCACCTGCTAGTGTTGGGGGGCCTCCTGTGGAGGCATTGGTTGGCAGGGGCTCACCACAGGGACAGGGCACTGGCGTCAGCAGGCCAGGAAGGTCCCCCTTGGCATAAATCCTCTTGGTGTTCACCATTAACCCTACCAGAGAGCCTGTAAACCCCAGGGATGGGTCTCCTCATACCATACAATGAACCCAAACCAGGAGGAAATTCAATCCCACACACCAGCAGAAAATTGGATTAAAGTTTTACTGAGCAAGGTCCTGCCCACCAGTCCCGCCTACCCGGAAACTTACACAAGCCTCTTAGCCTTCTCCATCAGAGGGCAGACAGAGAAAGCAAGAAGAACAATGGCAAAGTGCTAAAACAAAAACCATATTACAGAAAGTTAATCAGGTTGAAAAAGCAGAAAGTTGTGTCCCAGATGAAGAGACAAGATAAAACCTGAGAAAAACAATGAAATGAAGTGGAGATAGCAAACTTCCAGAAAAAGAATTCAGAATAATGAGAGTGAAAATAATCCAGGATCTTGGAAAAACAATGAAGAAAATGCAAGAAATGTTTAACAACGACCTAGAAGAACTAAGGAACAAACAAACATAGGTGAACAATACACTAGAAGGAATCAAGAGCAGAAAAATTGAGGCAGAAGAACAGATAAATGATCTGGAGAACAGAATGGTGGAAATCACTGCCACAGAACAGTATATAGAAAAAAGAATGAAAAGAAATGAAGTCACCCTGAGAGATCTCTGGGACAGTATTAAAAGCACTAACATTTGCATTATAGGGGTCCCAGAAGGAAAAGAGAGAGGAAAAAGCACCTTAGAAAATATTTGAAGAGATAACTGAAAACTTCCCTAACATGGGAAAGGAAATAGCCAACCAAGTCCAGGAAGCACAGAAAGTCCCAGGCCGGATAAATTCAAGGATGAACACACCAAGACACATAGTAATCAAACTGACAAAAATTAAAGACAAAGATAAAATATTAAAAACAACAAGAGAGAAATAAATAACTTACCAGGAAACTCCCATCAGGCTATCAGAATCATTTCTCAACAGAAACTCTACAAGCCAGAAGGGAATGGCACCATGTATTTAAAGTGATGAAAGGGAAAATCATACAACCAAGAATACTCTGCCCAGCAAGACTCTCATTCAGATTTTATGGAGAAATCAAAAGCTCTCTAGACAAGGAAAAGTTAAGAGAATTCAGCACCACCAAACCAGCTTTACAACAAATGCTAAAGGAACTTCTCTAAGCAGGAAACACAAGAGAATGAAAAGAACTACAGAAAATAAACCAAAAACAATTAAGAAAATGGTAATAGAACCACATATACCAATAATTACCTTAAATGTAAATGGATTAAATTCACCAAAGGAAAGACATAGACTGGCTGGGTGGATGAAAACATGTGCATGTATGCTCTGCCACTTAACACTGCTTGACCCCTCAAACTGTATATAATTATTTTATATTGTTACATTAATAATGTTCCAATTATGGTTTGCAATTGTAATTATCTTTTGTTTTTTGTCTGGCTATTTTCTGTAAAAATCAATAAGCATCTTTTATTATTGTGATTATGTAACTATTATTCCCTTAATACCATTGTATCACGATTGGTCAACAGAAGAATAATAGAACTCTATATCACCAAAACTATGATTTAATAGAAAAGGCTACAATCACTTTCTAAAATCCAGATGCACATCAGAATTATCTTGAAATATTTTGAAAAATGTAAATGTCCAGGTACTGCTTTCTTTTTCTCCAGAGCTCCAGATAAATTTCTAATGAGCAGTACTGTTTAAAAACAAGTGAGCTATATGATGATCCTTTACTTTTAACTAGTTTGTTTCACTTTTTTTATTTCATATTCAGTGCTCCCATTACATTTATTTTATGTTTTCCAATTTCTCCATCTTTTTTTATGTTATTTCTCAAGGCTTTCTCAAGTATAGTAGAAAAGCTTTTGTATACATATGTATAAATAATACACATAATGTGTGTATTTAAAAAATTTATGAATCTTTGACCAACTAAAAAATTTATGAAATTTATTTTGATTCCACTTGTTTGACTTAGATTTCTATTTTAAAAAATAAGTATGCAACAAGCAGCAAAGGTTTATTGTATAGCCAGGGAACTACAGTCAATATCTTGTAACAACCTTTCAGTTCAGTTCGGTTCAGTTGCTCAGTCATGTCCAAATTCTTGTGATCTCATGAACTGCAGCACGCCAGGCCTCCCTGTCCATCACCAACTCCTGGAGTCCACCCAAACCCATGTCCATTGAGTCGGTGATGCCATCCAACCATCTCATCCTCTGTTGACCCCTTCTCCTCCTGCCCTCAATCTTTCCCAGCATCAGGGTGTTTCCCAGTGAGTCAACTCTTCGTATCAGGTGGCCAAAGTTTTGGAATGTCAGCTTCAACATCAGTCCTTCCAATGAACACACAGGACTGATCTCCTTTAGGATGGACTGGTTGGATCTCCTTGCAGTCCAAGGGACTCTCAAGAGTCTTCTCCAACACCACAGTTCAAAAGCATCAATTCTTCGACACTCAGCTTTCTTTATAGTCCAACTCTCACATCCATACATGACCACTGGAAAAACTATAGCCTTGACTAGACAGACCTTTGTTGGCAAAGTAATGTCTTAGCTGTTTCATATGCTGTCTAGGTTGGTAATAGCTTTTCTTCCAAGAAGCAAGCATCTTTTAATTTCATGGCTGCAATCACCATCTGCAGTGATTTTGGAGCCCAGAAAAATAAAGTCAGTCACTGCTTCCACTGTTTCCCCATCTATTTGTCATGAAGTGATGGGACCAGATGCCATGATCTTAGTTTTCTGAATGTTGAACTTTAAGCCAACTTTTTCACTCTCCTCTTTTACTTTCATCAAGAGGCTCTTTAGTTCTTCTTCACTTTCTGCCATAAGGGTGGTGTCATCTGCATATCTGAGGCTATTGATATTTCTCCCGGCAATCTTGATTCCAGCTTGTGCTTCTTCTAGCCCAGTGTTTCTCATGATGTACTCTGCATATAAGTTAAATAAGCAGGGTGGCAATACACAGTCTTGATGTACTCCTTTTCCTATTTGGAACCAGTCTGTTGTTCCATGTCCAGTTCTAACTGTTGCTTCCTGACCTACATACAGGTTTCTCAAGAGGCAGGTCAGGCGGTCTGGTATTCCCATCTCTTTCAGAATTTCCCACAGCTTATTGTGATCCACACAGTCAAAAACTTTGGCATAGTCAATAAAGCAGAAATAGATGTTGATGATCCAGCTGATGTTGGCAATTTGATCTCTGGTTTCTCTGCCTTTTCTAAAACCAGCTTGAACATCTGGAAGTTCATGGTTCATGTATTGCTGTAGCCTGGCTTGGAGAATTTTGAGCATTACTTTACTAGTGTGGGAGATGAGTGCAATTGTGCGGGAGTTCAAGCATTCTTTGGCATTGACTTTCTTTGGGATTGGAATGAAAACTGATCTTTTCCAGTCCTGTGGCCACTGCTGAGTTTTCCAAATTGCTGGCATATTAAGTGCAGCACTTTCACAGCATCATCTTTCAGGTTTTGAAATAAGCTCAACTGGAATTCCATCACCTCCACTAGCTTTGTTCATAGTGATGCTTCCTAAGACTCACTTGACTTCACATTCCAGGATGTCTGGCTCTAGGTGAGTGATCACACCATCGTGATTATCTGGGTCATGAAGATCTTTTTTTGTATAGTTCTTCCATGTATTCTTGCCACCTCTTCTTAATATCTTCTGCTTCTGTTATATCCATACCATTTCTGTCCTTTATTGTGCTCATCTTTGCATGAAATATTCCCTTGATATCTCTAATTTTCTTGAAGAGATCTCTAGTCTTTCCCATTCTATTGTTTTCCTTTTTTCCTTTGCATTGATCGCTGAGGAAGTCTTCCTTATCTCTCCTGACTTTTCTTTGGAACTCTGCATTTAGATGGGTATATCTTTCCTTTTCTCCTTTGCTTTTCGCTTCCCTTCTTTTCACAGTTGTTTGTAAGGCCTCCTCAGACAACCATTTTGCTTTTTCGCATTTCTTTTTCTTCGGCGTGGTCTTGATCCCTGTCTCCTGTACAGTGTCATGAACCTCCGTCCATAGTTCATCAGGCACTCTGTCTATCAGGACTAGTCCCTTAAATCTATTTCTCACTTCCACTGTTTAGTCATAAGGGATTTGATTTAGGTCATACCTGAATGGTCTAGTGGTTTTCTCCACTTTCTTCAATTTCAGTCTGAATTTGGCAATAAAGAGTTCATGATTTGAGCCACAGTCAGCTCCCAGTCTTGTTTTTGCTGACTGTATAGAGTTTCTCCATCTTTGGCTTCAAAGAATATAATCAATCTGATTTCAGTGTTGACCATCTGGTGATGTCCATGTGTAGAGTCTTCTCTTGCGTTGTTGGAAGAGAGTGTTTGCTATGACCAGTGTGTTCTCTTGGCAAAACTCTATTAGCCTTTGTCCTGCTTCATTCTGTACTCCAATGCCATAATAGAAAATAATTTCAAAAATAATATATGTGTATATGTATAACTGAATCACACTGCTGTGCACTTGAAGCATTGTAAGTTAACTATACATCAATAAAATATATATATATTGAGAAAAAATAATAGAACCTCCCTCCTTGAATTATTGCACTTAGAAGAATGCAAGGCACACAGTAGGTATTCAATAAAAACTAATAATAATAATAATGGAGCCTGGTATACTGCAGGCAATGACTCAGTATTGGCTGAATAAATAATAAATATTTACAAAATTCTTGGAATTACGCCTAGCACATAGCAAGCCTCCAAAGAATGACAACTTTACTGAGAGGCACACTTGTATACATTTAATGACTGATTCTCAGAAGGCGGGAGATGAATGTGTCATGTGTTGTGGTATCTCCATCGTGGCTGATTTCAGCCACCACCTGACACCAGTGAAGACAGATTTGGGAAGAGGTACCCAGGAACATTCTAGTAAAGAGAATTAAAAGGCTTTGTCTGAATACAGGCATAGGCTGCCATACAGATATGATAAATACATATAATCTTGAGAATATAGGTAATAGGAAAATAATTAGGAAGTGATGAGTTTTAAGTATTTGCTGAAGCCTAAGTTGAAGATACCTTCATTTTAAGGTAACATAATTATAAATATGCATAATGTAGTTTTACTAATTGCTGGATTTAATTTTCAACAATAGGCTCTCAAGTCTCCTGGAAATTTACAAATTTGCTCTTTCGAGCCAGTACAAGCTAACTCCAGTACGTATCAGGCCTATATACCTGTAATTCTTCCTTCCACTATTAGGTAATCTTTCCTGGTCCCAAAGAAAGAAAGAATGGCATAAAAGCTTCTCCAGCAATTACAGCAGATTTCTCCACCAGGAAAAGCATGGAGTCATTCCCAAGAAGGAAATAAATTGATTTTGGCTGAACTTGGTGAAACAGGTCAAGTCCTAGGCCATTTCCTCCTAAGGGACAGCCCAGATTTGCTGATTATGTTAGAATTTCATTGTCTCAAGTACTGCTGGAAATAAATGAGTTGATAGCCTACACTTGGATATCTCTGGATTATATGCGTTCATTTTAAGAGACTAGACTTCAGGAATTTGTGTAGAGGAATGAATAGAGAGGGCAATTGTGAGGCTCACAGCTGTGTCAATAATCATTTCAGCTTTCTTACCTTCCGCTCTACATTCAAGAAACGAAAACCTGAGATCCAGGGAAAACTCAATTTAGCCTGGTAATCTCCCTTTGCTCCTGTGATTATAATTCCCCAGAATAATTTCTTCAATTACCCTGGGCCATTTCTTGGAGCAGGAACATTATGGTTCTGCACATGTCTTGTCAGTAACATGACTGACTGTCCTAATTATCTAGGACACTCCCAGTATTAGCACGAGGATCCAAAGCCTCAGGAAACCCCTGGGAAAGCCAGGACAGTTATTCACTAACTCTTGGCCCCCAGGCCAGGATTCCTGTGACCTTCAGTCTATCAGAAAAGCCTCAGACAGTGATTCTAGAGGGCTCTTCAGACAAAGGCTGTGAAGTAGGAACATGCATAGATCCAAGAGGCCAAGAATTAGGAGTCAGAGTGTCTTAGTCAATTTGGGCTGCTATAACAGAATTTCACAGACTGAGGGCCTGTAGAATAAATAAATATTTATTTCTCATGGTTTTGGAGGCTAGAAATGCAAGATCAAGACAAGGAGACTGGGAAATGTAGAGCAACTGGGCAGTCATATGCCTCACTTGGCAGGAAGGCAGCCCTCTCTAACACACATGTATTTGTGAAGAATTGTGATCCCTAGTCCTGCAGATGTGAAGTTCAGATACATAATAGATAAACCAGAATAATTTAATATGTTTTCCAAATCAGTGATTTCCAGTCAGCAAATCACAACTTCTAAGTAGGCAAGTGACTCTGCCCCTCCCTCTCCAAAGTCTACAGAATTCTCCCGGGGCTCCTTCACAATGTGCCTTTACTGCATCCTGTCCAAACCACAGATTCAGCCTCTCAATCCATATACAACTCATGTCATCACTACATATGCTTGGCATCACAGTCCCCATCAGGAAATAGAAGACTTTGGGAAAAACAAAAGTACCATCTCAGTACAGAGACCTAGGGATTCTGTACTAGACTCAGAGGCCAGAGCTGCTACCAGTAGTAGAAGCTGACCCTTCACACTGTGTGTTCCAGGAGGTGCTGAGTGTTTTTCTGTTCCCCAATGTTCCTCTTAGTCCTCTTCTTACAGTTGTAGACAACAGAAGTAGCATGTGAGTAGTTCAGTTGTTCCTGTTACAAAACATTATTGAAGAGACTCCTTGTCTTCCAACCATTGCTGTTCACACAGAACAAATGAAGTGTTGGTCCAGGGCCACCTTTCAGGGGGTCATCATATGTTCTGGTTTCCAGGCCGAGGAGGAGACTGTGCCAATTGGCATTATGTTTGTTACTAACTTAGTTGAACAAGTCTGTGTCAGGCCCTGTCCTAAGTGCTGGGAAGAGAGTGATGAACAAGACTTATGCATTTTTTTCTCTGTCTTGTATTGCCCATCTCTAACCCACATAGTGGAAGAGTGCTTTTCCTGAAACATAACCAAATTTCATCACTCCCCTGCTCAGCCAGATCATCTCCTCAGCATCATTTTTGGGTCATTAAAAAAAGACAAGCCAAGTAGGGAATGATTTGGGGTGTGCAATTTAGAAATGTTGGCTTGCCATGGTCCCAGCTCCAGGAGAGTTTCCCTAAATGCAGCAATAGCTTGCTGCCATATGCAGAAGTCATAGAAAGAGAGCTGCCAGTGTGCAAAACCAGGTCCTCAGCCTAGAAAGGCAAAGGGCTACTCAGGGGCTATTCAAAACATGCTTTCTCTCCAACAGTGCTTCATCATAAAGTGGGTCTTCTCATCCCATTCTTTACACTCCTCCCTACCAGCAACGTTTTTCCCTGTCAGTTCCCCAACTGCATCTTTCTAAAGGTGATTATGTACTCTCCATGACAATGCACAGACCTGAAAGCAGTTTGGATTGCTGGGGACGTTTGAAAGACAGCCAATACGTGTAACTCAATGGCTGATTCGTGTCAATGTATGACAAAACCCACTGAAATGTTGTGAAGTAATTGGCCTCCAACTAATAAAATAAAATTAAAAAAAAAAAAAAGAAAGAAAGAAAGACAGCCAAGAATCTTATGCATTCTCCCTGGAACTTGCCGCCTCTTCACCAAATGCAATTCCTTCATTTCTCCTGGGATCAGGCTCAAAAGACCACTGCCTTCATGAAGCTCTCCCAAATTTACCTCCCCACTCTCCTAGCTCTAATCATTTATATTACTCTGTCACCTTCTAGCAATATTGTGGGTTATGTGTTTGGTTTTCATTGTGTCATTCTCCACTTGTTGCTATGTTACTGCAACTACAGAGTCTTTGACATTTATCCAAACCCTGTAAAATCAAATGCATTGTGGAATTCAAAACTTTTCAAATTGTAGAAAAATAATAGAGGTTCTGGGGTAGCACCTATAATCAAACACATTTTTCAGTGAAACTTGTGAAAATTCACACCAAGTGGGATACATACAGATTATAATCATCTTTTTATTAGCTCAGGTTTACTTTGCCACAAATGAGTTCAGTATTTTAGAAGCATGGAAGTGAATGACAAATGACAGCTGCCACTACTGAAACCTCCTCTGTGCCGGGCCCTCTGCCTGTGCAGATCATCTCAGGTGCCCACAGCGGGGCCATGGGAAGGAGGCACTGTTTTCCACATATGATAGATGAGATTCAGAGAGGTTGAGTAATTTGCCTAAGGTCAAATGTCTAGCAAATAGAGGAGCCAGCATTTAAACCCAAGGCTGTCTGGCCGTAAGCATGATATTCAGTGGCCAGGATCATACCAAGTATGCTTCCTCCCCCTTGACCATGCTCCATAGGCTAGACAGAACACATAAATGCTTGCCAACAATGCAAACAGAAGAGCACATGATTTTTTATTTGTGGTTCACAAGTTATACTGTCCTTCTTTCAAAAAGACCATACAGGATGGAAAATGTCAGTTAGTTGTATAAGGCAAGCACCACACAGCTTGGGAGTCCAGATGAGACCGCAGTAGACGAAGGCACAACAGCGCAGCAGCTGGTGGGGCACATCAGCAGCACATGGGCCCCACCGGCCACCACGTTGTTCTCATCTGTTTACAGAGAATCAGTGGGCGGCATTCAGAATTCAGGGGATTTCAATTCAGAGTCCACATAGTTTCTCTAAATGTTAAAAACTTGAAAATTCAATATTTTCACCATACAATGTTTGTTTGTTTGTGTTTTCCTTCATTGCAATAATCAGCTGATGCTGAGTAGCAGTTTTAGGTGGGGTGAGTGCTTTTCAATCAGTCCCCCACTCTACACATCTGGATTGTGAGGGAATTCTAGTTTGAGACCACTGCATCTGATAAAGTGAACCAGTATCTGATGGCTTGTCCTGACATCTTCCCTAGCAGGCTGGCAATCTTGTTTATTGATGTGAGTGATGGGCTGTGACTTATATCTTCTATTACAAGTCAAGGACTTTCAGTAAGGATGACACTGGAAGACCATAGTTTTAGTCTTCAACATGTAGTAAGAACAGACTGAGAGAGAAAAAGAAAGAGAGGTAGAAAAGGGAAAGGGGAGGGTGGAGAAGAAGAACATTTATTTGTGCCAGATATAGAAAATAAATCCAAGGTGATGAAGGAAACTTAAAGCATGCCTACTGGGGCAGGGCCAGAAGGAGGCAGAGGTGACCCAGTGTCAGCTCCTAAAAGGTAAAGTTCCTCATGTGAAACAGAGCAACCAGAACCGAGGTCACTTCTTGAACCCAGGTTTAACTATCCTTGAAAGAAAACTGAGAAAAACTACCACAAATTGTTTCTGGGGGTTACGGCATATGCGAGGTTCTGTGATCAGAGGCCATAAATGAAACAGTAGCATAGCAAGACAAGGCCACAGCCATCTTTCATGAATAACCACCAAAAGGGCACAAATATAATTTCTATTTTCCTAACTAGCAGAAAAACATTTAGTTCTGCTTTATCGGCTACTCCAAAGCATTTGACTGTGTGTATCACAACAAACAGTGGAAAATTCATCAAGAGATAGGACTACCAGACCACCTGACCTGCCTCTTGAGATATCTGTATGCAGGTCAAGAAGCAACAGTTAGAACCGGACATGGAACAACAGACTATTTCCAAACAGGAAAAGGAGTATGTCAAGGCTGTATATTGCCACCCTGCTTATTTAACTTATATGCAGATTACATCATGAGAAATACTGAGCTGGATGAAGCACAAGCTGGAATCAAGATTGCCAGGAGAAATATCAATAAACTCAGGTATGCAGATGCTACCACCCTTATGGCAGAAAGTGAAGAAGAACTAAAGAGCCTCTTGATGAAAGTGAAAGAGGAGAGTGAAAAAGTTGGCTTAAAACTCAACCTTCAGAAAACTAAGGTCATGGTCCCATCACTTCAAAACAAATAGATGGGGAAACAGTGGAAATAGTCAGAGACTTTATTTTGGAGGGCTCCAAAATCACTGCAGATAATTTCATGGCTGCAGCCATGAAATTAAAAGACACTTGCTCCTTGGAAGAAAAGTTATGACCAACCTAGAAAGTGTATAAAAAGCAGAGATATTACTTTGCCAACAAAGGTCTGTTTAGTCAAAGCTATGGTTTTGCCAGTAGTCATGAATGGATGTGAGAGTTGGACTATAAAGAAAGCTGAGTGTCGAAGAATTGATGCTTTTGAACTGTGGTGTTGGAGAAGACTCTTGAGAGTCCCTTGGACTGCAAGCAAATCCAACCAGTCCCTCCTAAAGGAAATCATTCCTGAATATTCATTGGAAGGACTGATGTTGAAGCTGAAACTCCAATACTTTGGCCACCTTATGCGAAGAACTGATTCATTTGAAAAGACCCTGATGCTGGGAAAGATTGAAGGTGGAATGAGAAGGGGACAACAGAGAATGAGATGGTTGGATGGCATCACTGACTCAATGGACATGAGTTTGAGCAAGCTTCAGGAGTTGGTGATGGACAGGGAAACCTGATGTGCTGCAGTTCACGGGATCACAAAGAGTTGAACACAACTATGCAACTGAACTGATCTGAACAGAAAGGAAAAAGATAAATAGTAGAAAAATTAAACTAAAAAGAGGAGAAATCAAGGTTTTCCCATTTTCTAAAATGATCACCCAACACCCAAGTTTGCCAGTTTTCTGACCTTTCTCAAGGTCAGTAAAAACACCTATATATAAGACACAGCAGAGTTCATGTTGGAATCTGAATGTGAGGAGAGGCAATCCTTCCTTTTCCCACCAGTGGGAAGTCAAATATTTGCTCATTATAGTCTAAAGCCCACAGCACAGGAAGTATCTACCTTCAGACCATCAATTTCTAGCACTGAGTCCCTTACAGGGGACATCTTGGATATTTATAGAATTCTCAGGGAGACTCTCAGGAATAAACGGAGGAGTAGCAGTAAAATCCAGTCAATTATGCCAAAGATTGTAAATGGCACCATGGTCAAAAGAACCTTGAGCAGATCTTCCCAGCTATTGTCTTGTAAACAATGACAGTGACAATAGCCCTTCCTCTGACACCAACTCCACTTCCTATCAGACACAAATATAACAGTGGTGATTGGATTCTGAATAAATACACCCTCCTGTCAATATTCTAACTGAATGGAGGCAATGACCTGCTAGTCCTCTGAAAATTTCCAAATTTTCCAGATCTGCTCAGTTTCCTGGACCTAGGAAAGAAAGTTCATTGGGCTGTGTGCCCTGGCCTCCTGTGAGCTGAGGTATTGCCAGATCTCACCCTGGCAGCCAGAAATATAATGTAGATAAGGTAAATTGCATTGCTGTTTTGGTTTGGACCTGAGAGGCAAACATTCAACTGGAAATCAAATAAGTGGATTCTAGGCCTGAGTAAGCTTTTTAAGTAAGATTCACTCTAGCTCAGTTCAGTTCAGTAGCTCAGTTGTGTCTGGCTTTTTCTGACATTGTGGACTGCAGCATGCCAGGCTTCCCTGTCCATCACCAACTCCCAGAGCTTGCTCAAACTCATGTCCATTGAGCCGGTGATGCTGTCCAATAATCTCATTCTTTGTTGTCCCCTTCTCCTCCTCCCTTCAATCCTTCCCAGCATCAGAGCGTTAACTGATGAGTCAGTTCTTCACAATAGGTGACCAAAGTACTGGAGCTTCAGCTTCAGTATCAGTCCTTCCAATGAATATTCAGGACTGATCTCCTTTAAGATGGACTAGTTGGATCTCCTTGCTGTCCAAGGAACTCTCCAGAGTCTTCTCCAACACCACAGTTCAAAAGTATCAATTCTTTGGTACTCAACTGTCTTTATAGTCCAACTCTCACATCCATGCATGCTGCTGCTGCTGCTGCTAAGTAACTTCAGTCGTGTCCAATGCTATGCGACCCCAGAGATGGCAGCCCACCAGGCTCCCCTGGCCCTGGGATTCTGCAGGCAAGAATACTGGAGTGGGGTGCCATTGCCTTCTTTGCATCCATACATGACTACTGGAAACCTGTACTTTGACTATATGGACATTTGTTGGCAAAGTAATGTCTCTGCTTTTAAATATGCTGTCTAGGTTGGTCATAACTTTTCTTCCAAGGAGCAAGCGTCTTTTAATTTCATGACTGCGGTCACCATCTGCAGTGAATTTGGAGCCCAGGAAAATAGTCTGTCACTTTCCAGTGTTTCCCCATCTATTCGCCATCAAGTGATGGGACCAGATGCCATGATCTTAGTTTTCTGAATGTTGAAAAAGCCAGCTTTTTCACTCTCCTCTTTTACTTTCATCAAGAGACTCTTTAGTTCTTCTTCACTTTCTGCCACAAGAGTGGTGTCAACTGCATATCTGGGGTCTGAAGATCAGAAAGATGCACCAGCAACATTCTGCCTGAACTTCCTTGGCTGAAGAAGAGAAGCCCCACTCCCATCCCACCCAACAAGAGGACACATTCATACTAGATATTGTTTTACATTTAGAAAAGTACAGCCACAGGCTTAGGGAATAGGGGAGAGTCTTATACAATTTTGATTTGAAAAAAGACAAACTCAGCTGATAAAGAATCCACCTACAATGCAGGAGACCCTGGCTCAATTCCTGCATCAGAAAGATGCACTGGAGAAGAGATAGACTACCCACTCCAGTATTCTTGGGCTTCGCTGGTGGCTCGGATGCTAAAGAATCTGCCTGCAATGTGGGATACCTGGGTTAGATCCCTGGGTTGGGAAGATTCCCTGGAAAAGAGAAAGGTTATCCACTCCAGTATTTTGACCTGGGGAATCCATGGACTGTATAGTCCATGGGGTCACAAAGAGTTGGACACAACTGAGTGACTTTCACTCAAACATAATTTAAAAGTATAGAACCAATGGTTCCAAAATAAAAGCCGCCAAGGTTTATTGAGAACTTTCTAGGTGCTTGACAGAGTTTCAAGTACTTAACAACTATACAATATTACCAAGTCTTTATTTGCAAAATAATAATAATAATAATCCCCCAAAACTATGAAATAGGTAGTATTACTATTCCCAATTTACAGATGAGACAACTAAATGACAGCTTATATGTGCTAGTGCCAAGATTTAAATCTCGGATTTTTTAGTCCAGTCTCTTCAACAAATTGTTTTTGGAAAACTGGTCAACTATGTGTAAAAAAAAAAATGAAACTAGAATAATCTCTAACACCACTTGCAAAAATGAACTCAAAATGGATTAAAGACCTAAATGTAAGACCAGAAACTATAAAACTCTCAGAGGAAAACATATGCAGAACACGCTCTGACATAAATCATAGCAAGATCCTCTATGACCCACCTCCCAGAGTAATGGAAATAAAAACAAAAATAAACAAGTGAGACCTAATTAAACTTAAAAGCTTTTGCACAACAAAGGAAACTATAAGCAAGGTGAAAAGACAGCCTTCAGAATGGGAGAAAATAATAGCAAGTGAAACAACTGACAAAGAATTAATCTCCAAAATATACAAGCAGCTCAATACCAGAAAAGTAAACAACCCAATCAAAAAGTGGGCAAAGGAACTAAACAGATATTTCTCCAAGGAAGATATACAGATGGCTAATAAACACATGAAAAGATGCTCAACATCATTCATTATTAAATTAATGCAAATCAAAACATGAGGTATCATCTCACACTGGTCAATGGCCATCATCAGAAAGTCTACAAACAATAAATGCTGGAGAGGGTGTGGAGGAAAGGGAACCCTCTTGCACTGTTGGTGGGGATGCAAACTGGTACAGTCACAAGGGAGAACATCACGGAGATTCCTTCAAAAACTGGAAATTGAACTGCCATGAGCGTGTGTGCCTAGTCACTCAGTTGTGTCCAACTCTTTGTGACCCCATGGACTGCAGCTTGCCAGCTTTCCCTGTCCAAGGAATTCTCCAGGCAAGAATACTGGAGTGGGTGGCCATCCCCTCTTCCAGAGTATCTTCCCAATTCAAGGATTGAACCCAGGTCTCCCACATTGCAGGAGGATTCTTTACCATCTGAGCCACCAGGGAAGCCCAAGTGGGTAGCCTATCCCTTCTCCAGGAGATCTTCCCAACCCAGGAATCGAACCAGGGTCTCCTGCATTGCAGGCAAATTCTTTACCAACTGAGCTACCAGTGAAGCCCTAGAACTGCCATATGACCTAGCAATCCCACTGCTGGGCATACACCTCAGAGAAAACAGAATTGAAAGAGATACATGTACCCCAGTGTTCACTGCAGTACTATTTGCAATAGCTCGGACATGGAAGCAATCTAGATGTCCATCAGCAGATGAATGAATAAGGAAATTATGGTACATATACATGATGCAATATTACTCAGCTATAAAAAGGAACTCGTTTGAGTCAGTTCTAATGAGGTGGATGAACCTGGAACCTATTATAGAGAGTGAAGTAAGTCAGAGAGAGAAAGACAAATACTGTATATTAACACATATATATGGAATTTAGAAAGATGGTACCAATGATCTTACACTCAGGGCAGCGAAGGAGACAGAGATGTAAAGAACAGATGTTGGACTCATCTAGAGAAGGTGAGGGTGGGATGATTTAAGAGAATACCAGTGAAACATGTACAATACCATATGTAAAACAGATGACCAGTGCAATGCATGAAGCAAGGCACCCAAGGCTGGTGTTCTGGGACAACCCAGAGGGATAGGATGGGGGGGAGGTGGGAGGGGGCTCAGGATGTGGGGGACATATGCATGCCTGTGACTGATTCATATTGATGTATGATGAAAGCAATCACAATTAGCAAGGCAACTATTCTCCAAATAAAATAAATTAATAAAAAAATAAAACTCAAGAGTATAGCTACTAATCTATCTAGAAAGCAGCCTTACAAAGTATTATTCCAAAAAAAATTTCAAGATCTACGAATCTCTTGATGTGTAAAATTGGCTATCCCTTTTTTCCTTTCCCAGTGTTATCCTTGTCTGTAGTTTATGGAATTTTGCATTGTCAAAGAAGAAACATCTCAAAGAAAGAAGGATCTTTCTTCAGATTTAGGAGGGAAATTATGATTGGTTTGGGCCAGGCAGAACAATTCCTTTTTTCTTTGCTGGAAATTAGAGGACATGTGACACAGATTCAGTCATGAGACCCAGCAAAATCCTGTCAGAGGATTTTGGGAAATCCTGTCTAGGGAAAGTTTTGGTTCATGATAAACAGATAAATTGAGAGTCCTTTATATCTCTCCTTTTTTGAATATGTATAAAACCTGATGCTCCTGGAGGAGGGCAAGGCAGTCCACTCCAGTGTTCTTACCAGAAGAATCCCCATGGACAGAAGACCCTGGTGGGCCAGTCCATGGGGTTGCAGAGTCAAACACAACTGAGCGACCAAGCACACAAAACCTAGTGCTGAACGTTGAGACAATTACTTTAGGCTCATCAGCCTTTGGACAGAAAAACCAATGTACTGAGGTTGGCAGGATAGAAAATTTAAAACACACACACACACACACACCTGAGTTTCTAATGACAAATGGAGCCTATGCATCAAATCTGAACTCCTCTATCTCTAGATTTCTTGCTACAAGGATAGTTACACATCTTTATTGCTTAAGCCACTCTAAGGCATTATGTCACTTTGCCTTTAAATGCATCCTAACTTATACACATATTCTTTGTCCATGTATAGACATATGTTATGTCTATACATTTTTTGCCTTTCTTTATTTCACTTGTAGCTATGTGGTCAAATAAAACGAGGCAGTCAAGGAAGGAAAGGAAATGTATTTGAGCAGCAGTTTATCAACACTGTTCTGGAAAAAAATACTCAAGACTGCTGTGCTATCATTTGCCAGTCTCCTACCTCAAACCTTGCTGAGATACACTCACCCACAGGCTGTGACTCAGCAGTAGACACAGTAAAGTATATTCCTAGTTTCCTCATTAGTAACATAAGCAATCTGAACCAGTGGACCCTTAGGAAAATTTTAGCACTGACATTTTATACTTCATGCTCTGTCTATTAAGAAGGTTATATTGGCATAACTTTTAGAGTTGCTCTATAAATAATAACCACATCTTTAAATACTTAATAAAAGTTATAACAATTTATCTCAGTTATAAGTCCTCCCTCTCTGCAGGCCTGAGGTCCTCATCAGGAAAATGTGGAAAATGAAATGGATGCTCTTATGGCCCTTTCCAGCTTAGACACCCTTAAATCTGGCCAGATTCTTAAATATGTGGTTCTAATTCTCACAGATTTTCTGCAAAGCTTATGCAGTCAGGTCTGATGATGTCTGAGTCAGAGATCTTTCTGGAGCACAAATTTATGATAAAAGTTAATTGATTCAGACTGTAGGCTCTTCATTTCTCTGCTTTTCCATGGTGCCCAGCACACCATGTGGCATATGTATGCTCTCAGTTACTGCTGGCAATTCAATAATTGTGCTGTGTTTTTTGTTTGTTTGTTTTAGCATCTACTATTTGACTGAGATATTAAATAGGGTATCTCAACTCCTCATCATAATCCTTCAAGGGCAGTATTTTTATGTCTATAACCTGGATAAAAAACAAGGCTGCCTACATGCCAGCATGGTGTCACATCCAAAATAAACCCAAACCAAACAGCCTGAAAACTTAAGTAGGTTTTTCATGAAGTCCTGGAAGATATGGCTAAAGGGACAGTCACATGGAAAAACATACAGCAGAAACTCCTTTTACCCATTTTTCGTCCTAAAATCTTCCAACATCCCCACAAAGATCCCCAGCTCCATCGTCCCAAGTGCTCGAGCAAAACTCCTTCCTCCTGTCCATTCTAGCTTACCCCTTTCAGATCTACTCTGT
Source organism: Muntiacus reevesi (assembly GCF_963930625.1). NCBI lineage: Eukaryota > Metazoa > Chordata > Mammalia > Artiodactyla > Cervidae > Muntiacus > Muntiacus reevesi. The sequence continues at coordinate 79,532,680 of NC_089260.1, read as the reverse complement.
CCTTTGGGGATAGTCTCATTCCCTGCATAACCTAAGTTAGCTTGGAAGTTTGGCCCCCGGGGCCTCCAGTTTTCCCCTTGACGAGCCAGGCACACTCTGCAAGTGCAGACGGCAACGGCCCTCGGTGCCCTCTCCAGCCCAGAGTGCATGCCCCCCACTACACTGTGATGGATGCACACCACTCTTCACACAAGGCTGCTCTCTGTGTGTACATCCTCTAACCAGTGACTGCCCCAGGATCACCTAAGGAGCTCATCAAAAGCACAGATATCTGGTCTGCATGTCAGTTTCTCTGAATCAGAGTATCCTAGGGTGAGAACCAAGAGGCCACATTTTTTAAGAAGTCTCCCAGGAGATTCTAACCTGTAGTCAGGTTTCAAAGCACTGCTTTACACCACAAAGGCTTTAGAATTAAGCCACAGAGTCGTGCCCATGGTCAGGACCATTTTCCTAATTCCCTTTCTACTGTTTTGCCTTCCTGATAACACGGTGTCCCAGAAACACAAGCAATCCTCAACTTCTGAACCCTGTGGGTTTCAAAAATACGTTAGCCAGAGGCAGGGTGCAGCTTTCCCCAAAGAAGAGGCACTAGAGATCCATGTGGGCTCAGAGTGCTCCCAAGACCTGTAGGTCTTTGCAAGGTGATTTTGTGAGAAAGTATATACAACAGTTCCCACTGGGGCTTCCAGTGGGAGGAAGCCCACTAGAAATTGGGGCTCCCAGTTTCTCCCTGAGGTCAGGCAATAAGAGTTTAACCTCCTTTCTGGGGGTCTGGTGGCAGGAGGGGGAGGTTGAGGAAATTGAGCCTCCCAGTTTCTCCCTGAGGTCAGGCAATAAGAGCCTAGCCTCCTTTCTGGGGATCTGGTGGCAGGAGGGGAAGACAAAGGAAGTCTTATATGGTGACAAAGGAAGCCCAGAGGTCTGGTAGCTACTGAGAAAGATGTCAGAAAGGGGACCCTCCAAAGAAACAAGAGTAAGCCACCAATGAGGTAGGGATGCAAAAAGGAGTATCTTCATGCAGAGGGCCCAGGCAGTGGTTTCTTTTGCAGTGTCAGAACTCTGAACTGAGACAGGGCAAATGTGTTCACTGGGCTTAAGAGAGAGGCACCTTGATGGAGAGGAGGAAGGTCCCGACCTCAGATCATTCTGGCAGCAGCACCTGGGCCCCCATGAGGAGCAACCCATCAAGAGGGTGGGAAGGTCAATCCCAGCATGAGGACAAGTATGTTGTTAAGCAAGTGCTCACTGCGGGCTTCCCTCTCCTGGGTCCTCCTCCAAGTCCTGTTTTCTTTGGAATTGACTTCAACATCTGAAGGCTCAATATTATATCCTTCAAAACAACTTTAGCCACTGAAGGAAAAAAACCCTGACCTCATTATTACATGATCTTACCAAACAGATTCTGAAGACAGTTTTAAAGTGAGGGCCTGTGCATTTTTAAAACTCGATTGCATTGCATAATTAGTAGCAATTACTGTCAACAGACATTTATCAAATATCTACTGATGCACTAGGCCCGAGGAACATGTGGGCAAGAGTGAATCAATCCTTTGGCAGAGCACAGAGTACCAGAAACCAGAACACATGATCTGACAGCAGAATGATCCCCGTGGGTCTGCTGGAACAGGAAATTTGAATGCAGATCTACCTCTAAAAAACCAAAACATTTGCTTACCCAAAATAAGACTTGAAAGGCCAGTGGAATCATTGATTAAAACATTTAATTGGTTCTGCGCACATGAGGTTAAATCCAATGTAATCATAACATGAGTTCAGATCCAACATCAAAATCAGTACAGCCATGTGCATGTGGGAAAAAGACCTCACCTTTCTTCACACAGCTTCCACAGCACAACACAACGTCTCAAGGAGATTGCTCCTCTAATTTGCTATAGGGACATGCACATAGGTAAGTCTTTATTACCTCAAATATCCTGGTATAACCTCTCTCTATTCCTTTATGTAATATTCCTGCCTTCAGTCTTATTTTGAAGGGACTGGTGGTATGACTGGTGGACTGGACTGGTAGACTGGAATGAATGGTAATAGTCCCTTGCTTTCTAATAGTAGTTTGTAGAATTACTGTAGGCAGTAGAACAGTTTTAGCAAAATAAACTTCCTATGCAACTTCAATATCTAATACACATAAACAGAGATCCCTGAGTCTGTCCTTTCCCCAGACTCTCTCCAGCCTCAGGAGCAACTCTAGATACAGTTGCTCTAAAACCTCAATGCACACCAATTTTTGCCTCTGAGGCAGAGACTGCAAATTACCATCCCAGGATCCCTTTCCCCTTCTTTCTTAGTAACCAGATTCTAATAAGGGTGGAAATGAAACCAATTAAAAGATGACATTTCCAAGCCTGTCTTGCTGCTACATAAACCAGTAAGCCAGTACTGATTAAAGACTGGCCAATGATATATAAATGAGAGTGCTATATGAGGTTCCCGAAAGACTCCTTAGAACTGAAAGCTGTGCCTTGTCTGTTCTTCTGTTTTTCCTCCTTTCCGCTTTCTCAAATATGGGCATGATGGCTGAGCTTCTGCAACCACGCTGAACCGTTAGGTCACTTTGAAGGTAAAGACTATGCTCTAGCGCTAGTGAAACCAAAGAGACAGAGCCTGTGCCTGAAAGACTGCATGGTGTTGCCACACCAGCTCTGAATTTCCTATCTCTGGATTTCTTTTATGTGAGAGAACAAGTACTGTGTGCCTATAACATTGCTTAGGCTTTTTAATAATTTACAGCAACATCAAGTCCTGATGCAGAACCTACCTGTAGTTAACTTTTCCAGCAAAAGATTTCACTGTGAGTCTCATTTTATGTACTCTGTTTAACAAGGAAAAATCATGAAGGACTAAGAGAAGGACATATAGTATATGCTATATACTATATGGGTCAAATTTGTTTATAAAATGTATTTTAAATTTGATAAACTAATAAAATAGCTAAAATTTACTGAGTGCTTACCGTGGGCTAGGCTATCTGCTAAGCATTTGTGCATATATTATTTCATTTACTACTCAAGTCAACCACATGAAGTACATGATATAATGGATGGTTTTCAGATGAAGAAATCAAGGCCAAGAGGAGTTTGCTACTTATCTACAGTTTCACAACTAGTTCACTGCAGAGCAGAGATCTGAGACTATAACTCCTTTCTAAAACAAACAGCAAATGAAAGGGGACTGAAAGTCTAAGCAAAATAATTTGATAAACAAAGGGTCTTTTGAGGTACTTTATAATAAGGATAGTTTAAGCAGAGTATCGGAAAAGGCAATGGCACCCCACTCCAGTACTCTTGCCTGGAAAATCCCATGGAAGGAGGAGCCTGGTAGGCTGTAGTCCATAGGGTCGCTAAGAGTCAGACAAAACTGAGCAACTTCCCTCTCATTTTCACTTTCATGCATTGGAGAAGCAAATGGCAGCCCACTCCACTGTTCTTGCCTGGAGAATCCCAGGGACTGGGGAGCCTGGTGGGCTTCCGTCTATGGGGTTGCACAGAGTCGGACATGACTAAAGCGACTTAGCAGCAGCAGCAGCAAGCAGAGTATGTTCTGACTCAAGGTCTCTTTTGTAATCTAAACTTGGGATGAAGCAGCTTTGGAATCAGGCTGGCTTGGGTACAAATTCTTGCTCTACCACTTTTTGGAAGTGTGATCTTGGGCAAAATTCTTTAACTTCTCTGAGCCTCAGACTGCCTTGCACAGTGAGGTGGATCAATGAACTAAGGCATGTGAAGTTCACAGCGCAATGCCTGCATCTGATAGGTAAGCAAGTCTCAATTTTGTAGCACAGGGCAGGCTCAAACGAGAGGAGTGAGGTAAGAGGTTATTCACTTATTTTCAGAAGGGTTTCCAAACAACTCCTTGGAGGTGTTGCACAGAACAGAAGAATGTTTGTAACGTTTGTGAAACTGAACAAGATACCTCTCTTTAATCTCAGTTTTCTCACCTGTAAAGTGGGAATTACAATTTCTTTTATGCAGGATCATTGGAAAAAAGACAAGATTGGCCATAGAATGTTATGCAGTGTTAAAGATCATTATTAATGTTCACTCACCCTGGTCACTTCTTAATTTTTCCAAATGAAGCAACAAACTACCTATCCCACCTTCTTATTTTTCTTATTTCAAGCCATTACTAAGATTTCTTTCATATTGTGGAAATTGTTGCCAACAGTTATGATTCAGAAATGCTAACCCTAAAGAAGGTGAAGTATCAGAATTGGATAATAGAGAAAACAAGTGTGGCAAATACACAGAATGGTAATTTCTACAAGAAAAATGATAATTTCTAAGATTATAAAACTCATTAGGAGATTAAGCCAGAATTTAAAACTTCTATACATCAAAAAACACAATCAACAGAATGAAAAAGTGGCTTATGGAATAAGGGAAATGCAAGTCATATATCTGATAAAAAGATTAATATCTAGAATATATAAGGAACTCCTATGACAACACAAAAAAACCTAACTAAAAAATGAGCAAAGAACTTAGATAAATATTTCTCCAAACAAGATATTCAAGTGGTTAACAAGCTATGAAGAAGTGCTCAGCATCACTAGTCATTGTAGAGATGCAAACCAGAACCACCAGGGACCGTGCTGTGTGCTTAGTCACTCAGTCGTGTCTGACTGTGACCCCAAGGACTGTATCCCACCAGGCTCCCCTGTCCATGGGGATTCTCCAGGCAAGAATACTGGAGTGGGTTGCCACACCATCCTGCAGGAGACCTTCCCAACCTAGCATCAAACCCAGGTCTCCTGCACTGCAGGCAGATTCTTTACCATCTGAGCCACTGGGAAGACCAAAACCACCATGAAATATCACTTTGTACCCATTAGGTTGTATACAGTCAAAAAGATAGAATAACAAATGCAGTTTCAGAGAAACTGAAAATTTGGCGCACTGTTAGTAGGAATGTTAAATGGTGACCCCCTGTGAAAAATAATATAACAGTCTCTAAAAAATTCTATTAGAAATAGAATTTCCATATGATTCTGCAATTTCACTTCTGGGTATATAAATAAAAGAATTGAAAGAAATGTACACCCATGTTCATAGCAGCAATATCCACATTAACTGAAAGGTAGAAGCAACCCAAGTGTCCATTAACAGATGTATGGACAATCAAAATTTAGTGTAGACATATGTAGATACATATAAGGGAATATATGTATATAATGGAATATATAATGGAATATCATTTAGTCTTAAAGGGAAAGAAATTCTGACACATGCTTTGATGTGAATGAACCTTGAGGACATTATGCTAAGTGAAATAAGTGAGTCACAAAAAGATAAATACTCCATGATTCTACACACACAGGGTATCTAGAGTAACCAAATTTGTAAAAGCAGAAAGTAGAGTGGTAGGTTCCAGGGGCTTAGAGGAAGAGAAAATGAGAATGGTTGTTCAATGGGTATAGAGTTTAATTTTGCAAGATAAAATTGTCCTGGGGATTACTTGCACAACAGTATGAATATACTTAACATTACTGAACTATACACTTAAAATGGCTAAGGTAGTAAATTTTATGTTATGTGCATTTTATTACAATTGAAAAAAACTTGTTTGGCAAAAAGCAATAGGAAAAAGTATAAAAGAGAACAGAAGAGTGAGCAGGTGACAAGAGTACAGTAACATTATGTAGGCATCAGAAATGCATTTGACAACTACTTCCATAAAAATTGTGCTTCAAATTAAATTGGCCTATTTTTGAATGCTCTCATCTAAATGGATTGCTGGCAGGGTGAAAATACCACGTAATCAGGGATAAATGGGAAGTACATCTGGTTGGAAGCAAAAGGTCCGCTAGGGCATGTCAGAGGCTGGTGCTGGAACTGACCTCATTTAACAAACTCATTAATGACCTAGAAGAAAACAGAAATAGCCACTGCTAATGAAATTTGCAAAGATATGTTGGCAATGCCCTGGACTTGGCCATCACAGCATAAGCATTGCTGGGATGGAGAGATTTTCCACTAGGTAATTAATTGGATTAAAATAATGACTTCCTGGAATAAGAACACTTGCTCATTTCCAACTCTCATCTCCAGAGCAGAAAGCAGATTTTGTCATGTGATGCAGATCAGAAAACCACACTTGATAAAGGCCTATGAAAGAATAGTGCTTTCCCAGAGCACAATTCTGCCTTTGTTCTTTATCTCTAGGTAGAAGACAATGGAATCTATTCATTAAAAAGATAGAAGAAAGGAGAAGGTAAAAGAAGCAGAGGAGATACAGTCTTTCTTACATGGAGGAAGGTCTAGGCAAGAAGCCCATATGTGCTCAGTCAATCAGTCATGTCCCCACTAAAATTTAGTGTACACTCTCTGAAGCTTGGCACAAATTATGCCATCCTCTTCCCCTGCTTAAAACCTGTCTGTGGTCTCCCAGGGCACTCAGGAGGAATCCAGAATCTTTGACAAGGCCCCAATGATCAGCCCTGCCTCCCTATCCAGCCTCATCTTGCACAACTGCCCTTCTCACCCATGTAATGGTCATCAGCCTCTCCGCCAGCCCAGCAGAAATTCAGCACCACTATCTGCCTTGGCAGTTTCACCCCTTCCCACTCTGAGTCACTGTGCTTGGTTCAGGAGTGGACACGGGGACTCAAGCTGTGTCAATCTGATTCCATCCCATCACTTCCAGAGCAACAAACGCTGAGGAGCAACTCTCCTGATGAGGTTGGCTGCCTATAGGGTTTCTCAGATGAAGATGTTGTTAGCATTTCAAGCAGGATTCTTCTTTATTATGCAGAACCCTTGTTAGCCTTTAGTATTCACGCTTCTGTACACAAACTTTCAGTTATACTCCCTGAATCATTGTGATGACAACAACAGCAAAAAAAATGATACACCTGAACACTACCCAGGGTTGAGAACTGCAAGACTAGAACTTTTTGTGATGAGATGGAAATCGAGGAATGAAGCAATTTGCCTAAGGCATTCAAGTCTTCAGTCAATGTGTCATTTCCTCAGAGACCTTTTCATATCTCCCCCATCTGAAGTAAGTCTCTGTCATGACACTACTTATTGCATATAGTACAGAAACAGTTTACAAAAACGTGCTCAGTTGTGTGGTTTTTTTGTTTCATATCTGTTTTCTCCCACTAGATTGGAACTTCCATGTTGTTGCTGTTCAGTCGTTAAGTCACATGTCTGACTCTTTTTGACCCCATGTACTGCAGCATGCCAGGGTCCCCTGTCCTCCACTATCTCACAGGATTTGCTCAAATTCATGTCTGTTGAATCAGTGATGCTATCTAACCATCTCATCCTCTGCCACCACCTTCTCCTTTTGCCTTCAATCTTTCCCAGCATTAAGGTCTTTTCCAATGATTCTTCACATCAGGTGGTCAAAGTACTGGAGCTTAAAAAGGGGCTGTTTTGGTTTCCAACGACTGACATTCAATAAACATTTGTAGAGAAAAGAAGAGAGGGGGAAAGGAAGGTTGTTTGGAAACTAGTAACACTGTTCAGTGACTAACATGTCAATCCAACCCACAAAGGTCTGCTTAATCTAAGAACCTAAATGTCATACCTACACTGCTTTTATGAGAGATGGGTTGATTGTAGGACTCCAGGAGCCCACCTGCCTCTCCATAAAACCAGTTATGAGAATTCCCCTGGCTCCCAAGAGAACAGGTCCCACTTCAGAAGAGAAGGGCTTGGAAGATGGAGGGGGCCGGTATGAGTCTGATACCATTTCATTTACACTTTCTTCTCCCCTCCCTCACTCCAGCATTGACAGCACTCTTAGGGGCTCCAACAGCAGGGAGAAAAGGTAGGCTTCAGAGAGGGAACATTTGCACTACTTTGGAAATCAGACACTTCTTTTCTAAAAGTCTCCTTTTTTGGAAACATGCTGTTTTGTGGTCGCCCGGCACCATGCCACCCTCCCTAACACACGCTGCCCTTAGGAGGAGTTACCTTTCTTTTGTGGGTTTGCCTTTTTGAGGTGGGAAATCCAGATGCCTGACTCCCACTCCAGAAGCCAATAGATCAAATCTTTCTTGCCATGGTTGTTGTATAGCTGATAGAGTCTCTCCAGGGCTTTAAATATTGAGTGAGCAATTTTTTTTAAAAGACTGGGGGACATTCCCTCAGTAATGTAACACTGATCATAGTGTTTCTACTGCTTGGTTATTCCTGACTTCTAGTTTCCTAGCCCTCAAGGGCTGCCTTGCCTCCTGCCCATTTCCAGGCCTAGTTCTCTACTTTCTCAATCATTGGACTATCTCAAAATCATTCCAATAAAATCTCTTTTGTTTAAATTACCAGAGTCAAAGACTCTGTGGGCAATGCAAGATTCTAGATGAATTTCCTGAGTCCTGATCACATTATTCATTGGAGTTTCACATTTGCATTCATGCGTTCCAAGTATAGCTGGTGAAAGTCCTTTATGCTCCATGCCCTGGGCCAAGTGTTAAGTGTGCAAAAACAAATAGGATTCAGGCCCAGGCCTAAGAGAACACATTCTGCTTGAAGATGCAGAGAATTAGATCAGAAACTGAAACTGAAGTGGTGTAACCTGTTGCAAGCGTCCTTGGAAGATAATGATCCAAACTCCCTCACTCTCTCAGACACACATTCAATCTCTCTACCTCTCCCACTTCTAAGGGCTTCTGCGGTCTTTGGACAGCAGGCTCTAGTGAAGATGTAGGTAATGTGAGTTTCTGCTGACATGGAAATATCCATAAGAAGACACAGAATGCATGTACAGTGAAATAGAGCTGCTGAAGAAGAATATCAACACTTTTAAAATAAATTTCTAATTTAATTTATTAAGTTAAATTAAATTAATAATTTTTTAAATAAAAATAATGAGTACTTGGGGACTTCCCTGGTGGTCCACTGGTTAACACTCCATTCTCCCAATGCAGGGGACATGTGCTCAATCCCTTTTTGGGGAAATAAGATCCCACGTTCTGCAAAGCATGGTCTGAAAAGATAAATTAAAATTAAAATAAAAAATAACAAGTACTTATGGAGACTCACGTACAAAACACACAACAGCAAGATAGCCTTACTGGAGTCAAAAAATCTCAACTAAGAGATTCAGGAAAGAAATCAAAATAGAGCGTGGTCATTGTTGAGATCCAAATTCATGGCCTGGAAGATCAAATTATAAGAAATATTTCAAACCACAAAGGAAAAATGTGAAGAGATGGAAATCATGAAGGAAAACTTAAGAGCCAGGGAGAATATATCCAGAAGGCCCAGTATGTGAAACATGGGTGCTCCAGGAAAATCAAAGAAGAGTTATAACACGTGAGACTCTTTGAGTTCTGTCAGGACTGTAGAGTAAAGAGACGCATGAAGGAGCATCTTGGTGATATTCCAAACTTTGGGTGAAAAGAAAAGCATTCAAATAAAAAGAATGTAAGCTCAGACTTGCAGAGACAATGCGGGAAGGAGAGGGTGGGACAAATTGAGAGAATAGCATTGAAACATTACCATATGTAGAATTAAATAGCCAGTGGGAGTTTCCTGGATGGTGCAGGGGACTCAAATCATGTGCTCTGACAACCTAGAGGATGGGGTGTGAGGTGGGAGAGAGGTTCAAGAGGAAGGGGACGTGCTTATACCTATGGCTGATCCATGTTGCTATATGGCAGGAGCTAACACAATATGGTAAAGCAATTATCCTTCAATTAAAAAATAAATTTAAAAAGCTAAAATAAAAGAACACAAGCTCTGTAAGGGAAAAATAATCAGAATGGCATCAGATTTCTTTACTGCCACCGTAGAAGCTGAAAAACAGTAAAATAGCAGCCACAGACACTGTGAGATTGCAACCAAGATTCTACTCCCAGCCAAGATTATTCCCTTATTAGAATGAATGGAAAATGAATAGGAGCATGCTGGAAGTCGGAGAGTGTATCAACACCTTAGGAAAAGAATCTAGGGAGGATATCCATATGCAAAACAACAAAGTGGGATTCCTACTTAAGAAAAGTGGAACATAGACATAAATATAATACCTAAAACTCCTAGAAGAAAACATAGGAGTAGATCTTCATGACTTTGGGTAAAGCAATGATTTCTAAGCAATGTCACTGAAATCACAAGCAACAGATGAAAATATTAGAAATATTGGACTCTTTGAAATTTAAAATGTTTGTGGTTAAAATGACACCATCAAGAAAATAAAAAGACAACCCATAAAAAGGAAGAAAGTATCCACAATTCATGTATCTGATAAATGACATGTATCCAGAATACAAAAGGAATACTTTTTGGTTCATTATTTTAAAGGTAGATTTTACTTTGGGGAGCTCCAAAATCACTGCAGATGGTGAATGCAGCCACGAAATTAAAAGACACTTGCTCCTTGGAAGAAAAGCTATGACCAATCTAGACAGCATATTAAAAAGCAGAGACATTACTTTGCCAAAAAAGTTCCATCTAGTCAAAGCTATGGTTTTTCCAGTAATCAGGTATGGATGTGAGAGTTGGACCATAAAGAAAGCTGAGCACCAAAGAACTGATGTTTCTGAACTGTGGTGTTGGAGGAGACTCTTGAGAGTCCCTTGGACTGCAAGCAGATCCAACCAGTCCATCCTAAAGGAAATCATTCCTGAATATTCATTGGAAGGACTGATGTTGAAGCTGAAACTCCAAAATTTTGGCCAACTGATGCGAAGAAGTGACTCATTTGAAAAGGCCCTGATACTGGGAAAGATTGAAGGCAGGAGAAGGGGACCACAAAGGATTAGATGGTTAGATGGAATCACTGACTCGATGGACATGAGTTTGAGCAAAGTCCAGGAGTTGGTGAAGTACAGGGAAGCCTGGTGTGCTGCAGTCCCTGGGGTCACAAAGAGTTGGACACGACTGAGAGACTGAACTGAACTGAACTGAGAACTGACAATAGAAAGGTCTTACCAGACCCACTCCCACATCATACATTTTAAGATGACAGGATTAGTCAGAAGGTCCTTAAGAAGGAGAAACAAGTCCTCAAGCAGGATACATTGTTTTTATATTATCATTGGTACAGAGTTTAAGGGAAAACATAGCCTTGAGACATTAGTTCTGGTCTTAAAGAAAAAGCATTTTATGTGACTAAGACAAGGAATGTAGGAAAAAAATGTTTGTCCCTTTCTCCTCCTTGAGAGCCCAGGACACTTTTCTCCTTCTCGAGGGCCTGGACTACTTCCTCCTTGAGGACTCTGGACTCCTTATCAACCTACCTAAATTAACTGTCTCATTGGAGATTGAGGAAATGAATAATAAAATTATAGGTATATTTCAATCCTAAATCCACCAAACAAGAACTACTTGTTTTTTTCTTATGTCCCTGGAATATTTATGAAAACCAGCTATGCATTTGTCCACAAAGAATATATTATTTGGAAAAAATTAAGGGTTAAATTAATAATCAATTTAAAAAAGAAAGTTTTTCAGCCAATAAAAAAGAAATGAATAATTTAAAAGTAATCAAAAGAAAATCTTAACTTTTAGAAATTAGAAATACCTTCTTGATTTATTTATATATATATATATATGATATATATTAGTCAGGTTTTTCTCTAGAGAAGCAGAATTGAAAACAGGGACTCAAATTCATGTGCATCATAATTATTTTGCTTTTAAAAGATTTATTTTATTGAAGGATAATTGATTTACCATGTTGTGTGAATTTCTGCTTTACAGAAAAATGATTCAGTTATACATATATATGTATATATATATTCTTTTAAAATTTCTTTTCCCTTATGGTTTTTCATAGGATATTGAATATAGTTCCCTGTGCTACATAGTAGGATCTTGTTGCTTACCCATTCCGTATATAATAGCTTGCATCCAAACTTCCAATCCATCCCACCTCCCTCCCTATTGGTAACCACAAGTTTGTTCTCTATATCTGTGAGTCTATTTGTGGGGAGAGAGCAAATGAGCCAAGATGGTGTGGGCACGCTCTCTCGCCCATTTTTAAATAATGACTGTGTAACAGTTGAGAACACTTATGCCTGACACCTGAGATTAAAAACTGAGAATTTTAGAGACTTTTCCCATGGTCCAGGAATTAAGACTGTGCCCCCATTTCAGGGCGGGGGGGTGCAGCATGGAGGCAGGTTTGATACCTGGTCAGGGAACTAGATCCCACATGCTGCAACTAAGAGTTTGCATGTTGCCACTAACAGCCGGCACAGCCAAATAAACAAATTACAGCGTGAGTGTGAGCGTGTGCTCAGTCACGTCCGGCTCTTTGTGACTCCACGGGCTGTAACCTGCCACGCTTCTCTGTCCATGGGATCTGTCCTGCTTTGGCAGGCAGATTTTTTATAAGTGAGCCACCTGGGAAACCCAAATAAATAAATAGTAAATATTTCTTGAAAAGGGAAAATTTTAAAACTATTAAAATTTAGAATCTGTATAATTTATATGTTAGCTTCACTCAATCACTTAGTAGTTACATTAGCACACTTATTTGGGGCATATTATGTGTAATCTCTCTGTGCCTCAGTTTCCTCAGCTGAAAGGAGATGATCACAGCACATTCTCCAGAGAGTGGCTGTAAGAACTGAGAAAGTTAATATATATAAAACAGTCAAATGGTACTTGTTATCATTACTCTCTATATGACTGGTTCTTTCCGCACATTTTGTATGAAACCACAGCTGGTCCTGTACAGAAAGTAAATAGAGGATCATTTTTCTCCTCATTGGTTTTTCTTCCTCTTCTCCCCTCCTTTTCCTGTAGTGGAAGGAAGTGTGCTCCTTGCTTGTTCTGTGGCAACTCTGGAGTCATGGTAACACTGAAATGAGAAGTAGGCCAAGCATCGGGCAAGGCCAAGTGATAATATAAATGGACTTAGTGGAATAGAAATATGGACAGTACATAATAAAATGAGATTTATCTTGGGAGAAAAATAGTTTATCTAAGAAGAAACAGTTCAATGCATAGTCAACCCAGAAGGGGGAAAGGGTGTATCACAGAGAGGTAGAGATAATGAACAGAGGAAAGGGTACTGGCAGAAATACAGCCAGAGGGCCCCTGTTCTATATAGCATGACCCTAGGAAAAGGAGATGGGATGGCCTCTGATAAATATCTCCTCATCCTATGGACTGCTCTTTTTGTGCTTGATTTAAGATTTCCAACTCTAACAGAGGTCAGTGGTCAAGTGGTTGATGCCACTGTGCACCAAAAATAATTTTGTCAGTTGCATTAGTCATTATTTTGGCTGTTTGAATAACCAAATTAGAACAATCACAGACAGTCTGAACCATAGCTGGGCAATGTGCCCTCATGACGAGCACAGATACCAAATCTAGTACCGAGAGAAGTCTCAGTCACACTGCATAGACACACCCCTGGGTTCCAGAGCTATTGCCAGAAAACACAGTCCAGTCCAGAGCTGGTGCTGGGAGCTGAGGGATCGTGCTGCCATTGCATCTCTAAACTGAGTGCCATGGGAGCCTGCCTTTCCTCTGCTGTGGGTTAGGTCAGCTCAGGAGGCTTTGTGTCTGTAGACAAGAGCATTGGACTCCCTTAATTAAGAACTAAGACGTTAGTGTAAAACTGATCAATAAAGACACAATCTTACTTGAAATCCCTCCCCATCTTAATTGGTTTAAAACTAACATCAATGGAGAAAACAAAGAGAGCCAGGGTATAATTAGCCCCTGGAATGGTGCTGTGAGGCAGTAGACCCAACAGAGGCTATGATACCTTTATTGCATCCCTCCAGGGGCAAAACCCCAGGACAAGGAAGACCTTCAGCCTGGGAGGCACCCAGAGCCAGAAGGGTGACTTCCTGCTGTCTGACCATGATGGAAAAGAATTCATAAGAACTGGATTCACCCCCAAAACAGATCATTATGTTCCCTCAGTTTTCCCTTCAAACAATCTCAGGGACCTGTCCTTAGTTCTTCAACACCACTTATTGTCCCTTAGTTCAGATCCCCTCTATATTGGCTCCCAAACTGATCTCCCTGCCTCTTGGCATCGAGGCCTTCCACCCTTCAACACCTCCCCAACTTCATCTGTCCTTTGAACAATGAAATGCATGTAGCCTAGGAAATCTACTTAAAGTGCAAGTGTGACTATGACAGTCTCTCATCCATCAATTTAAAAATACCCAGGCAATTTATTCAACAAAGTTTTAATGTGCATAGGTGGGTCCCAGGCACTGTACTAGGCACTGAGAATATGATGATAAAAAATAAAGAAGCCCCACCCTCATGAAGCTTGGAGTTTATTGGGGAAAAAAGACAGCCAAACAATTACACAAGAAGACATGGTTAAATTCTCTGAAGAAGAGGGGGCTCTAGCAGAGGCTCAATCTAGCCTGGGAGGTCAGGAGATTTTCCTGAAGAAGCAACTTGTGAACAGAGATCTGAAAGATAAGTAGGAATCAACTAGGCCAATGCTCCTTGTAAACTCTAATTAGGTTAAGGAAATTAAAGAGTGTGCCACAACCTATGTCTTTTGAAATGAAATAATAGACTGGACAATAGCACAGTAGAAGAGAAAAGGATAGAAGGAAACAGAATAGGGTAATAGAGTATAGATCAGAACATATTTCAGGTAGCAAAGGTTAATATTTCCTGATATGTTTATAATGAGTTAACTATAAAATGTATTTCTTAGTGTGGGCTGTAAACTAGCCAGTGGCAGAAGTAAGGGGAATGGAAGCACACATCCTGGAAAGGGAACAGCCTCTGCAAGACTCAGCTGAGAGAAAGTAGAAGGTATTTAGCCTCATTTTTAATCTGTGAAAGAACCCACACATCATTCATTCAGCAAATACTTATTTAATTCTCTTTCAAAGCAGCACACCCAATCAGAGTCACAAGGAGGAGCCAGGAAGCTTTCCTTGTCTAAATGAGTTTACATGCCATCAGGAGAGAGAGGTATGTAAATAAATATTAGGCTAAGTTTGAAAAAAAGCTGCAGGAATAAATCAAATATAATGAGAAGAGAATATAAGGAAATTGCTTCTCTCTAGGAAAGATCTCAGAGAGCTTTATGAAAAGAGAAGGCCTTTTCTTGAGTTCTGGAAGGACAGCTAGAGGTGAAAATTCATGAGAGGAAGGGACACAGAGGTACAAACAGTCCCGGATAAAGAACAGTGGTGATAAAGGCATGGAGTGCCTTTGGGGATTCCATATTTGGGGAATGGTGAATCAAGGTTGAGAGTGGAGAGAGGGTCATTGAAAGACCTCATAAGGATCAGAGTGGATCAGCATCTGTCTCAACCTCCAACTGTGATACCTCAGACAACTCTAGCCTTCTCTCCATTGGTTATCCCCTCTGTGAATTGGGAAATATAACTCTGGCCTCTAATACAATCAACAGAGCTGCGGAAAATAAAATGCACTCAACCATATAAAGTGTTGTAGCTCACTGGAGTAAAGGTGCCCAAAATCTGCAAAAATCTTAATAGCCCCAAAGAAAGTCAGTTGTTTTATAGTAATAGGATTAATGGGGCTTGGGGGGTGGGGGGTGTATTTTTCAGTCCTTCCAATCTTCTTATTGTTGAGCTGCCTCAATTTCCTTTTTAATAAAATTTTTCCTTTTTAAGAATAAAAACTAAAAGACCTGAGGGTCATTATAGAGTAAAACAAATATCAAAGCATGAATATTTCTGTAATAATATTATGAACATACCTTCAAAGTCATAGGATCTATCCTCAGGTGGTCCTGCCCATCACTAAAGGGTATTATGAAAATCTGTTAATTTTTCTCTATATCTATGTATCCTGGATTCTTGATTCACTAAAATCTATTAGATTGTAATCTCTGCTAGGTAAAGAGAGATCTTGTTTGCCTGACACATCTTTATCGCCTCACACAAGTAGACACCCATCATTGAATGAATGAATGAACTGCAGGGTCTCCTCCAGTGAATGAAGCCATTCTCCAACCAGCAAGATGTCACAGAATCACTTTAATCAGACCACTCCAATAAAATAAGGGAAAGTGTCTGATGGACCCAAGCACTTTTTCTAGGAGAGGAAATATATATTTTTAAGTGTATATGTATCTCTGGGACTGTTGTGGTGGTGCAGTCGTCAGGACTCTGCACTCCACTGCAGGGGGGCACAGCTTCAATCTCTGGATGGAGAACTAAGATCTCACATGCCTCGCAGCTTGACCAAAAAGAAAAAAGAAAAAATGTATAAGTATTTCTAAAACACTGAATCTTATTTCCTGCAGACTGACTTCTTTTTGTCTCATTCTCATTTTTCTTAAGGATCTGAACATAAATGCTGAGGCAGAAGGTATGGTGATCAGCAGCATCATTTGAGTCAAGACTCTATGTTACAAGTGACAAAAATCTATTCAAACTGGCTCATATAATGGCAAAGCACAGGATCAGGTTTGTCTTCAGGTATGACCAAACCCACATATTCAAACAAGGTCCACAGAGTTTATCTCTCTCCATTTCTTGGCTCTCCTTTCCTCTGTCTGCATTCTTGGCTGGACTCTCCTTTGTTTGTGACAAAGAGACCAGAAACTCTAGGCTTAGTGGAAAGACAGAGCTGTGCTTTCCCCACGTGTGTGTGTGTTAAGCCGCCTCAGTCGTGCCCGACTTTTTGTGACCCGATGGACTATAGCCCGCCAGGCTCCTCTGTCTGTGGGATCTTCCAGGCAAGAATACTGGAGTGGGCTGCCATTCCCTCCTCCAGGGGATCTGTCCAACCCACGGACAGAACCTGCGGCCTGTGTCTCGCATCTCCTTCTTTGGCAGGGGAGTTCTTCACCACTAGTGCCACCTGGGTCCTAGGGGTGCCTCTCACTGGCTCAGCTTGGGTCACATGCCCATCCTTAAACCAATCATTGAGATTCTATTTGTGTAAGACCTGCCCTGGAGCAAGGGAAATGAGATCAGCTCTACTTGAACCACAGAGAATATAAGCAGGCAAAGTGTAGGAGGAAGGGTAGGGTCCCAAAAGGAAATCAGGTGCCACTAACAGAAAGGGTAAATGATTGCTGAGAAGACCAGACTGGCAGCTGTCATCATCTTCATCTGTCAGGAAAGAGGTTGAAGAGGGCCATCAGATGGGCTGGCAAAAAGAAAGTGATTAAGCCTTTTGCCACTATTGATGCTATGCATGTGCTTAATGATAACAGATGAGATTCAGTGCCAGTGAGAGCCAGCAGGGTAGGGAGTGGAAGCCAAGCGGCAATCCATCTCACAGCCTATGAGTTCCCCCAAGTCTGTTTTACTACATGAAATGCCCAAACTGACACAGGCACTTTTCAAGTTGCAAAACTTGCACTCATGCTCAGCAGATATATTTAAAACTGTTTTACAACCAACAGTTAAACAGAAGGAAATTAAGGGAGAAAAATCAGGGATACAGCTTCATGCATAAAACTCAACCATACAATTAACAGAGTCCATATTAATCACATGTCAGTTAGGCCTCACTGGTTTGGTAGTTTTTCATCGGCAGAAATAAGCCAATCCTGATAGGCAAAGATGGTTGATGTCAGTATAACTGAAAGACTTTAAACATAGGGCCCCTATCATTAATTAATCAAGTAATTACTCTCTTAATGCCATATTTGGTAATTAGGTTTTTAGCACTTTTCCCCATTTAGCTCTAGCTCTTTATCATACCAACATTCCTTTATCTGGAGGTTCCAGTAGAAGATGAGATGTGTTTTTAATCATAATAAAAATGCTTGTATTTGTAGATCACTTTGTACTCTATAAAATCGCTCACTAGACTCTTCCGGCAGCCTTTGCAGACAAGCAGGACAAATATTATTCTCCCAAATAACTGTCAGAGTGTCTGGTTTGGACTCAGACTTGCAAAATGCCAATAGAATCTCATTCTCTTGCAGGTAGAGTAAGGCATCGTCTCATCCTGATGGCGGAGTCCTGGTTCCGCGGTGATGCACAAAACAGCATCACTCTTAGTACTTACAGTCCCTGAGGACACGAGTCAGCACCACACAACTCCAAAGGCATTGCATGTGCCTGGGCTTGAGTGGAACCACAATTCTCTCGAAGGGGAGAAAAGCAATCAAAGAGAAAACATGAATTCACAAGATAATATTTCACAAGATAATAAAAACGTGCTTTAATGTTGCTCCCACTCATATTGTGGTTAGGAATCCTTCATGAAATGCATTATCCCATTAGTCCTCAATCTCTGTAGATCAGAAGTACTGTCATCTCTATGATGGTGAGAAATCTTATAGGAAACAGACAAGGTCCTGCATTGCTGAGAGACCTCATAGCTTTTAGATTAATCTTTCTCAGGGCTGATAATACAATTAATGCATTCAGGAAGTGACTCTTTATTTTAATAATATTGGCTTTAATAATATTGGCTTTTTGCATGACTTTGAGGCCCATTCTTGGAACTACTATCCTGAAAAATGATAATTATAAAAAGGTAACTGAATTTACTCTCTAAAGCATTCATTTACCCATTCATTTAGTCAATAAACTTTCAAGGACACAATGCCAAGTTCTACAGTTGTGCAGAGTATGTAATAGTGAAAAGTTATAGTCCCTTAATTCAGTGGTTAGCCATGCAAGTCAATCATTACAACAGTAGCAACAAATAATGCCAGATGTTTCTGAGCACTTACCATAGTCCAGGCACTGTGCCAAGTGCCTTCTCTGTAGTTTGTAATCTTTCCCACAGCCAATGTGGTAGATATTATTAATAATACCATTTTACAGATGAGTAAACTGAGCCCTGAGAAGGGAAAAAGTAGAAGCAGTGACAGACTTTATTCTCTTGGGCTCCAAAATCACTGTGGATGGTGACTGTAGCCATGAAATTAAAAGATTCTTGCCACTTGGAAGAAAAGCTATGACAAACCTAGACAGGTATTAAAAAGAGACATCACTTTGCTGGCAAAGGTCCATCTAGTCAAAGCTATAGTTTTTCCAGTAGTCAGGTATGGATGTGAGAGTTGGTCTATTAAAAACACTAAGCATCAAATAACTGATGCTTTTGAACTCTGGTGTTGGAGAAGACTCTTGAGAGTCCCTTGGACTGCAAGAAGATCCAACCAATCAATCCTAAAGGAAATCAACCCTGAATATTCATTGGAAGGACTGATGCTAAAGCTATAGCTCCAATTCTTTGGCCACCTTTTGCAAAGAGCCACCTCACTGGAAAAGACTCCAATGTTGGGGAAAATTGAAGGCAAAAGGAGAAGGAGGCATCAGAGGATGAGATGGTAAGGTATCACAATATGACTTTGAGCAAACTCCAGTACATAGTGTAGGACAGAAGAGCCTCACATGCTCCAGTCCATGGGGTCACAAAGAGTCAGATATGACTTAGCAACTTAACAACAGCAACAAACTGAGGCTCCCATTATTTTAGTGACTTTTCCAGTTAGATATGGAGCTGAGAGCCAAGCTCAGGCAGTCTGACCCCATAACACATTCTTTTAGCTCTGTAACTCATACTTCATATGCACTAGTCATAGCATATGGAGAAAGTTTGGTGGTTGCCCAAGGGAAGAGGCTGTACGATATCCATGAAGGAATTAGGTAAGCATCACAGGGGAGAGAGGATCTAGGCTGAGACCTAATGGACTTGTAATACTTGTTCAGGCTAAATAGCTTGCAAAGAGTATCCCAAGTTCATGCATCAGGGAATGCATGCAGCAAGCACAAAGCAGGGAGAGAAGCCTGGTACATTCTATGATGGAGAGCTAGATCCCAGGAGCTTGGGCACTGAGCAAAGACTGGGGAGAATGGAAGGCAAGACCAGTGAGGAAGGCAGGATCTGAATACCATGCCTTATTATATAAGGTATCTATGAGCAGCAAGTGGTGATGGTGCTGGAGTGGCGAGCGGCCGAGGGGAGACACCCCATGTCCAAGGTAAGAGAAACCCCAGGAAGATGGTAGGTGCTAAGAGAGGGGATCAGAGGGCAGACAGACTGAAACCATAATCACAGAAAACTAACCAATCTAATCACATGGACCACAGCCTTGTCTAACTCAATGAAATTAAGCCAAGCAGTGTTGGGCCACCCAAGACAGACGGGTCATGGTGGAGAGTTCTGACAAAATGTGGTTCACTGGAGAAGGGAATGACAAACCACTTCAGTATTCTTGCCTTGAGAATCCCATGAACAGTATGAAAAGGCAAAAAGATAGGACACTGAAAGATGAGCTGCCCAGGTCGGTAGGTGTCCAGTATGCTACTGCAGATCAGTGAAGAAATAACTCCAGAAAGAATGAAGGGATGGAGCCAAAGCAAAAATAACACCCAGTTGTGGATGTGACTGGTGATAGAAGCAAGGTCCAATGCTGTAAAGAGCAGTATTGCATAGGAAGCTGGAATGTTAGGTCCATGAATTGGAAGAGGTCAAATAGGAGATGGCAAGAGTGAACACTGACATTTTAGGAATCAGTGAACTAAAATGGACTAGAATGGGTGAATTTAGCTCAAATGACCATTATATCTACTACTGTGGGCAAGAATCCCTTAGAAGAAATGGAGTAGCCATCATAGTCAGCAAAAGAGTCTGAAATGCAGTACTTGGATGCAATCTCAAAAAAGACAGAATGATCTCTGTTCGTTTCCAAGGCAAACCATTCAATATCACGGTAATCCAAGTCTACGTCCTGACTAGAATGCTGAAGGAGCTGAAAGTGAATGGTTCTATGAAGACCTACAAGATCGTTTAGAACTAACACCCAAAAAAAGATGTCCCTTTCATTATAGCCATTCAAAATGGCTTTTGAATGCAAAAGTAGGAAGAAAATAAAAACACCCAGAGTAACAGGCAAATTAGGCCTTGGAGTACATAATGAAGCAGGGCAAAGGCTAATAGAGTTCTGCCAAGAGAACGCACTGGTCATAGCAAACACCCTCTTCCAAGAACACAAGAGAAGACTCTACACATGGACATCACCAGATGACCAACGCTGAAATCAGATTGATTATATTCTTTGCAGCCGAAGATGAGAAGTTTTATACAGTCAGCAAAACAAGATTGGGAGCTGACTGTGGCTCAGATCATGAACTCCTTATTGCCAAATTCAGACTTAAATTGAAGAGAGTGGGGAAAACCACTAGACCATTCAGGTATGACCTAAATCAAATCCCTTATGACTATACAGTGGAAGTGAGAAATAGATTTAAGGGACTAGATCTGATAGACAGAGTGCCTGATGAACTATGGACGAGGTTCATGACATTATACAGGAGACAGGGATTAAGATGATCCCCCAGAAAAAGAAATGCAAAAAGGCAAAATGGCTATCTGAGGAGGCCTTACAAATAGCTGTGAAAAGAAAGGAAGTGAAAAGCAAAGGAGAAAAGGAAAGATATACCCATTTGAATGTAGAGTTCCAAAGAATAGCAAGGACGGATAAGAAAGCCTTCCTAAGAACCAGATCTGAAAGAGACACGTGTACCCCAATGTTCATTGCAGCACTGTTTATAATAGCCAGGACATGGAAGTAAGCTAGATGCCCATCAGCAGACGAATGGATAAGGAACCTGTGTTACATATACACCATGGAATATTACTCAGCCATTAAAAAGAATTCATTTGAATCAGTTCTAATGAGATGGATGAAACTGGAGCCCATTATACAGAGTGAAGTAAGCCAGAAAGATAAAGACCAATACAGCATACTAACGCATATATATGGAATTTGGAAAGATGGTAATGATAACCCTATATGCAAAACAGAAAAAGAGACACAGATGTACAGAACAGGCTTTTGAACTCTGTGGGAGAAGGCAAGGGTGGGATGTTTTGAGAGAATAGTATCAAAACATGTATATTATCAAGGGTGAAACAGATCACCAGCTCAGGTTGGATGCATGAGACAAATGCTTGGGCCTGGTGCACTGAGAAGACCCAGAGGGATGGGGTGGGGAGTGGTGGGAGAGGGGATCGGGATGGGGAATACATGTAAATCCATGGCTGATTCACATCAATGTATGGCAAAACCCACTACAATATTGTAAAGTAATCAGCCTCCAACTAATAAAAATAAATGGAAAAAAAAAAAAAGAAAGCCTTCCTCAGTGATCAGTGCAAAGAAATAGAGGAAAACAATAGAATGGGAAAGACTAGAGAGCTCTTCAAGAAAATTAGACATACAAAGGGAATATTTCATGCATAGATGAGCTCAATAAAGGACAGAAATGGTATGGATCTAACAGAAGCAGAAGACATTAAGAAGAGGTGGCAAGAATACACAGAAGAACTGTACAAAAAAGATCTTCATGGCCCAAATAACCACAATGGTGTGATCATTCACCTAGAGCCAGACATTCTGGAATGTGAAGTCAAGTGGGCCTTAGGAAGCATCACTACAAACAAAGCTAGCAGAGGTGATGGAATTCCAGTTGAGCTATTTCAAATCCTAAAAGATGATGCTGTGAAAGTGTTGCGCTCAATATGCTAGCAAATTTGGAAAACTCAGCAGTGGCCACAGGACTGGAAAAGGTCAAATTTCATTCTAATTCCAAAGAAAGGCAATGACAAAGAATGTTCAAACTACTGCACAATTGCACTCATCTCACATGCTAATAACATAATGCTCAAAATTCTCCAAGCCAGGCTACAGCAATATGTGAACCGTGAACTTCCAGATGTTCAAGTTGGTTTTAGAAAAGGCAGAGGAATCAAAAATCAGATTGCCAACATCTGCTGGATCATTGAAAAAGCAAGAGAGTTCCAGAAAAACATCTATTTCTGCTTTATTGACTATGTCAAAGCCTTTGACTGCATGGATCACAATAAACTGTGGGAAATTCTGAAAGAGATGAGAATACTAGACCACCTGAACTGCCTCTTGAGGCAGGTCAGGAAGCAAGAGTTCAAACTGGACATGGAACAACAGACTGGTTCCAAATAGGAAAAGGAGTACGTCAAGGCTGTATATTGTCACCCTGCTTATTTAACTTATATGCAGAGTACATCATGAGAAACGCTGGGCTAGAAGAAGCACAAGCTGGAATCAAGACTGCCGGGGAGAAATATCAATAACCTCAGATACACAGATGAGACACCACCCTTATGGTAGAAAGCAAAGAGAAACTAAAGAGCCTCCTGATGAAAGTGAAAGAGGAGAGTGAAAAATTTGGCTTAAAATTCAGCATTCAGAAAACTAAGATCGTGGCATCTGGTCCCATCACTTCATGGGAAATCGATGGGGAAACAGTGGCTGACTTTTTTGGTGGGGACACCAAAATCACTGCAGATGCTGACTGCAGCCATGAAGTTAAAAGACACTTACTTCTTGAAAGCAAAGTTATGACCAACCTAGAGAGCATATTAAAAAGCAGAGACAACACTTTACCAACAAAGGTCCATCTAGTCAAGGCTATTGTTTTTCCAGTAGTCATGTATGGATGTCAGAGTTGGACTATAAAGAAAGTTGAATGCGAAAGAATTGATGCTTTTGAACTGTGGTATTGGAGAAGACTCTTGAGAGTCCCTTGGACTGCAAGGACATCTAACCAGTCCATCCTAAAGGAGATCATTTGAAGTGTTCATTGAAGTGTTCATTGAGTATTCATTGGAAGGACTGATGCTGAAGCTGAAACTCCAATACTTTGGCCATCTGATGCGAAGAGCTGACTCATTTGAAAAGACCCTGATGCTGGGAAAGATTGAGGGCATGAGGTGAGGGGGATGACAGAGGATGAGATGGTTGGATGGCATCACCGACTCAATGGACATGGGTTTGGGTAGACTCCAAGAGTTGGTGATGGACAGTGAGGCCTGGCATGCTGTGGTCCATGGGGTCGCAAAGAGTCGGACACAACTGAGTGAACTGAACTGAACTGATGTAACTGTCCAGTTATGAAACAAATCTGTCATTTAACTTTGTCTGGCAAGTCATAGCTCTCACTGCCTGATTAACATCAGAATGAACTTACTCTTAGTTTGTTAGGGTCTAGTCACATTGGTAAATAGGCAAATTTTACTGCTATTGTTTAATGCCAAAGGTCTCTTTGCAGAAAGATTTTAATATCATGTTTATTTTGGTTTCATTTAAAATCATAAAGGAGATTTTAAATGTTATAAATTATCTATGGAATCTAAGTTAATCAGTTCAGATTCACAAATTTGAATACATCAAGTTGTATCCTTACTCCACATAATCACAAATGTGTGTAAATGTAATTGATCTCAAAAGACTAGAAGAAAATGGGCCAATATTTTAATAGTTACCTCTAAATCCTGGAGAAGTTTTATATAGTTTCTAAATTTTCCATAGTGAAAGCATATCACTTTCAGGAGTACAGAAAGAAATTTTTGTAGAGTGGAAACCAGATATTTTAAAATTCAGTGTAATGCACACACATAGTTCAAAAGTCAAATTTGTCTGAAAGGACTAATAATGAAAATAATACTATGTTCTTCACTCTCACCCTGTCTTAACTCTCCAAAATCAGCCCACTAAGTCTATAACTTGTTTATTATGTAGCTACATCAAAATTCTGTATTTCTTCTATGATTCTACAGTAAATGTGAGTTTATATACAATGTCTGAATTTGTCCATTTTAGATATTCAAGTTGCTGCTATAAGATTCAGCTCACATATCACCTCACATCTATCTTCCCCAATTTCCCTGTGTAATTATAACACATTTGCTTCTCTATTGCTTGGCTATCTTTGAAATTTTAGGCAGTAAACATACACCAAATATAGTCGTTCACTTAACATCCCCTTGGGTTTAAAGAGAACACTGGTGCTCTTAGACTTATCTTTAGCTCTGCTGTCTTCCTTTTCTGGCATTCCAATCGTAGAGCATTCCAGGTGATAACATTTACATTTGGTTCTATAATTAAAATTACATCTTCCATGCTTTCTCTATCAGTATATTTTAAAATTTGTAAACTAATAACAACGTTTTACATCATTGCGACTTGGTTTTGTAAGCATTATTCACGGAGGAGTCAAGTGGTATTCTGTGAAGTTAACTTTCTCCTTATACTTGTTTTTGTTTCTTCTAATTCTCACAGTATTTTTAAATTTTCCATGACAACAGATATTCTACAACGTCTCCTTTTGTCCCAGGAGACATCTCCCCCAGAGCCACCTGTCCTGTTTTACCTGGACTGTACGTTCTGCAGGTACAGTGGACAGTTTGACTGATTCCCTAAATCCATTCCATCGCAGACAATGACTGAGGAGACAGTCATGTCCCCTCATTAGACTGAGGAGACATCCTCAGTGAGGATGTTCCAAACACCATTCCTAAAGTTCCAGCAGTCTACAACACTTCCTATTTCCTCCTCTACTTTATTTATTACAACAAAACATATCACTTTATAGCATAGATGCTTTTCATCTCTTCACCTGAATGTAAACTCCATGAAGGCAGGATAGTTGGTCTTTATTTTCTGTTTTTTTCCCATATATTTCATATATTTTGGATATTTTACATATTTCATACACTTTCATATATTTTCATATACTTTCATATACTTCATAATTTTCATATATTTTCATATATTTTAATATTTTCATATATTATCATATTCTTCATACAGTTCATATATTTCATATATTGCATATTTTGCATATACTTTCAGAATCTTCATATATTTCATATATTCTCATATATTTCACATATTTTTCATATTTTCATATATTTCACATAATTCATATATTTTCATATATTTCATATATTTTCATATATTTCATATATTTTCATATTCTTCATATTTTTCATATATTTCATATTCTTCATATTCATCACATTGTTCATATATTTTCATAGTCTTCATATGTTTCATATTTTTCATATATTTTCATATGTTTCATATTTTTCATATAATTCATATATTTTCATATTTTTCATATTTTTCATATAATTCATATATTTTCATATTTTTCATATTTTTCATATATTTTCATATTCTTCATATTTTTCATATATTTTCATATTCTTCATATTTTTCATATATTTTCATATATTTTCATATTTTTCATATATTTTCATATTCTTCATATTTTCATATATTTTCATATTTTTCATATTTTTCATATTCTTCATATTCTTCATATTCTTCATGTTTTTCATATATTTTCATATTTTTCATATTTTCCATATTTTTCATATTTTTCATATATTTTCATATTTTTCATATTCTTCATATTTTCATATTTTTCATATATTTTCATATTTTTCATATATTTTCATATTTTCCATATATTTTGTTATATTTCATATATTTTCATATATTTCATATATTTGCATATTTTATGTACTCTGTCTTCTTTGGTTTACTTGCCAGCTTTATTGGGATGCATACTGGATAACTTTCTGAGAGGTCATTTTTTCTAGGCCCTTGAATGTCTTAAAAAGTTTTCATTTATTCCTTCATTGATATCTTGGGTAGGTTGGGACTATAGGTTGAAATTTTTAATGGCTCCGAATTTTGAAAACATCAGTCAAATTGCCTTTTACCATCCACTGCTAATTGATGGGATGTTTGGGTGATCTGGTTTTACTCTGAAAGACAGCATTGCCACATCTAGCAAGTAAAAATATAGGATATACAACTAAGTTTGCATTTCAGATAAACAAGGAAATTCTAGAAACATACTTACTCTAAAAAATTACTTATTATCTATTTGAACTTCAATGTTAACTAGCTGTCCTATATTTTATGTTAACACTATTGGGACATTTTTAGGATATTCTTTTTATCCTTAACATTCTGAAATTTCCCAGTATTTCTGGTTGTGAGTCTTTAAAAAAGTCTTTATATTAGTGCTTGAGTCCCAAGAAAGAGGGTATGATTATTATTGACATAATAATGTTTAAATAATGAGTCATTATTGCTTCCAGGCTCTGGCTGTCTATCAGCTTGAGTCTGGGGAACAGGAACAAGAAAAAAAAATGTAAAAAGTTTCATCAGTCTTAGGATTTGAAAATCTTTAGAGTAATTATCAGAGTGGAAGCATGAGATGACTATAACCTATTTCATACAGAGCCTGGTTATCTAGTAAAGTTGTCTGGTTTCAAACCTTGCCACCCAACTGGCATTTCATACAAGTATCAGTGAGCAACCAACATTCAGGTTGAAGAGCCTCATTTTATAAGAGTGAATGTTCTGGACACATCCCAGATTTACCATGTAATTGCTCCACAGTGAACACAGCATAGATGTCTCCAAAAGAGAAAATTATTTGCTTGTGAGATGCATATTTCCTGTGGTTATCTCTGAGTGAACTAGCCAAAAAGTAAGTGAAGAAGTGAGAGACAAGAAGTAACCACTTTGCAAAGTAGTGGTAAAATCAACCAAGGTAAAACTGGTTTAAAGAAATTCGGAGAACTATAGAGTTGAGAGAGAAATTTTTAAAACTGACTTTAGAATCAGTTATCTAGGTCAGTCCACTTTTTATAGGTGACACTACACAGGCTAACAGAGTGGAAGAAACTTGCCCAGAGTCACCGACCAGACTAGACCAGTTCCCGATTCCCAGTCCAGTGTTTACTCCCCTTCATTGCTGCTGTGGGTTAGGACCTATTGCACAACAGCCCTATTTAATCATCCTGACAGCAAAAAAAAATCCTGAGAATGATAAACTTTCTCTGCAACAATCTGACTCAGCTCAGGGTAGCAGCTTCACCAAACGCCCCATTAAAATGCAGTCAACTCCAAGGGGAGGTGAAAAAAAAGGAAGGGAGTGGTGGTCCAGAGGGCTTGGAAAAGTTTTTCCTAACCAAAAATATTGCCCGCACCTACATACCTGTGTGAAATTAACCACTGAAAATGTCTGCTGTAAGGCAAATTATCATCTTTAATATTTTGCTTGGATCTTTGGAGAGGCTCCTTAACAAAGAAGAAGGTCTTAATGATATGACACCAGACAAATACATTGTGATTGAACATGGCAGAATGACTAGATAGTGGTCTGAAATGTATTAGGACCCATCAGGTACAAATAGCAGCAGGTGCCTACTTTACCATCATCATTTCACATCAGAACAAAGCAACAGATTGCTTTGTGCTCTAATCATTTCCCTGTCATCAGATTTCACTTTTGGTGTCTGATGTCACGGTAAGGTACTTTAGTAGACCTAGTTTCCTTGACTACTTGAATAATTCACATTTTGATTCTGAATATGGGATGTTTTCAGCAGAACAAAGGTCCTTTAAATGGCAATTGCGATTTCAGCATTGAGACTCAGTTTGTCTGGACTCAAACTTCAAAATGTATTTCCCACACCTTAAGGTCATTTGCCTTCTTCTTTTTGTGGTCAAAAGTTAAGCAAGATGAAGATCGAAAGATAACCACTTGCTGTTGTTAATGAAGAGGTAGTTTTAACCAGAGCTGGTGTAATGATGGTTGGGAGGCCAAGGGCAGATTGCCATGCCTTGCTAAGGAACAAATGCAGGTGGAAAGGTGGAGAAAAATTAATGCAGATAACCTTTTAAGAAGGTTGACTGGGACCAAAAAGAGAAAGTCTTTTATTGAAATGTTTGGATGGATATTGATTGATTGGTTGATTTTAAAGGGCATAGGGGAGACATGAGCATTTCTATTACCTGGGGCGGGGGAAGGGGGGAGTCAGGCCCTTAGCTTCTCCATCCAAATATTGCAGAAATGTTAATATAACTGTAAACAAAGAGTCTGTCCAAGGTCATCCAGCCAACTGACCAAAGCATCAGAATTAAAATCCTGGTCCTTCAACAGCTTGTTTTCTTGGGCACATGAGGTCTCTCCATTTTGCAACTGTTTTTTATTTCAGTGGGTCATGGGAGGATGAAGGTTGTCATTTCTGTATAACTGCATTTGTAAAGAGCTATAAGGTCCTCTTGGGCAGGGAAGGGATAAGGAGAATAAATACTTGATTAAGTTAACATTTTCCATTTGCCAGACACCAGGCTAAGTGCTTTACCTAAATAAGTTATTCAACCCTCACAGCAACATATGAAGCAGATTAAGTTATTATCTTTTCAAAGACAAAGAAATTGTGGCTCGAAGAGATTTAGTAATTCACCTGAAATCACACCAGCAAAAGCCAAATAAAAAAAGTGGGGGTTTTAACCAGTAGATTATCCCATCTCTCATATGCTATTTCAAATCCTGAAAGATGATGCTGTGAAAGTGCTGCACTCAATATGCCAGCAAATTTGGAAAATTCAACAGTGGCCACAGGACAGGAAAAGGTCAATTTTCATTCCAATCCCAAAGAAAGGCAATGCCAAAGAGTGCTCAAACTACTGCACAATTAGTGATATTTTTAAATATCACAATTCATTTTTTCTAGGTATAGCCACATTTTTGTCCTGTTTTATTTCCAGAAAATGCTGTGAGACAACTGAGAACGTCAACTTCATTTGAGAATAGGGACAGTGAAACATATTCTCTCTCTCTCCCCTGCTCCCACTTCTCTCTCATACACACACATACACACACCATTAGGGAGGAAAGCCCATTAGGATGGAAATAATAGAGCCTAGATAGCTCGGTGGCCGAATTTGCCACAGAGCTACCAGGACCCTTAAGAGAAGAGATTCAGTCCTCTGCTGTTTTTAGCCAGCAGCACCTGGTGTCCAGGGTAAAAGAAATAAACCCATTCCATCAAAATGCCAGAATGTATGCCCGCAAGCAGCTTTATCGGAAGACCAGGTGAGAGGACGCATAAATAATAACTAGGAAAGCTATTTCCAAGTGGAACAAACTCTTAAAATAATAAACACAGAAGATCTTGACCACTACTAGAATTCTTTCATCTCCCCAGTGAACTACAATGAGTCTCTTGGCATCACAGGGCTCTGTGCTGAGATGAGAATTTGCAATTAGCTTTAAGAATAAAAGAGTAAGTACAAATTGGCCCCATATAGCCTTGATTTATAACATACCACTTAAAAGACAGTATCCATCAGTCACAAAAAAGAGTCTCTGTGCAAAGGTCAGCCTAGGTATGGTTTATTTGTAATTTTTGTGCAAGAGCTATGTCTTACTCATCGTTGCATCCCCAGCACCCAGCATAATGTCTGGCACATAGTTATTACCCAATAAGTTTTGTTTAGTGATTAGTGAATATTAGCCACGATATAATGATGCCATGTCTGCCACTTTGCTCCAGTTCTCTAAAACCAAGGAATATATTTAGGATTATGTTAATCAAATATACTTAGTTGGATGAAGGTAACACTGGATTGACATCAAAGAGCTCTAGCCTGAATTTCCTAGGGAATCGCCTAAACTTTTAACTTACATGGTTTGTAGCATTCTGATTTAATGGAAGCAATTCCATTATTAATGGGTGAGTTTCTAGATCAGCTTGTAAAATTCAGTCAGTTAGTTCAGTCATTCAGTCATGTCCAGCTCTTTGCAGCACCATGGACTGCAACACGCCAGGCCTCCCAGTCCATCACAAACTCCCAGAGCTTGCTCAAACTCATGCCTATAGAGTCGGTGATGCCATCCAACCATCTCATTCTCTGTCATCCCCTTCTCCTCTTGCCTTCAATTTTTCCCAGCAGCAGGGTCTTTTCAAATAAGTCAGTTCTTTGCATCAGGTGACCAAAGAATTGGAGTTTCAGCTTCAACATCGCTCCTTCCAATGAATATTCAGGACTGATTTCCTTCAGGATGGACTGGTTGGATCTCCTTACAGTCCAAGGGACTCTCAAGGGTCTTCTCCAACACCACAGTTCAAAAGCATCAATTCTTTGGCACTCAGCTTTCATTAGGATCCAACTCTCACATCCATACATGACTACTGGAAAAACCATAGCTTTGACTAAATGGACCTTTGTTGGCAAAGTAAGTCTCTGCTTTTTAATATACTGCCTAGGTTGGTCATAACTTCCCTCCCATGGAGTAAGGGTCTTTTAATTTCATGGCTGCAGTCACCATCTGCAGTGATTTTGGAGCCCCGAAAAATAAAGTCTCTCACTGTTTCCATTGTTTCCCCATCTACTTACTATGAAGTAATGGGACTGGATGCCACAATCTTAGTTTTTTTAATGTTGAGTTTTAAGCCTGCTTTTTTACTCTTCTCTTTCACTTTCATCAGGAGGCTCTTTAGTTTCTCTTCACTTTCTGCCATAAGGGTGGTGTCATCTCCATATTTTAGGTTATTGATATTTCTTCTGGCAATCCTGATTCCAGCTTGTGCTTCATCCAGCCCAGCATTTCACATGATGTACTCTGCATATAAGCTAAATAAGCAGGTGACAATATACAGCTTTGATGTACTCCTTGTAAAATTATTTTATCAGAATATAGAAAAGTAATGGCATTCAATTATATTATAGACCTGTTTTCCCATTGTAATCTTTCTTACTTTGCAATATCTATTTGAAGTTCCAGTCTAAGATGGCAGAAAGAGACTACCTGCTATTCGGATTCGGGAATTCCTTCTTAACTCTCCACTCTTTCTTTCCTTCCATTACCTGTATTCACCTACCCACCTTCATCCAAATAAAGCCTACTTCTCCTCCTGTTTTTGGAATCTCAGTGAGTAGCACTTGTCATCTACCATTGAATAAAGTCTGACACTTTGGAGTCATTCTCCCTTAGTGTGTCCCCTCACTCACATTACATAGATCCACATCCACACAGACATGTCTAGTGGGCTATCAGGTACTGATGATTCTATCCCAGCCACTGCTTTAGTTCAGGACATTATCTTTCTCGACTACTTCATATGGTTTCTGGGTTCCAGAGAGAAGAAATCTGTAAATATGGCAAGTTTTCTTGCCATTTCCATGCATAGAAAATTTACCTGAATTCATAAGTTAGTACATATACTCAGGTGAAGACAACACTGAGGTAATATATAAGGTTTTAGTAGTGGATAAACTCTCCAAAGAAGGACACAGTCTTTCATCAGGACCTTGGAGAGAACCAGCAAAGGTAGCTAATAAATAGAACTAGGCAAGTTCTGTCAAAATCAGGATTATAAATGGGCAAATACTGGAAAGAAGTCAGCTTAGACTTTCCAGCCACAGGCTGACTTTCTGATCCTTAAATGCTTCAAGTCCAGTCCTGTGACAGGCTTTTGCACCAGATGTTTCCCTTGATTGCAACCCTCTTCCCCCATATCTTTGCATTGCTGTCACCTTCTCACCATTCAGGTCTCAATCCAAATGACTGTGCAGTACAGCTTTTCCTCAATCACTCCTATCCCATTTCCCCATTTTACTTTCTTCATAACAATTATCACTGCTTGAAACTGTGTTATTTATTCATTTGTTTACATGACTATTGTCTCCCTAGGCTTCACAGAGAATAAGCTTTGTGGGTGAATAGACCATGTCTATGTGATTAACTGTCATATATCTTTAGTGTTTAAAACATATCTGGCACCTAGGAGGCAGTCTATAAATATTTGACAAATGAGAAAATGAAATAAGACAGGCAATTAGATTTGAAGTTTAGGAGACTAGTGAGGACCTTGAACTGAGAAGTTGGAGCTAATATCAGACACTAATTATTGAGTCTGGAGAAATAGGATTCGAGGTGCCATGTATAGATTTGTGTTCGCATGACCCATGTAGGGCCAAACATCAAACACACCCATTGGGTAGCATACATACCAATACTACATTTTAATTTCTAGAATAATTACTATAGTTTGAATAAAAGCAAGATAGCCCTTATTTTGATCTCTGCAAAAGGAACAACACTTTTCCCTGCATTTTCTCTAGAAAGGGATTTTTATTCTCTCAGTGGCATTAAGTGGGAACTGACCAAGCAAATCAGTGGGTGGGTTGTTTGACCACTCCAGAGGTCAGTGAGTTAGGACTATTTCCCTTGAGCCCTCACTTCCAGAATTCTTAGAAACAAGAGAGCCCTGTGGCTTGGAAGCTTGGATCTTGCAATTTGTCTCTTCAAATGGAGAAGGCACACAAAGGGTACTAGGGCAAACTATATGTCCAGGATATTAATTAGGTACACATGTTTCAGTTGGCCAGTGCAGAGGTTTTAAATGTTTTTGATTAGTCATCAACATTATAAAAATCAGGAGATTTCATATAAAGAAAGATTTCCAGCCTTTCTTAGAAATACAGAAGTTCTAGAAGTACTAGCCCTTGATTTCCCACATGACAAAAATCACCTGACATGGAGTGGCAGCTGCCCCTTCAAACAGGACTTGTAGTCTCAACACCGCCTGTCTCCAGGTCTCCACCTACTTCACTCATTTACCATAACTACATGGCCTTTGAAGATGTTTGAGTCTGAGGTCCTCCACTATGAAATACAAGAATTAGATGATTCTAAGAATTGGAGACATGGGAATAATTATGAAGGTAAACTGTCTATAAGGAATCACAGTGTGCATTTCCCCAAAAAAGCAACTAATTTTTGGTATATTGCTATGGGTATGAAACTTGTATGTATTATAAGATATTTATGATGATATTGACACCATTCACACAGTGGCTCCCTAAAAGAAGATCTAAGGAAATTATGTTTATTTGTGTATGTGTTCACACATACACACAGATATGCAAAGAGTAGATACTCAGTAAATATTTCTTGAATAAAGTAATGAGAGGCTCAACAGCATTCATCAAAACCCTAAGCAATAATAAATATTATGAACTGCTGCTGTACACCTCACAGCTTATGAACTCACTCTACTTCTCTTTTTTCTCTTATTTTCCCCCAGTTGTAGTCCAAGACGGAGAATCTAATTGAGATATAATGAAAATTTATTAATTAATTGTAAATAGAACGGGTTGATCAAGCATCAGTTAGCCTACCTGCATTAGTTTGATGTGGTCTGAGAATGAATTCATTACTATAGTGAAACCAGAACTTCTTAGTTTGGAGATATGGATTCTGGCCCTGATTCTGCCACTAACTGTAGTTCTTTGAATAAGTCACTAGGCTCTCTGGCCAAAGTTTGATCATCTATAAAATTATATGGTCTTCAGGGCTTCTCTCTGCTTTATGATCTCTCTTTATGTGAAAAACAAAGACACATCAGAGGTAAGAGCTAGAAACTCAGAGCCAGCAATGTCTAGCAAGGAAAGACCAAGAAGAGATTTTCCCCCCCAGTAATTAAGGCAAGGAAGTCTCCAAACGCATGGGCAACAATCCATGGAGGGACAAGAGTGGAATATGAACTCATTAGCAGAATGTTGAGTAAAACTCAGGGAGGAAAAGAGAGTAATAGAGAGGGAACCCAACTGTAGACTAAGAGAATTCTAAAGAAAAAAAAATGGAAAAACTGCTGCTAATTAGGTCATTTAGAAACTGAACAACCGAATGAAATTCTTGCTGAAGCAATAAGGAAACAACCATGGGATGCACGATAATAACAAGAATACATGCTAATAGACAAAACTAGGATCCCCCAAGTAACTTAACAAGTCCCATTCAAGCTAGTAGTTATCAGGTGGAAAAACAGCACTTGAATTTCACACAGATTTTTTAAATATACTGAGGAAACATGTAGCAAAGGATCAGATAATATTTGCTGAATCAAATTCTGTTATTAAAAACTCTGATTCATGTCAATGTATGACAAAACCCACTGAAATGTTGTAAAGTGATTGGCCTGCAACTAATAAAATAATATTAAAAAAAAAAAAAAAAAGAAAGGAAAAAAAAAAATAGAAAAAAAAAAAAAAAAAAAAAAACTCTGGTATGCTTCACTATTTAAAAACTTTAATGTGAAAAATTAAAAATTTGAAAAATCTCAGAGTGATTATTTCTTTTTATAAAAGAATTCACTGTTAGTATATTTTAAACAGAAATCTTTCACTCTTAAAATTTAAAAAAAAAAATTGAAACATTTCCTTTTACAAAAATCTTTCATTACTAAAAATGAGGTAGAGCTCAGAATCAATGCTTTATTTAGTCTTACATTCACGTCACCTAATGCAGCGTCAGGCACAGATGGACAGTTCAGTAACTTTCAGTGAATGGATTATGTGTGGTTTTCTACTGCTGCATAACAAACCACCCCGATTTAATGGCTTAAAATGACTTTACCTTTCACAGTTCCAAAGGTTGACTAGGCTCAATTGGAAGTTCTTCTGGTGGTTTCACTTGAATTCTCTCATGTGCTTGCAGTAAGGTAACAGCTTAGCATGGGTTCATCTGGAGGCTCAACCAGGATACTAGGTTGACATGGTCTCTCTCCCTCTCCATAGTCTCAAGTTTCTTCCTCTCTATGTAGACTCTACATGTGGTCTTTGCAGCAGGGAAACAAGACCTCTTACATGGTGGTGGCTCAGGCATCCCCAAAGTACAAAATCAGAAGACTGCCATTGTCCATTGGTTAAAACAGATCACTGGGCCAGCCCAGATTCAACGAGTAGGGGAACCACAGAAGAATATGAACAGGAGGTGTGATTCATTGGGGTATGTTCATAGACTAGCCACCCCAGTTTGCCTTCACTTTGGGCCCTTAACTTCCAAAGAGATAGGAAACAGGTTGAGAGTTATACAGCTACAAACATAGGCCATTTTAATGAAAATGGAAGAATGACTCAAAGCCAGAACCGAGAGGATAAAACCAAGAGCAGAGGGAAACCATTCCTAAAAAGCAAAATTGTACCTTAATCAAGGACTATCCTCTGCCTTGAGTTAGAGAAATTGGGATATGCACTGGGTTGGATTTTAGAATTGCTATAAATCAGGAAATGCTCATGTCTCCCTTTTCTCCTCTTTTTGAACATGGGAGTCTGCTGAAGTTTTTCTGTCTCTTTCACCATTACATCAAAGTGATGGGTTGGGGGTGGGTGATAATCTACTCTTCTTCACTGGTCTCTGCACCTGAGAAAGTGCATATGAGAAGATGCCTTCGAGCAGTCACATCCATACCAGCACTTGATTTTGTTGACAATATCCTGGAATTTAAACTGATACCATATTTAGGATGAGATTTGCAGAGGTAAGCACATTTTTCATGTAGAAAGGCTATGAATCAGTAAGAGCCAGAGGATGGTACCCCGGTCTCCAAAGATGGCTCCCAATGAACCACATCTCTTTGAATTTACTCCATGTGTAGACCCCTCCGTCATTGAAGCTGGCCTTTCCTGGGACTTGATTTAAATAACAGAATATGGCAGAACTGACACTATACCAGCTAGAGCCTAAGCTTCATAGACCTGGCAGCTTCCACTTTTTAGTTTTGAAAACCTTGAGTCTTCACATAAGAAGTTTGGCTTTCCTTCTGGAAAGATCACATTGACAGAAAACGTAGAGAGGCCACACGGAGAGACAGAGGAGGCCACTTAAAGTGGGAAAGAGGAGCAGCTATCCTGGCATCTCAGCCAAGCCTCCATCTAACTACAACTGTGTGACAGAACTCAAGAGTGATCAGCAGAAGAACTGCCTCGATGACCCCAGGCATCCCACAGAAATATGAAAGGTAATAAAATCATTGTTTTAAGTCACCAAGGTTTTCAATAGCTTATTAATGCAACTATAGATAAATAAAACAGTATCCATAAATGAATATGGATAAAGTACCCTATTTAGGGGAGTTACACTTTCACATAAAGTTCTTTTCTCTATTCAAGAAATATTTATTAAGCCCCTACATCAGTTAACACATCCTTCTTATGTATAAAAGAAAGATTTAGGCTTATGGAAAAACATCTTTAATTGAAAACTGGAATGTTTAGTTGAAAAAAACTTTCATCTATCATTTGCTCCAGCATCCTCAGGCCTCAGGGGAGATAATTTCGATACATTAGCAACAGGAAACTATTGCAAACTCTTGGGGGAACAGTGACATGATGGAAATGGTATTTGGAAAGGTTCATTTGGCAGTAGAAAACAAGGTTAGTGGCAGGGTTAGTGAGGCACAATCTTAGATACAAGTTGATCTGGATTGAAACCAGGTTAAATGGAAGAGGAAAGAACTTGATTACAGATCTTGAAATTTTGTTGAAAGAGTAAAAGAGAACATGTCCAGGATTACAGAAGCTAGGAGAATAATGGTGACAACAACAACTAAAGGAAGAATGTGGGACACTTGGAAAAAGAGTCATGAATGGGAAGAACAGATCCATGCAGATTTGGATTTAATCATTTGGATAAGAGGAAAATTGAACAGAGCTATCTGATAGGCAGCTGGTATTTCATTAACTTAAAAACAAAACAAACAAGCAAAAAGACTAGGGCAGCAAACTACAGGTGAGAGAAAGGATAAGGATTCAGGAGATGATGATCTGCTTCTATGCTTACACCCTTGGATTCAACATGGCTTTGCCACACCAGCCAGTGAACTGTGTGGTCTAGGCCACAATGTCTAGATCTGAGACCTGGAATTCTGCAGACCTATCCAGTCATCCTGCTTCTAATGAAGATCCTAATGCATGTGGGAAGAACCAGGAAACAGTGGAGGGCTGAGTGCTAGCAAGGAGCAGATATCAAAGACCAAATCTCTGTGGAGTAGCCAGTGGCTAAGCTAGGAAAATTTGAACACAGATCATATCATTTTCTGACTTCTCCCTCAAATTACCTTCAAAGTGGTACAATTTCATTACCAATTGTCTTGGACTGAATGCTTGTGTCCCACCTCAAATTTATTTCTTGAAGCCCTACCCCTAAGGTATAGCATCAGGAGGTAGGGCTTTGGGGATGTGATTAAATTTAGATGATTTCATAAAGGGGGAGCCCCCATGGTTGGACTAGTGCCCTTATAAGAAGAGGAATAGACATCAGAGTTTCCTTTCTCTACCTTGTGAGGATACAGCAACAAGACAGCCATTTGCAATCCAAGAAGAGAGCCCTTACCAAGAACCAAACTGGCCAGCATCTTCACCCTGGACTTACCAGCCTCCAGAACTGTGAGAAACAAATGTCTGTTGTTTAAGCCAGCCAGCATGTGGTCTGTTTTATAGCAGCCCATGCTGACTAAAACACTTTATCCTTTAAGTAGATACTATATTCCATATGGAAGTGAATTTGGTGAGCTTCCAAATAAGTTCATAATGGTTTAGCATAAATGGAAAAGAATTGACAGTCCCTTGAACTGCAAGGAGACCAACCCAGTCAATCTGAAATCAACCCTGAATGCTCATTGGAAGGACTGATGTTGAAGCTGAAGCTCCAAAACTTCAGGCACCTGATGTGCAGAGCCAACTCACTGGAAAAGACCCTGATGCTGGGAAAGACTGAGGGCAGGAGGAGAAGAGGGTGACAGAGGATGAGATGGTTGGATGGCATCATCGACTCAATGGGTATGAGTTTGAGCAAACTCCTGAAGATAGTGAAAGACAGGAAGCCTGACATGCTGCTGTCCATGGGGCCACAAAGAGTTGGACATGACTTAGAAACTGATAAACAACAAAAGCTCCCTTTGGGATCACTTTGTGTCTCCAACACCTGTGGTACTAGATATTCTTGCATTTAAGCTGTAAAGCAAACATAAACAATGCTTGTGAAGATGATGGAACAGAAGCTGAGTTCCTTTAGTTCTAACATTCTATGTGACCACATGCTTTCTATTTGTGTTCAAAAGTTTAGAACATGAAACATCCCACCCTGCCTTCTCCCACTGATGATTTGAAAGAATAGCAGTGAAACATGTACATTACCATATGTAAAATAGATGACCAGCGCAAATTCAGTGCATGAAGCAGGGAATCCAAAGCCTGCTCTGGGACAACCAGAGAGAGAGGGTGGGGAGGAAGGTGGGAAGGGCATTCAGGATGGGGGAGGGGGAAACATGAATACCTGTGGCTGATTCATGTTGATGCATGGCAAAAACCATCACATTATTGTAGTTATTCCCCAATTAAAGTGAGTTACTCAATTTAAATAAATAAATTAATAAAACACTGAAACAGAGTGACCAGGGTGATTATTTGAAAACATGCTCAAATGAAACTGAAATCCAAATACCTCTGTAATGTACTCCTCAAGTGTGCAGTTGGGCCCTTGTGTGTTAAGGGTCCATTCTAGCTACATAATACAATTAAATCTCAATAGTATTGCAGTAACTGTTTAGGTCTTCAGTTCAGTTCAGTCGCTCAGTTGTGTCCAACTCTTTGTGACCCCATGGACTGCAGCACACCAGGCTGTCCATCACCAACTCCCAGAGTTTCCTCAAACTCATCTCCATTGAGTTGGTGATGCCATCCAACCAGTTTATCCTCTGTCATCCCCCTCTCCTCCTGCCTTCAATCTTTCCCAGCATCAAGGTCTTTTCAAATGAATCAGTTCTTCACATTAGGTGGCCAAAGTATTGGAGTTTCAGCTTCAGCATCAGTCCTTCCAATGAATATTCAGGACTGATCTCCTTTAGGATGCACTGGTTGGATCTCCTTGCAGTCCAAGGGACTCTCAAGAGTCTTCTCCAACACCACAGTTCAAAAGAATCAATTCTTCCATGCTCAGCTTTCTTTATAGTCCAACTCTCACATCCATTCATGACTACTGGGAAAATCATAGCTTTGACTAGACGGACCTTTGTTGGTCGTCTCTATTTTTTAATATGCTGTCTAGGTTGGTCATAACTTTCCTCCCAAGGAGTAAGAGTCTTTTAATTTCATGGCTACAGTAACCATCTGCAGTGATTTTGGAACCCAAAAAAATTAAGTCTGCCACTGTTTCCACTATTTCCCCATCTATTTGCCATGAAGCAATGGGACCAGATGCCATGATCTTAGCTTTCTGAAGGTTGAGCTTTAAGCCAACTTTTTCACTCTCCTCTTTTACTTTCATCAAGAGGTTCTTTAGTTCTTCTTCACTTTCTGCCATAAGGGTGGTGTCATCTGCATATCTGAGGTTATTGATATTTCTCCCGGCAATCTTGATTCCAGCTTGTGCTTCCTCCAGCCCAGTGTTTCTCATGATGTACTCTGTATATAAGTTAAATAAGCAGGGTGACAATATACAGCCTTGATGTACTCCTTTTCCTATTTGGAACCAGTCTGTTGTTCCATGTCCAGTTCTAACTGTTGCTTCCTTACCTACATACAGATTTCTCAAGAGACAGTTCAGGTGGTCTGGTATTCCCAACTCTTTCAGAATTTTCCACAGTTAGATAACAGTTTTTCTTTTAGGAAAGAATATTTTATTATTATTTACTGGCATATGACAATAATAAAAAAAAAAAGGCCAACTCACAGATGGTTTTATAATTTAAAAAATTTCCTTGCAAAAAATGTACCCACTCATTTCCTGCACCCAGGGAAAACCATTCATATCCTTCTTCCTTGGTATGCCAGATAGGGCCTGATTCTCAAAAACAGCATAACAATATGGCATTAAACAGCCTCAATTCCTAGTATGAATGGACACAGACCAGAATGAAAAGACAGATTGGCATGAGGTCACTTCTACATGATTGTACAATCCACACAGGACTATTTAACTATCAAAGAAATCAAGTAACTTGCCTAATGACCTAGTTAATGAATTGCTAAATGAGACAGATTTCTGTATCTCACCAATATGTACCTTCTCTCTTTCCTTGGTGCTCTACTGGATCATGTTCCCAGTCCCTTTACATCTAGGTAGAACCATGTGACTAGTTCTAGCAATGGAATGAGTTAACTTCTGACATTTACAGCCCTGGCCTTTAAACCCACCAGATTCTCCATGTTCTTTTTCTTTTCTTGTCTCCTGGCTGGTTGCAGAAGATCCAGTGGAGGACCCAGAGAACACACTAGGTGGAAGGAGCCTTGGTCCCTGAATCTCTACATGAATATACATGAGTGTGATCATGCACAAGTTAGCCAGCTAGAGGACAAGATACAATCCCAACTGAGCCCTCTTAGACCTGGCAGCCAGCCAGCTCTGCAGATCATCACAGATGTGAGTGAAGAGTGTTAGTTGTTCAACCATGTCCAACTCTTTGCAATCTCATGGACTGTAGCTCACCAGGCTCCTCTGTCCATGGAGTTCTCTAGGCATGAATACTGGAGTGGGTTGCCACTTCCTTCTCCAGGGGATCTTCCTGACCCAGGGATCAAACCTGATCTCCTGTGTTGCAGGCAGATTCTTTGCCATCTGAGCCACCAGGGAAATACGATCGCATCTGTATATGGCACCAAATATATATATATATATATAAAAGCAGTGACATAGGAGAGAAATACACCTTTCTTGTATGAAGCCACTGAGATTTTGATGTTTTTATACCACTGAGATTTTATAACTGTTACTTCTACACTGATATAATGCCATGATTCGAATCAATGCCAATTTGACTCCAAAGCCTGTGCTCCTGAACAGCACAGAGCATGACTGGTAACAGCCCACCTGCTAGCTCAGTTCACCCACATTACACTAGGCGCAGTAGAAAATGTCCCTAAAATCCCAGCCATGTGATCCCACCAGTGGCACTGGGCTCTAGGAGAAC
Organism: Muntiacus reevesi; assembly: GCF_963930625.1. NCBI lineage: Eukaryota > Metazoa > Chordata > Mammalia > Artiodactyla > Cervidae > Muntiacus > Muntiacus reevesi. The sequence continues at coordinate 79,491,446 of NC_089260.1, read as the reverse complement.
ACTTAGGGAAATATCTGTGTCAGTTAACTTTTGCTACATAACAAAACAGTTCAAAACCAGGTGGCCTACAACAACAACAAAAAGAAAAAAGAAAAAAAAAGACATTACTTTGGCTTACAATTTGAGAAGTTGCAGTGTAGGCCTCTTGTGCCTGAGTGGTTCTTGCAGCTTGGGACCAGACTCTGCTAACACAGCTAATCAGCTGGGCACTCATACATCTGTGATCAGCTGTAGAGTTGACTGGCAACTGGCTAGTCTATGATGGCTCGAGTGGGATGGCTTATCTCTGATCATGTGGTATCTCCTCCAGGAAGCAAGCTAGTGCTTGATCATTTGGTGGCAGCAGCAGTGGTTGCAAGACCAGCAAGAGGACCAGCTCCAATATACAGGCACTTTTCAGGATGCTCCCTTGGCCAAATCAAGACACGTGACTGTGCCAAAAGTCAGTGCAGGGGGGCATTATGAAAGGCCTGGATACAGGTGGTGGGAAGAAATTCAGACATTACTGCAATCAACCAACCCCAATATCCAAGGTTCACTGGGTGGAGACCAGAGCATAGAACAAGTGTGTCGTAGATGTTCAGTTCAGTTCAGTTCAGTCGCTCAGTCGTGTCCAACTCTTTGCAACCCAATGTATCACAGCATGCCAGGCCTCCCTGTCCAACACCAATTCCGGGAGTTTACTCAAACTCATGTCCATTGAGTTGGTGATGCCATCAAGCCATCTCATCCTCTGCTGTCCCCTTCTCCTCCTGCCCCCAATCCCTCCCAGCATCAGGGTCTTTTCCAATGACTCAACTCTTCACATCAGGTGGCCAAAGTATTGGAGTTTCAGCTTCAGCATCAGTCCTTCCAATGAACACCCAGGCCTGATCTCCTTTAGGATGGACTGGTTGGATGTCCTTGCAGTCCAAGGGACTCTCAAGAGTCTTATCCAATACCACAGTTCAAAAGCATCAATTTTTTGGCACTCAGCTTTCTTCACAGTCCAACTCTCACATCCATACATCACCACTGGAAAAACCATAGATATTAAAGCTCCTCAAATAATTTCTTCCAGTTTCTGACTTCCATACCTGCAGCACTCCTATGGTAATACTGATATTATCTAGGAGACAACAGCATCAGTTTGTTGCTTTTTGTGTTTTTCTGTTTTTGTTTTGTTTTGTTAGTTTATTGAAAGCCATGCTTGGGAGGAAATGACTGACTGACTGCTCTTGTGGATGGTTTGGCAGAACCCTGGAGGCAGAGAGCCTTCTCTCTCTGACAGAAGGGTGGTTCCATTGGGTGTGAGGAATCGTCTTCCTGCAAAAAAAAATGAGTCATGATAAGAAGAGAGTGCCAGACCTCCTTTGTACTCCTCATGTGGAAAGGAGAATGTGACCAAATCCCTGGTGAATACAGCCCTTTTCCTAAGAGAGAAGAGATAAAATGCTGTCAGGGAGAAGAGAACTGATATTGAAGCTACTGCCTGGTCTATTCTCTCCTAGAAGTTTCCTTTCTGTCTTCATTTCTATGTTCAAGATTTTCTCTTTGTGGTTTGCTGTTATTTCTATAAAAATTCCTTTCACTTGTCAACACCTTAGCCAAGAAAAGCAAAATATCTACCATGAAAAAACACAGCATGTTGAACCTGGTGTTCCTTTAGACTTGAGACGGTATTCTCAGGGAAACTCTGGAGTTGCCTAAAGAAAATAAGACCCTTGTCGTGTATTATGGGTAATGCGGGATGGCTCTGGAGACATTGCAGGGGAATCGGGCCTCATCTCGAGTTGATTTGGAGTACACGGAGTGCTTTCGTATTGCATCTCATGTTGAATCTCTAGACTTGTGACAGTCCTCTTGAGGACTATGTGGAATTTCATCTAGGAAGTCAAGGCTCCTTTCATGTTTGATGGGGAACACGGATGTGGTCTGCATGCAATGCAGTGGAATCGGGCCTCATCTTGAGTTGATTTAGGGTACACGGAGCTCTTTTGTGTTGCTGCGGTGACCTCAGGGTCTCTCTAGACTTTTGACCGTGTTCTTGGGGACTCTATGGTGTTCCATTAAGGAAGTCAAGGCTCCTTTCATGTTTTATGTGGAACCCGGAATTGCTCTGCACAAAATGCAGTGGAATCGGGCATTATCTGGTGGAGAGGGGGAAGTCTCATGGTGTTTCTAGAGTTGCGGCGGGAACCTAGGGTATATTCTCGAGTTACGACGGAGATGGCCCTTCAAAACTCATGTTTGTTCAGCGACGTCAGGACTCCTGTCTAGTTGCGAGGGACACCTCGGGATTCTCTTCGAGGCGTGGCAGGGCAATAGGGACCCCTCTCAAAGAGAGGCGGGAGACCCAGGGTCCCTTTCCTGGTGCCACAGGGATACTGGGATTAATATCAATTTTCAAGAGGAGTCAGGCATCATCTCCTTTTAAAGAATTGAACTCCGCGTGCCTCTCGAGGTTTCAAAAGGATGTGAGGCGTCCTGCCATGATGAAGCGGGGAACTAGAGCTTTCTCCATGGTCTCCACAGGGTTTTCAGACATTCCTTCATTTTGGGAGATGAAAGAGGAGCCTACATTTAAGTCACTGCAGGGAAATCCGGCCTTATTTCGAGTCAGGGCATCTCAGTGTCCATTCCACTAGAGGCAGCACACTCAGGGTCCCTCTCACATACCTAAAGCTGAGTGAAGCCTCCTCTTGAGGTGCTTGTGGAAAGTTGGCATTCCTCTTGAGTCGAAGACAGGGAATCCATTCTGATCTCGAGATGATTTGGGGTATATGGAGCTTTTCTCATGTTGCTGTGCTGTCCTTGTTGTTCCTCTGGACTTCGGATGGTCTTTTTGGGAATTCCTTGGAGTTGCCTAAAGGAAGTCAAGCCATTTGTGTTTGATGTGGAATGCGAGATGGCTCTGGAGCCAATGTAGGGGAATCGGGCCTAATCGCAAGTTGATTTAGGGTACACGCAGCTCTTTCGTGTTGCTGCGGTGATCTCAGGGTCCCTCTAGACTTGTGACAGTGTTCTTGGGGACTCTCTGGAGTTCCATCAAGGAAGTCAAGGCTCCTTTAATGTTTGATGGGGAACACGGAATTGCTCTGCAGGCAAAGCAGGGGAATTGGGTCTCATTCCACAGCGAGGAGGAAGTCTCATGGTTTTTCTCAAGTTGCGGTGGGAACCTATGGTATATTCTCGAGTTACGACGGGGAGAGCCCTTCAAAACTTGTGTTTGTTCAGCGATGTCAAGACTCCTGTCTAGTTGCGAGGGACACCTCGGGATTTCCTTGAGGTTTGGCAGGGCAAAAGGGACGCCTCTCGATGTGAAGCTGGAGGCCGAGTGTCCCGTTTCAGTTGCCACAGGGATATTGGGATTAATATTAATTTTCAAGATGAGACAGGCATCATCTCCTTTAGAAGCATTGAACTCCGTCTTTCTCTCGAGTTGTCAAAGGGATGTGAGGCCTCCTGTCGAGGTGATGCGAGGATCTAGGGCTCTCCTTAGGGTCTCCACAGGGGATTCAAACATCCCTTCATCGTGTGAGATGAAAGACGAGCCTGCATTCAAGTCACTGCAGGAAAATCTGGCCTTATTTCGAGTCAGGGCATCTAGGTGTCGGTTCCACTTGAGGCAGCAAACTCAGGGTCCCTCTCACATACTTATAGCTGAGAGAAGCCTCCTCTTGAGGTGCTTGTGGAAAGTTGGCATTCCTCTTGAGTCGAAGCCAGGGAATCAGCTCTCATCTCAAGTTGATTTGGGGTACACGGAGCTTTTTCATGTTGCTGTGATGACCTCAGGGTCCCTCTAGACTTGTGAGAGTGTTCTTGGGGACTCTATGGAGTTCCATCAAGGAAGTCAACCCTCCTTTCGTGTTTGATGGGGAACACGGAATTGCTCTGCACACAGTGTAGGGGAATCTGGCCTCATCTAGTGGCGAGTGGGATGTCTCATGTTTTTTCTCAATTTTCAGTGGAAACCTGAGGTATATTCATGAGTTATGATGGGGATGGCCCTTCAAAACTCGTGTTTGTTCAGCGACATCAAGAATCCTGTCTAGTAGCAAGAGACAACTCAGGATTCTCCTTGAGGCATGGCAGAGCAATAGGGACGCCTCTCAAGGGGAGGCAAGAGACCCAGGGTCCCTTTCCAGTTGCCACAGTGATTTGGGGATTCCTATCAATATTCAAGACGAGACAAGCATCATCTCCTTTTGAAGCATTGAACTCTGCGTTCCTCTCGAGTTGTCAAAGGGATGTGAGGCTTCCTGTAATGATGAGGAGGGGAACTAGGGCTTTCTGGAGGGTCTCCACAGGGCATTCAGACATACCTTCATCTTGTGAGATGAAAGACGAGTCTGCATATAAGTCACTGCAGGGAAATCTGGCCTTATTTCGTGTCAGATCGTCTCGGTGTCCATTCCACTTGAGGCAGCAAACTCAGGGTCCCTCTCACATACCTATAGCTGAGAGAAACCTCCTCTTGAGGTGCATGTGGAAAGTTGGCATTCCTCTTGAATCGACGCCAGGGAAATCTGCTCTCATCTCGAGGTGATTTGGGGTACATGGAGCTTGTCTCAAGTTGCTGTGCTGAACTTGGTGTTCCTCTAGACTGGGGACGGTGTTGTCATGGCATCTCTGGAGTTGCCTAAAGGAAGTCAAATCACTTGTCGTTTTTGATGGGGAATGCGGGATGGCTCTGGTGTCAATGCAGGAGATTCGGGACTCATCTCGAGTTGATTTGGGGTACACAGAGCTATTTCGTGTTGCTGCTGTGACCTCAGGGTCCCTCTAGACTATCGACAGTATTCTTGGGGACTGTCTGGAGTTCCATCAAGGAAATCAAGGCTCCTTTCAAGTTTGATGGGGAGCACGGAATGGCTCTGCATGCAATGCATGGGAATCGGTCCTCATCTCGTGGCGAGGGGGAAGTTTCATGGTTTTTCTCGAGTTGCATTGGGAACCTGGGGTATATTCTCGAGTTACAATGGAGATGGCCCTTCATAACGCATGTTTGTTCTGTGACATCAGTACTCCTGTCTAGTTGCCAGTGACACCTCGGATTCTCCTTGAGGCTTGGCTGGGAAATTGCTAAGCCTCTCGACTTAAGGCAGGAGAACCAGGGTCCCTTTCCAGTTGCCACAGGGATATTGGGGTTCCTATCAATTTTCAAGAGGAGTCAGGCATCGTCTCCTTTTAAAGCATTGAAGTCCACGTTCCTTTCGAGTTGTAAATGGGATGTGAGGACGCCTGTCGAGATGAGGCAGGAAATGAAGGCTTTCTCTAGGATATTCACAGGGCATTCAGACATCCCTTCATCTTGTGAGATGAAAGACGAGCCTGCATTCGATTGGCTGCAGGAAATCCGGCCTTATTTCGAGTCAGGTCATCTCAATGTCCATTCTACTTGAGGCAGCATACTCAGGGTCCCTCTCACATACCTATAGCTAAGAGATGCCGACTCTTCAGGTGCTTGTGGAAAGTTGGCATTCCTCTTGAGTGGAAGCCAGGGAATCTGCTCTGATCTTGAGAAGATTTGGTGTACATGGTGCTATTCTCGAGTTGCTGTGCTGAACTTGTGTTCCTCTAGACTTGGGACCGTGTTCTCGGGGAATCTCTGGAGTTGTCTAACAGAAGTCAAGTCACTTGTCATGTTTGACAGGGAACACGGGATGGCTCTGGAGCCAATGTAGGGGAATCGGGCCTCATCTCAAGTTGATTTGTGTTACACGGAGCTCTTTCGTTCCGCTGTGGTGACCTTAGGTTCCCTCTAGGCTTATGACAGTGTTCTTGGGGACTCTCTGGAGTTCCGTCAAGGAAGTCAAGGCTCCTGTCGTGTTTGATGTGGAAAACGGAATTTCTCTGCACGCAATTCAGGGGAATTGGACCTCATCTCGTGGCTAGGGGGAAGTCTCATGGTTTTTCTCGAGTTGCGTCGGGAACCTGGGGTATATTCTCGAGTTATGACGGAGAAGGCCCTTCAAAGCGCATGTTTGTTCTGTGACATCAGAACTCCTGTCTAGTTGTGAGTCACACCTCGGATTCTCCTCCCGGCTTGGCAGGGCAACAGCAATGCCTCTTGAGGTGAGGCAGGAGACCCTGCGTCCCTTTCTAGTTACCACAGAGATATTGGGATTCTTATCAATTTTCAAGAGGACTTAGGCATCCTCTCTTTTTGAAGCATCGAGCTCCCCGTTCCTTTCAAGTTGTCAAAGGGATGTGAGGACTCCTGTATAGATGAGGCAGGAAACTAGGGCTTTCTCTAGGGTATCCACAGGGCACTCAGAGATCCCTTCATCTTGTGAGATGAATGACGAGCCTGCATTCAATTGACTGCAGGAAAATCCGGCCTTATTTCGAGTCAGGGCATCTCGGTGTCCATTCTACTTGAGGCAGCAAACTCAGGGTCCCTCTCACATACCTATAGCTGAGAAAAGCCTCCTTTTGAGGTGCTTGTGGAAAGTTGGCAATCCCCTTGAGTGGAAGCTAGGGAATCTTCTCTCATCTCGAGAAGATATGGCGTACATGCAGCTTATCTCGAGTTGCTGTGCTGAACTTGTGTTCCTCTAGACTTGGGACCGTGTTCTCGGGGAATCTCTGGAGTTGTCTAAAGGAAGTCAAGCCACTTGTGTTTGATGGTGAACACCAGAAGGCTCTGGAGCCAATACAGGGGAATCGGGCCTCATCTCGAGTAGATATGGGGCACACGGAGCTATTTCATGCTACTGCGGTGACCTCAGGGTCCCTCTAGACTTGTGACAGTGTTCTTGGGGGCTCTTTGGAATTCCATCAAGGAAGTCAAGACTCCTATCATGTTTGATGTGGAACACGGAATTGCTCTGCATGCAATGCAGAGGAATTGGGCCTCATCTCGCAGTGAGGGGGAAGTCTAATGGGTTTTCTCGAGTTGCGGCGGGAACCTGGGGTATATTCTCGAGTTTTGACAGGGAAGGACCTTCAAAACCCCTGTTTGTTCAGCAACGTCAGGACTCCTGTCTAGTTGCGAGGGACACCTCAGGATTCTCCTCGAGGCTTGGCAGGGCAATAGGGACTCCTCTCGAGGTGAGGCAGGAGACCCAGTGTCCCTGTCCAGTTTCCACAGGGATATTGAGATTCCTATCAATTATCAAGACGAGTCAGGCATCATCTCCTTTTGAAGCATTGAACTCCGTCTTCCTCTTGAGTTGTCAAAGGGATCTGAGGCCTCCTGTCGAGATGAGGCAGGGAACGACGCCTTTCTCCAGCGTATCAACAGGGGATTCATACTTTCCGTCATCTTGTGAGATGAAAGACAAGCCTGCATTCAAGTCAGTGCAGGGAAATTTGGCCTTATTTCGAGTCAGGGCATCTCGGTGTCCATTCCACTTGAGGCAGCATCCTCTGGGTCCCGTTCACATACCTATAGCTGAGAGACCCCTTGAGGTGCTTGTGGAAAGTTGGCATTCCTCTTGAGTCGAAGCCAGGGAATCACCTCTCATCTCGAGATGATTCGTGGTACACGGAGGTTTTCTTGAGTTGCTGTGCTGAAATTGGTGTTCCTCTAGACTTGGGACGGTGTTCTTGGGGAATCTCTGGAGCTGCCTAAAGGAAGTGAAGCCACTTGTCGTGTTGATGGGGAGCATGGGATGGCTCTGGAGCCAATGCAGGGGAATGGGGCCTCGTCTCAAGTTGCTTTGGGATACACGGAGTTCTTTCGTGCTGCAGCGGTGAAATAAGGGTCCCTCTAGATTTGTGACAGTGTTCTTGGGGACTCTCTGAAGTTCCACCAAGGAAGTCAAGGCTCCTATCATGTTCGATGTGGAACACGCAATTGCTCTGCACACAATGCAGGGGAATCAGGCCTCATCTCGCAGCAAGGGGGAATTCTCATGGTTTTTCTCGAGTTTCGGTGGAAACCTGTATATTCTCGAGTTACAATGGGGATGGCCCTTCATAACTCGTGTTTGTTCAGCAACGTCAGGACTCCTCTCTAGTTGCGAAGGACACCTCACACTCTCCATGAGGCTTTGCAGAGCAATAGGGACACCTCTCGAGGTGAGATGGTAGACCCAGGGTCACTTTCCAGTTGCCACAGGGATATTGGAAGTCCTATCAATTTTCAAGATGAGTCAGAAATCATCTCCTTTTGAAGCAATGAACTCTGCGTTCCTCTCGAGTTTTCCAATGGATGTGAGGCCTCCTGTCCAGATGAGTCAGGGAACTAGGGCTGTCTCTCGGGTCTCCACAGGGGATTCAGACATCCCTTCAACTTGTGAGATGAAATACAAATGTGCATTCAAGTCACTGCAGGGAAATCCAGCCTTTTTCTGAGTCAGGGCATCTCGGTGTCCATTCCAATTGAGGCAGTAAAGTCATGGTCCCTCTCACATACTTGTAGCTGAGAGACATCTCCTCTTGTGGTGCTTGTGGAAAGTTGGCATTTCTCTTGAATCGAAGCCGGGTAATCAGCTCTCATCTCGAGATGATTTTTGTTACCTGGAGATTTTCTCGAGTTGCTGTGCTGAACTTGGTGTTCCTCTAGACTTGGGACGGTGTTCTCAGGGAATCTCTGGAGTTTCCTAAAGGAAATCAAGCCTCTTATCATATTTGATGGTTAATGCGGGATGGCTCTGGACACAACGCAGGGTGAATGGGCCTCATCTCGAGTTGATTCGGGGTACACAGAGCTCTTTCGAGCTGTAACGATGTCCTCTGGGTCCCTCTAGACTTGTGACAGTGTTCTTGGGGACTCTCTGGAGTTCCATCAAGGAAAACAAGGCTCCTTTCTTGCTTGATGTGGAACACCGAGTTGCCCTGCACGCAATGCCAGGGAATTGGGCGTCATCTCATGGCCATGGGTAAGTCTCATGGTTTTCCTCATGTTGCGTCAGGAACCTGGGGTATATTCTCGAGTTATGGTGGGGAAGGACCTTCAGTACTCGTGTTTGTTCAAGGAAGTCAGGACTCCTGTCTGTCTAGTTGCGAGGGACACCTAGGGATTCTCCTCGAGGCTTGTCAGGGCCAAAGGAACGCCTCTAGGTGTGAGGGGGACACCCAGGTTCCCTTTCCAGTTGTCACAGCGATATTGGGACCCTTATCAATTTTCAAGAGGAATCAGGCATCGTCTCCTTTTGAAGCATTGAACTCCTCGTGCCTCTCGAGTTATCAAAGGGATGTGAGGCATCCTGTCCAGATTAGGCGGGAAATTAAGGTTTTCTCTTTGGTCTTCAAAGGGGATTCAGACATCCCTTCATCTTGTGAGATGAACGATGAGCCTGGATTCAAGTCACTGCAGGACAATCCAGCATTATTTTGAGTCAGGGCATCTCGGCGTCCATTCCAATTGAGGCAGCAAATTCAGGATCCCACTCACATACCTATACCTGACAGAAGCCTCCTCTTGAAGTGTTTGTGGAAAGTTGGCATTCCTCTTGATTCGAAGCCAGGGAATCAGCTCTCATCTCGAGATGATTTGGGGTACATGGAGCTTTTTTCTAATTTAAAAAAACAAAACTCAAAAGAGCCACAGACCACAGTCTATCATTCAGAAACTGAAAATATGCCAATTGTCAAATCAAGGTAGGGAGTAACAGGGAACCACTTGGCTCTTGTGAGAGGAAGTGAAGCCACATTTTCACAGCTGAGACACAGGTGTTGATGCTGATGTTGCAAGTGTTTTCAGTCGGCAGGGCACTCCACTCTTATTTTCTGTCAGTTTACCCTAGAGTCACTACCCCCACCTCTTTCTCAGTCAAGCTAACACATGGAGCTTCTAGAGCTGTCTATCATAACCATGATCACAAAATTGCTAACTGACTGCTGAATCCCCTTCACCCAGAAAATATAAGCCTGTCCCCAACTAGTTCTAATCAGAATATAACAAACAAACAAAAACAGAAAAATACATGTTTTTCAAATGAAATTCAACCTTGAGTCTTTTGGAAAAGGAAAGAACCCACTTCTATGAGTCACGTCTGTTCGAGGGGTCAGAAATAAAAAGGCTGTGGCCTTAGCTCTGCAAAGGTCTAGACTTCCAGCCTCCTGCCCTGTTCACTTCAACCTTACTCATCATCTCCGTGGTTGGCTCCTGCAGGTGTGAAAGCTGTGGAGCTGTTTTCCACGCTGAATGCAAAGAGAAGTCTGTCCCCTGCCTGTGATGTGTCCGCCGAGAACTGCAGATGAAGCAGAAGTCTTTCTGGCGGAGGCTGAACATGGACGAGAGCCTGGAGGAGGCTTGCAACATGTTTGACCTGTCCTACCAGAACACCTAACTCAGCAGGAGTCCGAGGCCAGGTGGTGACCTCTCAACAATCCATCAGCCCCAGTGGCTTCCAATCTAGACAGTTAGACCCCTCCAGGAGAAGTTAACGTCTCATCCTTAGCTAGATATATATATATTTATAAATGTACATGCACACATACCTATACGTCCTGTTCAGTGTAAGTCGTTGTCTTAAAGGTTCATGGAGTTTTGTGGCTCACGAAGTTACCAATAGCGGGATTACACTTAGTCATGAATTTCAGCTGCTTTGCCCCCAAGCCAAACGTGGTTTACACACAAGGCTTTATAGTTCAGGCATTGTGGGGCTCTCAGGAGCCATTTATTACCCAGGACATAGGAGAAAGCATCTTCTCCAGGAGAGTGCTTTGAGTTATTTTTGTGCTGTTTATTTTTAGCCTTCACAGAGGATGAGATAACTGAGGCAAGAACCCATCATCAAGTTTCATAAGAAAAGCTTCAAAACACAGCAGTGACTCCTGGATCCTTCCAGGAGTCCATGTCCCGGCTCTCACCTCCGTGTCTTCACAAAGGCTGGGATCCCTAAGCTGAATTAAACAGCTCGGAAATCAGGAGCATGAGCTCCCTCTGACAGAAAGCGTGTGTCCCTAATTTATCAGGGGAGCTAGATAAATTGTTCTGAAGTTAATCTCAGAAAGCATTTTTCCTGACAAGAGACCTCAGTAACCTACATGTTGTCCGTCTGTTTCCTGGTACGAATCCCAACACCCGCCCAGAGACGTGACCGTATTTGCCAGGCTGAAACATGGCTCTGAAGAGTAGTCTTTTAGGAGTTCCATGGGTGACAGGATGATTTTTTTTTTTTAATGGCGCTGACTGGAGGAAATTGCTTAGGATTGTTAAATACATCAGTTTGTAGACCAGGAGGTCGGGTGTAGAGTACACACATTCCAAGAGAGGATCTGCAGTTTTCTTTTCACAGAATCCTGTGTGGGTAGTTTCCACCTATTCATTACACTTTGTTTATTTTTATTGTTCTTCATTGCCCTTTCACTCTGATCTTTCATTTGTCAATGTCACCACGCCTGCTTTCATACTTTCTTAATTGTTTTGAAAAATCAGAGCACCTTGGAATTTCACAGTACCAACTTTAGACTATGAACAAAATACCAAACTGACAAATATAATTAAGGCATTAAATCTAATATTATTTAAATATATATATATACACACATGCATCATTGCCACCATGAAGTGAGGTGCAAAGTGCTAAGCTAATAGGGAATAAAAGTGAGAATGAGTTGCTTAGGCACTTGGCCGGGTGATATTCTTCCTCTGCATCATCCTTTTGGTGCAGTGGCCATGGTGACTAAGATGGCAGATAGCTTGGCACCGGAAAGCATGGCTCCCACTCCTTCCACCTTAACTCTTTCCAGAACCAAAAACTAAGCTTATATTTAAGCAATTCTCAGTAGGTTATATGAGAAGATTCTTACCTTTCCTCTGAGCAGATGCCTTCAAAGCCTCCATGGTTTAGTAGCTACACTCCTAGCAGGACCTAGAGAACCAGTGTTTGCACAGCCCATGGGCACAGTTAACCCCACTGCTCCTTTCCCCACACCTGGCTCCCTCTGATCCTAGCTCACGATGCTTCTGTCCATTTGGAGATGTGTCATTTCAGACTCACTTCTGTGCAGACTGTTGGGTACGAGCACTTCACCTCTCAACCCACACCCATTCCTTTGGCCCCAGACCACACATTTCAACGTTAATAGCTCAGCACCACTCATGCATTTATCCTCTGATTATACAGTAGCTGTAGCCAAAGCATGAAAACTTATTAAAAGGCCAGGGCCCCATTCATGAGATGCCTTACGGTGCCTTTTACTCTTAGAAAAACAAGTTGACTCCCTCTCCCCACCCCACCCCACTCTATAGAAACTGTTACACGCAAAAGAAAAGGGTGGAAGGTCTCAAACAAGTGCTTGGCCAACAGGCAAACAAATTTGGTCATCTCCCCTTTACTCTTCCCCTTCGTGAAACACAGTATTTGTATATTCCAGCCTCAGAAAAGATAACAAAACGTGATCTTTCACAAGAGAATTACAGACCTGCTTATTATAAAACAGATGTGCTCCAATGGCAAAGTGCCTTCTCCCTCCGCCCCCAGCTCCCTGTCCCTGTAGCTTACCTCTGCCTTTGCTGTAATTAATGCATCTGTGACTCTGACTGTCAGCAGGGCCATCCCCAGCACACTGCAGTTGGAGACCCTGAGGACAGGGCCACTTCCCCCCTTCCAGCATGTTGGCTGCATATACAGAATTTCCTGTCCTGTCTCACAGGCCCCAGGGTCAGACCCACTGAGAGTCAGTGTGACACTCTGGGTCTGTGCTCCCGAGGCCTTGGCTTTTACCAAGGTTGTTTCGAGGCCCAGCAGAATCGTAGCAGTCCCTGTGAACTTCTAAGGAGACCTTTCCACCCACATTGTTTGTTACTTGTTTTCAAAAGGGGGAAAAAAAATAGTAAATGTGCTCTCACCATCAGCTACCAGAGCTGGAAGCATACCCCAGCAGCCGGTTTCCCTCCTCTTTGTGAAGCCCTGACAGCCTGGCTGGTGCCAGCCGCAGGCCTGCATGACACACTCAGCCACCAACCCCGAAACCTGAATGGACAGGGTAGAGCCGGCTTAGCAGTTGGGTCTGCCACGAAAATTCAAAATTGCTGTTTTCAACCCAGGATTCCTTAGCACACACCTGAACGCCCTTAGTTTTCGACCCTAACAAATTACTTGGTGCACTGTAGGTAATTGTTCCACTGCTTAGGAACTGTCAAAACGAAAGCAGATCTGTGGATTACCACCTCCTTAAGACCTAAGCTAATACCTGCTCTCCCTCGTGGTCCATTTTTCATCCCATATTAAATATCTCGTACATAAAGCCCAGGAGAAAATGGCCCATTAATCTCCTAGAGCTGGCAGCCAACTCTGGGGAACTTCTTTTCTCTTGAAAGGCCCCTTTCCTGGTGTATCACTAGAGGAAACCCCTCCTCACCGTGCCAGAAACTCAACTGTGGGACAGTACAAGCCTGGTGAAATGCTGGCATCTCACCCTGCAGTATAAAAGTCAGTTCCCAAAATAGACCTCAGTTTGCACCACGGCAGGAAGACCGCAAAGTGCTTAAAAAGTAGACAACTGGGATGGGAGTCGTGTTCTTTCCAGGGTGGCTCTTTCTCCAAGTTGAAAGCTCTGTATGTGAAAACCACGTAAAAAACTCCCGTCTTGCCCTTTTCCTCATTGCCTTTTCAGGGGCCTGTATTATGGTTGTCTTCACGATCATTGTGCTTAAGAGTAGTCTCTCCAGGAGCTTTAATATTTGATGAGCTGAGAAGGCAATCACTTTCGGATTCTTCCAGACTAGGCCTCCACCAAGAAGGGAATATCGCGAGGACTTGGGATTTGTGGTTTCCAGCCAACCCAGCGGTGTCCTTTGGACCCCTGCTGAGGGACTGTGCCTGGCTTCCTTCCGGCTGCTGTTCACAGCGGTGTGGCTGCTGCCGGCCACCTCTGCTAGGCTGGAGTGAGCCCCCTTGCACAGGGTCCGGCCTGTTTTAGTCTCTGCATCTGTACACCCTGCACACCGACACTGGATGGTTTCTTCCCATGCCTTCTCGAAAAGGCATGACTTCCAGACCTGTGGCTTTGTCTCTACCCATGAGCCAGAAAGGGCCACACATAAATCACTGTGTCAGGGTAGGACTTGGGTGAAGCTGCACTGAGCACTTTCTGCAAAGAGAGGTGTGATCTGAGGAAGCCAGGATCCACTCGACTCCTAATTTAGGGTTACACCAATGCTGCTGTTGCTCTTTGGGAGCAGTGTTCCTCACCTCCACTGACCGGCTGTTCTTGACTGAAGTAACTAGACTGTGAAGGAAATCTTCAGGTCCTAATTCTAATACTGCCTGGAGTCAACACAAAGTGATTTTCCTTTTTATTTTTGTACTTCTCCCGGTAAAGAGAGGTAAGTGCAGTTCCCTCCGCCTCCTTATTGCTTGAATTTCCTGCCTCACTACTTTTCTTCCTCTAAGATAACGTGAGAAAAGTAGAGAGTTGGGGCAAAACTGAAAGAAGTGAATGTGCCCTCATTGGCCTGAACTGAGTCGTTGGAACCACTCTCTGTTTTCTTTTCCCTGGTCCTTGCCAACACCTGGGCATTAAGGACAGCTCCAAGTGTTGTGTCCTCTGCACCGTTCTTCCAATCCTCAATCTAGTAGAACTCACTGCCCTACTTCACTACTTGAACCCCGTGACAGGTGAACAAGCCCTGCTCAGCTCATCTAAACAGACAAATGTGATTTCTATCATGAGGGACAGTGTTTCAACAGTGAAGTACCAGTACCCCAAGCCAGTGTCAGAAGTCCTTGACAGAAGTCAGAAGAAAATGTGGAACACCGTCTCAAGCACACCAACAGCCGTCAGGGCTTTTATTTTAAATGGGCTCCAAGGGATCATGCGATAGAGCCCTTTCCTCCTGCAGGGGCCTCCAAGGTGATGGAAGGCACTGTTTACCCTGAGTGAAAAGACAGCTGCTGATTTGTTTGGATTTTCCCTGTAGAGAGAGATGCCATCTTGTTAGGAAGGCTTGCAATGAAGCCACTTGTTACCCAGGTAGAAGATTCAGGCGCTTATGGCAACTCTTTGCACAGTAAGATACCCTCCAGGCCGCTGAGCTGCAGACCAGCCTCTCTTCCCTTCCCTTGACCTTCCTTGCCGCAGTCCTAAGCCCAGATTCAGGCCTGGTAAACTGACTGATGGACCTCTGGGGCTTGTGGCTCCTCACATTGACCATCGTATTCATGTCTTTTTCCCCGTAGGAGTGCCTTACAGTACTGCCTCGTGCTTCTAGTCTAGCCTAGCAGACCCACTTGAAGCCTGCAGGGTCCTTTGCCTCAATATGGATCACCTTTGCTTCTTCCCTGCTGGCTGCTCTCAACACAGGCACATTTGGAGCCCACATATTCCATGCACATGTCAGACCTTTCACCTTCATTTAACCTGGTGCCTTAACCTCATGAGTACAAGGGTTCCTGCTGGAAACACACTGTCAGAGCAGACTAGTGGAAACACTCCTTGGTGCCATTGACACTTAACCAGGAATCACAAAAGAGACGATCACATAATATTTTGAATCTGTTTTATGCTGTTTCTCAAATTACTCCTTTTGTTTTCTTGCTTGCTTTTCATGAACCAAACTCAGGGGAATGTCATGATGTCACCAAGGCCAATGGGTAGAGAAATTAGACTGGTTATTCAGATTCGAATCTGTAAAGTCAGTGAACTTAGCCTTTTTCAGGTGAAAAAAATTACACACACACAAGGGTTTTCTTTTCCTTTAGTGTATAAAAGGTTTCTTTTATTTTGCCACCTGTCTTCCAAGTGGGAAGTGAGAGGCCTCTTGGATGGATTGTGGTGAAGGCAATTCTACATGGCGTGGGCAGTCCACCAAACATTAGGCTTTCACCACCAGAGGCTTAGGTTCTGATTTTGGTCACCTCTCAGGATCCTATTGTGAATAGCCTATCCTAGAACATTCAAGGAGGAAAAAAAAAATCTGTCTTTAGAGGACAGTAAAAGGAGAGGAAATGTGTAGGTTGCAAATGAAGAGTATCGAACGTGGGGTGTGGAAGTCTTTG
Source organism: Muntiacus reevesi (assembly GCF_963930625.1). NCBI lineage: Eukaryota > Metazoa > Chordata > Mammalia > Artiodactyla > Cervidae > Muntiacus > Muntiacus reevesi. The sequence continues at coordinate 79,475,565 of NC_089260.1, read as the reverse complement.
CACAACTTGTTCTTAACACTCCTGGGACAGATAAATGTCATCTTCCCTTATTTTTGTTCATGCTGTACAGAACTGTCTAAAACTTGGGACTTGGGCTATTACTCTGTCACTCTGTGTTGAGCTATTTGTAATATCTACTGTAACTTATATATGCATTGTTTCTGTTTTCTGGATTTTATCACCTTTTGTTTGTGCATAAGTTATCCATAGTTTTGTTTACACCATTTTTTAAAATATCAATAACTGTAATAATAAAAAAAAAAAGAAACTGTGTTGTGGACAAGACCCCTAGATTTTATGGTCATCTGTCATATAATTTAAGTACACCAGTTCCTGATGTATAAAGTTATCTCTCTCTCAATAAACAATGCAGAAAGTACTTTCTCTTCTCATAACAACTCCATTCAAATGCTGTTTTTGCGGGGGTGGTGAAAGCCCAAGATGAGCGCTGGATGTTAATTCAAAGTCAAGATTTAAACTTTATTGAAAGTGAGCTACTGGGATCTTAAAATAGTTCTTAAGATTTTTACTTTTTTTTTTTTAACTGTAGTTGATTTACAATGTCAGTTTCAGGTGTACATCAAAATGATTCAGATATATAGATATGTAAAATAGCTCTTAATGTTAATCTTATAGACTTCATTTTTTTCCTAATTTCTTCAACCTCAATATTCTCATCAGCCCTCCCTATGCTTATGAAAAATATAGTGAAACTTTGAAAAAATTGCAAATGTGGTGGTCTAGGCCTCATTTGCCAAAACAGACCATGATTTCTTTCTGATTTGAGACAGACCTGCTCCAACTCCCACACAGAGCATCTATCCCAGCTCTTCCCCAAGTTTTCATCACCACTGCACTCTCCAAATTAGAGGAGCAAGTGCCAGATGGTAGGCCATTAGACAAGGCCACTGGTCATTCCTGAAGACCATGAAGACCGTGCTTTGAAAGCAAAGAGCGAAAGTAGAGGGGACTTGTCTCTGTGAGGACAGCAGCCCTCTGGGAGCCGAGAGGTGATGGAAAATACCTACACGACCTTCCCCAAGGCTGGCCCTCATGGTCCCAAAAAAGACCATGGGCACGACTATCCACTCGGAACCTTTCAAAAGCACCATTGAAATTCACCTACTCAAAAACATTGAAGAGAGCAGAAAAGGTGCTTCTGGTTAAACATTTACCACAGGTGGACTCTGAGCCTCACTCTCTAGGACACACCTAAACAAGTTCATGCTCAGCTGCCCCTCCTCCACCCCCAGGAAAGCGATGAGCTCATGCCCATTCCGTCCAAGGAACAACTGGACCTCATCTTCACAAGCAACCTGCCACAATCCACAATAAAAAGAAACAAGTTAATGTTTCACTGAACCAAACTAGACACAGCACAGTCAGAGCCCCGATTTCTGTGATTTACAGGACGGGTTAGCCTTCCCCCAATGGCAGCAAACCTGAGTGACTGGATAACTGCAGGGAGTTTTCACATTATCACGAGTCATTTCCAAAGGGTGGAAAGAGACACCATTCTGTTCCTCTCTCCCCACCCTCAGGAGATGTGATCAGAATCTCCCTGAATCATTTCCAGTCCTGTCTTTTGATGAAGCTACTAGATGATGACTTTATTCGGTGGTTCCCACAGAAGTCACACAAAAATGCAAGCAAAACTCAGGATCCCAGCACAGACAACTGAATCTGAATCTTTCTGGATGGGGCCTGAGTATTTGTATTTTTTTGAAAGTTCCCTGGGTGATCCCTGTGTGTCCTGAAAGTTAAAACCCACTAGACTGAATGAAACAAGTTTCCCTGAAATAGCCAAATGCTTGGGATATTGGTAGTCCACAGTGGGAAGGATGTCAAAGGTATGTAGAGGGACTGAGCAGTCTTAGTTGCCCTCCAGCTCACAGCTGTTGTCTCCCTTCCTCCCAGCAGACACAGAACAGATACAGTACTTTGGAACCTGCTGCTCATAGATTGCCATTGTTTTCATAAAACCTGAACTTTATACCCCCTTCATTTTCTTCCGGGGTGTGGTTAGTGTCTATTTATCCAGTCTATACCATTGCCAGGCAGCCAGGTGAATAGAAGTCATGGCCACAGGTGACTAAGCTGGCCTACAAAGACAGTCCTGTACCCTTCCTTTCGTTTTTTCATTCCTCCTCATTATGCTGCAATTGTCCTCGAATGTATGCATGTGACAGTCTGCTCCCAGGTCAGGCCCACCAGACAAACATGAAACTTATCACTCCAGACAGTGGCGTTTAAATGGAAAATCACTAGGTTCTTCTTGCCCAGAAAGGCCTGAGAGATTCGGAACAACCTGAGCCATGTCTAGATTTGCCTTGGCTTCGTGGGAAAACTATAGACCTTAAATAAACCACAATCATTCTGAATCCAGGCATCTATTGAACTGACAATCTTCAAGCTCTCCTGCCAGCTGCAGGTGAATGGAAACTTAGTTCTTCTCCTCGCCTCCTTTTATGAAGTCAGTAACTTTGATGATGACAAATATTCCTCATTGATGGAGCACGTGTACAATGCTCCATTCCCACAGTGCTTACCAGAGAGGGAACCTCCACAGCAAAGACTTTACTGAGAATCGTTGTAGAAAGACAGTGTTTCCAAAGGGCAGGTATGCAAGTAGAAATGAACCTGGGACTCATTCTAAAGTAGCATCCCTAAAAATTACATTATTGAGTTGAATGGGGCCAGTTTGGGGGGGGGGTGTTTATAGTTGATTTTTGTTACTGTATTGGATTCTGATTGGAGTAGAGGATTCCTTCCCCAAGAGAAAAATGGCCCCTGGTATATAATACTCAGGAAGCCCAAGGCAAAACCCACACAGCAGATTAATTTATCCTCCCTTGTTTGCATCTATTCCTTCGTAGCTTGGACAGAAAGGTCCAGCAGGAAGAACAAACTATTCCCACAGCTGAGCATACAGAAATTCTGATTTATGTGCAATGATTTACAATTTACCTGGACAATCAGGAGATTCATAATAACCACCTCGCCCCTCACTCTATCTCATATTCCTCCATTAAGAGTTATTGATTTTAAGCCAATCAGTTCAAGTTCATGGGTTCATACAGTATTTCAGATCCTGCCATACAATCTCAGGCAGCTGTTGGTCTGGGGGAAATTCCTCCAACTTTTATCCAATCCCTTCCAGACAGCCTGATATGAGAATCACTTTCCATGGCTTCTGTGCTCTCCTAGGATGGTCTGTTGTTCTGAAGCTGAAGAGCTGCTATTAGCACCATCATTTTTTCAAATGAACATTGAGCTAAATTATCTCAAATGTATAAAAGGAACATCTCTCACTGTGTTATGATGGAAAATTACCTTCCAGAATACAAGACTATACAAAGCACATATTAATTTGGGGCCCAAGGACATCCAAATTGCCTTAGCTTCTGCACTGTATTGTGATGGCACACTCTTAATAACGCCAGGTTCTAAGGAGACCGCAAGGTGCATGCTGCTAGGAAAATAAACCAGAATCTTTCTCCATTAGGATCACTGCACGCATACTCAAGCCAAGCTGGAGGTATTTTGCTCTGAGATTCAAGACTTTTGCAGAGGAAATAAATTCCAATTGCACAGGCAGGGAAGTGAATGTGAATTCTAAACTGGGTCAAGCTCCCCAGATGGCTTTCTCACTGCTGCCCAGGAGTGAGGCCACCAAGGAAGCAGCCACTGCAGCCCCAGTGCCCAGAGGAGATGTCTAATGACAGACATCTCAGGAAATACTTCCTGCTCATGCAAGTTCAATTCCACACCAAGGGGAAGGGGGACAGGGGAGGCCCGGCACTGGCTGATGGAGTTTGCCAAGCGCCAATACTTGTGGCAAATGTATATCAAAATCAACATGTGGTCCAACAACCAGCAAGTCCTGGGAACTGGCTCTGCCCAAATCAGCCCCAAACCTGTGCCCCCGGAACCCCAACAGTCAGCTCATATGCAGCCCACCATGGGGATATCTGGAGATAAAAATAAGCTCTTTTAAAAATAAAAATTATTCGATGTTTGCCTTGTTTGTTCCACCTACTCTTGTTTTTCTTCTTCTTTTTTTGAGATAGTATCACAGAGCCAATCTCAGACATAATATTTCATGCTGATGTGCTTTAGCACACATCTACAAAAGATTTTTATTTTTCTTCTACCCAGTCACAAAGCCATTACACACTGAACAAAAATAGTAATAATTTCTTGTTATCATCTGCTGCTCAATCCCAAATCAAATTTATCTCATGGTCCCCCAAATACCCTGTTTTGTTTTGTTTGTTCTGACAGTAAAGATTTTACAACTTAAGGTGCTCCTCCTGAAGGCTTGCCACACTGTAACGGGCTATGGCTCCATTCCAGCTTCCCTTTCTCCTTCTTTAGGGAGCAGGGGTCCCAGTCTCTTTGGAGGACAGTAGCCCCTGGCCCATTCATGCCAGCCCATGCAGCCAGCAGACAAGAACACACAAGAGTGAGCACTGCCAAAGTTTATCATCCTTGACCTCCCCATTCAGAAAGCTGCACCAAAGCTGGAGGAAAAGTTGTCTTTGATTGAGAAAAGGGGGCACTTCAGGAGTCTGCTGTACCCGCGACATGGCGATAGTGACTTACCAATGGATGCTGAATACCTGACTAATTGAAAGGACTAGCTCAAGAAACAGGGTTGGTTCCTAGAGAACTGAGTGGAGACAGAAACCTTTATTTGCAGGGAGGCATTTTCCCCCAGTGCAGAGGGTCCTATCTGTTCCCTGGCACCATGTTGGGACCCAAGGCACTAGCTCCTGAGCCAACACGCTGAGGGTCCCCAGGGGTGAGTTCCTCAACTTCTTACCCATCCGCTGAGATGCCCTCACTGAAAGGACTTTAAAATTAAAATCCACTTTATTCAATTCTTCCACTGGAGGGGCATTTCACTTTAAAGTATACAATATTCATGACATAAAATTAAGAGGCACAAAAATTGCTGAGAAAAGTACTCTCCAAGACAGTCTTCCCAAATAAAAGACTCTATTAGATATTTGCTAAAGCACATCATTGTTTGCAGTGTTGTTAGTTGGGCATATCACTGATCATCTTATTTTTTAAATCAGATATAAATCACTGTTTGATTAAGAATGTTTTTTAAACTAGGAAAGAATCTAAGATTATTTCTCATTATGGTCAAAGCTATGACAAACCTAGACAGCATATTAAAAAGCAGAGAAATCACTTTGCCAGCAAAGGTCCATATAGTCAAAGCTATGGTTTTTCCAGTGGTCATGTATGGGTGTGAGAATAGGACCATAAAAAAGGGGGAGCACCAAAGAATTGATGTTTTTGAACTGTGGGACTGGAGGAGGCTCTTGAGAGTCCCTTGGACAGCAAGGAGATCAAACCAGTCAATCCTAAAGGAAATCAAATCTAAATATTCATTGGAAAAACTGAAGCTGAGGCTGCAATACTTTGACCATCTGATGCAAAGAGCTGACTCTTTGGAAAAGACCCTGATGCTGGTAAAGATTGAAGGCAGGAGGAGAAGGGGACAACAGAGGATGAGATGGTTGGATGGCATCATTGATTCACTGAGCATGAGTTTGAGCAAACTTCAGGAGATGGTGAAGGATAGGGAAGCCAGGTGTGCTGCAAGCCATGGGGTCACAAAGGGCCAGACACAACTTAATGACTGAACAACAATGGTCAAAACTTTTCACCCTTAATTTCTCCTTAATAAAACTTCTGATCTCAGGCCACAAAAACAACCAACAACAATTACAAAACCAGAGATAATGGTAGGGATGGAATCCCTGATGCAATGTGAACATTATGCAGGAACTAGAGCAGCCCTTCTCAAACTGTGGTCCCCAGACCAGCTTCACAACATCCGCTGGGGAATGTATTAGAAGTGCACGTTCTCAGTTCATTCGTGACTGAGGTACATGGGGACAGAAGGGGAGGTCTGTATTTTAACAATGTCCCCCACAGGGGATTCTGATGTAGCCTGAAGTCTGAGACCCTCAAGGACACAAAGAATGTCTGCTAGTCCTAGAGCCCTCCCTGCTGCCCTCTTTAGTCAACAAACCTTTTGCAGGCCTCCCGTATGTCAAGTGTTCTGTTAGATCCTGGAGCTACTGGAGCACAGCCTCCCTGCCTCCTCACCCCCAAGCCGAAATGTACACAGTGTGAATGGAGAGAGATGCTCACTGAGGCCAAGAGGGCAGTGTCCACCAGTGCTGTTACTGCAACTGTTAGATTCCTGGCTCCTCAGCTATGATGTTCCGTGACCTCCGGCAAGTCGTTATCTCCTTCTCTCTGGGGATAATAATAGGCATCAGGTTATGGGGCTGTGGTGAGAGTTCAGTGAATAATGCAGACAGGGCATTCAGCATTGGACCTCACACACAGAGAGGAGAGGCATCCAAGGTATAGGGGAAGAGCGTGGAAAGCATATGGGGCCATATCACCAGGCCAGGAAAGTTTCTGGGAGTGGGTCCTTTAGAAGCTGGTCTGGGGAGGTGGCTCATTCTGTGTAAAGCTGGGCTGTGAGCTGGAACCCAGTGGCTCTGAGGCTCTTGCTGGCTCCAGGGGCTGGGGTTCTGTGATTTGGGGGGCATCTCCAGCAGGCCCTGTGGACTCAACAGTACTATCTGGTTTTCATTCTGTTCTTGTCTACCATTTTGCCCAGCTCCCCCTTCCTGGCCAGTTTAAAAGTCAGAATCACCTTCTGCAGTTCCTGGAGTTTCTGAACATCTTACCCAGGTGGCTCAGTGGTAAAGAATCAGCCTGCAATGCAGGAGACTCAGGTTCGATCCTGGGTCAGGAAGATTCCGCTGGAGAAGGAAACGGCAACCCACTCCAATATTCTTGCCTTGGAAATCCCATGGACAGAGGACCCTGGCGGGCTATAGTCCATGGGGTCACAACAGAGTCAGAAACGACTAACTGACTAAACAACAACAGCAAATCTACCACTATCCAATAAATGAAGCCTTCTCCCTTGCTGGCTTCCCCTTCTTGAGAAATGTGGGTGAATCGAGGACTTCATCACTCACCAACCTCAGCACTTGCCTCTCAACTATCCTGTGCTGGTGATCCTCCTAAAACCTTTTCTCACCAACCTCCCCCACTTTTGCATCAGTTTGCAGAAACACAGAAATGTTGGATGTGCAGGTAGACTGATTCCAATTTCCCTTCCCAAGGGGTGCTTCTGCATGATGCTCACCATGCCTCACCTTGGCTCCCTTCCATCCCTTATCCCCCTGAAGTGGGTCAAGGACCCTGAAGTTGTTTGCAGCATAGTCTGTACTTTTTTTTTTTTCAAAATAATTCTTTTCTCCTTTGTTTTTATTTTTAATTGAGAAGGTCAGCACAAACGCCAGCACTGCGCCACCTCTGTGGGTCTATTCCCCCTCTCCATCAGGAAACTGGGCCTCTCGTCCCTTTATTTCAGTGACCAGCTGATTGGAACAGAGCGGCCCCCCTCTTCCTCCCCAACCCCACAATTGTCACCGCCAATTAGTGCATTGTTGGGGCACACAATGGTGTTACTGTAGCCAGTGGAATGGGCGGCCTTTGTGCTTCTCCAGCCGGCCGTGGGGGCAGTCAAGTTTCATTTAGAGACTTAAAACACAACACCAGAAGAAAAATGCTATCAGAAAAGCAAAAAGGAAAAACAGAGAAAAAAAAAAACAGGAGGAAAGAGAAAGAAGGAAACGGGGGGGAAGATGATGATAAAGATGAAGATGAAGGGGAAGAAGGCAGGCCATAATCAAATGTTGAAAAGGAGAAGAAAAAAAATCTGCTAATCAGGGGTTAGCCCCATCTCATGAAAAGACCCAAGTGGTCTCTACACACATAAGCCCCCCTCAGAACACAAAAAAGGGCTCAGGCTTAACAGTAATTAGTGGTCTGATTGTGCTTGGAACACTGTGTGTCTTTAGAGGATTTTCCCAACTTTTCTATTTTATTTTTTTCCAGTCTTCTCAAATCTAGAAGGGGGGGGTGGGACGGGGAAGGTGGGGCCTGGGGAAGGAAGGGGCCACACTTGCTCCCAGCAATCTGGGTTTGGGGGGAATTCAGTTTTTCTCTTTGACAGGTAAATTGGATTTCATTCTCTACAGCTTGTAGCTAATTACAGAGGTTATTTCTCTGGAAGAACGTGACATATGGGTGAGTTTGGGAGTCACTGTTTTGTTTGTTTCAAGTGCCCTTCCAGCAGCCTGGCCCTTTTTGCAGCCTGGAAGATGCCCCCAGAGGCCCAGCCCTTTAATCCAGAGCCACAGGTTGTGGACTTTGTCTCTCAGCTAAACTTTTGTGTCCAAGAGATCTCCGTCCTGCTTGTAAAGATGAATATCCCAGTTGAGACACGAGACTAGCCTGAAAAACCAGCCTTCGCTCCTGAGCCGGTAGGCACCTGGAACGTTCGTCAGAGGCTCTCAGGCTGGAAACACAGCTCACCCGGTCTTCACTCCTCTGGTCCTCATGGATCCCTCCCCAAACCGATGTGTTCCCTGCTTGTTAGAGCTCTGGGTACAAATGATGCTCTCTGAACCCCAGAACCCTTCAGCCACCCTGCCCTTAGACTGGTCTCTCTCCTCCCACCTGCCCCACCACACCCTTCAGTATCTGGCATGTGCCAAGATGCACCACGTCAGACTGGCCACCAAACAAGAATATTCCTATGTTGTTTGTAAGATTTTTCTTGGAACCACCCAACGCTGTGCAGCCCAATTCATGCACTTGTGCCAACTTCACTCTGCGACGGGGGGGGGGGGGGGGGTGGTTTATTTCCCTTCAGATGCACTAAACATGCCTCCCCTTTCCCTCTGTCTGAGTCAGACCAGACTCCCAATGTTTGATTGTTTGGGTGGCTTTTTGTTTATTTGTTGTTTTAAATAAACTAATTAATGGAAACATCCATTCCATGCAAGGTTTACGTAAAGTCACACTCACTTGAGAAACAGTTTCCCCACACTTTACCCAGGACTGGCTCACCGTTGGTGCCTCCTCTGTTTGGTTTTCCTGTCTGTCAAGTAGAAGCCAGAGAGGGGTTGGGGGTGGGCCCCCAGCCACATGAAGACCACAGTTCTAATCCACAGCCTGCCCATGACCACTGGATGTTCATGTGCAAAAGGAGGGCCCCTGCTCTCACCTTCAGGCATTGTCATGAGGATGAGAAGAGACAGTCTATGAAAGGAGAGGAGCCCAGGCACACACCGCCTGGCAGTGAATACACACCAGCTTCCTTCCGTGTTGTCTGCAGTCCGGAGGCCACTGGAGGGGCTCATTTTTCATTCCCTCCACGCTGGGCCATGTGGCTGCACCGCTTGCTCTTTGCTGGGGATGGACGCCCTGTCCACACTGGCTCCCTCACCCCCACCTCCAACCCCACGGAAAAAGAACAAGACCTGATTCCCTCAGGAAAGAAAGAGTGAAACCCTCTGATAATGGCCCCTGGAATATCACAAACACCCCAAGTCATAAAATGCAAATCCCAAGGAGGCCGTAAGGAAACAATGCTGACTGAGCTTCTACTAAAGGCGGGGTGTCTGGGACTGGAGTGGAGAGGGGGGCGGGTGCATTGGTTCTCCCCAGAGCTGGGGCAAGGGAATGTCCACTTCATGTGGCAAACAGGGGAGTGGGGCCCAAAAGGGGGCTTGGTGAGCGACTTGGTGTATGACACCAGCACTTCCCACTTTCCTCCATCCTCAGCCTTTGGCTCCGGGAGCACCCACGGAAACCCAAAGCCTGGGAGCCTGCAAAGAAAGAGGGACACAGGGTCACAGCGGAAGACGGCCTGGCCGGGACCACAGCGAACGAGGCTTCAAGCCTGAGGTCCTGTTAGCAAGTTCACTGAATCTCATCTCCTGTCTGTCCACTGTTACTTCTCCCATCCTCGCCCTCTCTCTCCCCAGTCCATTTCAGTGGCTTCTTAACCAGCCTTCCTGCCAAGCCCTTCAGTACTCAAGCCTGATCTTGCCCCAGCCCCACTTAAAAGTCTCTTAAGGCTCTCAGCTGCCTTGAGGACACAGTCCAAACACCACAGGCTGACCCAGCAGTCCTTGACGGTATAGTCCTGTCTTTCCCTTTAACTTCCTTTCCTGCCATCAGCATGGCCTCCTGGGCTCCTGAGCTGTGCTTCTGCATGGGGCCCCATTATGGATTTAATGCTCAGCTGTTGCTGTCTTGAAATTCTGAAGAATTTTTGAACGAGAGCCCTGCATTTGCCTTTTGCACCTTGCATGTCCTATGCTATGCTCATTCATGTCCGACTCTTTGCAGCTTCATGGACTGTAGCCCGCCAAGCTCTTCTGTCCATCAGATTTTCTAGACAAGGATACTGGAATGGGTTGCCACTTCCTTCTCCAGGGAATCTTCCTGACCCAGGTTTCAAACCCACATCTTGTGTGTCCTGCATTGGCAGGCGGATTCTTTACCAATGAGCCACCTGGGAAGCCTTCATTTTACACAGGAGCCACAAAATGTGGTGACCGGGCCTGCTTCTCTCCTTTCTCCCCCTTCACATTGCTCTGCCAGCTAACTTCTTACAGTTCTCTAGGTTTGTGCGGTTCCTTCTGTTTGAAACATTCTCCTTACCTATTTGCCAAGCTTTCTATCACCCATCAAATTTTGCTTGTGTGTCCCCTACTCTGCAAGTCGTCCTGCATTCCCCTGTCTGAAGATTGTAGTGACTCTTTGTGATTGTTCACTTTTCAGCTTATCACAGCTTAGTCTGATTTATTTCCTGCTTCAACTAACAGGTTAGGCGTGTGAATATGACAGATCTGGTGTCTTGCACAAGTACCAAGATTTATAATGCTCGTTTGAGTGACATTGAATCAAGTACTATATTTAAGAAATAAATGTTTATTGAAAGTATCATTTTCACTCCAATGACCACACCTATGCTCTGCATACACCTTGATTTTGACCCTTATATCCTCACTCTAGCCTCACTTGGGTCCCTCAGAAACTGTGCACTTAAACCACTGCTTGGGACCAGTAAAGTGGCCTCTGTAAGTGGTATGCCTTTGAGTGATGCCGTCCAATAGAACATTCTAAAGTGACAGAAATGTTTGGTCAGAAGCCACCAGTCACACAGGCTACTGAGCATGTAAAACATCATAGCTAATGCATGTAAAACATCATAGCTAATGCAACTAAAATAAGTTTTAAAACTTATTTTGTGTATTTAGCTGCACTGGGTCTTAGTTGTGGCATGTGTGGTCTTCTACTTACAGATGTGGGATCTAGTTGCCCAACTGGGGATCACACCCAGGCCCCTTGCATTGGGAGTGCAGAGTCTTAGCCACTTGACCACCACTGAGAGTCTGAATGATGAATTTTATTTCTCTTGAACTCATTTAAAAGTTGATAGCCACATTGAGCTCCCACATTGGGCAGCACAAACCCTTCATGATGTTACTGATTGATGCTCATCATGGCCAGGGAGTAAGTCTGCTCACAAACCTTGCTGCTTCAGAAAGACCTCTGTGCAAATCATAAGCTTTTGAGCACCTCCTGAGGACAAAGATTTTCAATGACAGGGGAACCAGTCTTTCCTGGTTTCCTTAAGTGAAACCAGCAACCTCTCTCCACACACAGACTGCTGATGACCACAGTTTGGGGACCCCTGTTATAGACACATCTGGTCTCACCTGGGAAGTGAGAACAAAGAGCCTTCCACACCTGAGAGGGAAGTAACAGATGGAGTCAGGTATTTTGGTTGCCAAGGGCAATAAGACTAGTCTTCGTTCCTTCCTTCCCCAGTTGTCAAAGGCTCCTATTCACACTAATTATGACTCTTCATTGGGCCTTGAGTTCTGGGTACACCACCAGTGGAGGGTCTTCTGGGTGTTGGGTTGTTAAAGACTTTTAGTGAAGCAATGAGAGGAGAGGATTCCATTATCAGGGTGCACTGTTTCTTACAGTGAGAACTTCTATAACCAAAACAGGTATCAGTAGATCACCTGGGGACAGGTTCAAAGGTGAGAGCAGCTGGGTGAGTAGAACTCACAACAAAACTATGTGGCTGAGATTCAGGATGGCACCGGCAGATCACATGACAGAAGAGTGAGCTTCTTGGCTCTTTTGTGTTTAAAAATGATCTACAAACTTGCAGCAAAGAGAAAGTCCCTATAGGATTTGGATCATAGTTCCAAATGCTATTTTAAGTTATAATCACAAAGCGGGGCTGGAGGATGGGTGAAATAGATGAAGGGGATTAAGAGGTACAAACTACCAGTCACAAAATAAGTAAGTCACAGGGACACAATGTACAGCACAGGAAATACAGTCAGTAATATTGTGTAATTTACAATTGTGTAATATTTTATAATTTACAAAAATATTGAATCACTGTTGCATACCTGAAACCTCAACTACAAGATCAAACCAGCCATTCCTAAAGGAAATCAACTCTGAATATTTATTAGAAGGAAGCTGAAGCCCCAATACTTTGACCACGTGATGTGAAGAGCCAACTCACTGGGAAAGTCCCTGATGTTGGGAAAGATTGAGGGCAAAAGGAGAAGGAGCAGCAGAGGATGAGATGGTTGGATAGCATCACTGATTCAGTGGACACAAATCTGAGCAAACTCCAGGAGAGAATGAAGGAGAGAGGAGTCTGGCATGCTACTGTCCATGGAGTCACAAAGAGTCAGCAACTGAACAACAACAATACCTGAAATGAACATGTCAATTATACTTCAATTTAAAAAAATATAATCAAAAGGATAGATTATGGGAATTCCCTAGTTGTCCAGTCTTTAAGACTCCATGTTTTCACTGCTGAAGGTCCGCGTTTAACCTCTGGTGAGAGAATAAAGATCCCACAAACAGCATGGCATGACCAAAAATTAATAATAATTATTGATAAATATTTTAGAAAAAGGATAGATTAACTTTCAGGTCTCCAAATAAAATACGGGTCCTTCCCCGCATCTTCACTGCGACCACCTCCACCACCACCATCTCAGGGTTCCCTTGGGGTACTCTCTATTTTCACAGACCCTAGAATAGACATTTCTGGAGAATTAGCTACAGCTAAACCTGGTAAGTTTGAAGTGAAGTTTGAAGTGAAAGTCGCTTGGTCGTGTCCAGCTCTTTGCAACCCCATGGACTCATCCATGGAATTCTCCAGGCCAGAATACTGGAGTGGGTAGCCAATCCCTTCTCTAGGAGATCTTCCCAACCCAGGGATCAAATTCAGGTCTCCTGCCTTGCAGGCGGATTGTTTACCAGCTGAGCCACAAGGGAAACCTGGGAAGTTAGATCAAATCAGTCAATCCTGAAGGAAATTAACCCTGAATATTCATTGGAAGGACTGATGCTGAAGCTGAAGTTCCAGTACTTTGGCCACTTGAGGCGAAGAGTTGACTCGTTGGGGAAAAAAAAAAAAAAAAAACCTGAATCTTGGAAAGATTGAAGCCAAAGGAGAAGGGGACGACAGAGGATGAGACGGTTAGAAAGCAACACTAACTCCATAGACATGAGTTTGAGCAAACTCTGGGAGCTAGTGAAGGACAAGGAAGCCTGGTGTGCTGCAGTCCATGGGGTAGCAAAGAGTCAGAGGTGACTTAACTGCAGTCCATGGGGTCACAAAGACTCAGAGACGACTTAGCAACTGGACAAAAACAAACCTGGGAAGTCAGGATGAGAACTGGGAAAATAATAGCTGATACTGTGGGGCTTTTCCCCTAAAGCTCTGATTGCATTTAAGAACAGATACACAACTTTCCTCCCAGTAATATAAAATTCAATTTGAAGCATTCTCCACATCTTTCTTCTCTCTGAGAACAGTTGTTCATGCTAATTATTCTCAGCTGACTGTATGGTTACAGAGGCTCTGAAATGGTTCACTGAAAATATACTTTATCAGTCACTATTTGGCTCTAGAGCTGTATTTAAAGGGAGCTGTATACAAAGAAAAAAAAAAATAACGCAGGTCTCTGATCCCAGAGGAATCACTGTTTGTCTGCTTGTGTGACAAGGAACAAAGTTAAGAGACCAATACAAGAATAAATTCAAGTCTGTGTTAAGTTATGGGCTGAAAGCTCCCAGTATGGTCAGAATTGGGAAATGCAGAGATCTCTGGGGGCTACAGTCAGGAGGCAGCATCCTCCAGGAGATAAGCAGAGCCATTCCCAAGGGATGTTAAGCTGGAGCCTTCATGCTGGCTTTAGGAATCTCCTCCAGCCCCTGGATTTGGCAGGGCCTCAGGGAAGAAGTCCCAGGAGGAGGAGGGGCTCTACCAGTTAAGCTGTAAACCACAGAGGGTTAAGGACATGCAGTCACTCCAACCTGCATCCCCGCATCCAATCTGGGACACCCAACAAAACCATGATTCCTCTCCTGCCCCCCTTCCAGGGCAATACACTGCAAAGCCACCCTCTGGCCACGGTGCTTCTCAATAATTCGGATCCAGTGTTAGAGGACCATGAACACAGGGTAGGGTAACTGTCAGGAAGATTTCAGGGCCTGCCACTGAAGGGACATGGATGAATTCCCAGCTCTGCTCTTTACCATGAGCTGTGTGATCTCCAGCAAGTAACTTCACCATCCTGAGCCCTTCCCATCTGTCAAAAATGGGGTGATGAAGTTTTCCTTGCAGGATTATGATGAAGACCAGGCATGATTAAGAACCACCGGGAGGTGGGAGAGAGGCTCAAGAGGGAGGGGACGTAGGTACACTGATGGCTGATGTTTGACAGAAACCAGCACAATACTCTAAAGCAATTATCCTTCAATTAAAAACAAATTTTAAAAATTAATTAAAGATTAATAAAAATTAAGTTTGAAAAAAAAAAGAACCACTGTTCCTTTTCTACTCTTTATTCTAGTCTGTGAGTTATTTGATCATGAACTAGCCTCATTTTGACAAAACTCATGGCAATACAGTTTTCCTGGAGTGCGTTTCAAATAGCAGAAACTTGATTTACTATTTCAGAGGCACTAGGCTTTTTTTTCTGAGACTGGTCAACAAGGTTAAACTCAGGGAAAACTGTGCTGTGATGTATCAGTAAGAATTTAGTTCAGTTTCTGGATTTGAGTGATCATAGTCACGGGCTGTTCAAAAGTATATCATTTTATCATTTGGTAAATATTTATGGAACACCTACGATGAAGTAGGCCCTGTGCTGCATACAGATGGCTGCCTGTCTCCTTTTATTTTTATAACAATAAAAACTCTTATCAATAACTGTTCCTTAAATAATCAAAGAGATAAGGACAAAGTCTTGGATCCAAATAATGTGGAAACATGTTTAAATGTGTCTAAGTTGCCATATATACAACAGATAAAGATGATCCGGATTACATAACTATTGTTTAAAGTCCCACTAAAAATCAAACCAGAGAATGGGCAATTCACAGAAAAGAGAACCTAAACTGCCAATAAACATATAAAGTACCCAGTGGAAGGTTGTGGAGTATTTAAAAAGAGTGAGTTAACATAACTTTATCATATGATCCAGCAATCCCACTTCTGGTTATTTTCCCAAAAGAATTTAAAGCAGGGACTCAAATATCTGCACCCCCACGTTCATGGCAGCATTATTCCCAAAAGCGAAAAGGTACAACCACCCAAGTGTCCATTAACAGATGGATAGGTAAACAAATGCACATACATACGATGGACTATATTATTCAGATTTCGAAAAGAAGGAAACTCTATTACATGCTACAACTCGGATGAACCTCAAAGACACGATTCGAAGTGCAATAAGTTGGACAAAGAGACAAATACTGCATAATTCCACTTATATGAGCCACGTAGAGTAGTCAGATTCACACAGGCAGTAAGTAGAATAGGGGCTGCCAGGGACTGAAGAGGAAGGAATGTTGAGCTGGTGTTTCACAGGTACAGAGTTTAGTGGAAAACGAAGAGTTCTGGAGATGGACAGTGGTAATAATTGTACAACAATGTTAGTGGACTTAATGTCACTGAACTGTAAATCTAAAAATGGTTAAAATGGTAAATTTTATGTTATAGATATTTAATCACAATCTTAAAAGCATTTCTAAATTTGAATTCCAAAGTAACTAGTTTTTTAATCTTTAATTAGCTTTACTGGATATTCTTGCTCCCCCTCCCATCACTGAACTTCCTCAGTGAGTGGTTACTGTTAAAAATGCAAGGGGGTGGGGGGAACAAGTACAAGGTAAACAAAGAAAGAAGTCTAAGATAAATCATTTTGTGAAAAAGGGTGATTGCAAGATTGATGTGTAAAATATTGTCCCATGTATATTAAGGAAATGAAACATATCATATGTGCAAAAGCATAAAGAAGTGTCTCCTAGGAAATACCCAATACTGGTCTCAAAGATTACCTCTGAGGAGGAGATGGGGAGATAAAAGAGTACTCCTGATTTATCTTTATTGTTGAATAATTAAAAATAGATCCACAGTTTCCCAGTTCCTGAGAGGAAGGCTGGGGTCTCCTGCCCAGAGGACTTGGCAAGAGAGGCCTCAGATTGTCCCATCTGACTTTGATAGCATCCTACAAAGTGAAAAACAGGCTACTGCATGCCAGGAGACCACGATGGCAAATATCATGAACCATTGTCTACAAAGACTGAAGCATACCTGTGACGTCACCACTTTCAGTTTTCAGTGTGGAAAATACTCTCACCATGGCTCTACCTGGGTGGTAACAGCTCAGCTTTGAGCCAGAAATATAGGAACATAAATACACATTTTATTGGTATGAGGTAAGCAACCTTACTTAACCTCTTCAAGCATCAGTTTTCTCACCTGTAAAATGGTTATAACAAAAATATAGATTTGGGAAGGAGGTGAGGATTACAAAGCATCTGGTATATACCAAGCACCCAATAAGTACCATTGATATAAAATAATGAGTTCTCATTTCTCTAAAAGAATATTTAGAGTTCAGTTTAGTACAGTTGTTCAGTCATGTCCGACTCTTTGCGACCTCATGGACTGCAGCACGCCAGGGCTCCCTGTCCATCACCAACTCCCAGAGTTTATTCAAACTCATGTCCATCGAGTTGGTGATGTCATCCAACCATCTCATCTTTTGTCATCCCCTTCTCCTCTTGCCTTCAATCTTTCCCAGCATCAGGGTCTTTTCAAATGAGTCAGCTCTTTGCATCAGGAGGTCAAAGTAATGGAGTTTCAGCTTCAACATCAGTGCTTTCAATGAACATTCAGGACTGATTTCCTTTAAGATGAATGGGTTGGATCTCCTTGCAGTCTAAGGAACTCTCAAGAGTTTTCTCCAACACCACAGTTCAAAGGCATCAATTCTTCGGCATTCAGCTTTTTTTATAGTCCAAATCTCACATCCATACATGACTACTGGGGAAACCATAGCGTTGACTAGATGGACCTTTGTTGGCAAAGTAATGTCTCTGCTTCTTAATATGCTGTCTAGGTTGGTCATAACTTTCTTTCCAAGGAGCAGCCATCTTTTAGTTTCATGGCCACAGTCACCATCTGCAGTGATTTGGGGGTCCCCAAAAATAAAGTTAGCCACTGTTTCCCCATCTATTTGCCATGAAGTGATGAGACCAGATGTCATGATCTTAGTTTTCTGAATGGTGAGCTTTAAGCCAACTTTTTCCACTCTCCTCGTTCACCTTCATCAAGAGGTTCTTTAGTTCTTCTTCACTTTCTGCCATGAGGGTGGTGTCATCTGCATATCTGAGGTTATTGATATTTCTCCTGGCTGTCTTGACTCCAGCTTGTGCTTCTTCCAGCCCAGTGTTTCTCATGATGTACTTTGTATATAAGTTAAATAAGCAGGGTGACAATATACAGCGTTGACGTGCTCCTTTTCCTATTTGGAACCAGTCTGTTGTTCCATGTCCAGTTGTAGTTGTTGCTTCCTGACCTGCACATAGGTTTCTCAAGAGGCAGGTCAGGTGGTCTGGTATTCCTATCTCTTTCAAAATTTTCCACAGTTTATTGTGATCCACACAGTCAAAGGCTTTGGTATAGTCAATAAACCAGAAATAGATGTTTTTCTGGAACTCTCTTGCCTTTTTCAATGATCCAGTGGATGCTGGCAATTTGATCTGTGGTTCCTCTGCCTTTTCTAAAACCAACTTGAACATCTGGAAGTTCACAGTTCATGTATTGTTAAATTTAAAGTTTTGACCTCTCAAAACCCAAAGTCAAAGCTATTTCTCTCCCTTTCCCAGTAGCTGGCATTAGAAGTGTTAGTCTCCTAGTCTTATCTGACTCTTTGCAACTCCATGTGGTACAGCCTGCCAGGCTCACATGTCCATGGAATTCTCCAGACAAGAATACTCGAGTGAGTTGCCATTCCCTTCTCCAGGATCTTTCCAACCCAGGGGCCAAACCCAGTGTCCTGCACTACAGGCAGATTTTCTACTGTATGAGCCAGCAGGGAAGTCACATTTGGAAGACAATCAATAAATATAACCCTGTGCTTCACCCACAGGACCTTTGGTTCACAAACCTCAGTGGGCATCCAAATGACCTGAGGAGCTTGCTAAAAATACAGATTCCCAGGGGTTATTCCCTGGCAGTGCAGTGGTTATGACTCTATGCTTTCAATGCCAAGGGTGAAGGTTCAATTCTTTTTTTTTTTTTTTTTTTAGTTAATTT
Organism: Muntiacus reevesi; assembly: GCF_963930625.1. Taxonomy (NCBI): domain Eukaryota; kingdom Metazoa; phylum Chordata; class Mammalia; order Artiodactyla; family Cervidae; genus Muntiacus; species Muntiacus reevesi. The sequence goes on along the minus strand of NC_089260.1, from coordinate 79,457,000 downwards.
ATTTAATTGCAGGCTAACTACTTTAAATTTTGTAGTGGTTTTTGCCATGCATCGACAAGAACCTGCCATGGGTGTACATGTATCCCCAATCCTGAACCCCCCTCCCACCTCCCTCCCCATCCCATCCCTAAGGGTCATCCCAGTGCACCAGCCCTGAGTGCCCTGTCTCAGACATCGAACCTGGACTGGCGATCTATTTCACATATGATAATATACATGTTAGGGTGAAGGTTCAATTCTTGATCAGAGAACAAAGATGCTATAAACCTTGCAGCCAAAAGAAAGAAAATAAACCTGAAAAACAAAACCAGATTCCCAGAGCCCATACTTAGGAACTGTGATCCAGTTGTGACCCCAGAATCTGCAATTTACCTACAGTGATGCATGAAACAAAGGTAAGAAACCCTGTTCTTGAAAACGGTGGGGCAGAGTTCTTCACCAGAATGTTCTTTTCCCTACTCTGTCCTCCCCTCCTTCGCTATAAGAAAGTGAGCACTTCCTTTCTTCTCCCTTCTCCAGAGTTTTAGGAAGTACAATTTCTAGAAAAGATACCTTTGCTATTTCTTCACAAAGTCTCAACAGGACAGTTTCTAAAAGAAAAGGAAGAGGAGGGAAGGGGAGTGGGGAAAGAAGGGAGGAAAAAAGACAGTTTCTTGGAGATGGAGTGGGAGGAGGAAGCAGAGGATTTCCAACTTTTGATATTTAAACCAAAAAGACTAAAAATCCTTACATATCCCATGTAATGGGGCAGACAGACCCTTTCTATCCTCTGGGATAAAATTCAGAGTTTTCCAGTTGGGATAATAGGGGAAATGAGAGATACAGGAAAAAGAAAAAAAAAAAAAAAAACAGGCTGGAGGAAGAGAGGGCAGGATAGTGGGGGTCGGGGGTTTGTTTTTAATATAATTTATTTAATTATAGCTTATATATTTGTTTAATATTTATTTGACTACTCTGGGTCTTCACTGCTACGTGGATTTTTCTCTAGCTACTCCCTAGTTGCAGGGAAACTGAGGACCACAGGATGCAGCCAAATAGCTGGGATGTGAATTCAGGCCAAGGCAAAAGTTCCCCTTTTCAGTATCTTTTAAACAAACAAAAAAAAAAATAAGTAAAAATAAAAACTCACCTAATGCTTTTTTTTTTTCGGTTTCCTGCCGCTCGGCAAACACCAACTAATGAATTCATCTGCCCAGGACAGCCCCTCCAGAGGGAGGTAAACAGTTCCAGGCTCTTAGACCCTATCTGCTAAGTAAACCAGAACTACAGTGGGCTCGGAGTTAAGCAGCTTGTGTGGCGAGAGGCTGCATAAAGTTAATTAATTGTGTCGCTGCTGTAGCTGATAAAGCAGGTCTAGTGGGTGGCTATTTTGCAGTCACACAGCTCTAGGTGAAAGTTGAAAATTAACGTAGCTGCTTCAGCAGGAGCCTTGAGGTTCCAGAGTCAACCCCTATTAACATAGGGCTTCAAATGAAGGGGCAGTTTGATTAGAGAAACACAAGGAGTTGGGGTCGGGGGTTGGTGGGGAGGAGAAAGAGGGCCCATTAAAGTCGGTAGCTTAGGCAGCTGCTAACCTGGAGTTTTAATCCAAAAGACAAGAGAGACTTGTGCAGCTACGAGGCCTGGATTCTTCCAGGAGAACCCATTTCTCTCCTTCTTCATCAGCAGCCACCCGGCTGTGACCGACCCTCCTTCATCCAATATACTTGACTAGTTCTAAACCTTGTTATTATAGAACATTTCAGGCATACATGTAACCCCACCCCATCCCTCCACTTCAGCCTCAACAGCTATGCACTCATGGAGGGTCTTGTTTCATCTAAGCCAGTGGTTCTCAAACATGAGTGGGCATCAGAGTCACCTGAGGAGCTTGTTAAACCACAGATTGCTGGGCTCTCCTCTCAGGATTTCTAATCCAGTAGCCTGGGGTAGGACCTCAGAGTTAGGATTTTCCAAGTTCCCAGGTGTTGTTGATGCTACTGTTCAGGCAAGCACATCTTGAGAACCATTTATCTCTATACCCTGTCACTTTTTCCTCCAGTATTATTATTATTGAAGCCAATCTCAGACAATGTATCATTTCATCAGAAATATTCAGCGCTCTAAAAGATAATGGTATTCTCATACCTAAAAAGTAATGAAAACTCAAAAAAAAAAAAAGTAATGAAAACTCATTAATGTCATTAGATATCTAGTAAGAACTCAAATCTCCAAATACCCCATAAATGTCATAAATTATTTTTTAGTTTGCTTACTTTAATCAGAATCCAAGTAAGATGTGTGTCTCATGGTCATGTGATAAGTCTTTAAGTCTCTTTTAATCTTTAACCGTTAACATTCCTTGAACTCTTTTATTCCTTGCAATTAACTTGTTAAGGGACCTCTTTTATTTTTTAAGAGGTAGAAGAACATAGCGGTAAACTGTCTCTGGAATCTTGGCTCCACCACAAGCCTTGTGACCTTGACCAAGTTAGTCAAACCTCTGTCAGCACAGGGGTACTGGTAAATGTTTAACAACCAGTCTGGGCACGGGGCAGGGGGTAGGGGCATGGGCAGAGTTCAAGCCCTAATTTGTACACTGGCCAATTTTTATGGTATAACTGCCTCCACCATGGTAGATGCAAGCCACCAACGTGATGTTGCAAAATGGAAAGCTGGGATGAGACTGTGAAGTTACACATTATTACACAATATTTCCTTCGTATGGGTACAACAGATGTATACCACCTCCAGAGCACAGATGATAGTGAAAAGTAATAAAATAATTAGGAAGTGATAAATTTGAATAGCTATTACCTTTGTTTATAATATAATTTAATTATAGTTTATGTATTTAATTGTTTAATATTTTGGCTACGCTGGGTCTTCATTGCTGCATGAGTTTTTCTCTAGCTACTCCCTAATTGCAGTGCATGGGCTTCTCACTGTGGTGGCTTCTGTCGTTGCGGAGCACAGGCTCTAGGGCACGCAGGCTTCAGTGGTTGTGGCCCATGGACACAGTAGCTATGGCCCCCAGGGTCTAGAGCACAGGTTCAACAGTTGTGGCCCACGGGCTTCATTGCTCCACAGCATGTGGGATCTTCCTGGCCCAGGGATCAAACGTGTGTCTCCTGCATTAGCAGCAGGATTCTTCACCACTGAGGCACCAGGGCAGCCCCATATATTTAACAGTTGTGTGTAACTGCTAGCTTGCCAAACTCCTTAAAGTTTACCGGTCAGTGCTGGTTCCTGCACACAGCTGTCTCTAAGTCTTGTCTCTCTTACCTGTGAAATGGCAGACATAATAGCAATGAGGCTTAGCGGTGAGGATGGAAGGAGATGGTCCATTTGAGCAAACAATACAGATTCGGAGCATGCACCTGGTCTGGTGGACATCAAATAGAGAATTACTCGCCCTGGCTGGCAGGGAAAGCAGTGATGTTGGGGCTTGTGATCACTAGATACAGTTTTCAGAATTCTCAGCCACCGAGACTCCAGGAATTGGCCCTTGGGCCTGTCTTGGTCACCACACAAATTCCAACTGCCCGAAAGAAATGCACTTTCAGCAAGCTGATTCAGGCTTGCTCCACCCTCCACTTTACACAGAGGCCACTCAAACTGTTTGATAAAGTCAAGACCCTTCTTTTGAGATAGATCAGGTTACCATCAAGGTGATTCTTGCTTCTAATGGTCTGCAAACAGGTTCTCAACTGCTAACCCCTCCAGCCTCTGGGGACACTGGGCCAAGCTGATGAGAAGAGTCAACAAAAGCACCAGAGCCTCAAGGGTTGAGAGAAGCTAAAAGAAAGAGGCTGGAGTTAGGAGGGCCCATTTCTAGTTAACGAATTGAAGCTCAATTCCAAGCTGAGTGCCCAACATCCACAGTAGTTCCCCAAACAGCCTGTGGCCCCCTCCTGGAGGTCTGAGATTCTCAGGAGGCCCAGAGTTTAAGTCGGGGGCAGGAGATTTCATAGGCACACCAATCATTTTCCACAGAATAAGTAAATAAAAGATGCAGGATGGAGTGGCACTAAATCTTCCAGTTGCTAGGCCACCACTTCCCATCTGTGAGTGTGATCTTGGACAAGTTACTGAACCTCTCTGAGCCTCCATTTCCTCATCTATACAATGGTTTCCACTCTGTGAGACTGTGGGATGAACAGAAGACAATGTGTACACAGCACTTAGGAAAACACCTGGCACATAACAAGTACACAATAAATAGTGGCTGCTAGGGACTTCCCTGGTGGTCCAGTGGTTAAGACCACGCTTCCAGTGCAAGCGGCATGGGTTCAGTTCTTAGTGGGGATCCCACCTGCCATGAGATGTGGTCAAAAAGAAAAATAGTAGCTGCTAATAATTATTTAATGCTTGTAGATTCTGTCATAATTAATAAAACACTAATCTCTTTAGAGATACATTTAATTTAAAGTAGCTTTTAATTTCCATGTACTGTTTCATTCAAAAGATATTCAAGGTATTATAGGGAAGGTCTTTGGGGTGTTTTGACTTTAAGAAAGTGTCCTTATTCCTGGGGAACCACTGATCTAGCCTCTAGGAGAGCAGCACTTTCTCTATGCACCTCAGGAGGTCTCGAACCCACAAAAAGTGACAATGTTTTTTGCACAGCTAACATGGGAAGAAAAAAAAAGCCATAGGGATCAAACAGCATGATCTTAGCTATCAAGAAGACAGAGGCTGGGATGAGGTGGAATGGAAAGGTGTACCACTCTTAAGAGAAAAACTGATTAGAAAACATATCATCAGAGTGTTCTTTTTCCCCTTAGTGGTGCCCACAAAATCTTTCTAAGCACTTTCACGTGGAAAGAATATTTAACATGAAAATAGGAATTTGCTGACACTCAGAAATGTCCATCTCTGTCTTGGTGTTCAAGGCACAAAATGCCTTCCTTTGGTTCTAAACATTGCCATGACGCAGGGTACAGCCCTGTGAATAGGGTGAGCCCATTTATGTGGAAGTGTATGCCTAGAAAGAGTCCATGGAAGGTTACTGCCTGAAACAGCAAACAGTGGTTAGCTCAGAGGTGCAAAATTCGGATATAAGAATAGCTTTTTCTTACTTCATTACTTCAGGATAAAGTCTTGTGACAATCATGAACTACGTTTTCTACTTTTTAAATTTAGATATAACTTACAACGTAAAAGTGTACAGATACACAGACTGTTCTAACAAATGCATATACCCATGGAATCCACAGCTGCATCGAGATATTGAACACTTTTAACACCCCCAAAAGTTCCCTCATGCCCCATCCCAGTTAATCCTTTTCTTCTCTACCCCTTCTAGCCCCCTATTCTTCCAGCCTCTGCAAGCAAACACTACTCTGATTTCTAGTTTTACCTGACCTAGAACTTCATATAAACAGAACCATACAGAATGAACTCTTGTATCTGAGTTCTTCCACTCATCATAATGTCTGAGATTCATTATTCATACTGATACATTTGTGGTCAAATTTATCAGTAGTTGATTCCTCCTTGCCTAGAAAACACCATGAACAGAAAAGCCTGGCGAGTTATAATCCATGGGGTCACAAGGGGTTGGACACAACTTAGCGACTAAACCACATTGTATTGGTGAGTAATATTCCGTGACATAAACCACAGTTTATGTAGCCATCTGGCAATGGATACCTGTGTTGTATTTAGTTTTTTATTATTTTGAATAAAGATGCAAAAAAAAAAATTTATGTCCAAGCCGTTTTGAAGGCATATGTTTTCTCTCTCTTAGGCAAATGTCTAGGAGTGGGATTGCTGGATTCAAGTTGACTGTTTTATGCATTCCTACTCAGGGCCTCACGAGCCACTGTCAGGATGAAATGGAGGCAAAGAGAGTTGGGGAGAAAAAAGTAAATCTGGAATGAGGAGGATGTGGCATTGTAAGGCAGAAGATAGCATAGAGGGTGACTTGGGAGGCCTCTGATTTCAGCCCCAAACTGGCTCTTCGTCTTTGGGGAAATCAGTAACTCAGGGGGACTTCCCTGGTGGCCCAGTCATTAAGACTCTGAGCTTCCACTCTAGGGGGTGCAGTTTTGATCCTTGGTCTGGGAACAAAGATTCCACATGCTGCAGTCGAGCTTAAAAAACAAAAGCAATTACTCACGGTCCTGGGTTTCTCATCTGGAAAAGAGGAGCAAAAATGCTAGAGATGGAAGGTAGGAGCAGACCTTTTCAGGTAGACACACCAAGAATGCAGCAAGGATGGGGTCATTATCAGACCTCTTGCCCTTTGAGGTGGGAAAACATGGTCAGCATCCCCACTGGTGAGCATCCATGAGGAATAGGTATTGTTCATCACGACTTTCTGTATGTGGCTAGGGGAGAAAGAAGGAAGGATGAGTCTAGCTCTGCGCAGTCTCCGGCTCACAGTTTACCAGGACCAATTTCCTGTCTTCTGAAACTCTTTTTCCTTCCTCCACAACCCAGCAGAGCAGGGTATCCAAACACAGATTTCACAGACCAATATCTAAATTCTCTGGTGGGATGAGCTTGGTGCTGATGGGAGCGGTGTGCTATGTGGACGATCGAGGAAGGTATGGGGAATGCCCTTTAGTGCTTGTCCAGGGGAGCAGTGCCGGTGAGCCTTTAGCCCTGGACCGGGGGCAGGCAATGAGAGGATCCCAGGGGGTCATTGATCACTATCTACCAGGCCCTGTGGTTACTCCTGGGTTTGGTTTTCCCTGCTGCACTTAGATCTCCTAGATGTCTGGAGAGCTGTGTTTGCACTTCGTATCTCCACAAGTTCCCTGGAAATAGTGAGGGTCCTTTGAGTTGTGGCTTTTTGTTCTGTTTTGTTTTCTTGGTCCGACCACAGCACGGGGGCTTCCCAGGGGCATCAGCCATAAAGAACCTGCCTGCCAATGCAGGAGACGCTGGAGACACAGGTTCGATTCCTGGATTAAGAAGATCCCCTGTAGAAGGAAATGGCAACCCACTCCAGTATTCTTGCCTGGAAAATTCCATGGACAATGGTGCCCGGTGGGCTAAAGTCCATAGGGTCACAAAGAATTGGACACAACTGAGTGACTGAGCAGGCACACACACAACATGCAGGATCTTAGTTCCCTGACCAGGGATCAAACCCACACCCCCTGGACTGGAAGTGTGGAATTTTAACCACTGGACTGCCAGGAAAGTCCCTCCTTGGACTACTGAATAAATGAACAAACTATCCTTTTTGTGACTTCAAGTTGGGAAGAAAAGAAGCTGAAACAACATTTTTAAGGTCATTCAGGTTGGTTGTCCCCCTGAGTGACCAAGCACTGGGATCATTCTTTGCTGAGCTCTAGATTTTCCTGCTGCTCATTCCAATACAAGTCTCAAAATTCTAAGTCCCTTCCCTGAAAATTTTCCCTTTGTTTACAGGCAGGAATAGTTCCCCTCTGTGTTCCTGCCTCTGGCAAGATCTTAAACATCATCAGGGCAGAAAATTACACAAAGTAAATAGAACTTGGGGCAGTGGGGTGGGAAGAAGAGAGGTGGATGTGAGCCTTAGGATTTTACAGGTTCCCACACCTGGCCCAGGGTGTGGCTCTGGTCACAGTAATTTCTCCTGGATCTCTTAGCTCTTATTTTGTCAAAATGACTTACCCTCGCTTTCCCCTCCTCCCTCCTGAAGGCTTGGCCTTGGGAGGGAGATGGTTTGGCACCTATAAGAAAGGCAGGAGCAGGAGAGAAGGCAAGGGCCTGATGCTAACGCCCACTGCAACTCCTGCACAAAGGCTGAGGCCCCTCTGATGACAGCCCCCAGGGAGCAATGGACTTAGACGTGGACTTAGATTTTCGTTTCAAAAAAAAAAAAAAAAAAAATCAGCAGAGCTTGGAAAGTAAACTCAGGTTCTTTGGATTGCAGTCCTGGCCACTGCTAACCAGGGTAGCCTGGACAGGCCACTTCAAGTCCAGGGGCCGCAGGGAGCCTTCCTTCAGACACCCAGGGAGAGCAGCAAGATAAAACTGACAGAGAAAAGAGACACAGAAGTACAGAACAGACTTTTGAACTCTGTGGGAGAAGGTGAGGGTAGGATGTGACTGGATATCTGCATGGGGACAACTCCATGCTAAGGAATGAGAATGAATGGATGGGGTGAACTGCCTCTGCATGGCCACCTTGGGGAAGAAAAAGAATATTGTCCCAGTGAGCAATGCAGCAGGAACCATTCAAGTGAATCTCAAGAAATCTGAAATCTCTCCCCAATCCTTTTGCTCCATGAAAGTGAAAGTCTTAATTGTTCAGTCATGTCCAACTCTTTGTGACCCCATGGACTGTAAACTACTAGGTTCCTCTGTCCATGGAATTCTCCAGGCAAGAATACTGGATTGGGTTGCCATGCCCTCCTCCAGAGGATGATCCCAACCCAGGGACTGAACCTGAGTCTCCTGCGTTGCAGGTAGATTCTTTACAGTCTGAGCCACCAGCGAAGCCCCTTTTTCTCTGTGTAGAAGGAAAAAGCTGTTACCATGTGGTTTTACTGAAAGCATTCAGTCTCACTCAGCCTAGACTCATTTTGCTTATTTTCTGGTCTCCTTAACATTTCTTCAACAGCTGTGATTCTTAGAACTTCATGGACTCAAACCCACTCCTTAAACTCTGCATCCGGTTGGTTTTGTTGTTGTTGTTTGTTTTTTGGCCACACATACAGCATGCAGGGTCTTACTTCCCCAACCAATGATTGAACCCATGCCCCCACATTGGGAGCATGACATCTTAACCACTGGACCACCAGGGGAATCCCTCTGCCTTCTGTTTTGTCTTATTGAATTTTCACTTTCCAACCCCAGGTGGGGGAAAGCCTTCTCATCTCTGATTTTAAAATTTATTAGAGAATTTCTACTATTGAAGATGTACCATGCATTGGGAGAACAGATTGCTTTCATTGTTGGATTAACAAACTCTATCAGTAGCAACAAGTAGCATGACAAGGTCCTACTCATCAGAAACCTCTTTGCAATGTTAAAAACAAAACAACAAAACCCCTGAGGTCTTTGTAATTCATGGAGGATAAAGATTTAGACAAAACTTCAGGTAACAAGTAGGAGAATAACAGCAGTGAAAGTAATTAAATAATATATAGCTAGTGTTTAGAAGAACTTTTTGAAAATATTCTAAAGAAGAATCCTCCCACACTTTCCTTAATAAGACACCTCATGTATGATTACTCATGTCTCCTTCCTTATCATCAGCATTATATGCAAGAACTTTTTAAAAATTTACAACGATTTCCATTTTGTGGGTGCCTAGACACAGAGAACTGAGTTGAGGTTAATTCTTTCTCTGGTCAACCAGAAGGCCTTGGGTGTGCCGTGATGGAGAGCAGTCACTAGCTAAAATCCACTGCTCTCCATCACGGCACACCCAAGGCCTTCTGGTTGACCAGAGAAAGAATTAACCTCAACTCAGTTCTCTGTGTCTAGGCACCCACAAAATGGAAATCGTTGTACTTGGGGAAGAACAAGAGGACAAGATGAGATGAAAAGGAAGTATGTTTAAAATGGATAAAAGGAGGTACGTTTTTCCCACTATACACAAGTGACCTGGGGAACTCACTGCAGCAGGATATTAAGATCAATGGTGAAGATTTGTGTTTTAAAAGATTAGGCATTTCACATGCATATCATCAACAGCCACACACAATAGGATGAAAGTAAGATGGATGAAAGTTCTCAAGCTTCAGTGCAGAAGCTGATCACCAACTGGGTTAGGTGAAAAGAAAAAAGTTATCTACTCAAGTAAGATTTCACACAAGGGCAGAATTGGGGGGATTCCAGGCATCGCTGCCAAGTAACACCACTCCAAAATAGTGGTGTAAAACAACAGGCATTTTATTATGTGCCTGGATACTGTGGGTCAGGAATTTGCAGAGGGCACAGTAGGGATGGATGATATCTGTGGCCTCAGTTGGGAAGATTTGAACAGCTGGGGGTGACTTGAGGCTGGAGGCTGGAATCATCTGGAAGCTTCTTTACTCATATATCAGACACCTAACCTGGAATGACTTGAAAGCTCACTCGACTGGGACTGTCAACTGGAGCCACATCTTATGCAGGTGTCAAGTGGGTGTCCCAATCAAAGGCACTTCCAAAAACCAGGTGCCCCTAGGGAACCAGGTAGAAGCTACATGGCCTTTTATTACCTATCTGTGAAAACCCCATTGCATTACTTCCAACATAGTCTGTAAGTCAAAGCCATCACAAGTCCATTGAGATTCAAAAGGAGGAGACTTAGGACCTTTTACATCCCTCCCTTATGGGGAATTGCAGAAAAATATGTAGGATGGGAGACGTTTTTGCAGTCATCTTTAGAAAATGCAGTCTCCCAAGGAATGATTGGGTGATATGAGGTTGCAAGAACACAAAATCTAGTGGGAAAAACTGACGTATAAAGAGATAATCACAGCACAATAAAATAAATATCAAGGTAGTTATTTCCCCTCTTTTATAAGACTCCTTTTTTTTTTTTTTCTTTTTTGGTCCCTTTTATAAGAGTCATCACATTTAAATTTTTTCATTCATTTTCTGTCTTCCACTAGATTGGAATCTCCATGCATTTAGTTCCCTACCATAACCCCTGTACCTAAAACATTACCAAGCAACAAATAGGTGCTCAATAAATATTTGTTGAAAGAGTAAGTGCTGTAATAGAGAAGCAGTAGAAGGACTGAGGAAGTAAAGGCAACAACAAAGAACTCAGCTTGATGGAAATGGCATTTAAGTGGGTCTTGAATGCTTTTGAAGGATAGATACAATTTTTCTGGTAAAAGGAGAGGAATAAATTTTTGTCTTTAAATCTCCTCCAGAGTCTTCCATTAGCCCAGTTTAAGTGGGCAGATCCTCATCCTAAATATACAGATTTCATATAGTAGTTACAATGTTCTTGGTTGAAAGAGAAGGGAAAGAGGAACTCAGATGGATTAAGAAATAAGTAGTGTATTGTGTCACATAACAAGAAGTCTGGAGGCCTGCGGTCCAGGCAGCCTCAATGCCATCCTTCCTCATGGGGTCAGCTTGGTACTTTCACGGCTGCAAGCTGGCACCTACAGTGGTAGACATCACAGGCGGACAAAACAATACCCAGCAGGGGAGAAGACTGTTTCTTCTTTGGAATAAATCTTTCCCTTAATCCCCTGACAGATTACCTCACACTGGCCCCCATGGCATGCTTTATTGGCCACAATTGTGTCCCATGCACACATGTCACCCAAATACTGATAAGAAAAAGGGGAGCAACATGAGCAAATGGACTAGTCACACGTTACTCCTAGGGGTGTGCTGGAAGTTCCTGCTTATCCTAAAACACAGGGCTGTTCAGTAAAGGGTGGACACCCCAAAAGAACGAAACAAACCATTGGGGTTTAGTTAGAAGAAGAAAAGAGAGGTGACTCTTTAGCATATAATCAACCGTACATGGAAGTTCCCAAAACTTTCGCCTTGGAGAAGGTTAAGGTTTTGTTTTCTTTGTAGACAGATATTATCTAACGTTTCTATTTATTCTTTTTCATGCTTTTTGCTCCTTTCCTTTCTCCTTCCGTATAAGTAACTAGTTGAATAAATCAAGTGCTGTATCAAAAGGAAAGAGTGTTATGTGTAGAGTGTATATATAAGTGGAATTAGTCAAAAATACGTTGATTATACATGAGTGCACTTTCAGGTAAAAACCTTGATTCAGATGCTTCTGATGGCCTAGCCATGCCCAGCTGCTCACCACTTATATCATACACTTTCATGGCCTTGTGCCTTTTATTTGTACCAATTTTTCTGTCTAGGAAGTCCTTCCAGTTGCCTCACCTGTAGTAGATACTGGGGATTGCCTTTCTAGCCTCCATTCTGCTGCTAAGTCCCTTCAGTCGTGTCTGACTCTGTGCGACTCCATAAATGTCAGCCCACCAGGCTCCCCCATCCCTGGGGTTCTCCAGACAAGAACACTGGAGTGGGTAGCCTCCATTCTATCCTTCTAGCAATTTACTTAAAGAGATTGGGAATTGTGAAACTACTTCTTGCAGACTCCCTTGCAGCTAGGATCTGGCTCTGAAGTAAGTTCAGTCAATGAGGTACACTTGTGGGAGATTTGGAGACAGATGCAAGAAGAAGGTATCATTCTGCTGCTGGTGCTGCTGGCAAGCAAGGTTTCAGCAATAATCCTAAGAGGCATTTAATGCTGTTGGACTCCATGTCCTGTTTTGGGGTCTAGTCACCAGTTTCATGGGTGTGAAGAGCTGTTGCTGCAGAAGCACCATCCCGACTTCTGGAACACAGCTACTGTGGTGGGCCCTTGAACTCAATAGCCCAGGAGTAGCCCCCTGACTTCTGGCCCCCAGCCCATCAATTTTGTAAGCCTCTGCTTGATTCTCAGTATTAAATCTTTCTCTATTTGAAATACCTAGAGTGCTTTCTGTTTCCTGTGCTAAACCCTGACTCATAGATCACCTAATTCACGTTTAGCCTGCTAGACACCAGATTGGGCCAGATGCCCCCTCTGTCCTCCTTCCATGCTCTTCCTGCTGAGCCATGCCTCTTCACCTTTGTACCCCAACACCAGTGCTTGGCTCACAGCACGTGCAGTGTCAATATTTACTGAACTGAAACTTCCTCTGCCAAGATACTAGGAAGGTCCTGAAATCTAGACAAAGGTTTAGATTATGCCCATCTCATGCCTGTTCTGCAAAGTCCAAAGGACAAGTTCATTCTAGACTACAACTGCAATTCTAGAGGAATCCAGAGCCCTCAGCAATTCCATACTTTAGCCCACTACACAAGAAGTCACACCAGAATTGAAGATCCAACCTGGTGCCCAGGAAAAGGATGATAAGGAGCAAGGGAAGCTGCTTATCTCAAGAACTATGATCTGGTGGTTCTCAGGACCTTCTACTGCTGGGCCTACAACAGGGCCTGCAATTAGCGGCATAGGCTTTGGAGTGAGCAAAACCCAAGTTGGAAGGTATGTGTCCCTGTGTAGCAAGTTATTAACCTGTCTGGACCTCAGATTCTTCATCTATAAAATGAGGTTGATAATATCAACCTCACAGGATTCTTGGAGTAGAAGAGATTATATATGTAAAGTGCTTAGCAAAGTGTGTGAAACATTGGAAATGTCCAGTACCCATCCATCAGTGGCTTTTATTATGGTCACCACTGTTCTTGACTGTGCCATCACTATAAAATTCTGTTACATATTTTTTTACTTTGCATACATATATTTTCCTTCAGCCCAAACAGACACACACACAATCAGACTAGAATACGCTTTTCTATATCCTCTCCCGAGATGTTCCATTTTGTATTCTGTTGTGATTAACCCTTTTTTGCAGAAGATCCATTTAGGCACAAGACTGGGGCTGTGCTGAGAAAAAACAAAAACCATTTGTGTCAGTGGTTCTCAACCCTACCTGAAGTTCAGGATCACTTGAGAGTTAGAACACAACAAAAATAAACAAAACAAAAGCAAGAAACAACGTGTGGGTCCCTCAGCCAGAGACTCTGATTCAATAGGGCCCAAGCATCAGTATTTCTTAAGGCTCCCTACGTGCTTGTAATGCACCTGAGAGCCACTGCTCAGTGGGGAAAAGATTAGTACGTCTATTGCCTCTGGGAAAGAGGAAAGCAGCTCTTACTTTTCTATAATCTCCACTACAGTGGCAGAGGGAAGAGGACTAAAGATTATAGTTACATGATTCCACTTACAATGTGAACAAGGCATTCTTATTATGAACTTGGATAAATGACTCATGTTAATCCTTTGGTTAGTGTCATGGTTTCTCCTTTAGAGGTGTCTCATGAGAAGAGGAGTGATTAAAAATGCTCTAGGACATGAAAAAAACTAGTCTGGAAATACCCAGTTGGCTTATAGGTATTTGTTCTGTGCCAGCTCTGTGTAAGCTTGCACACTTTTGGGCTGATTGCTGATGTCAGGTGAATGTACTTTGTACTTTGATCCAGAGCAAGTGAAATGATCCCTGCTTTGGCATAAAATCTAGCTAATATCTAAATACTAGAGACAGTTGGTGACAGCTGGAAGTGTGCTTGGACATAAAGTACAAGCCTACCTCATTTTACTGTGCTTCGCAGATATTGCTTTTCTTACAAACTGAAGGTTTGTGAAAACCCTGAGTTGTCAGATGATTACTAGTATTATTTAGAGAGAAAATATTTTTTAATTAAGGTATGTGCATTTTTTAGACATAATGCTATTGCACACTTAAGAGACTGGAGAATAGTATAAACATCAGTTTAGACACTATTGGAAAAGCAAAGAATTTGTGTGATTCAGTTTATTGTGATATTTGTTTTATTGCAGTAGTCTGGAATCAAACCCATAAAATCTCTGAGGTATGCCTATACATCTAAAAACTGCAACTTTTTTTCCCATTTTTAAAGTGACACAAAAAAGAAAATAAAGAAGAGTACTGTGCTAATTCACTTCAGTCATGTCTGACTCTTTGTGGCTCTGTGAGCCTGCTAGGCTCCTCTGTCCATGGGATTCTCTAGGCAAGAATACTGGAGTGGGTTGCCATGCCCTCCTCCAGGGGATCTTCCAGACCCAGGGATCGAACCCACGTCTCTTATGTCTCCTGCATTGGCAGGTGGGTTCTTTACCACTAGCACCACCTGGGAAGCCCAAAGAAGAGTGGAGAAACAGAAAAATACAATAAAGCCAGTAGAAACTAATAATAGAATTACATAGCGTTCGTTACAAGGTGCAAGGCATGGTTCTAACCCTTTACTACGTAAATGCATTTACTCCTCTCTACAGCTCTACAAGGTAAATAACTATTTGTGACTCCACTTTACAGATGAAGAAAGAGGATCTGGTGCTGTTAGGCGACTTGTCCAAGGTGGCACAGCTAGTAGAGGGAGAGCCACGGTCTGGACGCATGTTGCATTCACAGGGCCTGGTCAACCTCAGAGACAGCGCATAATATAAGCTTTATTCACGAATTCAATACCACTTGCTAAAGTTAAAAAAGTTACTCTCAGTTGCCATTCACTCATCCATTTATTTCACAAATATTTATGGAAGGCATCTATGGGCAGCATACTGTTCCACACTGGGTTATCAAGATATTGAAGAGTAACAGAGGCTAATCGTCCAGTCATCCCTATAGCACTAAACTCTCAAGTGTCTCCCCAGAATAATTACACAGTTATAATCAACAAAAGTCTTAAGATTAGAAATGCAGTAACTATTCCCTGAATACAAAATCCAACACTGATAACTTCAAAACTTTTGGAGTGTTACTAGATGGAATGTTTAGCTTACTAGATGGAATGTTAAGCATGACCCTCCGTATTTTCATCAATTAATAAGTACACCTGGGACAATAATTTAAGTTGAATCTCATAAATTTCACTTTGGAGTAACATGCTTAATATAGCAGTAGTGTCTTCAACTCAGAAATTTGATGCTTTTGGATGGATGGATAGATGAATGGATGGTTAGATGGAAGACAGATAAGTGAATTAATAGGTGAAAAGGCATAGCAATGTTCTAGTTGCTTAAAAATTGCATCTTTAAAAATAAAGATGTGTTTTCCAGTTTTGTTAAACAGTAACTATTACTCAGGAGAAAAATCAAGATTTCTGCCCTTTCCATGGACTAAATATGTAATTTCAAGCAAGTCATTATGGTGCCAATTCTATCAGATTGTTGTGAGGATTAAATGAGCTAACTGAAATGAATTATGTAGCACATAACTCATGTTAAACAGCATATTTTAAACTGCCTTTAAAGTGAGGTAATATAGGTGAAAAAGCAAAAATTCAAATGACATGAAAAGCTATACAATGCAAAATAACTTTCTTTTGGCCAAATTTTCCCACTGTTATTACTATTATAATACTCTTATTAGAGATCTCCAAGCAAAAATAACACCCTGTTGACTGAAAAGGGAAAAGCTTACAGACCAGGAGATAACATCCTTTGAGTCAGAACCAAGTGAAATAACACATGTATTCTGGCTAAATTCCAGCATGAGTGATTAACATTCTCCAACTTCAAATAATTTTTATCATTAGCCAACACTTGTCCATCCCCAATAATACACACTTTGCATAAAGGCCACAGAACGAGGCAGCCTCTCTTGGCATGTTCACAATCTGTGCATACTTTCCACTGAGGGTTTCCCTCTCTTTTGGATTGCTATTCCATAGCTGAAAACTCCCACTGCTTTCACCCCTGGGATGTTTGCCGACACTGACTGCCAAGTAGTTCCCCAAAACAAACAAACAAACAAAATATATAAGCACAGGTACAATCACAGGGAATGAATATAAGTAGTATACATTTTAAACATATTTATTAATAGTTTTGATGTTTGTGAAGCGATTGATATTTAACTTTGAGGCTGGAATTAACACACATATTCTTCATTACAAGTCTTGTTGATAAGCAGGGAGGAGAGGACTGTTCTGCAATTTAGTTTCCCAGTCTATGTAAGTGGGATACAGGACACAAGAATGACAATAGCCGCGGTGTGTCTTGGTCCTTTAGTCCAGTCCTAAGTATTTTGAGAACTCAGGCCCTCCTGCCCTTTTTTCAACCTTCTTCCCAGTAGAAGGAAGGGGCTGGGGAAAGGGAAACAATTCAAACCCTCTTTGTAAGCGTGTGAATGAATTTCAAGAATGCCAAACACCTCAGTCTTCCAGCCTAATTAGAACACGTAGAAAAGAGGCATTTTCAGGACATTTAAAACTTGCAGCATAACAACCCATCTGGAGAGCGCCACAGTGCGTCCCAGTGGTTGGGGCTCCCAGCAGGTCTTCCCGTGGGCTCCCGCTGCTCCGTGTGCCCCGGATCCCTGGCGGCCAGCGGTGTAGGCCTCGGGAGCGACCGGGGCTGGCGGGGTAGGGGTAGGGGGTACAGCCCCGTGCATTACACCGCCGGAGCCAGTGTTGCTTTTCTCTGCAGGCAGCTTCGGAACTGCCTGGATTTTTAACCCGATAAACTGATAAAGGACTAGCATGTTTGGAGTCTTCCAAAGACGGAAAGAAAATCACTTTCTTGTTGCAACAGTAAGATTTTGTTACGAAATGCAAAAGTAAAGGTTAAAGCCTGGGAGATAACCAGTAGAATATGAGGCGGGGGGGGGGGGGAGGGGAAAGAGGTGGTAGAAATTGTGGATGTCGCGGCCCAACTATCTCGATTCGAATCCCGGGTTTCTCGATTGGAATCCCGGGTTTCCCATTTGAGCGCCTACTCTGCGCCAGGCGCTCGGAATACCGTGCTGAACAAGATTATCTACGTTGTGGTTTTCTTGGGGGGCATTAACATTAGCTCGGTTGCCTTGGTCAAGTTTCTAAACTGTTTCTTCACCTGTAAGGAGTGTCTGATTCATAGAATTATTTTAAAGATCTGAGACATCCTGTATTAAGATGTGAATGACGAACGCGCTGTCCGACACAGTTAGGACTTGGTAAGTGTTTGTTCCTCTCTAAATCTGAGCTCACCGGGTGTGAGGGTGGCTGCAGAGTGGAGACAGGTGCCACGGTTAAGAGTGATTCTTTGAGCAGTCTTTTAAACAAGCGCTGGACTGTAAGGATACTTAACTGCTGAGAAGAGATCTGGTAGGTGCCCTGGAAGCAAGCGTTCATAAGCTAGAACATTACGGGAAAGTGAGCCCCGCATAAGCGGGAATCAGCAGAGAACTCTGGAGGGACTTCTAGGGTTTCCCGCTCAGGGTCTCAAGAAGGCGTGATTAGCATTCGCCCCGCCCCCCCCGCCCCCCCCCGCCCCCCCATAGCTTCCCGGCCGGCGATTGGCCAGCGCTCCTCGGCTACCCGCTCAGGGCTGGACCCGAGGGCTCCTGGGGCGAGGCCGAACCGGCGGGGCAGTGGGCGGGGATGCACGGAGAGTGTGGCGGGGCGGCCCACCAACCGAGCCCCAGCGCGAAGGGGCGGGGCCAGGGCGGAGTCTCCCGGCGGGCATTAGAAGCAGGTGACCCGGGCGGGGCGGGAGAGGCCAGTCCGCCCGCGACCGTGACTCTGCTGTGGCCACCGCCGCCGCCGCCGCGTGCAGTTCAATACCGGGCGGAGGTGGGCGAAAGGG
Organism: Muntiacus reevesi; assembly: GCF_963930625.1. NCBI lineage: Eukaryota > Metazoa > Chordata > Mammalia > Artiodactyla > Cervidae > Muntiacus > Muntiacus reevesi. The sequence goes on along the minus strand of NC_089260.1, from coordinate 79,438,966 downwards.
TGTTAGAGTGCGGGGGAGGAGCCGAGCCCGGCGCGTCCCGGGAGCACCGCCACCGCCCCCAGGAGTCCGCTTGGAGCGCGGAGCCCCCTGCAGGGGAGGAGGCCAGCGGCAGGCGGGCTGGACGCGGCGGCGGGCGCGCACCGTGCAGTTCCGGCAGGGCCAGCGCTGGCTGCTCGCGGTGCTGTGAGGTGGCGGGATCCGCCAAGCGCCTTCCTCTCGCCCAGGTGCACCAGGCGCACTCGCCCCTCTGTCCAGCTCTCAGACCCTGGTGGAACACACGGCCTGTCCCCGCCCTGCCCCCGCCCGGATCAGGCGGGGAACCCCGGAGGAGGAGAGGGCGAGTGACCGGTCTGCGGCGACCTCGTTCAGGGGGCGACCCCCTCTCTGAGACGCCCCCACCTGCTGCCATGTGCTGCTGCCTCGGATACCCAGCCTCTCGCCAAACTTGCCCGATGCCAGTCCGTCTCTGAGAAACGGGGAGTGTCCCAGAGACGGGGGACCCAGGCTGGCTACGGACTATCTGCTTCTCTCCGGATTCTAGGAGGTGAGAGCCCCCGCCTTCCCCTTCTCCTCATTCTTTTCCCTACCCCTCAGCCCTTTTCCTGGGGGGCTGAGCGCTATGACCTCGGCAGGCCCAGGGAAAAGGGAGGAAGGGTGAGGGACGGGGAGTCTGTAGTTGTGTTCCAGGAGGTGAAGGGGAGGGAAGGGAGAGAGGTTAACTTAGAGATTTGGAGACCGCTTGCGGGATTGTACCATTGACGCCCCTCTAATTGGGAGTGGTTGCCATTTTTCTTCTTCCCCACTTTTTTTTTTTTTTAAAGAGTACTTTCCCCAGAATCGGAGCCTAACCGTCCCTCTCCAGCCCTGTCCAGCGAAGAGCTGAGCGCTCCCTGCGGAGGTAGCGTCCTCCCGAAACAGTTGGTCTTTGGACGGATTTCTTGAAAAAGAAACCAACAGGTTGCCAGCCCCGGCGCCACACAAGTCCGCGGAGAGGGAAGCTCCGATCCCGGTTTCCTCCTGCCTGAGCTGGCCCCAAGCGGGCTGCGGGAGACGCGGGGAGGGAGGGGGCTATGGCTCGGCCTGACCCGTCCGCGCCGCTTTTGCTGCTGCTGCTGCTCTTCCTGGCGCAGCTGGTGGGCCGGGCGGCCACCGCCTCCAAGGCCCCAGCGTGCCAGGAGATCACAGTGCCCATGTGCCACGGCATCGGCTACAACCTGATGCACATGCCCAACCAGTTCAACCACGACACGCAGGACGAGGCGGGCCTGGAGGTGCACCAGTTTTGGCCGCTGGTGGAGATCTACTGCTCTCCGGACCTGCGTTTTTCCTGTGCTCCATGTACACGCCCATCTGCCTGCCAGACTACCACAAGCCGCTGCCGCCCTGCCGCTCGATGTGGTAGCCGCCAAGGCCAGCTGCTCGCCACTCATGCGCCAGTACGGCTTTGCCTGACCAGAACTCATGAGCTGCGACCGCCTCCCAGTGCTGGGTCGCGACGCCGAGGTCCTGTGCATGGATTACAACCGCAGCGAGGCCACCACGGCTCCCCCCAGGCCCTTCCCGGTCAAGCCCACCCTCTCCAACCTGCCGGGGTCGCCGGCCTCAGGGAGCGACTGCGCCGCCGGGGGCCGTCGGTGTTCATGTGCAGCGAGCCCTTCGTGCCCATTCTGAAGGAGTCACACCCTCTTTACAATAAGGTGCGGACGGGCCAGGTACCCAACTGCGCGGCGCTCTGCTACCAGCCGTCCTTCAGCGCCGAGGAGCGCACGTTCGCCACCTTCTGGGTCGGCCTGTGGTCTGTGCTGTGCTTCATCTCCACCTCCACCACAGCGACCACCTTCCTCATAGACATGGAACGCTTCCGCTACCCGGAGGGCCCCATCATTTTCCTGTCAGCCTGCTACCTTTCCGTGTCGCTGGGCTTCCTGGTGCGCCTGGTGGTGGGCCATGCCAGCCTCTCCTGCAGCCGCGAGCACAGCCACATTCACTACGAGACAACGGGGCCTGCGCTGTGCACTGTCGTCTTCCTGCTGGTCTACTTCTTCGGCATGGCCAGCTCCATCTGGTGGGTCATCCTGTCACTCACCTGGTTCTTGGCGGCCGGCATGAAGTGGGGCAACAAGGCCATCGCGGGCTACGCGCAGTACTTCCACCTGGCCGCGTGGCTCATCCCCAGCATTAAGTCCATCACCGCGCTGGCCCTGAGCTCCGTGGACGGGGACCCGGTGGCCGGCATCTGCTACGTGGGGAACCAGAACCTGAACTTGCTGCGCGGCTTCGTGCTGGGCCCGCTGGTGCTCTACCTGCTGGTGGGGACGCTCTTCCTCCTGGCGGGCTTCGTGTCGCTCTTCCGCATCCGCAGCGTCATCAAGCAGGGCGGCGGCAAGACGGACAAGCTGGAGAAGCTCATGATCTGCATCGGGATCTTCACGCTGCTCTACACGGTGCCGGCCAGCGTCGTGGTGGCCTGCTGCCTGTAGGAACAGCACTATCGCGAGAGCTGGGAGGCCGAGCTCACGTGCGCGTGCCCGGCCCGGACTCCGGCCAGCAGTGCGCCAAGCCCGAGTGCTGGGTGCTCATGCTCAAGTATTTTATGTGCCTCGTGGTGGGCATCACATCGGGCATCTGGATTTGGTCCGGCAAGACTGGAGTCGTGGCGACGCTTCACCAGCCGCTGCTGCTGCCGTCCGCGGCGGGGCCACAAGAGTGGCGGCGCCACGGCCGCGGCCGCGGGGGACTGCGCCGAGGCAAGCGCTGCGCTCACGGGCAGGACCGGGCCCCCAGCCCAGCCGCCGCCGCCGCCGCCTACCACAAGCAGGTGTCCCTGCCGCACGTGTAGGAGGAGGCGGCCAAGGGACCAGGAGCTGGGCGGGAGTTGAGGGAGCTAGGTTGTTTTCCTTTGGTAGCTTTGCCAAGGTCACTTCCGTTTTACCTTAGTGGTGCAGACGCCCCCTCCTGGGGCAACTTGGAGAGGAGGGGAAGGGGCTGTTTCCAGGGGGCACCTGTCCCAGGACTTCTCAGAGGGGCTCAGCTGACGTCTGCTCTATCTTCCTGCCTTTTTGAGGGGAACCATGTTTTTAATTTATATGTCATTTTCTTAATTTTTAACTTTGTTGCATTTTGGCAACAAAATTTACCTTTGCTTTGGGGGGGTTACAATCCTGAGGTTGGCATTATAATGAAGGCCCACTTGGTTCAGGGTTCTGTGAACTGTGTGGTCTCAATTTGGAAAATGTATTTCCTATACTTGTGTCTTTAAAAATAATGTGAACAGTGAAAGTTTAGGTTGCTGTGAGCAGGAAGTTTCCCGTGGGCTTCTCCAGCTTACTTCTCCTTCCACTGCTTAAAGTGTCCCAGATGCTTTAAGATGAGCTGCTTGGCCCTTTCCCTAACTTTGGGGACACCCTAAGTCACACTGAGGAGGGGGAGCATAATGGGTTTACGCCTCCGGAAAGTGACAAGGTTAGGAAGTGTTGAGAGTTTCTGTGTGTGTCCTAGCTTTGTTTAGCAAGCTTGAGTTTCTTTTCTGTAGTCCTTGTAATCATTCTCATTCTTAACGGTGCAAGCTTTGCTTGAATGACTTAGAGGTAGCATTGTAAGTGTCCAGAATAAATGTTTGGAATAGTGCTAACCTAAGGGATGGCGATTGGTTGAACTTCAATTCCAGACTGTTAAGATGGCAGCTTTGTGCTGGAGGAGTGGGTGGTTCTTAATAGACTCTAGTGATCTTACTTAAAAAAAAAAAAAAAAAAAACTTGTGTTATATTTTGGTAAAAATGAGCCCACTTCCTTCTTCTGAAAGTACTTAGTGATAGAGCTGAAGGGGTCTCCTTTTTACATTTAAGTACTAAACTGGATATACCTCCTGTAATTAACTAAATTTCCAACACTTCTCTTATCTGCTCCTCCCCCATCCCACCTCCTTTATCATGTTAAACAGTCCTTTTGCTTTTCTTATTCCTCCTCTCCTGGAGAGCTGTGATTAGAAACCACACCCAACCTTGAATGAGGTGCTTGAAAGGGAGGCTGGCTACCTGTGAACAAATATTGGCAGCAATGAGGGAAAATGACTGTCCCTGGACATTGGACTAGATTACAGCCAGATATTTCAAAAGCAGCGAGACACTGCTCTCTGCAGCCTCTGACAACAAATGAGACCCATAACACACTTGCTTAAGCTTTTGAAACGTGAATCAGTGTAGCAAAAGAAAGCCGTTTTCCCCACCCCACCTCAATATATTTTTCTTTTCCTCCTCTTCTGAGAAAGCCTATATATTGGTGAGCACACCCTCACACACTTTACTGTTAGAGAATTCTGTTTGCTTTTCTAATCTGTTGAACCATTCCCTCATTCATATATGAAAGCCTGCGTATTGTTGAATACACACGTACACACACTACACACACACACTTTACTATTAAAAATGCTGTTGCTTTTCTAATCTGTTTAACCATTCATTCAAGAAGAGTGTGAGGCTATAGTTGGGGAAGGGAGTGACAGTGCATTTTCCGGTAAAATACTGGGGACTAAATTTAAGAAGCTAAAATGGCAAATGCAATTAAAATTTGGGAAGGCCTCTCTAGAAAAATGACAAGTATAACGATTTGCACTTCATTTATACCAAAGTTGGAAAAGTAAGATTTAAGCCCAGGTCAGCTTTTACTTTATGGATATTAAGTAAACAAGTGTGTATTTTCCACAATGGATTTAATAACTATGCTGATGGAAAGAAGCATGATGTTAATAGTTTTCATGAACTTTCAAAGGCTGTTCATGTTTATAAAAATGCACTGCTCTTAAACACTCATCTAAATCAAAATTAAATTTCAGTATATTTGACAAAACATGATACACTGAGCTACAGAACTTTCTGCCCATCTAATTCATCTGCTTTTTTTGCAGCTGCTTAGAACCTTGAAATAGATCCCCTGCCTGAGGGCCAGTTCCTCTCCTGTTTTTCAAATGAGGACCTTTTCTGATCACCTTGACCTCTTCCCAGAAAGTACAGAGATTATTCTGCTGCCTTCAGTCATTGTGTCTAATTTGGGTTGTTCCTTTTCCTTTTATTTTTGTGGAAGAGTGCAAAGATGATGCAGAATTTATCTAAAAGTTGTGAGAGGATGTGGTTGAAGTGATTTAATTCTTACTTTTAAAACAATTATTTTTTTATTTCGGCAACATACCAAACCTAAAAAGAACAACCAATTTACTGTAAAAACAATTTAAGACAGTTAAGAGAAAGGATACTAAGGCAAACAGCAGTAATAGAGGTAATGCACTGGAGGTTTTTTAGGTTCATCCCAGTTCTTAGCGTTGCCTGTTTTCAGTCTCTCTCTCTCTCACCCCTGCTCTCCCTTCCCTCAAAGATTAAGCCCACCTGCTTCCTGAATTCTTGCATCAACCACCCCTCCCCCTACCCAGGCAGAGAAACCCATCTATTTATGCTCACCCCCTGTTTCCATCTCATACTCAGTTCTCTCCTGATTTTTATTTTCATTAGGCAGACCATCCATACTCATGAAAGCAATGATAAAATGAAAGGTTGTGAGGTAGCTTACCAGCTTCTTTACAGCCAGCTCTGATTTTAGTGAGGATTTAAGGCCCCGTTTAGTCTCATGCACAGCTTTGGGCTGTCCCTTTCGTGGTTCAGTTTTAAGCAATGTCTCTCAGCATAGATAGGAGGGTGAAGATTTAGAAGGAACTAACATGCGACCTATCAGTGAATCAGCTGACAAGAACCTTAGGAAGTCTTTTTACTATGTATTATTAACCTCACATTCTGAAGCTGCCTAAATTGACTGGAAGAAAGTTCTCTTGGTGCCTTATTGGTTTATCCTTGCAAACCTATGTCATACTTTCTTGCCGTCGCTTCCAACAATGGGCCCATGTGTGTGTTGTGTGCCACTGTGCGCATGTACAGGCTTAAATAATGTGCCAGCAGCCCTGTTTCCAAGTTGGTATTCATTAGGCCCTTTCCTCCTGGGCTAGGGCTGCACTAATCCTGACACCGGCTGCCAGGAGAAAACCTCATGGATCCCACACCGAACATTAGTAACAGCATCCGTGACCTGCCGTCTCAAGTACAGAATGGGAACCCCAGAGCTAGGAGACATAGTTGTATATTTTAATGAACTGCCACCCCTGCTAAGGAAGCTTCTTTCACTTTTGTGCTCTACAGAAAGACCAAGGGGGGTAGGAGGGACAAAGCTTTGAATCACTGCTTTCTAACACCAAATGGGGCCAACAGGACAGAGAACATCACAAATCTTGGCAAGTGTGAGGTACAGTGGCAGAGAATTGCCTGCTCCCTCTGCATGCCCTTTCTTGCCTCCAAAGTCCAATCAAGTGATCCTGGGAACGAAATCTGCCTGGGTTGAGGAGGGTGGTTCTGAAAGAAAAAGCTACCAAGACATGAAAGCAGGGTGAAGGGTAGGCAGGATGAAAGTAACTAAGTAACCCGACTCAGAACTCTGAAAAGCTTCTGGCAGCTTGATGACAACTACAGGATTTATTTCAGCCAGGATAATGTCTGTGGTACATCATTTGAAGACAATATTACTTCATGTTGTTAAAAACTGTATGTATAGTATGTATGTGTTGTGGGTGTATATAAATAATTTATATATATGGGAGATTTAGTGATTTTGATACGGGTTTGGTGCAGGTGAATTTATTACTGAGCCAAATGAGGCACATACCGAGTCAGTAGTTTGAGCCCAGGGCATTCACTACTTTTTCTGATTTCCACATATGTGTATTGCCTGTCCCATGAGGTATTGTCGATGTCATGTCAAATCCAGAACTCATAAAGCAATGCCAGTGGTATTTTATTTGTAGACAATCAACTCAAATCTATAAATTATTACTGGCATATGATTATAATATTGAATCTCTTAATACTAACAAAAGGAAATCCAGATCGTCTTGATAAGAAGTTTTTTGTTTTGTTCCTGGAAGTCAGTAGAACAGCAGTTGTATGTGGTTATGTTAGTTTCAAGGTACTTAATTTGCTGACACTATTTCAGATAAAAAATCTGTATGTATTATATTTGTGGGAAGCTAAAATAATGGTTTGAGGTTTTTATCAAATATGGAGAGTAGTTATTTATGAAAAACCAAGAAATGTCTGTTTTTGTTTCTTTGTTCCCAATTAATATAGATAAATTTTAAAGTGCATTAAAGCAATGGTAAAGTAAGTAAAAAGATGCTACACAAGTATTTTTCTCTTCATGCTTTTACAAAGAGAGACACTGCTTTCTAAGTGATTCCCTGGAGTAGGAAATGGCAAACCACTCCAGTATTCTTGCCTGAAAAATTCCAAGGACAGAGGAGCCTGGTGGGCTACAGTCCACAGCATCTCACAGAGTTGGACATGAATAGCATGGGCTGGCTGAAGGCGCTATGTGGATTCTAACTTAATTATCAGATTTCTCAGATATGAGTGGCAACCTTTTTATTGATAATGAAATTAAGCAAACTCCAATCACAGAAGCAGAACTAATGAAAACATGTTTTACTTGAATATACTTCTTAGGTTTCTCCTGCCAATCCTGTGATTGTTTTATGATTCACTTGAAGAAGGGAAATACACAAGAACAGAGGCACTGCCTGACATTGTGTTGTTTCGTCAGCTCTGTCTAGACTGCTGAAGCAATTTGGATGAAAGCGGTGCTGTTCTGTGTGTGTGCTTCCCAGTCATGAACTCCCCAAACTTGATCATTCAATTTACAACTTGGTATTAAGGCCTCCCAGGTGGCTCAGACAGTTAATTATGTGCCTGCAATGCTGGAGACCTGGGTTCAATCCCTGGGTCTGGAAGATCCCCTGGAGAAGGAAATGGCAACCTACTCCAGTATTCTTGCCTGGAGAATTCCATGGACAGAGGAGCCTGGCGGGCTATAGTCCATGGGGTCACAAAGAGTTGGACATGACTGAGCAACTAACACCTTCACTTTCATTAAGGTCTAAACACCAGTCAAGGAGCCCAGATAAGGAGATATATATTCTCCCTCTATATTTGTGGAGAACTGGTTCCAGGAACTTTCCCTCCTGCAAATACCAAAATCCACAGATGCTCAAGTCCTTTATGTAAAATGGTGCAATATTTCCATATGACCTACACACAGTCCTTCCGTCTTCCCCCTGCATCCTCCCATATACTTTAAATCATGCCTAGATTACTTCTAATATCTAATACAAATCCTCAGTAAGGAGTCGTTTTAAGTATAATGCAAATGGTTGGTGGTATGCAGCAAATTAAAGTTTTGTTTTTCGGAACTTTCTTAAATTTTTTCCCCAAGTACTTCCAACCCATGGTGATTGAATCCACTGATCAGAACCTGTGGATACAGAGGACATAGTGTAAGTTGATTTAAAGTTGCCACTTCCCTGACAATATGGACAGATGCTTAGCAAGCCTGAGAGAATGTAGTGTCAAAGTAAGATGAGCATTGTTAGATTGGTACACATTAGGGCATTTGAGAGAATAGAAAATACAGCAGTTGAGCTGGATCCTGGTAGAAGAGCCACTGTGCCTTCCCCATACAGGTCTCCATAGTTGACACATCTTCCTGATGCTTTCTCATTGCTTATTCCCCACCAGTAGGAAAGGGGCCTGTTAGACTTGGGTGGCTAGAGAAATAGGTCATAATGCATTGTTAGTGGTTTAGTTGCACAGCTCTTTAGTTGGTCACATCCAACAGAAGGAGAGGCAGTATAATTGTTCTATGCATAGATTTGGGAGCTAGACTGACTAGGGACTCAAATTCCAGCTCCATCAATCATGGGCTGCTTGATCCTCGACAGATTGTTTAACCTTTTAGTACTCTCATCTTAGTACTTTCTCATCTATGAAAGGGCGATAATGATAGTATTTATATTTTAGAGTTGAGAGGATCTGAAGGATTAAACCAGGTTGAGGTAAGTATCAATAAAATGAGGAGGAAGCAGCCATTCAGGCATGGGATGGGAGAGAATTGAAAGACTAGTTTTCAAGTTTGTGTCTGTGTAAGAATCACTGGGGGTTCCTATTAGAAATGTAGATTTCCTGGCTTCACTCCAGGAACTGAGATTCGTTTAGTCTAGGGTCCAGGAAGTGGTTCTTTTTGTTTTGTTTGCTTGTTTAAACTTTTAGAATTACTTTAGGTTTACACAGAAGTTGCAAAAATGTATACATCTTGCCCTAATATTAACATATTATCATAGCACTTTTGTTAAACTGAAGTCAAGATTATCATATTACTATTAACTCCAGTCTTCATTTGGATCTCACCAGATTTTCTACTAATGTTTCTTTATCTGTTCCAGGATTCCACTCATTTCTTACAGGTTTTCAGCCCATGAGAAGCAGATGGTCTAGGGACCACATCTTGTGAGATACTGGGACACGTAAAGGACCAAACAAGGTCAAACTGCCCTATCCTCATGTTGGGAAGATGAATGCAATTTTGAAGCAGAAGGGAATAAACCGGTGAGGCTCTGGAGGGGATGGGGGTGGATATAGCAGTTTGATTTTAAGCCTTGGGATGGAATTGCCTCCGTTGGATGACAGGGGTTACCTTAAGAGTGAGGCATCTGTTCCTAATACCAGGTGAAACAAGTTGTGGAGTCTGGAACGTGGGGTTGCTGCTTAGCCTGAGGTGATACGTCTAGAATTGTGGGCAGGTCAGGGGACTGAGTGCAGCAGATGGGGAACAAGCACCTTGAGGAGGGCCCAAGTAGTTGATTAAAGGGGATCACAGGGACCAGTTAGCCTGTGAGCCATATAAATCCTGTACTTCCTGGAACCTGCTAAGGCTTTGAAAGTGGATCACAGTAGTAACCAGCATCAAGCACTGCCACATTTGGCACTAGCAGAAAGTTAGAGGGTGAAGCTGAGATGATCCTCTTGAGAGAGGCCAGTGGGAGGTGACCAAACACTGAACCTTTGCCCTTGGAAGAGTCAGTTCTCACAGGGAGGAAATACAAGGCCACCGTCTGGGGAGCCAGAAGTAAAGGTTGGAAATGAGAATGCTAGGATGAAGGAATAGATGTTTTAAGAAAAAGTAAGGAGAACAATCTGAGTAGATATGGACACATTCTTGAGTACCTTAGGTTCTGAGGCTGTCACTGAATTTTTCTAATATTCAAATTACTAGCTCCCTTCACATTTACCTGGGCCTTTTTTAAAGAATGTTAACCACCTTTCATTTGACTCTGGATTCCTCTTAATTTCTATTTCACTTTCCTAGTTCTTTCTGCATCCTAGAGTTCCCTAAACCACAAAATGGTATTCTTAAAATTTGTTTCACATTAAGTAAATTGTTCTCTCATCTGCCAAACCCATTTAAAATAGACTAAATTGCCTCAGAAACCAGACTGCACCTGTGTACAAGGGACCAGACTTTGCTGAAGGGCTCCTGGATTTTATTTTTGCTGGCAGTATCAGGCTAGCCAGGGTGGTAAGTGGCCAACGGTTGAGATCTTAGGTGATCTAATCCTTGGTAGATGCTAGGGATAATCAACAGATTCTGCACAGAAACTAGCGCTTGCCTGAGAGAGGCTCTGCCAGCCATCAGGTGCTTTACCTAGTAGCTCTGAACTCACAGACCACAGCTTCTGCGCGAGGAACAGTCCTAGTCACTCTACACGTGGTTAGAAGGCTTGTGTGATCAAAGAGTCCAGGTAACCTACATGCTGTATGGAAACACTTCCCAAAACATTGCATAACCTGAAATATAGAGTGAATGATTTTCCAGTAAATACTGACTTCATCAGCACTTTTAAAAAATCAAGTAATGGTATATCTTATAAAATGGGAAAACTAACAAATGAAACATGAGTTGTTATAAAACCAGGATTTAGCAATGTTGAATTTCAATAATGGGCATACAGGGTACTTTAGATGTGATAGAATAGGATCAGGAGAATCTGATACAGAATGGAAAAAACTTCTCAGAAACACTGGGCCCTAAGTTGTCTTAGGGTGAACCACGTGAATTTAATGTAGAAAAATGACAATTTCATTTGGTTCAAACATAGATTTGAAACCTTTGTCTTGTCCTTATAAAGTTCAGTTCACAGTATTCCAGTTAAAATTGCACCGTCAGTATATTCCAAAAACCAAAAATGAAAATAAATTTGAGTTGAGGTATTCTTTTATAGTCTTAGTACTTTAGGGAATAAACTCTTCCTAGGTATAAAATCTCAACACTACCCTATGGCCCCTACTAGGAACTAGTTTTCATGCCCTATAGTACTTATGAGAACCTTTAAGTTTTCCATTTATCAAAATGGCTGTAATTGTCTCTAGAATTAACACTGAAAGAGCAATTTTTAGTGATTCTAACTTGTCTTCAAGCTACAGTCGTGTCCAAGCAGTGTTCCTACCCCCACTTTTTTTTAACCTTTGACCACTCAAGATGTGACAGCATTTCTGCTTAGTAACTGGCATATTATTACATGGTACAAGTTATCTTAGTGATTTGTCATAGTTTTTCTCTCCTTCTGCACTAATTCAGATTATTTCTCCTAATCAACAACTTACCAAGAACAAAGTTAAAAGATCTGAACTTAGGTAGTGAATTAAGGTGGATGAAGACACAACAATACTATCAGGAGTGATGGAATATTGTGCGAGTGCAGTGACTAGGGTCTTAAAGAAACCTTATGGTGATCTGGTATATTACATGGCTTGCTTAGCAGTCACCCTCTTTATAACAACCGCAGTTCTACCTCCTCTTCTTCCACTTTCTTTCCTGTTCAGTGGCTTGAAATCCTCAGTAACTCACGTTCTGATTCACCAGTACTTCTGTAACTCTTTCCTGTGTTTTACCTTTTATCTTCCAATGTGCTTTTTTCCCCTGTTGGTACAATAACACACAATTCCAAAGTGCCATCGAATGCACTATGCCACTGAGCGCCACAGCCAGTGATTTTAAGTGTACTAAATTATCTTCTGGTTGAAAATAACATAAGCCAAAGAAATAAATGCCTCTTAACTAAAGGCAAAGGTCAAAGCAACTTTTGAATGCGTAGTCGGAAAATGTTTTCAGGCCTGCCTATCAGAGCGGATTGAGAACATTTGCACTAAGCAGAGCCGTGATGTTATGTGAGCAGTGAGAAGGTGCACAACAGCCACGTATTTTAATTAAAATAGAGTTTATTAGCTTTTCTTTTAATATAAACATGAGGAAGAAAAACCACACAAGTTGGAGCATTCTTTTCAAAATAAAACTGCAATCGATACTTGAATCTCCAAGCTCCATAAACAATATTTTTTGAGGTGGTAGACTGTAATATTTTATATCCATTATTTATCATTTATGTCTCTGTCCTTTAAAAATGATGGAACCTGTGGCACTCAATATAATGTGAAGCCTTGCTATAAAGAGAGGAAATATTTCTGGCCCAGAAATGCTTTGTTTACAGGCAAAGTTCCTAGAATTATGTTTGAGAAGGTAGGAGAAAGATTTTACATAGTTGAGAACACTTTTTTTTTTTTTTTTAAATGTTTCAAGTTTAGGTGACATCATTACCAATTTCCTAAGAGACTGATTACTGGACCTTCCTGTCTTTTAGTGGGCTTCCTGGTGGCTAAGTGGTACCCTGTGTTTTAAAAGCCTGAGGTAAGGGTTCCTAAGATTTATCTTTCCTCAAGTAACAACTTCAAGTGACACACCTACAGCCAGGTTAACACGCAGAACAGAAAAGCTGTTTCATGTCGCTTACTTTCCTGTCACCACTACTAGGGTCCCGTTCCTTTCAGTTTATTACTGAGAACTAATGCTATTGTTCGTAATTCCTTTACCAAACCTAGAAAAAAGAAACTTCCATGCTCAAGCAGATCAACAGCCCAGTCAGGCAAAGGACTATTTTAAAAAGAGGAGGCCAGGTCTATAAAGATCCAAGATATCCTCCTGAAGTCTTTGTGCAATTTGAAGCTGTGATACTTGTAGAAATATAAATGCTACAAACTTAAAAAAAATCACCTAAGAGTTTACTTGAATTTCTTCTAAACTCATTTAGTTTTGTAAATTTTAAACATTAAGCTCTTAATTTTAATCTTTTGTTTCAGACTATTGTTTGCCATCTTCAAGAGGGACTGAAACAAAAAATTCAAATTAAAAGCTTAACATCCAAGATTTACAAAACTAAATGAGTTTAGAAGAAATTCAAGTAGACTTTCAAGTGATATTTTGCGTCTGTAGCATTTATACTTCTCCGGCAGTGTCCTGGAGTGTCCAAGCACACTGTATTAAACCTTAAAATTGCACCAAGACTTTTGGGACACCTTCTATTTCACTATCTGCTTATTCCTGGACTAACAGGTTGGCTGGAATTACGAAAATATCCTTTAATACAAGTATTTAACAAAGAGGAAAATCATCAGAAAATGAGAAGCACCATTGGAGTTAACAAGAAACGCAGCGCGGACCCAAGAGAAGTAGGTAACAGCATGCTTTCTCTGCTTATGATCCCAAACATGCTAACATGCTAGTAAGTAGTGCTTGCAAAAGACTGAATGACAGGTGTTATTCAGCAGGTTTTTGGTTTACACTGATTGCCAAAAATGACTAGCAGCTTCAATGAAATAGGGAGGAAGAATCCTTCAAAACCTAACAATGCTACAACAGGCTGTTCCTAAGTGGCTTTATGAGTTGTTAGGAGTCCCATGTTTGAATGGTAATACTGCATTGATTCTAAAGGAATATGCAGCAATATGGGTGAGAAAAATAGGAAAAAGTAAAAGTTATATAGTGTCTTTAAAGTCTAAAAATTTAAACTATTAAAAAAAACCTCACATAGTTGACAGTTATCGGCCCACACAGTAAGCAAATATCTGTGGGTGGGTTGGGAGCTTTTAGCTTTGGAGTGGTTTTTGTAACTCTGTTTACATTAAAAAGGACAGAAGAGTGTGCTGCCTTGACAAGGTCCAGTTTTTTCCTATGACCATAACCTTTGCTGTCTGCAAGTCTCTTGAATTTAGTGTCTTTCTTCTAGGTGAAAATACTAACTTTGCTGGTTTCTGAGCAGGAGAGGTGGTATTTCTCCAGTCCTTGTTACGAGGGGTTCATGATGTTACAACCCCTCACCTCTCTCTGTTTATGAGAGGATGGCATTGGAGCGCTGAATACCAATGAAATTATCAGCGCTGAAAGACCTTCTCACAGCAACTCTGCTGTATTCATCTTCACACAGTCTGGAGATGGCCTAAAAAAGTCAATCAGATAGAACATAAGTATAATTGGGGGAAAAAAGTTCCAACCGTAAAGAAAGCAGCATTGATAAGCCACACATCTGCATTCATTTAGGTTGACAGTTGCTGCTACTTTGGATAGCTCATATCTACACTGCTGATTCCCGAAGATAATATTCTCCAAGGGCTATGATGAGATTGCTGGGGCAGGGAGGAACATATTTAAAAACTGGGTTCCCAAAATAGGCCCCATCTAACAGCAATATGATGTTAACTACATACTAGATCCTTAAGCATAATGAACACACCTGAGCAAAATCAGTGTTTACCCAGCTATTCAACCTCTATTCAGTCTTCATTATTTACTTCACACTAAGAGCATTTTAATGAGGCAGGTGTGTGCTGAAGGCAAGAAAGGCCTAGTGATGAAGCACTACAAGGTGCTATTTCACATGCATGTAAACTATCGTAGAAAAATGTCTTATTTCTAAAGTACCAAGGTACTGGAAAAAGTGTCAACTTTATATGTATTCATTTCAGTTGTAAATTTTGCTGTATACCCACCAGAAATCACAAATTACTTCAAATTACTCTTCAAATCACTACTACAAATTACTTCATCCCATGTATGTTACCACTTCCATTAAAAACCCACCTACTTTCTACATCCAGTTTCTGAACCCACATTATAATTTCCAAGTATAGGTCTCACAGGTTAGCCCCTGATGCTTCTGGTCTAATAAACTCATGGGGCTGAACTGTGATACACACAAACACACACTACAAGCTCAGGCAGTTAAGAGTGGTAAGTAATTATCAATGTACATATGATTAGGGATACAATTATAAGAAATTATTCCTGTATGGTTAAATGTAAGTGTGGAGATTCAAATGGAAAACCATTAAAAACAATTAAATCTGATTTAAAATATTCTGAATTATGGTTACATAAGAGATATCTGTAATTTTTTTAAAAAAAATAATGTGAGATCTCTGTCTAACCCATAAAAGACACAGGGAATAAGATGCCAATGGGTTAATAAGCTCTTCAAACTGTTAGTCACTGCGTAGTGTAAGTCAGCCACAGATGCTGGCTTTGGTGGCTGACAAAACCCAGTTAGTGAATCCCCAGTCTTACCTCTAGGCTCTGTGCTCTTTCTTTGCTAAGAGGAGCAATTAGAAAACTCAGGTTTTTGTCATCTGCTAAGAAGCAAAGGTCAAAGTAGTATTTGGCATAAACACTGGCGGGAACATGAATATTAAACTGAAGGAGCTCCAGAAAGTGCCTGTGCATCTCATTCCTGGGGGAGGAGAAGACAAACCAACACAGGACAATTTTAGTCAGCTGGGCTACCTTCAGAAGCCCATTCTGTGCCACAACAGCTCTAAACACAGTTTGGAAACAAACAATGGCTCCCCAGCTGGATTAACACACTAATGTTCAAACAAGGTACAGCTCTTTGTGGTTCTTCCTGCGTCCTGGCATTTGGAGTTTGGGACAAGGTGGGGCGGTTACGGCCCTCTTATGCACCCATGCTGCTGACTCGGGAGCTCATTCTTCAGAGTTCCATTAGTGCAGCTGGCATTCATGCTCCACGCTCACTCACAAGGCCCCGCTATAGTCATCAGATGAAAGGAATGATGTATGCTGTTTATTAGCTCTGGAGAACTTGCAGACATTTTCACCGATAACAGGAAGGGGCTTATTGAAGTAGAGACACACCAAGAAAAGGAGTAGGCACATCACCGCGGCACAAATGGGGTCATGGAGAGCCACTGCTATTATCTCTGAGGGGAGAAGACTCTTGAGGCAACAAGGATTCATCTCAGATAAATAAATAAATAAGCTACACTCGATGTGAAAGGGAATCCCCTCCCCCCGCTCCAGTGCAGGGGACTGTGGCAAAGGGCAGAATGCAAGTTTCTGTTCCTCTTAACCCCAGTAGGACCAGAAGGTGTTCCTGGGACAGGATGGGATACACTTTTTAAGATATGGGAGGCAGTAGGATTAAGGGGAGACGTCTTGGCTAGACTAAATGCACCTGAGCAATGATCCCGATGGAGCAGTTCCCCCTGTGCTCTGTCCGCCGGCCCTGACTAGGACAGAAGGCGCACAGGCACGCAGGGGGCGAATTCAATGAAGTGGGAAAGTAGGGTCCTGGGGGCAGATCTTTCCTGTGGGACCATACACAGTCATTTGCTTGTCTAATGTTTAAGTAAATAAAATCAGAGTAAGTCTTACCACTTTCACAGCAATCATTTTAAAGAGTTAATTATATACAAATGATAAATACCCAGACAAATGAAAGTGACTTATTTTTCAAAATATTTGCTTCCTGGTTTTAAACTGTTAATCTTTTATCCATTGGTAAGTCATCAAATGTTTGATGTTCTCCTGCGTGGAGAGCAGAGTGTGAGCAGAAATGAGGTTTCTCATTTGTTGAACGTTAAACCTAACTGAACCTACCTCCAAAATTAATTTCCTGTTCATATGGCCATAAGTCTATAGAAATATAAATCAGAAAATGTTTTGATAATCAGCTAATCAGGACTTAATTTACTACAGGAATAAATGCACTTCACTATCCCTTTTATATTCTCTTCCACTAATATATTTTAATTGTGTGGAAATACAGTACTTCATAGGATTAACATGTCTATTAACAGAGCTTTACTTACTGAAGAAAAAAGCATTAGGACTACAGAATATGCTTCTGCGTTGTTTTTTTTTTTTTTTTTTTAAATGACTAGATGACTGAAGAGCATGCCATTTATAGGGGCAGCAAATTTTCTGAACAGCAGCTGCTCAATATATTCAAACAAGATACATGGATGTTAGAAAACTTTTAAGGAAAAGCTGATAGATGCCAATTTTTCAATGTAGACTCAAAATGAGACCATTACAAATAGCTGCCAACAGCAGGGGGATGAGACAAATGTGACTTGAACACTTGGCTGTAATGCTTTCCAGTTTCCAAAGATCATAAGCAAAAGCAACCTATTACGAACATAGCTCCTGGTGATTCTGTTGTACACAGAAAAGCGCTGTTTACAATTAGCTTCTTCCTGTAGCTAGACACTGCCATCAGTGCTATTGGGCTCACATCTATGAACATCCACACACCTTCCCCTGCATGTTCTCTGATGCTGTAACTGGACCCAGAGCCCCCGTCAGCTTAGTTGCAGGTTCTGAGAAAATTTCAGCTGCCATCATGGCAGACCTGGTGTTTATGATTACACATTTTCCTTCCTTCAAGGAACCAGTTTAAAGATGGATGCTAGTGGTGCTCAATGTCACCTTAGTTTCTACAAATTCTAAAAGTACTTCTACTTATCTCGAATTATCTGCCGTAACACTAAGGTGGCTACCAGCAATATCACCATGACACTTTTTATCATCAAAGTGGACATTTTCACCAAAAGCCACTTTGACAGCTACCAACAATCACTGGTCCCTTCTCTTAGTCACAAGCTTCTTTGCTTCAGTTGTAAATATGCACTTTGGTAAATCTGAATTAAGAGTCAGGGGCAAAGGTAACAAAAACAAACTCTTGCCACTGCCTGCCATGACCTCTGCTGTTCACTATAATAAAGAGGTACCCCTTTACGTTTTCCTAAATGCCACCCACAAGGACATTTTTGCTGTCAAGTGAACACTTCTAGAGTCTGCTGCAAATACCTCTCTGGTTCCTGCTGCCTCCCACCCTCGGGGCCCTTCCCTGCAGCCAGACAGCAAGCCTGATGTTTCATGCCCATGGGAGCATGCCATCTGTGAGGAACCCCCCAAGTTAACTCGAGGCCCCACCAAGTACCGCTGTGGTTGCTGAGTGCCCCGGGTGAGGCCCCACTGACACTTCCCGGGCTACCTGAGACAAAGGAGTTTCCTAACTCGGCAGACCTACTTCTAAACAGGGGGAACACTCCTGACAGTGGAGGAGACAGAACACAGAGATCTAAAACCTTTCTATTTGGTCATCTGTACATCATGGTTTCTGTAACAACAGAACCTTAGAGACAACCTCAGATTACAAAAGAAGAAAAGACCTGCAAAAACAAACATACAATGTGTGACTCAAGTTGAAGTTATAACCTCAGTAGTCTGGAGGTGCTAAGACCTCAGCAGTGACCACTTAACTTCCAAGGCCAGACATGTGTCTCTTAAAAACAGACTGGACCTGGTAGACAGCTTTAAGAAAGACGTGAAGTTATTTACTGCACCATGCTGTTCTGGTAGTGAGCTTGTAAAATGGTAAAAACCACCAGAAAAGTAATTTCAATTTATCAAGCAGAATATTACAACAGTAACACACCAAGATTTAACTAATGAATGATGGGAAATACAAATGGTTATACTACAGCTAGACAGAAAGAAGTCTAATTTTATATTTATACCTAATTCAGCTCTCTGCGCAATGTAACCTTTCTTAAAATGTAACATTTCTTAAGCTGTAAACTTTATGGGAGCAAATAAGGTATTGGAAAATGGTTAGACAGTTCACCGTAACCTTACAAACTCACATGTCCTCAACTGTAATGTCCTTTAGGATCTGGCAGTAGTCCACATTCCAAACAGCCTGATCGTCCCAAACCTTGGAGGCAAGAAGAATGGCTCCCAAAACAATTCTTTTCCAGTTAGTGGGGCAAATGTCGATCTCAGCATAAGTTAAAAGCCTTTCTAAGTAAACCTGCAAAAGTAGAGGACTGACCTTTGGTTTTAGTTCAGTTTAAGGGCTGTGATAGAATTGTTAGGAATGATAGGTTTCATCTGTTTTTAACATGTCTTTTATTCTTTGGTTCTACAGAGACTTCTGCTCGGCCAGCCAAGGCCAAAGGCCAGGTCACAGTTGTAAGGCAAATATTTCTGTCAGTCTGGTATTTCTACTCTGCCCATGTGAATTTCCAACCCAATTTTGGTCGCAGGAATGAAAGGACATCTCAGCATTCTAAAGACAGGCATTGTGTTATTACCTTTCCACTTGTAAAAGGCAGCACGTATAGCCCAGCATCGATTCAAATGTTCAGTAAATGTTTGAGTGCCTACCGTGTGCAATGTACCTACCATACTGGTGGTGGGTACGTGGCAATTTTACATAAAGCTTGAGTATGTAAAACTCTGGTAAGACTGAGCAGTTCTTTATCTTCTCTTCAGAGGGTGAACCTGAAGATAATAACTGGTGGTCAAGAGAGCCTCCCAGTGGCTGCTGCGTGGCAGAGCAGGACAGGCAGCACAAAGCAGCTGTGCTTTACACTTGGTCAGCCTTCTTAGGGAAGATTCGTGCACAGAAAGAGCTTTTTGTTCACATCTCCGTTATTTCATAACTCATTTGTCTTACATATTCTGCAACTTAGTCAATTTGTTTGGTTCTAAGGTGGTTAAGAGCTGCCGGTGTCTGAATCCCTGGGGCTCCTCTAAATCTGCCAGGTAGTCTGTGGGATGACTTCATGGCTTCTTTTATATGTGTCAAATGGCTATTCTATAACGAACCAGACCAAGTTAACAGCTGAGTAAAGATTAAAGACATAAGTTGTGATGGTGCTACCTCTGCAGAAGAAAATATATGCCATTTGACAAAAAGAAAAATGTCCCGTTATCAGACTGACAGCTCCGATCTGCCAAAACTCTCCAAACTCAACTGTGTTTCAAACACGGTTACTGAGATTATATACCCTTAGTGAACTTCTGCCCCCCACTCCCCAGAGAACTCCGCGTGCGCCAGTAGTCTCTAAGAACGAGTCTCCCACAGGGTCCGCCCCTCTACTGTATTATGGCACTGATAGAGGCAGTTCAACCTTAGGGGCAGTCCCTCAGCTTCCTCTCAGCTTCACTAAAGGCAAACCTGGTCTCATTTACACCACTTGCCCTCCTGTCTCAGTGGAAGGGACATCTCTTTCTTTTCCCTGAAGCTAACTCTTCTATGAATGAAGTCAGTCCCACCTCTCATTTCTGCACAACACTGTTCCCACAATTTATCTCTTCTTGAACAACCCCCCTTCTCTGTCAGAGATTTTCTCCAATGTTCTCTTACATGTTCTCAGCCCATCTGTCACCACCCCTTAGAACACTTCCTTCAGGAAATGTTCCAACACTGGCTCCTCATGACCCATCCTCTCCTTAGCCCATTTAGTCTGCCCCTGGCCGCCACTGCCCCGCTGAAATTACTGAGGCGTGGTCACTGCTGCCTTCATGACAAACAGTCAGCACTCTTCATCACGGCGCCCCACTCCCCAGGCCTGCCCTCAGAGCTGAGAGAGACTGCCACACGCCTGGCTGCCAGGACCAAAGACCTCCGCTTGAGTTATCGCACTGCCGTCTGCTGGGAATTCTTATCTCTACTTTCACTGGTCACCTGCCGGCTCTGCTCTTCTGTCCGTCACTTCTGGCTTCCATCACTGCCATTGCCTCCTAACTTCTCTGCTTCCACTGACCGCCAACCACCGTCTGTTCTCCCCAGAGCAGCCAGGAGAGCCTCTCAGATTAAGTGCACTTCACGGGCCTGCTCAACATCTGCCAGGGCTCTCCCATCAAACAGGTCACTTCTGTGGCCTGCTAGTTACGAGGCCCCGTGTGAGAGGCCATCGTCCTTCTGTGACCTCATCGCCTGTGCCTTCCCTCATTCCCTACGCTGATCACAGGGGCACCTTGCTGATCCCTCAGCACAGAACCCGTTCCTGTCTGCGCCTTGTGCTCTGCCCCCTGCCTGCGCTACCAGGCCCCTCATCTTCCTCAGTCCAGCCAGGTCCTGGTTCAGATCTCACCTCTGTAAGGAGGCTCTTCCTGGTCTTTCTAGCGTGCATGCGTTAAGTCGCTCAGTCGTGTCTGACTCTGTGACCCCATGGACCCGTCTGGCTCCTCTGTCCATGGGGAATTCTCCAGGCAAGAATACTGCAGTGGGTTGCCACTCCCTTCTCCAGGGGATCTTCCCAAACCAGGGATGGAACCCAAGTCTCCTGCACTGCAGGCAGACTGCTTCCTGTCTGAGCCACCAGGGAAGCCCCTCTAATCTCTCCATGCCTTTACCTTGCTTTCTCTTTCTAGCTTTCACTACTACTTCAAACAGTCACCTTTTTAAAATACTCATTTTAAAAAGTCTTACACTCTGTGGTACACCCGATACTTACACACACTGTAAATGAGCCATACTCCATAAAAACTAGAGAAAAACAAAACCCTTATGTCTGCTATGCTCACCTCAGAAAGGCAAGGACTCTCCTCTGTGCCCAGCACTTAGAACCGTGACACAGGCAGGCATCTGGTGCCTGTCTATGCCCTAAGGAGCTCCTTGGCAGCACTCGGCACGTGCGCCGTGCTCTCCTTCCTCAAGCTCTCCTGGCAGCTCTTCTGAGTCTCTGCTGGGTTTCCTCCCACTCCAGCCACTCCTCTGGGGACGTGTCCTCTAAGTGCTGATGGTCCCCACAGATCTATCTTCTCCTCAACTTGTATTTAACGTACTTTCTCTGCATTTGAACAGCTACACGTAATTCCCTGCCTCTTGCTCAGCTTTAGGCTCCAATCCCATACAGTCAAATGACTGCTAGACACTGTCACTCTGCTGTCTCACAGGTCCATCGGGCTTAACTTGTCTACAAAGAAAGGCCCCTCTTCCAACCCACACACTCTCTCCTGCCTGCATTTCCCAGCTCTGCACGTGCCAGCGCCACTCCTGCCTCTCTCAAGCACATGCTAACTAAGCACCGTAGCTGGCTTGCAGCTCCAAGAAAAGGCCTGCGTCTGACCCGGGGCCCACTGAGGGGAGCCTCCTCTCCCACACTCTGCCTGCAGAGGCGCGGGCAGCGGTGGACGCAGGCCCTCCCTTCAGACCATGCAGCTGACTTTCCCCTATAGATCTGCTACAGGGAGGAGCTGGGCAATCCCCACTAGCTCTCAGCTGAGCATGATGTGTTACTGAAATGATAAAATCTTACCAGAGGAACTCGGTACGGATGACAGAAAGGTCCTCACATAGTTGGAGCTTGGCAGGCTAACCTGAGTAAGCCTTTCCGAGCACTGCTGACACCCCAGGCCTGGGCACCTTCACACGCAGGACCAGAGGACAGTAGAGATGGTTAACACTGCCGTCCAAGGCCAGGCAGGTGAAGGCAGTCGGTCTCAATCAAGACACACATCACAACTGCCTAGGCAACACAGCCTGAGACTCAGAAACACACTGAATCTGCACCTGCCGTGGGCCAGGAAGTGCAGTGACTGCCTCCATCCCACCACCCAGCGCACTTTGCCGGTGTGCACCTGTGTGCACTGTGTGCCCATGCGTCCTGAGGTGTGGAAGGAGAAACCAGACGTCTCTCCTGCTGCCTTTAACATCAACTGCTTTGTGATGAGAAAAGCAATGGCAACATTTTAAATCATGATGATTACTAAAGCTCAAATCTGTATGTTTTAATTCTTTTTGATACATTTCTCTTTAATAAAGTTCTGATGATCATTTCAGGAACCTACTTTCATTTGAAAAACAGGCCCATATCTTCTGTACAAGAAAAAATTTTCTAGAGATGCTTCTATTAAGAGAAAAATATATTACCAAAGTCACTATTGCACATTCAGCAGTCAGCCGGGCGGCACTGAAAAGAGTATGAACAAATCTGTAAATGAATTTGTGTTCAGGATCATGCTTAAAGTACTCCTCCAGAACCCTTTCTCGCTGAAAGAAGAAAAAACACAATGTTAAGTATCCACTGAAGAAAAATACTTAAAAGTACCCTCAAGATAGCAATCTTCACACGTGGGCCCACATGCTACTTAAAATAATTTTGACTAGGTGACATATCTTGTAGTCTTTTAAATATAAACAATTGGATCCTAAAGTACCATAGTGATTCAATACTCACTACCATTCATTAAAGAAAAATGCAAGCACAACCTCAGAAAATGTATTTTCACCTTCTTCCCCAAAGAATTCTAACCAAATGCAAACTATTTTTAGGCTCAAAGTCCTGCTGATCACTGAACGTCATCATACTTTTCTGCAGTCAACCATGGAAACACCTTTCCACTGTCCTGTAACCAGAGGCTCTAAGAGTGTGCTCTTACACAGCGGTCACCAGTCATGTGTGTCTACTGAGCACCTGAAGAAGTGAGTTTTTAAACCCTGTCATTTTAATTAGTTTAAAATTTAAACAGTTTTTAAATTTTCTCCTTAGAGGCCTTACATATGTGTTAGGAAATGTTTATATTGTGTGATGCTATGGAAAATCATCCTTTAAAAAGCTACATTTTCTGTTACTTGGATATGTTTACTTACCTGCTCATTCGTCATACAAAGCGTAACTTGGTTCTTATCAGTCACACCCCTGACACAATATGCTTTTGGTAAAATTACTTGACATAATATGGGGTGGGGGAAGACTTAAAGGAAGACAATCTTGGCTTTGAGCTGGAGGCAATAATTTTCTTCTAGTAATTAATTTCAAAGCAAATCAGCATGAAATAAACACAACTGTAACAAGAAAAAAATACACCTTCAATAAAAGTGACACTTACTGTGAGTGGATGTGATCTCTCATCAAAAATGTCCAAGGACCTGTTGGCATCTCTATAAAATAAGAATGTGTATTTTAAAAATTAATTCAGGAGTTACTAGCTTAGTAAAATATCTGCTAAAAGTAGAGAGAGGAGTAGAGGAAGCTTAACCTTAATAAAGCAAACAGTTTTACATATTCTCCTGGATTCTGCCCTTAGAAAGGTTTTCTGACCTATTTTATACTCAGCACACCAAGTTGCATGAAATCTCTTCTACAACCAGCCAGAGCTGCCTTTACCCACACAGACCCCTTCTAACAGGCAATGTTCGTAGACCAATACATTTCCACTTCACTAACGTCACAATGGAATATATAAGAACATTTTATCAAGTGGTAGTAGTGGGCAATAAAGTCTAACTTCAATGAATGTAAATATGAGATTCATGATTTTTTCTTGTCTCCACCCCCTTTTGTTCTTCATATTATATTCTTATTGTTTATTTCTTCTTGTCTCTTTTAAATAGTTTGAGTTAAAAATTTTAATTGTCTTTTAAGAGAGACCAGGCTTTTTCTTTTAAATTCCACCACACTTTTCTGCACTGTGCCCATTTAAACAGCAGTTCTGCAAATGTGGTCTATAAGCCTCTGGGAATCTCCCTTGGCCCCTCTTCAGAAATCCTGTAAGTCCAAGAGGTCAAAAGTTTTTTTATAAGAATACCAAGACATCACCTGCCTCTACACTGTTTGACACTTAACTATGATTGTATAAAAGCAAAAGTGGGTAAAATTGCTCATTTCTGAGTGTGAATCAAGGCAGTGGTATGAAACTAAATTAGAAGTCATTCACTTATTCCTGGCCAAATGAATGTAAAAAATCTGCTTCACTTAAGAACATCCATGATGAAAGAGTAAAAATTAAGTGTTCTTAAACCTTTACTCTTCTTCTTCATATTCTGAGTAAGTGGAAAGTATGCATTAAGCACTTGTATGTACTGAAATATGGCTGTGCTAAGGAAGAGCACTTGTAACTTACTGGTAACCAAGTCACTTTTTCCCCACTAGAACATCACATTTAAACCACTTTTTTCATGAAACACCAATTGACAGTCATTTTTTCAAAAATGAACAAAGTGAGCCTGTCACTTCAAAGAAAACTCTAAACTATTTGTTGCCAATGATAAAATTCAAACCATTAAGCTAAAAATATTAGGATTTTTGGAAAATTTGTACCTTTCAGTGTGAGCTTTATTTATGGTGAGCTTGATTTACAAATACTTAAAGATTTTTCCGATAAGACTGGTAGTGATACTAACAAGAGTGAGTTTTTGACACTGTCTGAAGACATGTGAACCAATACTTTGCAAATGACAATGTATAATATTATAAAATCATGTACAGATAAAAAGATCCACTCAGTATACATGACAGATCAATGGGCATTAATTTAACATAGTATCTATCTCAAGTTCACTGATAATGACTTGGAGCTCCATCTTAACTAATTTAATAAACTGGCACATGTGGATTTTGGGGACAGTATCAAAGAATATGTCCAATTATCTCAAGGCTTTAAAAATTCACCTTTTCCCAACTATATGTCTGCATGTAGCTGGATCTTCATATTGCTTCTTCAAAGCAAATGACTGAAGACAATGTTGACATGAGAATCAACTGTCTCCTATTAATGAGATACTATTCTCTCCACTATTTTGTTGTGGAAAATGGTTATTTTTCATTTAAAAAATGACTTATGTTAAACACTGGGGTCCCCAGTCAGATGGTGATCTCATCCCTCAGGAGACAGTTTTCCTGTCCTAATGTGGAGAGAAGCAGATCACCTTACTTGCACCTACAGAGCAGAGGCCGGGGTGCTGCTAAATACTCTGTGACACACAGGGTGGCACCCCCACACCAAAGCCTCATCCAGCTCAAAACTTCAGCAGTGCTAAGGAAAGCCTGTTTTAACATACAGTGGATTTACTTTTTTAAATTTTAAATTTGTTTCTAATACAGTAAATATCCATATAAACCACATAAAACTTAAAGAATTAAGAGTCCCAAAATAAAAATAAATGATTCACTTTAATACTGTAATGAAAGCACTCTAACAGTAAAAGCTTACTCTAATACTGTCTATTGTTATTAACACTAAACTTGATACTGTGTAAATTAATTAGCTGGAATAACAAGACAGGTTTTAAAAGAGTTCACCTGTTCTTTAGGTGGTAATATATTGCTGAGATCACACTGTGGAGGAAAAAAAAATATTGTAATAATTGGTTTTTATCACATTAGGCCTGAAGACATTTTAAAGGGTTGGCAGAGAGGTAAGACCAACCAGATGCCCAGTGGGCCCCACACCCCCTAATTCAAAGCAGTACCCATAGGTGGTATCCCCCATGTTTTAGGTTCTTTGGCTTTTAGCAAAATTAGGAGACCCAAAATATAGATGTGCTCTTAGAAGACATGTTTGGGTTGATTATTGTAATATATAAATTATTATATATTTCCCCGGTCATTTGTCCTTCTCTGCACAGAATCTCTCATCCCATACAAGTTACATCATCTATCCACATGGTTAAATTTAAGCCATACAGATTTTGTGTGTGTGGCTTTTTGTTAGGCACTGCATTTCAGTTGATTCAGTTCGGTATTCCCCCTAACACATCTATTTTCCATTATTTCTCTAAAAGTAAGTAATACAAGTGCTCCATATCAAATAAAATGGATTTAAAATCACTTTCACACATAATTATTAGGAAATTTAATAGCAACATTTTACAGTCACAAAACTGAGGATAGGCCTAGTTACCCTGAAATGAGCACTGCTGTGAGGCGGCACAAGGCAGCACAGGGCACTGCTGACGACAGGCATCTCCACACTATTTTACATAAAGTCTAACCAGCCAACAGGTGCCAGACCTCAGGTAGTTCTTACATGACTGCAGCCCTAAGCTACTCACAGATGCTGTGTATTAGGCCATTAAGGAGTTCCCTGGTTAAGGTATTTGCTTCCCTTTGTTCTCAGTATCTAAAATGAAACTCAATAGAGAGAAGGCAAATCTGAACTTTGTAACTGGTCTATAGAATCTTAGCATTTGCAGAAAGGCCTGTAACACTGTTAGCATCAAAGATGGATACTTCTATACTGCTTCAAAGTTTCTTCAAATTGATTTTAAAGTCACAGAATTAAAAGTTACATGATAAAAAGGGCAACTGAACCTAATATGATACTTAACCCATTTTACAAATAAGAGAATCAAGGCTTAAAATTGACTTACTCAAGGTTCTACCAATTATCAGAAGTAGTTCTCTTTCTCCTACCCTCAAAGCAGAGAGTGGTTCCCAAGGTCAGCTGCACACTGGATTACCCGGGACGCTTTAAACACTGCCTGGCTTCTGCTTCAAAATGTTCTGATTTAACTGCATTAGGTACAACCTGGGCAACAGGACTGTATTTAAAGCTCCCCAGGTGACTGCAACGTGCAGCCAAGTCTAGGAATGAATGAGATCAGAATCTCTCAGGATGCTTTTGTCTATGAAATCACGCCTCACACATCATTCCTCAGCTTGTCAAAAGGGGTGTGTGTGTGAGAGAAAGAGACACAGGGACAGAGAGGCAGACAGACCCACAGACTGTGTCTTGAGGGCAGGGAGGAAAGGTGGAATTCATGTATGTGTTCAGAGACATACATCTTGAAAAAGTTGCATAAGTGATTCTAATAAGGCTCACCTACCCCAAATGAAAACTAATCCTATCGTATTTTTCAAAATCATTCCTAAAAGCCAATTTGCCCTATTAATTTCTCAGTAAACCTTTATTTCATCAATAATGAATGTGAATGGTCATTTTTAAAACTTAATGAGAAAAAAATTTACTGTATTTCCAAACACTAAGACTAGGTTGAGAATAAAAAGCATGAAACCTACTTGTCTGAGCAAGGTTAATCTTTAAAACTACTTCTGAATTATATACTGGAACATCAGGCTCTTTTGAATTCAAAAGAAGCTGTGAGTCTAGCCACAGTGAGAGTAGTTTTTAACCCACAGATTTAGAGTCTTGGCTGAATAAAAACATTCAGTGATTACGAGAGAAGTGCCAAAACTCAGGACTTTAAAGAGCAATGGGGCTCAGTTTTTGTTGAAATACGATTTGACCGAAACTAATATTATAAGAAAGTTACATTACTATGATTGTGAACTGGTTGTTTTTAATTAAAGTTAGAAGTTACTGATCATTTGAATAGCTAAAAAATAAAAAGCCTTGCACATTAAAAATTAAATTAAATTTATAAGCTAATTATATTTTTAAGACAGAAAAGTAAAATTAATGATAAGGATACTAATATTTTCAAGTAGCATTTCCCAAACTGTTCTGGAAAGTCAACATTCATATTCTAAGAAGACATTAGTTAATGTTCCATGGACAACCCCAAGGGAGGTAGGAAGGTCTGCATCCTGTTTGGTTTTTAATTCTCTCTCTTAAATAAACGAACATTCCCATGATTAGGGTGTTTTGAACTGTGCATCTCCAATTGTGGACTATGAGGGGCTTCCAGAAGTTGAGGAATAGTTTTCGTCATCGTAACACTGTTCGTGTCTTCTTAAGTATAAGCCTGGCCACAGCCTTGTTTCTGAAATTTCATCTCTTTTTTTGTTCTCTGCTTTGATTGATACAGCGTGTTAGAGATACACATATATAAACAAAAATTTTAAAAAAACAAAAACAAAATTAAATGTGTCTATTAAGTTAAAATCTCAGTTGAACAAATTTCATCTATGGAGAAATTAAGCTTGAGAGTATGCCCTTTAAAACGGTTTTGATATATTTTCCCCCTCTTTGGGGGAGAGGAAGGAGAAGTAAAATTTCCTACAGAAATATTGCAGGAAAAAAATGCACGGTGGGATAAATCTGACCAAGTCCAGTTAAATTTAACTGCAGATTCACTTCGGTGCCAGTAGGGGACAAGCTGTTCCTTCTTCTAATGGTAGCTTCCAAACTAGTATACATAGTTGTAGGACTCTCCCAACTCATAAAGAAATAATTTTTTTCTAGAAACACACAATAAACAGGTACCTCTGTTTCTCATTATGTTCAACATTGTCTTAATAACAATAGAAATGAATCAAATGAGGTTTACATTTTTCCTGGGATTTCTCACTTGCTGACTTTCCCCTCTATCATATACTCTATGATTAACATGGAAACTGAAGACTCATATTGAGAGGTCCTTGAAACCAACATAGAGTGGACACCAATTTCTTAACCTGATCACTGAAAAGGACAAACCAAACAAATGAAATTATGTATGGCGAGGATGCTTTCAGCATGAAGGGGGTCTGCCACTCAGCCTTGGCAACCTAGTTGTATTCACCATTTTATTGTGGTTCTAAGATTAGGCTGGCTGACTGTCCTGTCATCTAGAAATATGGTTGGGCATGAGCTATACTTTTTAGTAAGCTGCCCTGGAGATACCTGAAGGGGAAGGGAGGTAGAAGAAAATGTCACAGTAAGTTAAACCTATAAAAGTGTGTTTTTTCCTTGGTTAAAATGTCAAACGATAAAGCATTAAGATTTTCCTTATACTCCATGAACTGCTGAGTGTTGCATCACGTGCAGCTCCATGGGAAACCTCTGTACTCTAACTTCCACAGGCAAGATCTGAGAAATGTGGTATAAACTGCTGCTCTTGAAAAAGGACCCACATATGAACCTGGCAAGCACCTATTACAAATTGCCTCATGGCAAAGAGACACATTTTGATATTGCAAATTTTCTCCTCCACAGAATGAAGACACAGATTGTGTCTCTTTGTTGGTGGTGGTGGTGGTGGTTTTTTTCCCTAAGAAAGTGAAGTCACTCAGTCGTGTCCAACTCTTTGCAACCCCATGGACTGTAGCCTACCAGGATTCTCCATCTATGGGATTTTCCAGGCAAGAATACTGGAGTGGGTTGCCACTGCCTGTTCTCCAGGGGATCTTCCCAACCCAGGGATTGAACCCGGGTCTCCCACATTGTAGGCAGATGCTTTAATGTCTGAACCAGTTGGGAAGTCCTCTTTTTTTTTTCCTATATGACTGTCAAATTATTCAAGTGTTATTTGTTGAAAATGCTTTCCTTCTCCCATTAAATTGCTTTTGGCAACTTTGTAAATGGTCAAATGACTGTGTAAGTGTTCGTCTAAAGTTGGGCTCTCTATTCTATTCCATTGATTTATTTGTCTATCCCTGCACCAGCTACCCACTCCAGTATTCTTGCCTGGAAAATCCCATGGACAGAGGAGCCTGGTGGGCTACAGTTCATGAGGTCAAAGAGAGCTGGACACGACTGAGCAACTAACACTTCCACTTTCATACCAGCCCCACTGTGTGCTTATTATTGTAGCTTTGTAGCAAGTCTTAAAGTCAGGTATCCTAAGTCCTTTTTGTTCATTTTTAAGATTTCTTTGGATGTTCTAAGTCCTTTGCATAGCCATATAAATTTTAGAATCAGTTTGTCAACTTCTACAAAAAAACCTCACAGGATTGTGTTTGAGATTACGTTGAATCAATAGATCAAATTGGAAGAATTAACATCTTAATATTATTGAGTCTTCCAACCTATAAGTGGCTAGCCATTCCCTCTCCAGGGGATCTTGCCGACCCAGGAATGGAACCTGAGTCTCCTTCATTGCAGGCAGATTCTTTACCATCTGAGCCACCAGGACTCCCAAGAACAGTACACCTTCCATTTATTTAGGTCATCTGTCAGCAAAATTGTGTAGTTTTCATTATAAAAATCATACCCTAAATTTTAAAATTTATTCCTAAGTATTTTCTGATCTGAGCTATTATAAATAATTTGTTAAAATTTCTTTTTTTTTTTTTTTTTTTTTTTTTTTTTTTTTTTTAATATTATTTTATTAGTTGGAGGCCAATCACTTCACAACATTTCAGTGGGTTTTGTCATACATTGACATGAATCAGCCATATAGTTACATGTATTCCCCATCCCGATCCCCCCTCCCACCTCCCTCCCCACCCAACTCCTCAGGGTCCTCCCAGTGCACCAGGCCCGAGCACCTGACTCATGTATCCCACCTGGGCTGGTGGTCCGTTTCACCATAGATAATATACATGCTGTTCTTTCAAAACATCCCAC
The DNA here is from genome assembly GCF_963930625.1 of Muntiacus reevesi. Taxonomy (NCBI): domain Eukaryota; kingdom Metazoa; phylum Chordata; class Mammalia; order Artiodactyla; family Cervidae; genus Muntiacus; species Muntiacus reevesi. The sequence goes on along the minus strand of NC_089260.1, from coordinate 79,408,171 downwards.
CCTCACGTTCTCCCCCAGAGTTCAAAAGTCTGTTCTGTATTTCTGTGTCTCTTTTTCTGTTTTGCATATAGGGTTATCGCCACCATCTATCTAAATTCCGTATATATGTGTTAGTATACTGTAATGTTCTTTATCTTTCTGACTTACTTCACTCTGTATAATGGGCTCCAGTTTCATCCATCTCATTAGAACTGATTCAAATGAATTCTTTTTAACGGCTGAGTAATATTCCATGGTGTATATGTACCACAGCTTCCTTATCCATTCATCTGCTGATGGGCATCTAGGTTGCTTCCATGTCCTGGCTATTATAAACAGTGCTGCGATGAACATTGGGGTGCACGTGTCTCTTTCAGATCTGGATTCCTCAGTGTGTATGCCCAGAAGTGGTATTGCTGGGTCATATGGCAGTTCTATTTCCAGTTTTTTAAGAAATCTCCACACTGTTTTCCATAGTGGCTGTACTAGTTTGCATTCCCACCAACAGTGTAAGAGGGTTCCCTTTTCTCCACACCCTCTCCAGCATTTATTGCTTGTAGACTTTTGGATAGCAGCCATCCTGACTGGCGTGTAATGGTACCTCATTGTGGTTTTGATTTGCATTTCTCTGATGATGAGTGATGTTGAGCATCTTTTCATGTGTTTGTTAGCCATCTGTATGTCTTCTTTGGAGAAATGTCTGTTTAGTTCTTTGGCCCATTTTTTGATTGGGTCGTTTATTTTTCTGGAATTGAGCTTCAGGAGTTGCTTGTATATTTTTGAGATTAATCCTTTGTCTGTTTCCTCATTTGTTATTATTTTCTCCCAATCTGAGGGCTGTCTTTTCACCTTACTTATAGTTTCCTTTGTTGTGCAAAAGCTTTTAATTTTCATTAAGTCCCATTTGTTTATTTTTGCTTTTATTTCCAATATTCTGGGAGGTGGGTCATAGAAGATCTTGCTGTGATTTATGTCGGAGAGTGTTTTGCCTATGTTCTCCTCTAGTAGTTTTATAGTTTCTGGTCTTTGGAATTGCCATCAACTGAGAAAGCTATGAGTAAATCAGTTTGATACCATTCAGGTATGACCTAAATCAAATCCCTTATGATTATACAGTGGAAGTGAGAAATAGATTAAAGGGATCAGATTCGATACACTGTGCCTGAAGAACTATGGACGGAGGTTTCTGACATTGTATAGGAGACAGGGATCAAGACCATCCCCAAGAAAAAGAAATGCAAAAAGGCAAGATGGTTGTCTGAGGAGGCCTTACAAATAGCTGTGAAAGAAGAGAAGCGAAAAGCAAAGGAGAAAAGGAAAGATATACCCATTTGAATGCAGAGTTCTAAAGAATAGCAAGAAGAGATAAGAAAGTCTTCCTCAGTGATCAGTGCAAAGAAATAGAGGAAAACAATAGAATGGAAATGACTAGAGATCTCTTGAAGAAATTAGAGATACCAAGGGAATATTTCATGCAAAGATGGGCACCATAAAGGATAGAAATTGTATGGAACTAACAGAAGCAGAAGATATTAAGAAGAGGTGGCAAGAATACACAGAAGAACTATACAAAAGAGATCTTAATGACCCAGATAATCAGGTGGTGTGATCACTCACCTAGAGCCAGACATCCTGGAATGCTAAGTCAAGTGAGCCTTAGGAAGCATCACTATGAACAAAGCTAGTGGAGGTGATGGAATTCCAGTTGAGCTATTTCAAATCCTGAAAGATGATGCTGTGAAAGTGCTGCACTCCATATGCCAGCAAATTTGGAAAACTCAGCAGTGGCCACAGGACTGAAGAAGGTCAGCTTTCATTCCAATCCCAAAGATAGGCAATGCCAAAGAATGTTCAAACTACCACACAATTCCACTCACCTCACAGGCTACCAAAATAATGCTCAGAATTCTCCAAGCCAGGCTTCAACAGTCCATGAACCTTGAACTTCCAGATGTTCAAGCTGGATTTAGAAAAGGCAGTGGAACCAGAGATCAAATGGCCAACATTCGTTGGATCATTGAAAAAGCAAGAGAATTCCAGAAAAGCATCTACTTTGACTTTATTAACTATGCCAAAGCCTTTGACTGTGTGGATCACAACAAACTGTGGAAAATTCTAAAAGAGACGGGAATACCAGACCACCTGACCTGCCTCCTGAGAAATCTGTATACAGGTCAAGAAGCAACAGTTAGAATTGGACACGGAACAAGAGACAGGTTGCAAATCGGGAAAGGAGTACATCAAGGCTGTATTTTGTCACCCTGCTTATTTAACTTATATGCAGAGTACATCTTGTAAAATGCCGGGTTGGATGAAGCACAAGCTGGAATTAAGATTGCCGGGAGAAATATCAATAACCTCAGATATGCAGATGACACTACTCTTATGGCAGAAAGCAAAGAACTAAAGAGCCTAAGATGAAAGTGAAAGAGGAGAGTGAAAAAGTTGGCTTAAAATTCAACCTTCAGAAAGCTAAGATCATGGCATCTGGTTCCATCACTTCATGGGAAATAAGATGGGGAAACAATGGAAACAGTGACAGACTTTATTTTCTTGGGTTCCAAAATCACTGCAGATGGTGGCTGTAGCCATGAAATTAAAAGATGCTTGCTCCTTGGAAGAAAAGTTATGACCAAACTGCACAGCATATTAAAAAACAGAGACATTACTTTGCCAACAGAAGTCCATCTAGTCCAAGCTATGGTTTTTCCAGTAGTCATGTATGGATGTGAGAGTTGGTCTATAAAGAAAGTTGAGCGCTCAAGAATTGATGCTTTTGAGCCGTGGTGTTGGAGAAGACTCTTGAGAGTCCCTTGGATTGCAAGGAGATCCAACCAGTCCATCTGAAAGGAAGTCAATCCTGAATATTCATTGGAAGGACTGATGCTGAAGCTGAAACTCCAATATGTGGCCACCTGATGCGAAGAACTGACTCATTGGAAAAGACCCTGATGCTGAGAAAGATTGAAAGCAGGAGAAGGGGACAACAGAGGATGAGATGGTTGGATGGCATCACCAGCTCATGGATATGAGTTTCCGTAAACTCCTGGAGTTGGTGATGGACAGGGAGGCCTGGTGTGCTGCAGTCCATAGGGTCACAAAGAGTCAGACACGACTGAGTGACTAAGTCCTAACTAAGTTAGACAAAGTCCTAACTAAGAGAGATATTTAAATAACTAACGTGATCGTCTAACTAAACTAATGAGGTAAGTGCTTTTGATATTATATTTCTTTGGAGACCAGAGGAGAAAAAAGTCTCATTTCATTTTGTGATGAGGAGGTAGGTAGTAACAGATCAGTATGTTGAAGAATACATAGGATGTGAAAGAATAGAGAGTAATAAATTACTAATGGAAGAATAATCCTGCCCAGGAATACAGATATGCAAACCTTCATGCTGAGGGCTTGGCAATGGGACACAGATTGGTATGACCTGAGGTAAAGATGTGTGATAATGATGGTAGGAAAAGGGATGGAGTATACGGAGGGAGGAAAACATAGGACAAAAGACCTAATCGAGCTAAAGAATATATTTACTGTACTAATGAGCTTATCCTTATCCAACAGGCATTGCGAAAGTGGAAAAAAAGTACTTTTAAACAGTAAGGTGAAAATCCTTGGATGGAAAATAAGCCAGTAATTTGTTTGTTTTCTTTTTGTTGTTGTTTTTTGTCCATAGGCAGTTAAACATATTATAAATAAATCACAGAAATATATATTCAGTGTTGTAGTTCTAAAGCATGGTCTACAAGGACATTCCTTGAGCTGTTCTATTGTGCTATTATGAATTTAATTAAAAACTTTTCTCCTGGCATGATTTAATGATTTTTCATATTATTAAATAGATGGGAAAAACACATACAAAGTGAATAGTGCCAGTTTTCCCATTCATTTGTATAGGATATTCACTGGTTGGTTGTTTGCCAGTGTATTCTATGAATCAAAAATGTTTTATAACAATTAGGAAAAAAATTAGTGCAACTGAAACTTGTGATTGTTTCTTTTCAAGTCACGGGCCACAGGGATGAGACATCAGGGGACTTTCAGTAGCAGCCATTCAAAATCATGAAATATATTTATTTCTATTACTCATTTAACAAAAGGTAGTATTTGCTGTAAACTGTTTGATGCTTTTGTGAGTATGTTAAGAAACATGTTAGTTGCTCAGTCATGTCTGACTCTGCAACCCCATGGACTATAACCCACCAGAATCCTCTGTCCCTGGGATTCTCTGGGCAGGAAGATTGGAGTGACTTGCCATTTCCTTCTCCAGGGCATCTTCCTGACCCAGGGATTGAACCTGGATCTCCTGTGTTGCAGGCAGATTCTTTACTGTCTGAGCCTCCAGGAATATGTTAGTTAATTCAAGAGTACTGTTGTCTGTGGAGGTCTAGAAGAAACAAAGCAAAGAGGAACTAAAGAGCCTGTTGATGAAGGTGAAAGAGGAGAGTGAAAAAGCTGGCATAAAATTCAGCATTCAGAAAACTAAGATCATGGCACCTGGTCCCATTACTTCATGGGAAATAAGATGGGGAAACAATGGAAACACTGACAGACTTTATTTTCTTGGGCTCCAAAATCACTGCAGATGGTGACTGTAGCCTTGAAATTAAAAGATGCTTGCTCCTTGGAAGAAAAGCAATGGAAAACCTAGACAGCACATTAAAAAGCAGAGACACTACTTTGCCAACAAAGGTCCATATAGTAAAAGCTATGGTTCTTTCAATAGTCACATATGGTTGTGAGAGCTGGACCATAAAGAAGGCTGAGCGCTGAAAAATTGATGCTTTTAAACTGTGGTGTTGGAGAAGACTCTTGAGAGTCCCTTGGACTGCAAGGATATTATACCAGTTAATCCTAAAGGAAGTCAGTCCTAAATATTCATTGGAAGGACTGATGCAGAAACCGAAACTCCAGTACTTTGGCCCCCTGATTCAAAGAGCCGACTTAGAAAATATCCGATGCTGGGAAGATTGAGGGCAGGAGGAGAAGAGGACAACAGAGGATGAGATGGTTGGATGGCATCACCAACTCAATGGACATAGGTTTGAGCAGGCTCCAGGAGTTGGTGATGGACAGGGAAGCCTAATGTGCTGGAGTCCATGGAGTCACAGTCTCCTGACTGAATGACTGAACAACAAGAAGAAGAAACGCTGCCTTCCTTGGGATATTTTAGAATTATCAAATGTCTTGATTAGAAGGGATAGGGACCCTTTCTCCTATTAATTTATGACCGTTATTTAAGATGATTTATATTTATGATTTGTATCTAACACAGAAAGAAAAGCTTGTTTTAGTGCGAAGAGATGGGGATTTGATTTCTGGACTTTCCTCTCAGTAGTAGTTTGAGAGTGGCTAAGTCTCAAAATTTTGAGCTTCATCTTTAAAATGAGGATAATATCTTTTCTACCTTCATTCCTGGTAAGTATGAAGACCAAAGAGGAAATCTGTATAATGGCAACATGAACATTAGAAAGCATTGTTTGAATATGAGATATATTAACTCATATTATTTTCATATACTGTAGATTACATAATAAAAGTTACATCTTACCTGGTAAAGGGTGTAGGTGAGATTTAATTTACTGCTGAGATCATGTAGACTTACATAAAACTCCATGGATTTTTTTCATTTTGATTTTTATGATCTTAACATTTTTTAATCTACTCACATAGGCTTTTCCCTTTAGATTAAATAATAACCACACTAAAAATCAGTTTTCATGTGTTCTTTACATCACACCTTTTATATGTCCACATACCTGTCTTTTAAACAAATTTAATTAAGACAGAATTGTTCAGAAATGATGATCTGAGTTAAAAGTTTAAGAAGCACATGAGAGAACAGGTCTGTAATTGCAAGTTTCTAGTCCTAGTCCCCAAATTTTCAAATGCTTACATTTTTCCTGAGTATTTCAGCTACTGTGTGAGGTGTATTATTCACTACAACATGTAATTTTTAGTGAATAAAGCAGCACAGACCAGTAGATGGCCAAATTCAGTATAGTTCAGACTTACTTGGTAAGAGGATGGCTCTCAAAATCTACGAAGAGCCTTTGTTGAGTTCTTTCTGTCATGTATACATTTGTTGTTGTTGTAGTTTAGTTGCTAAGTTGTGTTTGACTCTGTGGCCGCGTGGACTGTAGCCCACCAGGCTCCTCTGTCCAGGGGATTTCCCAGGCAAGAATACTGGAGTGAGCTACCATTTCCTTCTCCAGGGGATCTTCCCCACCCAGGGATCAAATCCATGTCTCTTGTATTGGCAGGTGGATTCTTTACCGCTGAGCCCCCAGTGAAGCCCCCATTCATATATTATTGGCCCACATATACTGTAGTCAATTGAATTTGGAAATAAACGAATTTAAGTCATAGCTCATAAATTTGCAGTCTGTTCATCACCTTTATGCTGAGAGCAGCACCCTAGGTCCAGGTCTTAGGGCTCTGACTCCATGAACCAGCAGGGCGACAAGAGTAATATTACAAATCACATAGGCGTGTTTTATGTTAGGATCAGAAAAACCTGACTTTCTGAAAGTTTCTGTGCTTTTACACAGTCTCATGGCAACACTCAGCTGAATGTCCAGGATGCACCAAGTGTTAGAGCTGGAAGGACTGCCATCATTGCTGCAACTGATAACAACATTGCCAGTCAGTTCAGTTCAGTTCAGTTGCTCAGTCGTGTCCGACTCTTTGTGACCCCATGAACTGCAGCACGCCAGGCCTCCCTGTTCATCACCAACTCCTGGAGTTTACCCAGACACATGTCCATCGAGTCAGTGATGCCATCCAGCCATCTCATCCTCTGTCGTCCCCTTCTCCTGCCCCCAATCCCTCCCAGCATCAGGATCTTTTCCAATGAGTCAACTCTTCGCATGAGGTGGCCAAAGTATTGGAGTTTCAGCTTCAGCATCAGTCCTTCCAGTGAACACCCAGGACTGATCTGCTTTAGGATGGACTGGTTGGATCTCCTTGCAGTCCAAGGGCCAGAGAGGTTGCTAAGTTAACGGGTTGCAATACTCGGTCTTAGAGCACCTCTTCAGTCTCTCAGCCCAGTGCTCTTCCTTATATCTTAGTCTCTCATGGTCATGTCCTTTTTTGTTTCATTATATAGTTAGATACGCATAACTGTAATTTAATAGATACTACCAAGAGATTGTATATCTATATGTGACAGTGTATGTACCCACCCCAAAATGCTCATTTTTTAAAACCGTTTTTCATAAAATCTGAATTAAATGAAATATCATATAGGAGAAGGGTCTTATAAAACACTGCCAATTGCCAGCTAGGTAAGCTTGCCCCACAAGCACAGTCAAGGTTGTGAGCTGTGTTTAACACCCTGCTTTCTTGCGTTGAGCTGGTTGTCATGTGCTGTCGATGCCATCTGGATGCATCATAAGTGTGTGGTGATTTTGCAATAAACACACAGTAACTATAATGTAACCCAGAAGCAGAATGACTGTAAAAAAAAAAAAAAATAAATAAGGTCAACTTTTTTAAAATGAAATCTATCCTTACTTGAAATTTCAAGTTGAGAAATTCAAATATATTATTGATACCTGACATTAGTGATTGAACATGAAAAATTAAATAAAGAAAAGAGGTCATTTCCTAAAGAGGTCAGTATGGACACACACATGCATACAGACACCCATGTTCACTTGGAGAGCCACCTTGCTAGGTTGGCAGGGCTCCATGAATGACAGCCTGTGAGGGCAGCAGATGATAAGGTTCATCTGTACTTTGCTCTCTTCATCATCCTGTCTCCAGAGTTTTTGTCTTCAGGTTTCCCTTTTCTTTTTAGGCAAACCATCAGCTAATGACCAAATTCCAACAGAACATGTGAAGTTTGAATTATTTTTAGAAAGAGCATGATTTTTCCTTTCAATTTGTCTGTAAAGACACACTTTTAACTTAAGGAAGTTCTTGCATGACCCTGCTTTTTTGGCCAGAATGACCAATCCAATATATCAGTTCATTCGCTCAGTCGTGTCCGACTCTTTGTGACCCCATGAATTGCAGCACGCCAGGCCTCCCTGTCCATCACCAACTCCTGGAGTCTACCCAAACCCATGTCCATTGAGTCAGTGATGCCATCCAGCCATCTCATCCTGTCGTCCCCTTCTCCTTCTGCCCCCAGTCCTTCTCAGCATTAGGTCTTTTCCAATGAGTCAACACTTCACCTGAGGTGGCCAAAGTATTGGAGTTTCAGCTTCAGCATCAGTCCTTCCAATGAACACCCAGGACTGATCTCCTTTAGGATGGACTGGTTGGAGCTTCTTGCAGTCCAGGGGACTCTCAACAGTGTTCTCCAACACCACAGTTCAAAAGCATCAATTCTTTGGCGCTCAGCTTTCTTCACAGTCCAACTCTCACATCCATACATGACTACTGGAAAAACCATAGCCTTGACTAGACAGACCTTTGTTGGCAAAGTAATGTCTCTCCTTTTAAATATGCTATCTAGGTTGGTCATAACTTTCCTTCCAAGGAGTAATCCAATATATAAAATATTTCTAATATGAAAATATCTCTATTTTATTATATGCATGTATTATTAGCTAAGATTCCTAGATTATACTGAAAAGGCCAGTGCAGGTAAGTATTTGACAAAGATACTGGAAGTAAAATTGGATTAGGGGTCAGACATCTAAAAATATATCTATCTCAGGGTTAAGTTTCTTCATCTATACAGCAAAGACATTGGGTTAGAATTTCTTTTGTTTCTAGACATTCGCTGCTTTATCTCCTTCATTGGCCATAGTAATGTTAACCTAATTCCTCTTTCTCATCCTCTTTAAAACACAAGTGAGGGATAACGACTTGAATTATCCAGGGAACTATTTAGATCTGAAATATAGTGAAGGCTAGCAAACACATCCCAAGACGCCTTCTGGCTCTGAGAATGAATGGCTGAGTATAAAGCATGGATGATGAAGGACAGAGATATGCTCCCAACAGTCAAAACAATGCTCACTAAGAAAACTGCACTACAAGGAATTTAATCTTAAAACTAAATATTAGTGATGTTATTATATTTTTCTCCCAAGAAGGAAGAGGAGGAAAAGAAGGACAGAAGGAAAGAAAGAAGGAAGGTAGGAAGGAAAGGAGTCAGGCAGAAGGAAGGAAATATGTGAGTGTCATTAAACTCTTTTCCATCAGAGGAAAGATTAATGTAATGATTAATAATAATCATCAGGGCTTCCCTGATGCTCTAGTGGTTAAGAATCTGCCTGCCAATGCAGGGGACACGGGTTCAAACCCTGGTCTAGGAAGATCCCACGTGCCGTGAAGCAACTAGGCCCATGTGCCACAACTACTGAGCTAGGGCTCTACAGCCTGTGAGCTGCAACTGCTGAACCCATGAGCTGCAACTACTGAAGCCTGCAAGCCTAGAATCCGTGCTCCACAAGAGAAACCACTGCAATGAGAAGCCTGTGCAACACAATGAAGAGTAGCCCCTGCTCACGGCAACTAGAGAAAAGTCTGTGAAGCAACAAAGATCCACCACAGCCAAAATAAATAATCTTAAAAAAAATTATAAAAAGTAATGCCCCAATCAAATAGAAAATCTCTCTTTCAACTATCAAAACATGCAAAGTTGAACCTCTGTTTTTCTTCACTCGTCAAAAAAGATGCAGTTTATTACCTTTAAAGTCCACATCTCCAACAAGTTTTGTCTTTCCTGTGATTGGGTCATGGATATAGTTGATACTAACGTCGATTACAGTGGCACCTTCCTTAACCATATCAGATGTGATCAACTTTGGGATACCTAGAAGGAAAACAGAGTTGTAAAACACTGGAAAATACTTAAACTCTGTCCTTGAGAATAACAAGGATTTATACATCTGGTATTTTTGTTGTCATGGAAAGGTAGCACATGAGGGTATTGCTGGGTGAAATTCTGCTCAGGTTTACCCTTTCACCTTAGAGACTGCTTACAGACTTCAAATGGACCCAGCTTGAGCAGCCTCCTTTGTATCTCATGTACTATAAATATAATGGGGGAGATTATGGAGATAAAACAGGCTTCTGTTGAGGGTGAGTGCAGTGGAGTGAAAACAACTTGGAAAATGGAGGCAGAGACAAGGAAGTGAGGGAGGGAAGGAGGATAAAAAAGACAAAAAGTGAAATGGTACTATTCATATTTCTCAGGGTTGTGGTAAACTGTAAAGTGATGTGCACAAAGTAGTATCTTATCATTTCCAAACATGAAAGACTATCCTGCGTTGATTTTTTCTTGGTTTCTTTGATCATCACATCTGTATATAACTTGGAATGGTAAGAAACAGTACATTCTACTTAGTGTTTCTCCATTTGAATTTGAAAGATAGCTCTACAGAAATGTGATGTCACCATCTATTTTTTGTAACACTTTTCAAATTTTATTTCAGATGCAACAGTGCCAGCTAACAACGGCTAGTGCTCCCTTTTTTTTTTGCTATGAGTTAACAAATCATCCCTAAACTCAGTGTCTTAAACCAACAACTTATTTTTATTTTCCACAGTTGTGTGAGTTGACTGAGCTCAGCTGGATGGATCTTCCTGGGGGTCTTTCACATAAATGGAGTCAGTTAGCAGCTGCAGTTGGAGGCATCTCAACCTGTGACATTGCTGGTTGTCCGAGGTGCATTCACAGGCCTGCAGTTGAGCTCGTCTGGGGATGCTGATTGGAGCACATAGATGTGGCCTCTCCACGCAGCTCGGACTTCTCACAGCCCCGCAGCTGGCTTCCAGGAGTGCGTGTTCCAAGCGGCAGGAAATAGAAGGTACCCGTAGCTTGAGGATGGAACCTGGAAACTAGCACAGTGTTGTTTCTGTCATATTCTATTGGTCAGCCAGTGACAGAATCCACTTAGACTGAAAAGGAGGGGTAGAGATGCAACTTCCCAATGGGAGGAGAATCAAAGAATTTGTGTCCATCTTTATTCCATCAGAATGCCTCTGGATGACACTGTGTCTGGAATGTGATTTACTCATTTTCACACTACATCCCTTAACCAGAATAGGGTAATCTGTTTTGCATCATCAGAGGCTTTCTTCTATCATCTGAATATCCAGATGCTTTAAATGTCATCTTGTGACATATGATTTTTAGTGGTAGTAAGAATTAAAAGGCTAAAAAGACAGTGCCAAGATAGATGCAGCTAGCTGACAAGGTTCCTCAGCCACACCAACGATACAACAAAGATGGTTATCAATGCTTGAGAGATATTTTTTCTCTTGCTTTCCTATCCTGTCCCAGAGAACTTCTCCCTTTTTATCAGTTCTAGCATAGATATCAAGTAATGCTCCAAATAAAGTCATAAAATCCTGTATATTCTTGGCAGTCATTAGAAAAAGAAACCATAAGTGATATGACAGCAAGAAATATTTTTAAAATTAAAATGACAATGAAGTAGTTATTAAAATCCAGCTACTATGATTTTGGGAAAGATCCAGATCTCCCTCAATTAGGACCATTCAATTCACTATCTCAATGAATATCAATTGGCAGTGGTCAAATACACAGTTTTCCAAAGCGAGGGAAATGTGAGCTTGATTTTAATTCTCAGGAAAATTACAAAATGGAAAACCACTGAATGCATGCTTTTTTTTTTTTTTTTTTGATGATGATGATGTTACATATGTCCATTGCAGAAAATGTCAAAAGTATCTAAAAGTTTAAGCTGAAAACAAAAATCACTATAATCTTGCCATCCAAAGATAATAAATGTATTTTTATTGTATTTGTTTCTAGGATTTCGAAATGCTTCTTCATTAGGCATAAAGCCTATAAAAGGATATATAATTTTGTTTGTATTGTGCCTCATTGTTTATCTTTGAATTAAAATTAAACTGTAAGCATTTTCCTATTTCATCAGTTATTTAAAATTTAAAAACCACACGAAATAAGTTATTATGTAAATTACCATAGTAAGTTATTCATTCCTGCAGTCTTTTCAATACTTTGCTATCATAAATAATGCAGTGATGATCATTTGTGCTCAGGAAACTATGATGATTTCTTATCTGCAGCAGCAAGTTTGACAGTTTTTCACTGAACCCTTATGATGGGATTCAGTGAAACATGATGGAAAAACATGGGTTGAATAAAAGCTCTCAATGGTAGTCATGACTGGTTAAATAATACATTCTGAAACAGCTTATCATTAAGAAGGTCTTCCATGAAAAGTATCTTTCAGTGCCATTTTCAAATTTTGTGAGAACTTGGAAGAACACATTGGCATCACAATAGTTATTTTACCTTTGTCCTCCTCCAGGTCTTTTCCACCCTTCTCTGCTCTACTTTATGGCAGGGATGGGACTGATTCTTATAGAGGTCTTGTGTGTTTCCTCTCTCTCTTGGAACCCTGTCACAGCCATGAGAACAAACACAAGCCTCCCTGCTGGCAGATCCAAATCCTGTGGAAGAGAGCTGAGTTGTTTCAGGGAAGCCATCCTAGACCAGTCATCTAGCCAACCACCAGCTGAAGGCAGATGTTTGAACAAGCCAAGTCATGGTCAGAATATCTGAGCTAAGGTCACCATAATTGACTAGCTGAACCATGCTCATGAGAAATTTATTTTAAAGGGTGGTTGTTTAAATTGACTGAGTTTGGGGGTGTTTGGTTGTTTTTTAATACAGCAAAAGTTGCATAATACATATTAGCAAATGACACAAAATTGGACAGAATAGCTAGTAGGTAGCTACTTTGGAATAGTGGACTATCAATAGCCATAGAATTTGAAAGAGGTTCTGTTTATCTGATCAGCTGGGTGTACTTGATTAAAAATTCACTAAAAACTCTTAGGTTGTTCCAAGACAAATAATGTCCAGATTCAGGGATGTAATGCTTTCCACTATATTTTCAGCAGAGTTTCTCTGAAAATGTTGGTTGTATTCTGGAGGCTGATCTCGAGAAGAATGATGAGAATGGATCTGGAAATCATGTCATATGGAACAAGTGCAATCAAACTAGTTGGTTCAACTGTTTAACCATCAGGTTGTGACAAGAAGAAAAAGTTTATGCCACAATGTAAATCAACTATATCAGTAAACATGCTTTTAAATTCAGCTAGCTTTAGTTTTTCATAGAAACAATTTTTCAATGATGATAGCAAATATGTTGATTTCTTTTTTTAAATTTTGGCAGTGCTGGGTCTTCTTGCAGTGTGCAGACACTGTGTTGTACCACGTGGGCTATGTGTTGCAGCATATGCTGCAACTAGTTGTCCCGTGACATGTAGGATCTTAGTTCCCTGACCAGGGATTGAACTCTTGTCCTCTGTATTGGCAGGCAGATTCTTAACCACTGGACCATGAGGGAAGTCCCAGCATGCTGATTTATATTCTGCCACAGTTCTTTATGTTGATGTGGATCTATAACTTACAGTTTCCAAAGGGTAAGGAACAGCCATGGGTTAGTATTGGTCCATACATTGAATATCTCTGAAACAGAGGAATGGTTGAATAAACTCAAGTTGCCTTTCTTAGGGGGGAAAAAAAACACCTAAAAAACTAAAAATAATCAAAACCCAATAATTGTGTCTTCAGTGTGTTAAACTGTATAGGGAGTTGATTTACTTTATATATTTCCAGAAGGAAGAATGAAGGGACAAGGAAGGGAATAGATTTTAGCTCAATACAGAGAATATTTTAAGAATAATAAGCCACAAAGAGAAATACTGTCCTTATTCCCCATTAGAAATGTTCACAATAGGGCAAAGATGAGATTGAATTGGGGAAGTTAATGATGCTTTCAAATTTTATGATTTAAAGATTCTCTTTTGTCTAATTAAAATAATTTTTTTTCTTTCTTCTCTCAAGTAATTCATTTCTGAACCCTTGCAGACTTCTGACCCTGTCATTCTGCTAAACAAAAGAAAGAAATAATACAAATTGTACTTAACAGTTGAAATGATAACAAATAGGCATATATGATACCTACTTCAGATATGTTAAATGAGCTGTCCACTGACATTGTTGTCTTGTAGAAACAAATGACTGGAAGTGAAGTTGTTCATTAATTGTACCTTAAAAGACACTGAAAAGAAATTTCTTAATTGGGTTCCCCAAATAAACAAATGCAATATATTTAAATTAAATTATTATCATTTGATAAAGTGACATATTAAAAACTAAACATTTGGAAAAGACTTTCAGTTTAGTTCAGTTCAGTCACTCAGTCATGTCTGACTCTTTACGACCCCATGGACTGATTTTAGATGTTAGTCTAAAAAAAAAGACTTTAGATACTAGTAGAATGTGAAGTCAGAAAAATTTTTTATTTGTTTTTTTGTTAAAGCTGAAAATGAACAGTAGTTTCAAGTGAACATTTCCTATGAGCTTTTTCTTTTTGATGTGATAGTTCCATAGAAACCTATCCTTAATTCTTATATAATTTGAAGACTCAAGCATTATATGTGAGAACCAAAACCATCCACATCCACATAACTTACTCTATACATTAACATAACTTTATTATTTCATTGTTTTTATCAATACAACTTTATTGCTCTAGGGAACTCTTGCTCAGAAAGATAAAAGTTTTAAGCAATTTTACTGTCTCAAGAACACATCAAAAGACTTATTTTAATTAACATCAAACTGTTTGACATCTCAACAGATAGTATCAAAATTTTCAAGACTCTTGGAAATCCTTGCTTTAAATCCTCTCCTTGTTGTATCTTCAATCCTAAACTTTTATATTACGATCTTTACCTAATCCTACCGAAAATTTCTGATTAAGAGACTTGCCTTAAACAAACTTCATGTTTAATCTCTTGCAACCCCATGGACTGTAGCCCACCAGGCTCTTCTATCCATGGGATTCTTGAGGCAAGCATTCTGGAATGGGTTGCCATTTCCATCTCCAGGGGATCTTTCCCACCCAAGGATCAAACACACATCTCCTGCATTGCAGGCAGATTCTTTACTATCTGAACCACCAGGGAAACCCCCAAAAACAAACTTCAACATCTCCTAAATATTCCAACTTTGCTTCTACACCCTAAGATGTTATTGAGGTAAGTAGCTCACTGGGGCTGGGGGGGGGGGGGGGCGGGGATTCCTGATTTGTGGAATTTGGTGATTTCTGTGGTATAAGTATTCCTATCATGGCTGACTTCAAGTTACCAAGGTGATCCTTCTCAGGCTAACAGGAGTTAGGTTCAGCACACCACTGCCTCTAAGGGACTATCAAGATAGTGTTCTCCCATGCTTCTCTAACCTAAACTCAGATTTGTCTTATTGATGGACTGTTTGGATGCCATCTGGGGGAAACCAATGTTCAACAATACTGGGGATCTGTAAAAATCTAATCAAGAACTTCTCTTGGCCATGGTCCAGGACCTCAAGTTGGAACCATGGTTGCCTCTTTGGCCCTTTGAGCCTCTTGCTGGTACAGGAAGCTGTTGGCCTCTGTGAGTGGGATGATGAGGTAAGTCTTGCATTGAG
Source organism: Muntiacus reevesi (assembly GCF_963930625.1). Taxonomy (NCBI): domain Eukaryota; kingdom Metazoa; phylum Chordata; class Mammalia; order Artiodactyla; family Cervidae; genus Muntiacus; species Muntiacus reevesi. The sequence goes on along the minus strand of NC_089260.1, from coordinate 79,392,750 downwards.
TCCCAACTCTGATTTCTTTTCTTTAAAGGTCCCCAAATGCTGAGTTTATTTTGTCTTCTTTAAATAAGAAACTCATTTTAGGAATCCTTTGATTATATGTTCAGTTAAATAACTTTTATCTTTGGTGGAAGTCAGTGCTATTACTTACAACACAATTTGTCTCTATCGCTGTCATCTTTTGTTGTATATTTACAAAGGAAGAGTTCACAGCGAGGGGATGTGGGTAAGGTAGATAAATCCATTACTCAAACTGACCCTGAGGACTGAAAAGTTCAGAAAGTGTCTTTTGAATTTTGGAAAATCCTGTGGATGTTTTGCCTCAGCTCACTTGTTTCCCTGACTAAGATGGTAAAAAATCTGCCTGCAGTGCAGGAGACCTGGGTTTGATCCCTGAGTCAGGAATATCCTCTTGAGAAGGGAATGGCTACCCACTCCAGTGTTCTTGTCTGGAGAATTCCATAGACAGAGGAGCCTGGCAGGCTTACAGCCCATTGGTCCACAAAGGGTTGGATACAACTGAAGTGATTTAGCACTAGCACAGCATCCCAAATATCCAATGTTCTGCTTTTTTTTTTTATGTTTCTGAGGGAATATCTAAGGCATTTAGATTCCAAAATTGTTCCCTTAAAATGTCTTCGCCAAGGCAAACAAAAAGTGAAAAACTAAAAATGGTCTCTTTTAGAGTCTTCCAAGTCTTAGTACAAATCAAATAGCTCTTTTATTATTTATCTTCCCCCAACTTAAGTTTCTCTACTTCCTTTGACTTCTTCCTTTTACCTCCTAACTGTCTAGAAAAATCTCCAAAGTGCAATTACTTCATAAAATTAACCACCCCTCCCCTCACCATCAGAAACAGGGAAAATTGCATTGTTTTAAGGTCTGGTCTCATACTGAGCCAAAAAGCCAAGTGATAAAATTTGCAGAGGAATTAGAAATAGTTTTAGGAATCAATAATCCAGTAACCCCAAGTGTATATCAAATAGTACATATGTGTTCTGTTATGAAAGAGTCGAATGGAAAGATAGGATTCAAAGACCCCAATTTGCATAAGAAATCAGAAGAATTTAGAAAAGTTGTGTATATTAGACAAGGTCTTTTGGAAACTCTCCCCTCCTGTGAGCACAGATTGAATGCTGATCCCGTCTTATAAGCAAAGAAAGGAACCATCCATTGGAGAATTCAGAGACAAGTTCTTTAATACCTTTAGACAGTTTTCATAAGTAACTCCTGCTGCAAATGTAATGAGCTTTCTACTAACTTTTTGCCAATACCTTTAAGCCTGAAACAGAAAGTTTAATACACTAGAAACATTTAGAATTTAAACATCTATAATTTAAAACATTCTAGAAAAACTAGAATGGAATAATAGACTCATTGCCAGACATTCAGCACTTCACTGAGCATTTTTAAAAGAATATGAGAACAAAGGGAATAAGACTCAGATAAAACAATTAGACATTCCCTATGAGGAGGAAGAGGAGGAGGAAAAGGAATCAAATGCCCAATCTCTTATTTTATCCTTGAAAATTCACAAGGAGAATGTCCTCATAATGTTAGAAGGCAACCTTTTGCTTGATCTGGGCACTACTTTATTAGTCTTAAACTGCTATTTAATTCAACATCTCCCTTGGAGAGATGGTTGTGGGTGTTTAAGAATACACAAGCGTTCCACATGTCCTGGCTGAGAGCAGAGGTGCAGTCTCGGCTCCTCAGTGACCCCACACTTGTGAATTTGACAGGGACAGATGTATGCTCAAAGTGGAATCATCAACAAATTAAGTGATTTCTTGACAGTCTCTTTCCTGAAAAGTCTGAGGACTTCCTATTTGTAATGAGGTTGCAACTAATTGGCATATTAACTTAGACTTACTGTGTCTAAATCAAGTCCAAATTGAAGATCTCAAAGAAATGCTAGAGTTTTTGTTGGTAACACTTCTATAAAACTGGCGGCATTAATAGGACTGAACCTCTAGCTAAACCTCTATCTAGTGAGAAAAGTACATTTGTTGAGACGTTCTTAAGTTTCAGTGAGTTTCACCTGGGGAGCTTGTTAGACTGCCTGTGTCCTGAGTCAGCAGGCCAGATATGGCCCAGGACTCTGCATTTAACACTTCTCCAGGTGACTCTGGTACATAATATTCTCTTAAAGCACTAGCTAAAGACAGACCAAAACTAACAGAAAATGGACTGGTTCTTAAAACTCCTGTCCTTCTAGGTAAAAACACCAATGAGTTGAGGATGTAGAATCATTCAGAATCTTAGATGCATAAATAGAATATTCATTCCCCAGTTCCCTGTAGTAGCAACCTCAAATTCTGTTTTATCCTTGTGCCTCCTGAGAGAATATATTTAGTTTAGACCTGTATTTTGTTTCCTTCAGTGTCCTTTCTTTAGTGTTAATTATAATTGACTATTATGATTTCTTTTAGATCATAATAATCAATACTTATTGGCCTTCTTCTGGAAATATCAACAATATACATATCTGGGCTATTGTTATACCTAGGAGTTTACTAAGTCATCCTCATACTTTTTCAGAATCCTCTATCAGGACCTAAAGAATCTGAAATTTTCCTGTAATTATATTCTTATCATTCAAAGGAAGATTTGCAGAAGAACATATATTTTAGAAGATGTGAATCAGACACTGAATTTTAAGTTTCTAAAAATTCAAAATACTTTTAGGCTATGCTGGCCTATCAGCAGATGTATTCCTCAAGTAAATATGTAATAAGAAACATTACAAGTACAATAAAATAGCTGTTAGATTTTATATAAATATTTGTTATTGCAAACTCCCTCCTTTATAGTTAGCAATTTTCAAAACTCTCATATCAGTTCTTTAAATTCCTAATAAAACATATCAACTCTATATTCTAAGATATTCAGTTACATGAAATTTCATTGTTGCACACTTATAATATCATCAACATTTCCAGCTTTAACCCTGCAGAGCAAAAACAGTCTCGAGAAAGAACACAGCTGGAAGAATCACCCTACCTGATTTCAGGCCACACCACAAAGCTACAGTAATCAAAACAGCCTGGTATTGACACAGAAACAGACACACGGATCAATGAACAGATTAGAGAGCCCAGAAATAAACCCATGCCCTTATGGTCTATTAATCTATAGCAAAGGAGGCAAGGGTATATAACGGAGAAAAGACAGTCTTCTCAATAAATGGTGCTGGTAAAACTGGACAGCTACACATAAGAGAATGAAATCAGAACATTCTCTAACACCATATATCACAATAAACTCAAAATGAATTAAAGACTTCAGTAAAAACAACAACAACAGCTTATTAAAGACCTAAATTTAAGACCAAAAACCATAAAACTCCTAGAGGAAAACGTAGGCAGAACACTCTGACATAAATTGTAGCAATATTTTTTGGATCTGTCTTCTAAAGCAAAGTAAATAAAAGCAAAAATAAAAAGCGACCTAATTAAACCCAAAATATTTTGCACAGTAAAGGAAACCATTGACTAAAAAAAAAACCTACTCAATGGAAGAAAATATTTACAAATGATATCACTGACAAGGAGTTAATATCCAACATACATTAAAAAGCTCATATTAATACAACTCAACATAAAAAAAACAATTAAAAAGTGAGCAGAAAATATGAATATACATTTTTCCAAAGGGACATGAAGATAGTAGACAACAGGCACATGAAAAGATGCTCAACATCACTAAATGTTAAGGAAATGCAAATCGAAACTACAGTGAGATATCACCTCACACCAGTCAGAATGGCTATCATAAAATGAACACAGATAATAAATTATTGGCAAGGATGTGTAGAAAAGGGAATTTTGTACATTGTTTGTGGGAATGTAATTGATGCAACCACTGGGGAAACAGAATGGAAGTTTTAAAAAAAATTAAAAATAGAACCAGCAATTATACTCCTGCGTATATATCTGAAAAAGACAAAAACACCAGTTTGAAAGGATAACACACCCCAATGTTTATACCAAAATTATTTACAATTGTCAAGATATGGAAGCAACATAAGTGTCTACCAACAGGTGAATGGATAAAGAAGATGTGATACATACACACACACACACACACACACACACACACACAGGAATAATCCTCGGCCATTAAAAAGAATGAAATTTTGTCATTTGTAGTAATATGGATGGATTTGGAGGGTATTATGCTAAGTGAGATACTTCAAAAGGGTAAGACAAATACTGTATGATACTGCATTTTTGTGTGAAATCTAAAAATACAACAAACTTGTGAATACAACAAAAAGAAAGCAGAAATAAATATAGAGAATAAACTAGTGGTTACCAGTGAGGAGAAGGAAGGGGGAGGGACAATATAGGGGTAGGAGAGTAAGAGGTACAAACTGTCATGTAGAAAATAAGCTACAGGGATATATTGTACAGCAGAGAGAAAATAACCAATATTTTATAATAACAATAAATGGGGTGTAACCTTTAAAAATAAATTAATTTTTAAAAAATTCTAAAAGACAGAAATATAGATCAATGGAACAGAATAGAAAGCCCAGAGATAAATCCACATACCTATGGACACCTTATCTTCAACAAAGGAGGCAAGAATATACAATGGAAAAAAGACAGCCTCTTTAACAAGTGGTGCTGGGAAAACTGGTCAACCACTTGTAAAAGAATGAAACTAGAACACTTTCTAACACCACACACAAAAATAAACTGAAAATGGATTAAAGATCTAAATGTAAGACCAGAAACTATAAAACTCCTAGAGGAGAACATAGGCAAGACACTCTCGACATAAATCACAGCAAGATCCTCTATGACCCACCTCCCAGAACATTGGAAATAAAAGCAAAAAGAAACAAATGGGACCTAATGAAACTTAAAAGCTTTTGCACAACAAAGGAAACTATAAGCAAGGTGAAAAGACAGCCTTCAGAATGGGAGAAAATAATAGCAAATGAAGAAACAGACAAAGGATTAATCTCAAAAATATACAAGCAACTCCTGCAGCTCAATTCCAGAAAAATAAATGACCCAATCAAAAAGTGGGCCAAAGATCTAAATAGACATTTCTCCAAAGAAGACATACAGATGGCTAACAAACACATGAAAAGATGCTCAACATCACTCATCATCAGAGAAATGCAAATCAAAACCTCAGTGAGGTCCCATTACATGATGCTCAACATCACTCATCATCAGAGAAATGCAAATCAAAATCTCAATGAGGTCCCATTACATGCCAGTCAGAATGGCTGCTATCCAAAAGTCTACAAGCAATAAATGCTGGAGAGGGTGTGGAGAAAAGGGAACCCTCTTACACTGTTGGTGGGAATGCAAACTAGTACAGCCACTATGGAGAACAGTGTGGAGATTTCTTAAAAAACTGGAAATAGAACTGCCATATGACCCAGCAATCCCACTCCTGGGCATACACACTGAGGAAACCAGATCTGAAAGAGACACGTGCACCCCAATGTTCATTGCAGCACTGCTTATAATAGCCAGGACATGGAAGCAACCTAGATGCCCATCAGCAGACGAATGGATAAGAAAGCTGTGGTACATAACACCATGGAATATTACTCAGCCGTTAAAAAGAATTCATTTGAATCAGTTCTAATGAGATGGATGAAACTGGAGCCCATTATACAGAGTGAAGTAAGCCAGAAAGATAAAGACCAATACAGTATACTAACGCATATATATGGAATTTTGAAAGATGGTAACGATAACCCTATATGCAAAACAGAAAAAGACACACAGATGTACAGAACAGACTTTTAGACTCTGTGGGAGAAGGCGAGGGTGGGATGTTCTGAGAGAATAACTTTGAAACAAGTATACTATCAAGGGTGAAACAGATCACCAGCCCAGGCTGGATGCAGGAGACAAGTGCTCAGGGCTGGTGCACTGGGAAGACCCAGAGGGATGGGGTGGAGAGGGAGGCGGGAGGGGGGATCAGGATGGGGAACACATGTAAATCCATGGCTGATTTATGTCAATGTATGACCAAACCCACTACAATACTGTAAAGTAATTAGCCTCCATCTAATAAAAATAAATGGGGAAAAAAATTAAGGAAATATAAAAAAAATTCTAACTTATAAATAAAATGACATACTAAAGACTGAGAGTAAGAGGATTCAAGCAATAATAGTAATAATTAAAACAAAAAGACAAGAAGATGGAGAGAAGTGCCAACCACAAAATTTTGAAAGCCAAATAGCAGATGGACAACTACTAATTAAGTAAGCAGACCCAAGAAAGCTGAAATCTAAGCCACCTGCAGGAAAAACCCAGAAAGTAGATCAATATGTACTGCAGAATCCCAAAAAAACTTCAAAAGAAAGAAAAGCTCCTTCAACTTGGCCTTTTAACTCTATATCTTTCTCTTCCTTTCAAAACAGCAATAGGATTTCATGGGAGATTGGTATGAGAACAAATTGTGGTGATAAACATGATGCTTTGCTCAGACTCACTTTGCCTTCTGACAACTGAGGCTTGTAACTGGTCCAACCTAGTGAATCTCCCCTCCCTATCCCTCAAAGCTAAGTCCTTAACATTCAACTAACATCCAAGCATTAGTTAGTGCTACCCACTGGAAGATACACATAACCCAACGTGATTGAATCCCAAGCAAACACTTGACTCAGAGTCAGGCTAAGACCCATTCAGTAGTTTGAGAAATAGGGAATTATCCCAAACTGACCTGACCCATAGATAGGCTAGAAAAGAGGAAAAATAAATATGAAAAAACAATAGAAAATTCTGCTTTGGGCACAGGATGATAGTAGAAACTACTAACTATGAAGGGATATCCCTAAAATCCATATACTACAGTAATATAAAGGATATATACTGGTTCCATTATAGTTAACTGGTGTTACATAATCAATATCTTATATAAGATACTTGGTTTATCTCTTTCTGCTGTCAATAATTTAACATTGGACTGTATATCCACCATGTGCTTTTCAAATCTTTCTAGCATACGCTGAAGTTCGTCTCTTTCTCTTGTGACGAGATGGATATCTGAGTCGCAATCACCCTGAAACATAATTCAAGACAGCAGTTATCATTTCAAGACAATATTGTTTCAAGATAATTCAAGACAGAATTATCACCACATGGTTGGCACAAGGATGCTGAAGATGAGACTGACTGAAAGATGCTAACAGACAAAAAGAACACAACTTCCTTTAATGTAATTAAGGAACACAATTATTAATCTATAAGGAGAGCAGGAGAGAGAATGCTGGCAATACTGGGGCAAATTTCCAGACCTTCGAGTTCCCAGCAAGAGACCCAGCTGCCACTGATCCTACTTGATGAGACCCCATCAGATGCTTCAAGTGTCACTCTACCCCAGTTGTGTATACTGCTGTTGTAACTAAAGTATAATCCCCAGACTGGAAGCATACAGTATGTGCGAACATGCAAGGCATGCAAATTTTGAGGTATATCCCAGACCTACTCAATCAGAAACTATGGGGGCAGGGCCCAGTAACTGGTTTATCAAGCCCTCCAAGTGATTCTGATTCATTTGGAGCTGGGAATCACTAGTTCATAGCCCTCTCCATGGGAGGAATCAAGCGGGTATGTGAATACCTGCTCACCTGCTCACCCAGCACAAGTAACTTAACAGCCTAGCACATTCCTCAGTGTTTCCTGAGACTAAATCCAAGATCAATTTCCCAGGCATACCAGCCCCCAACTGTCCCAGCACCAAACCTATGTGAGCTCTATTTTTTCTGCAATCAGATAAATATAAATATTTCTACCAGACGGTGCACATTAGGATATTCACTGAATAAGCAAGTACTTCCAACATTCCTAAAACAAAATTATACCTATTACTTCAGTACAACTTAAAAAAAAACCCATTAACTTCATAGTTATTGTAGAAAATAAATATGGCAAATGTACACTTGGGGTCTATGGCATATTAATGTTCAAGTACTATATGCAGAAGCTCCAGAGATAGTGACAATCTGGTATTTTGCTACATTGGAAAGCATTCTGATCTATGGTATTCAATATCTACTATGTACATACCATGTCCAAAGTACACTTGGTAAATGGTAAATATCCATGAAGTATCCTTCACCTGCCACTTGGAAATAAGTTATCCTCTTGGTTAAGCAAGAAAAGTCAAGGGAAAATGAATGAGATTAGCTATCTGGACACCTTGAAGGACAAAATGCATCTGTATTACAGGATAAAAGCAATTAGGGTGAGGACTTAATTAACATTTAAATAACGATAAAAGAGAACCTATGACGTAACCATATTTAAATAAAAATATTTTTACAGAAAGGAGGTGGTATGCCTAGATTTTAGAAAAGGAGAGCTCAACGAATAAGGATTTGACAGTCTGTTTTTCATTATTATCTAGGTCTCAGCTTAAACGCCACTCTCTGTAAGGAGTCCTTCCAGATTCTCCAATCTAATTTAGATCTCCCTCTATATACTCTCATAGCATTCTGAAAATTTCCTGTATTCTTTCCTCATTAATACTTACTATAAATGAGATTATAAAGTTATTTACACAACTGGGTGTTTAGTGTGTCTTTATCACTAAAATCAGAGATCAAATTGCCAACATCCACTGGGTCATAGGAAGAGCAAGAGAAATAAAAAAAAAAAAAAAAGAATCTGCTTCACTGACTGTGCTAAAGCCTTTGACTGTATGGATCATATGGATCACAACAAACTGTGGAAAATTCTTAAAGAGATAGGAGTACCAGACACCTTACCTGTCTACTGAGAAACCTGTATGCAGGTCAGGAAGCAATAGTTAGAACTGGACATGGAACAACGGATTGGTTCAAAATTGGGAAAGGAGTACATCAAGTTTTGTATATTGTCACCCTGCTTATTTAACTTATATGCAGAGTACATCATGCAAAATACCTGGATAGGTGACTCACAAGCTGGAATCAAGACTGCCAGGAGAAATATCAACAACCTCAGATATGCAGATGTTACCATCCTAATGGCAGAAAGTGAAGAGGAACTAAAGAGCCTCTTTATGATGGTGAAAGAGGAAAGTGAAAAAGCTGGCTTAAAACTCAACATTCAATAAACTAAGATCATGGCATCTGGTCCCATCACTTTATAGCAAATAGATGCAGAGAAAGTGGAAAGAGTGACAGATTTTATTTTCTTGGGCTCCAAAATCACTGTGGATGGTGACTGCAGCCATGAAATTAAAAGATGTTTGCTCCTTGGAAGAAAAGCTATGACAGACCTAGACAGAGTACTACAAAGAGAGATATTACTTCTCTGACAAAGGTCTGTATAGTCAAAGCTACAGTTTTCCAGTAGTCATTTACAGATGTGAGAGTTGGACCAAAAAGAGGGCTGAGAGCCCAGGAATCGATGCTTTCAGACTGTGATGCTGGAGAAGACTCTTGAGAATCCCCTGGACAGCAAGGAGATCCAACCACTCAATTCTAAAGGAAATCAACCCTGAATAATCACTGGAAGGACTGATACTGAAGCTGAAGCTCCAATACTTTGGCCACCTGGTGTGAAAAGCAAACTCATTGGAAAAGACCCTGATGCCGGGAAAGACAGGAGGCAGGAGGAGAAGGGGATGACAGAAGATGAGATGGCTGGATGGCATCACTGACTCAACAGACATGAGTTTGAGAAAGCTCAAGAAGATGGTGAAGGACAGGGAAGCCTGGTGTGCTGCAGTCCATGGGGTTGCAGAGAGTCAGACGTGACTTACAGACTGAACCACCACCAACACTAAAACGCAAGTGCCCTCAGAGACACAGGAGGTCCTTCCCACCACACCTTCAGTACTTAGCATGTAATTCTAAAATGAATGAATTCCCCACTTCGCTAAATGTGTCTTGTATGTATGTATGAGTGCTAATAATTCCCTTTTATCACTCCATTTTTCCTAAACACACATGCACACATACACAAACTCATGTACACATACCCACAATGCTAGACTGAGGATAGGAAACAGGTCTTCTTTATCTTGTATCCTGCATGCCACATTCATAGTATGCTCTCAGTACACATCTACTGAATTAAACCTAACTTTCTATCTACACCTGATGTGCTTGGGAGAAGGAAACGGCAACCCACTCCAGTATTCCTGCCTGGAGAATCCCAGGGACGGAGAAGCCTGGTGGGCTGCTGTCTATGGGGTCGCACAGAGTTGGACATGACTGAAGCAACTTAGCAGCAGTAGCAGATGTGCTTTAAACCAGCAAATAATAAAGAAATAAAACATTTACTACGAATTAGATGTTATGTTAGACCCTTATACAATTATGTCATGTAATCTTCATAAGAGGTTGTAGATACATTCCTCACTTTGCAAATCAGGAAGCCATGAGTTAGGTAACTTGTCTAAGGTCATAAAGCCAGTGTCTGGAGTTGAAGCTTCTAATAAGGTTTCCAACTCCAAAGCATTTCCCATTACACTATACCCAAAACTCACATTTGGAAATCTGGTGAGTACAAGGTCAAAGAGACCAGCGCTGTCCCTACATAGACAACAGAGAACGAAAACCCTATATGCAAAACAGAAAAAGAGACACAGATGTACAGAACAGACTTTTAGACTCTGTGGGAGAAGGCGAGGGTGGGATGTCCTGAGAGAAGAGCATTGAAACAAGTATACTATCAAGGGTGAAACAGATCACCAGCCAAGGTTGGATGCATGGGACAAGTGCTCAGGGCTGGTGCACTGGGAAGACCCAGAGAGATGGGGTGGAGAGGGAGGCGGGAGGGGGGATTGGGATGGGAAACACATGTAAATTCATGGCTGATTCACGTCAATGTATGGCAAAAACCACTACAATAATGTAAAGTAATTAGTCTCCAACTAATAAAAATAAATGAAAAAAAAAATTACCGATACAAAAAAATGTCAATATATTTTCTGAGTTGCAGCAATCCCAGGAAACTCTGCCCAACAATTTGCTATAAAAAGCAGGGGTTGAAAACACAGCCTGTACCAAATCGAGCTTGAGACAGGTCTATGCTGTCTGCCAACAACTGTTTCTAAACAAGCTTAAAACACCCAGTTTTAGACTAGAATTTACTCCTTAGTTCACAGCACTCACAACTGTCTTACACTCCACCCATTTCACTCACGTACATCACCCATTATTCCCTACCACGCCTGAAATTTACTACTGGACTCTAAAATGCTACCAAGGTCCCAACTTTCTAAACTTTACAAAATGAATCATGTCAGGTGTCATTAGAACATTTCAAGAAACTAAATAAGATGAAGGGGGGAAGGCCCCTCCTAATTTTACCAGTAACTTACCCATATCTCAACTTGCCTTTCAACCATGAATTCACACCAAGCAAACAAATCCAACATTTAAAAGTACTGAGACACTTACCCACTCAGTTCTACTTAATAAGTTGATTAAACTAATCAACATTTTTGAAGAAGACTGTCCCACACAATGAAGGTGATCAATTCAGTGATTTCTTTTTCTTGATTCCTAAGTATATTTGGAGCTTAAAAAACAACTCAGCACACATAAATTAACTTAACTGTATGTCCCCACCCATTCATTGTGCTCTTAACAGATAACAAAGCACAGTGTTTAAACTAACACTCCAAATCAAATTCAGTCAGGAGCCAATGAAGTTACAAAACAGTCTAATCAGAAAATGTCTCAAAACCATTTGGCAGTAGGCAGATCTTCAAGAAAAAGATGACAGAGTTGGTAAATGCAGCCAAGTCTAAAATCAAATGTCCTGAGTTTTAATGACTGTACTTCCAACTTCTCTAATTTTATCCAGTATGTAGATAATGTGAGGGTCATAGAAGCCTCCAGGAATCCTCTAACTCCAACGTTTAAAAGAAAGAAGAATCTGGACACTGTAAAAGCAGTGCTAAGGGGAAGGTTCATAGCATTACAGGCTTACCTCAAGAAACAAGTCAAATAAACAACCCAACTCTACACATAAAGCAACTAGAGAAGGAAGAAATGAACCCCAGGGTTAGCAGAAGGAAAGAAATCTTAAAAATTAGGGCAGAAATAAATGCAAAAGAAACAAAAGAGACCATAGAAAAAATCAACAAAGCTAAAAGCTGGTTTTTTGAAAAGGTAAACAAAACTGACAAACCGTTAGCCAGACTCATCAAGAAACAAAGGGAGAACCAAATCAACAAAATTAGAAATGAAAATGGAGAGATCACAACAGACAACACTGAAATATGAAGGATCATAAGAGACTACTACCACCAGCTCTATGCCAATAAAATGGACAACTTGGAAGAAATGGACAAATTCTTAGAGAAGTATAACTTTCCAAAATTGAACCAGGAAGAAATAGAAAGTCTTAACAGACCCATCACAAGCACGGAAATCGAAACTGTAATCAGAAATCTTCCAGCAAACAAAAGCCCAGGACCAGATGGCTTCACAGCTGAATTCTACCAAAAATTTAGAGAAGAGCTAACACCTATCTTACTCAAACTCTTCCAGAAAATTGCAGAAGAAGGCAAACTTCCAAACTCATTCTATGAGGCCACCATCACCCTAATTCCAAAACCAGACAAAGATGCCACAAAAAAAGAAAACTACAGGCCAATATCACTGATGAACATAGATGCAAAAATCCTTAACAAAATTCTAGCAAACAGAATCCAACAGCATATTAAAAAGATCATACATCATGACCAAGTGGGCTTTATCCCAGGAATGCAAGGATTCTTTAATATCTGCAAATCAATCAATGTAATACACCACATTAACAAATTGAAAGATAAAAACCACATGATTATCTCAATAGATGCAGAGAAAGCCTTTGACAAAATTCAACATCCATTTATGATAAAAATTCTCCAAAAAGCAGGAATAGAAGGAACATACCTCAACATAATAACACAAGCTATATATGACAAACCCACAGCAAACATTGTCCTCAATGGTGAAAATTGAAAGCATTTCCCTTAAAGTCAGGAACAAGTCAAGGGTGCCCACTCTCACCATTACTATTCAACATAGTTTTGGAAGTGTTGGCCACAGCAATCAGAGCAGAAAAAGAAATAAAAGCAATCCAGATAGGAAAAGAAGAGGTAAAACTCTCACTGTTTGCAGATGACATGATCTTCTACATAGAAAACCCTAAAGATTTTACCAGAAAATTATTAGAGCTAATCAATAAATACAGTAATGTAGCAGGATATAAAATTAACACAAAGAAATGCCTTGCATTTCTATACACTACCAATGAGAAAAGAGAAAGAGAAATTAAGAAAACAATACCACTCACCATTGCAACAAAAGGAATTAAATACATAGGAGTATATCTGCCTAAAGAAACAAAAGACCTATATATAGAAAACTATAAAACACTGATGAAAGAAATCAAAGAGGACACAAACAGATGGAGAAATAGACCATGTTCATAAATTGGAAGAATCAGTATTGTGAAAATGAGTATACTACCCAAAGCAATCTATAGATTCAATGCAATCCCTATCAAGCTACCAATGGTATTTTTCACAGAACTAGAACAAATAATTTCACAATTTGTATGGAAATTCAAGAAACCTCGAATAGCCAAAGCAATCTTGAGAAAGAAGAATGGAACTGGAGGAATCAATCTGCCTGACTTCAGGCTCTACTACAAAGCCACAGTCATCAAGACAGTATGGTACTGGCACAAAGACAGAAATACAGATCAATGGAACAGAATAGAAAGCCCAGAGATAAATCCACGTACCTATGGACACCTTATCTTCGACAAAGGAGGTAAGGGTATACAATGGAAAAAAAGACAACCTCTTTAACAAGTGGTGCTGGGAAAACTGGTCAACCACCTGTAAAAGAATAAAACTAGAACACTTTCTAACACCATACACAAAAATAAACTGAAAATGGATTAAAGATCTAAATGTAAGACCAGAAACTATAAAACTCCTAGAGGAGAACATAGGCAAAACACTCTCTGATACAAATCACAGCAAGATCCTCTATGACCCACCTCCCAGAATATTGGAAATAAAAGCAAAAATAAACAAATGGGACCTAATGAAACTTAAAAGCTTTTGCACAACAAAGGAAACTATAAGCAAAGTGAAAAGACACACTTCAGAATGGGAGAAAATAACAGCAAATGAAGAAACAGACAAAGGATTAATCTCAAAAATATACAAGCAACTCCTGCAACTCAATTCCAGAAAAATAAATGACCCAATCAAAAAATGGGCCAAAGATCTAAACAGACATTTCTCCAAAGAAGACATACAGATGGCTAACAAACATATGAAAAGAGGCTCAACATCACTCATCATCAGAGAAATGCAAATCAAAACCACAATGAGGTACACGCCAGTCAGAATGGCTGCTATCCAAAAGGGGTACACGCCAGTCAGAATGGCTGCTATCCAAAAGTCTACAAGCAATAAATGCTGGAGAGGGTGTGGAGAAAAGGGAACCCTCTTACACTGTTGGTGGGAATGCAAACTAGTACAGCCACTATGGAGAACAGTGTGGAGATTTCTTAAAAAACTGGAAATAGAACTGCCATATGACCCAGCAATCCCACTTATGGGCATACACACTGAGGAAACCAGATCTGAAAGAGACACGTGCACCCCAATGTTCATCACAGCACTGTTTATAATAGCCAGGACATGGAAGCAACCTAGATGCCCATCAGCAGACGAATGGATAAGGGAGTTGTGGTACATATACACCATGGAATATTACCCAGCCGTTAAAAAGAATTCATCTGAATCAGTTCTAATGAGATGGATGAAACTGGAGCCCGTTATACAGAGTGAAGCAAGCCAGAAAGATAAAGACCATTACAGTATACTAACACATATATATGGAATTTAGAAAGATGGTAATGATAACCCTATATGCAAAACAGAGAGAGAGAGACAGATGTACAGAACAGACTTTTGGACTCTGTAGGAGAAGGCGAGGGTAGGATGATCTGAGAGAATAGCATTGAAACATGTATATTATCAAGTGTGAAACAGATCAGCAGTCCAGGTTGGATGCATGAGACAAGTGCTCAGGGCTGGTATACTGGGATGACCCAGAGGGATGGGATGGGGAGGGAGGTGGGAGGTGGGATCAGGATGGGGAACACATGTAAATCCATGGCTGATTCATGTCAATGTATGGCAA
The DNA here is from genome assembly GCF_963930625.1 of Muntiacus reevesi. Classification (NCBI taxonomy): domain Eukaryota; kingdom Metazoa; phylum Chordata; class Mammalia; order Artiodactyla; family Cervidae; genus Muntiacus; species Muntiacus reevesi. The sequence goes on along the minus strand of NC_089260.1, from coordinate 79,377,620 downwards.
AAACCACTACAATATTGTAAAGTAATTAGCCTCCAACTAATAAAAATAAATGAAAAAAGAAAGAAAGAAAAATCTAAAGAACCCAAATGATAGTCATAAAATTTTGAAAATAATTAAGACCTAAAATGAGGACATGTTTTTATTCTCATGTTTTTATTCATCATCGTTAACCTTATACATCTTCAGACCATCAAGTTGCAAACATGATTGTAGTGGACAAAGGGGATGATCTGTCCAGTGCTCACTGCCATTTTTTACCCCTTCCTTTTGCACAGTTATCATAGAAGATGTCTGGTCTGTATAATGTGGCCTGCCTTTCTGACTGGTCCAAGAATGGGAATGGCCTGAAGCCACGGAGCCTGCCATGGAGACAAAGCCATTCTACTTAAAGAGAGAAAATGCAGATGATACCAAAAGTAAAGATTAGAAAGAGAGGAAGTGTCCAGCAGCATGAGTTCCTGGATCCAGTTTCTGGAAGCTCAGATGCCCCTGCACTCTTCCCAGATATATAATGAGCTATTCAATCTCCCTTAATTTCCAGGAATCAGTACCTTACACTTTGTTCTTAAGTAGTTTTCCTAATTAATGCAGTGTTCCTAAAGTCACAGACTACAAAATGGTCACCGAAGACTACAAAAATGAAAATTAAGAAAAACTTCCTAAAAATAAGTATGAATAACATTACATTATTACAATAATAAACCAAAAGTTTGCTCATAAAGCTCTTTTTTGCCTTATCAAACACTCTCACAAAGAGATATTACCTTTTCTAGTGTTTTAAATACTGGAATTTTTTCACATGTAGAATGACTTCTAGAGCAAGATCTTCGCTGTATTATATGTTGGAGTTTTTTTAGTTCTTTCTTATAAAAATCTCATTCATCTTCTATACCTTTCAGAAACGTATCTAAACGAGAAGGTGACTTGTCTCGTCATTTTATTCCATGTTCTAGTCTCATCCTCTCAATTTCCACAGTAAGTTCTCTTTCTGCAAATTAAAGTCATAAAATCTTAAAACAATGTTGCATATAAAATGTATAATCAGCCAAATAAACTATAATTTTTACAATGAAAGCTACTAAAAATCATTAGCTGTTTTGCATATCACCTACAACTGCCAAATATCAAAGAGGTAAATGCTGAAAGGAAAAGATTTAAAAAAAATTATATTAAAAGTTTAAATAAAATCCAATAAGTCAAGTCCTGCTTTTGTCATATACAAGTCTGGGTACTATTCAGTACTACACAGTGAACAATAAACTCTCACATGGTACTTACTCTCTGATGACCTGAAAATGCACTAAAAGAAAATTTACCTGTTCAAACTGGTTATAATATGCGTGACTTTAACATGAAGCTTAAATTTAACATAGTATACACAGAATAACTAGTCTTTCCTCACACAAGCACAATTATTAACTTTTACCATAGAAATGACATTTTCAGGAGTCAAAAGTAGCCTGTGCATGCATGCATGCTAAGTCACTTCAGTTGTGTCTGACTCTAGGCGACCCCATGGACTGTATGTAGCCCACCAGGCTCCTCTGTCCACGGCAAGAATCCTGGAGTGGGTAGCCATGCCCTCCTCCAGGGGATCTTACCAACCCAGGGATGGAACCCCCATCATTCATGTCTCCTGCACTGGCAGGCAGGTACTTCACCTCTAGGACCACCTGGGAAGCCAAAAGTTGCCTAATATTGGCAATTTTGTATAGTTCAATCTAATTTAACTGATGTTCTTTACAATTCAAAGTCATGAAGTGATTTTCAAGACATATTCCAAGTCACTTACCATCTTCTTTCATTCATTTGACAGATAATTATTGAGAATTTACTGTAGGTCCAGCATGAGCTAAGAATACAGTATGAAAAACATGTCCAAGGTCAAATAATTATTCTAACTGTAGCAGGACAAGAGTCACAAAAGAACAGTGTGCAATACAATCCAGAGGATGAACAGCAGAATTTATTCTGAGTGACCAGAGAGGTTAAGAAAGTAAGAGAGCTGAAGGAATGGGCAAATGCCTTAAATGGTAAGTCAAACTGATGAATGAAAAGTGTCCACTGTATTTGGCACAATGGAGGTGACTGGTGACCTTAACGAGAGCAGTTGTACTGGTGAAGTAGAGGACAGAAGCAAACTGGAGTGGACTGAGGTGCTAAATGAAGAAGGAAATGGCAAACCACCCCAGTATTCTTGCCTGGAGAACTCTGTGGACAGAGGAGCCTGGTGGGCTGCCGTCTATGGGGTCACACAGAGTCAGACACTACTGAAGCAACTTAGCAGCAGCAGCAGCAGAGGTGCTAAAGGATAGAAGGTGATCAAGCAGAAAAGCAGGGATGAATGACTTTTCAAGATGTAAAAGCTATAATGAGGAGGAAAGAGTAGCTGGATAGGGATGGGTCACAGTTTTTGCTTTAGAATGGGAAAAGGGAAAAGCATGTTTGAATACCAATGGGGAAAAAACAGTACAAAAGCTAATGTTATCAAAAAGAGATAATATGTAGCATTTTAAAGTGAGAGAGAATGGGACCTAGAGAACAGATGGAGGCAGTGGCCCATCATAAAAGCCAAATGGCTCCACTCTAACAGGGAAGATAAGGATGGACAGGTTCAAGATCTGGGGACAGGAAACATGGAATGCCTCCCTGATGGCTTCTGTTCTTTTAGGAAAACTGGAGGTAAGATCATCTACTCAGAATGGGTTTACTGAGAATGAAAAACACTTGAGTATGTTCCCGCAGGATGGGAGATCAAGCAGTAAGGAATATAGAGTAAGATCTCCATACCTCACTGAAGGGGGCGCTGTGGTTCGGGGCCATGTAACTTCCAGTGCTATAGCTACCGTCCGGGGCACACGCTTGCTCCTAGGAAGAAAAGTTATGACCAACCTAGACAGCATATTAAAAGCAGAGACATTACTTTGACAACAGAGGTCCATTTAGTCAAAACTATGGCTTTTCCAGTAGTTATGTATGGGTGTGAGAGTTGGACTAAAAAGAAAGCTGAGTGCCAGAGAATTGATGCTTTTGAGCTGTGGTGTTGGAGAAGACCCTTGAGAGTCCCTTGGACTGCAAGGAGATCCAACCAGTCCATCCTAAAGGAGATCAGTCCTGGGTGTTCATTGGAAGGACTGATGCTGAAGCTGAAACTCCAGTACTTTGGCCACCTGATGTGAAGAGCTGACTAATTGGAAAAGCCCCTGATGCTGGGAAAGATTGAAGGCGGGAGAAGAAGGGGACGACAGAGGATGAGATGGCTGGATGGCACCACTGACTCAATGGACATGAGTCTGAGTAAACTCTGGGAGCTGGAGTGGATAGGGAGGCCTGGTGTGCTGCAGTCCATGGGGTCGCAAAGAGTCGGCTACGACTGAGTGACTGAACTGAACTCAACTGGGGCACAGGCAAGCAGCGCTTAGCTGCTCACGTGTGAATGTTTTAGCTGATCCACGGCTGGATTTTGGGTAGGAGGATGCATTCAAAACACAAAGAAACAAGGGAGTTTCAGGTATCTGAGAGATTATGCTGAAATGGCAAGATAGACATAGCATGAAAGGAAGTAAAATTGCTAACTTTCATATGTAGGCCTAAGCACTTTAATAATATATGAACTCATTTAATCCTCATGACAACCTTTTGGGTTAGGTGCCATCTTAACCACAGAGACAGGGAAACTGAAGTAACATTAAAGAACATGCTCAAGTCAAACAGCTGGTTAAGCAGACAAGGGGTCAGATAGATTAGCCCCACGGATGCTGAAGAGCCTAGGATACAGCAGCTTCTTAAAATAGCACACTGGCTTTCCTTCACTTCCTCAGACACATGGAGTTTGATGGCACCAGGATTCTGCACTTGTCATCCCCCCTGCCTGGAAGATTGCCCCAGATTGTCATAAGGCTTGGTGTCCAGCACTAAGCCCTTTGATCAGATGATCTCTAGCATACCCTCCCATTTTATCTAATACCCTGATCATCTGAGATTAATTCCTTCACTTATGTGCTACCAGTTTTTCTCCCTAACTATATTAAAGCCTCCACAAGAGCAGTGGGCCTGTGTATCTTGTTTACCTTTATACATCCCAGCACTACAGGCTCATAACCATTTGTCAAATGAATGAATGAATGAATTCTTACAAGTTCCTTAAACCAATTCATTTAGGATAAGGTACCTGGTAGAAAGTTAGCCTATTTCAAGTATGTTAAGTGTGTGCATGTGTGTGTGTGTGTGCCTGAAGGTGATAAAACTGCATTTACTTAAAAAGATTCTGTACTTCAACTTCCCACTATTTCATAATGGTCTTCCCCATAGTCTTAATTCTATTATCCTGTGTCTCAAAGAAAGATAAATTTTCATTGGAAAATATTCAGCTGGGGTTCCCTGTACCAACTAGTCAGAATATAAAAGGTTCCTGTAAGGTCCTTGAGGGAGAGAGATTTTCTACTGTATCTCAGTGCCTAGTCTGGTTTCTGATACATCGCAAACATGCAACAAATATTTATTGAATGAATGAATGAAAAAGAAACACCATCTACTACTAAAAATAAAACATTAAGAGGAAATCACACTTTTTAAGTTATTAACATTTTATATTTTACCTGTAACTGCAAAACTTTCAATTTTTTTGTTAAGTCTTTGCTTTTCTTGTTCAAGCTGATGAACAACAGTTTCCAGGTCTGATTTTTTAAGGAGTTCATCATTCAGCCTCTCCTGTTCTTTATGACATAAGCTTAATTCCTGAAAATTTTAACACTAAAATTAAGATTTCTAATATGTGTAACTCTATGGCTGATTCATATCAATGTATGACAAAACTCACTGAAAAATTAAAAAAATTAAAAAATTTTAAAAAAAAATTAAGATTTCTAGAAACTGTACAAAACATGAAAGCACACTTATTTAAGAGTAATTCACATACACACACTTTTAGTCAGTCAAATATATACCATTTCAATTAAAGTTAATTCTCAATTGAGGCTAAAAGCATCATAAAACCCAAACTCAACAGTGCTCCCTTCTAAAGTAGTAGAATTATTGGATTTTATTTTCTTTTAATTTGTTTAGCATATTGTCTTTCAAAAAAGTGAATATGACTTGCTCAATAAAAAATTTTAAGGCGTTTTTGTGTTTAAAGAAAAGTGAAAATAGACAGTGCTCTAAGACCACCACGGGTATACGTAAGCGCAGACGGTGCTCCGAGATCACCACGGGTTTACATAAGCGAAGACGGTGCTCTGAGACCACCACAGGTATACGTTAAGTGCAGATGGTGCTCTGAGACCACCACGGGTATATGTAAGTGAAGACGGTGCTCTGAGACCACCACGGGTATACATAAGCACGGGGTTATTCTCAGTTTCACCTACACAATGGGGGTAAGACCAGCACCTGGACACCGAGGAGTCATCTATGAATGACTCATCTACAGGTCCACCTATGGGTGATTCTATGAGTGTGAAACACTCTGTACAGTGTCTAACACATGGCAAGTACTTAATACATGTTAGCTAATAATACTGTTAGCCTTTATCTTAAAAATACATAAAATGTAATACCAATGGAAAAAATAAGAAAGGTCAGAAAGTAGCTACATCTTGCTGTCAGGCAACAATATTGAAACTTGGTCACAGTTCTGAGACAATATTATAAATCACATACAACTGCAAACAGTGTGCATTACAAACAGCAGTGAACAAACAGCAAAATTCCCTGTCCTCATGGAGCTTACACTATAGTGAAAACATCATCAAAACATCTACTTTACATTTCCTGACTTCATGGGACACTTTTACGTATCTATGAAACTCAAAAGTGGACAACAACTAGCAGGTTTAGCTAATTATTCAGTGTTCAGCTGAACTGACTACCTGATAAAGTAGTTGGATAAAACAGAAAGGCATTGTGATACACTGTTCATAATGAACATAACATAGTGAAAAACCAGTTAAGTATCTGAACACCTACTATGAGCCAGTGTATCACAAAAGGCTTCACTTTTTAATTTGCCTCATGACTGCCACAGAGTATTACTACTAGACTGTAAAAAGAGTGTAGTAATGAGAGAACTTGGAAGGTAGTATTAGTCTTTGTTTCCAACATTAATGGAGACTCATCCAATTTAGCAGGCTATTAAAAAAGTCTCAATTATCTATCAGGTGACCACCTAGGAATTTCTACTTGTACACAAGACATTCTTTCTGCCGGTTCTAGGCTATAAGATTATATCTAAGTTAGGTTACATCCAGGTTTATGCTGGGATGATTACTAGTTGTCTCATTTGAAGACCACCAGAATGAACAATATGACTAGTAAGATGGTTTGTACTTCCAAGCAAAATAATTAAAAGAAAACTGAGTTCTTTTTAATAAAGGTCAACAATTTTATCAAGTAATTATCAGTTTTTACATTTAATATTAGTAAAATGACGAGTCATGAAGTCATTTAAGTAATATAAAATTCCTAACAGGCTTTCCAAATTTGAGTGTAACTTGCTACTTATTATATATGAGATTAAAGAAGTATACAAATATACATTCTGACTGAAATAAGTCAGAGAAAGACAAGTATCATATGGTATCACTTATATATGGAATCTAAAAAATGGGTACAAATGAATTTATCTACAAAACAGATGTACAGTTACAGATGCAGCAAACAAACCCACGGTGAGCCGGAGGTAAGCAGGGAGAGGGCGTAAAGTGGGACTGGGCACGACACATGCACACTGATGTGTGTAAACCAGGAAGCTAGTGAGGACCCCTGTATATACACACTGCTGTACGTAAACCAGGAAGTGAGTGAGGACCCCTGTATGTGCACACTGCTGTATGTAAACCAGGAAGTTAATGAGGACCCCCTGTATGTACACACTGCTGTATGTAAACCAGGAAGTTAATGAGGACCCCTGTATGTGCACACTGCTGTATGTAAACCAGGAAGTTAGTGAGGACCCCTGTATGTGCACACTGCTGTATGTAAACCAGGAAGTTAGTGAGGACCCCTGTATGTGCACACTGCTGTATGTAAACCAGGAAGTTAGTGAGGACCCCTGTATGTACACACTGCTGTATATAAACCAGGAAGTTAATGAGGACCCCCTGTATGTGCACACTGCTGTATATAAACCAGGAAGCTAGTGAGGACCCCTGTATATACACACTGCTGTACGTAAACCAGGAAGTGAGTGAGGACCCCCTGTATGTACACACTGCTGTATGTAAACCAGGAAGTTAGTGAGGATCCCTGTATGTGCACACTGCTGTATGTAAACCAGGAAGTTAATGAGGACCCCCTGTATGTGCACACTGCTGTATATAAACCAGGAAGTGAGTGAGGACCCCCTGTATGTGCACACTGCTGTATATAAACCAGGAAGTTAATGAGGACCCCCTGTATGTACACACTGCTGTATGTAAACCAGGAAGTTAGTGAGGACCCCTGTATGTGCACACTGCTGTATGTAAACCAGGAAGTTAGTGAGGACCCCCTGTATGTGCACACTGCTGTATGTAAACCAGGGAGTTAATGAGGACCCCCTGTATGTGCACACTGCTGTATATAAACCAGGAAGTTAATGAGGACCCCCTGTATGTGCACACTGCTGTATGTAAACCAGGAAGTTAATGAGGACCCCTGTATGTGCACACTGCTGTATGTAAACCAGGAAGTTAATGAGGACCCCCTGTATGTGCACACTGCTGTATATAAACCAGGAAGTTAATGAGGACCCCCTGTATGTGCACACTGCTGTATGTAAACCAGGAAGTTAATGAGGACCCCTGTATGTACACACTGCTGTATGTAAACCAGGAAGTTAGTGAGGACCCCTGTATGTACACACTGCTGTATGTAAAACAGGAAGTTAACAAGGACCCCCTGTATATACACACTGCTATATGTAAAATAGGAAATTAACAAGGACCCCCTGTATAGCTCAAGGAACTCTACTGAATACTCTTGTAATGGCCTCTATACATAAAAGAATCTGTAAAAAAGAGTGAATATATGTATATTATAACTGACTCACTTTGCTGTGTATCTAAAACTAACACAACATTGTAAATCAACTCTATTCCAATAAACTTTTTTTAATTTCTAGAAATATAAATAATATAAATATAAAATAATAATATAAAAATAAATAAAAATAATATAAAAAACCAAATATATAATACAATGGGATATTACTGGCCATAAAAAAGAAGTAATGATACATGCTATGATATGCATGAACATTGAAAACAATGGGTTAAGTGTAAATCACACATAAAAGGTTTACATATTGTATAATTTCATTTACATAGAATATCTAGAATAGGCAAATTATAGATTACAGAGACAGAAAGCAGATTAGCAACTGTCAGAGGTTGAGCAGAGGAAAACGAGGATTGACTGCTAATGGGTACGAGGTTTCTTTCTGGAGTGATTAAAATGTCCTGGAATTAGTAGTGATGGCTGTACTACTTTGTATCTATACCAAAACCGCTGTACACTTAAAACAGTAAATATGATAGGTAAATTATATTTAGCAAAAAAATGTAAAATAAAACATAAAATTTTTAATGAAAATTCTAGCAATTCAATACAAAACCTACTCACCAGTTGAAGTTTTCCCATTGTTTCTTCAAGATTCCACATTTCAGAAAGGTTTTTTTTAATCTCTTTCTAGGAATGAAAAGCTTATTAGGTACATACCTAAAAGTCAAGAATACTTAATGCTAGGTGACAGTGAAGATGAGGCCAAGTCATTTTTGAGTAATTCATGTTCCCTGCCATCAGTGAGAGCCAAAGCTTCAGCCAGCTCTAGGCCTCAGTTTCCATGAAGAGGACGCAAAGTTTAGCTTTCTCTTTAATTTCTGGTATCCTGAATGCTTATAGGGACCTATTTGTAACACGTGCAACAAGAGAGCCACTTGAAAATCTTCTGTCTGTGTACTTGTAGGACTTTCCTCAAGCCTTGATGTTTAGAATTCCTCTTACGGCCCTGTCATTTCCTGACTTTCCTACCCTATTTGCTTTTCCACCACCCACTACTATCAACCTGGGCTTGTGCTCAGTGCTCAGCTGTGTCCAACTCTTGGCTACCCCGAGGACTGCAGCCCACCATGCTCCTCTGTCCATTGAATTCTCCAGGCAAGAATACTGAAGAGGGCTGCCATGCCCTCATCCAGGAGACGATCAACCTGGATCCTCTAAATGGCAACTAAGAGTGCTGAATGCCAAGGTTAAAATATTATGACCTAACAGGAATCTTTTACTCAGCCAAGTTGTCATTCTCAACTACTGCCCATGTGACATGTGAAACTGTTCAGTATGTTGTGCACACATGAGAGAATATGCAAAGAAAGTAGAAAAGGAGAGCAATGAGATAACAGAAATACTGCAAAGAAACCAAAGTCACAAAAGCAAAATTAAAACTGTACTAATCGAGACTTCCCTGGTGGTTCAATGGCTAAGACTCCATGCTCCCAACACAGGGGGCCCAGGTTTGATCCCTGGTCAGGGAACTTGATCCCACGTGCCAACTAAGACTGGTAAAATAAACAATTTTTAAAAATTGCACTAATTATGTTTTCTTCATTTTCAAGGTTGTTTTGGCTATTCTGGGTCCCTTGAGATCCATATGAATTTTTGGATTTTTTCCTATTTTTGTAAAAAAAACTATCCCTGGGATTTGGAGAGGGATCACACTGAATCTGCAGATTATTTTGGGTAGTGGGGACATTCAAACAATAAAGTCTTCCAATCCATGAACATAGGATATCTTTCCATTTATTTCTGTCTCTAAATTCTTTCAGCAGTGTTCTATAGTTTTCAGTATATAAGTCTTTTGCCTCCTTGGTTAAGTTTATCCCTAAGATCTTCATTCTTTTTGACGCTACTATAAACAGGATTATTTTCTTAATTTTCTTTTTGGATTTTAATATAGAAATGCATCCAGATTCCTATGCAATGATTTTGTATCCTGCAAGTTTGCTGAATTTATTAGTTCTTTTTTTTTTATTGGCATCTTTAGGGTTTTCTGTACATAATATCATCTCATCTGGAAACAAAATTTTACTTCTTTATTTCCAATTTGAATGCCTTTTACTTCTTTTTCTTGCCTAATTCCTCTGGTCAAGACTTCCAGTACTATGTTGAACAGAAGTAGAGAGAATGGACATCCTAGTCTTGTTTCTCATCTTAGAGGGAAAGGTTTCAGTATTTCACCACTGGGTATGATGTTAGCTGTGGGCTTTTCACATATGGCCTTTATTGACGCAGTTTCTTTCTATTCTACTAATTAATGGAGATGACACTGTATAAGATTAATTCATTTTAGTTTGATGTAAAGTAGTGACCTTAAAACTATCAATAGGTTATACTCATACTTGGGATAATATAAAGATTATCCAAGTATTATGCAAAACTATCATATACATACAGTTTTACAAAATCAATATCTGGATTCCTAATTTGCAAATATCCTTCTTAAAAATTATCTACCTGAAAACCTGTGGTCTAGGTATCATGTGAATTCTTCTTTCCCATCTACCCTCCCACAATTGCCTTTTGCCCACTTTTCAAAAGAAAAGCAAGCTTCTAATTTCATACTATAATATCTCTACATATAAAAAACTTCTGAAGTACCAGACAACACCTGAAATGTTGGGGCTGGTCAAAGCCTTTTATTAAGATGCTATTTTCTCCCATTATATCTTACTAAAAGATGTCTTTTCAGTACAATTTTACTTTTTTAGCTGATAAGTACCAACATTTGTGCTACATCTGTCACTTTGATCCATTGACTACTAATAATTATAATGATAACACTTTTTACAGGAAAATGCTAACATTCTGAACCTTACAGTCACAGGACATTTTTAAATTAAAAAAATTTCAATTCATGTGTGTTTTTAATTGCACAGACATTTGATAGTTATCATAAAAAGATATTCAAGCATAAAATATGTTACAATAAGATACAATTTTGTGGGGATTTCAAGAAGGGTCATTTGGATTCTACTGGCTATATTTATAAGAACAATATGACAACTTTAAGAGATCAATGTTTACAACTGATTAGAAATTACATCCTTTGCATCTATTTAAAGATGAAAAATGTTAGCTACCAACTTAAAAATGTACAAGGACATATACAGTTTCAAAAAATACCTTTAAAGGGTTCATGAGCACATAATGACCTAGAGGACAAACTTCAGAAGCCTGCTCATAATGCAGAGAAAGGACAGATGAAAATCTTGAGTGAAAAGAGGAAGGAATCTGGAGAATTGCCATAAGAATAGATGTGCTTCAGAAAGACGCGTGAACAACTGGAGAAAGTGCCAACATTTAGAGCATGTAAATAACACTTTAAAAAAGCTTGAATTACAAAACAAACCAAAAGACCTGGATGGGATATCAAAAGAACTCAAGCTCACTCCACTCCAGGAGAATTAACGAGCGCCCCCACAGCTGAGACGTACCTTTGCTTCCTCAAGTTCTTTGTCGGCAGTCTTGAGCACTTCTTCTTTATGTCTTTCCAACTGCTGTGCTAACTGGTCTATTTCAGTTAATTCCTGGCAGAGTTTTTCATTTTTGTTACTTAAATTAACAACTTCAGATGTTACTGTTTCCTTGGTTTCCATAAGCTCTTGTATATGCTTTTCCAGGTCTTTATTAGCTTGCTGAAGAAAGTCAACCTAAATGGAATTTCTAATTCATAAATCAATAAATCGGAAAATTATCAAATACTGAACTTTCAAAATACTTCAAAACACTGTGTTTTTTAAAATACTGAAACTTAAAACTCCAGCTATTCTACATTTTCAAATTTATAGTTTTGATTTGTAAAACTGCTGATGAGTGGTTTTGTAAAAATATATATATGTCTTCAGTTTTCAAGCATGGAAGGAAAGGATAAGTAAGAAATTTGTGTGAGCCTTTTCCCAATATAGAGTTCTAAATATATGACAAGATTACCACTATGATGATATTAGTCTGGAGTGCAGTCCCATACAGTAGCCACTAGCATCTGCATATGGCTGCTGAGCACTTAAAATGTGGCTAGTCCAGAGGTGTGCTATAAATACAAAGAGGAGTCCAAAGACTCAGTACAAAAAAATAGTACAATATGCCAAAGATATCTGACAACACCAACTACATGTTGAAATGATAACATTTTGGATATATGTAAGTAGATACACTATTAAAATTAATTTCACTTGTTTTTACTTTTTTTAATCAGACTACTAGGAAATTTTAAATGACATATGTGGCTCATACCCTATTTCTACTGAACAGCACTGCTCAAGAGCTATGCTAATATTTGGGACTTAATCTACTCTGGCTGCAGTCCAGGCAGCAGTGATATCTATATTTCTAAAGATCCTATGGAAACAACCTAATGTCCTTGACAGGTGAATGGATAAAGATGATGTAGTGTGTGTGTGTGTGTGTGTGTGTGTGTGTGTGTGTGTGTGTGTGTGTGTGTGTGTGTGTGTGTGTGTGTGTGTGTGTGTGTGTGTGTGCGCGCGCGCACAAGAGTATTATTCAGCCATAAAAAGAAGGGAATAAAGCCATTTACAGACACATGGGCAAACCTAGAGATTATCACACTAAATGAAGTCAGAAAGAAGACAAATACCAGGTGATATCCCTTATGTGTGGAATAAAAAAATACAAATGAACTTACTTACAAAGCAGAAACAGACTCGAAGACACAGAAAACAAATTTATGGGTACCAAAGGGGAGAGGGGATTGGGGAGGGATAAATTAGGAGTCTGGGATCAGCAGATACAAACTGTTGTATATAAAATACACAAGGTCCTACCATATAGCACAGGGAACTATATTCAATAACATGTAATAAAACATAATGGAAGGACTTCCCTAGTGGTCCAGTAGTTAGGAATCCCAGCTGCCAAAGCAGGGGACACTAGCGCAACCCTCATCCAGAAACTAGGATCCCGCAGGCCACGGGGCAACTAAGCCTGAAAAATGCAACTCCCGAGCCCGCCCGCTGCAACTGCTAAAGACTGGGCCCTGGAGCTCAAGCTTGGCAAGAAGAGAAGCCGCCTCCGCAAGACGCCTGTGCGCTGCCTACAGTCGCCCCGGCCGTGGGAACCAAAGCCCACGTGCAGCACAGGAGCCCCAGTGCAGTTAAAAACGAAGAGCCACAACGGAAAAGAATATGAAAAACAACACTGATACAATACGGATAACTGAGTCACTTGCTGCACGCCAGAGAGTAACACACAGTGACTCAGCTGTGCTTCAGTTAAAAAAAATTTCTAAAGGCCATTTGTCATGTTTCAAGAAATCTCTTGTTCTTTCACTCTTAGGTCAAACGCATGGCAAGGCAAACTACTACATAGTTAAATAAAAACTATGTTTACTTTTTATATTTATTTTTAAAAATAATATTTGTAATATTATAAAAGAAATAAAAATTTTGAAAATGGAGAAAATCATAAAGAAGACTATCTCACCACACAAAGATAAACCTTTATTAGTGTATTTTGGCGTAGTTCTAGTGTTTTCTCTCTCTGAAAGTACATATACAATTTTTAAAGCAAATTGAGGATTACTTTTTACCTGTAGTTTATTCTCTTCTTTTAAACACCTAATACTGTGGTATTATCAATTCCTACACCTCATTAAATATAAAAACAGGATTTTTCAACAGCTGTACCCAATTTTGGATACTCTGACTCTATGTAATTTTTTCTGCTGTAGATAATACCCAAATAAAAAACCCTTCCACCTTTACAAACCCAAAGACTGTTAAAAACACTTACAATTTTATACGCTCAGTGAAATAATCATAAAAGTCGTGACCTGAATATTAAAATGAGCAATAAGCTTTTCATTGGCTTTATTTCTAGTCTCCAGAGAAAGGATATCAGAGGAGCGACCCCCATCCAATGCAATCGACAGTCGTTCTATCTCTCGTTCTCTAAGTTCAATCTGAAAACATAAAGTTGTGCTATCATTTTTAAAGATATGGTTTTGAACTGAAATGATTAACACTGCACAAATGTTTATTTGAATATACTTCCATTTTTCTTATGTCCCACAATGTACACAAAAGATTAGCATTCATATATGTTACTGACACATAAATGGTATTATGAGATCCATTTAAGCAGAGCAAAAATATACACAGAAAATCTCAACCTAAGAATTGTCAACACAGGTTTCATAAGTATTTTTATTGAAGAGATTCTTTCTAATTTTATGTTTTGTTTTTTCCCTCCTCTAAGATTAGGCAATGTTTATACAAAAAGAAACTAAGTCCCGGAACTGAGTTTGAACTACTTCAGTGCCTGGTGAAATAAATGGGAGATAAACAAATGAATATAAAACAAAAAGGAAAGTGATTTGCTATTGAAACTCATTATTAAAAAGGATATAAGGCCGGAATGAATTTGCTTTACTATCTATTATGTAGAAAAAAACAGACATACAATCAAAAACATCCCTACCAACCATGAATTCACATGCAAGAATCTACAAAAACACACACACTTTCAAACTTTGGTTTTCTTTTCAAAAAAAAAATTGAAAACAAAAACCAAGTATTCAATTTAACAAACAATTATTGAGCATAGTTCTAAATATACAAATATGAATAAAACATGATCCCTTACTTTCAGGAACACACAGCTTTACAGGAAAAGCAATAAAGTAAACCAATAATTGCTTTAATATGTTGTTCAATGATACAATAATAGAAATAGGTATATAGTACCAAAATAGTCAAGGGAACAAATAAGTCCAAAAAAGTTATAAAATATGCCAGGCAGAGAAGAAAGGAGGGATATTCTAGGCAGTGACAAAGAAGCACAGGCAACACGCTATGTTTAAAGGAGCAGAAGTGACTCAGTGTGACTGAATTACAACACGCAAGGGGAATTAACAGTTGGAGATGAGGCCAAAGAATTAGGCAGGAACTAATTATGATAAGCTCTGTATACTTCACTAGGGAGAAATATTACTCAGGACTAAAGGGTGAATGTGATAAGAATAGGGCCAGAAGCAAGGAGACCTACTGTAGGAACATATGAGAGATGATTAGAGCCTAAGAAACAGTGGGACAGGACAGAACAGAATATGTAAGTTTAAGAACTGATAGAACTCGGCAAGTGGTATGTGACAGGCAGAGAATGAGACGTATAAAGACTCCAGAATGCTGGCTTGGGTCGATGCTGAAGCTTCCAACCAAAGTTGAGCATATAGAAGGAGAAACGAATGTGAGACAGAAGCTGAAAGTTCAGCACTAGGCATATGTGAACACACAGCCTTCATCCAAATGGAAATGCCAGTGTCAAGCTGGGCATATCAGAACAGAACTCAGCAGAGAAGTGTCAGCCTGAGAGGCTGGGGAGTCACCAATATTCAGGTAATAAACTAAGAGAGTAGATGAGACTATCTGAGAAAACATGGAGAGGAGAAGTCAAAGAATCCTGGGGTTTGGTGATATTTTAGGGAGGAGGCAGACAAAAGAGCAAAGACGATATTATAAGAGGCTAAAAAAAAAAAGGCAAGAAAAGGAAAACAAAAAGAAAATGAAGCCACAGAAGAGTTTCAAAGAGAAATGATCAATAATGTCAAATACTGCAGAGTGAGTCAGGAAAATGAAGACTTAAAGTATCCTTCCGGATGCGGCAACTAATGTCAATGGTAACAGTAACTAGACCAACTTATACAGTGGGGGACAGAGGCCAACAGAAGGTTAAGAAGTGAACAGGAAGTGAAGAAGTAGAGAAAGAAGAATAAGACACCCTTTAGACTGGCTCAGACGGTAAAGCATCTGTCTGCAATGCAGGAGACCCGGGTTCGATCCCTGGGTTGGGAAGATCCCCTGGAGAAGGAAATGGCAGCCCACTCCAGTATTCTTGCCTGGAAAATCCCAAGGACCGCGGAGCCTGGTAGGCTACCATCCGTGGGGTCGCAAAGAGTCAGACACGATGGGGTCACAAAGAGTCGGACATGACTGAGCAACTTCACTTTCACTTTCAGAGAAGTAGGCATGAGGGAGAAGAAGGCCTTAGTTAGCAAGAGGGGAAAGGTAATTAAAAGATTTTTTAAGGGGTATTAGTGATGATGATAAAAGCATCTCCTCACAGTACTGAAAAAATGTATACTCATTAAAATGGCCATATAAGTTTGCTAAAGAATAACTGATTAAAGCAATATCCTAAGGAGAAGAGAGGGAATGGGGCCAAGCACACGAAACAGGAAGAATACCATCCTACCCATTAAGTCTTAAGGAGAACCTGTGAATATTGCTCATTTTAAAGGGAGAGATAGGAAAATGAAAAAGAAGATGATGTCCTAAGAAGGAGGGTGTTACAGGCCATGGAAAGAGCTTGAAGAGAACAGTAAAATCTGGAATATATGCTGAGAACAGAACAAACTCCCACCAAAAAAAAAAAAAACTGATAGAGCAGACTCAATCAAGACTGATAACCACATGAAATTGGTGATTTCAATCAGAACGGTCAGGCTATTTTCTTCAAACGCCTCAGCCACCTCATGGAGACAATAAAGACTGATCAGTTTATGTTCATAAAGTACTTAGAAAAAAAATGTGATGAAAGAATGACTGAATATAAATTGAAAAATATCAATTAATATTCATCTCATATGCATATTTGATATGTTCAACATCTCTCCATAAAGTAAGTTTTTTGGATGACATTACTACAATTCCTTTTAACTCCATCTATACAAGTGATCTTCAAAGTACTTTATAAACTTAACACTTATACCAATACACAGGTTATATCTATACTGGTATGTGCAGATTTCTTTACTCCAAAAAAACGTAGTTATGTGCAGAATATGAAAAACGTGCTACCTGATTTAAACTTCAGTAAGCATATTAAGAAAGAAAGCCTATAATTACCCAAATCAGAATTTATCCAAGACACAAAAAGAAAGTATAAAAGAACAAAGGTTGTTCAAAGTTTTCATGTAACCCCGAGTCTATTTACTCCCTTGCTTCTTTAGAAAACCATCTTATGGGGCACCAGTGCTTATAGAGAAAGTTTTCACGTAACCCCAAATCTGTTCACTCCCTTGTTTCTTTACAGAGCACCAGTGCTTTTAGAGAAAACATTCAACAAGCATGGCCACTCGGAAGAGTAACTTTCAAAGACATACTCAAAATGATAAAATCTACAGAAAGGGTAAAACAAGTTTTTAAAAAGACTATCATAAAGCATAATACACTTCAATAAAATATCTCTTGAGATGGAAACAGTTAATATGGTCATAATATTTGGGGAGATATATGACTCACCTTAAAAAAAAAACAAACTACTACTCACCTCAATGCATAGTGCAGGGAATGAACTGAAGGCTCTGAAGCCATCTAAGCCATTCCATCTATTAATTCTATTAATGAATTTACTAAAAAGAAAAGCTGTATTAAAAACTCAGGTATCAGAAATATTAAACATAACCCAATTCTATTTACAGTCACAGCGCACTCACCTCAATCCCAACTAGATAAATAAAAAATCCTACCTGCTTGTTATAATCTCAGTCCACTTTCCATCACTGCTAACTTCTCTTGTAACTGGCACACTTCCTGTTGAAGTTCTTGAATTCTGAAACATATTTATAAGTAATTTCAATATATTTTTGATAAGAAATACAAAATTACAAAAGTGAAATTAGATGCCTTCTTTTAAAAACCCTGAACTTTTTGTTTCTCAGTGAGGTAGGAGGTGCTGGGCCAAAGGGTTCCCAGGCCACAGCACAGAGTACATTATCTTAGAGATTTAATTTTATAAGAACAGATACAAAACTGAGTGGTAAATAATCTGAAACTCAGAATCATTATGTCTCCTACTGCATTTTGAGTCTTAAGACAAATTCTTCTGGGTACTGTTGCCAATTCTTAGGTTCAGGGAACTAAGCATCAAATCTAAAACTCACAATACTATTAAGTGAAATAAGGGACTAAATGTTTTCTGACCCCACATGACCCTGTATTTTGTAACAAATTATCTTGCAATCTTAGAGAGAAGAAAAATACTAAGAAATACAAATTTTCCAGGTACCTACAGCAAAAAAAAACCTACTCTTTCCTGGAACTTGTTAATTCCAAGAGAATCAAGATTTGTCTAAATCATCTGAATTGTATGAATGCCTAAATGTACTGTACTACATCAAACTTTGCCAAGCATTAACAAAACAGGACATAATCATTTTCATACTAGAAAAATAAAGCCTGAAGCCAGGTTTAATTTTGAGAGAGATTTTCCATAGGGTCGGCACAGCACCACTGAACACTGCGTGTACCTGCTGCTAGTACTACCAGAGCCAACACCGCCCACTGACCTAGGAGCAGGAGCGCAGCACGCACGCAACCGCACTCACACACGCATGAGTGACTGAACACAGTGCATGTGCAAAGTAAAACAAGTAAGATAATCAAGAGACTGATGCTACCTACGATGGCTTGACAGAAAAGAAGAATGCTAAGGCAAAGAAAGAGACAGAAAAGATACACATGTTGTTGTTCAGTTACTAAGCTGTGTCCAACTCTGCGACCCCATGGACTGCAGCATCCCAGGCCTCACTGTTCCTCACCATCTCCCAGAATTTGCCCAAGTTCATGTCCATTGAATCGAATACATATGGAGCCGTCTAAAACTCGGTAAATAATACTAACATATTGTCTAAGTCCTAATTTATAAGTACCAGAAAAACACAAAATATTTCATGGGTAAAGTCAAGTAAGTGTATAAATACAGGTACATAATATTGTGTGAGAATAACTGAGCTGAAGACCCTAATTAGTCCCCCAACCAATGTCCTTTTTTTAAATTGCTACAGACATTAATAATAAAGTAGAAAACTCTCTCATATTGTCTACATGATCTACAAGTAAAAAGCCGGCTGCACTAGCCATTCCCACTAGTGTGTTCTGCACCTAAACCGCGTCTGCAGCCGAGACCTGAGAGGCTGTCACTCGCGCTCTCCTGCTCCTCTGCACCTTCTAACATGTTCTTAATGGCATTCTGTGTATTTCCCCTTGTCTCACCTTCTTACCGGGTTGTAAGTTTCTCAAAAGTTGCATCTTTACAGCCCGAGAACACTTACATAGCCTTTTCCAAAGAGTTTATTGAAATTATAATTAAAATAGAATTTACACCTGATTCCAAGTTAAGGAAACACCAACATACAGAGCTAGAGAATCATGAAGCAAGACTTTCACAGCCAGTTACAAGTCTACTCATGCTACTGGCATTTGAGAAAAATCTCAACTAACAGAGAATCTGTGGAAGATTTACTTGGGTGATAAAGCTGAATGTCAAAGCAACTCTACTGAAATAGGCTCTAGGTGGCACTAAACTGTTTCAAAGCAAATATGGACAGAAACCTCAGATATATGATTTACTTGAAATCAAATTTCAAAACAAGTGAAAACCTTCAATATTCAGAATATATTCAGAAAGCATTTACTGGATGCTTATGCAAAGTTCTATGCTACACACCAGAGATAGGCTAGTTAAGAAGACAAAACCGTACTATCAAGAAATTTAGGGCTAACCAAGTGATGAGGTAACTAAAGCCAACAGAGGATTCTTTAATGCACCTGTCATCAGCCACGTGCAGGAGGTCTGCGATGTAAGGGCCATCCGGCTGAGGAACCGGATATGAACTGATTTCAGAGGGAGGGACTGGTTCATCAATCTGCATGCGCTGGCGCCTGAAAGCAATATTTCTTTTCTTGCCACCTAAAAAAAAAAGCAAATGTGTATTTCAAAAAACTGAAAACAAAACACTGTCTTAGAATTAAATAGTTCAGAAGGCTAGCCTTTTTGTTATAAACTATGTCTCTGGGTCTTATTACATAAGAGCCAGGTCAAATGTTTTCTCCCTTACATATAAATACCTACCTGATCTTTAACTGAACAACTCATTTCTGCAAACCTCAACAACACATGGTTAGAAAGCAACCTTTATTTTCTGCATGCTTGGTATATATGCCCAGATTTAATCTGTCCCTTCATGAGATGGGGACCAAACTCTGGCAAGATTAAAAGTTGAGTGTGCCTTGTGGTACATAACAGAGCCCAAGAAGTCATCGCCAGCAGAAAACTGTCAAATGAGAAGCTTCAAGGCAATGATAACTAAAATAAACATGTTTATTAAGCAAGGCCAAAGGAGAAGATAACTGAAACTTTAAGAATCAAAATCAGTATATAGCAGAATATGTATCCTGAATTAATGGGGAATTTTCTTAATTATCCTTAAAACCAGCAGGAGTAATTTCTTTTAATGGCTAGATATATCCCATGTTGGTCCAAACCACAAGGATAATTCAGCTTTTCCAGTACCTGGTCAAGATTAGACACGTACTTGAAAAACTAACTGAACCTCACAAAGAACAAACACAACCCATAACTCTGTCTTCCTCAGAATCCTAACAAGTTTTCTATACTCCTACCCTCTTGTTTTGAGGATGAAGAAATCAGGTCAAGAGTATTTAGGTGACCTGCTTGTAGTTACACACCTGAACATGCAAACCACTTTCTTCTTCCCTCATCTCCTGGTTTTCCTCCTCGGCTGGTCCTTCTCAGTTTCTCTCAGAGACCCTCTTCTTCCATCTGTGCCTTAAAAGACAATTTCCTAGGGTCTGTCTTTGGTTCTCCTCTCTTTCCAATCTACATAATCTCACTAGTAACTCCTACCACAGTCAAAGCTTCAGTTCTCAGGATATTCCAATGATTTCCAAATGTGACTCTCCATCTAGGACCATATTTCTGAGGACAGATCTACATATTCCACTGCATACTAGGAGTTTCAATGTGAATGTCCTGTGGATACAACATATTCAACGAACCCTTTGTAGACGGTGGACTTCTGTTCTGTTTTCCATATTCCCTATCTTAAGAAATAGTACCAGGACATCCTTGGTGGTCTTGTGGTTAACACTAGGGGCGCAGGTTTGATCCCTGGTTAAGGAACTAACATCCCACATGCCCCATGGTGCAGCCAAAAAAAAAAAAGAGAAAGAAATAGTATTAATATCCTCATTCATCCACTCATTCACTTCAAACAGAAATTTGGAAATTCCTCTACATCCCAAGTTTACTAAATTTATCCATCCCTAAATTTTAGAGATTACACCTCTAAATCACCCTTGATTTAGGCCCACTCTTTTCTCAGAAAATCTAATTATCCTCCTTTTTAGTTTTCTTAATCTTTTAGTTTCTTCTGAGATGTTCCCCCACATTTCGGCATCTCTTCTGCCCTTGGCTCATGGTCCTCGCTCTCCCAGCTTATTTTCTGCCACGGATTCCTCCCTGATCCTGGCCTCCCAGTTTGCAATTCTTCAGTTCTTAGAGTCTCCTCTTCACTCAGCTCCAGGCACAGAGTAACATGATTAAGCCTGGACTGTGTTACCAGACAGAACTGAGCCAGCTTCCAGATCTTCAGCTCTCTTCTGAGGCAGCCTTCATTCTGACCAAATTACTGCTGGTCCTCGCCGTGTTCTTTAATCCCTCAGTCTCTACCAAGTCTCATAATTCAGCACCTCCCTTCCCCTCATTTACTTCCGTGACCTTAATCTCATGGTTCAGACACCTCCATGGTCTGGTTACTACTACTGGGGGTTCTTCCATCAACTTTGAGCCTGGACAACCACTAACGCTGCATATGCCCCATCATTTCTTTTTCCTTCTCTGATAACTACTGAGCATTAGGCTAAGAAGACTAAAATAAACTAAGAAATAACAAAGTATATCATTTTCAAAGTCTTTAGAGTATGAATTATTTTTATAATTAATAATGATGATAATAATAATAGAAAAAAGAATTCAAATTAATAATGAAAGAAAACCCTAGGCACTGAGGATAGACTACTTACACCTAAGAAGTTTACTGTTATATAAGTTTCTAAGCACATGTATAGAATATAAGCTGGGTCTCCAGAAATCAATTTTAAAGGTTCTGTGACTATCCAAATACATTTTTTCAAATACTAAAGTCTAAAGCATGAATACCCAAAGTCCCATTTCAGTCAACAGTTTTAACATCTTTAAAAGATTAGATGTATATAATTTGTTTTGAGAGGGAACAGATTCACCTGGAGTTTGAACTACAGCTTGCAAACTCTTTTCTTGAAGCTGTTGAATTTTTCCATTCTTAGCTTTACTTTCTTTCTCCATAAGTTTGAGTTTATGAATATATTGATTATTTAGAAATTTCAGATCAGCTGTTTCATGTGCGCACTTTTTCAATGTGGTTTTCAACTCTTAAAAAGATTTAAAGAGCATTTTATACATCAAGAAGTTCTCCCATTTCATAAAACAAAATAATCACAATAATTTGAAAGGCTCCACCTGATTCTTATATGCTTTGTTAGAAGGTTGTAACTTTTCTACCACGATTAACAAAACTGCAAACAAGTCACTAAGCACAAAAAGGAATTATATTTTTCTTCTGTGATGAGACTAATATGAGCTTTTGATCCAGTAAATTGGATATGAAGCTAAGGGATTATCAATTCATGCCAAGCATTAGCCAGGGCTTTCTACTAAATACAAGAAGATTTTATAATAAGTTAGCCACATAATTTACCCTTTGCCTAGTACCTCTGAAATCATTCTATCTTCCAGGTCAAAAACAGGGTATAAAAGAATCAGAACAATAGACACACAACTTTTTCTCAGAAACACAGAAGTTGTTACAAGGAAATTTTTCTTCAGTACCAGCATTTAATATTTTCTACAGCAACTTCTGGGCTTCCCAGATGCCACAGTTGGTAAAGAATCTGCCTGCCAATGCAGGAGACACAAGAGATGCGGGTTCAATCCCTGGGTTGGGAAGATCCCCTGGTGAAGTAAAAGGCAACCCACTCCAGTATTCTTGCCTGGAAAATTCCATGGACAGAGGAGATTGGTGGGTTACAGTTCACAGGTTCACAAAGAGTCAAACACAACTGAGCGCACACCACAACCATTACAGCAATTTTAATTCTAAAAATGTAATCCACATTCAGTGAAGATGAATATAGTTGTGGAATGCAAATTTATTTTTCTTGTGGAAATTCTTCAACACACCCTACAATATTTCAGGAACTATCAGTAGGAAGACTATCACATTTTCTAATCAATAGTTTCAAAGGTAGAGTAGGATTTCCCACATATAAAATGAAAAGGGCAAAAATTTCAAAAGTCACAAAAATTTACCTTTAATATGTTGACCTGATTGTTCTCTCAGTTTCATTAATTCCAGGTATAATTCATTATTTTCTTTACTCAACCTTGCATTTTCAAGTTTATAAGGTTCCAATACAAAATCAAAATTGGCACTCTCTTTTTCAGCTTTCACAGCAGATAATTTTGATTTCCGAAGACTTTCTGTTGTATGAACTAGATCACCAATATTAAAGAATGGAAAATGCAAATACAAGGAAACATTCTATTAACTTTTAATAACTAAAAGCAGACTTCTAAAAGGACTTAAATGTTAATACTAACATGCTATCAAATCGAAAATCAAACATACAAAAACAAACACTAGAGGTCTTTCAAGGTACTAAGAAGGTCTCAAAACTTTCCTGTCGTAATTAAGTTATAAAACATATACATATAGGCAGAACCATCTTTAAACCTGATCTCACTCACCCCCCATGTCTAATTAGTCACCTGATCCTGTGGAATCTGTGAATCTTACTTGGTCATTTAACATTTACTGAATGCCTGCTACATGTTAAGTGTCAGGGATGCAACAAACACGGATCAGTTACCTACCTCTAAGAACACAGATGAACAGAATATTCACTACATCAACATTTACTGGGCAGGGAACATGGTAAGGAACCCACTGACATGGAGCTTATATCCTACTAACAATTTGTCAAAAGTTACGGTACTATGTGATAAACTCAATAAATATTTCAGTGCCGACCTTGTGTTCAGCCTGTCCTAGGTATGGCGGTGAAACAGTCAGTCTCTAGTTTCTTGGAAGTCTGCATTCTAATGGGAAGGTAAAACAAATTTCCAACAACAATAACAGCTAAGGTAACGTGCAGTATATGTGACAGAGAGCTGCAGGCCATATAGCTAACTGAGCGTAAAGACAAAGCAGGAAGGAGAGGAGAAAGAGACTTTACAGGCAGACAGAACAGCACATGGAGAGACCAAGGGCGAGAGCGAACATGTTTTCAGGAGCTTAGGTGGTTGGTGCAGGGAAGATGAAGGGAATGTAAAATCACTGGGGAAAATGTGTGTCAGTTTCTTGGAAAGTTAAACATACTCCCACCCTATAATTCTGAATTGCTGACCTAGAACTAGATCATGAAGGATTCTGGAGGCCATACTAGAGACCACAAAGTATCTTTCATCCACTCTCTTCTTTTCATCATTATCACTTATAGTCCTACTGCAAAAACTTCCTAGACCATTTCTCTGCTCTAATTAGTCTCAAATCACAGTAATAAGATTCATGTGGAAAAGAATAAAAATCACAAAGAATCTTTCAGCTAAATTAACATGTTCACAGCTAAAGTCATGATCAACCACCTTAGATCGGCATTATAAATGCGTAGCAATTAGAGACCAGTGACTAACATAATATCATGTCAACTGCATTTCAATAAAATAAAAACCAGTGAATAAAGCAGCTACAGAACTCCTAACTAGATCAGAAAATCACATTAAAAACTGTATTTTACTCACAGACAAAACCCTCAGAAACATTTACTCTAAACAGTATAGACTGCACGGTGACCCTGGAGTTTTGCGACGTGGAGAAGAGAGAAGCTTCAGACGATTTAAGGACTTTAAAAGTCTACCCATTTCTGTACTAAAGCACAAAGCTCAACAAGAAACTAGATAAAGGGGATTCAGGGTCACACAAGTTTGCAGTAGTGTTCCCATCTTTACCTGAAAAGTTTCTCCACCAAAGGTAAACAGTCCACTGTCAAAGTCTGGCGGTATCCCAACGGATCCAATCTTTTCCTAATATTAAGATACTTTCTTTCTGCAGCTGTAGTCATCTTGTGTTCCAAACTAGGTTTATTCACTTCCAAAAATTAAAATCCTATAAGAAAAGAGTGAAACATCATTCTATTATCAGTTATTATTATTGTTTAATGTTTTAAAAAAGGATTCTTTTATTATGAAGCAATTATTTTTTTTTATTTCTTTTCAGGCAGACAGCTCTCTAGAATATTTAGATTTATTTAAATCCAATGCTAAAGAAATCCATGTTGCTGCATTAAAATAAATATCCCCTCATAAACTTAATACACAGAAGTTAAAACAATAAAACCTCTAGACAAAAGAAAGAAGAATATTTTTTCAAACCTGAGACAGGCAGAGAATACTTAGAGAAGCCTCTTTTAAGTTTTTCTTTTAAATATAAAAGAGAAACTTGATAAATTGGATTTCTTCAAATTAAAAATGTCTGCTTATCAAAATATATCCTTTTATTTGACAAAACAAAAACTTAGAAGAGTAGGAGAAACATATGCATAATATCTAACAAAGGATTTGTATACAAAATACAGAAAGAACCCTTACAATTCAATAATAAAGATAACCCAATAAGAAATGCAAGGCTAAGATTTGCAAAAGATATTTAAATGAGAATAATCATATGAAAAGATGCTTAACACCACTAGACATCAGAGAAATACAAATTAAAACCACAATGAAATATAATTTTGTTCATACTAGAATGGCTAAAATTGAAGGTACAATACTAAATGTCTTCAAGGACTTGGAGTAACAGGAATTTTCATATTGCTACCGGAGTGTGAAATCACTGTGGAAAAAGTTTGTGGGAGGGAGGCTCAAGAGGGACAGGATATATAAGTCCTCATAACTGAGTCACGCTGTAGTACAGCAAAGCCAACACAACTCGTAAAGCAATTATCCCCCAATTAAAAATAAATTAAAAAGTGTGGCAGTTTCTCATAAATTTAAACATACTTCTAGCCTATGACTGTGTAATTCTACTCCAAGGTACTTACTCAAGAACATGAAAATAAACATCTATAAAGAGACTCTACAAGAATATTTGAAGCATCTTTATTCATGATAGCTTCAAACTGGAAACAACCTATACAGAAGAAGGATAAGGACACTATACTTAAACAATGTAATATCACTCAAGAATAAAACAGAACTGGTACCTGTCAACAGTATGGATGAATTTAAAAACATCTGAGCAATAGAAGCCATGATTATATGAAGTTCAAAACAGGCAAAATTAAACCATGTACATAGAAATCATAACAGCTGTCACCTAGGGTGATGGGGGTAGTTGGAGCCTGACTGGAAGGGCATGAGGGAGTTTTCTCAGGTAATGAAAATATTGTGGCAATGGGGACAGACATCACACCAATGTATACATTTATCAAAGCTTTTCAAATAGCATATGTAAAGTTTACTGAGATTAAAAAAGAAAGACCCCAACATGTAAGTAACTCTGGACATCTTTTTATCCTTGTCTTTTTAAATATCTATGAATATATCATCTATCAAACTGCCCTAAAATGGAGTTATCCAAAGATCACTTCTTTAAAAAAAACATGCTCTCTTTTCTAACCTTTGCCAGGTAAATGTGGTCCTAGTACTCAATATTTTTGTTTTACATCTGTATTGCTTTTCACAATTTATATAAAACATGCATGGATATGGATATATGCAAAATTGGATCCTCACAACTACTATGAGGGAAAAAGGGTCAAGGACACCCTCCACATTCAAAGATGAGGAAAGGCTGCCTAGAGACAGGAACTTTTTCTAAATCACAAGGTCACCAAGCAGGTGGGCAGTCAGGTCTCCTGAGTCCTGACCCAGCGCTCAGGTTTCTGCATTATGCCGCCTCAACGTACTAGATGACTCCTAAGTGAGTACTACTCCTTGATAACTTACTAGGTGACTCCTAAGTGAGTACTACTCCTTGATAACTTACTAGGTGACTCCTAAGTGAGTACTACTCCTTGATAACTTACTAGGTGACTCCTAAGTGAGTACTACTCCTTGATAATTTACTAGGTGACTCCTAAGTGAGTACTACTCCTTGATAACTTACTAGATGACTCCTAAGTGAGTACTACTCCTTGATAACTTACTAGGTGACTCTTAAGTGAGTACTACTCCTTGATAACTTACTAGATGACTCCTAAGTGAGTACTACTACTTGATAACTTACTAGGTGACTCCTAAGTGAGGACTACTCCTTGATAACTTACTAGGTGACTCCTAAGTGAGTACTACTCCTTGATAACTTACTAGGTGACTCCTAAGTGAGTACTACTCCTTGATAACTTACTAGATGACTCCTAAGTGAGTACTACTCCTTGATAACTTACTAGGTGACTCTTAAGTGAGTACTACTCCTTGATAACTTACTAGATGACTCCTAAGTGAGTACTACTACTTGATAACTTACTAGGTGACTCCTAAGTGAGTACTACTCCTTGATAACTTACTAGATGACTCCTAAGTGAGTACTACTCCTTGATAACTTACTAGGTGACTCCTAAGTGAGTACTACTGCTTGATAACTTACTAGGTGACTCCTAAGTGAGGACTACTCCTTGATAACTTACTAGGTGACTCCTAAGTGAGTACTACTCCTTGATAACTTACTAGGTGACTCCTAAGTGAGTACTACTCCTTGATAACTTACTAGATGACTCCTAAGTGAGTACTACTACTTGATAACTTACTAGGTGACTCCTAAGTGAGTACTACTCCTTGATAACTTACTAGATGACTCCTAAGTGAGTACTACTCCTTGATAACTTACTAGATGACTCCTAAGTGAGTACTACTCCTTGATAACTTACTAGGTGACTCCTAAGTGAGTACTACTCCTTGATAACTTACTAGGTGACTCCTAAGTGAGGACTACTCCTTGATAACTTACTAGGTGACTCCTAAGTGAGTACTACTCCTTGATAACTTACTAGGTGACTCCTAAGTGAGTACTACTCCTTGATAACTTACTAGATGACTCCTAAGTGAGTACTACTACTTGATAACTTACTAGGTGACTCCTAAGTGAGTACTACTGCTTGATAACTTACTAGATGACTCCTAAGTGAGTACTACTCCTTGATAACTTACTAGGTGACTCCTAAGTGAGGACTACTCCTTGATAACTTACTAGGTGACTCCTAAGTGAGTACTACTCCTTGATAACTTACAAGATGACTCCTAAGTGAGGACTACTCCTTGATAACTCCTTCCTACAAATCTCTCCCTCTCCACATTCTCGTTAGCCTTTTCTCTGAATGACGTCCCCATTCTATGCTAGGTTCTTTCTAGGTTCCTTCCACAAGAGGGACCTGACTGATGCAGGTGTTCTAGAAAAAGTCCTGAAGAAGTCAGAAGTGCACCTGTCAGAACAAGAACCAGCAGGGCCTCACAATTCATACATGCCTCCTTTTCGTCTGGTATCAACTTTGGTTACCCGGAAAGAATACATCCTCACATCCTTCTGAGAGACAGTATGAGTAAGTACTAAAAAAGAAAAATCATCAACACATACGACAGATGAAAAAGATTAAAATCCTCTCAGGAAGGACAAAAACACATTAGGCTTCCCCCACCCAAGCATGGGCTGCTGTCCTTCACCACCACCACAACGCGCCCGTCTACATCATCCGAACACTGCGGCCATACTGAAAGTTTTCCAGCAGAACAACACAAAAGGGAAGGTTTGGAGGTCCTCCACGCGTACGTGTTTGGAACCACCCACTTCCTTAACTTTAGGGAGCTCACGTCTGAAAGCCGGTGCATCTTATTTTTACAAAAGTATCCTGTGCATGTGTGTGTATAATCTCCTGTGTATATAATAAATATGCACAAGGGCTAGACAAACAAAACACCCCAAACCATCATTAACTAGGTTATCTCGCGAATCCTCCCTCACTGAACTAAAAACAGTAGAGAGTGGAAGAGGGGATGTTTACTAAGGTGCCGGACAAAGGTTAATAAATGACTCGTCCTAGGCTTTGGGGCACTTTTGTTTTACAAAGAGCCTGTATGATTCTTATACGAAAGGGTGTTTTAACTTTCAAATCAACCCATCAGTCGGTAGGAGGCGGATCTGCTGGAACCGCACAGACGCGCGGCGAGCGGGGCCGGAGGAACCGGGAGCCCTGGCAACCCCAGGCCGACCTCCGGGCCGCAGTTCCGCGGTCGGGCGCTGAAGGGAAGGGGGTGTCCGCGGCGAGGCGACAGGGCTCCGCGCCCCGGCCGCCCGGGGCCCGCTTCCTCCCGAGGCCGCGCGGCCTCCCTCCCGGCAGCTGCCGGGCCCGGCCCGCGGGGACGGCCCTGGAGGCGGAGGCGCCGCCCTGCCCAGCCCTCCCGCCCCGCGCCGCGCTCAGCCGCAGCCCCGGCCGCCGCTCCCTCCGCCTGCGGTCGCATCTCCCCTCGCGCCTCGCCTCCCTCGCTGGCTCCTTCCGCCCAGACACCGGCTCCAGCGCTGGGACAGTTTGAAAATGGCGCGGAGAGACGATCAGGGCCGGCGCGGAGGAGGTGCCGCGGTTGCCTCGGTAACGGGAGCGGCCGACGTTTCGCCGCGCGCAGCGGGGACGCGCCCGACCGGGATGGCGGCGCTGGGCCCCGGTGCCCGGAAACGCAACGGCCCGCACGGCGCGAGGCCGCGGCGCCCCCTGGCGGCCGGCGAGCCCCTAACCTCAGCGGCTGCCGGCGGTAGGAGTCCTCCAAGTCGATCGCGCGCCTTGCTTGACCTTCTCGGCGCGGGGTCAAAATCCCGCCCAGCCCTGGTCCCTGCCGCGGATTAGCCTGCCTTCACCCGTTCGGGGGACGCCTTCGCCTGATCTCCAACGACAGGCGCAATTGCAACTTTCCGTGTCAGCCCCCTAACACAGTTAACTGTTGCTCCCACACCCATGCCCAGATGTGTAGACCCTTATAAAATACTCAGTCCACTATGATGATATAACATCATGATGTTTTGATCCCGTGAGTTACAACTCATCCCGTCAAAACGTAATTATTTGTTTGTATGTCTCTCCCTGCCGTCCCCAGTTGTGAATTCTTGAAGTCAGAGATTATTTTACTCAGTTATGTTTCTCTGGCACTAACCGCAATAAACATTTGTGAATGGAATTAAATCCAAATCAACTCGGTTTAGAGAGTTTGTTCATAAACCGAAAACACATGGTCAAATTGTAGAATTCTATTTCTTGCGTGAAAACTTCTAGATGATCAGAGACGAGCTCATTTTCTCCTTTCTGATTACTGCTCTGGCAAGTAGGACTTTCATTCTGAAAAGGTATTGTCTTTGCATGTTACCTGACTGCTTTGTGGGTTGTGAATACTTTGTACCCATTCATGTATTGTTTTAGCCGTTTCCGTTGTGTCTTGTCTGCCTTCCGGCTGCTTTAAAAGTTGTTTTGTGGCATTTCTAAGAGGAAGTGAGTTAGGTTCTGTAGATGGCTTTTGTAGTCTTGAAGATGTACCTTTAAATACATTTTTTTTTCCTGAACAACAAATATTTTTTTTTAAATCACACCAAATTGACTATGCAGTGGCCATCCAGTCCAGATAACTCTGTCCCAAATGCACAGCAGTTAGAAAATGTAAGAATCAAAGTCAAAGAAATTTTAAAAGGTAAGTGGGATACTGAAGTTATAGGCCAGTTTTGCTCCAGGTAACATGGAAGACCAGAGCAAGTTCACTGTTGGACTGAGGTCAGGGTCCCCGGTGCACACCCAAAGTTGTTGCTGTTTGCCACCCAGGTCCTAGGCTTTAGGGGAGCAGCAGGGCTAGGGAAGCAGAAGAAAGTAGAAACTGAGCTTGCTCTGGGCTCTCCCCAAATCACCAGGGGACGGGAGTCCTGAATTGGGGGTCAATCCTGGTAGGCCTACCCTCAAAATTGATAATTAGGAGGAGGTAGAGCTAGATGGGACCTGAATTGCAGGCAGATTCTTTGCCATCTGAGCCACCAGGGAAGCCCATGAATACTGGAGTGGGCAGCCTATCCCTTCTCTGGGGAAACTTCCTGACCCAGGAATCCAGAGGGAGTCAGTCTCCTGCATTGCAGGTGGATTCTTTACCAGCTGAGCTACCAGGGAAGCCCCAGAGAAAAAGAACCTTTCACTGAAAATGAGCTTGCAAACCAAAAACAATCAAGAAATCTGATGCTAACAAAGCCAACACAATAAAACATCAGAACATGAATTCTTGGGTTTCCCTGGTAGCTCAGTGGTGAAGAATCTGCCTGCCAGGGCAGGAGACGTGGTTCAGTCCCCGATCCAGGGAGATTCCACACACCCCAGAGCAGCTAAGCCCACGCGCAACAACTGCTGAGCCTGTGCTCGGGAGCCTGGGAGATGCAACCGCTGAGCCCGTGTGCCTGGCTGTTGAAGCCTGCGTGTCCTGGAGCCCGTGCTCCCCAGCAGGAGAAGCCACCTGAGCGAGAAGCGCAAACAGCAGCTAGAGAGCAGCCCTCACTCGCCGCAACTAGAGAAAAGTCTGCGCGGCAGCAAAGACCCAGCATAGCCAACAATAAACAAATAAAAATTCAAAAACCCATGAATTCTCTCTAGACGGAAGAGGCTGATGAAGCTTTAAAAATGCATATGTGTAAGGTGATCTGGATCAAAGTTTTGCAACGTTGGCCTTTTGGATGTTTAGGGCTGAAAAATTCTTTGTTTCAGAGGGCCTGTCCTAGGTGCTGTAGAAATGTCGAGTAGCATTCCTGGCTTCCGTCCACGAGATGCCAGTACCACCCACCAAGTTGTGACAATCAAAGATCTCTCCTAATACTGCCGACTGTCCCCTGGTAGGCAAAACCACTCCCGGTTGAGAGCCACTGGTCTAGATAGACGGAAGAAGTAACTTCCATTAGAAAGAACAAGAATTGTTAAATGAAACAAGAACAGATGCATATGAGAGGGAACCAGTCTGGATTTGGATTTAATTAGTTTTAATCTGGAAATTAAAATTATAGTCATCAAAAACTTTACATTATTAAGTGGAATGAAATGTAGATTATAGTTAAAAGAATCAGAGAATTTACCTAGAACCCATTTCTTTGCAGACAAGTACATTTAGAACACAATTAAGAAATACAAATAGTAGCTTGAGAGACTCTAAAGAGGCACAGAAGGGAATAGCAGCTATGGCAGGCAGACCTCTTCTCCAAAGATGTCCACACCCAAATTTCTGGTACCAATGAATATGTTATATTACTTGGCAGGGGGGAATTTACAGATGTAATTAAGGTCGTTAAAAGCCTAAGAATAGGCAGATTGTCCTGAATTTTTCAGGTGGGCCCAATGTATTTGCACAAACCCTTAAAAGCAAACAGATGTGAACAGGGCTTGACAGCTGCTGGGGGTCTGAGGCTGGTGGGTGCATGCGATGAGTGCGGGGGTCCCAGGAGAGCTGAAGGAGGCTAACAGCCCGCAGGGACCCGTGAGCCTCAGCCCCAGGAACGGGGAGCTGAGTGCCTGCCGACAACTGGGATGGACGAGGAAGCAGATCTCTTCCTCTGTTTTCTTCCCTCCAGGTAAAAACTCAGACTGCTGACACCTTGCTTTTGACAGCAGAGCCCGCTTGGACTTCCGACCTACAGAACTATGAGATAATAAATTTGCATTGTCTTAAGCTGCTATGTTTATGTGACTTGTTACTGTAGGAAGAGAAAAAACAACTCAGCAGAGAAGCAAGATTTGAAGAGATAATAGCTAAGAATCTTCCAGAACTGAATCAAGGTACACATCTTCAGATGAAAAATTTGCATCATTCTAGTTAAAGATGGAAGATTAAACGTATACATTAACTTTAACCTCTCTCCCTTCCTCCCTCCCTCATTGCTTCCTTCTCTCTATCCCTCCCTCCTTCATCCTTCTAGAATGATGATAAAGGAATTTTAGAGATACTTTTTTAAAAGGCTTTAGAACAAACAGAACAGCAGTAGAGACGAGATCAATAAAGTTTCAGGGCTGGCAAGCAGATGGGCAGCAGGAAACTGACTTCTCAGCCTTGAAAATCTTGAATCCCAACCAGCAGTGGGGAAAGTGAAGAAGCCACCTAACTATTCTGCAGAAACCTCAAAGGCCCAGGGCCTGGTGGCACCGGGTACCCTGCTGGAGCTAACAGCAGCACAGCTGTTTTTGGTAGAATGCTTCCAGCTGTCTTGCTCCCTAGACCGTCCGGAGCTGCTTTTGTGTGGTTTCACCTCCTCCTGGAGCAGACGCTTTGCGTCCTGACCTTTCTTACTTCATTACCGTTCTGCCAGCAGGACGGATCAATTGCAGGCTAAGCAAACTCTGTGTGTAAAACAAACAGGCGTTATTCATACTGGACATCAGCAAGTTATTTACTGACTGTGAGCCTCTCCAAGTAGTAAGGAGAAAGATGGCTGAGAAAACTTCTAGACACGGGATGCACACGCTTGGTGTGTATGGCTCTTGCTGGCTTGGTGTGTGGGGTGTGGAAGATAGGGATTTCCTAGACTCTGGGCTTTGACACTGATTCTATTAAGTCCATTTTGTCCCTTCCATACTTTTACTCCCTGTATTAGCTTCCTCAGCTGCCGTTATGTGCATGCGAGCGTGCTAAGTCACTTCAGTCGTGTCTGACTTTTTGCAACTCTATGGATTGTAGCTCACCGGGCTCCTCTGCCCGTGAGATTCTCCAGACAAGAATACTGGATGAGTTGCCACGCTCTCCTCCAGGGGATCTTCCCTACCCAGGGATCGAACCCACGTCTCCTGTGTCTCCTGCATCGGCAGGCGGTTTCTTTACCATCAGCACCACCTGGGAAGCCCATGGCTGCCCTCATACACGATCACAAACTAGCTGACTTACCACAACAGAAATGCAGCCTCTCAGGGGTCTGGAGAGCAGATGTCTGAAATCAGCATGTTGTCAGGGCTGTGTGTGCTCCCTCTAGAGGTTCTGGAGGGGAGTCCTTCCCTCCCTCGTCCAGTTCATGGTGGCTGTTGGCATTCTCTGGCTTCCTTGGTTTGTGACAACCTCACTCGCATTTCTGCCTCCACCTTTTCTTCTCTGTATCTTCCAATCTCCCGCGTGTCTTTTTTTTTTTTAAGAAGATTAAAAAAATTTTTTTGATGTGGACAATTTTTAAAGTCTTTATCGAATTTGTTACAATATTGTTTCTGTTTTCTGTTTTGGTTTTTTGGCCCTGAGGCATGTGGGATCTTAGTTCCCCAGCCAGGGCTCGAACCTGCACTCCTTGCATCGGAAGGCTCAGTTTTAACCACTGGACCATCAGGGAAATCCTCTGTTAGTTTTGTCGCTCAGTCGTGTCTGACTCTTTGCCACCCCATGGACTGCAGCTTGCCAGGCTTCCCTGTCCATCACCAACTCCCATGAGATTGCTCAAACTCATGTCCATCAAGTTGGTGATGCCATCCAACCATCTCATCCTCTGCCATCCCCTTCTCTTCATACCTTCAGTCTTTCCCAGCATCAGGGTCTTTTCCAATGAGTCAGTTCTTCACATCAGGTGACTGAAGTTTCAGCTTTGGAGTTTCAGCTTCATCATCAGTCCTTCCAATGAATATTCAGGACTGATTTCCTTTAGGATGGACTGGTTGAAACTCCTTGCAGTCCAAGGGACTCTCAAGAGTCTTCTCCAACGCCACAATTCAAAAGCATCAGTTCTTCAGCATCAATTCTTTATGGTCCAACTCTCACATCCATACATGACTACTGGAAAAAACCATAGCTTTGACTAGACAGAACTTCATCGGCAAAGTAATGTCTGTCCTTTTCAATATGCTGTCTAGGTTGGTCATAGCTTTTCTTCCAAGGAGAAAGCATCTTTTAATTTCATGGCTGTAGTCACCATGGGCAGTGATTTTGGAGCCCAGAAAAATAAAGTCTATCACTGTTTCCGTTGTTTCCCCATGTATTTGTCATGAAGTTGATGGGACCGGATGCCATGATCTTAGTTTTCTGAATGTTGAGTTTTAAACCAGTTTTTTCACCTTTCGCTTTCATCAAGAGGCTCTTTAGTTCTTCTTTGCTTTCTGCCATAATGGTGGTATTTATAAAGACACTTATCACTGGATTTAGGACCCACCCAGATAATCCAGGTACTCTCTTCACCTCAAGGTCTTTAATTTAATTACATCTACTAAGATCCTTTTTCCAAATAAGGTAACATTTACTTGTTCTGGGGATTAGGATGTGGACCTATCTCTTGGCGGGGGTGGGGGGGGCGACCATTCACCCCACCACATTCCCCTAGTTTTTGACATTTTTATTTAGTCTGGGTAAGCAGGAAGACAAAAGACTGTGTCATATAGCCTATAGAGCCTTACACTTGCATTAAGGTTTTTCATTTTTTGTATCCTTTTTTTCCATCTTCACTCCCTCTTTGTCTCACTGAAAAGCTGAGAGCTTTCCACCTTTGCTTGTTTGTTTAGTTATGGCTGCAGTGAGAGAGGGATGGAGGGGGCAGTCTAGGTAAAAGTGAAAGAATCCAATGAAGTTTAAAAGCATTTTCCTACCATCCCTGTAGAGCAAACTAGAGCAGCCCAGCAAAATACGAAATAGCCTCTCATCCAAAGTGAAATAATAAAGCCAGCCTCTAGGAAAAATATCACATATTATCAAATACGTATTTTTAAACACTAGATCATATTCTGAGTGACTTCATGCTGAGTTCCCAAGAGGTTAAAGGAAATTGCATCTGACTGAGTGAACAGCAGAATCTCATCTTCCATCTCAGTCTCCCCTGAGTAGCATAATGTATTGTAAAATAGTGGGCAAAACCGCCCAGATTATTCAAATTGTGTTTTTCCTTTCTTCTTATTTTTATAGTTCTTTGCTGAGAGCATTTCAATGAATTTAAATGAGTGCTTTGTGATAGAACTCTATGTAGTGTTATGGGTTGAATTAGGTCCTCCCCGAAATTCATCTGTTGAAGTCCAAGCCCCTCAGAGTGTGATCTTATTTGGAAATAGAGTCATTGCAGGTGTCACTGATTAAGATGAAGCCACCTTGGTATAGGATGGACCCCTAATTCAGTATGCCTGGTGTACTGATGAAAAAAAAATACACTATGTGAAGAGAAACAGACACATGCAGAGAAAAGACAATATGAA
The DNA here is from genome assembly GCF_963930625.1 of Muntiacus reevesi. Classification (NCBI taxonomy): domain Eukaryota; kingdom Metazoa; phylum Chordata; class Mammalia; order Artiodactyla; family Cervidae; genus Muntiacus; species Muntiacus reevesi. The sequence goes on along the minus strand of NC_089260.1, from coordinate 79,341,537 downwards.
GGCACAAGAAGCAGGCTTTCCTGGTGGTTCAGGGGTGGAGAATCCACCTGCCAGTGCAGGAAACACTGGAGGCGTGGGCTTGATCCCTGTGTCAGGGAGATCCCCGGGAGAAGAGCACGGCCAACCGCTCCAGTATGCTTGCCTGGGAAGCCCCATGGACAGAGGAGCCTGGTGGGCTGCAGTCCATGGGCTTACACAGGGTGGGACACAATGAGTGACCGAGCACCACCACACCTGAAGCACTAACGCTGATTTAACTGGGGTCAGGATTGTCATGCAGAGGGAGAAAATGCGAATTAGCTATTAGGTTACTGGGCTGAAGAAGAGTTCACAGTTCAGAATCAGGTAAAATAGATGAGAGTATCTGGAATTCAGATCCCCACCAGAATCAATGCTGGGTACGTCGTCCCTCCAGCCACACTAGCTTAAACAATCTTGAGCCGGTGCTCCCATCTGAGAAACCACTTCTCAAAAAAGTAGGGAACATCTGGGAATTAGAAATGACTGTCTGTGCTTGATTGCTTCTTTAAATCCAGTATGCAGGTTAACGCTGTGGGTCCTCCTTGCCTTGGACTTCCTGGGGAAAATATGTTCTTCATTCTCAAGAGAAACTTAGATGAGGCCTGTCGTTTCAACACATTCTTAGTGTATGTCTCCTGTATTTCTGGCTCCCATGACCAACCAAGTTTTTAGAGACTTCAGACATCCTAAAGATGGACACTTCTGTTTGGATTGACGCTCTGCTTCTTCTACCATAGTAGCCTTATCTATAGCCTTGCTTGCTTTAGAAAATACTTGAATAAGAAACACTGCTTGGAGAAGGAAATGGCAACCCACTCCAGTACTCTTGCCTGGAAAATCCCGTGGACGGAGGAGCCAATCCATGGGGTCACAAAGAGTCGGACATGACTGAGCTACTAAAAAAAAAGAAAGAAAGAAACACTGCTGCTGAAGCAGCTTATTAAAATAAGAAAAAAAGAAAGAAAAGTAACTTCCACAAGTCAGGAATTCATCTTTAAAGCACTTTCAAATGAATAGATAGTCTTTCTATTTTTGCTGTTTGGGTTACCAGCTTTTGGGGACTCTCAGAATTTACTGTCCCAGTTCAAACATTTCCATTAGAAAGCAGGCTGCTAGCTCTGGCGGCTTCCCCCCAAAGTCCAAAGTTTATCTAGTGCAGAATGAATGTCTGCTTTGAATCAAAGCAGCTGGTGTCAGGGGCTCATTGTGTTGGCAGCAAATCCCAGAAAGAAAATCTTTTTCCATTCTCCCCATCTCTGATGCTTCATGGGGTATCAAGAGTCTTGGCTGTTTGCATTCCCTTTTAGAGAAAAGGTCCACTGCCTTTCTCTATCTGGTTTGGAACTTCCCCTTCCTGGTGCATTTCTGGACTGCATGCATATGCATAGCTACTTATTAATCTGTGAAACCTAATCACTTACCCACTGTGACATCTGGGAGAGGCTAGCGTTTGTTTTAAAGAAGCATTGTTTTGAAGTAAGTCAGAAAGAGAAAGACAAATACCCTAGGATGTCACATACATGAGAACTCTAAACTATGATCCAAATGAATCTGTCTGTGAAAGAGAAGTAGAGTCAAGAACATAGAGAATAGACTGGTGGTTTCCAAGGAGGAAGTGGGTGAGAGAGGGGAGAAGTAGGAGTTTGGGATTAGAAGATGAGGACTGGTAAACATAGAATGAATGGACAATACAGTCCTACTGTATAGCACAGGGAACTGTATTCAATATCCTGTGATAAACCATAATGGAAAAGAATATGAGAAAGAATATGTGTGTGTGACTGAGTTACTTTTCTGTACAACAGTAATTAATACATTGTGGTTCAACGATACTTTGATAATAAATGAAGTATAAAAAAGAAGCATTGAGTGCTTAAGACTCTGTCCTTCCAACGCAGAGGGTAAGGGTTGGATTCCTGGTCAGGGAACTAAAGATCCCATATGCTGCACAGTGAGGCCAAAAAATTGAAAAACACAAAATTTAAGGGACTTCCCTGGTGGTCCATTGGCTAAGACTTTGCACTCCCAATACAGGGGCCCAGGGTTCGATTCCTGGTCAGAGAACGAGATTTCACATGTGGCTTCATGCTGAAACTAAGGGTTCACATGCCACATGCTGCAATGAAGACCTGGCACGGCCAAATAAAGAAATATTTTTTTTTTTTTTAAAGAAGCATTGTTTCTTTAAGAGGGTAATTTCTATCTGGATTTTGAAGAGAGTGTGATTATACGCCCCCATCCCTTGCCTTTCACTTTTTATTTATTTATTTATTTTTCCTCTCACTTTTTAATAAAAGACAAAATCAGATCTTGAAGCTGTTGGGTCATGGTTCTTCAGAATGCTTCTACCCTGGGGGCATTTCTGGTTCTAGTTCCGGCTTCTCCATCTAGTATTGGAGTTGCTTGAAGCAGTCCCTCTCACAGACGCTTCTTACTGAAGATTCTGAGGATGACTGACACATTCTTGGTTTTTCAAGTAATCATTCATGTCACTTCCCCAAACTCTGGAGTTTAAATTCCTCCCTCTCGGCTGGTTCTGGAGATGGATCTCTTCTGACACAGATTGGATTTAGGAGTCTTTTGAGGCTCGATTCAGACAGTCTGGGGTGCGGCCCTGACAAATTATTCCATATGAATGCCCCGTGGAAAGTGTTACTAAGCGGAAACACATTTCCTGGGGGTATTTAAACTCTCATCCTGACTCAGCCATGAAAAAGAATGCAATCATTCCATTTTCAGCAACATGGATGGACCTAGAGATGATCATACTAAGTGAAGTAAGTCAGAGACAAACACTCCCTAATATCACTTACATGCAGGATCTAAACAATAGTAAAAATGAATTTATTTACATAGCAGAAACAGACTCACAGACATAGAAAGGAAACTTCCGGTTACCAAAGAGGAAAGGTGGGGGGGGGGGATAAATTGGGAGCATAGGATTGGTAGATGCTAACTACCATATATAAAATAAACAGCAGGGTTTATTGTGTAACACAGGGAACTATATTCAATATCTTGTAACAAACTATAGTGCAAAAGAATTAGGGAAATGTGGATTCATATATATATAAAAACAGATAACTTTGGTGTATACCTGAAGCTAACAAAATATTGTAAATCAACTATATTTTCATTAAAACAAAACAAAGCCAAAGCTCTCACCCTGTCACCTTTCTGAGTGGGAGACTGGCAGAGAGGTGCTGTAATGCTGGATAGTCATTTGGCCAGAATGAAAATTCCAAAGAGAGTGCTTGCCAGTGCTTAAAACCAAAATCCCTGTACACTGCAAAATTAGAGAATCCGGTGAATTTAGCACAGAATATCCATTCTTGCTCCAGTGTACCCCCAAATACTCTCTATCTTAATGTTAAAAAAAAAAAAAAAAAACAAAGCAAAGCAAAAATCTGAAGCCCAGACCAAAGGTGATTTTCATGTGGGACCAGGAGAGTGGTGGGATGCTGTAGAGAATAAGGGGCGAGCTGTGCGGTGAGCCGCCTGTGACCAGGTCACTCAGGATTGGGGCTCAGGGCCCTTTACCTGAAGGTGGAGCCCATCTCTTCCCATCTGGGTGAGGCCGTCCTCTGCTCCACTTGGGATCAACCATGAGGATGTCCTACAGAGCCTAGAGGACATACATGTTCAGGTGTCCATTATAAGCATCTTTTCACTATTACACATATTTTAAACACCCTTCCTGTCTTAGTGCCACGAGTGGCCCAGCTCCATCCATTCTGAATGGAAAAGCAGAGACTGCCAGTACTTTCCTTAGGCTTCCCTTCCTCTCCATCCATATGGAATTCCTCCTACCTTTCCTGTCCATTTCACTGTTGTGGATGGATTTCAGAGCTTGAATTTTATCCAGAATACAGTGGAGAATTATATAACATGTTTTAAACTGAAAATTGCAAGATGAAATTAGTCTGGGGAAAGTGAATCTGAGTAGTAGAAAAATTGAAGGGTGAATGGTGCAGAGAACAATATTATCGAGGACAAGAGGTTATTTTATTTATTTATTTATTTATTTTTATTATTATTATTTTTTATTATTTTTTTTCAGTGGGTTTTGTCATACATTGATATGAATCAGCCATAGAGTTACACGTATTCCCCATCCCGATACCCCCTCCCACCTCCCTCTCCACCCGATTCCTCTGGGTCTTCCCAGCCCACCAGGCCCGAGCACTTGACTCATGCATCCCACCTGGGCTGGTGATCTGTTTCACTATAGATAATATACATGCTGTTCTTTCGAAACATCCCACCCTCACCTTCTCCCACAGAGTTCAAAAGTCTGTTCTGTACTTCTGTGTCTCTTTTTCTTTTTTGCATATAGGGTTATCGTTACCATCTTTCTAAATTCCATATATATGTGTTAGTATGCTGTAATGTTCTTTATCTTTCAGGCTTACTTCACTCTGTATAATGGGCTCCAGTTTCATCCATCTCATTAGAACTGATTCAAATGAATTCTTTTTAACGGCTGAGTAATATTCCATGGTGTATATGTACCACAGCTTCCTTATCCCTTCATCTGCTGATGGGCATCTAGGTTGCTTCCATGTCCTGGCTATTATAAACCGTGCTGCGATGAATATTGGGGTGCACGTGTGTCTTTCAGATCTGGATTCCTCAGTGTGTATGCCCAGAACTGGTATTGCTGGGTCATATGGCAGTTCTATTTCCAGCTTTTAAAGAAATCTCCACACTGTTTTCCATAGTGGCTGTACTAGTTTGCATTCCCACCAACAGTGTAAGAGGGTTCCCTTTTCTCCACACCCTCTCCAGCATTTATTGCTTGTAGACTTTTGGATAGCAGCCATCCTGACTGGTGTGTAATGGTACCTCATTGTGGTTTTGATTTGCATTTCTCTGATAATGAGTGATGCTGAGCATCTTTTCATGTGTTTGTTAGCCATCTGTATGTCTTCTTTGGAGAAATGTCTGTTTAGTTCTTTGGCCCATTTTTTGATTGGGTCGTTTATTTTTCTGGAATTGAGCTTCAGGAGTTGCTTGTATATTTTTGAGATTAATCCTTTATCTGTTTCTTCATTTGCTATTATTTTCTCCCAATCTGAGGGCTGTCTTTTCACCTTACTTATAGTTTCCTTTGTTGTGCAAAAGCTTTTAATTTTCATTAGGTCCCATTTGTTTATTTTTGCTTTTATTTCCAATATGACAAGAGGTTATTTTAATGATGAGATTAAGGCCTGAGGGAAAAGTGAGAAATACTACAAAGAAAGAGCGTTCAGGGCACAGTGAGGGGTCAGCGTCTCGAAGAGAAGTAGTGGAAAGAATCCAGGCAAATGTTAAGGTTTTGAGTTTCAGAGCCTGAAGAATGTGCTGTTGTGCAGCCCCCTGGGTGCAGAGTCAGGAGGCCACCTTGAAATGTGATGGGGGGCTTCCTTGGTGGTTTAGTGGTTAAGAATCTGCCTTGCAATGCAAGGCACACAGTTTAGATTCCCTGGTCTGGGAAGATCCCAAATGTTGTGGGGCAACAAACAAGGCCGGTGCGCCACAACCTCTGAGCCCGTGAGCTGCAACAGCAGAAGCCACTGCAATGAGGAGTAGCCTTGACTCGCCTCATCTAGAGAAAGTCCTCATGCAGCAAGGACATACCACAGCCAAGAAAAATAAATAAAATAAAATCAATAAATCTTTTAGAAAAAGAAAAAGAAATGTGTTGGGGCAGGAAAGAGGTAAGAGGTGGATAGTAAGTGTGGTCTCGGATGTAAGAGGCTCAATGTATTGCAAAAAATGTCCTGGCATGGCACAATAAGGAAGATGCTTGGTCTTTGTCCTCAGTCCTGGAACAGGACATCTAAAATTCTTAGAACTTCTTGAGTGACAGGGTAACAGGAGCAACTTTGTTTGAATGAGATGACTCCAGCAGGACCCTCCATAGCTGCAGGATGGGGCTGACCACCAGAACGGCCAAGACTTGATTAGACGCTTGGAATTTTCAACACCACCCCTAGTCTCTAAAAGTGGGAGAGGGGCTGGAGAGTGACTTAACCACCAAGAGCCAGCGATTTAAGCAATCATGCCTGTCTGCTGGAAATCTGTAGCAACTCAACACTTCGGGAATCAGAAGGCCTCTAGGTTGGTGAACACACCAGGAACAGGAAGGGTGGAGCTGGAGAGGCCTTGGGCTCTCCCTGCCCCTTCCCTCCTTCCTTGCCATCTTTCCCATTTTGGCTGTTCCTGAAGTGTATCCTTGCTAATGAACTGGTATAGTAAGGAATGTGTCTTCCTGAGTTCTGTTCTAATAAATTGTCTAACCTGAGGGGGTTATGGGAACCCCCAATTTATAGCTAGTCAGTAAGAGGTATGTGGGCCCCAAAACTTGTGACAGGCATCTGAAGTAGGACTGTCATGTAGGACTGAGCCCTTAACCTGTGGAGTCTGTACTAACTCCAAGTAGTTAATGTCAAAATTGACATTGAATTTTGGACCAGTTGGTGTCCAGAGAGTTGGAGATGTGGTTTTGGAAAAGATACCATGTATTTGGATGTTAGGAGGAGAAAAAAAAACCCAAAAAACAAAGTTGCATTTGGTGTTTAAAATGTTGTGAGTAAAGATAACTCACCAGGAAAGAGTTGGCTGTATGCAGGTAACATTAAGGAGAAATCTAGAAGTAAACTGAGGCTTCTCTTTCAGGTTTCTGCTCTATATGTTCGAAACATGTTCTATATATCTGGATGTTGCTGACTCTAATGTTGTCACGGATTATTCTGTTTCCCCTTTTAGACTGTGGGCTCCTGACAGTATACAGAAGACTAACGGGTTCTTCTTTGCGTCCGTAACTCAGGCAGAGTGTCTGGCACCTAATGAGAGATCAGGAATTATGAATTGAATTGAACAGAACTGAATGGAACTGGGTGAACCTGGCCTCGATACAAGTCCAGCATTTAGCATGGCTGCCTCCTTTCAGGGACTGGCCTGAAGATGGGGCTAAAAATATCAGCATTGCTGCCAACTAATTCAGGTCCTTTTGTTTAAACAGCAGGGACTTAATTTTCCTGTTGCCACAAGTGTAGGTTTGGCTGGCAATCTGATCATTTCCTGGCAGTTAAGGATAATGGTATTTAACAAGAAATGTCAATAACCTCAGATATGCACACGATACCACCCTTATGGCAAAAAGCAAAGAGGAACTAAAGAGCCTCTTGATGAAGGTGAAAGAGGAGAGTGAAAAAGCTGGCTTAAAACTCAGCATTCAAAAAATGAAGATTATGGCATCCAGTCCCATCACTTCATGGCACATAGATGGAAGAACAATGGAAACAGTGAGAGACTTTAATTTTCTGGTCTGCAAAATCACTGCACATGGTGACTGCAGCCATAAAATTAAAAGACGCTTGCTCCTTGGAAGAAAAATTATGACCAACCTAGACAGCATATTAAAAAGCAGAGATATTACTTTGTTGACAAAGGTCCATATAGTCAAAGCTATGGTTTTTCCAGTAGACATGTATGAATGTGAATGTTGGACCACAAAGAAAGCTGAGTGCCAAAGAATTGATGCTTTTGAACTGTGGTGTTGGAGAAGACTCTTGAGAGTTCCTTGGACTGCAAGGAGATTAAACCAGTCAATCCTAAAGGAAATCAGTCCTGAATATTCATTGGAAGAACTGATGCTGAAACTCCAATACTTTGGCCACCTGATGCAAAGAATGGACTCATTAGAAAAGACCCTGATGCTGGGAAAGACTGAAGCGAGGAGGAGAAGTGGGCAACAGAGGGTGAGATGGTTGGATGGCATCACTGACTCAATGCATATGAGTTTGAGTAAACTCCAGGAGTTGGTAATGGACAGGGAGGCCTTGGGTTCTGCAGTCCATGGGATCACAAAGAGTTCGACACGACTGAGCAACTGATCTGAACTGAAGGATAATGGTTACGATAGTTCCAGTCTGTCTGGAGACTTGCAGTGAGCCTCTGTAGTGACTTAGCTACAGAATGTTAAGAAAAGCTATTCTTTAGCAGCAGAGACACTGGGAAAATTACTGTCAAGAAGTGTGAGTCCCTTTTAAAAGCATGATGCCGAAGCATCTTGATGATGGAATACTTTATTTTATGTATCTACAAAGACATCAGAATGCTCATTTCATAATGTTAATGCAAGGAGCTACTTCTTTTAATCCCCTTTTGTAGATATGCATCAAGCAACAAAGGTTTATTGTATAGCATAGGGAACTATAGTCAATATCTTGTAATAACCTATGATGGAAAATAATTTAAAAAATAGTAAATGTGTATTTGTATAACTGAATCACCTTGCTGTGAACCTGAAGCATTGTAAGTCAACTACAATATAAAATATATATATATACTTACAAATTCTCTTTTGGAGTAAGAGTAAAGATAAAAGTGGGGGCTCTGCATGAACAAAAAGATTGATAAACATTATATATTTTGAAAATATTCTACATGCTCTAACTTTCAAAAGAATCTTCAATAGTTCTATGGCCAAAAGACAAAGGATAAGCTGGGGGAAATGTTACAACTATTTCCATAGATCTAATATATAAAAAACTCCCATAAATTGATAGCAAAATGACTAACATGATAGACTATATCAGCAAAACAATTTTTAAATGGGAAAGGTATGAAAATTCAATTGCTCAAGTGGTTCTTTAATCATGTGACAAGAGAGACTCACTGAAAGTAAGAGATATAAATTAAACCAATAGACATGTGAAGGATGAGTAGGTAGCTAAATGAAAGATGGAGTAAGACAAGTGAAGAGGCTAATAAACTAGTAACCATTGGGTATTGAGTGCTTGCTAGGTTCTGTTCCAAGTGCTATGCATGCTTTACAGGCATTGTTTAATTTAATCACCATAATGACCCAATAAAATAGGAGGTATTGATATCCACCTTTTACAGACAAGATTAAATAATTTACTAGAAATCACAATGTAAGTGATAAAGTCTTGACTTCAACTCCAGAAGTTAAAACAACTCTGAATTTGGCAGACTATCAAGGAAGAGAACTCTACAGGATAATGGCTAGAAAAAGAATATTCAGATGATGATCAGTTAAACTTGGTGGATATATAAAATTGTCAGGGTCCTAAAATCTCAAACAGACCAACTTTCTAAATCAAATGCAAATTTCTTCTGCAAATCCTTCAACAGATGGCCATCGCAGCTGCCACCTGACTATTTCCGATGACAAGAGGACTCACGACTTTTCAAAGCAGCTCATTGTGTTGCTGAAATCTCTGTTAGAAAAAGTCTTCTTTATATGATGCTAAAATATGCCTCTTCTTGTATGTGAGCAGTCAAAAGGAAGTGAATCTCCGGTTATCTGTGGGATGACCTACCAGCGTACTCAGATTCTTCCACCTTTGCTCACATGATATGGTTTCCAAGTCCATCACTTCTCCAGCTATCTCCTTGAGATTAGAAATACTCTAATTTCTCAGTTTTCTTATTGAAATGTACCCAGAAATGATTGAATCAGATTAGGACTGAGGCCAGAGATATATCTGTCTCCTTTGCTATATCTGCACAGTACTTTCAACCTATTACAATGTGTCCTAGTATCACTGAGTCACAGTCTCCAGTGAAGAACCATGCATGAGCCTCTTTCTACAGCTGGTTGGTTTTTAATATCTATATTTATTTATATTATCCTGAATGCAAATATGGGGTTTCTGGAGCAGAGATCAGTTTTTATTACATCAGTTGCTCTCTTTGCCCAGGGTAAGCTGAATGGAGTCAGATGCTCCCCTGTATGTTCCCGACTCTGTACTGCAGGAGAGTACAGAGTCTCTATCCCAATAAGCACCTCAGAATTTATACATGAGAGGAAGAGCTCCCTTCTTCATCTCACGAGAAAGGGAGGGAAAGCTCTTCTGCCTAATTAACACTAATTTTCTTGGGAAGATAAGGGAAAGGTCCGGTGCTTTTACCTTCTGGAATATAAATAGATGTCTCTGGGGGAAGGAAGACAAGTGAAGCCTCTCTGGTCTACAGGTCCTGACTCCAGATTTTTCCCCCATTTGAAATGTAAACACTTATCTCCAGGGAGGTAAATCTTTCTAGAGTCGTCTCACTAACTATTCTGTCATAGTCATAACTTAACTTCCAATGCTTGTTAAGCCCAGGTTCTGGTAAAACTTGCTTGGAAAGTCCTGACTGTGCAGAAACGTGAAATACTCACTTGCTGACTTGGACTCCAAATCTGTCTCTCTTTCTCTCTGTCTCTTTGTCACTCTGTCACCTCTCATCGCTTCCAGGGATTCAGCCTGAGTACCAATCAATAGGGGCTTCCCTGGAGGCTCAGAAAGTAAAGAATCTGCCTTCAGTCCAGGGGACCAGGGTTTGGCCCCTGGGTTAGGAAGATCTCCTGGAGAATGGAACGGCAACCCACTCTAGGATTCTTGCCTGGGAAATTCCATGGACAGGGGAGACTGGTGGGCTATTAGTTTGTGGGGTCACAAAGAGTCAAACATGACTGAGTGACTAACACTTTCACTTTTCACCAGTCAACATGCATTTGACTAAGGGTCAGAATGCCTGACTAAGAAGTGGTTAGGTAATAAAAGCATTTCGTGGTCTTGCTTGACAAAATGAAGTGAAGTGAAGTGAAGTCGCTCAGTCGTGTCTGACTCTTTGCTACATGGACTGTAGCCTACAAGGCTCCTCTGTCCATGGAATTCTCCAGGCAAGAATACTGGAGTGGGTTGCCATTTCCTTCTCCAGGGGATCTTCCAGACCTAGGGATTGAGCCCAGGTCTCCCACGTTGCAGACAGACGCTTTACCGTCTGAGACACCAGGGAAGCCCACTTAAAAAAACACCTACAGCATTTTGTACAGTAGCGAGGATAGTTTAACAGAGCAGCCAGTCCTGGTGTGGTTTGCAGTTCCATGGAGCCATCCAGGACCCGACGGCTGTCATGCTCCCATTCTTGCTTCCCCGGAGGTGACTTTCATCCTGGGACCTTTTGCCCCCTGGTCACAAGATGGCTGCCGCAAGTCTAAGAAACGGGTCTGCATGTATCAGCGCCCAAAACCAGAAGTGAGGGCTGGCAACAGGGATTTCATGACAAGGTTTTTTCCTCACAGGCCTCTTTCTCATCAAAGAGAAATGTCTCCCAGCAGCGACTGGTGGGGTTTCCTTTATGGCCCAGAACCGGGCTCCAGGCCCAACCTAGAGCAGTCTCTGGCAAAGAAGCGTGAGTCGGTTGTGACGTGGTCTCACACCAAGCTAGGGTTCTATGAACAGGTGTTAGAAGTGATCCATGAATTTTTGGAGAACTCTCTCCATCTCAAATCAAGAGAGCAAAGACATAAATTTGTGTCCTCTGAACAAAGGAGAGAACCCTCAGTTAAGGGTTCCCTCTCAGACATTGTGGAAACTTTTCCACACAGGGCTTCCCTGGTGGCTCAGACCAGTGAGATGCATTGACTCCTGGCAGGCGAGCTGCAGGTAACAGACACTCAGGGAAGGGAGGAGTGTCTCCAACAAAGAGTCAGGTCTAAATACCTGAGAGCAGATGCTGGCGCCCAGAAAGGCTGATCAGATAAGAACGTCCCAGCCTCTTCCCTCCTCTCCCTCCTTGGCAGTTTGGGAAGAGGAGGAGTTGAAGTGGGCCTGGAAAAAGAGAAAGCAAGGGTCACTTCTCCTTCTTTCTCTGCCCACATTGAGCCCACGCTGGAAAGAGTGAGAACACTGACTTCTGAGCCATGTTCCGGGCTCTGCTTATGACAGGGAACGGCCAGAGGCATTTCAGTGGCTGCCCAAGGACTTATTCCACTTCACAGACAGCAAAAAAGCCATGGGTTCTGCCTCAGTTATTATCCAGGGGCAAGAAGAAGAACTGAATGTGAGGAAATAACACATATTTTGACCCCTTGGAGCAAACTATATACTTCTTATCTAAACCTCTGATATAAATAAGCATGGCGACTTCTTTTGGCTTTTTTCCCCTCAAAGCCAGGAAAAATCATGTGAAGAGGAAGTTTCTCATTCACAGAGAACCTGCCTTACCTCACTCTTCCTAACTCACCAAAATTGGGTGATAGTGAACAGAACTTTCAGGAATATCCTCTACAGAGATTTAGGGCCTCAAAGAAGCGTTACTGTTGTTGTTCAGTTGCTAAGTCCTGTCCAACTCTTCGCGGCCCCATAGACTGCAGCATGCCAGGCTTTCCTGTCCTTCACTGTCTCTTGGAGTTTACTCAAACTCATGGCTTCCCTGGTAGCTCAGATGATAAAGAATCCACTTGCAATGCAGGAGACTGCAGTTCAATTCTTGGGTGGGGAAGATCCTCTGGAGAGGGATAAGGTACCCACTCCAGTATTCCTGGGCTTCCCTGGTGGCTCAGATGGAAAAGAATCCACCTGCAATGCTGGAGATCTGGGTTTGATCCCTGGGTTGGGAAAATCCCCAGGAGAGGGGAATGGCTACCCACTCCAGTATTCTGACCTGGAGAACCCCATGGGGTTCTCTATATATAGTCCATGGGGTTGCAAAGAGTCAAACACCACTGAGCAACTTTCACGTTTACGTCCATTGAGTTAATGATGCCATCCAACCATCTCACCCTCTTCGCCCCCTTCTCCTCTGTCCCCTTCTCCTTTTCCTCCTATCCTCATTCTTTCCAGTATCAAAGTCTTTTCCAATGAGTTGGTTCTTCGCATTAAGTGGCCAAAGTATTGGAGTTTCAGCTTCAGCATCAGTCTTTCCAATGAACATTCAGGGTTGATTTCCTTTAGGATTGACTGACTGAATCTCTTTGCTGTCCAAGGGACTCGCAAGAGTCTTCTTTAGCACCACAGATTGAAAGCATCAATTCTTCAGTGCTCAGATTTCTTTTGATGCATAAAAATGGTCAAGGGAAAAACTGCTCAAGGAGAGTCTTATAAATCAATGGAAGCCAAACCAGTGATATTTTAAGGAATACCCTTAAGTCTCCAGTTGATGAAATGCCCAGTCAAAATCAACCATGCTCTCTCTCTCAGCCCCTCAGCACACATGCGTTGATTTCACTGGGAGGACCAAGTCCTGGGGGGCTACTCTGTGGGTCTGATCTGATACATTAATTATTTCTGTGCACAGAGCTCCCATAGGGAGCTGAATTATAATTGATTTTTAGACTTACTTAGCAGGACTGCGAGTTTAACTCACATCATACCTCAGAAGTTTGGAGCAAGTGTGGTCCATTGTTAACTAGTCCAGCCTTCTTCCCCCATCCCTACCTGCTGGTAAGAAGTAAAAACAAATAACTAAGTCTAACCGAGTGATTGAAATACATTTCCTGAGGGGTGTTAGAATGTCTCGGAAGATAAGAGCACAGTCTGTCAGACTTCTCACCCGGGGCTCTGCGATGGGAACAGGATGTGTGCATGTGGGGGTGGAAGGCCGCCTGGCCTCGTAGCTGAGGGAAGACTGTGCTCCACGGGAGCCTCTTCTAGGCCTGCCTGGCTGTTCCTGGTGTCTCTGGCACTGCAGCTGACGCCTGGGTCTGGTGTGATGTCTGGGTCTCTTTCTGTTCCTAGTTGGCCCTCTGACTCTCTCTGCCTCCTCAGGGCTTCTCCCAAAACAACCTGTTCCTCTGACTTCTGGCTGTGACTCCCACCTCATCCCAGCCCTTCCTACAGGCCCTCACCCACCTCACTGGCACAGGGGATCCCCACCAGATTCTCAGAGTCTCGGTCACTGGACCCAGTGAAGAGAGTATAGGCGATTCTAAAGTTAAACCTTATGACCTCCCTCTGTCTGGTCATGCTGGACCCTCTAGGGTTGATATGAAGCAGCCTAGAATGAAGCCTCTTCTCAGAGTCTCAAATGGGGAGTGGAGATAAGAACTTCCTTCCACCTTTGATGTCTTCCCCAATTTCATATCACGTGCCCAGGCTGTGTCTGGCAGCTCTGTTCCTCTGTTGCTCTTTCCTTCCCACAGTCCTGGGGCTGAAGATTAATGGCTTTCCTCTCTGTTCTTCTGTAACACACCTCACTTCCACTCCAGGAGAGAAATGACTGAGCCATGTCATCTAGGCTTAGTATCGAATGAATGGAGGATGAAAGCAGATAAAATAATTTAGAAAATCTCCTCCCAATATAATAGCCTGGCTTTTAAACTATTGTTTAGCTACACAATCTTATTTTGAAGGTTGTGCACGCACGCTAAGTCACTTCAGTTGTGTCTGACTCTTTGTGACCCTGTGCTCTTCCGTCCGTGGGATTCTCCAGGCAAGAATATTGGAGTGGGTTGCCATTTCCTTCTTCAGGGGATCTTCCCGATGCAGGGATCGAACAGGCGTCTCTTACGTCTCCTGCAATGGCTGGTGGGTTCTTCATCACCAGTGCCACCTGGGACTCCCCTTAAGGTCAGAAACTGAGTGTTAATTATGTCTTTCTCTTTGCATTCCATGTAAATTGCCTAGAGCAGTGCCTGGTGCCCTGTAAACAATCAATATTCTCATTCTGTAATAGATCTTTTATTATCCTGAGACTGGTTGATGTCTTTGGCCAACACATAGAAGAATATGTGCTAGGAAAAGCAAAAGAGAAAAATTATGCTGATAATGTCTAAGATATTAACCTTATTAACATTTCATTTTATCATTTTTCAAAGTTATCAACTAGTATTTGCTTGTAGAGGAATTCAAAATGTATAGGAGATTACAAATAGAAAAGTCCCAATAAAAATTTTAAAATTTCATTTGTTCTGTTCTGCTATTTTATACTTTTCTCTAAAAACAATGACTGTAAGCGTTTTGGCTGGATATTTTTACTTGCCCATCTCTACCATTACACAATAAGTTTTTGATCTTGTCTTTGTAGCCCCACAGGTGATTAGCATTTGATGAATGAATAAATGATTGAATAATGAATTACCAAATGATATAAGTAAATGAAATATCTTTAAAATATATTGTTATGTAAACTTGTTAAGAGGCTACCTTAGTTACTTTTCGGACTTTCTTCATAGGATTACATGTGATTCAAATATAATAGCGATTTAATTATGATGCTTTGTCTACAGTTTTCTTTTAAATGCTTCCCATGATGCTTCAGGAACCTTCTACTGAGTAACAGAATGAGAAGTTTGGATGATGACAAGGCAATTCATCAAGGCTTTTGTGTTTTTACGTGATTATCTGATCTCGTAGCAGTAACGCCCAGAATTTTCACGGCTTACTTTACTTTCGATATGTTATAAAGCATAGTCAATACATACTCTGCTATCTAATGTGCTCAAGTGAAATGAACTGCGCTGATTGATCATTTGGATTTGTCAATGTTTTAAAAATTAGTAACATAATTCTAAATTAAAAAAGACATAACGTTGGCAGTCTGATTAAAATGAAGGACGAGACAAACCAACCTAGTGAATAGATTACTGGTGTTATGAGTAAGACCCAGTTCATATCTAGTTTTCAGGTTCAGTGAATGAGGTTCTTTCCCAGGTCATTTAGCAGAATTTGTTGAAGATGTCTAAGATATTAACCATATTAACATTTCTCAGAAGGCTGGTTGAGGCTTGAAGCCTTCTTCTCTGCTTTGCCTCACAGGATTTGGAAAGGCGAATGAAACAACATTAGCAAGTTTCTAAGGACTTTGTGGGTAATGGCTTCGCACACAAAGGCCTGGAGAGACTTCCTCTGTCCTGGGAAGACGCAGGTGCGCCTGCCCGGTGGGTGACTGGGTCAGGGTGAGGAACGGACCCCAGTGAGGTGTTGTCATCTTTCGGCCCAAGGATGTTGCTCCATTTCATCCACTCACCCTGGAGAGCAGAGTCTGATTGCTCAACTGTTGCTCAGAAATGCGTCGTTGATCCATTTCTTCTTAAAATTGAATGCTTATTAGCACCGTGCTAAACATTTTACAAACACCATCTGATTTAATCCTTACAATGAACCTATGAGAGAAGCACTACTCTTTCCCTTTTACAAATTAGGATCCTGAGGCCCAGAACTAACTTACCTGCACAAGATCAGACAGCCCGAGAGAGGCAGGGTGTGAGGCCTGTGCTAACTTCAGAGTCTGAACTCTCAGCTCAGGTTACACTGTTAACTGATCTTCACGGGTGCTGCCCAGTGGGTGGGTGGCAGCAACTCAATGATGCATGTCTCAATTCCTTGACTTTATCAGACTACAGATACATCTAACTCCTCTGAGCTATTACAACACTGTCTGTATCATTCATTTGGCAAATACCATTTATTGTCTTATACAGTTTATTTGATTCTGTGTATAAACATATTTTAGTTTGCATTAATTGGGGATCTTCGGTTGCAAGCTACAGAAACTAACTTCAACTAACTTAAGGGCTCCCTACTACTCCCCGACTGCAATATGGGAAGAATATCGGGTGATTCACAAAATCAGAAGAAAAAAGAACCACTTCATCTTGGGAAGATCACAAACAAGGGCAACTTTGGAGATCTTTATAGAAGACATTTATGGGTGTTCTCTTTTGGTGTGAAACGGGGAGGATTTAACTCTAAGTACCTTCATTCAAGCAGTGTCGCCTGCCCAAGATTCACACTCCCCGCAGAGATGGAGAGTCTGATTGGCCCAGTTAGACCAATCATCTGCCTAATCCTTGCAGAGCATGGGGACTGTGATGGATAATCTTTCAGGATCCAAATGATCCTACTGTGATATGGGAAGAGACATAATCCATGTCTAGATTATTGTGATTAATTTTATATCCCCTGATGCAATACTATAATTTTTCAGGCAGAAAAGACAATCTATGGTACAAAGACAAGGCTAAGAGGCAGGAAATTATTAAGACAAAGGACCCAGAGAATAAGAAGAGAAATCACAATTCTTAGAATGATGATGCCCTAGGAAGAGGCACATAATTTCAGCCTCCATCAGTAAAAGTTAAAGTATTCATCTATTATACTCTTAGCTGTTCCTCTGCTCTCTTCTACTTTCAGAACTGTTCCCTGTGATAAATTTTATGGTTTGAGCAATCTTACAGGAGATTATTCCTCCTGAATAAACAAATATGGAAATGAATTTTTATGAACACAAGTTAGATGTAGTTCATTTCATTTATAGCTGTAGCTAAATAAACTTGGCTTTAAAAAAGCTAAGTAAAATTATAATGAGTGAATTTTAATACAAACCACTTCAAGATTTTTTTTTTTTTTTCAAATTTAAATTTAGGTTGGGCCTACAAACTGCCTTAGGAAAGCAGGTGATGTTTTGGATTAAATTTTGTATTATTCCACTACGTAGAAATCCTTTTAGAAAGTTCTCTTTCCCTAAGTGCTACAGTATTGACTGGTCAACCTGACCTCAAAGTAGTTGCAGAGGATCAATGTTGGCTTAGCTACAGCTTGGCAAAGACTGGGAGGTAAGATAAGAGCTGTTGGTCCAGAAAAACAACCCACGATAAAGCGTTCTTTTAAACTATAGCAAATGCATATATTCTAACAAAACAATACAAAATTTCTTCCAAACAACTCTCAGATCTCTCTACACGTATTTTAAAATCATCTGCAAAACCATAAGGATCATGGTTGTGTGATGAAAATTCAATAGAAACCTCTAAAGATTAATAGTAACATATGGATAATCATTAAAGAAATTACATTCAATACCCTAAATTTTCAAACAATTGCACCTACTCTGTTTATATACATACTTTTTTGACATGCTTGCATGTTTTAATACACATATATCATTGCATGCTTTACCTTTTTCTTTGATGGCTCTGGTAATCCTACTTCATGATCACAGCAGCCATGGCTCTCATCTCCTATCACAACATACCAAGAAGGAAGAAGATATAGAGGCTAAAGACCCTGTATGTCTTATGAACTTTCTTTTTTTTTTCAGGATGGACAATCTCTCTCGAGATCTCTTAGCAGACTTCCTCCTAGATCTCACTGACTAGAGCTGGGTTTACACAAATATGTACTCCTCAATCAAACATAGGCAAAGGAGAGCTGGACTGTCATGGCCTGCTGAGACCAGGCCAAGCATGCTGCCCATTATGGTTTGGGAGGCTTGTAAGAACCTGGGCCCCATCTTCAGAGATTCATATTTCTTTGGCTAGAGTAGGGTGCAGATATCAGGAGTTTTAAACATTTCCACAACTCTAATATGCAGCAGGTCGGGATCCAAGAGTCTATGCCAGCTTTGGTGTTTCACTTTTGTCTGGCCTGTTCCTACTCTGTAAAAAGCAGAGCTCTGTTAGCAGGAGGAGCAGGCAGACCCCACAGCTCACAGTGTCTACCAGAGGAGCTGACAGTAGATCAGGTACACGGCCTCCCCAAGAGAGCATATCTGAAATCTACAGAAGACATTGTTCATTTAGGCCCTTCATGAATTTAATTCGTCAATCTTTATAGAATGTATACCACTGTGGAGACCCTGTATATGTATAAGGTAAAAACTGGGAGTAGAGTATACTTTATCTTGTAAGTCCAATTTCCTTGTAACAACCTTCACTCAGCACCTAGAATGAGATCCACATCTAGTTACATTAGGTGCTAGGTTCAAGCAGAGAACAGAGATTCTGCCCTAATGCAACTTACTTTCAAGAATACAGTTGTGCTCTAAACACTGAAGAGAATTGTAAAGAAATTCATGCAATGGTTTCCTCCTTCCATGAGTTAACAATTCAAGGCTGCCTGTTCACTTTCTACTGTTTAAACTCAATATTTAAGTATGTACATGTTCTAGACAGATACTGTTACACAAAATAATCCTAGTCACAAAGACTGCAGGCTTAGATATAGGGGAGATATACTAAAGAAGTAGTATATTATAGTTAAGTGCCATGAAGGAAAAGAATAGGCTCTTATGAGAGAGTTACAGGGCAACATAATTGAAATGAAAGGAGATCCAGAAAGGCTAACTGTTTAAAGTGAGATGGAGACAAATTTAAATTCAGATTAAAGCACATTCCTTCCATTTCTTAATTTCTTTTTTACTACCTTCTCTTCTAGCTGACTACCTGGAACTTCTTGAAAGACTCACCATCTTGCCAGTGAAATTGATCGAGATGTTATCTCAGAGAAGCTGCTTTCTCAAGATTTTTTGAGCAAGACATGTGCTCAGACTCATGTTTGTCTTGCTTGCTATATTCTCCATTGTTTCTTATCACCTGATTTCCCTTTTTTTCATATATTCCTCTCCCCCCTTTCATCCGCCCCACTGTCTTTTTTCTTCCTCTTTTCAAAATATGAATTGCTCCTAAATGCACTTAGTACTCAGAGAAGGCAATGGCACCCCACTCCAGTACTCTTGCCTGGAAAATCCCATGGACAGAGGAGCCTGGTA
The DNA here is from genome assembly GCF_963930625.1 of Muntiacus reevesi. Taxonomy (NCBI): domain Eukaryota; kingdom Metazoa; phylum Chordata; class Mammalia; order Artiodactyla; family Cervidae; genus Muntiacus; species Muntiacus reevesi. The sequence continues at coordinate 79,322,247 of NC_089260.1, read as the reverse complement.
GGCTGCAGTCCATGGGGTCGCTGAGCCGGACACAACTGAGCAACTTCACTTTCACTTTTCACTTTCACGCACCGGAGAAGGAAATGGCAACCCACTCCAGTATTCTTGCCTGGAAAATCCCTTGGACAGAGAAGCCTGGTAGGCTACAGCCCATGGGGTTGCAAAGAGTTGGACACAACTCAGGACCTATGCATACCAGCATACCATATCATGGTGCTGCCAAATATTAAAAGCTGAGAACTCTTAAAGCCACAAGCACACACGTGAGCTGTCTTCCAAAAGACAAAACAACAACAACAAAACCCCCAAATTATGTTAATTTGTTCAGAGGTATGAATGATGTAGCATACACCATTGTAATTGACTATGCCAAAGCCTTTGACTGTGTGGATAACAATAAACTGTGGAAAATTCTGAAAGAGATGGGAATACCAGACCACCTGACCTGCCTCTTGAAAAATCTGTATGCAGATCAGGAAGCAACAGTTAGAACTGCACATGGAACAACAGACTGGTTCCAAATAGGGAAAGGACTACGTCAAGGCTGTATTTTGTCACTGTGCTTATTAACTTATATGCAGAGTACATCATGAGAATTGCTGAGGTGGATGAAGCACAAGCTGGAATCAAGATTGCTGGGAGAAATATCAATAACCTCAGATATGCAGATGACACCACCCTTATGGCAGAAAGCAGGGAGGAACTAAAAGGCCTCTTGATATAGAAACGAATGAAAATGAAAACACAACAACCCAAAACTTATGGGACACTGTAAAAGCAGTGCTAAGGGGAAGGTTCATAGCATTACAAGCTTACCTCAAGAAACAAGAAAAAAGTCAAATAACTAACCTAACTCTACACCTAAAGCAACTAGAGAAGGAAGAAATGAAGAACCCCAGGGTTAGTAGAAGGAAAGAAATCTTAAAACTTAGGGCAGAAATAAATGCAAAAGAAACAAAAGAGACCATAGAAAAAATCAACAAAGCTAAAAGCTGGTTTTTTAAAAAGGTAAACAAAACTGACAAACCGTTAGCCAGACTCATCAAGAAACAAAGGGAGAAGAACCAAATCAACAAAATTAGAAATGAAAATGGAGAGATAAAAAAAAAAAAAGAAAGAAAATGGAGAGATCACAACAGACAACACTGAAATACAAAGGATCATAAGAGACTAGTACCAGCAGCTCTATGCCAATAAAATGGACAACTTGGAAGAAATGGACAAATTCTTAGAAAAGTATAACTTTCCAAAACTGAACCAGGAAGAAATAGAAGATCTTAACAGACCCATCACAAGCACGGAAATCGAAACTGTAATCAGAAATCTTCCAGCAAACAAAAGCCCAGGACCAGATGGCTTCACAGCTGAATTCTACCAAAAATTTAGAGAAGAGCTAACACCCATCTTACTCAAACTCTTCCAGAAAATTGCAGAAGAAGGTAAACTTCCAAACTCATTCTATGAGGCCACCATCACCCTAATTCCAAAACCAGACAAAGATGCCACAAAAAAAGAAAACTACAGGCCAATATCACTGATGACGATAGATGCAAAAATCCTTAACAAAATTCTAGCAAACAGAATCCAACAACATATTTAAAAAGTCATACATCATGACCAAGTGGGTTTTATCCCAGGAATGCAAGGATTCTTTAATATCCACAAATCAATCAATGTAATACACCACATTAACAAATTGAAAGATAAAAACCATATGATTATCTCAATAGATGCAGAGAAAGCCTTTGACAAAATTCAACACTCATTTATGATCAAAACTCTCCAGAAAGCAGGAATAGAAGGAACATACCTCAACATAAGAAAAGCTATATATGACAAACCCATAGCAAGCATCACCCTCAATGGTGAAAAAGTGAAAGCATTTCCCCTAAAATCAGGAACAAGACAAGGGTGCCCACTCTCACCACTACTATTCAACATAGTGTTGGAAGTTTTGGCCACAGCAATCAGAGCAGAAAAGGAAGTAAAAGGAATCCAGATTGGAAAAGAAGAAGTGAAACTCTCACTGTTTGCAGATGACATGATCCTCTACACAGAAAACCCTGAAGACTCTTCCAGAAAAGTACTAGAGCTAATCAATGAATATAGTAAAGTTGCAGGATATAAAATTAACAACAGAAATCTCTTGCATTCCTATATACTAACAGTGAAAAAATAGAAAGAGAAATTAAGGAAACAATACCATTCACCATTGCAACAAAAAGAATAAAATACTTAGGAGTATATCTACCTAAAGAAACAAAAGAGATGGACAGGGAGGCCTGGTGTGCTGCAGTCCATGGGGTCGCAGAGTCAGACATGACTGAGCGACTGAATTGAACTGATACCACTGTAAAACTTTGCAATTTCAGCTGTGGGTTATAGGCCTGAAGCACTGATATTACCTGGGATCTTGCTAGAAATGCAGTCTTAGATCATACAAAACCTGCATTTCAACAAGATTCCTGGTTGTTTCATATGTACATTAAAATTGGGGACTTGCAGATGCAGAGGATCCTAGAACATAGAGTTATGAGAATTAATAATCTTACTTCCTAGACACCATTGTATATTTAACCTTCCTGGCATAGCCATTTTTGCTTTCTCAGCACTTTTTCATTTCTTTATATTCTCTAAGTTATCATATGTTGCTCTTCTCATTCCATCTGTAGCACAAAATATTACATATCTCTAAGATCTAGAAAATTGTAGCTGATCAGTCATCCACTGCCTTTTCTGTCTTCATTCAAAATATCTTATTTAATTTTGAAAAGCTGTATTAAACTTAGTTTCTAATTCCTTAGAATAAACAGATACTAACACAAATATAAACTGAGACATATTAACTAACCAATGTTTATCTTTAATAGGAATCATGTACATCTTACTTTCTCAAAATTTCTATCCAGTTATTTAGATAATTTTGTTATGTGACGTGCTTACTTTTCTAGATTCTTTTCTAAGAAGTATTTTGCTATCTGCCTTTTCTTTAAATAAGAGTCATACCACCTCAGGTAAAATTAACTTGGTCTGTTAACACAAACATTAGACAGTGTTTGATCTTTAGATGTTTAAATATATTTAAATCTGTAACATTCTGGAGAGGGAGGTCACTGTTGTGTGGAATATCAGCTCTGAAAATACTTGGCTTGAACCTCGAGCAATCCAACCAACCTTGGATCTTCTTTGTCTCCAGATCATCTACAAATGTTAAGGTTTTTTCCTATGTCAATAAAGAATATACACACACATATGAGTTTGATTTTGTTTTAAATTAAACAAATTTTTTTAAAATTTAAATTAAATTTAATTTAAATTTAATTAAATTTAATTAAATTAAATTTAATTTTAAATTAAAATAAGATTTATAAGGTATGTGTAAGGTATCAAGTATCATAGTACAATGAAATCCATGTAGCCACTGCCCAGTTTAAGTAACATAACATACCTTTCAAATCCTGCCCCTGCTAGATACCATAATCTTCCCTTCCTGCTCCCTAATCACTCTAGAATTTTATGATCATTTCCTTGCTTTTTCTCAGTTATACAACACTTGTAACTCTAAATACTGTTTATTTTGAAATTTTATATTAATAGAATCATATGATATATATTCTGTGACTTTTTTTTTTTAAACCTGACATTATTTTCCTGGTATTCATCTGCAGTATTTTTTGTAGATAAAATTCACTAATTCTCACTACTCTATTGGCAAATACTGAATACACCTTAATCTATCCATCTACTACTAATGGAAAGTTGGATTATTTGCAATTTTTTGCTATTAAAACTGTAGAGGGACTTTCCTAGCAGCGTAGTGGCTAAGAATCCGCCTTCCAATTCAGGGAATGTGGGCTGATCCCTAGCCCAGGAACTGGGATCCCATAGGCCATGGGACCTGAGCCTGAGCGCCACAACTAGAGAGAAGCCCACAGGCTGCAGTGAGGATCCTGACGTAACCAAAAGTAAAATAAATGTCAAAAAAGTGAACCCGCTGCACTGACAGGGTCTTTGTGTTTATGCATTAAGGACACGAGTCTCTTTATGGCAGTGATTCAGTCCTCACTGAGTACCACTGACTGACTATGTTTTATGATAAATGACATGTAATAATTCTTCTATATTGATTGTATAAGGACTTGCTTTCATACAAATGACAGCACATGATAAATTTAAGAATAATATTACCACATTTCAACTTTTTGGAAAATGTATTTCAGACTGTTACACAGAATCACATGATCCTCAAAATTCAAGTTTACAACTGATCTTCACAAGACCCTTATCCATATACACAATAGTTATTCAGAAGGAAAAATTCGATACAGTATTTTAGTAGTTACATGATTTGTAACCAATACTGAATTACTGAAAGCTGAAGAACTCTCAATGAATTACATATAGGATAACCATTCTCAAATACAAGAAGCGAGACAATAAAGGAAAATTTTCTGTTCAGTCGTAAGAAAATGATAAAGGCATTTATGAAGAGATAAATGCTTTAAGTTAGTACACAACCTACTGGGTGAATAAAACTGCCACACTGGTTGGTAGTTTTCCTCTTGAATATATGTGGTATGGCATCATCCATTTTGGAGAAGAAAACGGCAACCCACTCCAGTATTCTTGCGTGGAAAATTCCATGGACAGAGGAACCTGGTGGGCTACAGTCCATGGGGTTGCAAAGAGTCAGACACAACTGAGCATGCACACATTACCCAATTATCTGACATTAAGTAATACGTAAAATTTCAAGTCGGAGTTCTCAAAACGGTTGCTTGGTATTTTTGAATAGTGTCTGGTGTACTCAGAGTGTTTCTTTTCATTTATCTTTTCTTCTTTTATAAGGTTTAGTGGGACTGTGCAATGCTGGAGCAATAGTCCAGAATGTCCTGAATAGTGAATTCCATTGTAACACCAGATCCAGGATAACAGCGAGCTATCAAACCTTCAAAATGCTTGTACTGGCGAATGAATTCATCCTGCATGGAGTGCTACACCACCTACAAAATGAAAATGAGAGTCACTAAACTGCAAGAGGAAACAATACATAACAAGAATGTAGAAATACTGTCAAGACATATTCTAAGCATTTAGGATAGCATAATTCACTTTCACACATTGGAGAAGGCAATGGCAACCCACTCCAGTGTTCTTGCCTTGAGATCCCAGGGACCGGGGAGCCTGGTGGGCCGCCGTCTATGGGGTCGCACAGGATCGGACAGGACTGAAGTGACTTAGCAGCAGGATAGCATAATAGTTAATCACTGTGGATGGTGACTGCAGCCATGAAATTAAAAGATGCTTGCTCCTTGGAAGAAAAGCTATGACAAACCTAGACAACATATTAAATAGCAAAAACTTCACTTTGCTGACAAAGGTCTGTAGAGTCAAAACTATGGTTTTTCCAGTAGTCATGTAGAGATGTGAGACTTGGACCATAAAGAGGGCTGAGTGCCAAAAAACTGATGCTTTCGAACTGTGCTGGGGAAGATTCTTGAGTCCCTTGGACTGCAAGGAGATCCAACCAGTCAGTCCTAAAGGAAATCAACCCTGAATATTCATTGGAAGGATTGATGCTGAAGTTAAAGCTCCAATATTTTGGACACCTGATGTGAAGAGCCGACTCACTGGAAAAGACCCTGATGCTGGGAAAGATTGAAGGTGGGAAGAGGAGAAGGTGGCAGAGGATGAGATGGTTAGGTAACATCATCGACTCAATGGACATGAATTTGAGCAAACTCTGGGCAGTCCATGGGGTCGCAAAGAGTGGGACACGACTGAGCGACGGAGCTGAACTGGGAGAGAGTGAAGGACAGGGAAGCCTGGCGTGCTGCAGTCCACAGGGTCACAGAGTCACGTCTGAACGACTGAACAACAACAGTTAAGAATGTACATCCTGAAGGAACATTCGTAACTCCTCGAGTGACCTTGAGTATGTTACACCACTCTTCTGTGCCTCAAGGCCCTCCTTATCTGTAAACTGGGTCGTGATAATAATACCTTCCCCACAGGTTCAAATGAGATTAAATGAGTGAATGTATGTAAAGTGCTCAGAACAGTGTTTGACAACACAGTAATGTTTATTATATTTCAGCTGTTATTGTATCTGTTCCAATAGCCAACACAGATGTGGCTATGCACTACTATGTATGAAATAAGACTAAGGATTAAATGAAACTTCACAGCAGATGAAAGTTTAATTTATCTAAAATTAAGGATGCAAAACACTTCTTGATGACATGGAGAACACCAAGATGAGTCAGACTAATCATGAGCAGTCAAAGGGATCTATAGTCTAGAAGTGGAAACTAAATTGCTGACAGATATAAGCAGAAATCAATACGACACTGTAAATCAACTGTACTTCAGTCAAGAAAAAGTAAACAAATGAACAGTCCCATCAGAAAATAAACCTTAGACAACTATCAAGGCAGAACCTGACACACACACACTGACACGGCAGCGCTGTCAATAGGCTACACTTACTCGACTTGTTTCACATCAGCACAGTGCAAAGGGCTTTATGCACGTATTATTCTATTTAAGTCTCATGACAACCTGGTGAGGGCGGGTACTATGAACGAACACCATTTCTATCTGCCAGTTCAAAGAGTGCCTTCTTCGAGGATTTTTCCTTGTAAATCCTAAATGTCACAAACCTTAAATTCCTAATAGTCAGCTTAAGACTATTTTACTAAACAGCTTTACTTACACTTTTTGCTTCTCATCTTTTAGCTCACAGTATTTCTTCCACTGGGAATGCCACTTCTATTTTATCTGTTAAGTTAGTATCTGACTTCCAGAGACTAACATAAATGCTTTCCTTCATGAAGCCTTCCATGATGCTAAAATCAAGAGTGATTCTTACTCATCTCTAACTGAGGTTTAAACCTGACTCTATCATACATTAGCTATGGGATCGTGGTCACATTACTCTACCTCTCCAAGCTCTGATTTTCACATGTATAAAATGGCAATGGCAATAATATTAGTGCCCACCTACAGAGTACAGGTATTATTTCTGCTTTTCAAATAAGGAAACTGAGGCTCAGAGAGGTGAACTAACTTGCTCCAAACCAGGCAGTTTTACCTGGAGGCAGATTATGAACCCATATCCAGGCTCCCATGCTCACAATCACTCCACATTCCATTCCCTTACTACCTTCCAAACTAAAACAAAACACAGAAAGTCATGAAAAACCCGTCCCCAAACAAAAGCAAAACAACTTAATGTCTCAAAATGATACCACAGAAATATAAAATACACAGAGATAGCCATATAAACTTGTATAAATATTCCTTTTTTCCTCACAATTTACTAATCTTGTCTGCATTTTATACGGCGCTTTCCTCCTGCACTAAAATTAGAAAATGTATAGCATTTCTAGAGGAATATTTAGGGGAAAATAGATATATAAAAGGATGTGCAATCTAGGTAGGTTAAGAGAACTAAAGCATACCTGAAGTAAGTTCTCCTCTTCACATAAATGTTTATCAACCTTCTTGTAGAGGTTATCGAGACCTTTTTTCACTTCTTTTCCAGGAGACTCTTTAATAACTTTTCGGAGTTCTTGCTTGTTAAACGCAAGTTGATAGCTCACTTCCTCCTCTCTTATACCCTGTGCCACCCGAGCTTCCACACCTTCAAAGAAATGCTTCAAGGAAATGAAAAGAAACAACGGCTAAGAACGGCTCTCACTACCACTTAAATTTAAAAAAAAAAAAATCTGATTATAAACTAGTATATATCCACTGTGTAAAAATCAGACAGTGTGTGAAAATATAAAGGATAAAATAATAATCAGCTATTATCACACTACTCAGAGATAAGCACTGTCAAAAGACTAGAATTCCCTCTAGTCTTTTGATGTGTGAGTATGAAAATGAGATTAATTTTGTATGCTATATTTTTCATTTAATATTTGATATGTTTTTCCCAAAGTATAAATTTTAATGGCTGCATCATGTTCCGTCCAATGACTATACTATGTTTATTCATTCCTTCAGTATTAAGTATTTAATATTTTTTACTTTTTCTCTTGAAGTTGGCAAAATCTACTCATCAAAAACAAAATCTATTATAAATACAGCTATAAATAACTTTCATACATAGGTATTTACCCACATTTTTGATGACTGTCCAGCATAAATTTCTAGGACTATAATTCTTCAGTTGAGGAGTGTAATTGTTAAGCATTCTGAAGACTCTTCATATACACAAATTGCTTCCCAGAAAAGTTCAGTTACTTTATATTTCTGTCAGCAGTATATGACACTATTTTATCTTATCATACTATCATAAGCATTATCATAATTAAAGAAAAATCTTTGTCATTTTGAAAAGTGAAAAAGGGGGACTTTCCTGGCAGTCCAGTGGTTAAGACTCTGCCCTTCCAATGCAGACGGCATGGATTGGATCCCCGGTGGACGGACGGGGATGGGGAACTAAGATCCCACATGCCAAGTGGTGTAGCCAAAAAAAAAAGTAAGAAAGGTTTATTTGTCATTTTATTTCAATATTCTTCAGCTAGCAATGAAGTTTATCTGCTTTTCATATGCTCAGTAAGTACATTCAGAACCCATACCCATTTATATATTGGGATCCTAGTGCTTTCCTGATTGATTTTAAAAAGATCTTTTATATTTAGCATACTGACTCTTGTACTGTTATAAATATTCTTCTCAGGCTGCCTTTTAAGTGTAAGTGGTTTTTTAACATGTATATTGGCAAGTCTTTACTTGAGCACAACATGATTTAATACTGACAAGTCAAATCCCCTCTCTACTATTCTCTAAAATTTTCTTAGCAATTATTTATTTATTCTTCATTAAATTATTACATTTTTAATAATAATTTTCTAGACAAATCTGTTCCAGATATTTAAATTTTTTTTCTACACAGATTTTAATTAATGTATTTATTTTTCTACACAGATTTTTAATTGGTTATTATAACATATAGGAAACAAATTGTTTTTTGATATATATATATACCTTGACTAGGTTAAAAAACCTACTTTACTTTACCAGATGAAATAACTCCCACAGGTCACACACAGGTGATTGTAAGCCCGAGGGTCTCCCAGGTGGCGCAGTCACAGACTCCGCCTGCCAGCAGGAGACACAAGAGGCCCGGATCTGACCCCTGGGTGGTAGGATTCCCTGGAGAAGGAAATGGCAGTCCATTCCAGTATGATTCTCTTTCCATATATCTTTATGTTTCGGTCTTACTGCATTGGCTAGAGCTTCTCTAACAATGTTACATAATAAAGAATTTATCAATGTGTCTGCTCTAAATTTGATTTGAAAGGAAGTTCCTTTATGTTGCAGTTACGCATCATGCAGGCTTTAGGCCTGAGAAAGACCCTTTACCCTAAAGGAATATCTGCCTGTTCTTCAGTTTACAAGGCACTGGTTCTGCATTTGAATTGCTGACAACAGATAGACAATTTTTATTTGACTCTTACTTCAAAACAAAGATGACGAATCACACTGTGGACCTAATTTGTTAGAAGGGTCCATTTAAGCTTCTACTATGTTGCAAAGTTCTCTAAAACTACCATTTCTCATGTTTAAAGATCAGATTTGCTCTGGGGAATGACAAGTCAAGAAAGGAAGGATAAAGAAAAGGCAATAAACAAAACAATTTTTTATTTTCTTTTTATCTTGATAGAATTTTCAAAATCTTCATCTGAGCTAGGGATAAAGGTTAGCCATTTACGAGGTAAGAAATGGAAGACTGGTATAATGGAAAAGGCTAAATCTATGGTTAATCCCCCTGCTTTGCTACCTGTCAATTACTATAACTTTTTATTTACTTCCAGTTTCTTCATTTGTAAAACAAGGATAATGCTATCTTACCCCACATCATCGTTTACAAGAATTAAAAGAAATAATGTATATAAAACATCTAGCAGTGTCTGAGCAGCTTCAATATCTCAGTCCATCCTTCCTTATCCTCCTGCACCCACCAATGAATGAGCAAATTTAAATGTCTGTTGTGTTACTCACATCTAAACACAGGTTCAAAACCAAGAAAAATATACTGAATGAAAATATGCTTACATTTAGCTTTTCAAGAGGTTGTCCTAAAGAGTATATGACATAAGACTGAAGGTGATCTGTGTTTTTTTGTTTGGCTTCTTTTTTTTTCAGCTTCTAGACATGAGATTTTCAAACGAGAAAGTGTTGCAAAAATATGGTGGAAGTTTTCCATCATGAGGACATCCCTGGGGGTCTTCTGGCTTTCGTTCGCTACTTTCTCCACTAAAACAAAAATGGAAAAAATGTAACGATGACCTGGTATGACTATGACCACATTTAGCTATGGAAAAATTACATGATTTTTTTCATTTATAACTTTAAGAAGTAAGCACATTTCTGGACTTAATCAAATAAAACATACTGTATTGAAGGATCGACCTAAACCTAAATAAAAAATCATTCTAAAACAGTTATATGTGGCTAAATTTGGATTCCTATTTCACATCTTTTAGCCAACCAAATTCTAAATTGTTCAAGTGCTTAAAATGTCAAAGGCAAATAAATGAATGCAATTGTAAGTACTAAGAAAAATAAACCTAATTAAAGAAATAATTCTGTGGTAGTACGAACTTTCTAAGAATGGCCCAAAACTGAGAAGTCATAAAGAGAAAGATGAATAAACTTAACATATAATTTGGAAGCTCTTACACAGTAAAACATACCATAAGCAAAACTGATTTATATCCTTCTAGGTTAACAAAGGATAACAAGACTGATAATACCGAGAAATACTGGGTCTCGAGGCAGATGTGACAGAAACTTTCACCAAACACTCAAAGGACCAAACAGGTATAATCTTTCTGTGTGGTTATTTGGCAGAAACTCAACAGACACAAAACTTCTGACCCAGGAATTATTTCTAATAACTGATCCTAGGGAAATTATTGGACAATATACAGAAATATACAGAAAACTGGAAACAAACCAAATGCCTGTTAACAGAAGATCTGCTAAGGAAACAATGACAGATGGAACTCTATGTAATCATCAGAAGTGACTACGGTTATCTGTATCAGGAGACAAGGACAGACACTAGAATCACAGAGTCTAGCAGGTTCCAAACAGGCTGTAAGGTGTGAGAAACATTTCAAATTACAGAACACACAATATGTGCATGTCTGTCAGGGAGAGAGATATACTGAAAAGTTCACACAGGTAAAAATTAAATGTTAACCTTTGTATGATGAGATTACAAATTACCTTTAGTTTCTTCTTGATTTTTAAAGTCAGTTTGCTGATTTTGGGGGGTATGTAATGAGCATATACTACTTTACAATCAGACAAAGCAAAGCTACTTTGAATTTTAAAAGAAATATCAACCATATAAACATTCAATCATGTAATTTATCATCTTTCCCCTAAACCTGTTTCCACCAAAAATGTATTATCTCTAACTGTTGAGATAATTCTACTTTGGTCATTTTTTTTAGTTTTAAAAATTCCTGAATTGATGCAGTCAGATCATTTATTTCAAATTAAACACATCCACACTGTTTCTGTAACTTAACTGTGTGATCTGACATAGCTAGATGATGAATTACACTATTTTAGCATTAATTTGGGCTTCCCTGGTAGCTCAGCTGGTAAAGAATCGGCCTGCAATGCAGGAGACCCAGATTCAGTAACTGGCTCGGGAAGATCCCCTGGAGAAGGGATAGGCTACCCACTGCAGTATTCTTGACCTTCCCCGGTGGCTCAGATGGTAAAGAAACCTCCTGCAATGTGGGAGGCCTGGGTTTGATCCCGGGGTTGGGAAGATCCCCTGGCTGATTGCATGGCAACCCGTGCCAGTATTCTTGCCTGGAGAATCCCATGGACAGAGGAGCCTGGCGGGCTACAGTCCATGGTGTTGCAAAGAGTCGGACATGACTGACTGACTAAGCACACACACATACAGACATCACTGTTGATCAGCTCAAGAAGACTCTTGCTAAAATGCGAATGTAATCCACAAGGTCATTTTTGTGTTTAAAAAATGAATTTCAACTTTGCATACTGATAGCCCATATGAACCCTAAAATATAAGTAGTTCCTGGTAAATACAAAAGGGTTTTACACACTGTTTTTCAAATTTAAGAAATCTTTATTATTATTATTATTTTTAATATATATATATTTTTATTTACTTGTGCCAGGACTTCATCGCTGCATGTGGGATCTGGTTCCCTGACCAGGGATTGAACCCAGGTTCTCCACATTGGGAGTGTGGAGTCTTAGCCACTGGACCACCAGAGAAGTCCCAAATTTAAGAAATCTTTAATTTCAGAAAACTTAAAAAAGACTAGAGACTATGGAAAATAATGAACACATCTGTCTCCCAACTTCTAACTTAATCAGAAATAATGAAAACAACTGACCAAAAACACCAGAAATAAGGAAAACCACCACCAAAAACTTCTTCATAATGTAACAAAAGTTTACCATTAACAAATACTCCTCTGATAAGTTTAGTATATGCTTTATCTAGATCTCCACGACACTCAGCATTTTTAAAGATTGATTCTGTGAGTCCAGCAAATTCTTCAAATTCAGCAACAAACGGGAGAATTCCTACTTTACTCTTCTTTGAGATCTTTACTTCTTCCATTTGCCTTATTTGGTTACTCTAAAGTTAGGCAGAAAGCAAGGGAGAAAAATAGCTAAGCAACTTAGAAACAACGTACAATTAAAAGTAAATATATATACCACAAAGGCATGATGTAATTTAATACCTAGAACATTTCGGACATTTACTAATCAAAGATTAGCACAATATGGATAACTATGAAAAACTATTTCTAGAGATTAAAAAAGTACATAGATATCATTGAAGGAACTAAAATCAAGGGAAAAAGTCCAAATTATTCAAAACAAAATGCACTCAAAGCTTGTGAACCTCAGGTCTTTGTTTCAAGTAAAAACAACCAATGAACACTTCTATCATTTATAAAAGGTAAGTATATAATGATTGCCCACTTTGGGGCAGAGCAGATACCAGAGCACACACAGGATCTCTCAAGATTATTTCTGGTTGGTGTCTATATAGTCAAGTTGAGAACCACAACCATTTCCAAATCTCATCAGCCTAAAATTTGTTTGGATCGAGAAGTTCTATGTTTTGGGGGTATGAGCACAGAGGAGAACAGGTACTTCTACTGTGGATTTGCATTATATAGCTTTCCATGTACCTATTAGTCATTCACTCTAAATCAGTATAGCAAAGTACTTGTGTAAGATGGATACAAAGTAACAAATAGACATATAGACAGAACATAGACACTTTGGTTCAAAATAACCAATTATGATTCTGTGTACTTCCAGGGGATCTAGTTCTATTCCCAGTAAGAAGTACACTGCCCAAGTGTTGAATCATTTTCAACTCCTACCTAAAATTTCATTGTGCTGAGATTCTGGGGGTATAACCTGAAAACCATATGACATGTAGAGATTAGAAAAGTAACCGTTCTTTTGTTCAATATGGTAATGGAAGTCCTAGACATAGCAATCAGACAGGAAAAATAAATAAAAGGAATCCAAATTGGACAAATCATTCTAAAACCTGTATGGAAACACAAAAGATCGTAATGCCAAAGCAAGCTCAAGAAAGAAGAACAAAATCAGAGGTATTATGCTCCCTGATTTCAAACTATACTACAAAGTTACAGTCATCAAACAATATGGTACTGGTACAAAAACAGACATGTACATTAACAGAACAGAGCACCCAGGAATAAACCCATCCTTATACGGTTAATTAATCTATGACAAAGAAGGCAAGACTATACAATGAGGCAGAGACACCCAGATCATACCATTTTCAAAGGTTAAAGGGTACAAAACCACATCACTGTAGTGTGAGGAATCCTGAAAAGCAAAGTAAATGCAGGTAAGAAATGTACTGGAGTGCAGTGTCCAGCTTGGTAGTACTTGATATGTTTCTAATTTTATCCCTAGTTCTTGGCAGGCTAATCTTTTTAGCCCTGTTCCTTGAAGAACACTTTGGGCTTGGCCACCAGATGAAAGTACTAAACTCAGATACCATCTATTCCACTTTCTGCAGTTGTCTGACATTCATTCTTTGGCTCAATACACAGAGAACCATTCACTACTTTTTCAAGGTATGCTTTAGGTCCAGATCTTGTCCCAAGTACCAAAAACATGTAACACTTACTGAGCACATACAACTGACGACACTGTGAAAAGACTTGATTTAAATTAAGAAACAGATTGATGATAACCAACAGAAGGAACCATCCTCTTCCCTTTAGTGACAAGGTCCATCTTTTAGAAATACATGCAATTTAGGGAAGAAACACGACTTTATACCTTTGTCTAGGTTAATTTAACTAAATTTCTTCACTTCCCAGTTTTGAGAGGAACACGAACATTCTTCAGCAAACTATTATTAATTACCACTATTGTTCCCTGGTGACTCAGATGGTAAAGCATCTGCCTACAATGTAGGAAACCTGGTTTCGATCCCTGGGTCGGGATGATCCCCTGGAGAAGGAAATGGCAACCCAGTCCAGTACTCTTGCCTGGAAAATCCCATGGACGGAGGAGCATGCTAGGCTACAGTCCATGGGGTCGCAGAGAGTCGGTCACGACTAAGCGACTTTACTTTCACTTTCATTACTGTCATCATCATCATCATCATCACCATTACAAGCAATTAGTTACAAGCTCTTATTCTGTACCAGGCAATGTGCTAAGCACTTCATTTGAACCCATGTCTACATCTCCCTGACACTATTATATCTTACACTTCTAACAATTACATTCAACTGGATTGAGAGGTATTATATTAAAGTTTTATATACTAGCTTTATTCACTGATAAGAGCAAGAAAATCTTCATATTCTAAAAATGTACAGTGTTCTCATGGTTTATGTTCTAGCTATTCTTATTCTATGTCACATGGGACTCATTATCTTAGACTTTAGTAATTCTTTATTTTCTTTTTGGCAATCAGCTTACAATCAGACCTTACAGGTTTATCATCACTTCTGAAGAAAGCTGGGCAGGGAAGAGGATAAGTGGCCAAATTTCATAATATTTCAAATGCCAGTGCAATCATTTGGTGGGGAAGGAGGGTTAACAAGTCTGTTGAGGTGACATTTACGTTTCTACGGATGGCTTTTAAACTTTCAGAAATCAGTAAGCATTATTTTTAAAAAGTATAAAAGATGAAGTGGATTTTAATCACCCTTAATATTTTTATTATTCTCTCATTATTCTATGGGCTTCCCTGGTGGCTCAGCCGGTAAAGAATCTGCCTGCAAAGCGAGAGACCTGGGTTCAATCCCTGGGTTGGGAAGATCCCCTGGAGGGAATGGCTACCCACTCCAGTATTCTTGCCTGGATAATTCCATGGACAGAGGAGTCTGGCAAACTACAGACCATGGGGTCACAAAGACTCAAACACGACTGAGTGACTTTCACTCACTCATTATTCTATGGCTATTCAAGCACTGGATTTAACTTAGAGGTTACATAGTAGAATAATTCAGATGATAAATACCTATTTTTACATATTAATACTAAATATATTCATAAAATGAAACTCTTTTTAGAACCTGGCCCAATCCTCTTCATATCTATCAGCTTACCAAAACCTAACAGAAAAAATAAAGTTAATGATTTTTTTCCCTATTAGGAGAAAAATGATAACTACCAAAAGTTGTCATAAGAACAATGTATTCTTAAAGCAATATGATTAAAGCTATTAAACTGAAAGAAAATACTTTAATCAATTAAAATAACCCAAATATTAATTATCCTATTGTGATATATTAAAAGAAGAAAAACAATAAATTCAAGTTTCAGTTGCTTCATTAAATCTATGGTCACTAATTGGTCACCTGGGATTTCAGTTACTTAGTGGATCTCGGGTGTAATCGCTGCTGCCTCTGTGTCAGCCACTCCAGGACTGGCCATGGTTCACAGTGTAGACGGGACACAACTTGGCACTAGCCTGCTCCTGGACACTGCAGCCAATACCCTGCTGCAAGGCGTGGGGATAGGAACAGTAGGTCCCCTGGTGGGAAGCCAGAAGTCTTTGAAACACACACACACACACACACACACACACAGATACTCTGCAATGGTTAAGAGTTCTAAGTTACTGAAAAAAAAAAATACCCAACTTACAATACATTTGTCAAAGTTCCTTTTGACAGTCACCAAAACATTTCCCAGTGTAGTGCTCAGAAAAGAAGCGGGGTCCACGTTCTGTGCAGTCCACACATGGCGACTCATTTTGACTAGCATGTCAAGGGAGTTAAAGCTATCGATTTTGTCTCCTAATGCAATCAAGTTGTTCAGTTCTGGCTCAATGCAGCGAAATATTTTAATCATCATCTGGCGGATCATATCTTTCCTGTTCAGAAATACAAAACAGAATAGTTAGTACAAGCTTCAGGTGCATTTACCTTTAACTTTAATCCACTCGGTATACACAAATGACTAAAATTTGATATATCAACTAACACTGTCCAAATAGTTAATTATTCTAGAGTGGTTTCCAACATAAACATATTTTTTTGAGGTTGCATTTTTATCACTCAAAATAACGTCCTTTGTAGAACTGGGTCCTGAAATGTGCTTTGTGATTTCTGAGAAATACACTACAATTCAAATGCAACTTCCTACCAGCAAACATCAAAATTGACTGCATTTGTGTGATTACAAGAGCAAAGAAAAGCCAAAGAGCCATAAAGGGGACCAAGTTTACTTCATTGAGAAGCTCTGTAACACACTGGGCACACAGATCGGTGCTCTGAGTGTTGTCAGCTATGGACAGTAATCTGGACTCCTCACTGGGCAGCATTCCTTCCTGCTCAATTGAAAGTTTACTTTTTTTTCACAATAAACAACAGATAGTAACAAACACATACTCAGATGAAACAGGCAGCGGTGGGCCAGCATTATGTTGCCGTGACAAAGTTCCTCCATCTGTGTCCTCTGCTTCAGTCTGCAAAAATTATTCAGATACTTTACATAATAAAAGGCTAACAAATTGAAGAGTTTAGTTTATATAGCAATAGCCTGCTCAGTCTCCAAATTCTTAGGAGAGAATGTATGATGAGAAATAATGATTTTAAAAGGTAGTATTATCAATGAAATTATATAATTTAACATGTTGCTTCAGAATGTTCAGGAGAAGCTTTGTTTTCAGATTTTATCTGAGAATGAGAAGCTGTGTTTGCTTGTGAGCACATTTGGGGGGGGTGGGGCGGGAGAGAAAGGTAGAGGAGACTCAGAGGGAGTGCAGGAACGAGGGGACAATTTAATAAAAAGCTGAAAATATCTAGGGACATGTTCAAGGGAGAATTTTGAAAATTAAAATCATTCTAATAAAATTAATCATCCTAATAAAACTTGAGCATAAAAAATGCTGTCAGAAGTTCTTACAGAAACTAACAAATTTACTAGCAATTACCATCTACAAGAACAAACCCCCTAACCATCTGAAAGACTTAATTTCTCAGTCATTTTGAGCACTGTTTTTATATGTTAGTTCTTTTAAAGATCATCTTAATTTTAAAAAAATCACTCGATTTGCACTGTGTTTTTAAGTTCTTTAAAATACTCTAGCAAATGGCTCATTTTTTTATGCCACCAGAGAGCCATGTTCAATAGGCATTATTATACCCATTACATAGATGAGGAAAAGTAGGGATTAAATAATTAGTTTATGGTCTTGAAAGGTTGTTGCTGAACGATAAGACGCGGGATTCTTGGCCTCCGGAGGAGACGAATTCAATCCGGGGCCAGAGTCGAGGCTGGATCGCTCAGAGCTTTTGTGTAATAAAGTTTTATTAAAGTATAAAGGAGATAGAGAAAGCTTCTGACATAGGCATCAGAAGGGGACAAAAGAGTACCCCCCTCCTAGTCTTTAGCTGTATGGTATATAGTCACTCACAGTCTGTTAAAGAAAAGAAAGGAATGTCATAAAATCTAGAATGGCACCAGATAATTCATCCCAGGCCATAAAACTATTGACTTGCATCTTGTACCAACAAATAGTTTCGTTTACATAGATTAGGGGAACAATACCTGAACAAGTAAGTTAGGCCGTTTGGGGGAACCAACTTGAAGATGGAGTCTGGGGTTCATTAACATAGCTTAAGACAACATTTCCATACGAAAAAGAAATGTATTGGTTAACTCAAGGTTTGGGAGTAGTTAGCTTTAGGTGAGACCAGGTGTCATGGCCACACAGAATGTTAGGAGAAACCTCCTTTTAATTTTGCATAGAGAAGGAAAAACAGATCGCTGGTTTGTTCTTTTCTGCCGGTTAGGAGAGAGAAAAATGTCTGGCACTTACAGCCTCATTCCTCCATTTGGAGACCCCTGGCCTTCCCGCCTGTTACTCTCTCAGTCTCATAGTAAGAAAGCCATAAGAAAGATTCTGATTTGAGGCTCACCATTTTTCTCTTGCTTGCTTTCATTTATTTTTTAAGACCATGGGGGCTTCCCTGGTGGCTCAGCAGGAAAGAAATCTGCCTGCCAATGCAGGAGCCACGGGTTCAATTCCTGGGTTGGGAAGATCCCCTGGTGAAGGAACTGGCAATCCACTCCAGTATTCTTGCCTGGGAAATCCCATGGAGAGAGAAACCTGGTGGGCTACAGTCCACGGGGTTGCAAAGAGTCAGACACGACTTAGTGACTAAATAACAACAAATATACATTAAAACATCATTTTAATTTTTTAATTCTATTTACTTTTTCTTGATCACTAAAACAATAAATTTGCTTTTTAAAAATATTTTTTGCCAAGTAAACTCAGACATGTCCCCCACTCATCAATTTGGAGAATGTTTAGGCCTAAGATAGTCTAGAATATTAGATTAGATGCTCAAACACTATCCTTTTTTTTATTATCTTATATGATAAAAATTACTTTAAAAATCCTTACAATGTAAATTCTTTCTGTTCTGATATTGAAATTATGACAACATAATGATTAGGCTAATTATGATATAGATCACAAATATGAGCTAGTAAATAAATGTCACCCATACCACAGTTTCAGGCATACTCTGATGTCGCTGTAGTTTGAAAAATTTACTTATGAAGTCTTGTTCTGCCAGACACAGGGGCTCCAGTTCACTCAGTACCTGTTCAAAGATCTGAAGAAAACCAAAATGATTCTGTTAGGGGAAGCACACTGACTGAAACCGCCCACCCTGGCCAGGCACCATAGTAACCATTTGCATGAGTTGTTTTATGACAGGAGATCCTGATAAGGAATACGGAACTAATAAGCCACCACCAGCCGGAAGAGTTCAGGAAAGATTGAAAGGAGACACTACCTGTCCGTCCACTTCCCAGAATCCCTCTTGCTAGCATCCACCTTGGCTGAGCGATGCGTGCGCCACCAGGAAAGACTCTGAACTAAAATGATTGGCCAAAGACTACCCGGAAACGAATCCCATCACCATAAAACCCAAGACTGCGAGCCACGCGGCAGAGCAGTTCTCCTGGGTTCCCTTACCCTCCTGCTCTCCACCCGGGTGCCCTTTCCCAATAAAATCTCTTGCTTTGTCAACATGTGTCTCCTCGGACAATTCATTTCCGAGTGTTAGACA
The DNA here is from genome assembly GCF_963930625.1 of Muntiacus reevesi. Taxonomy (NCBI): domain Eukaryota; kingdom Metazoa; phylum Chordata; class Mammalia; order Artiodactyla; family Cervidae; genus Muntiacus; species Muntiacus reevesi. Next base: position 79,302,628 of record NC_089260.1, on the reverse strand, counting down.
AGAGCCCAGTTTCGGGCCCTGGAAGGGGTCCCCCTTCCTGCAACAAATGGCGACCACGAAGGGACATCTTCTTCGCTGAGACTGACATCCTGACCACTCGGGGTACTCAGGGGCCAGCTTGCCTGCCAATGGACCAGACCCAGCGGCCGCGACTGGGACCCTTTTGTCCCTGGTCTCCTCCTGACGCGGACAACTGGCCAGAGTGCCCCGACCGGTAAGGAACAAGAGATTTTATTGACCTCCCTCCCCTTCCCTCTCTCTTTCCTCTCCTTAGCCCTTCCTATCCTTCCCGTTTTTCTAGTCCCCCGGTCCTGGACGCAGGAATCTGGTCGAAGGGCCTCAGCCTGAGCTGTGGATTGGAGACTGATCACCTCCTCTTGGCAGAGAACTCGAATTCTGGTCTTGTTTCTGGTAGGGCCGAGTTCCAGTCCTCCCTTCTCTGGAAGCCCAGGGAAAAGTCCCGTAACGCCTGGGTGTCTGCAGGTGGCAGGAGACGTCTGTAAGGCCACCCCTTTTGCCCCCCTTTCCCGCCTCCTCCTCCTCCTTCTTTCAACCTGGCTTCCTTTCCTCCTTTTGAAATCTTTAAAGACATCTCAAGTTCTGTGTCTCTATAGAAGGTTTTCTGAGAGACTGCATTCTTGTATTTAAGGGAGTGTCTGATGAGGACTGCCAGGTTTATATGTGTGCGTTTTAACTCTGTTCTGTGTCGTGATTTGTGACGGCCGTTTTGCTTTGTCTAGCCACCATTTAGACCTGCCGCCATTTTGTTAAAACTTGATTTTCTTTCCCTGTGCCTTGAGACCAGGGCTCTCAGGAACACTTATCTAGACCATCTCTAACTCCTGAGACTGAGAGAAAAAAGAAAAAGCCTTTTAAAATGTTATTTAAATTTTATATTGTAATATCTAATTCATGACCAAACTTAGAAAATGAAGCTAGATCTTGCAGTGTGTCTGTCTAAATATGTCTTGGTATGTTTTTGTCTCTGGGTAATATTTTTTAGGTTAATTTGTAAATGAGCTCTATTTAATTGGCTTAAAAAAAAAAAGGTAAGCGCTTACAAATCAAATAATTCTAAATTAAACAATAAATTCCAGGTTCAGGTGAACTGGGAAATATTCAGTATTAAATATCTGATATTAATGTTTGTTTGTTGACCTATCTAATATAGACATGTCTTAGAGTAATTAACATCAAGAAAAAGATTAAACCTAGGTTTAATATAAGTTAAATATTATATCTGTTACAAGTTTGTCAACAAGGAAATTACCTCGAGTGAAGAAACTTCTAAAAAATGTAAATGAGATATGAGTTTGTATTCTTTAAGAATATCTGTCTACAATAGTCTCCCCAGATTGGCGTAACTGAAATTTCTAAGGGTTGTGCTAAACTAAGTATTAGAAGTCTATTAAATAATTAGGTCATTTCCAAATGAAATAAGATTTTAAAACATTTACTACTAAACACTGACTTCCTTTTACAGAAAAACTAAAGAGATTTGGAACCATAAATGAATAATGTTTGATGCCATCCTAAAATGTTTTAAGAAAGCAAGGGTTTTAGAATTTATCACTGGTATTTATGTTCATCAATCTATAAAATGCTAATATAAAAGTTAGCTCTTGGTTGCTAAAGGAAAGCAGGAAGAGTGATTTCAGTAAAAAAGTATGAAAAAAATACTAAAAAGAGTTATGCATAATCAGGATTTTCTAAAATTGGATTACAATTAGTTAGATAAGTAGATTTTGTTAGGAATGACATGGGTGTAAGAAAACTGCTTAGAGCCAATTAGGTCCAAGATGGCGGAGCTGACTTTCACTAGACCTTGAGCCTTGGTATTTAAGCCCATTGTGACATATCAACAAGTTAAATGATACAGCCATCAACATTGACTAAATCTGACCAAATGTTCTAAACGCTTTTAATTGATCTTTTCGATAAAAATTCCTAAATCGAATTCTTTTAAAGTTCCTTTGACCTCTAGCTAACTTTGGGGTGCTTCAGAGGGCCCCTGAAACATCCCAAAGAGAGATATTAAACTGTGTTTATTTGGTTGGTTAAATTACATGAAAAAGATTATCAAATGAGCAAAAAAATCTGCTCATGTTATAATGTATGGTAAAATTACTAATACAGATATCCTAAAAATTATATGGAGTTCTTAACATTTTGATATGTCTTGGTGTTCTAATGAGAAACCTGATGACTTCACAAAAGTTAACAAAGGACTGAATGAACCAGCGAATATGCTTATAATTTTTATGGTTTCTATCTGAAAAATTACAGGTTTAAATCTTGTGTTTTCCGGGAGTAAGGAAAACATTCCTCTCAAACTAATTATAAAAATAATTTGGTAAAATTACGTTATAAACAAAACAATTATATTTTCTCTCTATCTGACTCCTCCAGAAATTTGAAACTCTTAAGTTTCCAGTAAGTTTATCAAATGAGCTAAAAAGGTTATCTCACTAACAGGTACAAAAATCTCAAGGAATTTTTGAGACCTTAAAAAGAGAAGAGTTCACCTAGATTTGTTATTCAAAATCTGTGATAAGCCTTTGGTGTGAGTTTCCCAGCCCTGTTTTATAGTAAAAGTTCAGTCTGAGATTCTATAGGTGTTTCAGCAAAATAAAAAGTCTATAATCAATTATGGTTATATAAATCATCAGACCAAAATTAGTGAGAACAGACCTATTTTGCAAACAAAATAGCCTTAATTTGGTTATATTTGATAAAAATGAGGGTAACTTTGGAAAAAAAAAATATTTCAAAAAATGTTAAATCCCAGTTTGTTCATGGAGGTCTGCATGTAGTAAGACTCATTTCTTAGATAGTTCTTTGCTGTTATGTGATATTAATGCAAAATTTAATTAAATTCTTAAAGAACACCCTAAGTTTGTTTCTGAAGCTTACCTCAATAATCTATCTTTGGATGAAAATTGGATGCCTCATGACCTGCAACCAGGACTGGAAAAAGACATAATTTAAGGGACTGTCTCCAACGTGGATGGAAGGACTTTTTATCAGGTACTCTTAACTAACTCTTGCACAATGAAACTGAAGAAAATTAACTCTTAGATTAATTCCCACTTCCAAAGGCCCCTACACTGGATTAATCTATAGAGAAGACAGCTGACCTGATCTCACCTTAAAATGATGTTCAAACAAGAGAAACTACAGTACACCAGGATGAGAAGACAACAACATCAGAGGTAGACAGCTTGTCCAAGATGCTGGACCTGATTCATATGATCATTTATAATGTTTTCTTGACTTCTTAGACTTTTGCATATAAATCAAATGCTTTTCTATCACAGGCCTGATACTATGCTAGTTTTAAAAATCAATCCGATTGTTGGGTTTGTGACCAATTATCTGTGTCTAGCTCCGGGTTACCTTGATAAATTTCTCTACTACAAGACTCTAACTGATTGGCCCTGAGGAAATTTACTTAAAAAAATTATAGTCATATTCAGGTTACTATGATACTACCAGACGGGATCCCTTCACTGGGCCAATTAATAATGCCTACTCTGACTCTGGCCATAAATTTGAGCCTTTTTCTATTCCTCAAGCTCAATCAGAGCAACACAAGAAGTTTCAGCAAAAGAAAAAAGTCTCCCACAATTATGAGATAGATTTATGTAGATAACACTAAGCTATGGTAATTTAGGTTTAAAGTCTCTGTGTTAAAAACAATTAAATCATACTAAAGATAACCAGTCTAGTAACACTAGAAAACTGGGCTGTGTGCCTTATAGATGGCACACAGGATGGCCCCTGTCTATTGGCACCAATGTATAATTTCCCTGAAAGATAAAGATTCGTACAGAGTAGACTAAGTCAGACGACCTGGGATATACTGGGCTACATCTAATAGAAGCTCTTAAGTCTTACTCGTGACTTTACTAATACTGCTGGCTATGTTCTTTGTATTTCACCTGTTTTACAAAATTGCTGTTTCTTACACTGCCAAATGTGTGACTGAGGCCTCTGATAAAATAATATATAGTTCCTTATGAAATCGATGATGATGACAGTGTAACTCTAGATATGAGAAAAAGCAACAAGAGGGAATGTTTTCCTGGACCAGAGGCTAGTAAGACAGGTGGTCCAGAGAATTTTAGATACTGTTTTATGGCCTAATCCAGTAACAGCACATTGAGAGGCTGGTCGACAAAATCTTTGCCAAACCTGAGAATGGACATTCTGAGCACCATGGGATAAAATGGTCATGAAATGCCCCCCTCAAAGTCATTGTCAAGTTTGTGAGCAAAAAGGGGCTTTGCCAACTGAAGATTGACACTTGCCATCTACATCTACAGTGATTATATCATGGCCACTGCAACTGCTGACTTTCAACGGCCCTGAAAGGAGTTCAGGGTGAAGATCAGGAATGAGGCGCTCCGTGCTCTGGGAAAAACTGGCAGAACAGGCCTTCAGATAGTTAGATCTTTTCAAGAGATTTTATGAGTCCCAATTCTTGCATCTTCTCATACCTAGAGAAACACTGACATCATTAATGGTGCCATCTGCTTTGGCTATTAAAGAAAAAATTTTTAAATTAAAAGTCAAAATAGAGTACTCAGCTATGGTTCAGACATCCTGAAAAATAACCAGGTGTTACTATGGGTGTAATTTCAGATTAGACATTGTATTGCTAAACACTGGAGTTTTCTGAGTCGTGTCAGGCTTAGATGCTACCATTCTCAAAAGTGTCTGCTGGAAGCTAGTAACTTCTACCTTACTTTTTATAAAACTAGGCAACTGGCCACCTGGCTACAAGTCTCCCTGAAGTGCCAGGTCCAGACTGGATTTCAGGCCTATTCTCCTAAAAGAAAGAAATTTACTTTGTCTATTAAAACTCCAGTTATCCCTTCTCCAGCTACTACTAACTGGGTATGTTACAACAAAATGGCAGACCAAGGGATTGAGATTTTAATCATACAAGGCTCAAATCTAGGACTTGGAACTCAGGAATACTTCCAATTCAGTGTCTCTTCTCCAAGCTGAGGCGGTCCTGTGCCCCATTTTGACAAAAAGTTATCACAGTCATAGTTGCCCTGTTCCCTAAATAAAACTAAACAGGACTCCGCGGGGTGGCGACTCTGGAGTACAGATCTACTGAACTGTAAAATATAGGCTTTATTCAGCCTCCTTGACCTTCCCTGAGTTCCAAAGGGTAGATTCAAACAATTACCAATCAGAGAAGAAAAAAAAATACAGAAACAGAGGGGAAACAATCAAACGGTGGTACAGCCTTGAGACGGGTCCTGGTTCCGACTCAAAAAAAATATATGCATAACAATGTCTTTTGAGTTCTTCTACAGAACTAGAGCCCCCACCCAGGTGAAAGATGGTAACTTCAGACTAAACATAAGATTCTTAGAACACAGCTCTGTTGCTTGACCACCCGCCAATCATCCCAGCGGTGCCTCCTGTTTCTGGGGACCAGTGATGACCATCCTGTTAGGTCTCCTGTTTGGCCCCTGTCTATTTTACCTCTGAGAGGCGCTGACAGTTTCAAACTCAGTCACTGTTATTACAAGAGTGAAAGCTGGTTTCAGATATAAAACACCCCAACTTAGATCAGGTAGAGAGAGACTTCTACTCTACTAGGCAGGCCTACGCCCAGGCACAGCAGGAAGAAGTTACAGAAGAAAGAGACCTTCGCCCCAATTCCCAAGAAGCATCTTGAGTGTGAAGTCTCTCAGGGGGGAGTTGTTAGGGGAAGCACACTGACTGAAACCGCCCACCCTGGCCAGGCACCATAGTAACCATTTGCATGAGTTGTTTTATGACAGGAGATCCTGATAAGGAATACGGAACTAATAAGCCACCACCAGCCGGAAGAGTTCAGGAAAGATTGAAAGGAGACACTACCTGTCCGTCCACTTCCCAGAATCCCTCTTGCTAGCATCCACCTTGGCTGAGCGATGCGTGCGCCACCAGGAAAGACTCTGAACTAAAATGATTGGCCAAAGACTACCCGGAAACGAATCCCATCACCATAAAACCCAAGACTGCGAGCCACGCGGCAGAGCAGTTCTCCTGGGTTCCCTTACCCTCCTGCTCTCCACCCGGGTGCCCTTTCCCAATAAAATCTCTTGCTTTGTCAACATGTGTCTCCTCGGACAATTCATTTCCGAGTGTTAGACAAGAGCCCAGTTTCGGGCCCTGGAAGGGGTCCCCCTTCCTGCAACAATTCTACAAAGAACTGAACAAAACGCTTAAAATAACATTCCACATTTAATCACTTTTCTGCAGCAACCAGGGAAGCTTTATCTATAATCTTAATAGAATCCCCAAACAAATACTTCCAAGATTGACAAGACAATGCAGTATTGATGAGGCATAACAGGGTCAGAACATACCTAAAACAAAACTGACAACAATTACTCACTTGGAATCTGGAAAGAGGAACAGAGTGATAAAACTTTATTTAAACAATTTAGCTTCATAAAAGTTGTTTCCTCTTTGTAGTCACTCAAATAACTGGATTGACAATGCAAGCTCTTTATGATTTATAACAAATTTTAATAAAGCTGTTATGTCATTTAATTGATGAATCACATTTCAGTTGCCATTTGACCAGTTATTTATTTTTTTTTTTTAGATTCAGAAATGGAAAGTAAGACACGGTTAATTAAAAGAGTCAACAGAGCCCAAATCTTTGAACACAATTAAAGCAGTAACAAACTGGTGCTAGAAAACTGACAGTAATGTTTAAGAAACATGCGTCATTTTATCTTACCTTATCAAACCTGGCTCTGTCAGCGACATCGAGATCAGAGGCCGACATGTTTCCCATGTCCAGCAAGGAAGATGACTGAGACCGGTGGTTCCCGGAGCTCTGAACACTGAGCTTATTTAGACTGGAAGTAGACCCGGTTAATTTCCCGGAACTCCCATGAAGACCTGGGAAATGATAAACCTTTAAAAGCTGTGACCTTCACGAATGAAAGGTTCATGGCATCCATCAGGGCTCCCTTCTGCTGTCCTGCTCTTCTGGGGCTCATATGGGTTAGGGCATAACTCTGCCACATGAAGAGAATGTAGAGTGTCTTCCTCTTTCATTAACATTTGTGTTCTACTTCTGAGCCTATGTAAAGATAGGTGAAATCATACAGAATCACAGAATAAGACTGAAAGGGATCTTAGAGATCACACTGTGCCCTGCCCAGTCTCATCACAGTTGTCTGATGATTTTTCAAAAGTAGATGAGGAGTTCTTTTCCACTCAGAAGACATGACTATGGATGAAAGTCACTGACCCCCTAGAATACTAGCTAACATAATGATTGTATTTCTAGAAAAAAAACTGCCATATTCCAATATTATTTGCCTCTACATTGAATCAACATATTAGGCTGAACCACATGAAACTACCAACACTCACTTAATCTTGTCCTACTAAAAACGTCAATTACACATGACTCAACTTAATACATTCCTGAACTCAGACACTCCTGTTTTTTCAGCAAGTGAATTGATTAAAGTTCTTTTAAAAACTAAACAAAATGAAGAGAGAAAAAAAAAAACAACAAAAACAAAACCCTGAATATTTGTTGTATTTAAAATACAACTAACATAACACATACATAGTTAACTATATTAATATGGGACATCTGAGTTTAGGTATAAACATAGGTATCTATCATAGCTATGAGGAAAAATGAGAACAATATGTCTGCACAATATCCTACATACACCAAACTATTAAAGGATTCTATTTTTACAAGAAAATGTGATGTTTCTATTCAGAATTAAATTTAAACAGTAAAACATTTTTATTCTTCTTGACTATTTCTCAGCTAAACCTGTATTATTCACTGATGGTCAGAAGGGACAAATAATAAAATAAGTGATAAAAAATATGATATACAAATCATATTTGTATATGTAAAATAAAAAATAACAACAACAAATATGATATACAGTTAGTTAGAGACAAACTTTGGTTTCATTATGCAAAATCTGACCATACGTACAAGAAATTTTATAGTTTCTAAACACAGCCTGAAAACAAAAGTATAACGGTTAAGACTTTTTATAAGTTTCTGACTACCCACCATACATGTTTAACCATGCCACACATTTCTTGGATGCAGTCATCCCACTTCCTTTCTGTTGGTTTTCTTTCTGGCCAAGCCCTGGCAACCCAGAGCAAGCAGTGTTTCTGGCGCAGCTTCTCCAGGATGAACGACTGGCTCCTAGACACACACACGCACTGAGAGCACCTGCTGACACGCCGAGCACGCCCACTCTCGGCTTCCCGTCTGACAGCACTGCCTTTCCAGGCAGTGTGGCTGCCACGGGTTAGGCTGCAAGCGTCACAGACAAAGACAAGTTAGCAAGCTGCAATCTGCACAAACCGCGCACAAGAGGAAGTTAAAGCTCTAGTTGAAAAGACACATGCAAAGAACCAGGAGCACCAAGCAACGAGAGAGGCAACATATGTTTAGTTGGTCAGCTACTGCTTGAGAAATTACATGACAGAAAAACCTTTACTAGTCTTTTAATGTACTATTTAATGCAAATATTCAGGTAAAAATATCTACATTTGTAAACCTCCCCCACACTTTTAAGTCTCCTAAGCTGATGTACTTAAATTTAAAGACTACACTTCCAAGTTCTGATTTCTGAAGAAAACAGAGTTCAAGTAAATAATTTAATACAGTGAAAATTTAATAGAATGAACTTGCACATTTATACATTAAATGCATTAACAATCCTGTATTCACTGAAAGCTCTTGGAAGGAATCTCCACTGTACTAAATAATTTTATACTCCCTCTGATAAAAAAAATTATGAGTGGAGTTTTAAAACCATTTTAGAAATAATAAGCTAAACTGTTTAGTAACTTAGCTGGCTCTGTGAACACTGAGAATAAAACACATGTATCAAAACACTAATTATTGGGAGATGGGTAGGTAGAAGGGTAAAGCTGAGAGACAGGTCTAATGTGGGAATTGGAGTTCTTTCAGGGTCATTTGGCATTTCCTTTATCTAAAACCTCTCTTTAGTATTTGTTAGATCAATTGTAGAGATCGTTTTGTGAAACATTCTAAACCCAAATGAGAATCTAACTTGAATGGCAAAGAAAGAAATTATAGAATAAAACAGAAAATTAATGAATATAACTCTAGAAATATTTAAGAAACGGAAAACAAGGTGTCAACTCCTGCCAAACAGGGATAGTGATAGTTGCTATTGCTAGGCAAAAGCTCGAGTATAAACTACTAATTTGCCACACCAAAAACATGTCAATCTTCCTAGCCTTGTCTGCCTGAAGTTTAAAGGAATATGAAATGATAAGGCTGGACACACAGCAACCAGGAGCGGGGGATGCACTGGAGCCACTAGCTTGTCAATCTGAACAGTACCTGCTGGCGATCTTAAGGTGTCACTCTACTAAGTTCACCAGTTTCAGAGCAAAGCCTAATTCTGCATATAGTTTTCTTTTTTTAAAGTAGTTAATAAATACTACTAGTGCCCTATTTGGGCTCATAAAAAAGTCTATATTATTTATCAGCAAGAAGTAACAATATTCTGGTAAATTTTAAATATCCTTAAACAATTTCTGCTAGAGTACAAGCACCAAGAGGGTAGGGTCTTTGCTCATTGCTGCATTCTCAGTATCGAGCAGCGATTATCATGTAATAGGTAATTAATAAACATTTACTGAATGAATCATCCACTCAGGACTGAATGTAGTCTTGTGTTCAAGACTCCCTTTGGAGTCAACAAGATTTCTTAATTTCAGTGGACAAACACTGGAAAAAATGTGCTTGGCATATCATTTTTTAAGTTTTGGATTACTAAAGATAAGGAAGTTATTATGTAAATGGACTCAACTAATACTTGTGTGTCTTATCTTAGTAGTAAAAAGAAAAAAAATGGGCAATTTAAAAAATTATTACTAGATATCCTTTGCCTGTCTTTTCATTCAGTACATCTGAGGAATACAGAAGAAAAACAAAACACCAAAGTATCAATCTCGGGAGGACAATCCCACACCTCTGAGAGTATCAGGGTAACCTTCTGACCTTAGAAAGGCAAAGGTTTTATAAAAACCTTACCACAAAGAAAAAGTGCTTTACTGGCATTTTAACGTTGTTTTAAATTATCTAAACTAAGTAGATGTTAAAGACTTGAGTAAAGAATGGTTCAAAAAGAGAGAATTCCCCTGAATCTCTATGACTATACACAATTTCCTTTTGTAAAATACATTCAATCTGACTTTCTATTCTTTTTTTTTTTAACCACCGCCGCTGACTTTCTATTTTTATTACTATCTCGGATGCAGCATTTTCAGAGCAAGGAAAAAACAAAACAAATTTAAAATTTTATTCATAATTCCTTAATTTTGATCCATTGAAAATTTACCTTCCCCAAATTTTAGGTTTCTCTTTTAACTGTAATTACTATTAAGAACTGATTTAAACATAATTCGAATCCTTGAAAAGGTATCTTTAAAAAGTTTACATTCTATCTATTTAGAACTTCTGAAGTCATTTGTATTTAACTTGAAATTTATTTTTAAATGTTGACCAACAAGCTACATTTTCAAAGATGAACAAAATAGTTTTTATCCTCTGAATTCTGTTTATTATTTAGTTTTTCCTTTCTTGTAACTGATAACATCAAAGTAATAGAAACTATAATTTTTTGGTTACTCTCCTATTTCTTACTACTTAATGGATACATACGAGAGATGTAATTTTAACCCTGTTTTAAAAGTATCTTCTAAACTTGTCTTAGGTTAATTAAAAAATTTTTAACAAGGTAATTTAAGAACTTCAAAAAATAAGAAAAAAAATTAAGGTTTTAGGTTAATGCAATGATACCATTAAGATAGTATTGTATTTGATTTAAATTATATTCCAATTATGTCATTTATCTCAATGAGAATCTTAAGCTTGATAAATTAATATTATGACAGGGGCATTAATAACCTCCCAAGGAGGTAGTTTTAGAAAGATTTCCCTTTTACTGCAGTAGCAAGTGATGACAAATATACTAAATGAAAACATTAAACATGTAACTGTATTAATATGTTGTTTACTAAAAAGAAAAACTGATTTTGTTATAGCCACGCTTTCCGGGAAACAGACTCACTCAGAAGGACAATGCAGATAGTGGAGTGCAGTTTATTACACCGGCGGGCCCAAGGCAGAGTCTCCTCTTAGCCAAGGACCCCGTCCAGCATTTGTGAAAATCTTTTATACCCCATGTGTACGTGTCCAAATCCACCACCTACCCCATGTGTACGTGTCCAAACCCACCACCTCAATTCCGTTGAGACTTACATAAACAAAGGTAGGGTAAATACAACTACAATAACCCCATCATTCAAGTGTTGTGTGTTCAAACAGTCAATAGTCAATAAGCCCGGAGTTACATTCCAACCAGTTAATAATCGATAAGCCTGTGATTACATCCTGATAGATACAGGAAAAGTTTATGACCTGTCCGGAGACAGGGGTGATTACGGTATGCTTCCTCTTAGGCAATGAGCAACCTGGATGTGATCTTCAAGATTCCCCTGTCTGGAGGGGGTCTTATCCTTCCATTGTCGTTCCCACAGGCACTAAGCAGAGAGTTCAGAGTCCACTGGAGAGGCAGCCGAGCACGATCAGCACGGACAGGCCTGAGATGGAGTCCAGGCCCTATGAATTCCTTCTTCAATTTAACATATCCATGGTGAAACATTAACAAGGATATAAACACACCGTTTAAGAACAAGTAACCTTTAGGATGAGTTAGCATTTCTGTTTCCAAAAGCCTATTGTCCCAATATTTTTATCAGTATCTTTACCAAAGTGTAATACACAGATTCAAACCATTTAAAAAATCGGAACTAGTATCACCAATATATTAGTGTTGTATTAAAAACAAAAACAAACCACAAACCAGTGAATCACAAAATAATTACCCACTACTAAAGATAGTCTTCTTTGTCCTAAAGAAAAGAATGGAAAGACGAGCTATCAATTTCAATCAGGGCACAGGCTCCTTTCAACAAGCAAATGCTACACTCATGGTTCTAAAGGGGAGCTATGCAGACACAGAGGACACACTGTAGCCATTTAAGGCCAGGTTCTGACTCCGACAGGCACAGAACTCCATCCAGAAAGTCCAGAGATGGGTACATGCAAGAGCAGAACGTGGCCTCGGCAAATCATTTCCTTGCAACTTGATACTTTCACTGGTTATCCTTTTAAATCAAGTTTTTTGTTTATTTAACATATTTAGAAGCAACAAAAACCCCTCTTGTTTCAAAAATAACTCTTTGGAAAAATAAAGTATAATTACAGGAGAAATTTTGGTGACATTTTTACAGCCCCTTCACAGGGGAGAAAACACTTAGCAACTTTCTTTTTGATTCAAAATAGCCAGTGACAAGTAAGAAGCCAGGCATCACTTCACTTCCCTGTGGAGTGCAATGACTTAAGAGATCACAGACTTGCCTCCAACTGGTACAAAAGGTCTTTTAGGAAATCAGAAACTGAACTTCCAACATCTGTCTCTTAATCTAGTACTTTCTCTCCAGACTGCACTTCATTCTCTGGCCAACTGCTGCTGCTGTGACTATACACAGCTGTCCCTGGTATCTGTGCAGGGTTGGTTCCAGCACCAGTGGTGGACACCAAAATCCATGGATGCTCAAGTCCCATGGTTGGTCCTCCGTATTCACGGGTTCCGCGTCTGCGCTGTACTTTTATTAGACACGGCATGTATATACAATTGCTGTCAAGTTCACATACTGCAGAATTTTAATTAGTAAAAATAAGGCTTTAGAGACATACTTGTTCCATGAAAAACCTATAAATCAAACCAATGCATTAGATTTATTCTTTTACTAATTCTATTGTATCTCCTTCCACCTTGCCTAAAAAGTCTTAAAATTATGTGTCACAGATAAATAATTTTTAGTAGAAGAGAAAACAAGGGGACTGAGGTGCCTAAGCTTACCAAGCTTCTTGCTTTCTTTAGTTGTGCCAGTCATCTTGATCTTTGCAACTTCAAAGACATCTTTAATTTCTCTCTCACAGAGTCATGACAAATAATCCATGCAATTCTTAAAAGTGAAAACAACACATACTCATTAATAAAACAAGTATAACAATTTCCATTTCTCAATCCCCCCATATCCTTTGTGCTTGTTTTCAATTTTGTGGTCTGAAAATATTTGATGCATTTCATAGGACACAAGAAGGCTATTTTCCATCTTTTAAAAAAACTGAACTGGCATCATAATATTAACAGTTTGTAAAAATATGAAGTTGAATAATCACACTCACATTTTCACTTTTATACTTTCAGTTCAGTTCAGTTGCTCAGTCATGTACGACTCTTTGCAACCCCATGGACTGCAGCATGCCAGGCCTCCCTGTCCATCACCAACTCCCGAAGCCTGCTCAAACTCATGTCCATTGAGTCGGTGATGCCATCCAGCCATCTCATCTTCTGTTGTCCCCTTCTCCTCCAGTCTTCAATCTTTCCCAGCATCAGGGTCTTTTCAAATGAGTCACTTCTACGCATCAGGTGGCCAAAGTATTGGAGTTTCAGCTTCAATATCAGTTGTTTCAATGAATATTCAGGACTGATTTCCTTTAGGACTGACTGGTTGTATCTCCTTGCTGTACGAGGGACTCTCAAGAATCCTCTCCAACACCACAGTTCAAAGGCATCAATTCTTCGGTGCTCAGCTTTCTTTACAGTCCAACTCTCACACCCATACATAACTACTGGAAAAGTCATAGCCTTGACTAAATGGACCTTTGTTGGCAAAGTAATGTCTCAGTTTTTTAATATGCTGTCTAGGTTGGTCATAGCTTTTCTCCCAAGGAGCAAGCCTCTTTTAATTTCATGGCTGTAATCACCACCTGCAGTGATTTTGGAGCCCCCGAAAATAAAGTCTCTCACTGCTTCCATTGTCTCCCCATTTATTTGCCATGAAGTGATGGGACCAGATGCCATGATCTTAGTTTTCTGAATGTTGAGTTTTAAGCCAACTTTTTCACTCTCCTCTTTCACTTTCATCAAGAGGCTCTTTAGTTCTTCACTTTCTGCCATAAGGCTGGTGTCATCTGCTTATCTGAGGATTTTGATATTTCTCCTGGCAATCCTGATGCCAGTTTGTGCTTCACGAAGCCCAGCATTTCAAACGATGTACTCTGCATATAAGTTAAATAAGCAGGGTGACAGTATACAACCTTGATATACTCCTTTCCTGATTTGGAACCAGTCTGTTGTTCCATGTTCAGTTCTAACCGTTGCTATCTGACCTGCATACGGATTTCTTGAGAGGCAAATAACGTGGTCTGCTACTCCTATCTTTTGAAGAATTTTTCACAGTTTGGTAATCCACACAGTCAAAGGCTTTGGCGTAGTCAGTAAAGCAGCAGTAGATGTTTTTCTGGAACTCTCTTGCTTTTTCAATGATCCGATGGTAATTTACACATTACCTTTCATGTATTTTAAACGTAGCTGCATTCATACGATACTGGGTGTTTGGGGCAGCACAATCACGCTTTTCCAGGTCATATGCTAATGACTGCACAGTATTATGCTCTGCTGATGTTCAGTTTAGTAAACCAACCTCCTAACACAGACTACATAATTGGTTTTGATGTTTTGCTGTGATAGACAATGTTACAACAAGCTTTTCATCTCTAATGAACTGCTTTCTTGGAATAATTTCCTAAGGGTAAAATTACAGTGCTAAAGAATAAGGGAATCTTTTAACTCTTCTTCCATAATGCCATGCTGTTTCAAAAATTATTATACCAACAGACAGGATCAATGACACTGAAGCAGGACACTGAGTTTTACCATACCTTGCCAGCATGGGGTAGTAAATTAGCCCCAAATAGGTTACTCTCATAAGAATTTAATTACCACATCTTACAGTTTTCATAATCAAATGATTTCTTTTTAAAAAACAAAATTTATTCTAGTTCAAATGAAAACATCTATTATTTAACATGCAAACTCATTCCCTCATCATCTATGCTTATTATCATACAAAAATATTTTATACCCTGACGAAAGAGTCAACAGTGGGAGGCCATGTATTTTTCCAAATCCTATGTTAAATGCCTTATGTAGAGTTTCACTAAATTTAAATAAATCCGCAGCAGAAAAACTCCTATGCCTAGTTATTCTTTTAAATTTATCATGAAATCTACACTTCAGTTTCAAACACATCCAGTTTTAGAACAGTTTACTTTGCTTTAAACATCAGATGTAACTTTCAAAGGTATATCACTTAAATTATTTGTATACTGACTCATAGTTCATTATTGATTTTTTTAAGTTATTTTATAAGTATATAAAAATATATTAGATATATTTATATATATTTAGATATTTTATTGATAGATATGTCCTTATAAAAAATTTTTGGATGAAACATAATATAGAGCCTTCTTTTTTCCAATTTGCATGCCACATACATTTCCCACAGATTCTCCGTAAGGAAAGTTAAATAGGAAATTTTTTCCTGTGATCTTTGTGTGTAACTTTAAAAGCAAATCTAAAGCTAAAAAGACACTAAAATTATTCCTATTTCATTCAGCTATTTCACTTTTCAGCATCTCATTCGTTGAATTTTAAATTATCACAAAAACACTGATCACTGGAAATCAATGTAAATGGCTGACCAACTTATAATTCATAAAATCTTCATTAGATTTCTACTCAACTCACTCAATATAACAGACTGCATTCCAATACCCAAACTAAGTGCACACTACTACCCAAGCAATTTAAACAGTCGCTATTTTTAAAACAGTGATTTGAGCAGACTACTGAAAATCACCTTCTTTTTCAATACAATTGAAATGACTGAACACCTTCCCCCAGGTTCTCAACAGAACCCACAGGTGGGGAAGCCCACAGACAGGCGTGACTCCCAGCTCATTCACTTACTGAATTCAGAGAGAAGCTTCTCACTGGGAGTATTTATTTCTCTTAGCATCCTGTATACAGCACCTAACTTAAAATCCAACTATCTTGAGCTTAAATACTGTTATCTCAGGCAGTATTTCCAACTTTTTCTTGTGCTCACTTTAGAGTCTTACAGATAACACCATGTTTTATTTTCTATATTTACAAATATAGGACTGAGGCTGAGACAATGTGTGAGCAGTCTTAAAGACTGTCGGCCTCAAGGGGCTATTGGGAGAGGAAAGATTGTTCCTACCTAAACAAGGATAAACCATCTCCCTGCTCAACTGCTCTACATGCTCTACTGCCCCAGCTAGGCAGAAGGGATTCTGGGCAGCCGAGCTTATTACATGCCCAACGCACCTCTATTTTCCTTAGGCTCTAAATTACATACACCCCAAATCAGGGGTTTGCTTAGATTCAGCCGTAAGTAGAGTTGGGGCAGGGCCTAGTTATTCTTTTCCCTAAAGAAATGAAGACAAGCTTTTCCTGGTCCTGCCAAAAAGTGTGAGCTGGGTACAAATAACCAAGTACAAAGGTGAGTGCTACGTCACTTCAATCAGGTTCAACTCTTTGCAGCCCTATGGACTAGAGCTCACCAGGCTCCTCTGTCCATGGAATTCTCCAGGCAAGAATACTGGAGTGGGTTGCCATTTCCTTCTCCAGGGGACCTTCCTGAGCCAGACACTGAAGCTGAATCTCCTATGTCTCCTGCATTGGCAGGCGGGTTCTTTACCACTAGCACACACTACATGGAAAGGATCAAGTACAAATAGCATCTGGATTTAATTATTATTTCTTACCAAAGAAACACTGATTTGTCAGGTTCCTTTTTTCATTCCTTTCCTTCCATTTCCTTTCATTCCTTTCTTGGTCATATTAATAAGATTCCTATTTTTGAAAACACTTGAGCAACCAAATTAGATTATCAGGCATAAAACTGCATGGTCTGTCACAAGTTCAAACACAAGACAAAGCAAGATTCTTTGGAAATAAGATAATTTCATTTAAAAAAGCACATCAATACTGTCAATTGAAAATATACCATGAGCAGAGAATGATTCCATACTTCAGCACTAGACTGGCTACTGGCTTGCTTCTTCACTTTAAATTACATTCATGAAGCTACATATATATAAAGATACGGCAATAATACTCACTGAGAACACAATCAGGCAAAAAGCTTATTGATTATTTTACTCATTTGAATATTCACTAGGGGACAAAGCACTTGTTGGCACAAAACTCTTAAGATGTAACGATATTTAATCATTCAAAATACAGTATTAATCCTCTTAAAACTTCAGAAGGCAAAGATTCCAGTCATGCAAATATTCTTCTGTAAACTATCTCCAAATCAGAATTCTGCTGACTCAAAACTAATCAGAATACAACACAACAGTAGAGTCCTGAGCCCAAGGGTTCCTGCTACAATGGCCGTTTACTAAATGAGAGCATGTCATTCTGCTACTCAAAGCCCATCAACACCCCTCCCTCATCTCTCTGCAAGTAAAAACCAAATTCCAACACCGGTGCCCAGTCCCTTCCAGATCTGCCCTGCCCCGCCCCCCGCCCCCCACCGCACCTCTCACGCCCGCCCTCCCATCCTGAACCTGACTCGCCGTGCTCCCACCACCACGGCCTGGTTGCTCCTCCAGTGCTCCAGGTTGCTCTTGCCTTGGGGCACTTGTGCTGTGCTGGGAAAGCTTTCCTCGGAAATTCCCACTGCGCACCCCTGCTTATCTTTAAAATTTGTGCTCAAATGTTGCCTTCTCGGACCACCCTTTTTGAAACCGCAACCTTTCTGATGTCCTAGCATTCCCTGCTTTATTTTCTCTAGAGCTCTCAGCAGTACCTTCCAGCAGACTATGAAGTTGACTTTTATGTTGGTCCTTCTCCACTGGAATATGTACTCTGAACAGGCAAGTGTTCGCCTGTCTCCTTCAGCGCCGTTCTCTTTCGTGCATACAACAGTGTCAGCACACAGCAGATGCTCAGCGCGTTTGCTAAGGGAACGTGTGAATGGCTCTTTCTTGTCCAGCTGTGGCCATCCGTGTGTGTGTGTGCTCAGCCACTCAGTCGTGTCCCACTCTGCGACCCCACGGACTGTGGCCACCAGGCTCCTCTCTCCACGGGATTCTCCAGGCAATGGTACTGCAGTCGGTTGCCATTTCCTTCTCCAGGGGATCTTTCCAACCCAGGGATCAAGCCTGCATTTTCTACATTGACAGGTGGATTTTTTTTTTATCATTGCGCCACCTGGGAAGCCCAAGTGGTATTTATCACTGTTTTAATCTCTGCGTCTCACAAGTCTGGCACCATCCTGTCCCTTGTTTTGGGATTCTCTCTTGTGACTTATAATCTCTATTCCTACTATCATCCTCTTCGTCCAAGATTTCACTTCAGCTCATTATTGTATTAGGTTCTTAGTTTCCCCTATCAAGTCTCTTCCTGTGTCTGAAGAATGCTGCTAGGACTCACGACTCAGATTTTTCAACCTAACTTCTCACTCTTCTAGAATATGGAATTTCAGCTTCAGTCAGGCTGGTCTTCTTAAAGTCCCGGGAAAAGAGTCAAGTCCAATGTTTTCTATGAAGTTTTCTCCTGTGGCTACAGGTCATGAATTTCCTTTCTCTAACATGCTATACATTTAAACTCATATCCAGTTCAGCACTTACCTCTGGCCGGCTGCTAAGGATAGTTGCTCTTCCCAGGCAGACCTGACGCTCTCTGGAAGTAGGAGCATGTGTGGGAGCCACTTCTTATTCTTACATATGGATTAGTGAGTACAAAAGAGGCACACAGTGAAAATCTGGTGAGTGACAAAGAAATGTACCATAATATGATAATCCAATTTTTCCAGCTAGTGTGTCCCACAATCAGGAACAGAAATACCCATGTTCCTCTGTGCCTGGAACAGTGGAATGTCTGCTTAATAAAAAGGCACACTGCATGTGCTTAAAAGAACAGATTACAGGTTCTTATAAAGCAAATGCCTCATTGAAAATATAACTTCGTACTCTCTAGTTTTTATATTGCACATAAAGCAACTCAGGAAATAATTATTTAACTAACTAAACTAAATGATGCTTCAAGCTACAGTATGGCCTAATACTATATTGAAGTTCAAAATTTAGCTATTCTCCATCTAAGTACATAAAATAAATGTTCTCCAGAATTTTAGACTCTGTGGGAGAAGGCGAGGGTGGGATGTTCAGAGAGAACAGCATTGAAACAAGTATACTATCAAGGGTGAAAGAGATCACCAGCCCAGGCTGGATGCATGAGACGGGTGCTCAGGGCTGGTGCACTGGGAAGACCCAGAGGGATGGGATGGAGAGGGAGGCGGGAGGGGGGGATCAGGATGGGGAACACATGTAAATCCATGGCTGATTCATGTCAGTGTACGGCAAAAACCACTACAATATTGTAAAGTAATTAGCCTCCAACGAATAAAAATAAATGAAAAAGAAAAAAAATGTTTTCCATAGCTAATGAGCACTAAGAAATTCAACTACTTGCTGCTTTTTTAAGAACATACAACAGTGCTTCAAATGTCACTTGCGGAACTGAACACACGACCTCTCGATTCTAAAAGATAATGCTCTATACTCAGTGAGTAGCTGACGTCAAATCCATACCTTTGTTAGTCCCTCATATTTTCGATAATCCGTACTCTCTAGCCACTCCATCAGCTTGGCATATCGGAGTAAGTCTCTATGAAATGCATGATGATTAGGTAAAGTCAGTTCAATAGAGCGCTGAGCAAGAGTTGAACTCTGATCATGACCCTAGAGTGAATAAATAAGGACATAACTATCACTGACAGTATAAAGAAACATTGTTGTAACTAAATATCCTTAATAATGATCAAGCATGGCCAAGCAAAAACAACAGAACATAGAAATATAAGAACCGAGTACTTACTTGTCTTTTTTTAATCATCCTGTGTATACAAACTGAACACCACCACCATAAAATAGTCATAAACACACAAGAATGACTCTCTGATAAGTCGACTCATTTTATCTTTTAGAGTAGTTGAGAATGAATAGTTTAATCAACTTTACCTCTCCCATAACATTTTACAATTGACTAAGCAAATAAATATCATGATATAAACTGTTACTAAGAAACACACACCGAACAGGGGAAGTCATTCAAAACAAATTGTCTCCATCTATGATATCTCCATTAGAGTCTACGATATTTAAACAGCAGGTGAAAATGCACAGGACACAGAATGTCAGAACTAGGAAGGACTGCAGATGACTGCTTCCTGGGCTTTCCAGGACAGCGCTCAGTGCTCAGTTGCTGGATCATATCCTATTCTTGGCCAACCCAATAGATTGTCTGTAGCCTGCCGGGCTCCTCTGTCCATGGGAGTTCCCAGCAAGCGTACTGGTGTAGGTTGCCATTTCCTCCTCCAGGGGATCTTCCCCACCCAGGGACTGAACCTATGTCTTCTGCACTGCAGGCGGATTCTTTACCACTGAGCCACCTGGGAAGCCCTTTCCAGGATAACCCCTAATAATAATGTAATTTTAATTTTTCCATTAATTTTCTACAGAAGCAACTATATAATTTTGTTTTTAATCCTTGACATGACTTATATAAATGAGCACGTTTTCAATCAGCCTGAGGCAGACGATGCATCCTGACTTTTGTTCTAGAGTATATGGATCCAGTAGATCAGCTGACCCAACGGAACAAACTGAAATTCAAAGGGCTAAGTGATCCACACAGGCCACACAGGTGGAAGGCTAGAATCTGAACCTCAGCCATGTGAGTCTCACTTCTGTTTTCTTTTAAAAACATGCCAAACAAAACCATTCTAACCAGACTCAAAAACTGCTGAAGGTCATTACAAACATTACATTTCAGAAATGTTTACCACATCAGAAGGATGACTGAGATTCCACTGACTCACAGATATTAGATACTGTACACAGAGAGAGATTAGTTTTAAGTCTCCTAATGTCTCCAAATTGTGCCTTAATTAAGTTACACTAACTAAAAGGAAGGAGTATTTGACAAACTTGTTATTGCTGATAAATGTTTTCCAAATATTTTACCCTTATTAATAATAACATTAGATATATTTCCATTATCCTTCCTCATTAATTTTTTCAATAATTCAAGACTCAAAATCATGGTTTATGTTCTTCTATAGCTGTTTACTCAGGTCACTGCATGTTAAGTTGTACTATTTAATTTAATGTCAGGAAAACTCTTCAATTAAAAACCTTCATCTCTCCTGCAAAATGGAAGAACCAACATTTATAGAGAATTTTACGGTTTACAAAGCTCTTCTACATATATTACTATTCAAAACTTTCTACTGTAAGTAGCATTTCCAGATCATCATCATGTGAAAATTCACTGATATAAAAACATTATTACCTTCAGACTATTAGGATATATTAAATATTGTTAGTGTTAACAGAAAGATTTTAAGAGAAACTGGTTTCAAAATATATAGGAAGGAGAAAAAATACTTAAATTGCTTAATTCAATCAATAATATAGATAACTATCATATCTAGAATTCAATCGTGCTAAGAATTTTACTCTTTATATACTTTAAAAATTAAGACATTGTTTAAAGTTTCTTATTAGAGATAAATAAATTAGTAATGATGACTGAAAACCTTTTGAAAAGGACTGGCCATTCTAGATGCCTTTAAGAACACCATGATTCATGAGAAGAGGTCAAAATATCAACATTAACAGGAGTTTTGGAAGAAGCTGATTCCAACCCTCATGAATGACTTTGAGGGGTATGACTTCAGTACAGGAAGTAACTATAGATGTGGTAGAAAGCAGAACTAGAATTAGAAGTGGAGTCTAAAGATGTGACTGAACTGTTATAATCTCATTTAACAGATATTTAATGGATGAGAAGTTGCTTCTTACGGATGAACAAAGAAACTGGTCTCTTGAAAGAGAATCTACTCCTGATGAAGATGCTGTGAAGGCTACTGAAATGACAACAAAGGATTTAGACTATAATTAATACATAAACTAAGTTGATAAAACAAGTGGCAGGATTTGAGAAGACTGACTCCAATTTTGGAAGAAGTTCTACTGTGGGTAAAATGCTATCAAACAGCATTGCATGCCACAGAGAAATTGTCTGAGAAAGGAAAAGTTGATCATTACAGCAAACTTCACTCTTGTCTTATTTTTAAAAATTGCCATAGCTACCCCAATCTTCAGCAATCACTGCCTTGGTCCTCCAGCACCTTCAACATTGAGGAAAGACCCTCCACCAGCAAAAAGATGATGACTCAGATGGTAGGCTCAGAGGGTGCTTAGCAATTTTTAGCAATGAAGTATTTTTAAAATAAATGTGTACATTCTTCTGTTAGACATAATGCTATTGCACACAATAGGCTAAAATACTGTGTAAACATAGCTTTTTTATGCACTGGGAAACCAAAAAATTTGTGTGACTTGCTTTACTGACACATTCACTTCATTGTGGTGTCCCTAAGGTAGCCCCTATACACTGCTGTAGAGTTTTAAGTACATTACCTTTACCACATCCTCACAAGCATCTTGAGGGTAGCAGCCATTTCTTACTCTTACATATGGAGGACAGTGAGTCCTGTCATACAATGTAACACACAAATCAGACACACAATCAAAATTTGATGGTGAACAAAGACATGTAACCCAGTGCGGTAATCGAATCTTCCCCGTGTGTCCCACAACCAGGAACAGAAATCCCCTTGTTTCCCAACTCTTTGCTAGGTGACACGAAGTATTCAATTTAACACACAGAAAATCTCTTTTCTGCACTTGGGACACTGTCTTTCATCTTCTTCAGCACATTCCAGGTTGTTGCAACATTCTGGTTTTTAACATGCATTACTCACATGTAACAATGCATATTAGATTTTCAGAACTGGGATGCATTCATTTTAAACAAAGCCATTAGTTTATAAGGCAAGGAAGCAAAAATCACAAATAATAGCATGTTATAACAAACAATTAAGGGTGGAGAAAGGATTATCATTTACTGACTGGTATTTTCCATACCATTTACAAATGTGGACCATAGCCTGTCAACAGGATAATTTAAAAAAACTAGGGAATTGTGTAAAAATAGATATTATTGAAATAATAGTGTAAGAAAAATGTGCATTAGTATTTCCTATGTGATTCCTAGGTTTACTTATTTCCTGAAGCTTTTCAAGTCAAGTGGAATGTTAAGAGAGTCTTCCCCTGTTTCCCCCTTGCGCGGTTAGTTAGCTGGTCTTCCTTTACTCCCATGGTACCACCATAACATACACCCTCCCTCAGTCTGTTTGTCGCCCTTCTCTAGATCGTGAGCAACTAGAGCAAAGAATCAGCCTCTCATCTATTCCAATGAAATGTCTGGAATGCATCTTTAATCACTTGGCAAATGACTTCCAAATAAAGGAGTGAGTGAGTGAATGAAAGAATGACAGAAAGAAAAGCAAGCAGAATGAGATTAAATGCCTTTGGATCTAAATAAACTTTCTGTTATGGGACATTAAAAAAACTGCCACAAATATGGTTAACAGGTAGCTCAAATCAGTAAATTATAACTATAAAGATTCTGCTGCTATTAAGCTTAGTAAACCTTACAGGGGAAAAAAAAGAATCGGAGAAGCTGGAGCCAAAGTTGATGTACTCACAGGCACGGAAAGAAAGTAGGACCTGTTATAGAGTTGAAGGAGGGCCTGAGTAAACTAATCAGAAATTAAATAGAGTAAATACAATTGTTTCAGAATACTACAAAGTGAAAACAAAATAAGAACCTGGAATATCAGTCAGCATTTCTTGATGAACAAAATTTCACTCAACTTTTTTTTGGCCCCAAATCCCTATTAAAGAGATCATAAATACACAAAATCTAATTTATGACACCTAATTTATTCAAGAAATATTAAGTCTAATCTATTATTTATTAAAAAAAGCACCTTCTAGTCAAATCCCTCTAAGGTATACTTAACAGCAACATTTATATCATTGCCACAACCTTAATTATAACACCCTTTCCACATAGAAATAGAGATAAAGGTTTTCTATAAGATTAAATCAACTAGAATTTACAATTGAGTTAGTCATTTTTCTCATATTTATAAGTATATGGAGCCAATGAAATACTGAAAACATGGAATCAAGTCCCTGTTCTCACTTGAAAATACTGAAAAATAAAACAGGCCAAACATTAAAAACGTAACAAGTTTGGACTTATTTTTAGAAACAAGATTGTCTAAATGGGGTATATGTAACATGCAAGCACAATTATTTAAAACTTAGGGAATTTTGGCTAAAAGGAACTGTCTTCATAGGAGACCACTGAGGCCCCCAAAACATCTATGAGCAAATACATACATATCTAAAAATATTAAAATCAAATAAATATAGAAAGGAACATATTGTGCTCCCAATTAAATACATTAAAATTTTTTTTCTGTGACCATTTCATTTCAAGCTACAGGAACATGTCAGTACTATAATAAGATAAAATTAGCTGTCGAACAAAAACATTGTTGAGGTGACTGGCCAGTCTCCGGGCAAAATTCTCTCGCAAATCACTGAAACGCTGCTGCTGCTGCTGCTGAACTGCCAGAAGCACGTCATGGCCTGAAATCGTGACAGCTTATTCAACGGGTTAAAGAGCTCCCGGATGTCTAACGAGTGCATTTATAACAGAAGCCGTATTTCAGTTCTGAAGAACTCAACCTTTTGCTGGTTTATGCGTGTGTTTATAAAAGAAAGGTAAGGGGGAAAAACAGTGTAACTCAGCGATCCTCACGCTGCGGTCTTGCCTCAGCCTCACCTGGGAACGGTCAGAAACATGGATTCTAAGGCCTCAGAGCAGACCTACTGCTTCTGCGCTGGCCCCTAGCCGTGATCCCGATGCAAGCTCAAGTTTAGGAACCGCTGGTCTAGCAAAGCCTTACGACATCTACTTTGTGCTAGGTCCTGTGAACAGCGCTGAAGAAAAATGCTGGTGTTAACGCAGAGTCACTGATGGTCAATCAGAAGGTACTGAAATGAACAAGTTCTTCGTGCCAATATAAATTATGTTTGAGAGTAAGTGAAACTTGTTTCAATAGCTAATAATCTAACCCTAAACCACCTGCCTCATGGACTTCTTGTCAAAAGCTTTACACTAAGTCAGAAGCTTAGTCCCAGGTTCTTGGGCAGATTTTATGGTCATACCTGGTCGAAGAGCTACATTCACGCACTGCAGCAGGGCATCTGCAGCATTGGTGCAGGCCTCAATGCCCCTGGAAGAAGAAAGATCTCCTTCCTGAAGTGCCTTTATATGACCTTTGGCCAGGTCCATGTGGCTCTGGAAAGTAAATAAACACACCATTTGTCTGTGTACTCTTAGGAAGTTTACAGGTAAGATGCTACGCAATCCTATTACTGGGTGTTTGAAACTTCAGTATTTTTAAATCTTGCTCTCCTAAGGAAACTAGAAAATACTTGCAAATGGGCTTTAGAGATCAATAGTTTGTTTTTTTTTAATTGTTGTTAGTAGTTTATAACCATGCTTACCACAAGAAACTCTATCTCAGACAGGAGTTTTACGTTATTAGTGTTACTGAGATGAATGAGGTGGTTGCTTTCGGAGATCTGATCCATCTGTTCTTTTACACTTTGGAGCATTTCCTCATAACTGCTCAGTTTCAATTCAATCTGATCCACCTCCTTGAGAGCCTCATCCAGTAACTTCATTAGGATGTTGACTTGCTTTTCAGAGGCCATGATAGACTGGATGTTGGCCTACACAGTTAAAAAGAGAAGTAATACTTCATATTCTTCAAATGAAATATCCATAAATCTTTGACAGCAGCGTGACTCAGCAGCAGCGGCAACAAAGGCTGACACACACATCTACACGTCTACTTTAATTGGCTGCTTTGTGTTTACACTCCACTTTTTCACACAGTATTTCAGGGAAGCACACGTCCCCTTATGTGGAGGTTAGGGACCAGATCTCAATACCGCATATTTAGGGCATGCGCCATGATGTATCATCAGCAATGGTGGACTCTCATTAGTGCCGTTAGGTTATACCATCTCTGACGCTGCTTCCAGCTCTATCAACTATAGACATTTTCTATAATCTGCAACATTTATGTAAAATCCTAAACAAAAGCATAATAATCACCTATGCTAATGCCTTAGTTAAGAGGGTAGCAGTAGCATGCCAGTCTTTAACAGATACATGGAACTAATTTATAACTGTAGCATGATTTGTACTAATAGGATGTGGAAGAGTCTATTGCCATAAGATAGCTCCTTCTACAATATTCTTTCTTTTCTCTTTCATTTGCAACTACTTTTTTTTTTCCCCAGACAAAGTAGCAACAAACCACCGACCCCTTATTAATATTTTCTAAAGACTCTATTGATTCTCAATTCCCTGAAATATGGAAGCTTTCAAACCCAAAATTAAACTGCAAAGTAATATGATGACTTGAAACACAGATGCAACATTAACTAGAAAATACAAACCACAAAGCCACATTAAGAAGGCAGATAACATGATATGAGGAAAAAATTTGGATAAAGAAATAAAATAGTATCATTGTATGGGTGATGCTAAAATTTCACATGTTATTTTATATACTATTCATAATAACTCCCATGGAGATGCAGCCCAACTGTAAAGCAGCAGAGCTCTGACCCACTGAATCTTAAGCAGCAGAGCTGTGACTTGAACTGATCCAGGACAATTTTCACTTCAACATCTTGAAGTCTCTTCTAGGCTTTACTTCCAGAGAGTTCTACAAATTTGTAAGCTTGGGCTATTGGTGTAATCTCTGGACCTCAGTTCAACCTTACAACTTCTGTACCTTTCATGTATAAAATGCCAACACTCTTTTAAGTCTTAAAAACATTCCTTATTCTCAGAGTTTTTCTTAAATTCATACTTTGCCTAACAAAACGACACCCCCCTCACAAAACACTCTCATTTTAGATTTTTCTCATAAGACAGGTGCTACTTGTAGCTTTTTACTTCCTAAAGATGTACATGTAGGTACAAGCTCAGATATGTGCATACAAATAAACAGCATCTATTCCACAGCAGTTCAGAGGAGTCGTCAAACATCCTTTTGCCCTGGCTCTCCTGTTTTCACTACACTATTTTGTTCTCTTTGGGTAAAGGATTCGCTTCTTTCAGCTCACTCTCTCTCCTTCTAACTTGTACCTATTTTTTTCCCCCCAAACCACAAAAATTATATTCTCTAGCCTTGAACTATTCTGAAGTGTTCCAGAGGCTGGGGGAATCAACCCCCAGGGTGGTTTCAGGTTGGCTACTTTCTACTTCCATCACTTCATATCAAGAACCTCCCCAAATCCAGAACCTCAGCCAACTGCCTTCACTGGCCTAATAGGAATGGTTCTGTCTCTGGACCAAGAACAGTGAAAGACAGAGGGAGGCAGCTGGTGATGCGCTTCTAGGGAAAGACAGCAACGATCCCACCGTCTAGGCTCAAAGGCAGCGGCAGCAGAATATGAACATCACCAGTCTCCTCAGCTTACCACACATCACTAGCCACACGTTACAAGAAAGGCTGACCCCATCTAACACCTGCAGCTCTCTGGACAACCTTTCTGCAAAGGCCTCGGCGCTAGAAATTGCATATTCACAGCCTTCCATCATTATCTCAATATCCCGCTCTTCTCTTGCATTTAACTCTTGGCATTCATCCACTGCCTCTTCCTCACCTCCTGTCACACTCTGATTTTCTCCACTTGGAACAGATTCTTAAAAGAGGGTAAAAATTAAAAATAAAGTAGTAAAAAACTAGGAAGGACAACAGCATTGTACTTACAGGTAAGGTCAGTTATAAGCACAGGTCACATTTAGAGGCTGAAAAATAGGAAAAAAATGATTCAAAATATATGAAAAAAAAACTTATTTTTATGAAGAACCGCGTATGTTAACATGTCTATTATAACAAAAGCATGCAGTCTAATTTATTGACTTGTGTTAAAACAGGCCTTAGTCACACTTTCCCAAAACATAATTAAACTATAAAACAAATATAAAACCGGAAACGAAACACGTGTACAAGCCTAACCTTTTTTTTTTCTCTACCTGAGATAACTGTTGCTCTAATACAATAATGCTTATAATTCAGGACACATGAGGAACAATTTGCTTTCCTTTTTTTTCCAGGTAACACCTTCTTCTGTTATTTTTGTTCTTTCTATCTTTGTTATGTTTTGTGTTTTCCTCCAAATAACTTTCAATTGAAATTTTAAAAATGCATCTACAATTCATAATTTATTTTGGGCAATGAAAATATTAACTGAACTTTCCATTTCTCTCTGTAAAAATTTTTCACATGTGTTTATAAAATTTCTAAGGATCAGCTAATAGAAACTTTCTCAATATCTGTATAGTAAGAACAACATCATGGCTGTGTAAAACTACAAAAATTTCAGCTGTCTTCCTGCTTCAAAACAAAAGACCAGGAGGTCAGAACTGAGATGCTTTCTAGATAAATGTTTCAGTTCACTTTCTGGAAAGAACAGACTCAGCATATGGGATTTTACATAAATCTTGAGATCGAGAGATAAAATGAAAAAAATAATTTTACCCTTAAATAAACCTCGAAACAAAGTTACTGATTTTCAACAATTCACAGGACACGCTTTAAGACATAAATTCCAAGTGTTTTAGATATTCATTATTTTGTATGAAAATGAGAATCTACATTCAGCATGACTTGACATATGTTAACTTGTCCTTGAACAAAACACACCTAATTCAAAGTAACAAATGATTTACTCTTAAGAATGCTAATTAGCCAGCTTTAGATAACATGCCAGAAAAAAAAGAGGGGCTAAAACTTTCGGCACAGGCAATTACAGACTGCAGTACACAAACGCAAGTCCCCTAGAGCGGCGTCTCCCAGCTCTCAGCCCTTTCCAAGTCACTCTGGAAATGTTAAAAGTGTTTTGTGTGCAGCTTTTTAGCCACTAGGGGGCAGGGGATGCCCAGTTCATTCTGCACAGCTCCTTACACAAGTAAACATTTAAAATAAACAAATATTTTAAATGATCATAATTGTTTCAGAAGGCATCTTCTCACATAAGCAAGGTCATAAATCACTGTCAAGTAAAACTGAAGTAGCACCAAATCAATAACAAGAAACATTTTTATGGACTTTGAAACTTTAGAAAGCATTTGTATGTTCATTATCTAATGTAATCCTCAAATAAATTCCATGAAATAGTTATTATTTTCCCATTAGAAATTACCACATACTATGTCCTTAGTGACTGCCCAAGAAAAGCTGAAATCTTGAGTGTTACACCTATTAATGCCAAGGTCCCCGCCCCACCCCATGGGAATGCTGGATGCTAAAACTGACAGGGATTTTCAGCTCAAGATGGCAGACTAGGACACATTTACTTTCTGTTCCTTCTGAAACCATACTTAAATAAAAGTGTAGAAATACCAAAATTAATAAGCCAGTAAAAGCCAAGAGGTTGTGGAAGTCATCAACTACAGAAAGATTTCAACATATTTCGAGAAGGCAAAAAATGAAACAGAGTGATGAATAAAATAACTAAGGAAAGACTGTCCTAAGGAGGGTCTGCACAAAGCCAGTTAGCTTTCGGTGAGTTCTGGTTATAGCAAAGGGCAAGGAAAGAAGAGGAGCTGAAAAACAAGGAAATTAAAGTTATTTTAGGGAAAAAAGTTACTTGTATGAGCTCCAGAGACCACTCAGCCTGCTGCCATATCAATCCATGGATTACAATGGATTGTTGGTAAGCAAGACAAGAAAATAAGGAAGAAACAAAAATGAAGAGATTGTTCCTTACTGAACTCTTCTCAAATGAGATCAAGGAATTATGGTTAAATGCCACAGCTGTAAATCATTTCTGCTCCTAGAGAGGTCAGATAGGGCTTATGATATTTCTCGCTTTTTTCAGACATAATTTAGGTCTGAGAAAAACCTTTTGTGTCCTCCAATCTCAAATCTTCTTGGGGATGGAAGTCCAAATTTACTCTGACATACTATAAAAAGAATCTCAAGAGCAGAGGGCAAACTAATTTATAATATATGAATTATGTCCAGTGTTATTTTAAATAGATTTTAAACTAAAATATATAAATAAAGTTTCACTGATCAATACAATTCTGGGTTCTGAAACCTCTACATGTCACATGCCTGCTGTGTAACACACAATGTCAGCCCAGGAGAAAGAAAACACTCCAATGAAGTAAGCCAAAGAAACAAGATTCAAACTCGATAAAGCCATGTTAGACTAGGAGTTTTCAGTCCTATCCTATTCTTTTGAAGCTTCTACCTTGTGAATAATAACATGTCTCCCTTGTCCTAGACACCCAAGAGTGTGACTTCTCTCCTGGGCATAAGAATCTTTAGAATTATATATGGTAGTAAAGAGTGGACCCAGCTGACATGCTCACAGTGACCAAACTGTACTGACTGACTGAAGCTGACACAGAGCTCCACTATGAACCTGCAATAAGTGATGTGTTTGCTTTCTCAACATGAATGAGCTGCCTTACTGAACACACTCCAGGAAGGCCACAGAAACAGGCTTCTAATCCATACAGAATAATGCACTGGTAAATTTCTTTCGGGAAAGCCCATGATTTATCTAGACTATCATCTTTACATATCTGGATCCTTCAAACTATACCAAAGGGAAAACCTCCGCTGGTGCTATGCTGACAACTGGTGGTCCTTAACCTGCCTCTTCTGAGATCAGAACCCAACGCAGCAGGTGATCAATTCATGAATTGAGCAAAAGAAAACCTACAGGGTAGGATATAGACTCATTATAGGTATGACACTTAGGGCTAAGTGCCATAAGGAGGACAAGAAAAGAACAGTAACACGTGAAGCATGTATGGCGGGGAGGCACCACAGCCCAGAGCAGGTTTGGGTCACATCCTGGCTAAGCCATTACCATCTGCACACCCTGAAGAACAGTCTAAGATTTAACTGTTGTACCAAATTTCTAAAAAGAAGTGAAGAAAGAGGCTTACCCGCCAGAAAAGGACGTGGTGGGGTGCAGCACCTGGCCAGGTGAGGGCTCTGCATTCCGGCTGGTGATGATGGCAGAGGAGCCGCGGCGGAGAAGCTGCTCCTGGCTCCTGGCCTCGCAGAGAAGCTGGAGAGGTCCCCACAGGTGCTGGACCACCCCCGGGAGGGTGGGTGGCTCCTGCAGTCAGCTTTGCACAGGTCTCTGAGACCCAGGCAGGGAAGGGCCGGCAGATACACACGCAGGCACCAAGGGGGCTGCATGATGAGGAGCTAGATGGGATGAGCTCTGGAGAAGGAGGCCCCCACGGTCCTGAAGAGTCTCTGCACGGTGGCCCATCTGGTGCCAAACACCTGCCACCCACAGTGGGAGGTCTCAGCGGCTAGAGAGCCCGGGAGGGGTCGTGCACTGGGGCCCGCCCTTTGCCCCGGAATTTGCAGTTTCTCTGTGACACGTATACCATGGACGAGTCACAATTGCCAGGCTGAGTCCTCCTCTCTCCAGGGCGTGTTTAACCGCGAGAGGAGTAAGAAGCTAGGGAGACGCTCTCGCAGTTTCACATTCTATTCTCGGGTTATTTGGCGCACAATACGGGCAATTTACTGTGTAAACTTCTTTCTGTGCTCCGCCGCCGGCGCCCGCTGGGCCGGCGCTCGCTGGTTTTGCGCCCTCGGGGTGCCACCACATCTGGCCGGGGTCACCCCGCCGCCCCAGCTCCTGCTTTACAACCTGGTCGCAGGCTGCTCAACCAGGATCCAGTGCCCTCATCGTCCGGGTTTTACAGCATGCCGAAAAGGTGGTACCCAATCCAGCAGGCTGGGTACTCCCGTGTGGGCGGGCTACCCCTGGCGAACTTGAGGGAGCGGCCGAAGCAGCAGCCCATCCTGTCCACTCGTAATTCCATGATGTTCGGACCTTCGAGAACCGTCAGAATTCCTCCACCGGGGCGCAAAATTACTCTCCTGCGTTCACTCCCTGAGCTACCTGTTCAGGTAGCCAAGGCTGGGAAGCCGGTACCAACCAGTCACCGCCCACTTCCTCGCGCAAAGGAGAGTAAGGCTATGGTCCAGGAAGATCAAAGGGAAGGCGTGACAGAGGAGGAAGGTCACACAGAGGCCGAAGGAGAGGACAACGGAAAGATGAGTCCGGACCGCAGCGGGGCTATGACAATGACACCTAGGCCCCAGGAGACCGGCGGGCTCCTCCCGCCCCTCCACTGCCCTCCCGAGCCTCCAAACCTCCTTCCGGGGCACCCAGGAGGCAACTTCAGTGAGAAAGCCCAGGTGTCTCGGACGAAGCCTTCCTCCCAAAGCCCCGCCATCTGCTCAGACGGCACTGCTGGAGACGGCCGGCCTCCCTCGCAGCCTGGCCCCCTGGCCACAGTGCTCTCTGCCCCAAGTCCGCGCTGCAGCCTGCTGCCCGAGAGGCCAGGAGAAGTGGTGCTGGGTGAAGACCACCAACCCGGCTGCCCAGAGTCACCGATGTCCGGGAAGGCGCTGCAGCGTGAGCCACCTTCAGACACCCCGCGGAGAAGCTCTTCTCCCCTAGGAGCCGCCGGCAGTGGGCGCCCCCGCCGCTTTTTCTGCCACTGCCGCCCCCGCTGCCGCTGCTCTGGGGTCGCAGTGACCTTCCCCCGCCTCCGAAGCTTCCAGCCATGACTCGCGCCAAAACCCGGGGCACCCTGAAACAAAACAGGGACCGTCAGAGGAACAGAATCCTGAGGGATGCAAGGAAGGCCATGCGATGCCGCAGCGCCGCCCCGCCTGCCCCAGGGACCACAGGCTCCCTGCCTCCGGTCAGTCACACGTTGCAGGTCCCTCCTACCACCACCAACTTGGCCGACCTGTCCTCCAGATTCCCCAATCTGGCTGGCCTTCCACCTTGCCTGACACCTTATGTGGATCGGGTGGCAAGACACACAGCCCCCGTGGACTCTCATTCTGCTAGTCCTGCAGATGCTCTGCCTCCAGTTTCCAATCCCACTGTGGGAACTACCCTCAAGGAGGATGCGGGCACTGCGTGTGCAGTCAGAGCAACACCACCTTCTATTTCTGACCTCTCCACACCCCTGAGCACCCCAACCCTCCCCTTCCAGCCACCCTCCGACAAAAATGAATCCCCAACACCCATGTGTATAGATTCTCCCCCTCCCTCATACTTACTCACCCCTCTTCCAGACCGCCCCATCGCTCCCCCTGCTACAACTTCTACTGGAGTCCCTTTTACCACCACAGTCACAGCATCTCCAAGTGTAACCTTCCTGTCTCCTTCAGATCAGGACGTCACTGACATGGACACTACTCCCCCGGCTCATGCTGTAACCTTTCAGTCTCCCCCAGGTACTGGGGTGGAGCAGACACGCACTGCAGGGAGACCAGACACCACCAGCGCCATTTGTGCCGACGGTCTCCTGCCCTGCTTCAATCTTTAACTATGCCTTTCACTCCCAAACCAACCCTCACCCTACATCTGCAGCCACTGATGGGCAGCAGAGAGCCTCTGTTTCTCCCAAGCCCCCATCTGGGGCTCCGGCTGCCATCTTCCCCGGGCCCCCACCTGGGGGTCAGGCTGTCGTCTTCCGCGGGCCCCCACCCGGAGGTCAGGCTGCCGCCTTTCCCGGGCCCCAATCTGGGGCTCCGGCTGCCGCCTTCCCTGGGCCCCCACATGGTTATCAGGCTGCCGCCTTTCCCGGGCCCCCACCTGGGGGTCAGGCTGCTACCTTTCCCGGGCCCTCATCTGGGGCTCCGGCTGCCGCCTTTCCCGGGCCCCCACCTGGGACTCTGGTTAATGTCTCCCTTGGAACCCCATCTACGGCCTTGGGTCCTGTCTTCCCCGGCCCCACTGTGTAGGACTCCAGCCAGTGTCTTCCCCATCCCTCCATCTAGGGTTCTGCCCACTCTCTCCCCTAGCCCCCCATCTACAGCTTTTGGTCCTGTCTTCCCTGGCCCCCTCTCTAGGGCTTTGGCTCTTTCCCTCAGTCCCCAAATTATGGCTTTAGGTCCTGCCTCCCCCAGCCCCCCATCTATTGCTTCAGCTCCTGTTTTCCCCAAACCCCCATCTATGGCTTCGGCTCCTGCCTCCCCCAGCCCCCCACCTATGGCTTCGGCAGTTATCTATGCTTCAGCAGTCAGCATCTCTACAGATGTCAAACCAGTCTTTGACATCAAAGCTATGGATGCACCTCCTCCTCAGACTTTACTTTCTAGTCTACCTCTGACTCCAAGGACAACCACTACTCATACCACATGGCTCTTCCTGGTTCTGAGAACACAGCACCCAGTGGCAGCGATGCCTGGACCCGAGCCTCGACTTATTTACCTGTGGACGTGGTCAACAGAGGTACCCATGTTTCAAGTGAAGCTTGAAACCCAGAACTCACCATTGAACCCACATCTGGGGCCAACAATAGGAAGAAGCCTAACAAGTCTATTCCACTGGGAAACCCATTAGCCCTAGCACAAGATGAAAAGCTAACCTCTTCTGCAGTCCAGCCACCCAGAGGAAGGATAATGGATTCGGGTTTACCAGATCCCGTCTTCCACCACCACCATCAACATGCAGCCGCCCTCTGTCTACAGCTCAGGTATTTTCCCCAGGGATGTATCTGCTACTTCTGGTTTTGGAATGGATACCACAGTGCCCAGTCCTGGAGACAGTAGCTTGCTGTCTTGCTAGTACCACATGAGGCCCACTGTTGATGGGGCTGCAGCCTCTATGGCTGGTGGGAGTTTTGGGTTGGTGTGAATGCCCTAGGCCTCACTTATTCAGAAGCATCTGGCCCACCTCACTTTTGCACAGAACTGTGTGGGACACCCAGCACCACCTGTGTTCCTACTGTGGCCAGATCACCTTGGGCTCATCTCATTGCAGCTGGCTGCTGCAGTAGGAACAGCAAGCCCCCATCCCAGCATCCGGGCACGTATCTGGTTCCAACTTGAATCCAAACGCCTGGGGTCTCCTTCAGCCAAGTCCAGGTGGTAGAGTCACGGCAGGGGAAACCACCATCCTTATGGTTAGAGGTCGGGGTGTTACCACTTCCCATCACTGCACCCAGGACCCACATGAGTGTAGACAATCTACAGTTACAAATCCCATCACCATGAAGAAGAAATTTGTGTCAAGGGACAAGTCAATTTCAACTTTTCACTAGAACAACACTGCATCCATTGGATTTGCAACTGTGAGACCCACCCCTGGCTTGAAACCCACTAGAAGTTCCACCTGACTTCCAAACACAACGGGTCCACCTGTCCAAGATCCAAGTGGTGGTGGTATAGGAGGGAACGTCATCATTCCCAGGAATGGAGGACCTGGTATCCACACTTCCCATCAGTACAACTGGGACCCACCTGGCCAATACACCATGGGTGAACACATGGAAGGAGCCACATCTCATCTCGGATGGGAGGCCCCAGTGTCAGCACCTGCCACTGGGCTCGGAACTCATATATGCAAAGCACAGAGCGGGTGACGGGGGCCAGCACCTCACCCGCTGTGACTGGGTACACTTCTGCTGTCCCATTCACACAAAGCACCCAGGCCTCCCCAGCCCAAACCCACGTAGTACGATGGGGGATAGCACCATATATATTTAGAGAGGAACGTCTGCACTCAGAACTCCTGGGACCCCAACTCAGGGCACCCCTCTGACTTTGGAGGAGCACGATGTTGCCTTTAGCAGCAATGAGCCAAAGGACCACACGCTCAGCGATATGCACGGGTAGGTGTGTGTTGTATGTGCATGGGTGAGGAAGGTGGGTGTGTGTGTGTCGTGCAGGCTGAGAAGCATCTGAGCCCAGTTCAGAACTACATACCAGAATTGAGAAGTTCCATGTGGAGGATGGAAAGTAATCTGCATGTATCATCCACTATGCCATCCCTGGTTTGACTGTAAACTTGGCCGACCCAAACTTCTGGATAATTTCCCTACACTTGGAACTGGCAAGTTCTACAGCTGTCTTTAGCTGCTTCCTCTCCCCCTACCCATTTGCCTCAATGGACACTTATCTTTCCCAGCTTTATGGACAAATATGTATATAGGTAATTTATATATAAGTAAAAACTTATTCCTGTTAATCTACTACTGTTTGTGTGTCTTTACCCATTGATATATATGAGTCATGATGTGTTGAGGCAGACTTAAGGTTGCAAAATTTTCTGGGTCCCAGTGGCTGGGTTGTGGAGCTAGGCATACATTATGACCATGTGTGCTGACTTCTGAAATCTGCTTTGAGTGTAAGGAGTGACAGTCCAGGAAGAACTAAGGTCCAGAGGAGGCAGAGACAGGGCAGCTCATCCTTACTTCTCTATGTCTCTCTCTCTGCCCCTGCACCACTCGAACCACACCAGAGGCCAGACAATCCCTGATGTGTGAAGAGGAAACACACTTCATGGTTTTCGTTTTTGAAAACGTTTAAATGTCTCTTTTGTGCATCTTCTGATCCAATTGAAACTTAGGCCAGTCATCTTTGTATGTTCCCACTTCACCCAGAGAGGATGGACTTTGTATCCAGGTTCATGTGTCTGGAGAAACAAAGGAAGAGTCCATGCCTGCTCTGTAATTGTTGAAAATTTAAGTTTACTTCAAGTTGATCATACTGCTTAAAGTATCAGAAAAGATTCTCTTCAATAACTGGCTTGGCTCTGAGATACGCTGCTAAAATACCAAACATAAGAGGTATAACTGTGTCCAGTTCTTGCAGACCCTAGAGTTTTGCTGGGCCTCCAGGAGGTTCAATAAAGGCAAAACTCCTGACTCTCTGTAGCCTATCCTGTAGTCAGAGGGGAGAACAGAAATCAGTGTAAATTATCTGACAAGCTGGTGGCGTGGTTTAGTTGCTAAGTTGTGTCAGACTCTTTGCAACCCCAGGGACTGTAGCCCACCTGTAGGCTCCTCTGTCCACAGGATTTTCCAGGCAAGGATACTGGAGTGGGTTGCCATTTCCTTCTCCAGGGGGTCTTCCTGACCCAGAGATCGGGCCAGGTCTCCTGCATTACAGGTGGATTCTTTACTGACTGAGCCTCCAGGGAAGCCTAGTAACAAACGCAACAGAGATTGAGCAGTGTATGGGCAGAGAAACAAGGTGTTCCAGTTAAACAGTAGAACAGGATAAGTCTTACTGGGAAGGTGGAGTTTGAACAGTGTAGCGGGAGGGAACTGAGTCAGATACCTGAGGAAAAAGCATTCCAGATAATGGGAATAACCTCTCCAAGGCCCAGAAGAAGGACACCAATGCCCTAAGGGAAAAGCTAGTAAATAATGCGGCTGGAAGAAAGTCAGAAAGTGGGAAGGGAGAAGAGAAGAGGAAAGGAGGATGGAGAAGATGTGGATTGAATTGTGGCATCATCATTTATTGATTGTGTGATCACAAAGTTAATTCAACCTTCAAACGTTTCAGTGAAATCAGTGATTTTCCTATGGCCAATTTACCTCACACGAGTTTTGGAAGGATAAAATAACACAGGGAAATGAATTATAAGCCACTGTTATTATTCTACACATAAAGACAGATAGACAGACAGATATAGAGAGTTAAGACAATTTTTTTGTCCCCCTCCACAGATTCATATATTGAAGCCCTATCCCCTTATGTGTGATGGAATTAGGAGATGGAGTTTTTAGGAGGTAACTAGGTTTAGAAGAGGCCATGAGGGTAGAGCTGTCATGATAGGATTAGCTCTTTTAAGAAACAGAAAAAACACGAAAGCTTTCTCTCTCCACCATGTGAGGAGGACACAGCAAGGAGATGGCCATCTACAAGCCAAAAATGGAGGACTCACCTGGAAGTGTTTCTGCCTTGCTCTTAAGACTTCCCAGAAGTGTGAAATGTCTCTTGTTTAAGCCACTTAGTCTATGCTATTCTGTTATAGCAGCCTGAGCAGACTAATACAGGCAGGTGAGTAGGGAAAGGATAACTGATAGCTACATAGATGGAGATAGAGCATGCGTATGTATGCTTAATGAATTACTTCAAATGTCCTCACCAGGCAATTCAAATAGGAGATTCCCATTTTAAAGGGAGCATAAAAGTGCTTGCTTTCATGAAGTATACAGATGGAAAAATACTGCAGCCTAAAAATGCACAGCACTGAGCCTAATGCAACATTTCTGAGATTAGTCCTGCAAAACAAAGAACACCATCACAGAGAGGCCGACAGCCTCCTCCCGGCACCCTGCCGCCTGATTCATTTACTCCAAGTTGTTCCTCCCGACTCCAGAGGATCAAAGCTCCTGTTGCCTGACTTCAGACACTCTCCTTCCCTACCAGAAGCAGGGCTGAAATACAGTTTGCTTCTAATAGTTCCACACCTTCTCTCGGCCATGCAGGACAACATCACCAGGGACAATTTTTAACTTTTAAAATTTATAATGCTTTTCATTAAAAAACAAAAATCCTTCAAAGCTGAAAACAACAATTCTGATAAGGCAAGCACTTAGCAAATGTATGAGATATAAAGATGATTTTGAATTTCATGTTTTAATGCATTTACACAGTTGAAGCTACATCTAAATAAATGGAAATATTGTTATGAAAATACTATGTGGACATGATAGCATCTCAAATACAGAAATTCAACTTTTCTAACCCCAGTTCCCCTCTCCAGAGACAGTTTTTGGCCACAGGAATGTTGCCCCCATAATTCTAGACATTATGTTTATCTGCTGTATCCATTGTAGATCCATTTTAGCACCCTAGCATGAGGCAGGAAGATAAACTCCTACCCCCACTACTTCTCATCCCTCTTCCCTCCAATACATCATATTCATTTCATCACTTCTGCTGCCTCTCTTCTGTAATGCCATGCAATTTTTGCTGGCTTTTATTGAAGGGAGAAGTAGTAGCCTAGTGGCTAAAAGCCTTGGTTCTGGAGATGGACCACTTGGCTTGGAAGCTTTGTTCTTCAGTATATTAGCTCTGCAATCCTGAGCAATTTACTCAACCTTCCTGGGCCTCTGTTTCCTCACCTGTATGATGAGGAACTGGATGATAACCACCACTGCGTGGAGTTGCTCGTGATGATGCAAATAATAACACATCTGCAGCCTTCAATGTCCAACACACGGAAGCTCTCAAGAAATATTAGCTATAGGACATAGCTACAGTACTCACTTTCACTCTAATCTCATCATTTTCTTTATGCCTGAGACTGCTTCTGCCCCCAGTTCTGTCTTTCCCCTTGTACAGCTCACCTTTGGGCAATAGCATGTTTGCTTTACCTGTGATGATAATATTTATAATTTGTTATGCAAACACAACAAAGTGTCCTGTGTTTTATTTACAGGTTGATGCTATGGGTTGAAAACCAGTAAGTTAAATTAACTAAGTTCTGCTCGGTCCTGGGGACAACAGAATGGTAGAACTGTATTTCCCTCTCTGTAGGCATGATGCTCCTACTTCTGTCTCTATCATCAACTGTTTAAACTCATGCTGTATTTCAGTTTGCTTTTTCCTTCAACTGCTATTTTCTCACAAAATGTCATCACTTCTCCTAAAATCTGACCCACCTTCTTTTGTTCTCTTGAACCATTTCCCCAGAATAAACTATTTTTAAAATGTTCAAAGGCAACACTGTTTCCTTGCCTGGATCCCCTCCTCTTTCAGAACCCTTGCCCCTCCCCCTCCTCAGTTTGAAGCTCTAAGACCAAAGGAAGCATAAGACCCTGAAAGAAAAGAGACCAAATTGCTTTCAGGTTAGACTGGAAATAACCACTAGTTACTGATCATGAAAACGGCATAATTCTGGCCCCATCACTCCTAATTTCCTTGCCTTGTGGGAGAGTTAACAATCTGGATTTCAACCAGTACTTCAGGTCATTATGAGCCAGGTAGTCCTTATTCCATACTGTGCCCAATACTGGTCTAGGCCACGAGTGAGATCTCACCTAGGGCCTCTTACATTTCTTAAGATTAGAAATTTTGTGTGGAACTTCAGGCTAAAACTCTCGTTATTATCAAGCAGGGCATTTTCCCCACATATACCTCTCAAGAATTAGCAGGCGGCTTGTGGAAGATTTGAGAATCCCAGACTCATGAATGCATGTCTTTCTTGTCGCCGATATTTTCTTCTCAGAGATCCAGAAACACCCTTGCCTATGCTGAGCCCACCCAGGCCCTCCCTGGACCGGGCGCTACCGTCACCCAGGGTGACGAGAGGCGAGGGGCTGCCTCAGCAGCAGCTGACGCCTCACGTGAGACGGAGCCGGGCGCGGTCCCTCAGCAGCCCCGGGACAGGGGTGTCGCCCTCAGACGCTCCTCTCGGGCCTGGAGAACGCCGCGGGTGCTAAGTGTTGGAGCCACAATGTGGACCTCCCGTATTTGCCCAAGGTGGAAAGGCTAGGAGAGACAGAAAAACAAAACAACCTTGAGAAACAGAACCAGGCTTGAAAAGTTCTCTCTCTGAGACAAGTGGCACTTTTGTCTTAAATTCACGCTAAGTTGGAGATCACACACCTTTGGTTTTTAAACTGGCAGATACTTGTTTTACAATGTTGTGTTGGTTTATGCCATACAACAAAGCAAATCAGTCATAATTATATATACATATATAATATATACATTATATATAATATAAACATATAATTATCTATATCTGTATCTCCCCTTCCTCTTGAGCCTACCTCAGCCCTCCCCTCACTCCCCTCCAGGCCATCACAGAGTACCAGGCTGGGCTCTCCGGGTTATCCGGCAGCTTCCCACTAGTAGCTATTTCACACGTGATAGTGTCTATATGCCAATGCTACTTTGTGGCGACACGGATGAACCGAGACACTTTCTTAGAAGTAGGTTTTCAGAACATGGAGGAAAAATGAAAGCTTATGTCCAAAGAGATGGGGATGTGTGTGGGGGAGGCGGGGGGACAGTGAGATAAAGGGTGCAAAACATAAGCTCTGTCCATTTTTAATTTGCTGCTGGACTAGCCCAGGCTGTTGTACAGAAATCTGAAAACACTAAATGTGGTGAAATAGCCACATGGACAATTGCTCAAAAATACTTTTCTGTTCCCCTTGAAACAGAATGATTTTACTGATTTCATCAAATACATACCTCAAAGTGATGACAGAAAGTTGAGTAAGTTATGTGCTGGGAATTGCACTTATGATTATTAGCAAGCACAATTACAGTGCTTACACTACAACAAGTACTATTTTAAGTGCTTAGCAAGTGCTTAAGCCCATTTAATCCTCACAATTACAATCTTAGGTAGGTATTATTTATAATACTGACTTATTTTTTTGAAACTGAGGCCCAGAGAGGTTAAAGAGCCTGTCCAATGTCGCACAGTAAGTAGATGGCAAAAACCCAGGATTAAAACAAACCATCTATACTTTCATCACTTTGCTATGTCACCTTATTACAAGTTATGTTTAGGGAAGGGACAAAAATGACAAGACTCAACTAAAAGGAAAAGGGAGAAATGAGAAAATGACTGATCCTAGAAGCTAGGCAGGGTTTAGGCTCAGGAATTTCTGGTGATGAGGTCTGGAAATAAGAATAAGAACTTTTGGGGAATATTAATTTGGGGTAGTATCTGAATCCATTGAGAAATGACTTTGTTTTCTTTAAAATTTATAAAGACCAGTTGGATGAAGAGTCATAAAGGAGAGGAAAAGAAGATGGTGGCTTAAGTAACAAATTACTTAAGTAACCTCTTCCCTCTCGTTAGGACTTCCTGGGTAGCTCAGTTGGGAAACAGTCTGCCTGCAATGCAGGAGACCCCAGTTCGATTCCCGGGTCAGGAAGATCCCCTGAAGAAGGGAAACTGCCCACTCCAGTACTCTTGGGCTTCCCTCGTGGCTCAGTTGGCAAATAATCCGCCTGCAATGCAGGAGACCTGGGTTCGATCCCTTGGTTGGGAAGATCCCCTGGAGCAAGGTATGGCAACCCACTCCAGTACTCTTGCCTGGAGGCTCCCCATGGACAGAGGAGCCTGGGGGGCTATGGGGTCTCCAAAGAGTTGGACATGACCGAGCAACTTTTACTTTCCTTCTAATTAATAGAGGTGAGAGGACCTGTGGAGAAGGACAGAGCTCTCTCTACTAGCTGTCCAGACATGTTACCAGGATGAACAAGGAGAAAAACGGCAACCACTGTACTGGATCTGATGATCCCGCAAAGCCAAGGATTCAGGTTTTTAAGAATGGCTTATGATGGCAAACCTGCTGCATGCCGCTATTCCACTAAGTGTGCTTCCAGGCACACATCTTAACTGGGGTAATAGTTCCTAAGAGGTGCACATTTGTTCGGTACGGTTGCTGTAATATTACTACAAACTTGGTGGCTTAAAATGAAACACATTTTCTTACGGTTCTGGAAGACAGAGGTCCAAAACCAGTTTCACTGGACTGAAATCAGGAGTTGGTAGGACCATTCATGCCCCCTCTAGAGGCTCTAAGACAGAATCTGTTTTCTTGTCAGCATTCCTTGGTTTCTGGCTGCATCAATCCAAACCTAGCTTCATCATCACTTTCTCTTTGGAGTCAAATCTCCCTCTACCTCTCTCTCGTGAGGACACCAGTGATGACTGAGTACCCATCCAGGTAACCCAGGAGAATCTTCCTATCAATAACCTTAATTTAATCCCATTGGCAAAATCCCTTCTGTCATTTAATGTGACATTCACAGGTTCTGGGCATTAGAATATGGATATTTAGGGACAAGGGTATTATTCAGTACACAACAAGGAAGATACAGTTATGTTTCTCGGTTGCAGGAAATGAAGTTTAGGAGAGCAATTTTTCCCAGGTTTTACAATCTCCAGAGTTGAGGTTTAAATCCTGGCAGTCAGAGTTTAGGACACACTCTAAACAATTTCAATCTGTGTCCTTAACTACTGCATACTACTTGGTTAAGAGTCACACACAGGTATCAAGACCCAATTGAATAAAACATGATGTACTGTCTCATCTTTCACTTGTGTATTTCTGAATCTGGCCCAGCGCAGAAGAGTCCAGAAAATTGTTAAGCAGGGTTACTAAGAGAAAGCAGTTCCTGTTTGATTTCCACTGAGTAATCAAAGGTTGCTATTTTTTTTTTTAATTGAATATGCCACCAAGTAGTGTTATCACCATTTTATATACTCAAACAACCAAACAACAACAAAAAGCTATGGATGCAAAGGTGTCAGGGTCATGTCTAAAGGCATCCTGCTGGAAAAAGAGCTGGGTACCAGATGCCGAGACCCGGATTCAGCCCATCCGTCCTGACTAAGCACCTATTCAGAGATTGTGACTCACCACCCAGCACCTGAGTCTTTATATCCCAGCTTCAAGATGGAAATTAGTTGAGGGATGACAGACAATTAGTACAATTAGTACAATTGGTGATTGTACTAATCACCAATTCATAATCTGCTAACCCCTTCCTTTGTGGGAGAGAACCTGACATTTCTAAAATCCTTTTCTGCCTGAGAGCG
This sequence comes from Muntiacus reevesi, assembly GCF_963930625.1. Classification (NCBI taxonomy): domain Eukaryota; kingdom Metazoa; phylum Chordata; class Mammalia; order Artiodactyla; family Cervidae; genus Muntiacus; species Muntiacus reevesi. The sequence continues at coordinate 79,259,232 of NC_089260.1, read as the reverse complement.
AGCAGAGCTGCCCTTGCTCCTCTGGCCATGACCTACTGTGCTTTGAAAAGGAGATTTGGCAAGTGCAGCTGCAAACACATCTCCAATATCTCACATCTATGGAAAATTCCAACCAGGTTTTAGGCCCAGTCACATTACATTTTTCTGAGGATCAGTAATGATTTGCTGCCGGGGTCCAGCCTCGGCAGGATCCAGGGGATACCCTCAGGATGAACGGCGTCGGCGAGAGAGAGAGAGAGAGAGAGAGAGAAAGAGAGAGAGAGAGAGAGAGAGAGAGAGAGAGAGAGAGAGAGAGAGAGAGAGACGTGAGACTAGCATTGATAGGGCCAAGTCTGCGAGGGAGAGAGAGAGAGAGAGAGAGAGAGAGAGAGAGAGAATGACCAGACGCGGGTGCAGAGAGTCTGGAAGAGTCTGGCAATGCTTTATTTTTTACCATAGCTTTTATACCCTAAGTTTGTACATTTCTAAGGGGAAGATAGTTTAACATTACGTCAGCTTGTCCTTCACGAAACCAGGGTGTTTTCTGCATACTTCTTTGTTTATGAGGGTCTTGTACATTATCTTCTGGCCTTGGGGCCTATTGACATTTTATGACCTAGGTGAATGCAAAGCTGTTTTCCGTAATCTATTCTTTAATGAACACAAAGGTCAATCCTTTTGCAGAAGTTATCAGTTAAATTTATCTAAAAGGTTTACCACACAAAGACTCTGCAGCTCCAGTGAGGCAGCCCCTGTTTAGCATTCCTGGTTAAAATTAACAAATTTAAACTCTTATTTTTCTAAATCTTTAACTATAACCACTTTTAGAATAATATTTTTATGTTCTCTCATAGGGCTTCCTCACCCCCGAAGGGCTCTGTGCCTACTAAAGACTTTAGGTGATCAGGTTCTTTATGCTGTTTTATGATTAGGATATTATAAGCAATCATGCATATTAGTACCAAGGACCTAAACGCATTTGCCAAACAAACTAAAATACCAGCAAAGGAGTTTAAATTAAAACACTCCTTTCACCCTAAATAATCTCATAAAATACCACCACCTGGGAAACTTATTGATTAAAATTCTAAATTGATTCTTATTTGGGAAGAGATCGGGGAAGGCCCTCCTGCCTGTGTCAGAGAAATTAGGGAGTAGTCCATTGAGGCAGGCATCAGAAAGACAGATATCATCTTTAAGGTGAGAGCCGGGGGCAGCTTTCCAAAACCCCTGAAAACCTGATTCGCCTTGCCCGTCAGGTTTTCTCCCCTATGGCCTCTTTAGGGGTAGGGTCTCGTGTGTTGGCTCCCGGCAATTTGCTGAGGATCAGTAATGCTCTCCGTATGCTAGCTGACAAGGGCATGATCTCTGTGCTTATTATATTCCATTTGTCAGTTCCTCTCTGACACAGTTGCCCGCAGGATTCCTTAGGAATATTTGAGTTATTTAGGCACTATTTCAGGAGTTGCTCCTGCCTGTATCCTCTCATTTCTTAATCAACAATTCCCAATAAGTAATTCAGCTGAGGTAGGTTATGAGAGGCATTCTTCCCTACTCCATGTGAATCTACACCCTGGACATCTGAATCTTCATGCCCTGTAAGTTTCAGATATGTGACATCTCATCCTCCCCATCATCACTATTTTCAGGAGTCAGGACCACAACGGTGACTGGCAAGTTCATCAACCTTTCCATTTCTTTCCCTCTTGATTGTTTCAGAGTGATTGGCGAGAGACTGTGCGTTTCGATTTTTTGAAAAGCTCAGTGGTCCAGAGACAATACTAGAATTCGGCCCTGGAGAAACACACATTCTGCTCATTGTTCTCTCTCTCTTATAGAACAGAAAAGAGACTCACCCATCACACAGTTACGCAAGGTTTACCTGCGTGCACTGCTAAGGATTTGGATAAGACTGCTAATACTCCGTGTTTCCTACAGGAAGATACTTTGCATTCCATAAAATTAAATCCACACCATATGAGAAATTTAGTCTAACCTCTTATCTATTGATTCATGAGGTTTGGCTCACTGAGATTTCCCCCTCATTCTACGGTGAAAAAAGGGAATTGCTGGCCAAAGACATCATCAAATGTTTATGTTTCCAAGTTTGCCAGTTATCTTTAACTCTATTTGGGTTGCCTTTTGCTATGCAGAATTCTTTCATTTTTCTGAAGTCAAAGCAACTCTCTTTTTTCTTTATATCTCAATTTCACACTCCGCTTAGAGAAAGACTTCCTCATAACAAGATACAAATTCTCATCCTACAGGCCTCTAGGTATTTGTTTCTTACCATGGGACATTACTCAACATATGCTATACAGGCAGTTCTCACTCTGAACAGTTTGCTCATGCATGAATTTCAGTTCAGTTCAGTTCAGTTCAGTCGCTCAGTCATGTCCGATTCTTTGCAATCCCATGGACTGCAGCACGCCAGGCCTCCCTGTCCATCACCAACTCCCAGAGTCCACCCCAACCCATGTCCATCGAGTTGGTGATGCCATCCAACCATCTCATCCTCTGTCGTCCCCTTCTCCTCCTGCCCTCAGTCTTTCCCAGCATCAGGGTCTTTTCAAATGAGTCAGCTCTTCGCATGAGGTGGCCAAAGTATTGGCGTTTCAGCTTCAACATCAGTCCTTCCAAAGGACACCCAGGACTGATCTCCTTTAGGATGGACTGGTTGGATCTCCTTGCAGTCCAAGGGACTCTCAAGAGTCTTCTCCAACACCACAGTTCAAAAGCATCAGTTCTTCTGCACTCAACTTTCTTTACAGTCCAACTCTCACATCCATACATTACAGTTATTTAATTAAATAATGCCTATCCCACAACAGAACAAACAAATTTCAGATACCGGCATGTATTAACTGTGAGGAAGTGCCAAACTTCACAGCTGTTATCAAGTTCACAAACCACCACGGTGATGATAGATGTATATCACAATTAGAGAACAGTCAGGCCCCATCTTTCAAAGTCTCTGGGCTAATTTGGCCTTGGAGTACAGAATGAAACAGGGCAAAGGCTAACAGAGCTTTGCCAAGAGAACACACTGGTCAGAGCAAACACCCTCTTCAAACAACACAAGAGAACCCTCTACCCATGGACTTCACCAGATGGTCAATACCAAAATCAGACTGATTATATTCTTCACAGCCAAAGATGGAGAAGCTCTATACAGTCAGCAAAAACAAGACCAGCAGCTGACTCTGGCACAGATCATGAACTCCTTATTGCCAAGTTCAGACTGAAATTGGACAAAGTAGGAAAAACCACTAGACCATCCAGGTGTGACCTAAATAAAATCCCTTAGAATTATATAGTGGAAGTGACAAATAGATTCAAGGGATTCGATCTGATAGTGGCTGTAGAACTATGGATAGAGGTCTGTGACATTGCAGGGAAGGCAGTGATCAAGAACATCAACAAGAGAAAAACGCAAAAGGCAAAATGGCTGTCTAGGAAGGCCTTACAAACAGCTATGAAAAGAAGTGAAAGACAAAGGAGAAAAGGAAAGATATCCCCATTTGAATACAGAATTCCAAAGAATAGCAAGGAGAGATAAGAAAACCTTCCTCAGTGATCAATGCAAATAAATAGAGGAAAACAATAGAATGGGAAAGACTAGAGATCTCTTCAAGAAAATTAGAGATATCAAGGGAACTTTTCATGCAAAGATGTTATAAACAGTGACACATCCCAGAAAAGTCAAGTCAGAAGCACTTCTAGAATAGTGATGTGAGGAACTCTGTGGATCCTCTTCCCAATAAAAAACAAATGATCAAAGTATGGAAAACAATTTAAATATGTCTGGAAGCCATCCTAAGGTCATATAACAAATGGAGAAATACTTATTCAAGAAAATCTGCTAACTTTTAGAAGAACAGAGTCAGTGCCATCTGAACCATGCCTTGCCCCCTTCCTTTCCCAGGTATAGTGACAGGAGGTCTAATCTAGGCTTGGGAAGTTAAGAAGATGGAGTAAGTCTTTCATGACAGTCCAAGCCTAGGGTTATGGTATCTGCCAAGAGGAGCAGACCACCTATTTCTCATCCCTTCCTCTCCCAGCTTCATGTGGCTAAAGCTCTATTTCAGGCAAAAATGACTGAGAAGGTAGAGGCTCTCTTCCTCTACCTGGGCCTTGTTGTAGGACAAAAGTTCCACAGCAGCCATGACAGGCTGAGAATACTAGACCTTAAGCATCCTCGTCTTAGTACACGAGTATAGCTGAGGTTCCATGTTAGGAGGAGAAAGCCAAGATGACCATACAGTATCTTTGCCTAGAACTCTGCTCATAGAACATGGGTGTCTCTGCAAGAGAAACAGGGTGCTGTCCTCACCTTAAACTCTGAAGCAGTAGCAGGTACATTCTGCCCGGGAAGAAGAGGAAGCCTAAAAGCACAGAGCACTCCATACTTCTCCTTAAGAGGACTCATCTTATATTGAATGGAGTGTGGAGAAGTTCAAGCCTAAGGACACTGGAATCACCAGTGGTGATTTTGGTGATAAGTAAATTAGTTGGGGCTTATAGCTCTGTAACAGCAATACGAGAAAAGGCAGAACAGCTAGAAGGTTAGTAGAAATAACTGAGGAAAGAAGTAGCAGGGTCCTCCTGGGGGTGGCGGAAGCCTTAAAATGTGACCTCAAAGACAACTCCTACAGAAGTTGTAGAAGCACTGGAATCAGATTGTTTCTGTTCAAGCAGAATCAGATCAGACTTCAGAGTAATTTATTTACCAGGGTGTTGTCAAAACAATAGAGCAATCAGCTAGAAATTAGCATAGGCTAACTGTGGCATCTGATACCAATGCAGATATGCCATCTGCAACTAAAGCAGTATCCTCAAAGGGAGTTCACTGAAAGAGATAATCAAAGAGGACAGAGATAAAACCATTTTAACCCAGTGGGGTAGGAGGAGTCATACTCAAGCCTGCACTCTCTAAGCTCAACATTAAGGGTTGCACATTTGGGGAAAAACTAATTTCACTCAGCTAAAACAAGCAACTAACTAGAAAATAAATGCCAACAAACAAGTAGACTAGTTAACAATGATAGCCCTAGAAATAGGGAGTTAGTATCAGAACTGCTACAATGTATTATCAAATATCCAGTTTGGAACTAAAAAAGTACCAACTATGAGAAAGGCAAATAAACAAGAAAGCATAGTTTCAGGATTTAAAAGAACAGGCAAAGGAAACTGCATTTTAGAGAGCCCAAATGTACTTTGAGGAGAGAAACTCTAAAGTAGCTATTACAAATACCTTCAAAGAACTAAAGAAAGTCACACTTACAGAATTAAAGGAAGATATGATGATAATGTCTCATCTATTAGAAAAGATCAATGAAAAATAGAAATGATAAGTTGAACCAAAAGGAAATTCTGGAGTTCAAAAAGCCCAATAACCAAACAAAAATTCTGCTTCAGGGGTCAACAGGAAATGGGAGTTAGGAGAAGAATAAACCAGTAAACACGAAGACAGGCTGATAGAGATCACAGAATCTGAGAGCAGAAAAAAAATAAGAATGAGGAACAATGAAGAGAGCCTTGGAGAAATGTAGGACACTATTGAGCATACTAACGTACGGATCCATTCTTCATGGATTCTGCATTTGCAAATTTGACGACTTGCAAAATGTGTTTGTAACCCCCCAAACGGACACTCAGCGCAAGTTCACAGTCATTTACAAACTTATATAAAAAGTAATGAATCATCTGAGTCACCCAAAACATGTTCTAACTGAGGTCAAATCAGGCAACACACTGCCCTGTCATTTCAGCTCTCACACGGAACAAGTTTCTTTTCTGACGTATACTTAGTGTCAAGTTTTTCATGTTCTCGTGCTTTTTTTTGTGATTTTGCTATTTTAAATGGCCTCAAGTGTAGTGAAGTGCTGTCTACAAGCACAAGACGGCTGTGATGTGCTTCTTAGGAAAAAATGTGTGTTAGATAAGCTTCATTCAAGCATGACTTATAGTGCTGCTCACTATGAGTTCAATGTAACAAATCAACAATACTTTACGTTCAGGAAAAAGAAGAGGGGATTTGTTTTGTATGTGACACTGCTCCATAAAGTGCTAAGGTAATATCCATAGTATGTGATGAAGCTACGGAAAGGTAGAGTTTTACAGATAAACTTTTCAGATAACTTGTAGATTTGTGAGTTGATGAACAATTTTTTAAAAATGCAGTGTACAGATTGCTTTGAGGCTGAATTCCAAAGAATTTTATGGTCAAACAGTTAATGAAAACACGACCAATTCCTTACACAGTCTTCTAAAAAACAGAAGAGGACAGAATACTTCTCAACTCATTCTATTATTTCAATTTACCCTGATGCCAAAACTGGACAAACACAAGAAATACCCATACATAATTTGAGATAATGTGGGTGTGGGATTTGATCTATTCTCAAGAATGAGGACTATTTCTGGCTTAGAAGTGAACCACAGTTCTGATGATAATAATTCATATTAGTATGTGTCTGTGTTGTAGTGCTCAATTGTTTAATCTTCAGTCTTAAATATTGTTTCATGGCTGCAATTCCATCAAACAATATGTATATAATAAATTACCTGCCCCCCAATAGAGAAGAAAATCTTAAACAGCTGCAGTGATTATTATCAGAAACTTTATATACAGCCATAACATCAAACAGGGCTGCTGGTGTTTAGTCGTTCAATCATGTCCTACTCTTTGTGCCCTGAAGGACCGCAGAATGCTTCCCTGCTCTTCACTATCGCCCAGAGTCTGCTCAGACTCCTTGAACTGGTGACGCCGTTCAACTGTCTCATCCTCTCTGGTCTCCTACTCCTCCGGTACTCAGTCCTTCTCAGCATCAGGGTCTTTCCCAAAGAGCTGGATAGCTCAAACAGTGATACATATATAATTTATCATGTGATCAGATGATAATAGTCTTCTTCAGCCAAAGCTGATAAATCACAAAAACGAAGCACTGAAACCTGATGCCAAAATAATTTTCTCTTCCTGTGTTAAACAATACAGAGACTGAGCAAACTTCCTCTGACTATGTTAAACAATACTGAGAATAAGCAAAGTAAAATTAGGTTTTTGCTCCAGGGAATACTCCCTCCTAGAAGAGAAGGCTGAGCAAATAAGAGCAGTTGACTTGTGGAGACGAGACTTACTTGTCACACCGCACTTCAAAACCCTCACTTCCCTGTACGTGCCAACCCAAAGCAGTTACAGCATAAACTCTGCCCGGTCCCAGCTGGTTCCCTCTCTTGCAAGATTCACCTGAAAATTACTCTCTAAAATTCTAAAACCATGCAACTATTCCCCACCTCCCCGGTTTTCCCCTTCAGAGATGTTACCAAGAGTGTGACAGCTATAGTGTATTTTCCCTTATTGCAATATGTCAAATAAATTTAGCTTTACTGGATTCAGGATTTTCTGTTGATCTTTAGGGGCTGTTTGTTGGCACACCCCTTAAGATTTTTATATTCTATTGGACAGTGAGTTTTTAAAGACAGGCTCTTATACTCTACTCTCCAAGTATATGTCAGAAAGTACCTCCCAAAAGAATGACTGCATTCACCAGGCAGTTAAGAGAAACCTATGAAACTGAAACACTGCCTTTTATTTTAAAAATAACTATAGTGGAAGAACAAATGCACTACAGTCTCATGCTTTAGAGACTAAAAATAATAGTATGTTTTTCATTGCTTTCTAATTAGTGTAGAAATTATCTAAAATGGAAAAATGAAACTCAGAGGATCATATCAGCCTAGAGAAGCAGTAAAATTTGCCACATTTTATAAAGACAGCATTTTAAAGAGAAAAACAGAGGAACATGTAGAAGGGCTTTGAACTAAATCATTCATAATATGATAAGTAATCTACTCCTAAAAGAGGTTTAAAGGTATTTGACAGTATGGGAATGTACTTATTTATTCAATAAATATGTTTAAAAAAATTTTTTTTTAATAAATATGTTTTAATAACTACTATAGGTTGAGTCAAGTTTTTGGAACTGGTGCATAATGGTTAACAAAGCGAATGTTCTCTAAATACATGGGACTTGTATTCTAGTTGTAAGAAGGCAAATCTTTCAGAAGTTAATGCATACATAAATATAGAATTAACCACTTGCGGGAGGAAATACAAAAGTGAAATTTCAAGTATCTTAGATAATGGAAATAATAGATGACAGGAATGAGATATGTTTCATCGATCTTAAATAAAACAACACACTCGATCTGAGGAGGAAGGACTGAGACCATGTGAAACTCAGCGCTCCACGGGGCCACAGAGAGCTGGACAAAACTGAGCCCACGACGCACAGGAGACACAGCTCAGCGCCCGAAGCTCTGTTTCCACACGGCGTCTCCAGAAGCGTCAGACAGAGTGACTCTGAGAGAAGCTGCAGCTGGGACTGGTTATGGAACCCTAACAGAGACCAGCTACTGCAGGAGACAGCATTCTAACTCACTGACTGCACTGGGCATTTTCAGTAAACACACATCACAATGCTTACCTAGAATGTACAGGACATAACCTGGTCTGCATTAATACATTTAGGTATCTAAACTCCAAAAGAACACACAAGTGGGATAAAAATCACTTAAGCATGAAACATACACACTTACCCAATCATAATTCAGTACTAAATAAAGAGTTTGAGTTGTCTCAAGGCCCTCTGTGCTGAACTAATTCTTAGAAATGCACATTTTCCCAAGTCTGAGTCAGGAAGAAATACAAAATAGGAACAGGCCAATTGCCAGTAATGAAACAGAACAGATAATTTAAAAACTGCACCCAAAACAAAATGCCAAGACTAGATAGCTTTTACAGGTGAATTCTACCAAACAGAGAAAAGTTGTCATCTATACTTTTCAAGTAGACTCAAACACTGTTAGCCCACAGGCCATACTTTGAGCAACAAGTGTGTAGGGACTATAGCGATAGCTATGTATAAGCCAGTGTCAGTCTCCAAGGAATTTCAATAGCAATCAGCAGGAAATGATTGAGCAGGTCCGCAAATCATTGTCGATTCTTCCTGCAGAGGTCTTAATCTTCACTGGGAAAATGCAGATGCCCAGAGTCTCTGTCCTGGTCTAAGTAGGGCAGACCAGAGGAAACAGGCTTTACGTAGCGCAAGCTCAACCACCATAAACGCTGCGGATGAGGTCGGCAAGAGTCGGCTTTTTCTGTTTGTTTTCGTTTTATTCATCTATATATGCACAGTCTCTGAAACAGAACCTTCCTTTAATAAGAGTTCAATAAGTGTTTGTTGAATTAGATTGGAAGTAAATGAAATCTTTCTGGTCTTATTTTCTAGTTCACCTTAAATATTAAGACTTCTAGTGACATATGGGCTGATTCTCAAAGAGTGTATTTGCTGGAATTATGCTTTCAGATTCTTGCTGTTCATACAGATAAGAAATGTCTCAATATCTTTACTAACTTGAATTCAGCAGCTTACTCTTACTGGGTTTCTGACATCAGAAATACCTAACTTGACTACTTTTCAAAATCATAACATGGATAAATCTAAAGAGCTTTTCTATTTAGTATATCATGATCATAAAATTCTTGTTGGAAAGATTATTTATTAACAATCCAGCAGCACTCGGTAACCACATTAACACGTCTTAATAAAAAGTATAATTAAATAACATTTTAATGATGCTAGTATCTCCTTAGAATTATTAATGTGATAGAAAACTCAGTGCCCTGAGTTTATCATGGAAGCCTAGATTAAAAGCCTAGCTGTCTCATTCTTCAGCAGTGTAGACCCTCTGTAAAATAAGAAACAAACATTATATATATGCATATATATTGGTCAGGGCCCCAGTGTCTGACACAGATCTCTTGGACTTGTAGAGAGAGATACTATCATTACTCTTTGACCCAAGTTCCTGACACAAAGCTCTTGAGACTTTCGTTAATTTACTGAGTGATGGGACCATCTGACACAGAGCTCCTAAGTCCTCTGTGATTTCCTAGGTGATAGGAATATCTTTCTGTTCTCTTGGATGGAGGATGGTCACCAGAAAGAGCAAGCTGGGAGCAGAACTTTGGGACTTTTGGTCCCATCTCCTATTCTCCAGGAGGGGAAAAGGTTGGAAGTGCAGTTTGTGATCATGCTAACATTAGGAATCCTCCATAAAAACCCTAAAAGTACTGGGTTCAGAGTATTTCCCCGTTAGTGAACACACCTACGTGCGTGGAGGACAGCGCATTTCAATTATAAAAGGTAGACTCTTGCACTCAAGACCTTTCCAGACCTCATCCTACGTATGTCTTCATCCAGCTTTTCATTTGTAACCTTTATAAAATATAAAATCAGTGAACTGTTTTCCTGAGCTCTATGAGCTGCTCGATCAAATTACTGAATCCAGGGAGGGTACTGTGGGAACCTCCAATTTGCAGCCAAGTTGGTCAGAAATTTTAGGCAACCCGAGGATTATACTAGTGATTAGTATCTGAAGTTAGGGGTTGGGGGAGGGGCAGTCTCACAACCCTTAACCAGCAGCCTCTATGCTACCGCTGGTTAGTGTCAGAACTGAATAAAGGATATCAAGCTGGTGTTGGAGATTCAGCGTGGGAAAAATCCCAGACATCTGGTGTCAGAAATCTTATGAACGAGTTGGCCTCTGCTGCTGTTGTTGCTATTTAGTCGCTAAGTCATGTTGAACTGTTTAGAGATACCACCAGGTTCCTCTGCCCATGGGATTTTTCAGGCAAGTACACTGGATTGTGCTGTCATTTCCTTCTTCAGGAGATCTTCCCGACCCAGGGACTGAACCTTCAGCTCCTGCCGTGTCTCCTGCATTATCAGTGGGTTCTTCACTGCTGGGCCACCAAGGAAGCGCTCAACACCCACATATCAAGTGGAAATCACAGCTCACTTGAGACTCTCATGTCAAGCAAAAATAATCACAAAAGTCATTCTAAAAGTCAACAGATGTGAAGAGTATACCAAACTCAGGGGGGTGGCACAGGAGTCAAAGCTTTTTTTTTTTTTTTTTAGCTTGCAAAGCACTTTAACATTCGTTATCCTGTTTGAATTACCCTAAGAGCATTTTCTAGTGCCAGTGTAAGGGAAGGAACAATATGAACAACCCTCTTTATTTGTGAATATACACATACAAGCATACCTCATTTGACTGTGCTTAGTTTATCAAGCTTCACATACATTGTGGTTTTCACATATTGAAGGTTTGTGGCAAGACTGCGTTGTCAAATGATGGTTAGCATTTTTTAGCAATAAAGTATTTTCAACTGAGGTATGTACTTTTTTAGACATAATGCTGTTGCACACTAGACTACAGTATAGTGTAAGCATAACTTTTTTGTGCACTCAAGAGACCAAAAAAATTCATGTGACTCACTTTATCATATTTGCTTTACTGCAGTGGTCTGGAACTGAACCTACAGAATCTCTGAGGTATGCCTATATATAAATACACTGAAGCCCTAAAATCCTAAGGCTAAGGGCAGAGGACTTCTCTTTGAGAATTATAGCATTTTGGTGTTTTGAAACATGTGAGCAATGCCTTGTAATTAATTTTCCCACCATCATTATTTTATGTTTAAAAGCTTTAATGTGTGCCCAGATTTCTAAGGTCAATAAACAAATAATATATTCTAAAAAGAAATGGCCCTGAGACAAAAACTGCTTGCCAGTTTGTTTTCTATCATTGATATCTATTGACAAATATGCCAATGGTTGTGCTAATCAATGTCATTTCAAATTTGTATCCTTCCATTCTCAAACACAGACTTGAGTAGACGTTTTATTCATATAAATGGAATCTTTTCAAGTACTTTTAAACTTGAAATCATAGGACTTATAATAGTGAGAAATCTACAGTTTAATTAATTACAACACAATTCATTGAAAACTTTTTTTGAGAAACTCAATTTTTTGAAATGTTAGTGTGAGAATCATATAAATCAAGCTCCCCTCTCCTGTAGAATTTTGGCCTGGAGTTTTTAATAATTATTTCAGGAAATATGATAATGAGAGAAAGTATAAACACATTTCACAGAACTTCTTATATATATGACATTATAGTATATCAAACTAAGAAAACGATTCTGCAACAATAAGCAAGAGTCTTATGACTTGAGATATGCTTACAGATCATTTCCGATCAAGTATGTAATATTTAGTATTTTGATAACAAGAATGGTATAAGACCATCTCTGTTCCTCTCTTAAAATGGAAAATAAAATATTATACATGTCTCCTTCTTATTTCTGTATAATGCTTCCCCCGCATGCATTGCGGAGCCAAAACCTGACATGAAAGTTTATGACAGAGTGAGATTGTAAAAATGTATTTTTTATCTGAGACGATTTTGCAATAAAAGCACATTTCAGTCCTTTAAAATAACAGTCGACAAGATTTACTGTATCAAATGTAAGTGTCACACCTCAGTCAGTGGTTAAGATTTCAAACAAACCCCAGCCGCTAAGCTGAAATTGGCTTTTAAAATCTTTAAGTTAGTTTGTTCCCAGATGAACATTTTTTTTTAAACATGAAAAACCACACTTATCATACAGCTTGCAAATTCTCTGGTTTCCATTTACCCATTTTATTATCTTTTTATTACTGACAGAGACAGGAGCCAAGTCCAGAAACCAAAAGTAAGTAGACAATATTGTGAATATTAATGCAAGGTGGCAGCTCTTATTTTTCACCATCCCATCCTATTTTTCCTTGGAACCAATTTGTACAAAATGTATTTAAAAATCAGAAAGTTAAAGACAACCAATTTTCAACTCATTGACCTACAAATTTGTCTTTGATTGCAGGGGACTTCTGTTGTAGCAGGGAGATTAGGAGTGGGTGCTTGAAAGTTCAGGTCCCTTGGGGAGGGTGTAATCACTGCTGACAATGCACCCGAGCCGTTTTATGTCTGGGGTAGAAATTGGAGGACATCTAGCCAGTTTATGAGTCCCAAGAGAGGGGGCAACGGATGTCCATAACCGTAACACCTCACTCTGTGGGGAGCCTGTCTAGTTCTTGGCAAGAATTTTAAGCTTCATTTTTCCTGGATAGCGTTCCCTTCTCTCTTTTTCTTTCACTCTCTTGTCTAACTAAATAAAAGTAGACCTAAAAGTACATTCATACACACACACACACACACACACACACACACACACAGAAAAGAAAATTAAATGAAGAAAATCTCAACAAATTCGACCTTAGATTTGTTTCAGCTATTATGAACACTCAGACTTAGCACCCACTTTCTTTGCAAGTTTATCCCTAATAATGACCAATATTTGTGTACTGCCCTTAGGATTACCAAAGGCATTCACAAATGTAACATCTGCACAATTAAAAGTTTCTGCAGCAGGAATATAGCTCCATCACGCAGATTGCAAATTTTAGTCTTGAAGATGGTTTTTTTGAAACAAAGTCCCTGAGATAGAAATTAAATCTACTTTTCCAGAATTCAAAGTCCAATGATCTTTTCTGTATACTAAATTGATATTTTCAACTTTGAAATGTTTATTAATTGTTTTAATATTGTATATAAAGAATAAATTAAAATTAGACTTCCTACATTCAGCATACTCAAAAAGGTAAACCTATACAGAGTATCCAAGGAGTAAAAATACCAAAACACACAGTGTAAAATCAGATAGAAGGTGGATGCCAAGGGTCCTCTGGTTCCCTTTCCTTTAAGAGTCCGACCAGCGAAACGTGAAGGGCTGGGACGCAGGGGAGGCGGCAAGCAGGAGACACTGCGCCCTCTGGTCCTGTCACTTGTGTGCTCCCTTGGGAAAATGTGGGACTCACTGAGTATGATTATTTCCAATAAACCCAAAGTGAAGACTACCCAAGTGCCCGTGAGTAGAAGGATGGATTAACAGATTGTGATTTACACAAACAAGAAGAAAACACAAGCAATGAAAAAGAATCATCTTCACTTCACCCAACAGTGAGGCTTTCTTAAATACGCTAATCAGCCACAAAAAAAAAAAAAAAAAAAAAAAAAGAGCCAGACACCAAAGAATACACACTATATTACCAAATTTATATAAAATGCAATGCAGTCAAACTAGTCTCTAGGTTAAAGGAGGCGAGGAGCTGCTGAAAGGAACTAGTGCAGGGGGTATGGAGGGCTCCGCCTTCATCTGCATGATGGGTGCACAGTTGTGCTTTATTTGTCACAGTCTTTGAAATGAAACATTCATGATATTTGTACTTTCCTCTACATAGAATACACCTCAATAAAACTTGCAAAGGAAGGACATAGTTGGACCTTAAGACTGCATCTGTACCACCATGGATCTCTTGGATTAACTAACTTGTAGGCTTTTTCAGGCTGAAGAACTTTGGAAAAGTGTGGGCTTTGGATCCATTTGCCTGAGTTACAAATCTCCACTGCACTGTGACACTCACTGGCAATGTGTTCTAAGGGAAGTCCCCTAAACCCTCGGTTTCTCCAGTAAAGTTTTTATGGATTTGTGCCCCTCAACTCCCCAGTAGGGACAAACAGCATAAACAGGACAAAAACATAAATGTAAACCATATAAACTGAGAGACTGCAAACAAACTGATGGTATCATTCTTCCTCAACCCTTAAATATCTTTGAGTTAGTGCTATCACTAGCAAAAAAAAAAAAAAAAAAAAAAGAAAGAAAAGAAAAAAAATCAAATTCTGTATTAGGAAGGTCTGGTAATAATTCAGTACGGCCAGCAACTCTCCACAGTTTAGTGCCTTCACACAACAGATGTTATTTCTGACACTTGAATGGCCAGGTGGGGTTTCCTCATTTAACGGCCTTCAGAAATCCTGTCCTCGGCTCAGTCTTTGGGATCCTCTCACTGTGTATTTGGAGAAAAGAGACCTTAGGAAAGGTGCATCTGTCCTTAACTGCTTTGGCCCTGAAGATGTGTGTGTTGCTCTCATTTACATTCATTTTAGGGGGAAGCAGCCACAGGGCCCCATCTCTCTGCAAACAAGCTCAGGAAAGTATGACTTTTCATTATCAGTCCATTAGCCACATCTGCCACATTGTCCTTATGTTCTCCTACACAAACTACAGGTAATTTCTGAGGCTCTATCAGTTAGGCATTTCACAACAAAGTCATAGAAATCCCAGGATCATTTGATCTACAAACGCATGTAACTTTGTGAAATATATATTCCAACTGGTTGACTTTAAACTCAATCTAAATACCAATGGATCTACTCACATTTCTGAGAGACAGCTTACATTCATTAACAAATGTTAGTTAGCCTGAGTCTCAACACCAAGGTGTCAGATCAGATCAATCTAAATTGAACACACTTTACTTTTTTGATCTTCAAGGTGAGAGATATCTTGGTGTTGTAGAAAGTACCCAGCACTGGTAACTGGGGTCATGATCCACCTTCTAAATTTATAATCAAATGTCAATATAATCAAAACTAGAGGGAATTCTTATATAGGACTTTTAAAAAATCTTCATAAACTTAAACCCACTGTAAATATTGTTCTCTAAAACTTTGGAAATGGAAGTTTTACTTTTACAATAGAAGGCTTATATAAGATACAGGACTTATTCCAAATCACAAACTTGGAACCAAAACTTGAGGCTCTATATTACCAGTCTAATATATATTTTCTTTCTTAGCAAAGCAGGAAAATGTCAAAAGGAAAAATGTAATAATGGTTGCATGTAGGAGACACTAATGATCAAGTTTAAGAAAAAATTTGATAAATCTGATAAGACTGTTTTACTGCCGAAATTCTCCCTGCTCCTTGATAGTTGACCCAAGTAGTACCAGGAACTGCAATTATATCAATAATCATCATAAACTGTATCTATTTCTCACTCTTCAATCATTTTTTGTACTTGCAGGCTTAGGATTGCAAAACATAAGGCAAAAGGTATCACTTTGAAGAGTTTTCATCATTATAACCTTTTGGTCCCAGGAAGTGGTTATTTCATTTTAATAGTCCTCTTTCTATATATATAGGTGTCTTATGCCTGAAATGAATTTTCAAGACTGTCTTTATGTGAAGTATTTGGCAATCCAAAAACTACTGTTTCTGAAAATATGTATAGACCAGGAATGAAGTGTTCCATTTTTACAATGAGATGCAGATTTCCCATTAAAAAGTAAAGCTTTCATCTCCAATGCTATCAAGGACAGTATTTGAGTTTTGGTGAATTAATTTAAGAGGCTATAGAAGTCCTATAAAAGAATTTTTGCTAGTCTATTTATTACTTACTGTTGATTATAAATTTGAACATTACTATTAGTGTCCAGCTTGTGACTTTGAACAGTAGCAGATAAATATTGCTAACTGGTATTTAATCATTTTCAGTAACACTCTTTTCAATTAAACTTAATCTCATACACGTTTATACAATTTTACAATTTAATTATACAATTATCTCATACTATTTGTACAATTTGAGGGATCAATTATCAAAATGCATTGATACTATTTTTTTACTTGTCTCTATCTCAATCACCCTGTTTACTGTTTTAAGTGCCCTTTCTTCCTTAAAGCAAAACAGGACAAAAATAAAAAAAAAGAAAGAAAGATAGATACAGGAGAAAATGTGGAGGTTATTTCAGGGCTGAAGTAAGATATGAAGAATTGTTCTAATCTTTCCTCCAGCTTTTAACAGTGTTTCAAACTCTATCAAGTAAGAATAGATGACTGTTACGCGATGTAGGGCATTGTGGGCCTGGGGTCTTCAATATTTCTCTAAGTTTGTAGATTTCATGGTCACAAGTAAGCACAAGTAGTTAATAAGTTCTATGCACCATCTTCGCTAACCCTACATACCTATGAACCGGCACAATGCCTAGTACATAATACTTGATTAAAAATTAATGAAGTATGGTTGGCAGCAGTTCCTCTATCTCTTGGCCAATCCTACTTGTACATTCTTCTCTCAATATTATAGGTAAGCCAAATAAACAATCACCCTGAAAGCTCCTCAAATGGCTAAGAAAACTTCTGTCCCAAACTATACTGTCATCTGAAATTCCACTTTTGAGTTTCATTCATTTAGCTAAAAATGTCGGTCTTGTTAAAATGCAAAACAAATGCAGCAACACAGAGTCAATCACACTTGAATCCCTTTTAAATTATTTAAACTCATGACAGATGAATATCAGATTTGTTTTTCCCTAGTGCAGTCTGGCCAGAGGAGGGAGTCATTCTGTGGTCATAGAAGTAGGATGAGAAAAACCCAAGTCAGTAAGATGAGTTTAGATGAGTCAACAAAGAAACTTATCTCACACTGTTGCCTATAGATGAAATAATACTAAGAGCATACATATTATCTGATTATTACCAGTACTCATACATAATGAAAGTGAGATCCACTGCTGTGAACTAGTTAAAAGCTAATCATTGTCAGAGTCAAGGTTAGTTTCTAAGAGACTTGACTTTTAGTTTTGTGCTCCTTCTTTCAACTTTGATTACTTCTTTATAAATGCGAATCCTACTTCAAAGTAACCTAAACCTTATAAAATATTTTGGAAATTCAAAAGAACCTTAAAAGGAGTATCAACAAATTTCCTGCCTCTGTAATTTTCTATAGTATACATAAATAACTACTTAGGCTCCTTAAGAGTGATTCGATTTTCCAAACATGTAAACTATGATTAATTAAGTGTGAAGGTTTATGATTGTGTAATTGGAATTTGGTTTAAAAATATTCTCCATCATTTTCATCAATACTAAATCAGCTAATTGAAATAATCATTGGGATCTACATCTATAGCAAAAAAGAAAAATCTGTATTGCTGCAAAAAAGAAAATATCTTTCCTCCTACTTCAAAAATGTATTCAATAAGGTAATTACTGCTAAATAAAAATTATACCATGTTCCATAATAGAGTGCTGAGGTCAACAGAGTCAAAATTAAGAATATCAGGCAATGCATTAGAGTTCTCGAGAGAAATGGGACCAATAGGGCATAAATATGTATATATGTGTGTTTATAACAATATATGTATATATTTATACACAAACACATTCATTACAGGGAATTAGCTCCCATGATTAGAGAGATGCAGAAGTCTCAGTATTTGCAGGGTGGTAAGTCAGAGCTGAAGACTCAAGCCTAAGTCCACAATTCTGAGAATCAGGAAAGCCAATGATGATGTTCCATTCTAAAAACTAGCAGGCTTGAGATCAGGAAGAGCTAATGTTTTAGTTCGAGTCTAAAGGCAGGAGCAAATTCAGTGTCCCAGTTCAAAGGACACAAGTTGGCAGAATTCCCTCTTCACAGGGGAAGGTCAGCTTTTCTGTTCTATTTAGGCATTCAGATGATTAAATGAGGCCCACTCACATTGGGGGGGGCATCTGGTTTACTCGATATGCCGATTTAAATTTTAATCTCATCCAAAAACACTCTTAGCAAATACTTGGTGTCTTAATCCACTTGGGCTGCTGTAACAAAATACTATAAATTGGACAATTTATAAATAACAGAACTTTCTCAGAGTTCTGAAAGTTGTACATCAAAAGATCAGAGTAATAACATGGTTGGCTGCTGACTTTTTCTGGGTTGTAGACTTCTTATTGCATCCTCACATAGCAGGAAAAACAAGGGATCTCTGTGGGGCCTCTTTTATAAGAAAACTCATCTCATTCATAAGGGTTCAACTCTTGACTCTTAAGTCACTTCCTTACACCCTTAACTCTTGATACTATCATTCTTGTGGGTTGCCATTTCCTCCTTAGGGGATCTTCCTGACCCAGGGATCAAACCTGTCCATCTTATGTCTCCTGCTCTGACAGGCGGGTTCTTTACCACTAGTGCCAGCTGGGGAGCCCCCTACGGTGCCTGGCATCTACATTAGTCAGGGAGCACTCTAAGGGAGCCCTCTGTGACATCCTAAAACAGTGGGGGCAGCAGGAACATTGTTCATAGTAGGGTGACTGAGTCAAAATTTTACGTAGTGAAATAGTCTACTGATAAATCCATTTTCATTTTGTGTTTTACTGCTCTGTACTCACAAAAACATATAAAAATGAGCTTCCCTACAGTCTCCAACCCTAACTCCCTTCTCTCCAGAAGCACAGTCAGCCCCACAGTTCTAGTTCTTAACTCTCCATGTGACAAGGTGCATAGTAGACAGGATCCTCTTCACACCTCTTTAAAGAAATCAGACCCAGGACCATGGACCACGATGCTGTCAGTTCTTACAACGGCTCTTTCTGTGTGGAGACTGGGGACACTCCAGGTCTTCCCTGGTAGCTCAGAGGGTAAAGCATCTGCCTGCAGTGCAAGAGACTGCGCTCCATCCCTGGGTCCGGAAGACCCCCTGGAGAAGGGAACGGCAACCCACTCCAGTGCTACTGCCTGGAGAATTCCATGGCGGGAGGAGCCTGGCAGGCTCCAAGAGAATCTAAGGAGAGAAAGACAAATGGTAGTGTACTACAGAGAGCTCATATTCTCTTGCTTATCTTTTTCAGGAATTTTGTGTTGTCAAATACAGTCATCATTAAAATTTAAATGATATAAACTTACTGTGAAACTAATTTTATTAACAACAATACTAACGGATATTCAAAACTCATCACTTCCTAATTATTATACTGCATTTTATTATAATCTGTGCTCTTTCTTGAGGTTATTTACATGTCTTAAATTTGTATGGTGGAAATAATAAAAAAAATCTGTTCCCAACTCTGCCTTCACTGACATCATGTTGGTAACATGAAACTGACCACCATGGGAGCAGTCCCACTACAGAAATTGGCAAACACTACACTGTGGCTTCAGTTTCACAGTGAGTCCATTACGAAGCTGGCATATCACTTGGCTGACAGAGTGAGTGCCAAGGTCTAACAAGGATGATCTGACCCTAGCTATTGTGAGCTCACTGAGGATGAAGCAGAGGACAGTGGTTACAAATTGAACATGGCACCCATGTATGGAAGGATTTCTAAACGTGCTGTGTCTATGGAGTGGATTCTAAATCATGATATTCTGGAATCCCCTCCACCTTCAAAGGGATCATTCCTGGTCTGATCAAAAAGTATTGGCAGGCATGACCTTTGCAAATGAGGACCAAGTCTCTCTTCACTTTTTCTGGTATAGAAAAAGCCTCCGATCTCGTCTACAAAATAATGGAAGGGTTTCCCACTATTAGATGACACTGTACATTTGCCCAACTAGGTGGTTTGTGTCTGGATCCAAAATAAATGGTATTTATATGAAAAATCTGATATTACTTGTACCCCTAGGATTGTGTAATGATTCATGTTTGTTATTGCATGGGGAAATGCCTTGTTAGTAAAAATTAAATGTGGCAGTAGGCATATCTCATAGGGACATTGATTATAAACTGCATTTATTACTAAGTTTCATATAGGCCAAATATTTGAAATATTCATATTGTCTTAGAAAAAACAGGTGTGATTAATGTTTTAAATGTTTGCATCTGATTCCAGAAACTATGTTGCAGAGTTATAATTCCCCCTCTATCTCTCAGATTTTGTGAGACTAAGAAATGATTATCCATGTGACATTGGAAGGAGAATTTATGAAGTTGGTAGAAAGGTCCTACAACCTTTCTCAAGACCCCCCAAATCATGCTACCTTAAAGATACTCTAAGGATGGCTCAGATATTACAGTTAGTCAAATGCAGCTAATGAGTTAGTAAAATTAGGATATTAATGTTACTGGGAATTGGTTGATCCTCACTGATTAGTGAGTTAGTCATGAGAAAAACTGCCCTATCCATTGTATCCCAGGGGCTAGCCAAGGAAAGAAAACCATTTTCCAAGCAAGAATAAAGGGAATTAAGTACAGAGAATTGGTTATACCAGTCATGGAAGAGCCATGAGACCAAATAAGGGATGTGTGCAATCCACAGATTATCACCAACAGAAGACTACTATTCTCTTAGGCTGGAGGTCAAAGGAAACAGGTGATATCACCAAGAGTCAAGACAGCATCTATGGTCACCTGGCTGACAGGCTTTTTAGGACCTGGAGTCAAAGAGTTGAAGACATTCCTGCCAGAGATGCCAGCAAGATCAAGATAGAGAAAAAGACTCTGGTTTCTCCCTTCCTCCTGCTCCTCAACTACATATCAAGGATTCTCATTAAATCTAATCATGTGAACAGTATGTAGCTTCTAGGGGTCAGCAGAGCAGGAAAGGGAGAGGGAATACATCTGAGGGGAAACAGGTACAGGAATAATAAATCTAGCAAATCCAAAATATGTATCTATATCTAGATGGATAGACAGATAAACACAGACTCCCCCCAACATCCATTAATGTTATGACAAGGTAAAGAAAAATAGGTTTTTTTTCCCCTTACCCAGGTATATTATCTAAAGGAGCACTTAATTAGTTACTGAATTAGAAGTTGGTACATTCACCTGCTATTTAGCGTCCTAAATGAGCACAAGATTGGCCAAATATCATGAGAGTCTATTACTGATCCAAGAGACTCTTTTTTTCCCATTATTCCAAAGCTCTCTATCTGTTCTCAAACTGTGAGAGGTACTATAAAACAGAAAATGAGACTGATCTGACAGTTAACCCACTCTTTTCACCTTGCCTTCTTTTAAATATGCTGAGAAAAGTAAAATGGTCAAAAGGAAAGGAGGAGGAGAGGCACAAGTATGCTCACAAACTAGGTGATGGATGGCTGACAGCTGACTCTTTCTCAAGTGCTTTTATTGTCCCACGTGCTTACCCCTGCATCCCAGGAGACAGCTTGATGTAACACGCCAGTATTAGTGTCACTTCCTTGCCATATCCTCTTTTCACCATCACAAAGATAAGAGTCCATCAGAAAATACATGTTTCCTAGGGTTACTTCTGTTTTACGCAGATCCTCTTTATGAAGCTATTCTTAGAGTCCTCTTCAGTATCATAAGCTTCAACTAAGAAAACTACCTTTCCTTCCTTTCTGAACATTGTTTCATGAGGAATGAGTCCTGTTACTTACAAAGATAGGCAGAGGTCTCTCAAAGCAGAAAAGTCATCTCTTTTGCTTGCTTTCCACGTGCCATCTAGGTACTACAGTTAAGAACTTCAAGCACACAAATTTGTTCTAGAGAACTGGCAACTCAAAAATACAAATAATCTTTATAGTATTCAAGTAACCCTTAAACTTTTTGAAAAATAACCTTGCTTTAAAAGTCAGAGTGCAAAAAAACTCAAAAGAGTTGGCACGTCCCTCCAAAAGATTCTCTAACGGTTTAGCAAAACTGAATTCACACTAAATCTGTTTATGAGTAAAAGACAAGGCAACTTTAAAACCAATCATAGATGACAATGTTTCTTTTCAATGTGTCTGCTTTGGAGCCATATTTCTGCTAAACACTCAAAAATTTCTTCTTGAGTATTTAGTGATATATTAGAACCAGAAATAAGGGATGTTAGTGCTAGAAGGCAGTCAACGGTCTGTAATTTAATTCACATATTCCTTCTGCACCAGACTCTGTAAGATCACTGAGTCAGCTTAAGAACTTTGAAGCTGTAGAGTCCAGGGCAGGCCATTACAGTATGCCGATATCACTGTCCTCCTGCTCTGACGTTCTCCACTGAGTGACAGGGGAAGGAGAAGGAAGCGCAGTCACCATCAACTGAGAGTGATGAGACTGGAATATTAAAATTCAGGCTTATCTGAGCTGACTGAATTGGCTGGCAGAATGTTCTCCAGTTAAAGGTGGGGAAAGGTTAATTCTGCACATGACACCACTACTGCATTTATACAAGTCTCCTAGGACAACTGTTTGCCTTGAATTGTTTTCTTCCTTTATTTCAGTCAGACAGTTGTGTTGACTGATTTTTCTTTTTGATGTATGAAATGACTGTTTGACTGAATTTACCATTTGATTTCTACTAACGCACTGTAAAAACAATAGTCAACTTAGACTGGCAGGTATGAAAAATTCTACCGCAGAACCAGACAGAAATATTGCGTTCTATAGGTACATATGTCATATGCCCTGGGTTTTGGAAAATTGTTCCAATTTCAACTATTTTGCCCCATGTTTCAAAAGAGTGGGGCCACTGATTTAATAGTAAAAATAAGATTTGTGAAGTTCATATAAAACTAATTTTGTGTGAACCTGAGAATCACATAATGGGATCAGAAAAGAACTATTATGAGAAATTTTACTGTTTCTTACTTATCAAGAGGTGTTTCTATGTCAAACTTTTCAGTCTTCTTCTAGAAGATGTTTAGGAACAAAAGGTTTGAATATATTCATAGCAAATCCTTATTTATAGTTTTGTTTTCCCAACAATTATAGTTACTAAGATAGGACATGGAAAATGGCCTATCTCATGATTCTAAGCTCCTATTGAACATTTGGGAATTGGTAACATGAGTAGGAAAGTGAAGCAACTTTTGACATTGTTACTGAGTAATGCTGATTTTATAATGAGTGCTTCCTTACATATCTGACTAATTTATCATGGTGCAGATGGCTGATTCCCATGCTTAGAAATGACAAAGGTCTTAAGAAATTCTCCATATTCCATTCATCAATCTGTGTTCTTCTTCAAAGCAAAATTAATCCCTTGACTATTAACATATTAGCTTAATTATAATTTTTAATTTTAAAATTAACTGTGAGAATCGGAATTTCTGGTAGGAAAAAGTGATGGAAGATGGGACAAAATAAAATAAATCAAAGAATTCATAGAAAGCTAAAACAGAATTTTTCAATAGTAGGTAAGGACTTCTGCTTCCAACTATATCAGTTTACCTTAGGAAACCATACTAGAAAGGTCAGATAAATCATAAGCAACATTTGACTGTGAGCATTATAAAGCTAATGAGGTAGCCATGACATAGAAAAATAAAATAGAAAAGAAACTCATAGAAGTAAGAACAGTATTCTGCACATGCTTTATCTAATCCAGTCATTTAGAAACTATTGATGAAAATCAAAAGCATGAGAAACCAAATATGGCTCCTAAGAGGCAGAAAAGCCAGTAGATCTTAGGACAATATTGGAGGACTGAGGAGAGAGCAGGGTTGGACTTTTAGAAATAACAAGGCAGCTAGAATTTTAAGGATCAAAATCCCAGAGATGGGAAAGATTCAGAGACTCGAGCTCAATTCAGCAACAGTGGTCCCTTGACGTTATCACATTTTCCACGTAGGTAGACAAGGCAAGATGTTAAGAAGTCAAACAAAAGCTAACTGAAGTCAAAGCAAAGACTCAGGAGTCTTGTAATGCTGAGGAGATAAAACTGAGGTTCAGAACCCACCAAAGAATAGTGGCCCGGTGGAAGGCTAATGATATGAATTAGGACACTGGAGGTTTCTATATGTATCTGTGTCCACGTGAATGTGTGTTAGGAAGGCTGATGAAACAGCTACCTTGATGGAAACATCTATAAAGAAGGAAAATGAGTATGAAGCTTGTGCAATGACTGAAGATCAATAAGCTGATCTTTCCTTCTGCTCCTTACCTGGGAATAGGAAATTCTCTCTTGAAAAAAGGACAGTTGACCGTTCAACAATACAAGACTTAGAGACACCGACTCCCTATGCAGTCAAAAATTCACATGTCACTTGATAGGCGGCCCTTCCTATCTATGGTTCTGCATCTGAGGATTCAACCAACCACGGATCATGCAGTGCTGCAGTTGTTGGGAAAAAATCCATATATAAGTGGATCTGTGCAATCTAAATCCAGGTTATTCAAAGGTCAACTGGAATGTCATTATGATTCTCTACAACTTGTCATATCCCAAGTCTGGTGTTCATCAAAGAACCACCAAGACTCCCAAGAAAAGGAGAATTAGAATAAAAAACAGAATCAGAATCATGGATGACCTAGATATTAAAGTTCAAATATATTTTGATAAATATTACCAAGTTCAGGAAAATAGATGACAAGGTAGAGAATTTAACTAGACAACTAGAAACTGATTAAAGTTGAACTGACAGAATTCAAAATTAAACTCAGTAGTGGGCCGAACACAGGTGAAGAAAGATAAATGAACTGGAAGACAGAGTAGCAGTAAAAATAGGAAGACTAAACGTGGAAAACAAAAAGGATAAAAAAGTACAGAAAAGAGCATTTGAAACATATGGGCCACAGTAAACATTTTCATCATATGTTTACATTGGAGTCCAAAGGGAAAAGAAGAGAGAGATTCGGGCGAGAACAATATTTAGAAATAATAGCTGAGAGTTCTCAAAAACTAAAAAGAATATATCAAGCCATAAATTCAACAAGCACTAAAAAACGCAACAAGAGTAAATATAAAGAAACCATATCTAACACCACCAGAGTACAATTTACAAATAGCAAAGAAAAACAGAACACCTTAGAAGTAACCAGAGGAAAAACAACAGTTGACCTTTCAACAATGCATGAGATTAAGATTACTGCTTACTTCTCAGCAAAAATGATTAATACTAGAAAATAATGGAAAGTGCTAAAGAAAATAACTGCTCACTGAGAATTCTAGAGGCAGAGAAAATGTTGTTTGGAAGACGAAATAAGGAAATCTGCAAACAAACAAAATTTAGAGAATATGTTCTCATCAGAACCAACTGAAAGGGAGACCCGCAGGCAGAAGGAAAATTATCATAGAGGAAAATAAGGACTTGACAAAGGAATTAAATAGAACAGAAAGGAAGCGTAAGTGAATAAATCTGAATAAAATCTAACTGCACATAAGAGTAATAATGAAATATATAAAAATTAGAATGCATTAAAACAAGAGGAAGAGGAAAAAGTAATAAAATAAATTTAAGGTCTCAGCACTGCTTGAGAAGCAGTAAAAGAGCTAATAAGTCACGGTGCATGTGTAACTGCTACCTATATAAGCATTGTGAGCTAATAAAGGGAAAATGGAGTTTGATGAATTTAAAAGGAAGAGCCAGAGGAGCATAAAAAGGAAGGACAAGCAGAAAACAAGGAGTAAAAGGTCTATAATAAGATACGTTAACTGTAAATAGTCACATTAAAGGGCAGAGATTTTTTGAAACAAACAAAAATCTTAATTCTATGCCCCTTACAAGACACC
Source organism: Muntiacus reevesi (assembly GCF_963930625.1). NCBI lineage: Eukaryota > Metazoa > Chordata > Mammalia > Artiodactyla > Cervidae > Muntiacus > Muntiacus reevesi. Next base: position 79,233,296 of record NC_089260.1, on the reverse strand, counting down.
ATAGTCAGACTGCAAGTTAAAGGATGCAAAACTTATGTCATAAAAACAATAAGCAAAACTGAAAAAAAAAATAATGGGAGATTTGAAAGCAAAAAGTATCACTGGAGATAAGACAGGATAATAACACCAACCATTACTTTACAAGGAACATGTCATAAAACTAAACTTCGAGGCAATATATGAAGGGAAATTCTGAAAACTAACTAGAAATAAAATCTAAATTACCTAGATCAATAATTCAGAACAACAACAAATCAGTAAACTACAGAAGATCTGAATACCATTGTTAAAGTCTTTGGCCTATACACCCCAAGGAAACCAGAATTGAAAGAGACATATGTACCCCAACATTCACTGCAGCACTATTTACAAAGCTAGACAAGGAAGCAACCTAGATGTCCACCAGCAGATGAATGGATAGGAAAGTTGTGCTATATGCACACAATGAAATATTACTCAGCTATAAAAAGGAATGCATCTGAGTCAGTTCTAATGAGGTGGATGAACCTGGAGCCTATTATACAGAGTGAAGTAAGCCAGAAATAGAAAGACAAATACTCTATATTAACGCATATAGAGAGAACTTAGAAAGATGGTACCAACAATCCTACATGCATGGCAGCAAAGATGACACAGATGTAAAGAACAGACTTTTGGACTCAGGGGGAAAAGATGAGAGTGGGATGATTTGAGAGAAGAGCATTGAAACATGTACATTACCATATGTAAAATAGATGACCTGTGCAAATTTGATGCATGAACCAGGGCACCTAAAGTCGGTGCTCTGAGAAAACCCAGAGGAATACAGTGGGGTGGGAAATGGGAGAGGAGGTTCAGAATTGGGGGGGACACATGTATACCTGTGGCCATTTCATGTTGACCTATGGCAAAAACCATCACAATATCCTTAATGTAACTATATCCAATTAAAATAAATAAATTGAAAAAATCTTTGGCCTACATTTGCATAAAACACTGCATTAACAAGAATGAAATGCACATTTACATACAAATTTTGAGGTGTACATGGCACATTTTTAAGTTGACTGAATGCTGGGTATAAAACAAGACTCAGAATAATCAAGAAATTTAAAAATGTATAACCAATATTTTATCAAATATTTGGACATTAAAAACACACTTCTGGATTTCCATGGTGGTCCAGTGACTAAGACTCCATACTCCCAATGCAGGGACCCTGAATCCCATCTCGAGTCAGGGAACTGGTTCCCACAAACAAAGAGTTTTCATGCCACAACTAAACGACCTTGCATGCTACAATGAAGACTGAAGATCCTGAAAGCCACAACTAAGACCAGGTGCAGCTGAATAAACAAATTAAATTAAAAAAAAAAAAACCAAAACATACTTCTGATAAATATGGATGTCAAAGATAAAGTCATAATAGGAATTAGAATTTTATTAATTGAATGATAATGAAACACTGACCTAGAGCCAGACATCCTGGAATATGAAATCAGGTGGGCCTTAGTAAGCATCACTACGAACAAGGCTAGTGGAGGTGATGGAATTCAAGTTGAGCTATTTCAAATCCTGAAAGATGATGCTGTAAAAGTGCTGCACTCAATATGTCAGCAAATTTGGAAAACTCAGCAGTGGCCACAGGACTGGAAAAGGTCAGTTTTCATTCCAATCCCAAAGAATGCTCAAACTACCGCACAATTGCACTCATCTCACACACTAGTAAAGTATTGCTCAAAGTTCTCCAAACCAGGCTTCAGCAATACCTGATCCGTGAACTTCCAGATGCTCAAGCTGGTTTGAGAAAAGGCAGAGGAGCCAGAGATCAAATTGCCAACATCCGCTGGATCATCGAAAAAGCAAGAGAGGTCCAGAAAAGCATCTATTTCTGCTTTATTGACTATGCCAAAGCCTTTGACTGTGTGGATCACAATAAACTGTGGAAAATTCTGAAGGAGATAGGAATACCAGACTACCTGACCTGCCTCTTGAGAAACCTGTATGCAGGTCAGGAAGCAACAGTTAGAATTGAACATGGAACAACAGACTGGTTCCAGAATTAGGAAAAGGAGTACGTCAAGGTTGTCTATTGTCACCCTGCTCATTTAACTTACATGCGGTGTACATCATGAGAAACGCTGGGCTGGAGAAAGCACAAGCTGGAATCAAGACGGCCTGGAGAAATATCAATAACCTCAGATATGCAGATGACACCACCCTTATGGCAGAAAGTGAAGAAGAACTAAAGAGCCTCTGGATAAAAGTGAAAGAGGAGAGTGAAAAAGTTGGCTTAAAGCTCAACATTCAGAAAACGAAGATCATGGCATCTGGTCCCATCACTTCATGGCAAATAGATGGGGAAACAGTGGAAACAGTGGCTGACTTTATTTTTCTGGGCTCCAAAATCACTGCAGGTGGTGACTGCAGCCATGAAATTAAAAGACACTTACTCCTTGGAAGGAAAGTTATGGCCAACCCAGGCAGCGTATTAAAAAGTAGAGACATTACTTTGGCCACAAAGGTCCGTCTAGTCAAGGTTATGGTTTTTCCAGTGGTCATGTATGGAAGTGAGAGTTGGACTATAAAGTTGAGCACCAAAGAATTGATGCTTTTGAACTGTGGTGTTGGAGAGGACTCTTGAGAGTCCCTTGGACTGCAAGGAGCTCCAACCAGTCCATCCTAAACGACACCAGTCCTGGGTGTTCATTGGAAGGACTGATGTTGAAGCTGAAACTCCAATACTTTGGCCACCTGATGTGAAGAATTGACTCATTTGAAAAGACCCTGATGCTGGGAAAGATTGAGGGCAGGAGGAGAAGGGGACGATGGAGGATGAGACAGTTGGATGGCATCACCAACACAACAGATATGGGTTGGGGTGGACTCTGGGACTTGGTGATGGACAGGGAGGCCTTGCATGCTGCAGTTCATGGGGTCGCAAAGAGTCAGATATGACTGAGCATCTGAACTGAACTGAATGAAAATATACTGTAGCAAAACCTGTGGGCTGCAGATAAAGCTGTGGTCACATAGACGCTTAAGTATTAGAATTATATAATATATGTAATCATATACGTGTGTGTGTGTTGTGTAAATGGAAAAAGAATAAAGCTTCCAAAAGATACCCTATTACCTTGAGGTAGACAACTACTGAACTATACCTAATAGTGGAGGCAGGGCAGACTTCAGAACTTCAGGAGACCAGCAGAAGGCAGCATTTGGAAACAGGAGTAGCTTCCAAATTAGGCAGTTTGAGAGCACAGTGAACGCCAATGTCAGAAGCAGTCTCCAGGAAAAAGCATTTAATGTATAAAGTGGTGGAGAAACTAAAATATATTTAAGATTTGACACTCTAATTCCTTTTAAGGATGATTTATGTTTCTAGGGAAAAAATAAGAAGTACTTGATGTAGAAGGTGAATAACTTTATAATTTCCAGGAGAATCTTGGTACCAGGATGACACAATGAAGAACTTGGGAGTCCCCTGACTAATCTAGCAGCGAGAAAATGAAAACAGAGATGAGAGAGAGAAATAGAAAGACATATTTGTGCAATTGGGCACTGCTGCACTTTAAAGTCTAGGTATGCACTCCAAATCATAAACAAATGCCACCATGTTCAGAGCTAACCCTGAGACAGTGATTAGTGTCTAAGAGATTAATTAGGGACAACTCTTGGCATCAACAACGTATGGAAGAAAAGGACATCAGATTGGGCAAAGGTAGAAGTAAAGTTGTGTTGCAGCCTCAGGAAACCTCAGGTGACCCTTTGGGGGAGAGTTCTTAAAATGAGATGACCCCTTCAGGGGGATGTCCCAATTCAGGAGGATGTCTTAACTTTTATATTCTTACACCTGTCATTGGATGAAGGGCATTGTACGAAGGGGTGATGTGACCCTGGGCTAAGTGGCTCCCTTTAGCTGAGATTGGCTGTCTGCAGCATTTCCAGGGCTGGGGCAAAAGCTCTAGAATCTGAAAATTGTTCAACTTTCCTTGTCTGGGTTGCCAAAGTAAAAAATACAGGCAGGGTGGAGAAGGAAATGGCAACCCACTCCAGTGTTCTTGCCTTGATTATCCCAGGGATGGGGGAGCCTGGTGGGCTGCTGTCTATAGGGTCGCACAGAGTCGGACATGACTGAAGCGACTTAGCAGCAGCAGCAGCAGCAGCCGCCGCCACCTGGAGCAGAAAAACACTTTCAACCCTGTATTGCACTGTATAGGGATGGTGATAGTTTATGTGTCACTTTGGCCAGGCCACAGTGCCCAATAACTTGCTCAGACTCCTGTATAGATGTTGCTGGAAAGATATTTCTAGATGTGATTGATATTTCCAATCCATTGACATTAAAGTAAAGCAAATAACCTTTAAAAAAAAAAAAAAAAAAAAAAAAAAAAAAATACAGGCAGGGTATATTACAAATAGTTCTTTAGCCTGGAGAAGAGGTCTTGAAGCTGTGAGCCACTCACTGGGAAGCAGCAGGACATGAAGGATTCTTGAACAGATCGGAAGCTACTGGAAGGCCTTTCAGGAGTTCAATCCCATAATAAATACTGTACCTTCAGTGTAACTTTGCCCTCTCTGCCAGTCTTCCTCAGTTCCCATGTGGGCCCTTTTGGACTTGAACTTGGTGTTCCCAGAACTTGAGCTGGAGACTTCCATGAAGTCTGCTTTCCATCTACTGGCTCAGCTTTCTTGCTCTCTCTGCTCCAGGCTAGTCTCTTCAAACTGCCTTTTCCATTTCTGGCAATAATACCCCTCTCTAGACCTAACTAATGCTTTTCTGGGGCAAAAGGAAGAGAATTAATAAGGGTAACTTTTATTTCTAGGAGGGAAGTTACCATATTCCTTCAGAGTATTCATCTCCTTGATTATTTAACTTTTACTCTAGATTACTCATGGGTATTTCTGCTCCCCTACATTCAACCCAAGGAGGTTTTAGAACACTGTCCTCTCTCAGCATCAAGTCTCTCTCCATCCTCCCTCTCTCTCTCTAAGACCCACCTTTATCCACACACTCACAGGCTTTCTGGACCTCCGAGGAAGATAAGCACTTCACAGAATCTCTGCTACAGGACCAAACATACTGAAATGACTTTTTATGAAGATATTGAAGCAACAGAAAAAGAATACATGAGGATTGTTTCTCCTGAGGGTTCAATTATTTAGAGGGCCTTTATCACACTTCGATTGATAAATCTAACCTTTCCTTTCTTGACTACAGTTGATCACACTGTGATGAAAACAAGGTAGAAAATGGAAAAATAATATTTGGATTTTAATGAAATAATAAAAATGCAGGGCCTATCTTTGACTTTTGCCAAGTGAGAAAAGAGTTCACATTTCGACTATGTGGTGGCAGGAGTCCCTTTTAAAACAGGGCCAGTCTGCATGATGCATTGAAAAATCAACCTTTTCAAATATAGCCATAACCCCTCAAGATTGTTTCATTTCTTGGGGCCAGGCAAACCAAACTTCGGGTTTGGTTTGAGTGGTGCCCTGTATACTAAAGTGATAAACATAATCTGGAAGCACAGCACAGGCTAAAAATATGGAGCTGGCAGCTTTTGATTGAAATTGAAATATTTTTCTGCTTTTAATTCACTGCATAAAATTTTATCTGTCCACATTCAATCAGGTAGGTCGTCCTAATGATCATGAGCTTCAACCCTGCTAACAACTAAGCCTGCACTGTTAAACTCTACTTTATCTGTTCCAGAAACCTCCTGGGTTTCTTTAATGCCTCTGTTATTACTTGCTTTGCATCATTCTGCGTTTCTTTAAAAACACAGCTGTGTGACCTCTGGAAGTTTTATTACTTCCTTGAGACTTGGTTGCCTCCTCTATGAATATCTGGGTATATATTTAGTATTGCTCAATAGAATTTTTTATGATAATGAAAATGTTTTGTATCTGTACTATCCAGTGCAGTATTCACTAGCCACATGTAGCTAATAAACATCTTTAAAATATGGCAAATCCAACTGAGAAACTGCAGTTTTAATTTTAAAATTTGTTTAAATACAAATAACCTCATGTAGGTAGCATCTACTGACAGTATAAATCTATGTAATATTTTAAGGATATTCTCCACTCTAAAACTCAACCATTCATTAGCTCAACCTAAATATTTTTGCCCTTTGACAAGCAGAAAATAATTTATGCCTCCCTTGAAATTATTTTTCAAGACCTCTGTCAGTTTGGGGACATCATATTCTTAAAATTGACTTTGCTTTGTGAAACTTTAATAATGTTGACGTTTCCTGCCCTTGGAAGCACCTCTGTTATTATGGGAAATGTTGTGGACGAACAAGGACCATTTCAAGAGACATGGGAAAAACTCCTTCTGGACTTAATTTCATGATGAGGATGCTCAGAATGTCAAAATGCTAAATTGTTTATAGTAAAAACCATACCTTTTTCACACTATTTTCTGCATGTAGCTGGAAAATGTTTAAAACATTTTAAAATAACTGCACATCTATTTCTGAAGCTGATTTGGCTGTTCAAGGCTTACTAGAACTTTATCCATCTCACTATTTCACTCAGTAAACAAATGCAGTTGTTACATATGTGTCTGTGTTCCCTTCTAGATTATGTGTTTATGAAGTTAGAAACTAGATTTATGTCACAGCCCTTATGTATAGCACAATATTCATTGCTAATTCAGATCGTATTTTAAGATGAGACAAAAGTTAACATTTTTAATGTAGTCACAAATATCTAGCAAACCAATCAGAAAATAAAAACAATTTTTTTAATTGGTCAAGAACAAAAAGAGAAATACTTCATGCAAAATCATATCTCTAATAACTACCACTGGAATTAGAACACACACATGCTAAAATTATTTTAAAATATCTTATCAAAGACTTTAAGGCTGTACCTAAAAAGATTATATCAGAAGTGAACATAATCATGTTGTCTGACCAGCGTGAATCACGCAAGGCATATTATATATAAAATAAACAATAAGAACCCACTGTATCGCACAGAGAACTTACTCAATACCTTGTAATAAACGGTAATGGAAAAGAATACACACACACACACACACACACACACAACTGAATTACTTACCTGTACAGCTGACATACAACACTGTAAATCAACGACACTTCAATTTTTTTAAATAAGTGTAAAAGGTCGTATAGCTTCATAAACTCACCTCTGGTACCCAAGGGACTACCTGAAACAACAGCAGCTACAACTTTCCTGGAGACAGGACATGGCCAGCAAACTGGGCTCTTACACTCGGTAATAGTCATACCTGTAAAAAAATATACAGGCTCATTAACACATAGGAATTCTTCATTTTTCTGGCAGTATTGGGCAATGAGGTATGCATATGAGAATTTTTTAAATGACAAATTTAAGAAGAGTATTTTAACCTTCACTCATTAATTTTTTCTAAAATTAAGAAATGTATTCATCAGTGTATTTAATGTTTCCTTGATGACTTGGGGTCATCAGTTCAATCAACGTTTGCATGAATAATACAAATGGAAGCAAGACAAGCACTCACACTGAAACTGAAGATGACATAATGTTCTATCAACTGGAATAACTGATGAAGGAGTAAGAAAAAAAAGACAAAAATGAAAACAAACCATGATCAAGAAACAGTCACGTTCTGACTTCTTCTATTTAGTTTCAAAAAGTGAATTGAAAGTGCTCCGTTGTGTCCGACTCTTTGTGACCCCATGGACTGTAGCCCACCAGGCTCCTCTGTCCATGGAATTCTCCAGGCCAGAATATTGGAATGGGTAGTCGTTCCCTTCTCCAGGGGATCTTTCCAACCCAGGGATCGAACCCAGGACTTCTGCATTGCAGGTGGATTCTTTCCTGTCTCAACCACCAGGGAAGCCATTTCAAAAAGAGACCACAACAGACATTTCTCCAAAGAAGACATACAGATGGCTAACAAACACATGAAAAGATGCTCAACATCACTCATCATCAGAGAAATGCAAATCAAAACCACAATGAGGTACCATTACACGCCAGTCAGGATGGCTGCTATCCAAAAGTCTACAAGCAATAAATGCTGGAGAGGGTGTGGAGAAAAGGGAACCCTCTTACACTGTTGGTGGGAATGCAAACTAGTACAGCCACTATGGAAAACAGTGTGGAGATTTCTTAAAAAACTGGAAATAGAACTGCCATATGACCCAGCAATACCACTTCTGGGCATACACACTGAGGAAACCAGATCTGAAAGAGACACGTGCACCCCAATGTTCATCGCAGCACTGTTTATAATAGCCAGGACATGGAAGCAACCTAGATGCCCATCAGCAGATGAATGGATAAGGAAGCTGTGGTACATATACACCATGGAATATTACTCAGCCGTTAAAAAGAATTCATTTGAATCAGTTCTAATGAGATGGATGAAACTGGAGCCCATTATACAGAGTGAAGTAAGTCAGAAAGATAAAGAACATTACAGTATACTAACACATATATACGGAATTTAGATAGATGGTGGCGATAACCCTATATGCAAAACAGAAAAAGAGACACAGAAGTACAGAACAGACTTTTGAACTCTGGGGGAGAACGTGAGGGTGGGATGTTTTGAAAGAACAGCATGTATATTATCTATGGTGAAACGGACCACCAGCCCAGGTGGGATACATGAGTCAGGTGCTCGGGCCTGGTGCACTGGGAGGACCCTGAGGAGTCGGGTGGGGAGGGAGGTGGGAGGGGGGATCGGGATGGGGAATACATGTAACTATATGGCTGATTCATGTCAATGTATGACAAAACCCACTGAAATGTTGTAAAGTGATTGGCCTCCAACTAATAAAATAATATTAAAAAAAAAAAAAAAAAAAAAAAAAAAAAAAAAGAGACCACAAATCCCAGTGGTATCTCCAACATTATTAGCTGTCTTTATCCCTTGTTTCCATTTTCCTTTCCTTTTTCTTCTACCCTAGAGGGGTTCCAGGAAATGTTTATAGCTGCTCTCAAGACAAATTCTAATACCTGCTTCTTCTCAAAATTTCACAATGTGTCCAGGAGATAAACAGTGTGGAGGTCAAATACAATTCACCACAGGGAGATCTGTGGTGAAAATAACATCAGAAACTAGCTCCTAAACATGCAAAGAGCAGAGTATGGTGTCAGGCACTAATTTCCTTCCAAATACCTCTCCATTTCTAAACGATGTCTTTATTTATTTACCAAGATCCCTTTTTATTGGTTCCCTCTTCCAGACTGCTTCACTTCACCTGTCCTCACATTAAAAATACATTCACACTCTTTTTGATTCCAGTTATTTGCTCATTAAGTAATCATAGGACTGTTGGAATTAAATACAGAGTAAAATTAAAATACTGGAATCACTTGGAGGGTTTAAGCACTTCCACCAATGAATACTGGGTGTGGAATTCAAGAGGCTGCACTTGACTTGGCCTTGTCCAAGTTCTTTCTTAAGAAGTTTGTAAGATAAACCTAAACTCAGAGTTATTCAGATTGGACTGCTTTCTCAGGTGGACTAGAATTCACTGCTCATTCCACCCACTCTGAGGTCAGTGGCACTTTTCGGAGATGGGGTGGCCTCCTCTGCCCACTGCGGAGGCTCAGTTCCCCCTGGGCCCACTCTCTGTCTCAAATCCCACACTGAGGCCAGATGCCAGCCTTCCCAGAACATTAGTGGTCTCCTTTCAGTGTTGGAACTGCTCAGACTGAGTCCCCGTGGACTCTTTCTCAGCTTGAAACCTGATCTTCAACCCCTTTACCTGACCTGGATGGTCACCTTCCTACTCTAGGCTTCAGCTGCTTTAGCTGTAAAATGATATATCTGTTCTTAGTTCCATGGAGTCGCAAAGAGACCGACACAACTTAGCAACTGAACAATGACGACATGATATTCTTTATGATACCCTGTATCGCAGGACCTGTTTCTACGGCTCCTGATGCCAGCTTCTTTCACAATCATATCTTGTTCATCTCTGAAAGTGGAATCCAAATCAATCATTTCCAGGCAGCTTTCAAATCTAGAATCATTCCCTGAACTTTCAAAGCAGGTTCTCTTAATCCCTTTCTCCTAGGATGGCAGGCACTTCATACTCTGTCTTCTCTCCTGAGGATTCACAACTCCTCCAAGATCAAGATGCTGCTCAACCAATTCTCAGGTCACACTCTGCACAGCGCTTGGTGTATGGCAAACAGCCAATAAAGATTTGAAAACGAATTAAATCGAAATGAATGACTGACATTCATAAAGTTGCTGACAACTTTAATTGTTCTCCCTTCCTGGGGAGAACAGTTGGAAGAATCCCCAGTCTCTCTTGTGGCCACAGAAATGGACTGTGGCCAAAACAGCAGCAGAGAAACTGACCTGGATCCTTCCAGAGCTGGCTCATCAGAAACTTCCATATGCATTTCTCCATATTCTTGACCCCTTCTGCTGATGGATGCAGATGGGGATGAGGTCTAAGGGAAGGGAGACGGTATAGGATGGGAGGAGTCTGGGTTCCTGAATGACCATCTGAAGGAGTGCAGTCTCCCCAAAGTGAATACCCACCCAGGGCTGTGATGTGGGAACCATAGTGCTGTGCTGCTGAAATTTGGGGAGTTGTGTGGTAATTTAGCATAAACCATTATACGCACAATTATGCTAATTATACGATCCACTTAAATGGCCCTCAATCTAGTACATTTAAAATGACAGATATCAATTTGTGTTATTGACACTTTTATCCTCCAATTTAACCCTGCTCTTCTGAATCAGTCATTTGACCTCAGAGAATATCAATTCCTCAACAGATTTTACTCTGAGATTCATACACACTGCAATCAGAATTACAATATTTGAAAAATAATGTTGAGAAAGTACTTTCCAGAGAAAACTTCAGTAACTTTTAATTCCTTGATCCTGCTTTGAAAACACAGCATAGTAAACTACTTGCAGTTTATCCATATTTATTGCTAATTAACAAAGTATTTTAGTTGGGATTAATTTTTAACAAATAAATAGCAGGTTTCTTGTCCACATCACAGCTGAATGACTAAATTCTCTCTCTGGAAGATTTCTTGACTGACCTTTATTTGTACTCAGTCAACTGATCTGGGTCAAATACCAGATATTAAAAATCTTCAGCATGTTCTTTTTCTTTCATTACTTTTCATCCAATAAGCATTTGACCACGTGGATTTTTCTCTGGTCTGGAGTATTTTTACTAACAAGCTACATGATGTTGCAAAAGACCTTAAGGCCCAAATGCTGGTATCTAATGAGTCTGTTCCTTTGAAGAGACTGATTTACTTTTGCTCCAACTTTTGGAAAACTTGCCCCAAAAAGCTCCACCACCCTCCTATTCTGCCCACTTCATCCATTAGAGAAGACGATTTTCTCAGTGTTACTTCCAAGGTACAGGCAGATGAACGCTTATACAACGGATTCAGTTACCTGCCTGGGAACTGAAAGGACCTTTCCCATTCAAATATCCTGGTTAGGAACCACGTTTTTTAATTTCTCTGGGAATTAAGAAACAGCAAGGAACGAGGGTACGTGGTTGATAAATGAACGTCAGTTCTTCTGAAAATCACTCTGTCTCCTCCCGTTCCTCTTGGTGTTCAAGGTAGGGAAAGAACCCTGGTCATCACCATGTGGTTATCGCTCTCCTTCTCTTCGAAGAGACAAGCCGTTTCATTGAGGACACTAATTCACCAAACTCAAGGCTCGAATTCCTTTTATGTACCCGATGCCTATCTTTATAGTATATGCCATTATCTTCAACAGTGAAATGATATGCTTTATTCCTCATTACAGAGACCAAAGTGCTATAGCAAAAGTCACTCCTGAGAGTTTTACGTGGAAATTTACTGACTCAAGAACAAATTTCTGTAGAAAAAGACAACCCATCTCTGTGTTACAAAGCATTGTTCCTTGCATCAACCACCAGTGTTAACTACAATCTATTATGATTTGAAGCATGCTAAATAAGCAGATTGTACTAAAAAAGAAAAGCACATAAAAAACCCACAGAACAAAACCCAAACTATTCTCAATAAAAATATCCATTTGCTGGAGCCAATCTGAGATTTAACCAGGATTAGATACTTTAAACTGCAACACTGCATACCAGAACACCATGAAATAAACATTTCTCCTGATTTGGATACCATCTCCTCCTGATGCAAACTCTACCCCGACCCAAAGAAATCCAAAAATCCCAAAACCAGCCAACCAACAACAAAAAATAACCAAAGACCCAAAACCAAACAAAAAACCAAAGAAACCACGCCCATTACTATAACTAAAATTCTCAAATATTTGAGCGTCTATGGTAACTGCTCAAAGAAGTATTTTTTAAATGCTCATTTAACTTAGGAGCTTCCCTAGTAGCTCAGTTGCTAAAGAATCTGCCTACAATGCCAGAGACTCGGCTTCGATTCCTGGGTTGGGAAGATCTCCTGGAGAAGCAAATGGCAACGCACTCAAGTATTCCTGCCTGGAGAATTCCACGGACAGAGGAGCCTGAAGGGCTACAGTCAGTCCACGGTGTCCCAAGAGTTGGGACATGACTTAGCGACAATACTGTCACCATTTAAGAGCAGTGCAGCTCCGCCAAAAGTCGCCAAAAGTCGTTAGGCTTGAAAAGCCTAACGGAATCAAGAAAAACTCTTCACCATACCCCAAAACATACAAAGGCGGGAATAGTTTTATTTCAAACTTTGCTTAGATGTTAGTATGTCACAAACTGCCCTCCAAGACGCGCTCTTAGAGTCAGTGACGTCAATAAAGCCTGAAAACGCTGAAAGTGAACGTTAATAACCTTTTGTAGCCTATCCTCCAGAAGGCTTTAGCAAAGAGCACGGAGTCCCATCTGAACACCCGCTGTTGGCGGCCAGCGAACAGGATCCCGAGCTGGGCGCCCCCATCACCGGCGCGCATCCGGGAGCAGAGACCTCTTCACACCCGCGGACCCAACGCGCCCGACGCGCACCCCGCGGCCCCGACTTCGGGCTCCTCGGAGGCACCTCCCCTTCCCGAACCCGCGAGCCCGCGGCGACCGGGTCCAGGCGGCGCCCACAGACCCAGAGGCCGCCCCCCGCGGTCGAGGGGCGCCGAGCAGGGAGGGCTGCGAGCGCGCGGGGCGCCCACAGTTCCACGACCGTCTTGGGCCCCGGCCCGGGGTCCTCACCCTGCGGCCGGTGGCGGCGACCCCGGACCCGAGGACCCAGCGAGGCTCGCGCTCCCCGAGGCTGGAGGAGTCGGGGCGGCTGGCCGTTGGGCAGGCGGGGGCGCGCGGTGAGGGGCTGCGGATGGAGCTGCACTTACTCGTGTCTGTCCTGCTCCCCGGTCAGGGGCCTTTCGCAGTGGGGACCGACCCAGTCTCCACCTTCCCTCCCCTCAGGAGCGGTCCGGGAGCTCTGGCGTCCCTGTGCCTCCGCCCACTCGCCTGTGGCCGCTCGCGCCTGCGCACTCGCACCTGCAGCCTCTCGCGCCTGCGCACTCGCTCCAGGCCCAGTGGGGGCGGGGAGGGGCGTTTGTCAGCCCCAGGACTCCTGGCTGGAAAATCCTGACTTTACATTTCCTTAGAGTGTTGGACTTGATATCAGTTGTTTAAAAAAATAAATGTCAAGTTTTCTTATCCTAATCATCATTTCATGACTATAGATTCTGTCTTTGTAAGATTTAAGAATAATAATTTCTACTTGGTCACCTGAGTCAGATAATAGGTACCAAACTTATCTATTGCTTCTATAAATTTTCAGTCAATACGTTTTAGCCTGTGAAGTTTTATTTAGTGTGTGTGTGTGTGTGTGTGTGTGTGTGTGTGTGTGTTACTACTAATCAGCCTCGGCAGGGGCAGAGTCTTGAGATGAAGGGAGAGTTAGGATCTCCTAGGCTAGCGCTGTCTCCCTGCCACGTAGTTTGCCGTGGGAACTAGAGGTCCTGAGACCCCAGGATATTTTGGCAATGTGGAGCAGATTCTCTGCGTGTGCACACAAGTACACACTGACATACGTCAGAGGAAGGGAGCATAGGCAGTGGGGTCAGGGGAGGGGTGGACCTTGGGGTGGCAACGGTGACAGAAACATGCGTCATTTCTCCTTGGACTGAGGCAAAGACCACCTTGTTGGACCTCGTATGGAATCAAGGTCAGGACATCTGCACTGGCTGTGGTGAGGAGTCCTGAGAAGCGAATGAGACACCCCCCGGCTGAAGTGGACAAGAGGAGGCTGAGGGTCCTCTTCAAGGTCCCTCTCAAAGCCCCTGCTTCCTGTGGATCCTCTCACATTCCCTCCTGGGGCCCACGGAATGCTGGTGTCCTGAAGTCTCTCAGAGGTAGGGTCTGTGCTGTGCTTTCCCTGCTGGGTGTGCAGTATGAGAGGTTCCCATCAAAGGGGTCATGTGTCCAGTGCGGGGGCGAGGAGAGTGGCCCTTGCACTCCTACACATTCCCCTGCCCCTGACCTGGCCTATACCTCCTCCTACTAGCATCCGAGCTTCTCAGTGGAGGAATGGAGCCTCTGATCTATTCACTTACCAGCTGTGCCCTGAGCATTCAGTGGGGGCTGTGATGAAAAGAAGCACCAGGGTCACAGGCTGGAGGGGGAAGTGGAGAAACACAGGCCCTCGTCTATCAGATCTAGTCCGTTAAATCTATTTCTCACTTCCACTGTATAATCATTAGGGATTTGATTTAGGTCATACTTGAATGGTCTAGTCGTTTTCTGTACTTTATTCAATTTCAGCCTGAATTTGGCAATAAGGAGTTCATCATCTGAGCCACAGTCAGCTCCCGGTCTTGTTCTTGCTGACTGTATAGAGCTTCTCTATCTTTGGCTGCAAAGAATATAATCAGTCTGATTTCAATGTTGACCACCTGGTGATGTCCATTTGTAAAGTCTTCTCTTATGTTTTTGGAAGAGGGTGTTTTCTATGACCAGTGCATTCTCTTGGCAGAACTCTATTAGCCTTTGCCCTGCTTCATTCTGTACTCCAAGGCCAAGTTTGTCTGTTATTCCAGGTGTTTCTTGACTTGCTGCTTTTGCATTCCAGTCCCCTATAATGAAAAGGACATCCTTCTGGGTGTTAGTCCTGGAAGGTCTTGTAGGTCTTCATAGAAGCGTTCAAGTTTCTTCTGTTCTTCTGCTGAAGAAACTCTTCAAGTTCAGTTTCTTCAGCATTACGGTTTGGGGCATAGACTTGGATTACCGTGATATTGAATGGTTTGCCTTGGAAACCAACAGAGGTCATTCTGTTGTTTTTGAGATTGCATCCAAGTACTGCATTTCAGACTCTTTTGTTGACTATGATGGCTACTACATTTCTTCTAAGGGATCCTTGCTCACAGTAGCAGTTATAATGATCATCTGAGTGACATTCACCCATTCCAGTCCATTTTAATTTGCTGATTCCTCAAATGTCGACGTTCACTCTTGCCATCTCCTGCTTGGCCACTTCCAATTTTTCTTGATTCATGGACCTAACATTCCAGGTTCCTATGCAATATTGCTCTTACAGCACCAGACCTTTCTTTCATCACCAGTCACATCCACAACTGGCTATTGTTTTTGCTTTGGCTCTGTCTCTTCATTCTGTCTGGAGTTATTTCTCCACTGATCTCCAGTAGCATATCGGACACCTACCGAATGGGGAGTTCGTCTTTCAGCGCCATATTTTTTGCCTTTTCATTCTGTTCATGGGGTTCTCAAGACAAGAATACTGAAGTGGTTTGCCATTCTCTTCTCCAGTGGACCACATTCTGTCAGACCTCTTCACCATGACTCGTCCATCTTGGGTGATCCTACTTGGCACGGTCTATAGTTTCATTAAGTTAGACAAGAGTGTGGTCCACGTGGTTAGAGGAACCATGTGATTAGACCTGGTTCATGTGGTTAGATGCACCAGTCTTACTGGGGTAGGCTTATAATCCATGTTTATAATTCTAAATAAGGTGAAGGATACTGGTTGTTGTTTTTTTTTCCTCACAACTTTGGTTATACCTATCATATAATTGTTACTATTCCTAGGTGAAGGAGGCCATAATTTTTCCTCATGATGTTGATCATACCTATCATTTTTCCTCATGACATTGATTATACCTATCATTCCTCATGACATTGATTATACCTGTTATAGACTTCTTATATCTATGCCTACCTAAATTAATTGTTACCATTTGTTTAATACCTGTTTCTCTTACTTGTTAAAGATATGGTCATGTCCATTTCATCTTTACATTTTCTAAAACATTTCCAGACATTATATTAATGTCTATCAATGGGGAAATCAATACATATTTCTTGACTATTACATTGATATATCTTGTTTGTCAAACATTTTAGGCAAAATTCATAGTACCAAGAGTAAATTTTTCTTCCTTAAAATTATTTTACAAAGATCATTTACTTATGTAGATCAAATTCACATTTCTCAACCGTGTACCCTGCCTACATAATCTTAACATGCTATTAAAATGTGTACTATCCACGAGATTTTTCTAGTGTTCCTTGGTCCTTTTAAGATGGTGCTCTTGATGTGCAGGGGAAAGTATGTAAGTGACTCATTTGAAATGGAGCCCTTTTCAATGAGCCAGGATTCATTGGATATATCTTATAAAAGCTCCACCCTTACTGGGGTCTAACAGCTTTTGTAAGCCTGTTTCTGATGCTCCTGCTTAAACATTTTCAGCATTCAAAATGCTTTAAACTGTCATCATTTTTTTTACACATTGATACTTATTTTACTGTGCGACTTTTAACTTCTTGGCTTTTACCTCCCTTCTATCAACTTTGTTTGAACTGTCCACTGACATGGCATAGAGGGACTCCTCATAGAATTGAACTTAACCCTGACCTAACCTCACTCCAAAAGTTGTTTCAAGTGACATCATCCACCTTTAATTAAGTCCCTTCATTCTTCTCCCATGAATTGGCTCCTGTGACACTGCAGGCAGGCATGGTTAGCATCCCTCCATTCTGCCTGGGCATTGGATTGGCCGCATGCGATGTTAGCTTTAGTTCAGACGCCTTTTAAACTTCATTTTGCAACATGGGGAGTCGCTTTAATTTTTTTACACCCCTTAATGTATGTTCCCAGTGTAGTTCAGTGAGAATGATTTCTTGATTTCTCCCCCTTTTTCAAAAAGAGAGTGCAGGGAGGGGGGATCGGGATGGGGAATACGTGTAACTATATGGCTGATTCATGTCAATGTATGACAAAACCCACTGAAATGTTATAAAGTGATTGGCCTCCAACTAATAAAATAATATTAAAAAAAAAAAAAAAAAAAAAAAGAGAGTGCAATTCCACCTTAAATGTAAAACATGTTAAAGTATAATAAGTATAATAAATATAAAAATGTTCACAAGTGGGGCTTGATCAAGACAGGGAATTTTTCTTTTCCTGTGGTTTTTCCACAATTATAAGAACAATGTTGTTTTATGAGCTCAAATTCTTGAGAACATAAAGACCGAGGATGAAGTAGTAATTGCCAACTAGGAAGTGCCAGATTAAAAGCATCTGAGAGGTTCCAAAGTGCCTCAGTGTATAAAATAACAATGAACTCTGGGATTAGAGGAAAAGAGGAAGCTGCTGAAATTATGTTCCTTTAATTCTGCCTTCGAAACAGCTATCATGTTGAATCAGTAATATTATGTTTCTTTTTCAGTCTTTAGAGGAATATGACATTTTTTTCCCTAATACCCTTCAGATGGTATACCAGAGAGGTTCATCCAACAGAAATGATCGATGAGCTTTTAATCTGAAAAAAAAAAAAAAAAAAAAAAAACCAACAAAAAAAGTCATGATCCTTGGTGGTGAAGAAATTCATCAAAAGCTCCACAGTTCTGTAAAAGTACAAGTCTTTCTACAAAGAGTGAAGCCAGAAGGGAGCCCCGCAGAGGGTGGGAAAATCATATTGATAAGTGTGTTCATGTTTATTTCTTCCTTACTGAACTTCTAGACCAATTTTGGAAGGTCCTAGATCTACTTTAGCTAAGGAATTCCTTTTGAATGTCAGGGCAAGCCTAAAGTTGGGCTTCTGGCAATTCTGCCAACAGTGACCACTAGTTCTTTGTACTAAAGTTTATATCAGAGCTATAATTTAAAATAACTGCTATTTCACCCATAGCCTATTCTTATGACAATCAATAATGTCTCCAAGATTATCAGATGTCCTTTGGGGAACAAAATTGCCTCATGAAAATGTGTAATGTCAACCTTTTTTCTTGCCGATATCCTTATGTCTGTTTATCCATATGTCTGTTTATCCTTATGTCTGTTTGTCCATCTGTCACAGACACCCTGAGACACACCAATCCTGAACACTCAACATTTTATCTTCTTTATTCCCATTGCTGGATTTCTGAGTGATGCTTAAAAAAACAATCACACAATGGTTTCAACATTTATCGCTGCCTAGCCAAGTGTCCTTGTTTCTTTACTCTTCACTCTTCAATTCTCTATAGCATCTGTTGAAATAGTTACCCACTCTTATTATGATTCCATTTCGTCCCTCATCACCCACCTTCTAATTCACGGAGAAAATCAAAGCATCAGAAGATAAGTCTCTCAAATTTCTGTCCTGGAACCTAAGAACATATCTGCCTGACATTTCCTCTTTTTATATTATTAAAGAAGGACTCTTCTGCCTGTCCATTGATAGCTTCTGTCTATGCCATCTCCAGCCCTTCTCAGGACCCTTACTCTATGAATTATATAGTTAACAACATTTATGAAGTTTCAAACATGTCAGCATAACACAGTTTCTTTTTCCAGTTATTTATTTACTCTTTCCTGTCTCTTAATAGCTTATATACTTTCAAAAATTAAATTTGTATCACCCCTTCAGTGCCATCCAATCATTCCTCACAGAGTCTGAACACATTTTGTGTTCCTACGAACATCTTTAGCCAATATCTTCTTATTTATTATACTTCGTAACAATATTTTTCCTCTGTTAAATTGCTTAAAATAATATTTGACATTCCTGCTCATCTTAAAGTTTTCTCCTTTTTGTAACACTACAGATTCCTTTGATTAGATTCTAGTCCTATGGATATTCTCTCTTGGGATCCTTGCAATGGTCTTCGTCTCGTACAAGTTCATGTTCCTCAGGACTGTCTTCACAGTGCCTCAGCTCATTACTTTCATCTTTTGTATTATTTTAGCTGCCTTCTCATTTTTAATCCCACAGGTCTACCTTGATTCACGCAGTTTTGAATGAGTTCTGTAGGTTGTCTAGCTCAGACTAACATTTTTGTTAGTTCCTAGAATTTGATTACTTGTTGTAACCCTCCCCCACCCTTTTTATTGTATTCTGCCATCTTTTTACCTCAGCTTTTTCTTTCTCTTTCTTTGCCAACAAGTAAATATTTTCATCTTTCTGCAAGGTTAGGGCCCTCTACGCAAGGAATAAATGGAACAAAAGTTAATAAACAAGCCATGGAAGTTAAAGATGTGTGAAAATACATAGTTTTGACTACCACCTCCTATATAGTCTTATAAACCTGTCCATAGTTCTTTCAGGCATTCTAGTGAGAAATCTAGAAAGCTTTTGTTGTTCATCAATGAGTTGTGTCCGATGCTTTGTGACCTCTCAGACAGTAACAAGTCAGCCTTCCCTGTCCTTCACCATCTCCCAGAACTTGCTCAAACTCATGTCCATTGAGTCAGTGATGTCATCCAACCGTCTCATCCTCTGTTGTCACCTGCTCCTCCTGCCTTCAGCTTTCCCAGCATCAGGGTCTTTTCCAGTGAGTCAGCTCTTCACATCAGGTGGCCAAAGTACTGTAGCTTCAGCTACAGTATCAGATCTTCCAATGAATATTCAGGACTGATTTCCTTTAGGACTGATTGGTTGGATATCCTTGCTGTCCAAATGACTCTCAAGAGTCTTCTCGAACACCAAAGTTCAAAAGCATCACATCTTTGACACTCAGCCTTCTTTATTGTCCAACTCTCACATCCAAACATGACTACTGGAAAAATCACAGCTTTGACGAGACAGACTTTCGTTGGCAAAGTAATGTTTCTGCATTTTAATAGACCATCTAGGTTGGTCATGGCTTTTCTTCCAAGGAGCAAGCGTCTTTTAATTTCATGGCTGCAGTACCATCTGCAGTGATTTTGGGGCCCAAGAAAAGAAAGTCTGTCACTGTTTCCATTGTTTCCCCATCTACTTGCCATGAAGTGATAGGACTGGATGTTATGATCTTCATTTTTTTGAATGTTGAGGTTTTTTTTTTTTTAATCCATTTATTTTAAATGTTGAGTTTTAAGCCAGTTTTTTCACTTTCCTCTTTCACCTTCGTCAAGAGGCTCTTTAGCTCCTCTTTGCTTTCTGCCATAATGGTAGTGTCATCAGCATATCTGAGGTTATTGATATTTCTCCTGGCAATCTTGATTCCAGCTTGTACTTCATCCAGCCGCCTGACATTTCACATGATGTACTGTGCATATAAGTTAAATAAGCAGGATGACAATATACAGTCTTGATGTACTCCTTTCTAAATTTGGAACCAGTCCATTGTTCCATGTCTGGTTGTATCTTGCTTCTTGACCTGCATACAGATTTCTCAGGAGGCAGGTAAGGTGGTTTGGTATTCCTATCTCTTAAAACATTTTCCAGTTTGTTGTGATCCACAACTGAAAGGATTTGCATAGTCACTGAAGCAGAAGTAGATGGTTATCTGGAATTCTCTTGCTTTGTCTAAGATTAAGTGGATGTTGGCATTTTGATGTCTGGTTCCTCTGCCTTTTCTAAATACAGCTAAAATATCTGGAAGTTTTGGATTCATGTATTGTTGAAGCCTAGCTTGGAGAATTTTGAACATTATCTTGCTGGCATGTAAAATAAGTGCAATTGTGTGGTAGTTTGAACACCTTGGGGATTGCTTTTCTTTGGGATGGAATGAAAATTGACATTTTCCAGTCCTGTGGCCACTGCTGAGTTTTCCAAATTTGCTGGCATATTGAGTTGAGCACTTGAACAGCCTCATCTTTTAGGATTTGAAATAGATCAGCTGGAATTCAATCACCTCCAGTAGCCTGGTTTGTAGTGATTCTTCCTCAGGCCCACTTGACTTCACACTCCAGGATGTCTGGCTCTAGGTGAGTGATCACACAATTGTGATTATCTGGGTCATTAAGATCTCTTTTGTGTAGTTCTTCTGTATATTCTTGCCATCTACTCTTAATATCTTCTGCTTCTGTTAGATCCATACCATTTCTATCCTTTTTTGTTCTCCTCTTTGCATGAAATATTCCCTTGGTATCTCTAATTTTCATGAAGAGATCCATAGTCTTTCCCATTCAATTGTTTTCCTCTATTTCTTTGCACTGAACACTGAGGAAGGCTTTCTTATTTCTCCTTGCTACTCTGTGGAAATCTGCATTCACCTGGGGATATCTTTCCTTTTCTCCTTTGCCTTTCACTTCTCTTCTTTTCTCAGCTATTTGTAAGGCCACCCCAGACAACCATTTTGTCTTTTTGCATTTGTTTTCTTGGGTATGGTTCCATCTCCTATATAGTCTTACAAACTTCTGTTCATAGTTCTTCAGGCACTCTCTCTCTCTCAGATCTAATCCCTTAAATTTATTTGTCGCTTCTACTGTATAATCGTAAGGGATTTGACTTAGGTCATACCTGAATGCTCTAGTGGTTTTCCTACTTTCTTCAATTTCAGTCTGAATTTGGCAATAAGGAGTTCATGGTCTGAGCCACAGTCAGCTCCTGGTCTTATTTTTGCTGACTGTATAGAGCTTCTCTATCTTTGGATGGAAAGAATATAATCAATTGGATTTCGGTATTGACCATCTGGTGACCTCCACATATAGATTCATCTCTTGTGTGGTTGGAAGAGGGTGTTTGTTATGACCAGTACATTCTCTTGACAAAACTTTGTTAGCCTGGTTCATTTTGTACTCTAAGCCAAACTTGCCTGTTACTCCAGGTATCTCTTGACTTCCCACTTTTGTATTTCAGTTCCCTGTGATGAAAAGGATATCTTTTTTTTTTTTTTTTTTTTTGGTGTTAGTTCTAGAAAGTCTTGTAGGTCTTCATAGAACTGTTCAACTTCAGCTTCTTTGGCATTAGTGGTTGGGGCACAGACTTGGATTACTGTGATATTGAATGGTTTGCATTGGAAACAAAGAGGGGTCATTCTGTCATTTTTTAGATCACCTCCAAGACCTGCATTTTGGACTCTTTTGTTGACTGTGAGGGCTACTCCGTTTCTACTAAGGGAGTCTTGCCCACAGTACTAGATACAATGGTCATCTGAGTTAATTTCACCCATTCCAGGCCATTTTCGTTTACTGAATCCTAAAATTTCACTGTTCTCTCTTGCCATCTCCTGTTTGACCACTTCCAATTTACCTGGATGTGTGGACCTAACATTCCAGGTTTCTGTTGCAATATTGTTCTTTACAGCATCAGAATTTACTTTCACCACCAGACACATCCACACCTGGCTGTTTCCACTTTGGCTCATCCTCTTTATTCCTTCTGGGGCTATTACTCCGCTCTTCTCCAGTAGCATATTGGGCGCCGAGCAAAATGGGGAGTTCATCTTTCAGTGTCATAGTTTTGGCTTTTCATGTTGTTCATGCGGTTCTCAACGCTACAATCTTCAGTGGCTTTCCGTTCCTTCAGTGGACCACGTTTTGTCAGAACTCTTCACCATGACCCGTCCATCTTGGGTGCCCTACACGGCATGGCTAATAGTTTCATTGATTTAGACAAGGCTGTGATTCATGTAATCAGTTTGGTTAGTTTTCTGTGATTGTGCTTTCCATAAAGAGAACTTTACCTCCCCAAACTATATATTTACATTCCAAAAGGGAAGGAAACCTGGAACCTTGGGTGTATACCAGGATATATAAACCTGGAGACACTTGACTTACAGTTCATCTAGAGACCACTACTTACTTCCCACAAGGGAACTTCCCTTTCTCTACCCTAGGAGAATTTGTTTGCATAAGGGAGAATCATTTCTCTTCTCAGGAAGGAAGGATGTTAACTGGACAGCATGTGTATTGAATCCCTGATTCTTAATTCAATGACTTTTCTCCTGTTATATGACACCCAAACATGCCAGCTTGTCCATATAGCATCACCCCAGAAGAAGGTAGAAACTGTTGTGTAGTGAACTGATACAAGTATTACTGTCAGTAATAACAATCTGTCTTGATCCAGAAACCTCATGTTTGAATTGATGGTAACATAAACAAATATAGACATTAAAAACTTAATCGTCTTTTCCTTCTTTTTCATGAAAATCATGCCATTTTATTTACTACAGGGATAGTGAATAATTTTATTATCATTTCTTTTGTTTTTTTCTGGTATCGTTCTTCAAACACATAGAAAAGGGACATTTGAATCAGGGCAAACTTGAGTGCTCATGGGTTCCAGCTATATGTCAGGTTCCCCCTGGTTACTCTGAGAGCTGAAAAGAATAAATTTCTGCCACTTGTAGTCTGCGTGCCACATCTAGATGAGTGCCAGCACACTGGCTGTAATCTTGGCTATAGAAACTCATCTCGAATCGTATTTATTTTCCCTTGTCTTATGGAAATTTCATAGCTCACGTCTTTGTTGTTATTGTCATTTTTCTTTGTGACACCAGATTCTTGAAGCAATCCATCCAGACCAAATGCTTTCCCATGGACACAGTTATGTGTGTTCTCAGTCTGTTGTCTCCTGCCACAACTACAGTGCAGCCCTTGTTGATACATCCCTCAAAATGTATTGCACCAGTAGTGGCCACCGCTTTCCCCTTGAGTTTCTTCCTTTCTCCCTTCAGTCATTTCTACTTTGTTTCTTGTGTGTGTGTCCATGTCCATCTGTCTCTCTTTCTTGTGCAGAAAGTCAGAGCATCAAAGATCAGAGGAGAAGCATTAAACTTTAAGACAGGCATAGACAGCATTCTTCCCCCCTCAAGAAACTGACCATCACATGAAAGGATGACTTTCCTGTATTTTAGGAGAAATAGACTGAATGGTTCTAAACGAGGAAGAGAAAGTGAAGAGGAACATGGTAACTTTCCTGCTTTGATTAGTTTTTAAGCATTAGTAGACAAAAAACACAGAGAAGGGATGGGGATGTAGCTCTTCAAACATTCTTTTATCCCATTAAAATTATTCAATGAGTAGTTCCCTTATTTATTCTCTTCAAAACTACTTGACTGGAAGAATTCACATGGACCACCGTCCCACCAATGTGGACCTCCAGGTTCTTAACATCTCAGTGTTTCAAATAATCTAAATGTGGGATATATTTTGGCATGTTGTCTTTCCAACTACTTTGAAGCATAAATATTTCTAGTTGACATTCTACTATGCCTAAAATTAAATGTAAACTGATTTTATGCTCTGTAGGAAGGGTCTTGGAGGGTCTTAAAGAATTTTAATTTGTCACAATTTGTTTTGAATGAATCCAAAATTGCACTTGAGTTATATCCTAATATTCCATGTATTGAATGAAGTGTTTTAAAATCAAAATGCAGTCTTATTATTTTTAAATGTCATCATCAAATTAATAATAGAGAATTTAATGATTCTGCTTAGTGTTGATGGGGAATACATGTAACTCTATGGCTGATTCATATCAATGTATGACAAAACCCACTGAAATGTTGTGAAGTAATTAGCCTCCAACTAATACAAAAAAACATTTAATTTTTTTGAATGTCTCAAATATTAGAATTGGGGAGGACAATCTGTTAACAAAGAAAAAGAAGTTGTAATTATTTTATAGTGAGCATTTTTTCAGGTATATTTATTAAATTACTACTCTGAGAAAGGCAGTATGCTAGCTCTTCTGGTATATCAAAGTGAATATCTAAGTCAAAAGAGAAATATGGGCTTCTCAGATGACTCAGTGGTAAAAAATCTGCCTGCCAATGCAGGAGATTCAGGAGATGCAGGTTCGATGCTTGGGTCAGGAATATCCCCTGGAGAAGGGAATGACTATTCCCTTGAGTATTCTTATCTGGATAATTCCGTAGACAGTGGAGACTGGTGAGATACAGTCCACGGGGTCACAAAGAGTCGGACTACACTAGGCACACATGTATGCAAAAGAGAAATATAATCTCAAAATGTTTATTGAAAAAATACTTTGTGTGTGTGTTACTTAATCTTAAGTTTATTTGAAGAAACTAAATATACACAAACAATTCATATCCATTTAAAGTCACATAGGGGATTCCATGGCAGGATTTTGGCTGCTTTAAAATCAGGTCATGGTGGAGAATTCTGACAAAACGTGGTCCACTGGAGAAGAGAATAGCAAACCACTTCAGTATTCTTGCCTTGAGAACCCCATGAACAGTATGAAAAGGCAAAAAGATAGGACACTGAAAGATGAACTCCCCAAGTTGGTAGACGCCCAGTATGCTACTGGAGATCAGTGGAGAAGTAACTCCAGAAGAATGAAGAGATGGAGCCACAGCAAAAACAACACCCAGTTGCGAATGTGACTCATGATGGAAGTCAAGTCCGATGCTGTGAAGGGTAATAGTGCATAGGAACCTGGAATGTTAGGTCCACGAATCAAGGCAAATTGGAAGTGGTCAAACAGGAGATGGCAAGAGTGAACACTGACATTTTAGGAATCAGTGAACTAAAACAGACTGGAATGGGGTAATTTAACTCAGATGACAATTCTACCTACTACTGTGGGCAAGAATCCCTTAGAAGAAACGGAGTAGCCATCAAAGTCAACAAGAAAGTCCAAAATGCAGGACTTGGATGTAATCTCAAAAACAACAAAATGATTTTGTTCCTTTCCAAGGCAAACCATTCAGTATCATGGTAATCCAAGTCTACGCCCTGACCAGTAATGCTGAAGAAGCTGAAGTTAAACAATTCTATGAAAACCTACAAGACTTTCAGGAACTAATACCCAAAAAAGATGTCCTTTTAATTATAGGGGACTGGAGTGCAAAAGTAGGAAGTCAAGAGATATCTAGAGTAACAGACAAGTTCGGCTTGGGTGTACAAAATGAAGCAGGCTAGTGGAGTTTTGTCAAGCGAACACACTGGTCATAACAAACACCCTCTTCCAACAAGACAAGAGGAGAGTCTACACATGGACATCACCAGGTGGTCAAAACTGAAATCAGATTGATTACATTCTTTGCAGCCAGAGATGGAGAAGCTCTTGTTAGCAAAAACAAGACCCGGAGCTTACTGTGGCTCAGATCATGAACTACTTATTTCCAAATTCAGACTTAAATTAAAGAAAGTAGGGAAAACCTCTAGAACATTCAGGTATGACCTAAATCAAATCCCTTAAAATTATACATTGGAAGTGAGAAATAGATGCAAGGAATTAGATCTGATAGACAAGAGTACCTGAAGAACTATGGATGGAGGTTCTTGACATTGTACAGGAGGCAGGGATCAAGTACTTCCCCAAGGAAAAGAAATGCAAAAAGCAAAATGGTTGTCTGAGGAGGCCTTACAAATAGCTGTGAAAAGAAGAGATGCAAAAGGCAAAGGAGAAAAGAAAAGATATCCCCATTTGAATGCAGAGTTCCAAAGAATAGCAAGGAGAGATAAGAAAGCCTTCTTCAGTGATCAGTGCAAAGAAATAGAGGAAAACAATTGAATGGGAAAGACTATAGGTCTCTTCAAGAAAATGAGAGCTACCAAGGGAGTGTTTTGTGCAAAGATGGACAAAATAAAGGACAAAAATTCCATGGACCTGCAGACACAGAAGATATTAATAAGAGGTGTCAACAATAGCCAGAAGGGCTATACAAAAACAGCTCCATGACCCAGATAATCAGAATGGTGTGATCACTCACCTAGGGCCAGACATCCTGGGTGTGATGTGAAGTGGGCCTTAGGAAGCATCATTATGAACAAAGCTAGTGGAGGTGATGGAATTCCAGTTGAGCTATTTCAAATCCTAAAAGATGATGCTGTGAAAGTGCTGCACTCAGTATGCCAACAAATTTGGAAAACTCAGCAGTGGCCACAGGACTGGAAAAGGTTAGTTTTCATTCCAATCCCACAAAATGCTGACAACCACACAACTGCACTCAGCTCCTATGCTAGCAAAGAAATGTTCAAAATTCTCCAAGCCAGGCTTTAACACTACATGAACCTTGAACTTCCAGATGTTCCATCTGGATTTATAAAAGGAACAGGAACCAGGGATCAAATTGCCAATATCTGCTGAATCATTGAAAAAACAAGAGTTCCAGAAAAACATCTATTTCTGCTTTACTGACTGCACCAAAGCCTTTGACTATTTGGATCACAACAAACTGTGGAAAACTCTTAAAGAGATGGGAATACCAGACCACCTGACCTGCCTCCTGAGATGTCTCTATGCAGCTCAGGGAGCAACAGTTAGACCTGGACATGGAACAAAAGACTGGCTCCAAATTGGGAAAGGAGTACATCGAGGCTGTATATAGTCACTCTATTTATTGAACTTATATGCAGAGTACATCATGAGAAACACTGAGCTGGATGAAGCACAAGCTGGAATCAAGATTGCTGGGAGGAATATCAATAACCTCAGATATACAGACGACACCACACTTATTGCAGAAATTGAAGAAGAACTAAAGAGCCTCTTGATGAAAGTGTAAGAGGAGAGTGAAAATGTTGGTGTAAAACTCAACATTCAGAAAACTAAGATCATGGCATCTGGTCCCATCACTTCATGGCAAATAGTTGGGGAAACAATGGAAACAGTGAGAGACTTTATTTTGGGGGGCTCCAAATTCACTGCAGATGGTGACTGCAGCCATGAAATTAAAAGATGCTTACTCCTTGGAAGAAAAGCTATGACCAACCTAATAAGCATATTAAAAAGCAGAGACATTACTTTGCCAACAAAGGTTCGTCTAGTCAAATGTATGGTTTTTCCCAACAGTTCAGTTCAGTTTAATCACTCGGTTATGTCTGACCGACTCTGTGACCCCACGAACCGCAGCACGCCAGGCCTCCCTGTCCATCACCAACTCCCAAGGTCCACCCAAACTCAAGTCCATTGAGTCGATGATGCCATTCAGCCAGCTCATACTCTGTCGTGCCCTTCACCTCCTGCCCTCCATCTTTCCCAACTTCGGGGTCTTCAAATGAGTCAGCTCTTCACATCAGGTGGCCAAAGTACTGGAGTTTCAGCTTCAACATCAGTCCTTCCAATGAAGACTCAGGACTGATTTCCTTTAGGATGGACCTATTGGATCTCCTTTCAGTCCAAGGGACTCTCAAGAGCTTTCTCTAACACCACAGCTCAAAAGCAGCAATTCTTCTGCTCTCAGCTTTCTTTATAGTCCAACTCTCACATCCATACATGACTACTGGAAAAACCATAGCCTTGACGAGACAGACCTTT
Source organism: Muntiacus reevesi (assembly GCF_963930625.1). NCBI lineage: Eukaryota > Metazoa > Chordata > Mammalia > Artiodactyla > Cervidae > Muntiacus > Muntiacus reevesi. The sequence continues at coordinate 79,204,987 of NC_089260.1, read as the reverse complement.
GTTGGCAATGTAATGTCTCTGCTTTTTAAATGCTTTCTAGTTTGGTCATAACTTTCTTTCCAAGGAGTAAGCGTCTTTTAATTTCATGGCTGCAGTCACTATCTGCAGTGATTTTGAAGCCCCAAAAATAAAGTCTGACACTGTTTCCACTGTTTCCCCATCTATTTCCCATGAAGTGATGAAACCAGATGCCATGATCTTCATTTTCTGAATGTTGAGCTTTAAGCCAACTTTTTCACTCTCCTCTTTCACTTTCATCAAGAGGCTCTTTAGTTCTTCTTCACTTTCTGCCATAAGGGTGGTGTTATCTGCATATCTGACGTTATTGATATTTCTCCCGGCAATCTTGATTCCAGCTTGTGCATCATCCAGCCTAAAGTTTCTCATGATGTACTCTGCATATAAGCTGAATGAGCAGAGTGACAATATACAGCCTTGACGTACTCTTTTTCCTATTTGGAACCAGTCTGTTGTTCCATGTCCAGTTCTAGCTGTTGCTTCTTGACCTGCATACAGGTTTCTCAAGAGGCAGGTCAGGTGGTCTGGTATGCCCAACTCCTTCAGAATTTTCCAGTTTATTGTGATCTACACAGTCAAATGTTTGGCATAGTCAATAAATCAGAAATAGGTGTTTTTCTGGAACTCTCTTGCCAGTGGATATTGGCAATTTGATCTCTGGTTCCTCTGCCTTTTCTAAAACCAGCTTGAATATCTGGAAGTTCACAGTTCATGTATTGCTGAAGCCTGGCTTGGAGAATTTTAAACATTACTTTACTAGCATTTGAGATGAGTGCAATTGTGTGGTAGTCTGAGCATTCTTTGGGATTGCCTTTTTTAGGGATTGGAATGAAAACTGACATTTCCAGTCCTGTGGCCACTGCTGAGTTTTCCAAATCTGCTGGCATATCGAGTGCAGCACTTTCACAGCATCATCTTTCAGGATTTGAAATAGCTCAACTGGAATTCCATCACATCCACTAGCTTTTTTCTTAGAGATGCTTCCTAAGGCCCACTTGACTTCTCATTCCAGGATGTCTGGCTCTAGGTGAGTGATCACACCATCATGATTATCTCCATCATGAAGATCTTTTTCGTATAGTTTTTCTGTGTATTCTTGCAACCTCTTCTTAATATCTTCTGCTTCTGTTAGACATATACCATTTCTGTCCTTTACTGTACCCATCTTTGCATGAAAATTTCCCTTGGTATCTCTAATTTTCTTGAAGAGATCTCTAGTCTTTCCCATTCTCTTGTTTTCCTCTATTTCTTTGCACTGATCACTGAAGAACGCTTTCTTATCTCTCCTTGCTTTTCTTGGAACTCTGCATTCACATGGGGATATCTTTCCTTTTCTCCTTCGCTTTTCACTTCTCTTCTTTTCACAGCTATTTGCAAGGCTTCCTCAGACACCCATTTTGCTTTTTTGCATTTCTTTTTCTTGGTGATGGTCTTGATCTCTGTCTCCTGTATAATGTCATGAACCTCTGTCCATAGTTCATCAGGCACTCTGTCTATCAGATCTAGCCCCTTAAATATATTTCTCACTTCCACTGTATAATTGTAAGGGATTTGATTTAGGTCCTACCTGAATGGTCTAGTGGTTTTCCCTACTTTCTTCAATTTAAGTCTGAATTGGGCAATAAGGAGTTCTTCAGTCCTGTCCAACTCTTTGTGACCCCATGGACTGTAACTCCCCAGGCTCCTCTGTCCATGGAATTCTCAAGGCAAAATACTGGAGTGGGTTGCCATTTCCTTCTCAAGGAGATCTTTCTGACCCAGGGATTGAACCCTGGTCTCGCGCATTGCAGGCAGATTCTTTACCATCTGAGCCACCAAGGAAGACCCCTCGAGAAAGAGTGGAGAAAAGGGAGCCCTCCTATACTGTTGATGGGAATGTACATTGGTGCAGACACTGTAGAAAGTAGTAAAAATAAAAATAGTAGTAAAAATAAAATTACCATATGATCCAGCAATCCCACTTCTGGGCATTTACCCAGACAAAACAGTAATTTGAAAAGATCCATGTTCCCCTATGTCCATAGCGGCACTGTTTACAATAGCCAAATCATGGAAAGAACCTAAATGTCTATCAACAGATGAATGGATAAAGAAAGTATGGCAAATACATACAATGGAGTATTTACTTAGCCATCCAAAATGAAATAATGCCATTTGTAGCAACATGGATGAGCCCAGAGATCATCACACTAAGTAAAATAAGTCAGAAAGAGAAAGACAAATACATATGACAACACTTAGATGTGGAATCTGAACTACGACACAAATGAACTTACCTACAAAATGGAAAAGACACACAGATATAGAGAACAAACTGTTGGCCAAGGGAGGGTCAAACTCCCAAAGACTGAGAGTTAATTGGAATTAGTGGGTGCAAGCTAGTATATATAGGATGGATAAACAGTGTCCTACTATATAGCACATGGAACTATATCCAATACCCTGTAATAAGCTATAATGGAAAAAATATGAAAAAGAATATATTGGATAATTGAGCCACTTTCCTATATAGAAGAGAAATTAACATAACATAATAAATCAACTATTCAATATTTTTTAAAAAATCATAACTTTCTAAATTTAAGTTGGCTTCAAAACTTGGCTTGCATGAATATCTTTTTTTTTTTTAATTAAAGCTAATAATTTTTAGAGTTCTTCATTTTTTCTCTCTTGGAACAATCTGAAAGTTCTGTAATTCACTTTAAACTACAGATGATTTTACCTGCTTGTAGCATGTAAACCAATAGTAATAATTCTAATATTCTCTGGTTCATGTGCATAGTTTTCTATTGCTGCTATAACAAATCCCTACAAACTTAGTGGCCTAATGCAAAATTAATATCTTATAATTCTTAAGGTCAGGAGTCAAAAGTCCCTTATGAGATTAAACAGAAGTGTCCAAAAGACTACATTTTTTTTCTGGACTCTATAGAGGGTAATCCATTCCCTTGCCTTTTCCAGATTTTAGAGACTGCCCACATTCCTTGGCACATGGCCCCTTTCTACATCTTTAAATGAGCAAAAGAAAATTGAGCCCTTCTTAAACCACATCATTATGCTCAAAATTCTCCAAGCCAGGCTTCAGCAGTACATGAACCGTGAACTTCCAGATGTTCAAGCTGATTTTAGAAAAGGCAGAGGAACCAGAGATCAAATTGCCAACATCTGCTGGATCACTGAAAAAGCAAGAGAGTTCCAGAAAAACATCTATTTCTGCTTTATTGACTATGCCAAAGCCTTTGACTGTGTGGATCACAATAAACTGTGGAAAATTCTGAAAGAGATGGAAATACCAGACCACCTGACCTGCCTCTTGAGAAACCTATATGCATGTCAGGAAGCAACAGTTAGAACTGGACATGGAACAACAGACTGGTTCCAAATAGGAAAAGGAGTATCTCAAGGCTGTATATTGTCACCCTGCTTATTTAACTTATATGCAGAGTACATTATGAGAAACGCTGGGCTGGAAGAAGCACAAGCTGGAATCAACGTTGCCGGGAGAAATACCAATAACGTCAGATATGCAGATAACACCACCATTATGGCAGAAAGTGAAGAACTAAAGAGCCTCTTGATGAAAGTGAAAGAGGAGAGTGAAAAAGTTGGCTTAAAGCTCAACATTCAGAAAACTGAGATCATGGCATCTGGTCGCAGCACTTCGTGGGAAATAGATGGGGAAACAGTGGAAACAGTGACAGACTTTATTTTGGGGGGCTCCAAATTCACTGCAGATGGTGATTGCAGCCATGAAATTGAAAGACACTTACTCCTTGGAAGGAAAGTTATGACCAACCTAGACAGCATATTAAAAAGCAGAGATATTACTTTGCCAACAAAGGTCCGTCTAGTCAAGGCTATGTTTTTTCCAGTAGTCATGTATGGAGGTGAGAGTTGGACTATAAGAAAGCTGAGAGCAGAAGAATTGCTGCTTTTGAGCTGTGGTGTTGGAGAAGACTCTTGAGAGTCCCTTGGACTGCAAGGAAATCCAACCAGTCCATCCTAAAGGAGAGCAGTCCTGGGTGCTCATTGGAAGGATTGATGCTGAAGCTGAAAGTCCAATACTTTGGCCACCTCATGCGAAGAGTTGACTCACTGGCAAAGACCCTGATGCTGGGAGGGATTGGGGGCAGGGGGAGAAGGGGACGACAGAAGATGAAATGGCTGGATGGAGTCATCGACTCGATGGACATGAGTTTGTGTAAACTCCAGGAGTTGATGATGGACAGGGAGGCTCGGTGTGCTGCGATTCATGCGGTCGCAGAGTCGGACACGACTGAGCGACTGAACTGATTGACTGACTACACCACATCACTTCAAGCTTTCCTCCACAGTCATCCTTCCCTCTGACTCTCTTCTGATTCCTTCCATTTGTAAGGACACTTGTGAGTATACTGACTCTCCCTGGATAATCTATGATAATCTCCTCATCTAAATGTCCTTGACCTAACTGAATCTGCAAAATCCCGTTTCCATGCATGTAAACATAATCAGAGGTTCCAGGGATTATAATCTGGGCTCCACTCATTGGAGATATTTCTTGGGAGATGCTCATCAAATTCAACATCTGATGGGTGCACATCATACAGACAGGACACTTGAACATTTCATTATATTCTTAACATCTTTAAAGCTACCTTTGAAACCAACAATAAAGTTAACAAGATAATTAATTTTCAGAAATTTCCAATTTTTTACATGAAGTTATCTTTCATTTCAGTCTCTCAGTTGTGTCTGACTCTGTGTGACCCCATGAACCACAGCACACCAGGCCGCCCTGTCCATCACCATCTCCCGGAGATTACCCAAACTCATGTCCATTGAGTCAGTGATGCCATCCAACCATCTCATCCTCTGTCGTCCCCTTCTCCTCCTGCCCTCAATCTTTCCCAGGACCAGGGTCTTTTCCAATGAGTCAGTTCTTCGCATCAGGTGGCCAAAGTATTGGAGTTTCAGCTTCAACATCAGTCCTTGCAATGAACACCCAGAACTGATCTCCTTCAGGATGGACTGGTTGGATCTCCTTGCAGTCCAAGGGACTCTCAAGAGTCTTCTCCAACACCATAGTTCAAAAACATCAATTCTTCTGTACTCAGCTTTCTTTGTAGTCCAACTCTCACATCCATATATGACTACTGGGAAAACCATAGCCTTGACTAGACGGACCTTTGTTGACAAAGTAATGTCTCTGCTTTTTAATATGCTGTCTAGGTTGGTTATAACTTTCCTTCCAAGGAGTAAATATATAACCACTTAACTCACTGCTACCAAACTACTTTATTATCTCTGCTGATATGAAGCAGAAGACAAAATTTAAAAATTATCTAGGGTATTTATCATTTTCAAAATGTATTTTTATTCTCTTCATTCACAAGATGCCTCTTCTAGACCCTATAAAAATATAAATAAGCAGTATTTATTAAATGGTTGAATCATATATTAATCACATATTAATAAGCACAGGGACTCCTGGAGTAAGCAGATTTTCAATAACTGGTGAAGATTTAAATAAATGTATCCATGTAAATTATTTAATATAATAAAATTTTATAATAATATAATCAAATTTTAGGATTCCCCCCCGAAAACGAAAATTAAAGCATGGTTATCTCCTTTATTCAAAATCCGATCATCCTGCTACTTAATGAGACGACACCATAAGATAATAATTAACAGGAAATAAGAGTCAGTTGTCAGTAACATGTGCCCAATATAGCTAACACCCACTACCACTAAGTCTCATCCCATCCAACGATGTGAGGATCTCTGCACAGCACACAACACACATTTCCTTCTCTAACTTCCAAGTCAGTGCTGAGGGATGCAGAGGAAGAGAAATAAGACCCCTGGTAACAGAGATTCAAGGGACTCGGTTTCTGTTCAAAGTCAGAAGAGGACACTGCCCTGGCAGGAATGCTTCATCAAAGGAAAAAACACACAGACTGTTTTGTTTCTTTGTTTGTTTGTTTTAGAATTATGTTTTATTTGAAGGAATTTCTGAGGATGTAAACCCAGAAGACAGCCTCTCAGCTCTGAGGGACTGCTTGTAAGAGGTAAGGGAGGGTCCAGGGTAAATAGGAATTTTGCAAAAAATATTCGCAACAAAAACCAGGTCCCTAGACTATTTGCCTTAAGTATTCCCCCTTGCAGTTAGGTATAATGGCTACTGACAAGTACATTTTCTGATGCCTGGGAGGTATTTAGTAGATAGGATGTAGCTTAGGCTTTTTGTTTGCTTGTTTTTCCCCAAAATCTACTCTCAGAGCCAAAATATGTGTCCTCAGAAAACTTGATTCTCTGCTCAGCCACCAGTATAACGCAGAATCAATTAAGTTCTCTAATAGAGCAACAAGGAGGTTTTGACCAAGTACTCTGTGGTATCCATGCTCAGCAATAACCAACGGATAGACAAGCACCAGGAGTACAGAGAGAGCAAGCTGGTTTGCAGACACTGGACATCTTCTTTTACAGAAATATAAATCAAATATTTTAAATATGCAAGGCCTCCTTGCTTCCAGGCATTTCTAGTAACAGATTCAACACGAAAAGGTATTGTATCATCTCAAAGAGATTTTCTACACTTAGTTAAATTTACCTTGAATATCAAATTGTTTCCTATGCCTGATTTAAGTCAGCAACTCAGAATTACTTTTTTAATATTATCAGCTAACTAATATAACCTACCAAAATTAATAACATGGTGAAATTAAAAAAAAAAAAAAATGACAGTCTGGGTGTGGTAGGCATAATCATGGCCCCCTAAAGAAGTATATGGACTAAGTCCTGGCCCTGAGACTATGATACCTTCATGGCAGGAGAAACTTTGCAGATGTCACTGAGATGGGAAGATTATCCAGGTGGCCTCTGGTGTAATTCCAAAGGTCCTTATAAGTGAAACAGGCATAAGGGGAAGAGAACAGGAGGAGAAGAAAATATGACAACCAAAGCCAAGGTCAGAATGATGAGATTGCTGACTTTGAAATTAGAAAGAGACCTTGAGCCGAGGAAGCCTCTGAAAACTGGAAAAGGCAAGGAACTAAACACTTCCCTAGAGTCTTCAGAAAGGCCTGTAGAGACTTTGGTTTTAACCACACAAGACTATTTCAGATGTCTGAACTTTAGAACTGTAAGGTAATACAGTGGTTGTTTTAAGACACTAAGATTGTAGTAATTTGTTCCAGCAACAATAGAGCTAATACAATGGGCAAACTATCCTTTTAGTAAATTATATTTTAACACAGCTCTAAGATTTCCCCACTGATTATATGCCACAAGATCTATCTTTCTATTTCTCAGTGTTAAGTACTGTCTCATCTTTTCTAGTAGGACATCAGTTTGGCTGCTCACTGGGACCATGGGTGTGATCCATTTGGAAATCCTTAGGATCAGGTATTGCACTGGATCTTTTTTTTTTTAATCTATTTTTTTTATTAGTTGGAGGCTAATTACTTCACAACATTTCAGTGGGTTTTGTCATACGTTGACACGAATCAGCCATAGAGTTACACGTATTCCCCATCCCGATCCCCCCTCCCACCTCCCTCTCCACCCGACTCCTCTGGGTCCTCCCAGTGCACCAGGCCCGAGCACTTGACTCATGCATCCCACCTGGGCTGGTGATCTGTTTCACCATAGATAATATACATGCTGTTCTTTCAAAACATCCCACCCTCACCTTCTCCCACAGAGTTCAAAAGTCTGTTTTGTACTTCTGTGTCTCTTTTTCTGTTTTGCATATAGGGCCATCGTTACCATCTTTCTAAATTCCGTATATATGTGTTAGTATACTGTAATGTTCTTTATCTTCCTGGCTTACTTCACTCTGTATAATGGGCTCCAGTTTCATCCATCTCATTAGAACTGATTCAAATGAATTCTTTTTAATGGCTGAGTAATATTCCATGGTGTATATGTACCACAGCTTCCTTATCCATTCATCTGCTGATGGGCATCTAAGTTGCTTCCATGTCCTGGCTATTATAAACAGTGCTGTGATGAACATTGGGGTGCACGTGTCTCTTTCAGATCTGGTTTCTTCAGTGTGTAAGCCCAGAAGTGGGATTGCTGGGTCATATGACAGTTCTATTTCCAGTTTTTTAAGAAATCCCCACACTGTTTTCCATAGTGGCTGTACTAGTTTGCATTCCCACCAACAGTGTAAGAGGGTTCCCTTTTCTCCACACCCTCTCCAGCATTTATTGCTTGTAGACTTTTGGATAGCAGCCATCCTGACTGGCGTCTAATGGTACCTCATTGTGGTTTTGATTTGCATTTCTCTAATAATGAGTGATGTTGAGCATCTTTTCATGTGTTTGTTAGCCATCTGTATGTCTTCTTTGGAAAAATGTCTGTTTAGTTCTTTGGCCCATTTTATGATTGGGTCATTTATTTTTCTGGAATTGAGCTTCAGGAGTTGCTTGTATATTTTTGAGATTAATCCTTTATCTGTTTCTTCATTTGCTATTATTTTCTCCCAATCTGAGGGCTGTCTTTTCACCTTACTTATAGTTTCCTTTGTAGTGCAGAAGGTTTTAAGTTTCATTAGGTGCCATTTGTTTAGTTTTGCTTTTATTTCCAATATTCGGGGAGGTGGGTCATAGAGGATCTTGCTGAGATTTATGTTGGAGAGGGTTTTGCCTATGTTCTCCTCTAGGAGTTTTATAGTTTCTGGTCTTATATTTAGATCTTTAATCCATTTTGAGTTTATTTTTGTGTATGGTGTTAGAAAGTGTTTTAGTTTCATTCTTTTACAAGTGGTTGACCAGTTTTCCCAGCACCACTTGTTAAAGAGGTTGTCTTTTTTCCATTGTATATCCTTGCCTTCTTTGTCAAAGATAAGGTGTCCATAGGATCGTGGATTTATCTCTGGGCTTTCTATTCTGTTCCATTGATCTATATTTCTGTCTTTGTGCCAGTACCATACTGTCTTGATGACTGTGGCTTTGTAGTAGAGTCTGAAGTCAGGCAGGTTGATTCCTCCAGTTCCATTCTTCTTTCTCAAGATTACTTTGGCTATTCGAGGTTTTTTGTATTTCCATACAAATGCACTAGATGTTAATGCTCCTCATTCAGCTTAGCAACCTGTCTGCTAAATTTCACTGGAAATGTAGCAAGCTCACTGAGTTCCATGGCAAAAACCAGTAGTATGCATGCTTGGTAAGCTGCTTCAGTCATGTCTGACTCTTTGTGATCCCCCATACTGTAGCCCACCAGGCTCCTCTGTCCATGGGATTCTCTAGGCAAGAATACTGGAGTGGATTGCCATTCCCTTCTTCAGGGGATCTACCTGACACACGGATCGAACCTGTGTCTCTTAAACATCTGCATTGGCAGGCAGTTTCTTTACTACTAGCAAGTGGGTAGCCATTCCTTTCTTTGGGATCTTTCTGACCCAGAGATCCAATCTGGATCTCCCACACTGCAGGTAGATTCTTTACTTTCTGAACCACCAGGGAAGCCCAAAAGATAGCAGTAGATGATATAAGCTCTCATGCAATTGCAACTGCATTATTCTCACCAAATACAGCCTGATGGATATGACAGTGTTACATGAAACACATTAATTACTGAAATTATATTTGTCAGAGCAATAAATATCTACCTTTGATGCTAGAGAATATATGATTTGAAGCAAAAACTTTAATACACCTTATGTTAATTATTTACAAGGATTCACAAACACTGTGCTCTAAATGAGCATATAAATATATACATGTAGTCGCATGGAGACATATATGCAGTGAGAGAGGTCTGTAGATTATAATGATTTGGGAGGATGCTTCTACACAACTAATACGCCTTAAAATTTCATCTTCCATATGCGGTTCATTTTGGAAAGCTATCACTTCCATTGAAATGACTTTTCTTTTGTCTATCCCTCCTGCAATATTATAAAATGCTCAAAGACAAAGGTCACATTTTATTTGTCTTATTTGTCATGGCACTATATATCATAATGGCTATTAGATGGGTCAATAAACTAGTGGATGAAGTTAGAGAACTTCCATAATATAAATGCCTAGGCAGTAAATCAAGAAGATGCTAAGGACAGAGAATTATTTAATCTGCTAGTGGTTTTAAAAAAGGTCTCAATCCCATAGTTCACTTGTCAACAAGTGAGCATCAAGAGAGACAGGTTGTCCACAGTTTCAGATCTAATTTTTGCCTTTTGTTCCCAGTTAAGGCAGTCTTTCTGTTGCTTACTTAAACTCATTTCTCATAAATAAAAATGACTCAAGGACTAACTATTATGTGTGATTCTGTAGGCACACACATAATATACATAATCTTTGTGTGTATACAGGTGTATACACACACACACACACACATATATACACCTATAATGTGTGTGTGTGTGTTTGTGTGTGTGTGTATAATTATATACATCCTGGGAATCCCTAATGTCTTCATTGCATCACACCCTGCAGTTTAGTTTCCAGCATCCAACCATTTGACTGGTTTTTCACAACGTTCCTCTCAAAGTTTATACTTATTAGCTTGTCTTATTTCTTGACCTATATACCTATTTCTTTTAGTAGTCAAAATATTTCTAATCTGTTTTAAGAATTCTTTCAAGTCATCATAGCCTCTAACAAAAACATAAGATCACAGTGCCCATTTTATTCTGCAAGTAGAATTCCATAATACATTCTCAGGATGTGGTATCAGTAATTCTTCTCTCTTTCTAGAATCCTTTCAGAGTCAAAATTCATTACTTGTGCAGGTTTAGGTTATACATCTCACGGCCACAGAAGCACTGTTCATATCACAGTCCTCAGAGACTGGCATACTATTTATTGTCACAATTAGTGAATGGTGACTAAGCATCTTAAAGAATGGACAACTAATCCCACGATGCACAAAGGTGGCATGCTGGCTAGTGGGTGCTGCTTATAATCTGATTATCACTGACTCAGAAAGGGCAAACTTCAGCCTTCAAGCCTGATGTAAAAACAGAAACCAAAGTTGCTTTAGTGAGGTAAAAACTTAGCTGAACAAGATATAGGCATCGATTGTTTTCAGTCATTGTACAATGGACAGAAGAAACAGGGAACCTTGAGAGAAAGGAAACAAGATTAGCACATGAGGACCCATGTTCTGCTTGGCTGCGTTATTGAATCATGGGCACTGGAAGAGGGAGTCCAAGCAAATCCTCCAGGTCTTGCTGAGTTGAGGATACAGAAACCATGGAGGAGCATGCTGAGATTGCACAGCAAAGTTGCAGACAAAGAAGTACAAGGGGAAAAAGCTTCAGAAACGTGCTCGGGGTACTCTTGCATTTTTGCTGAGAACTAATCAGTCTATGTATAGAGTTCAAGTTCGTGAGGCTGAACAAAGGATAGTCCGTAACTTGTAAGCTGAACAATCCCAGAGATCAGAGAAAGTAGAAAGACATTTGATCAGGCCACTGAGGGTCCCTGGTGATAATCCACTGGGTCATGCATTACTACTAGAGCTAAACTCTATCTGGAGTGAAGCCTACTCTAGGCCAACCATAACAAAGCTTAACAAGAGGCCTTAAAGAGATCAAGCAGATCTGCTAGTAGCTTAAACTGCTGCCAGATGAAAGGACAGACTCTTTCAAGGAAAACAACAGTGCAGACATGACTCCAACATAAAAGTACTGAGCATGGCAAGAAGCAAGACAACATGAGCCACAATCAGGAGTAAATCAGACAACTGAAACAAATTCAGAAACGAGAAGGGTTTTCTCTGGGAACTCAGGAAAAAGGATGTTATTGGAGCTCTTATACCAATATTTAACTATTTTGATATTGAACATAATAAACTAGCAAGCAATAAAAAACAAAGTGCAAAAGACTCTCCTTAGTATACAATAAGAAAAAATAGGATTTAAGAAATATGTATGCATGATCTTCTGTGCAAAAGATATTAATACGCAGGAAATGTAATTTTGAAACCTTTGAGACAGTTCACCCTCAGAGCCCAGCTGGAAATGAAACATGACAGAAGAGGAAGAAATGACACTTTGTTGAGTATATTTTGAGCTATGACTCTTAGAATGGTGATAATGTTTCCCATAGTCTCAAGCGATTAAAACCTGTCAGAATACGGTATATACAAAATAAAATTCAAAAGGTAACAAACTTGACTCTATTACAAAATGATAAATATAATCACATTGATTAGACTGGGGCAGAAAAAACCAGCCAAAGAAGTCTTAAACACACACACAAATTGACTGTATCTGTAAGGCTAAAGACAAAAAAGAACTGTGTGAACAATATTAGACTCCAGTTTGTAAATGTGCTTTTCACAAGGTTATGAGTTTGTAGATATGAAATTACTTTGTGTGTGTGCTAGGATTGAGCAAAAAGTAAATATATGGTGGATAATGAAAGCCTGGGCGTCTACTCTCAGAAAATAGTTATTGATACAAATGAGGGAAAAGGGAAGGCCAGCATGAATGCTGTAGTGTTAGACTAGGGGGAAAAGCATATGGTATGTTTTTAGTACTCAGACAAGTAGATAAATGTAGAAACATAGATGTATATGAGTGTATGAGTTGATATATATATATATATTTCCTACCTCCTCCAGCAAAAGGGCCTAGAAGCAATACCACTGAAGTAACAATGAGAATATTGTTCCTAATTAGAGGAGTCAAGATCCTTGGAGAAACATTTGGCATCAGGATCGGGCAAGGAAAATGTAAGATGAGTCGGGGATATTTTGATGCCAGAAAGTAAGAAAGTGCTCCCAGAATGATGATGGAGATTTTTGAAGAAGACACAAAACCCAACCCGAAGGAGCTCTCATAGCCAAATCTGGGAAATTTTGAGCTGTAAAATAATAAAGATAGTTAGATTTATAACCTCGAGAAGAAGATAAGATATCCACGAGTCCATACTAATATAAATAATTGAATATGTCAACAAAAAAGGGGAAGAATCACAAGGGCCAGCTCTTTCTTACAGTAAAATTTTCATCACTGAATATAGAAGGAGTAAAGAAAACAGAAAATCATTCATTTTCAGTAATAATCATCACAAGGCAGAACCTTTGAGAAATATTAAAATCAGTGTGACACAGGCACATTGAGAAGCTGTCTGCACAGTGTGAAGCATCTCCCACAATACGCGTCATTATGAAATGGCACACTTACAGTGGAGGTGCCGCCTTAGCCACGTGATCACATTGAATGCTACTCGTCACAAGATACATCAAAGACATGGAGTTTCTTATATGATGCGCTGAGCAGGTCATAACATCCATTCTGTGGTGTTTTTTTACCAAAAAAATATTTAATTTTAATGTAATTGTGAGAAAACGCCAGAAGAATTAAAGTTGAGAGATATTCTACAAAAATAAATGACCTGCCCAATTTTGGTACTCTTTTTTTTTTTTTTTTTTTCATTTTTCAAATGTCTGAATAAGACTAAGGAACTGTCAGAAGACATGGTGACATGACAACTAAATGAAATGAGAGAACCTAATTTATATTATGGACCAGAAAAAGGACATTAGTAGGATATATAGAAGAATACTCTATCATTTGGCAGGATGCAAAGTGTTGCAGAATAACCCATGAGTCAAAGGAAAAAGAAAAGCACAAGGGAAATTGGAAAATAGTTTTAGAAAATGAAAATATAATAAAAATTGTGTGGTGCAGCTAAAATATTTCTTACGGGAAAATGTATAGATTTAATATTCTTATATTGAACATATAGAATCTATTATCTTAAGATAATAGATTAAGGTTCTACCTTAAGAAGCTAAAAAATGAAGCATAAAGTAAACCCAAATTAAGTATAAGGAAGAACATTTTAAAAGATAAGAGCATCCTTGGTGGCTCAGATCATAGAGAAAATTAACAGAAACATAAATCGGTAATTTGAAGGAAAAAAATGAATCTGAAAAATGTCTGGCTAGATTTATCAAGAAGAAAATGGAAAAGTCACAGATTTTAGCTATCAGGAATGAAACAGAAAGAATATAACTACAGAACCTACAGACATTAATCTGATAATAGGGATGTTATGAAATCTTTAGGCAAGTACATTTGGCAGACTAGATGACATGCCAAATTCTTTGTAAAACCCTAGTTTTTAACTACTAAGAATATTTGAATTTTACTTTAAAAGTTCCCTACAAATAAAATTCTAGACTACATAATTTCTCTGATGAGTTCTGCTCAACTTTAAGGAAGTAGAGCAATAATCCCAAACAAAATGTTTTGGAAAATAGAAGTGAAAGAAACACTTCCTAACTGATGTTACAGGGCCAGTATTACTCTGTTAAACCAAGACAAAGACATTTATAAGCAATCAAACTGCAGACTAATATTCTTTATAAACATAGATCAAAACTCCCTTAAAACATAATAACAAATTGAGCTTGAGAATATGTAAAATGAGCAACTGGAGTTTCTAATAGAATTGCAAGGTTGAATAATAGCTCATAAAAATCAATTTTGTTCACCTTATTCATTATTTGAACAGAAAAATTATATGATCAGTTCAACAGATGTAAGAAAAAATTAAAACACTTAAACACTCAATATGTTAAAATTATCTAGCTAAAAATAGAAAGTAAGTTCCTCAGCCTAATAAAGAGCATGTCTAGAAACCCTGTGCCAAGCATTTAGTGCTGAAAGAATTAATGATTTCCCCCTGAAATTGGAGATAAGGCAAGGATGTTCTTATCACTTATTTGACTAAAGGCCTTGAGCAGTAAGACTAGACAAAAAATAGAAAATGTATCGACTATACAGGAAAGAGCGGTAAAACTATATCTACTACAATATAGAGGAATAAACTAGTGATATGTCCAACAGTATGAATGAATCTCAAAAACTTTCTAACTACAAAACGCTAAGCACAAAACAGTCCAGTCTATTTATATGAAAGTTCCTAAGAGACAAATCTAATTCAGAGTAACAGAATGGTGTTGGAGATAGGAAAGATAACTGGGAAGGGGTATAAGGGAAAGTTTTGGAGTGAAGGAAATAACATCTTGTTTGTTCCAGGAGCTACCTGGATAATTACATCTGTCAAAATTCACCAAGCTATACACTTAAAAGAGTAATATTTATTTTATGTAAATTACATTTCAATAGAGTTGATTTTTTTTTTAAAGTGTTTCCCAGGGTGACCAAAATAGGGAGAAAAAGAAGAAAAGTGTTTTGAGATAGCTACTAGGAGCTTGCTTTTTGCAGCAACTCTGCTTTCCAGCAGGCTGTGGTCTTTAAGGATACTGTCTGGCCCGAGTGTGCTGCCAGCGCTTCAGCACCAAAGGCTTCTGCCTCCTTAGAGGCAGGAGTGGGTAGAGTATCCTGGGGAGGGTAGAGGTATATTAGGGCTCCAAATGTACATTCTCTTTCCAAAGTATGTTTATTAAGCCAACAAAAACAAACCAGAAAGCTAAGTAAGTCCAAAGCATCTTCTCATACAATTTTGTAACGAATTAAGTGAAAATTTCAACCAGTGAAATTTGGCTTATATAGTTCTTCCCCTAACAGGATTAACTTTTGGATTGCGGGCCAAACCTCGTATCACTTGTTTCCTCTTTTCTCTCCTTCCTGCTGTCTTTCCTTCTTCCCTTCCCTGTCTTCCTTTCTCATCTTCTTCCTTCTTTGCGTCCTTCCTCTCCTCCTCTTTCTTCCTTACTCTTTTTCTTCATGGTTTTGTTTGCCATACATTAGGAAAAATAGAACTGGGCTGTAAAGTTTTAAGAAGTGGTTCCTGGCAGGCTCATTCTTGCCCCCATGTGATCCCTGTAGTTGGCACTATTTCCTCACTGGCACTTTCGTACTTGAGTAATTAATGTTTGAAGGAAAAGCCTGATCTGTTTTTGTCATGGACTATGTTCCAAGGTATTTTACTGGAAACATAGCAGGACTGCTATAGTGTGTAAAACATTAGGAATCTAAAACTATTCCTTTCCCAATTTTGCCCTAGTAGCAACTATGCACCCTGATTAAATTATGACTCTTATTTGAAATACTAATGTGCATAACTAAGAAATAGGATGCCTAATGATTGTCATTCTGATCTCAAAAAGTTACTGAATATGAGAGAAGTGATCAAGGGAAGCTTTGTGAAATGCTCAGAAGCATACAATGAAACCAGATTCATCATCCTGCCATTTAGAATTTTAATGTTTCAACTGTTTTTAATACTGTTTAATATAAAAATTAACCTATTTAGAATCTATGGAATATGATTAATTGCTTTGTTTAAGAAGAAATTATAAGTCATCTGTGAAGTGTTCAGTTACACTGTATGTGTATCCCCTAAATTTATACATTAAAGTCCTAAATCCCATGGTGATGATATCTGAATGTATGGACATAGGCAGGGAATTAGGTTAGGATGAGATCATGGGGGATGGGGTAAGACCCTCATGGTGGAATTAGTGTCCTTATAAGAAGAGCTCTCTCTTTCCTCCATGTGAAGACACAGTGAGAAAGTAGCCATCTGCAGTCCAGAGAGACTTCTCACCAGACACCTACCCTTCCAGTACCCTCAGCTCAGACTTCCAGCCTCCAGAACTGTGAGAAATATATTTCTGTTGTTTAATCCACCCAGTCTATGGTGTTTTAACAGTTTGAGTGGACGAATATAAGTGGTGATAGAGACCATCATTTCCTTTTGACCTTAAATATGAATATATAAAACTAAATTTTTATATAATTTTATATAATTACATGAATATGTATGTAATGACATTATACATATCTTTTGACAAGATCGTGCTTATATTATAAACAATTTTGCCTCTGATTTTAACAACCAACACAATATAGATGTTTTCTCGTGTTAATAAATATTGCCTGATATTCTCTTTCACTGTTTGCATGACATGTCATCATAAAGATTGTCAGGTTCTTTTAAGCCATGCTTTTGGCTATCTAGATTATATCTGACTTTCCATTACTATATGGTATTATGTTATGAATCAACTTAGTAGTTAAGTTTTTGTCTAAACATGTGATTGTTTCCTCACACTAGAATATCAGAGTTGATTCACTTTTAAAATTATCACAGCACATACCAAATACATATCAAAAATATTATACTTATTTGTACTTCAAACAATTAGTTCATAAACGTGACTATCTCACTGAATTTTACAATGTCTAGTTCCCTGCAGCTGAATGTCAAAAGAGAGAGTGCATAAATGTCCCATCGGCCCTGAGCACCATCCGCACTTACTTTTCCTGTCTCATTCCACCCTCAACAGTACCCAACACTATTCCTCAATTTTCATTACTAAGAGGATGAGTGAAAACTGTGTGCTCTTTTATTGTACTATTATTACAAATGAAGGCACAGATAAGAGTGAAAAGTCATTCCTATCTTTATGTTTAGATTTCTTCCTGTATAATTTTTTATAAATTTTAATCAATTTTCATTTCTTAAGAGTTTTAAAATTGCCACTTGAAAGGTTAAAAGTCTTTTGCAGAGAAATGATTAATGTTATTAAAACTAGGCAAAACATTCACAAATTTATAGCAGATGAATAATAAATATTATTAATCTACAGGGTTTTGTGAATAGCTTTTCCCAATTTGTCACTTTAACTTTTAGCTTTTTCTTGTACACAAGTTACAACCAGGTGTTTTTGTAAGGTGGAGTTCAACTTACCTGTGACTGTGACTTCTTTTCTGCCCAGAAGAGAGAGCAGAAACCATACCTCAATTCTAGGGTACCACTGTCATTTTTGTTTCCTCTACATCTTTCTGCCATCACACTGTGAACAAGTGAAGTAAACATTGAGGCTCCAAACTCACTTAAAACTATATAGATCATTTTAAACAATTAAACAAGGAGATTTGTTAAGGAGGGTAAATGATCAGAAAGTAAGTGTTTGCCAGAGGAGACAAATGGGAAAGGAAGCACAAAAAAGAACAACTAAAACACTGTCATCATTTTGGGGGCACAATTAAATCTGAAAATTAGCAAGACAGCTAGAACTTAACTTACATTTTGGAAGTTTATAATGATAAGTAAAAAACTGATCGACAGTCTGTGGTGTGACATAGTTTCCTCTCTGGTGTCTTCAATGCCTGTAGTTTCATATTTGAGTGATAAAAGGTTAGAAATTATAGTGCTACTACTGGTATTTGTTAATGAACCTTTAAATTGGCCATCACTGTTATAGCCTGTTTATGTTGGCTTGGCTGTGGTGGCTCTTTTATTGAAATAGATAACACAATTAATTTACTTCAATCTTCTAAAATATTTGGATTTTATCCAAAGAAAATGACTGTCAGAAATAATGCCAGATTTGGGACCAGCAACAGGAAAACTCTACACATATCACCAACCAAAAGTGCCAGTTGTAAAAGGAGGGGGAAATTGTTGTAAGGGAGAAAGTGAAAGTCGCTCAGCCCTGTTCGATTCTCTGTGGCCCACCATGGACTGCTGGAGTGGGTAGCCTTTCCCTTCCCCAGGGGATCTTATCTTCCCAACCCAGGGATTGAACCCAGGTCTCCTGCATTGCAGGCAGATTCTTTGCCAACTGAGCTATCAGGTGAGGGAGGGGGCACATGCATATCACTCACATGGCTAAGAGAAAAAGAAATCAAATTAATACAAAATTGGTGTCAGACCTAATGAACAACACAGGTTGCTTCCACCACTATGCCAATCTTTGGTCTTGTGAGGGGCTGATGATGTTTTTCAGAAAAATCTTTTTTTCACTTTGTGCCTACTCAAATGTCATACCATATTGACCACTGTATAAGAAGCACGTTTTCCATATAAAAAGGTTATGGTGCATTGCAACCACTAGATACATCCTAGACTTAACAGTAAAAAGCAAACATTCTCATAGACTATGAGACATAAAGCAAAATTATATTTCCCATCCCCGAAAGATTTTGAATTTGAGATGCTTTCTGATAATTTTCATTTTCAAAAACTACTGTCAGTTTTAGCCATTGACTTTTTTGCCATTAACTTCTAAGTAAGAAGGTGAAGCAAAGGTGGTGTTGACTTAGTTTAGAACAGGGCTTAATAAAATGTCATATATTTGCCATTGTTTGCCCTGATAGCTGAATGTTTGTTTTCAAGGTTAATCAAAATAGAAAATAACTTTTTACAAAGACATCAGAATAAAAGAAAGTAAACCTAGTTCTCATTGTTTTATATAAAAGACATTGTTTTATCTTCTGATATGAAGCATAAAATGTAGAGAGCCAAAACTTTTTAAGGATTAAATTTTTATTTTCGCTTTTATATACATATCTCCATGTATATATATTGAATTATTTGATACTTTATCTTCTTTGAAGGTGAATTGATTTTGATTGCTTAAAGTCTAGTTTCTCTATCAATTTCTTAAAGAGGAGAAAGTCTCTATCAAAATCTTTATTTTTCCAATTATCTGTTTCTTTAATCCTGTTCATTTTTGCTTCATATTTTTAAACTTTATTCTTAAGCACATAGTTATGATAATTTTGTCTTCCTAATGAAATGAGTTATCATTGTGAAATCTCTATTTTTAGGAATACAATTTGTGTTAAGGTCAGTTTTATCTATTATTAACACTGCCACTACAGCCTTCTTTTCTTACTCTTGGCGTGCTAAATATATTTCTCCTCATTAGCCATTTACTAAGTAAATCTCTTATTAACAGGGCTGTGCTTATCTTAGAATTGCAGCACTTTTCTATGTATTATTACTTAAACTGTATCTGTTATATGACTTATTGTTGGGTCTTTTATCCATTTGGACAGTTTTTAATTTGGGTGTTTAGTTTCTTAGTGTTTAATATAATTATTGATATGATTCAATTTAGATCTGCCATGCAGTTTTTTCATTTATCCCCCTTTTTTTGTTACTCTGTTCCCCCTTTTCTCATTTGTTTCTGACTTTTGAATACGTAAAAAATTTTATTTCACCTACTATCTTAATAACTATAGTTTTTTCCCTTTCTTTTTTTCTTAACTTGATGGATTACAGTGCACATATTTAGTTTTTTCCTAACCAACATAGAGTTAAAATTGGACCACTTCATGTAAATTGTAGACACAGTACAACTACATATATAAATGAGCCTAAACAGATGATAAATTCAATGAACTCCATTTTTTACTGTAAAAGTATATAAAGAGAAATACAGTTTTCCATTTACCCTTATTTTTACCATTTCTTTCTGAGGATCCAATTTGAATTTGGTATCATTTCTTCAGCCTGAATGAATCATTTTAGCTTGATTTAGCATTTCTTAAGATGTCAGTCTGCTGTTATTTTTTATTCACATATTTCAAACTTCTCTTACTGAATTTAGAATTATTATAGCTTCTTGATAAATTGGCCTCTTTATTAACATATAACGTCTCTCTTGGTCCTGGCATTTTTCCTTGTTCTGAGGTCAACTTGGTTTGATACAATATGAGCACTCCAGCTTTCATCTAAGTGGTGTTTTCATATTATAACTTTTTCCATTCTTTAACATTTATATTTTAATACTTAAAGTGGGTTTCCTGTAGACAACATGTATATATAGGTTTTGGTTTTCATCCAATCTGACAATATTGACTTTTAATTGGGGTATTTGGGCCAGTGCTATCCAATGAAAATAAAATGTGAGCCACAAATATTAGTCACATTTATGTAATTTTTAAAAAATTTAGTAGACACACCAAAAAGGGTTAAAATACTCTTTCAATACTTTGCTTTATTTATTCAAATATATCCAAAAATATTCTCATTTAAACAATCAATGTAAAAATATATTACTGAGTATTTTACATTAGATTAACTCATACTAAGTTTTTGATAGCCAATGCATGTTTTATACTCATACCACATTTCAATTTGGCCTAAACATATATGTCCCTAATACCTAAATGTGACTTTGGCATTGGATGACACAATATATTCAGTGTGGCTATCAATAAGACTGAAGTTAAAGCTATTTTCTATTTGTTCCATCTCATCTTTCTCTTATCAAATATTTCTGCATTTTTATATTAATGATGTTATGAGATTAATTATATGATTCTATTGTATCTTTACTCTTAGTTAGCTCACCTTGTTCCTTTTTCTTATTAGTAATCGCTTTAGAGTTTACCATATTCATCTTTAACTTATCACAGTCTAAATTAAGATTATGTTATTATCACTTCAAATACAGTATAAAAATCTTATAAGAGTGTAACTCCATATTCACTTTTCCTCTTTGGTTGTATTGTTGTCATATGTTTTATTTCTGCTAATTCTATAAACGAAACCATGCATTATTACTTCTTAATAATAAATGTCAAGTATATTTGTTAATAATGACAAGGAAATGATCTGCTACAGAAATTTTTTAAAGTGAGAACATATATCTTCTTTAAATATTTGAATGTTTATTTAAATATTTTGGAGAAGGAAATGGTAACCCTCTCCAGTATTCTTGCCTGGAGAATCTCCATCGACAGAGGAGCCTGCCAGGCTGCAGACCATGGGGTTGCAGAGTCAGACATGACTTAGCAACTGAACAGCATTCAAATATTTACCATTTCCAGCACTCTCACTCTTTTTGCAGATTCAAATATACGTTTGGTACCAATTAACTTCTGTTTGAATATTTTCCTTAAGTATTACTTTTAGTATGAATCTTCTTAATTCTCACAAGTTTTTTTTTGGTCTGAAACATATTTTTGCCTGTAAGTTTGAAGAATATTGTGATACATGCAATAATTCTAGGTCAAGAAATATTTTTCATTTAGCATCTTAAAGATCTTATGCCACTGTCTTCTGGTTTTATAGTTTCTGAAGTCTGCTTTCATTTTGATGTATATTTTTCTCTTTGTCATGTGTCTTTTTTCTCTACCTTCTTTTAAGATTTTCTTAGTGTCTCTGGTTTTCAGTGATTTTATTATAAACCTTAGTGTTGGTTTCATTACCACCATTGTGCTTTTGTTATTATTTAAATTATTGAATTTATGTGTCTGTCAGTCATCAAATTTATAAACTTTTCATGACTATTTCATCACATTTCTTTCCTGCCTCATTATTTTTTCTTCTTCTAGGACTCCAGTTACTAATGTGTTATAATACTTGATAATATCCCTCTAATAGTGAAATTTATTTTCATCTTTTTCTATGACTTTTTAACATACTTTTCATTAGCATGCCTTTAAATGTAATGAGGTTGCCTGTGACTTATATACTTATAATAACATTCAGTGTATTTTTTTAAGTATATGTTGTACTTTTAATCTCTAGAAAATCTATCTGAATTTTGTTTACAACTTCATTATGATTATTGTGTCTAAGATCTCATCATGTTCAGGTTTTCTTTTATATCCTTTATAGAGAAGTTCTAATGTTTATCTCAGCTACCTTTTAAATTAGCACACTATATAGAGTCAGTAAGTTTCTAGAAAAAAGTGAGCAGAAAGTACAAAAATTCCAATGTATACTCAATTTCCCCTAAACTAGACAGTTTTCCCCATGTTTAGTATCTCAGAGTAGTGTGGCAAATTTTTTGCAATTGATAAGCCTATACATACACATTATCATTAGCTAAAGTGTACAGATTACAGTAGCCTTCATTCAGTAGCCTTCATTCTTTGTGTGTATATTTCTATGGGTTTTGACAAGTGCATAATGTCAGGTCTCCACCATTACAGTGTAACATACAGATAGCTTCCCAGGCCTTTGTGCCACCTGCTCATCCCTCACTCCCAGCACCCTAATCCCTGGCAACCACTGGTCACTATTTTTCTTAGTTAATTTGACTAGAGGTTCATCAACTTCGTTGATACTTTCCAAGAGCTAGCTTTTGGTTTTGCCACCTTTATTGATTTCTGTTTTAAATTTCACTGATTTCTACCCTAATTTTTTATTATTCGTTTGTTCTTACTTTGGATTTAATTTGCTATTTTTCTAGTTTTCTCACCTTGGGTGACACAGAAATGAAGAGGTGTTTCTGAAGTTGGTTATTTCCCTTTCCCCACATCAAAGGTAAAATGGGGCTGGAGTTTGATATTTCCCTTCTCCTAAGTCAGATAGGCTTTATTAAAATACAAGTCAGTCAGATTTTGGTAAAATAGTAACTTTAGAGGGTATTCTTTGTTAAGGATAATAGGATGCTTTTGGAATATTTCAGAATGCTGCATTCTTCTCACACTGTGGGAATCATGAGGACATCTCTCTCTAATGTTCATCCTCAAAAGCTAGTGGGACTATTGGGGGTAAAACTCTCATAAGCATGAGACAACTTGTATGACTGGCCTGCCTGGAGTCTCTTAACATTCAAGCTTATCCAAACAGAACTTCCAACAATTCAGCAGTTGCTGTTTAAGTATTTCTAACAGACTTCTGCTCTTAGACTTTTGCTCCTAGTGAAGAAAACACTTTGACTTGCAGTATATGAATCTGTCTCCAGTTGGGGCAGTAGTTTGCCCTGTGACCTTCAATTCTCTGATGTATATCATATATCTAAAAATGATTGCTGATTTTTACTTTGTTCATCTTTTTCTTTTTCTGAAAATGAAGTGAAATGTCTAAGATTTCTATACTGTAGACCATAAACTGGAAGTTGTCCCAGCTTTCTAAACTCTTCATTTGTTAATTCCTTTATGTGCTATTTCTGCATTTATTTCTATCAAATTATATTTCTCCTGATTAAAATCTGTATTTTTCTGTTCCTTTGATTGCCTAGTAATTTTTGACTAGATGCTGGACACTGTGTATTTCATATTGTACAATAAAGGACTTTTTTTTTTTATATATATACCTTTAAAGAGCACTGTATTTTCACCAGGCAGACAGTTAGGTTACATGTGGGTCATATTAATTTTTCAAAACTTTCTTTTTAACTTTTTAAACATGTTAAAAAAGGTTAAAAAGGAAAGTGGCTTCCCTGGTAGCTCAGGCAGTAAAGAACTGCTTGCAATGGGGGAGACCTAAGATTGATCCCTGGGTTGGGAAGATCATCCCCTGGAGGAGGGCATGGCAACCCACTCCAGTATTCTTGTCTGCAGAATCCCATGGACTGGTAGGCTACAGTCCATAGGGTTGCAAAGAGTTGGACACGACTGAAGCGATGAAGCAGGCACACACAGAGAATTTTAAGGCTAACTTACTTTCACTTGCTTTCACTGCTAAGACCTGATGTATCATGAGGTCTTTCCACTTTGACTTCAAGAACAGAAATTACTTCCATCTTATGTGAACTCAAAAAACTTGTCACTCCTGGCCTTTCCCAGGTTCTTTCTCTAATTTCAGAGTTTCCCCTAATGTTTGTGTAGATCAGTACTTAACCAAAGACTCAAGGTGACCCTTCTGCAATTTTCCAGAACTTTCTCATTATGCAGCCCCCTCCACTCTCATATTCTGCCCCACATTCACTGTTCATTCCACTTCAGCCTTCCAGAGCTTTTATCTCTGCTTCCTTTACCCTGATTACCTGGCTCCACTTGGGATCCCCATCCCTGTGCTGTCCTTCCAATCATTAAGCTGTAATGTTGGTACAACCACATCATGTGCCTCTGCTCTTAGAGATTATCACTCTTCTAAGGGATTCTGGCCCACAGGAGTAGATTTAATGGTCACCTGAGTTAAATTCACCCATTCCAGTCCATTTTAGCTCACTGATTCCTGAAGTATTGATGTTCACTCTTGCCATCTCCTGTTTCACCACTTCCAACTTGCCTTGATTCATGGACCTAACATTCCAGGTTCCTATACAATATTGCTCTTACAGCCTCAGACCTTTCTTTCATCACCAGTCCCATCCACAACTGGGTGTTGTTTTTGCTTTGGCTGCATCCCTTCATTCTTTTTGGAGATATAGCTCCACCGATCAGCAGTAGCATACTGGGCACCTACCAACCTGGGGAGTTCATCTTTCAGTGTCCTGTCTTTCTGCCTTTTCAGTTATCATATACAAAACAGGGCTTCCTCGTGGCTCAGTGGTAAAGAATCCACCTGCCAATGCAGGCGATGGAGATTTGATCCCTGGGTCAGGAAGGTTCCATGGAGAAGGAAATGGCAACCCACTCCAGTATTCTTGTCTGGGAAATCTCATGTATAGAGGAGCCTGGTGGGCTAACGTCCATTGGGTCGCTAAGAGTTGGACACAACTGAGAGATTAAATGACAACAACAACAATATACAAGACAACTGAGGAGAAGTGTCATTAAATCAACACTTCCCCCTAATGCGTAGTAAACTATCTAAAAATGGATACATATTGTCTTTAATAATTTTAGTTCAGTGATGAGAACTATTTTTTAATGATCGATACATAGGTCTATATTGTTAGAATGGAGATAGGCGAATTTGCATCATGAACCCACAGACCTTCTTGGGTTGAAAAATGAAAGTGTTAGTTGCTCAGTCATGTCCCACTCTTTGCGTTCCCATGGACTGTAGCCTGGCAGGCTCCTGTGTCCATAGAATTCTGCAGGCAAAAACATTGGAGTGGGTTGTGACATAACCAAATCCAGTTTGCCCTGGATGCTTTATAGTGTACTCAAATATCCATGCTCAAATTTCCCCATCATGGAAAAATAACAAAGCCAGTGAAAGAAAATTTACTAAAGGTAGAAGGAAACCATAAGTTTCTAATACAGTTGGGAAGATATCCAATGATGTATCAGTGATGCAGTGCATCACAGGATACAACAAAGATGCGACAGTGATCTTAAACTTTAGATATAGGAAACTGAAATTTACTCCAGTTTATAATTCCTCAGAGTAGAATCCCAACCTGGAGAAAAGCTTTGTGAGAAATCTCAAAGAGCTGTATCACTATAGGCAGAATTAAGGACAAGTTTAATAACTTACTTTTAGTTGTGTTGTCAATGGGTTTTGATACAGGGAAGACTGGGAGGACAAATAACTCTCCTGTTCAAGGATTCACTGCACATCTGCATAAGGCAGCATTCTGTAATTAAAAAAAAAGTTGATAAGCAATTTCAGACTCAGATTCAGCTAAGACTTGAAATGGACATTCTTCCATATTTGATTCAGAGCAGCCTTCTTTCTTAAGCTCATCTTTTTTTCATTTATAAATCTATAGAAAATAAAATAAATGAAATAAAAACATTCACTACTTAACTAACATTGTCTATTTGGTTGAGTGGGGTTATCATCTCACATATTTCTATTTCCCTAGGCTTTGTGTCCTTATCTTGAGTAATATCTTTGTCACACATTTCTAGCGTATCAAGCATGAGATCTGCAAACCACCATTTCTAGAGAAATATAAGCAATTTACCAGAATTCACAGTCAGTTACCAAACTCTGTATGCCTGGTTTGTGTAGTATTGATGAATTTACACTCTCTTTGGCTTATATAAAACTGAGAATGAGGATGAACGATATTGTATATATTAATAACCAAACATTAAAACAAAATAGACTTATTGCAGATCAAGACTGCCTCCTCCCCTCAGCCTACGATAGCAGATGCAGTTTCTACATAGAGAACATAGTTTTAAAATCTTATCTCAAATGTCCAAGTCTAACTCTTGAGAAAGATAGGTTTGGCACTAAGAGTAATAGCATTTTTTTAACATCCAATATCTTGTCTCATCAATTATTTTAGTAAAGTTTGCTCTGCAACTGTATTCTCTTCATTCCCAAAATGTCACTGGCAGACTGTAATACAGTTCCTGAACCTTGATTCAAAGCTGGGCAGAAATCTCATGAAAGCTATTTTTTCCCCCCTATAATGTGTAACGTGTGGGTTTCTTGGCTTACAAAGAGACTTCAAGAAGGCATGATTCTTTAATAATATACCATAGAGAAAATGTTACTTAAAGTAAGCTTTAAGATAAAAATAATCTAATTATGTAATTATGGATAGAGAAAGAGCTCTCTGTGGTTAGCCTGGATCCAACTATGATAATATGATTTTCATGAAATTGGCACAGTTGACAACTGAGACTGCAAATGTTAGATTGCTCATCATTGGTGGGCTTTCTGTAAGATTTTAATCATGAACAGGCAATGACTACATCAAATACCACTTAAGTTTGAAATCAAACAGACTGTTTCCTATATTAAGTACAATTTAAGGAGACATCACCTTTGATTCATATGTAAATATCTGGCAAAAATCCTTAAGCTACTTGTTGACCCATTTTTCATCTTTGGTAGATGGGAGCATAGTTTGCCAATATAAGAAGCTACTGAATCGCATTGACTTAGGGATCCAATCCAAATCCAGAAGATACTTTAGTTTTTGATATTGTTTACATTTAGCAAAGCACAATTCCCAGTTTCTACCAGGAAAAAAAAAAGGACTTACAGCCCTCTCTATAACAAAGAAACATAAACTACTCAAAAGATTTAGGGAGCCAAAAAAGAGGGGAAAAAAAGCCTTCGAATTTCTTTTTGGTGCATGAAGTATACATAACTTTAAAACTTAAGGATTTAACTTTCCTAAATATATGCCTGGATTTAAAGATCACAGGGGGAAATGTGGTCAAAAAATAAGTTTGAGGTTTTATTTCAACTATATTATTTATAAAATAATTCATGAAGACTGATGATTTCAAAACAGAGCCGTGTCATCATTTTCTAATTCATGTAAAACAAATGGCAACATTTTGAACATGTGTCTGTCTTTCATAACATTATGCATTTTTCCCATCCCCGTAAAACCTCACTACATATATAACAGTATCTTTAACTAATGAAATTGCAGTCATCCAAACAAATTGAGACAACTACAAACTTACTAAAAACTAACTGAATGGGTAATTTTTTCATTGGACATTATTTAAAAATTAAGGTTAGAAAAATATGAATTGGGGCTATTTTCCCTAGAGTCACACTATTCTAACCTGTATTTGTAAGGAATGAGAAATGTACAAAGAAATTCTTTCTTGCTCAAAGATTTACAATGAGGCAGTAACTAAGAAAGAATCAGTCATCTGTGGCCACTTTGAAGTGTCGCAACCTTTTAGTGAAAATGTTTATCTCATTGGAATGTTTATCTTGTTGGAATAAAAATGTGTGTATCTGGACACAAGAAAATTAACTGTGGATATAGAACAACTGTAGATTTACTTTTTGAAACAAAACGTTTTTAGTGAAGAAATACATATGCGAATAAATAGATGGTGGTCAAAAATATGTGGCCTACAGTTTAAAAAAATAGGGAAAAATTACTGTTCTTGTTTCATATTCGAGAATGGCAACCACAGATAAAGACAATTTGAAGCCTTTATTCCCCCAGTTCTGTCAAATATTTGGTTTGTTAATTTTACGACACTTCAAACAGAAGCCTCCATTGTATAACATTTCATAAAATAAAATTTCCAAAACTGATCTCAATTTATTTGTCCAGCAAACTCTGACTCTTTTATAAGTTGTAATTACTAACACTTTCGAGGACGGTTAAGTTTAAAAGAAAGAATTTCCACATATATGACCTGAATTTGAAGTTTTTTCCTAAATTAATTTCCATGGAAAATATATCACACATTGGAATATAAATTGATAGATTTTTATAGTTAACATCTATTCTTTTCAAAAATACTTCCTAGACTAGAACCAGTCAGTGATTTTCAGTTTTACCTCTTAGTGCCAGATAATAACCCTTCTTTTTTTTAAATTTTGGGAACACCTTACTATTGATTTACATATGGCTGTGCTGGGTCTTCGCTGCTGGACGGGCTTTTCTCTCATTGCGGTGTTCAGGGTTCTCATTGTGGTAGCTCCTCTTGTTGCAGAACATGGGCCCTGGACACTCAGGATGCAGTAGTTGCAGCATCAGGGCCCTCGGGCAAAGGCTCAGTGGTTGTGGCTCATGGACTTAACTGATCTCTGGCAGGTGGGATCTTCCCAGACCAGACCCTGAACCTGTGTTTCCTGAATTGGCATGTGGATTCTTTACCACTGACCCACCAGAGAAGTACGACCCTCCATTCTTATCTTTTGACTTTGTCCAAGTCCATCCACATAACTATGCTTCAGTGAAATTTCACTTTCTTTTATATATTGTTCAATACAATTTATTTCCAGAGAGATACATAGCTATTTTTCCATGGATTAGAAAGAATGACTATAACATTTTTCCCAGTTTTTTTTTTCCACTTGATTTGTAAGATTTGTTTTGTGACTCAATATATTAAGTAGTTGTGACATTGGCCTATTAAAATCTAAATACTTTAAGGTCAAGCAATATTTAAAATAAGTAATTTCATTAATTCCTTAGCTTTTAGAGGAAAACAAGGTAAAGAAATAGCATTTAGAGTTTATATCAAACTGCCAAGGAAAGGCACCAGGCCTTCTCAAAGCCAACCGCTCTCCTCCATGATTAAAGTAAGATAGCTGACCTGTTAGTTCGGTTCCATTTTCACTTTTAGCAATGTCTTAATCGGGAAATTGCAAAACAATGTTGTCATGCAAGACTTCCAGGAGTACATCTGTTTCTAATGTACAGTGCATAATTTAATGACGAGACACTTCAGTGGTCTACCCACTGCGAATCTCAGTTGTTAAATATGTCTGGAGCAAGACATCTTTAAACAGTAGGCACTATTTTGGTACATTAATTTTCTCACACTCAGAAGCGGAAAATATAATTCTAACTGTCACTTTGTATGAAGCTCTGTTTACTTTAAAATGCTATTTAGAGCTTAAATGTCTTGTTCAAACTGATTAACTATAGTGGAATTTAAAACTTTTATAAAACCTATTTATTATGGTTAATGTTTTTAGAAATTTTTTCTCCCCTTTAGACTATAGTTTAAGAAACCTATCTATTGGCAATGAAACACAGACTCTCAAGGCAAACCTTGAAAAAGATAAACCAACCGATTTCCAGAAGACACTAAAATCTAAAATGCAAGCCACAACTTGGTGTAGAACTAGAAGTGTAAACAGAGAAGGTAAACACTTCTCCAAGAGATTAGGAATGGAGAGCCAAAGCCTAAATAACCGTCCCCAGACCACAATGGCCTGGTGCTTACCAACAGTATCTTCAGTGATTCAGCTTGGCTAACCACACGCTTGCTAAGTGGCTTGGTATCCAACAAATCTCTTACAGTGTATAAGATCTAATGATATGTGGTTAAATGTGGGTATCCTGTTTAGAACTTGTCTGACCAGTATCCCAAAGAGATAACAAATGTATGGTAAGGGGAAAATATCCCACTGAAGAATTTACAAGTAGAAGAACTTTTATTAAAATTGTTTCAGTATTAGTATCAGCCTCCATTTTCAATTATAGATAGTACCTTGAAACAATCAACTCCACTCTTCATTTAGACTATCAAATAACTCCTGTATTCAGATTTAGTCCTAACCTATTTAAGATTGAAAAAATGTTTCCCAGTGAGATCTTATTATTATTTTATTTTTTTGCAGTAGTTGACTATGGGATAAATAAGACTCTCTAGCAAAATGTAATGTAAAGACTTTGAAGAGAGCTTTAAAATTAAATGAATGATTATGTCACTTATAACTGTGACATAACATTACAAGAAAAGTATTTGAACTTCTAACCCTTGAGTCATTGAAAACTATTGCAATCAGAAGTTTCTCCAGAGGAATTGAGAGATGACAGATGAAATGACTTTAGAGATTCATTTTGTCCTTGTTTCTCTAATTCAGGCTCTAACACTCCTATTTTTAAGGGCACCGTAAGGCTCTCCTACATAGACTGTTGCTTGTCAAATACCTAAGACATATAATTTTTCTGTAATCATGTCTTCCCCAATAATTTAAATTTTTCCTGATCTCCCTTCTCTGACTTCCAGCCACTAGGTACACAGAAAATACACCCAAATCTTTAATGAATGACTAAATTCTTACCTGAGAAACTTAATTTTGCTGGGAAAAGACATAATAAAATTTTCAATGAAATGTAGATTTATTTTTTAAATCATTTTCTTATTTGGGTGACTATTAAAGACATAAATTTGGATACTGTCAGCATGTAGGTGATATTTAAGCCAGTATTTGGATGAGATCTTAAAGGGAGTGAATGTAAGTAAAGAATCAGAACATCAAATTTTGAACTCAGGACCACAGCAATGAGAATCAAAGAGATAAGGAGAAGCCAGCAAAGGAGACGGGGAAAAGAATAATGAGTGAGGTGGCAGGAGAAAGCAAGCTGTGTGGTGACTTATAAGCTAAATGAGACCATCTAATCATGGAAGAT
The DNA here is from genome assembly GCF_963930625.1 of Muntiacus reevesi. Classification (NCBI taxonomy): domain Eukaryota; kingdom Metazoa; phylum Chordata; class Mammalia; order Artiodactyla; family Cervidae; genus Muntiacus; species Muntiacus reevesi. The sequence continues at coordinate 79,173,880 of NC_089260.1, read as the reverse complement.
GGTGTGATCAACACTGTCAAGTCATACAGTGAGACTAAATGGCATGAGAACCCCAAACCAGCCACTCATCTAGCTGTAATGAAGGTTATGTGTAAGCTCCATAATATCATTTTTTTTTGGTGGAGTAGTGGAGACTGGTAAAATATTAATAGAAGTTGGAGAAACCCATACAGTCATCTCTTTTTAAGAGTCTTAGTATAAAGGGGAGCAAAGAAATGTGATGGCAGCTGGCAGGGGAAGTGTGGTTAAGAGAAGTTCTTGTTTATGCACAGTAGTCTGTTATCTGTTATTCTCAAACTCCTGGTTGATCACTCCCCCATCCCTTTCCCCTTTGATAAACATAAAACAAACCATAAATTTGTTTTCTACGTCTGTGAATCTGTTTCTGTTTCATACACGGATTCATTTGCATTATCTTTTTAGATTCCACATAAAAGTGCTATCATATAATATTTGTCTTTGTCCTGACTTACTTTGCTTAGTAGGGGATACTATATTCAGTATCTTGTAATGACCTGTAATGCAAAATAATCTGAAGGATATACAGAATTGAATCACTTTGCTATACCTAAAACTAGCACAATATTGTAAATTAACTATATTTCGATTTAAAAAATATAAAAAAGAGAAGTTCTTGTTTAAGATGAGAGAAATAATAGCACAAGAGTAATCAAGAAGAGAGGGAAGACGATAATATAAGAAAGAAAGGAGAAAACTGATGGGAAAATGTCTCTGAGTAGACATAAGGAGTTTGATTATCTAGGCTACAAGTTGAGGAACTGTATTTAGAAACATGGAAGGAAGAGTAGGTGGGGAATATGAGGACAGATGCCAATGAAAATCTGTTCTGATTGCTCTAAATGTTTTAACCCGAGAGTAAGCATGGGAAAGGAGGAAAGAGGATAAGGTATAAAAATTTTTGGAAGAAAGTAGAATTAACGAACTAGACATATATTTTATGGCTGCCTAACAAATTGGTTTGAACATTATTTAAAAAGTTGCCTCTAGTTAAAGAAAATCCTTTCTCAAGATGAGAGAATTTTAAGAAGCCTAACTGTACTATAGCATTAGAGTCTGCATTCCTTTTATTTCTGTTTGATTATAGAATATTTAAACACATACACATAGAAAAGTGTTTCAATAATTATCAACCTAAAGGTCAGTCATTATTCTCTAGTTGCATATAAACTATAAAGTATATATTTAAAGTTCTACATGCTGTTAATATATACTATCTGGCCTTTTACAGAAAAGTTTGTTGCTCCATGATCTAGGCAGCTAACCTCATAGATCATGCTCTTATTTTAGCATTTGACAACTATTGTGATGTAAATGCCTACATCATGCAAACTACAAGACACCAATGTGATAATCACTGAAGTCAGAGCAGGAAAGACCTGCAAATTCACACATTGCTGTTTCTATTTTTACTATATAGTTATAAATCCTATAAGTAACTTCGCAGCACAGATAATAGCAAATTGTAGTTAAATCAGGAATTGATGAATTTTAAGAATGCATTTCTTTTGCTTTTAAGATTATTTAACTGTAAGTTTATACAATTTTAGTAATGGCTTTGTGCAACAACTTGCTCACGAGAGTACTGAGAATTTAACAATCTGCTTTCAAAGACTGATATAAGGTAGCTCCAGTTCATCACTTCTCTCATCCCCCAACCATCTTTTTTTTTTTTTATGATGTATGAGGAGTATCTTTTTTTTTTTTTTTTTTTTTTTATTAGTTGGAGGCTAATTACTTCACAACATTGCAGTGGGTTTTGTCATACATTGACATGAATCAGCCATGGAGTTACATGTATTCCCCATCCCGATCCCCCCTCCCACCTCCCTCTCCACCCTAACCATATTTTTAGCTGAAGTCTTTGAGCTTTGATTTTGAGCCCCTAGTGGAGACACACCACTGCCCTATTGATAGTATATTTTATTGTCTGGAAATCTAGCTATGAATTAATAGCCTCAAACATTAAACCTTACACAGAAAAATTAAACAACCCAAATACTTCAGTCTGATTACAGTTTAAGAATATACGTAGTCGGCCTTTCCCAGGACTCCCAGAAGGGAGAATGACCCTCCTCACCTCGCTTTCCCAACCCACCCTGGCTCGCCTTTCAGCCCCTTTCTGCACCTCCTTTTCCCTTCAAGTGAGAAAAGTCTAGTTCCCAAGCTGCCGGAGTCGGTTCCCTCGCCCCTCCCGCTTCCACGCGGGTCTCCCCCCACTCCCCCAACCATCGTTACTGCCACCACCTCGGTCCCACTCAATCGATTTTTGCTGCAGGTCAACATTTATTACCGCAGTCCCCCCTGCAGGCAGTCCTGGGCAGGAAGCTTTATCTTCGTTCCTTTGGGGAGATGAGACCTGGAGTCATTTGTGCTGTCCCTGAAAAGTCGGTGGAACAGCATATGGAACGTGACTTGGAACCACGACTAATGGTAACCTGGTTTGGGGGCCCTTTCTCCGTTCTGGTTAGTATCAACAACCCAGCCCACTCAACCCTGCTTCTCTGGGCGGATATCTGGGTGGGGTTACTGCACCCAGATGCAACTTGATGGCGTCTTTCTCGGTCCTCCCGGATGAACTGGCACAGCCTTCTCCAATGTCACTTCACGCGGCCGCCCGTGTTGGATGGACCGTGAGTCTGACTGATACACCCCTGCATGTGGGCACGGCAGAGGTGGAGACCCTGCCGGCTGTCCCCAGCGCCACAGAAAGGGATTTGCCAACTGCCAGAGCCCAGGGCGACAGAGGACAGGTCACTTTGTTAGGAAATAAGATAATATCCAACAAAAGAAAGTAAAATAAAACCCTTCTTAGGCGGGCGCTGGGCCTCCGGGGGATGTTCATTCACAGGGCTCTCCTAACCTCAATGCCTCCACCCCACCCTAAAACCCGTGAAATCACAGGAGCCACTCTTATCTGATGAGGCAGGATCTTGGTTGTCAGATTCTCCGACAGGGGCGAAAAACTCCGGTCTGCAAATTCAGGGCTGCAGCTCCCGGCGCGAAGCTCCCCTCCCCAGCCCGGAGCCTGCTTGCCTCAAGCGCCCCGCGCCCGGAGTGCCAGCCTGGACAGCTGGCCCGGGCCTTCTGGACCCCTGGATTCTGCAGGGCCACGCGGCCCAGCCCTGCGGGGGACCCGCGGAGCCGCCGCTCCACCCGAACGCGCGCCGGGGGGCGGCATCACCCTGGGCCTCCCTGCCGCCCGAACTGTGGCTCCGGCACCACTTGCTATTGACCACAACAGCTGCTTTATCTTGATGTTCCACTTTTTTGGCCGGCGACGTGGGAGAAGGGCGGTGGCCAGACGTGCCGCCTCGCACGACCCTGACGGTATTTTCAGAGGCACCCGGAGAAGCGGCGGCCCAGAGGGCAACCTACGCACCTCCGGGGACTCTTCTCGGCTCCCTCCCGACAACAAAACCGGAATCTAATCCGCAGCTGCCGCCGCCCCCCACCCCCACCCCGCCTCCCGCGGCGTGCCTAGCCTGCCTGCCGCCCGGGGCGAGCGTCGGACCCAGGCGGCCCGGGAGCCGCAGCTTTGCCCTCAGAGTCCCGCTGGGCCGAAGCGCCCGCCGCCCCTGCACGCGCCGCTCAGGGCCTGGGCGGCGGCGTCGTGGGCGGTCGGGCCGGCCAGGGCGCGGCCTCCCGGCTGCGCTTCCAGGGACGCGCGCTGGGCTCTGACCGCGGATCCGCCTGCTTGTCTGCCCTCTGGGAGGCGGCTTAGCGAGGCCCTGGCCGGAGGAGAGCCCCCCGACCCCGCCACACCGCATCCCCCTCACCCTCTCTGGGGCTTCTTCACCTTCCTCCCAAGCGGCCAATTCCTTGAATGGGTCTTCCCTGGCTGCCTCCCTCCAAGCTGCCCCTCGAAGCCCCGGGGTTGAACATTAACCAGTCGGAGCTATAGAGTGGGGTAAAACATTACGTATAAAAATGAATCATCTATCAGATCCTGGGAAAGAGCACCTATAGCGAGCTCGGCGTCCAGTGCTGCCTCGGCCATGTTACCGGTCCGACGCACCGACCCTCCTGGCGGCCACTTCCCCAAGGACGGCTGCCGGCGGCCGGGGTCTAGTGGGGGCTGCAGGGCTCAGAGTTCCCGGATCAGTCTCTCTCCTTGAGGAGCCCAATGTCTACACCTTCTAACACAAGCTCACGTCCTTTCCTCCCACACTTGAGGTACACAGAAAGGTCTGGAACAGTTTTTTCTCTCTTCCAAAGGTTAGTGGGAGCAGCTACGGTTCCAGGAGGAGCCGCAGCCCAGGGGATCTGGACCGCCCAGGCTGAGCGGTTGATTCCGGAGATCAAGCCCCAGCTCCGGCGCCTCCAGGTGGACCCCGGAGGCAGGGCTGGGTGTGCAGGGAGCTGAGCGGGAGCTGGGCCCGAGTGGAGGCGTGCAGTGGGCGGCGCAAGGGGCGGGTGTCCGGTCCCGAGTCTTGAAACCGCGCAAGCCCTGGCCAGAGGTTTCGGGCTGAAATCCCAAGTTCAGGTCCCACCGCAAGCCGCACTCGCCCGGTCCTGCCGTTTTCCTACTCAGACCTCTTGTTTCTTTAAACATACATGATAGAAAGTTACAAGGGTACTGACTTGCGTGTTAGATCCACGTGCCCAGTCCAATGTACAGAACTTGCAAGAAGATAACAAGAGCTGGAGAAGCGGTGCACCTCCTGAGTTCTTGTGCCCTCACCTGAAAACGTTAGCAAATCCCTGAATGCAAAGGTGATTCCCTTTCTGTATGTCTGTCTCTGCCTCTCTGACTCCTTTCTCTCTCCCCGATTCAAGGAAAGAGATAAAGTGGGTACAAGCAGGAGAAAGATGTGATGTTACAAAAGCTTTCAGGAATCGCCAACCAACGTGCACAACAGTTCTTGAACCTCTTAAGAAGATTGGTTTATTTCTATGTAAAATAGCTGCTTTACTCAAAATAGAGTGCCTGACCCATAATAACCTCTCAGAAAATATTTTTTGAACAGGTAAACTTCCCTCCCCTCCCCACCTCCACCGTATGAGCTCATAATTTTTACTGAGAGCATTCACCCAAATCTTTGTGTCTGGGTGTGTGATAAAGTGGCTGTGGTGGTTTGGGTGTCTGGGGTGAACCCTGCATCATTCCATTACTCTCACGGTCGTGTCCTAGCTTCGTGAAAGGCCACTGCTTCTCCTTCAGTGTGTTCATAGTGATCCCGAGAGTTTCCAGGGGTGGGGGAGGGTGGCAGCTGAGACACGGGTGAACAAGGTTTTTCAGAGAGTCAGCAGGCATCAAGCATGTGGGAGTATTATTATGTGTATGTATTAGTTGGGTACTAATCAGTTCCAGAAGAAATGGTTTTGAATTTAAGATGTGGTTGCAGGATGTCCATTGCTTCATGCAGTGTCACAGCTCTAACTTCAGCGCACACGACATTCTTTGTGATGCCCATCGAGCAATACAGCCCACTTTATCATCACCCAGCTTTGTGTTACTCCTCTTCCCCCAAGACAAAGAGAATTGACTCAAATGTTCTAGCCATTAGCTTCCCAGAGAGAATGAACAGATCAAAGGAAATGAATTTTTTAAAAGATAGGAATCACACTCAATTGCCCTCTGGTGACTTGGAGATACAGAGAAACATAGATGGATAAAGGACATTTATTGATACTTTAAAGGATGCATATGGTGGGGGAAAGGGGCATTACTGTGCTCCAACTGTCTCCTCCCTCACCAAATTACCATGTTATCTGACACCCTCAATCTATTTGTGTCCTGGGTAACAGACAGTTTGACCAAGAGGTCATAGACTCACAGGGCTTGGGTGATTGGATACAAGTTTGACAAAGAAAGGAATCTGGGTGAGGGCCACAGTGATGGCAGAGAAAAGATGAGGCCACAGTGGCTGGAGCAGCCTGGCAGCACCAAATCTCTGCTGGGCCTTGCATCACATGCAGGGCTTTGTCAGAGAACAGGGAAGTAGGAAGAGCTAACAGTACAGCCTCATCCATGGAATTTCAGTACCTCTCCACATCCCTTTCTTTGCCTTCCTATTATTTCCTGCCTTCTTCATGTATTCCTGTTTTGCTCTGGAGCCTCTCCCCAGAATTCTAGCTGCTACTGCAGCAAGTAACCTCTGCTTGTCCCCATTTGAGTTAAGGCTTCAGATTGTTTGTAGTATTTACTCTTCCAGATAGGAAATGTTTTATTTAATTGAGAGTCTTCTTGTAAACCATTTGTATTTATAAATATGGAGTGCTTGGGAAAACAGTAAATGTGTCAGCGCCAATAGGTAAAGCACGTGGTGTGAGTCTGTCTTTTCCTAGCATCAGAGGCACTGTGCACATTCTTGTAAAAAGCCGCGTTGCATCCTGGGTATCCTGGAAGGTTCACTGAGCACACTCCTTTCATCCCAGGCAGCATTAACCTCAGCATTATGACTACCAAAGTAGTAAATCTCAGTTCAGTTTACTATTCTCATTTTGGAAGCAGCTTCTCTGCCTTAAACTATCACTTGTGGGTTTGTACACATTGTAAAAATTATACGTTGCAGGAGAAAACATAATAGCCCTGTGTAGAGTTTATATGCTACTGTGAGTTCTCTGAATTTTTCCACTTAAAAAGGCATTTAATTTTCTTGTGTTATATCCTCTTGTTATTATCTTGGCAGTATTTGTGCTGCAAAAGATGCTTAGCAGTATTTTTTTTTAAATAGTAGTGTGTATATGTTAATCCCAAACTCCTAAGTTATCCCCCGACTTTCTCCTGTGGTAACCAAAAGTTTGTTGTCTATGCCTGTGGTTCTACTTCCGTTTTGTAAGTTAGTTCATTTGTATCACTTCTTTTTAGACCCCACATATAAGCAATATCACATGACTTTTTGTCTTTGTCTGTCTGGCTTACCTCACTTCGTGTGACAAATTCTAGTCCGTCCATGTTACTGAAAATGGCATTATTTCATTATTTTTATGGCTGAGTAATATTCCATTGTAGAAAACTTTTCCCCCCATATTATGCCTTTGTCAATTACTTTGTGGGATGTTTTAATGTGAGTTAAGATTTCAGGGGTCATTTCTTTTAAGCTTTTTGTGGGAGCCTGGTATAGTACTTGCTATATAGTAGATGTTCAATAAATGCAAATTGATCAAACAGTATAATTAAAACTTTGTTCACAAAATTAAAGTTCAAAGATATTAAAATGTTAAATTGTCATAAATTAAATCTCAGAGTAATTCTAATTGATCTCTAATCTTTTCTCAACAGATCAAATATGTAAAGGAATTCTATAGAAGAAATTTCATCTTAATCTTTTTTATCATCACTACTGTCATATTTATGTCAGCATTTTTAGGATGATGATGAATCATGTTTCTTACCAGAGTTCATAAGATACTTTAATGTAATGTTTAATGTAGATATTTTAATGTTTAATATATCTTTATTAAAATAAAAAAAAAAAGAATATACGTAGTCATAAAAGTGCCTCTTGCAGAAAAAGAACAATTTGGCTACCTCTGAAGGGTCTTTGAGATTTGAGAAGACTTGGTTGAGGGGAGGTATTGACGAATTTAAGAAAAAAAATATGTATTGAGACTTTGAAATTCTCTTTTTGCCAGCTGGTTAACATATGCACTTCACCACAGGTCTATCACAAGCAGTTTCCTAGGGTCCGAGTGAAGGCTGTGGGGTATGAGCTATAGTTCCACCTTCTACTAAATAACAAACACCATTGGTTTACCAATGAACTTGCACTTTCAGAGGCTGGTCATAGCCTGTCCGCCTCAACGTGGATCCTCAAGCACATCACTAGTACTTAATTGTAACTGAATATGAGATTAAGCCTTGGGACCATCTCTGGGTATAATATCACATAGACATTTACATATAGACTTTTTTTCTGTTTTCAATATGCTGTAGACTTTTTAAGGATTTTGTATCGTTCCAGAATAACTTTTGAAAAGTCTTAAGCTTTTCTTGATAGAAATAAAATAATGCTCAGAGTTCCTGAATTTCAACATTGGGCAGGTATATATGAGAGCAAGCAGCCAGTGCACCTAATATTATGGGAATGCAGAGCACAGTTGGAACCTGCAAGTGGAAATATCACTCAGATTTATCACAGGCTTGATTTATGGTAGGCATCATTTAATTTACCCACATATCCTTCCACTTGTTAAATGTAGTAGACCAAATATCTGGGCTGAGAGAAAGAGTTAGTAAGTTCTTACCTTGGCTATATTTTCAGTAATTCATCAGACAAAAATGTGAGAAACCTTTCTACATTATAACTTATGATCCAGGAAAGTCAAGGGACAGTACCTTCATTCTGAAGACCTGACAAAGTGGTTTACTTTGATCAAAAAATGAATGAGACACTAAAATATGGTCATGGAAGAACTTAAGACAGGGAGGTGCTCAAACCCTCCCCGAGTCTGCTATTCATTCCAGCACCTGGAAAGAAATTATTCAAATACAAAGGAATGACCTGTGAATGGCGTTTCCGCACAAGTTCTGCATATGCTGCCTTGCGTTTTTATCAAGACGACAAATATACACCAGCGTGAGAAAGCAGATGCCTTTTCCCCCCATATCTTTTGAACATCAGTATTTCCCAGCAGTTAACTGCATGTGATAATGGCCAGCACACAGAAACGTTTTGATTTAGATCCAAACTCTTCACCCAGAAGCAGCTTTTTGTTGTATATTTTAAGCTTGGAGCTTTTGATGCAGATTTTATTATATGGCAGATCATTTAAATAAGAAGGCAAGGAGGCTGATTGAGGGGGAACTTCATAAGATGTTGGAGTCTCAAAGAATATTTCAGCTCAGAGGGATTTCTTTTTCGAAGCCAAATTCAGATCCCACCTACTGAGTTAAAGTAATTAATTATTAACCAGAGACATATTAAAATTACAAGATATCAGGTTGACAGCACATTGCAAGGAGCCTTAGGATTGCGATTTCCCAACCTAATGATGATGACAAGATAGGACTGAATGGCAAATTGCTATTGCTTTCAGTTGAAAATTTGAAAGTGCTATGCCCTGATCACTTGTTACAGAGAACTGCTATTCATTCAGCCACACTCCTAAAAGAAATCAACCCGGGGTCTTGTGTGGTGGCAGCTGAGATGTTAATTCACAAGACAGCAAGCAGAGAGAAGCTGCTAAGTGGCTCAGTGGGTTAATGACATGCTACAGTGCTTCACCATGGGAGACGTATGGGTTGAATTCTGGCATTGTTCACAAGTGAAAATTGGTCTGCCAATCTTAGCTTGGTCCCTGGTGGACGGTTGTCCTTGTCCTAGACCTCCTCAGATGCTGTCTTAATTTTCTGCACAGGAGAGGTTCAAGCCTGGAAGAGCAGGACGGTTACTTATAAGAGTGCAGTTGGTTTGGCAGAGTCAGAGGAGGAAATGGGCCCAATATCCTCCTCCTTTTAATCTGGTCCCTGCCAGTATCTCATTTTCACAAGCATGAAAATCCACTCGGGGCAGCAAAAGAAAGAAAGCAATAAACAAGGTCAATTTCCTTTCTGAACAAAACTACATTCCCAAAGAGCAAAGAGGGCTTAGCATTAATTTATTAAAAAGCGGATATTTGTTTGCAACAAGTCTTGCCCCCAGTTGAGGATCATGGAACCAAATGCTTAAGATATGGGTGGAACAGTCTAATGAAAACTATATACATCTGCTAGAATAATAGTATAATATATGACTGTGTATAATTTTTCTCACTATAATACTCATGCTCTTAGTATCAAGAGAATGTATACAGTATTAATAATTTTCTAATGTATTTGTGTATTTTAGATTATAAAGAGCCTTCCCTTTAAGAGAAAGACTTTCACTTAATTTACTGTCTCAGAAAAAATAACCAGGAACAGACATTTAAAAATTGCAAACAAAAGAAAATGATGAGAGAAAAAGAAACTTAATTAAAAACTTCATACACAAGGAAGTCAAAGGGGAAACAGGAGGAAATTACAGAAGTGGCTAATACTAAATATTTCCAATTTAGAAAATTTAGAAAAGGTATGGAGTAGAAACTAAAGCATTGAGGAGAAAATGGAATGAAATATAAAAAAGGATTAGGAAGGAATATCTAGAACAAAAAAAAGGTTTAATGTTTAACGAAAATTAGAGGTAAATACCTATAGAAGACTTTTTAAACTGGCACACAGTAAAAATTGAAATGTTGAAATCATCTTTGTGGATTTCAAGCTGTCCAGATATTCCAACCTCTGTAATCACTACTTTCTGGGATTATTTAATATACTCTTTCATTAATTCTGCCTTTAGCCAATTATTCCTTTTCAAATCTTTCAACTGGTATTAGGAGTGGCTCACGGAATCAATATTAAAAGAATACACGAAAGAGGGAGATGCTACAGAAAGAATTAAATGAAGGTGGGATTTATTAGCATCATATTAAAGTAGAAAATAGAAGAAAAGCTGAAATGCAAAATTGCTTGAATAAAAATTTACTTTTAATTAATTATTTCCAGCAGCCATGATCCCTAAAAGATAGATGCATCAAGCCCACATTTTTCTTTCTTTGGAATTTTGGCTCATCCTTTCTAAAAACAGTCAATATCAGGAAGCAAACTCTATCCATTAGTCACTCCAGCAAGACTCTTTCATTCATTCATGGTCAATCTGTCCCCCATTTCCCACTTTCATTCCTCTACTCACAGCAAGTTTCCAAATGAGCTTTTAAAATTCTGTTCTCACATCAGTCTCAGCCCTCTTTGGATTGTCTCCGCCCTTTCAGCCTATTCAAGTCTAATTCATTTTATTTCCTCCATACAAAGGCTTCACTGGCGCCTGTGGTCCCTGTGGTCTCCTACTCCCATAACAATTACCTCATTAGGAATTGTCAGTTCAGTTCAGTGCAGTCGCTCAGTCATGTCTGACTCTTGGCGAACCAACGGACTGCAGCAACCAGACCTCCCTGTCCACCACCAACCACCTGAGTTCCCTCAAACTCATGTCCATTGAATCAGTGATGCCATCCAACCATCTCACCTTCTGTCATCCTCCTCTCCTCCCGCCTTCAATCTTTCCCAGCATCAGGGTCTTTTCCAATGAGTCAGTTCTTCGCATCAGGTGGCCAAAGTATTGGAGTTTCAGCTTCAGCATCAGTCTTTCCAATGACTATTCAGGGCTGATTACCTTCAGGATGGACTGGTTGGATCTCCTTGCAGTCCAAGGGACTCTCAAGAGTCTTATCCAACACCATAGTTCAAAAGCAGCAATTCTTCAGTGCTCAGCTTTCTTTATAGTTCAACTTTCACATCCATACATGTCTGCGAAGAGCTGACTCATTGGAAAAGACCCTGATGCTGGGAAAGATTGAGAGCAGGAGAAGGGAACGACAGAGGATGAGATGGTTGGATGACATCACTGACTCGATGGACATGGGTTTGAGTGGACTCCGGGAGTTGGTGATGGACAGGGAGGCCTGGCGCGCTGAAGTTCATGGGGTCACAAAGAGTAGGTCAGACATAACCGACTGATTAAACTAAACTGAACTGATGGGAAAAACCATAGCTTTGGATAGACGAACCTTTGTTGGCAAAGTAATGTCTCTGCTTTTTAATATGCTTATTAGGTTGGTCATAGCTTTTCTTCCAAGGAGTAAGCATCATTTAATTTCATGGCTGCAATCACCATCTGCAGTGAATTTGGAGCCCCCCAAAATAAAGTCTCTCACTGTTTCCATTGTTTCCCCAACTATTTGCCATGAAGTGATGGGACCAGATGCCATGATCTTAGTTTTCTGAATGTTGAGTTTTACACCAACATTTTCACTCTCCTCTACACTTTCATCAAGAGGCTCTTTAGTTCTTCTTCAATTTCTGCAATAAGTGTGGTGTCGTCTGCATATCTGAGGTTATTGATATTTCTCCCAGCAATCTTGATTCCAGCTTGTGCTTCATCCAGCCCAGTGTTTCTCATGATGTACTCTGCATATAAGTTCAATAAATAGAGTGACTATATATAGCCTCGATGTACTCCTTTACCAATTTGGAGCCAGTCTTTTTTTCCATGTCCAGGTCTAACTGTTGCTTCCTGAGCTGCATAGAGACGTCTCAGGAGGCAGGTCAGGTGGTCTGGTATTCCCATCTCTTTAAGAGTTTTCCACAGTTTGTTGTGATCCAAATAGTCAAAGGCTTTGGTGCAGTCAGTAAAGCAGAAATAGATGTTTTTCTGGAACTCTTGTTTTTTCGATGATTCAGCGGATGTTGGCAATTTGGTCCCTGGTTCCTGTTCCTTTTATAAATCCAGATGGAACATCTGGAAGTTCAAGGTTCATGTAGTGTTAAAGCCTGGCTTGGAGAATTTTGAGAATTTCTTTGCTAGCATATGAGCTGAGTGCAATTGTGTGGTTGTCAGCATTTTGTGGGATTGGAATGAAAACTAACCTTTTCCAGTCCTGTGGCCACTGCTGAGTTTTCCAAACTTGCTGGCATACTGAGTGCAACACTTTCACAGCATCATCTTTTAGGATTTGAAATAGCTCAACTGGAATTCCATCACCTCCACTAGCTTTGTTCATAATGATGCTTCCTAAGGCCCACTTCACATCACACCCCGGGATGTCTGGCCCTAGGTGAGTGATCACACCATTCTGATTATCTGGGTCATGAAGATGTTTTTGTATAGCTCTTCTGTGTATTGTTGCCACCTCTTATTAATATCTTCTGTGTCTGTAGGTCCATGGAATTTTTGTCCTTTCTTGTGTCCATCTCTGCACAAAACATTCCCTTGGTAGCTCTCATTTTCTTGAAGAGATCTATAGTCTTTCCCATTCAATTGTTTTCCTCTATTTCTTTGCACTGATCACTGAAGAAGGCTTTCTTACCTCTCCTTGCTATTCTTTGGAACTCTGCATTCAAATGGGGATATTTTTCCTTTTCTCCTTTGCCTTTTGCATCTCTTCTTTTCACAGCTATTTGTAAGGCCTCCTCAGACAACCATTTTGCCTTTTTGCATTTCTTTTCCTTGGGGAAGTTCTTGATCCCTGCCTCCTGTACAATGTCAAGAACCTCCATCCATAGTTCTTCAGGTACTCTTGTCTATCAGATCTAATTCCTTGCATCTATTTCTCACTTCCAATGTATAATTTTAAGGGATTTGATTTAGGTCATACCTGAATGTTCTAGAGGTTTTCCCTACTTTCTTTAATTTAAGTCTGAATTTGGAATTAAGTAGTTCATGATCTGAGCCACAGTAAGCTGCGGGTCTTGTTTTTGCTAACGAGAGCTTCTCCATCTCTGGCTGCAAAGAATGTAATCAATCTGATTTCAGTTTTGACCACCTGGTGATGTCCATGTGTAGACTCTCCTCTTGTCTTGTTGGAAGAGGGTGTTTGTTATGACCAGTGTGTTCGCTTGACAAAACTCCACTAGCCTGCTTCATTTTGTACACCCAAGCCGAACTTGTCTGTTACTCTAGATATCTCTTGACTTCCTACTTTTGCACTCCAGTCCCCTATAATTAAAAGGACATCTTTTTTGGGTATTAGTTCCTGAAAGTCTTGTAGGTTTTCATAGAATTGTTTAACTTCAGCTTCTTCAGCATTACTGGTTGGGGCGTAGACTTGGATTACCATGATACTGAATGGTTTGCCTTGGAAAGGAACAAAATCATTTTGTTGTTTTTGAGATTACATCCAAGTCCTGCATTTTGGACTTTCTTGTTGACTGTGATGGCTACTCCATTTCTTCTAAGGGATTCTTGCCCACAGTAGTAGGTATAATTGTCATCTGAGTTAAATTACCCCATTCCAGTCTGTTTTAGTTCACTGATTCCTAAAATGTCAGTGTTCACTCTTGCCATCTCCTGTTTGACCACTTCCAATTTGCCTTGATTCGTGGACCTAACATTCCAGGTTCCTATGCAGCATTACCCTTCACAGCATCGGACTTGACTTCCATCATGAGTCACATTCGCAACTGGGTGTTGTTTTTGTTGTGGCTCCATCTCTTCATTCTTCTGGAGTTATTTCTCCACTGATCTCTAGTAGCATACTGGGCGTCTACCAACTTGGGGAGTTCATCTTTCAGTGTCCTATCTTTTTGCCTTTTCATACTGTTCATGGGGTTCTCAAGGCAAGAATACTGAAGTGGTTTGCTATTCTCTTCTCCAGTGGGCCACATTTTGTCAGAATTCTCCACCATGACCTGATTTTAAAGCAGCCAAAATCCTGCCATGGAATCCCCTATGTGAATTTAAATGGATATGAATTCTTTGTGTATATTTAGTTTCTTCAAATAAACTTAAGATTAAGTAACAACACACACAAAGTAGTTTTTCAACAAATAATTTGAGATTATATTTCTCTTTTGCATACATGTGTGCTCAGTCTAGTCCAACTCTTTGTGACCCCATGGACTGTATCTCACCAGTCTCCTCTGTCAACGGGATTTTCCAGACAAGAATACTCAGGGGAATAATCATTCCTTTCTCCAGGGGATATTCCTGACCCAAGCATCGAATCTGCATCTCCTGAATCTCCTGCATTGGCAGGCAGATTTTTTACCACTCAGTCATCTGAGAAGCCCATATTTCCCTTTTGACTTATATATTCATTTTGATATACCAGAAGAGCTAGCATACTGCCTTTCTCAGAGTAGTAATTTAATAAATATACCTGAAAAAATGCTCACTATAAAATAATTACAACTTCTTTTTCTTTGTTAACAGATTGTCCTCCCCAATTCTAATATTGAAGTAATTCAAAAAAATTAAATGTTTTTTTTTTTTTATTAGTTGGAGGCTAATTACTTCAGAACATTTCAGTGGGTTTTGTCATACATTGATATGAATCAGCCATAGAGTTACAACAGTAAGCAGAATCATTAAATTATCTATTCTTAATTTGATGAGGACACATTTTAAAATAATAAGACTGCATTTTGATTTTAAAATACTTCATTCAATACTTGGAAAATTGGGATATAACTCAAGTACAATTTTGGATTCTTTCAAAACAAATTGTGACAAATTAAAATTCTTTAAGACCCTCCAAGACCCTTCCTACAGAGCATAAAATCAGTTTACATTTAATTTTAGGCATAGTAGAATGTCAACTAGAAATATTTATGCTTCAAAGTAGTTGGAAAAACAACATGCCAAAATATATCCCACATTTAGATTATTTGAAACACTGAGATGTTAAGAACCTGGAGCTCCACATTGGTGGGATGGTGGTCCATATGAATTCTTCCAGTCAAGTAGTTTTGAAGAGAATAAATAAGGGAACTACTCATAGAATAATTTTACTGGAATAAAAGAATGTTTGAAGAGCTACATCCCCATCCCTTCTCTGTGTTTTTTGTCTACTAATGCTTAAAAACTAATCAAAGCAGGAAAATTACCATGTTCCTCTTCACTTTCTCTTCCTCGTTTAGAACCATTCAGTCTATTTCTCCTAAAATACAGGAAAGTCATCCTTTCATGTGATGGTCAGTTTCTTGAGGGGGGAAGAATGCTGTCTATGCCTGTCTTAAAGTTTAATGCTTCTCCTCTGATCTTTGATGCTCTGACTTTCTGCCCAAAAAAGAGAGACAGATGGACATGGACACACACACAAGAAACAAAGTAGAAATGACTGAAGGGAGAAAGGAAGAAACTCAAGGGGAAAGCGGTGGCCACTACTGGTGCAATACATTTTGAGGGATGTATCAACAAGGGCTGCACTGTAGTTGTGGCAGGAGACAGCAGACTGAGAACACACATAACTGTGTCCATGGGAAAGCATTTGGTCTGGATGGATTGCTTCAAGAATCTGGTGTCACAAAGAAAAATGACAATAACAACAAAGACGTGAGCTATGAAATTTCCATACGACAAGGGAAAATAAATACGATTCGAGATGAGTTTCTATAGCCAAGATTACAGCCAGTGTGCTGGCACTCATCTAGATGTGGCACGCAGACTACAAGTGGCAGAAATTTATTCTTTTCAGCTCTCAGAGTAACCAGGGGGAACCTGACATATAGCTGGAACCCATGAGCACTCAAGTTTGCCCTGATTCAAATGTCCCTTTTCTATGTGTTTGAAGAACGATACCAGAAAAAAACAAAAGAAATGATAATAAAATTATTCACTATCCCTGTAGCAAATAAAATGGCATGATTTTCATGAAAAAGAAGGAAAAGACGATTAAGTTTTTAATGTCTATATTTGTTTATGTTACCATCAATTCAAACATGAGGTTTCTGGATCAAGACAGATTGTTATTACTGACAGTAATACTTGTGTCAGTTCACTACACAACAATTTCTACCTTCTTCTGGGGTGATGCTATATGGACAAGCTGGTGTGTTTGGGTGTCACATAACAGGAGAGAAGCCATGAAATTAAGAATCAGGGATTCAATACACATGCTGTCCAGTTAACATCCTTCCTTCCTGAGAAGAGAAATGATTCTCCCTTATGCAAACAAATTCTCCCAGGGTAGAGAAAGGGAAGTTCCCTTGTGGGAAGTAAGTAGTGGTCTCTAGACGAACTGTAAGTCAAGTGTCTCCAGGTTTATATATCCTGGTATACACCCAAGGTTCCAGGTTTCCTTCCCTTTTGGAATGTAAATATATAGTTTGGGGAGGTAAAGTTCTCTTTATGGAAAGCACAATCACAGAAAACTTACCAAACTGATTACATGAATCACAGTCTTGTCTAAATCAATGAAACTATTAGCCATGCAGTGTAGGGCACCCAAGATGGACGGGTCATGGTGAAGAATTCTGACAAAACGTGGTCCACTGAAGGAACGGAAAGCCACTTGAGGATTGTTGCATTGAGAACCCCATGAGCAATATGAAAAGCCAAAACTATGACACTGAAAGATGAACTCCCCATTTTGCTCGGCACTCAATATGCTACTGGAGAAGAGCGGAGTAATAGCCCCAGCAGGAATAAAGAGGATGAGCCAAAGTGGAAACAGCCAGGTGTGGATGTGTCTGGTGGTGAAAGTAAATTCTGATGCTGTAAAGAACAATATTGCAATAGAAACCTGGAATGTTAGGTCCACACATTCAGGTAAATTGGAAGTGGTCAAACAGGAGATGGCAAGAGTGAACATTGAAATTTTAGGATTCAGTAAACGAAAATGGGCCGGAATGGGTGAAATTAACTCAGATGACCATTGTATCTAGTACTGTGGGCAAGACTCCCTTAGTAGAAATGGAGTAGCCCTCACAGTCAACAAAAGAGTCCAAAATGCAGGACTTGGAGGTGATCTAAAAAATGACAGAATGACCTTTGTTTGTTTCCAATGCAAACCATTCAATATCACAGTAATCCAAGTCTGTGCCCCAACCACTCATGCCAAAGAAGCTGAAGTTGAACAGTTCTATGAAGACCTACAAGACTTTCTAGAACTAACACCAAAAAAAAAAAAAAAAAAAATATCCTTTTCATCACAGGGAACTGAAATACAAAAGTAGGAAGTCAAGAGATACCTGGAGTAACAGGCAAGTTTGGCTTAGAGTACAAAATGAACCAGGCTAACAAAGTTTTGTCAAGAGAATGTACTGGTCATAACAAACACCCTCTTCCAACCACACAAGAGATGAATCTATATGTGGAGGTCACCAGATGGTCAATACCGAAATCCAATTGATTATATTCTTTCCATCCAAAGATGGAGAAGCTCTATACAGTCAGCAAAAATAAGACCAGGAGCTGACTATGGCTCAGACCATGAACTCCTTATTGCCAAATTCAGACTGAAATTGAAGAAAGTAGGAAAACCACTAGAGCATTCAGGTATGACCTAAATCAAATCCCTTATAATTATACAGTAAAAGTGACAAATAAATTTAAGGGATTAGATCTGAGAGAGAGAGTGCCTGAAGAACTATGAACAGAAGTTCGTAAGACTATATAGGAGGTGGAACTATATCCAAGAAAAGAAATGCAAAAAGACAAAATGGTTGTCTGGGGTGGCCTTACAAATAGCTGAGAAAAGAAGAGAAGTGAAAGGCAAAGGAGAAAATGAAAGATATCCCCAGGTGAATGCAGATTTCCTCAGAACAGCGAGGAGAGATAAGAAAGCCTTCCTCAGTGTTCAGTGCAAAGAAATAGAGGAAAACAATTGAATGGGAAAGACTATGGATCTCTTCATGAAAATTAAAGATACCAAGGGAATATTTCATGCAAAGAGGAGAACAATAAAGGACAGAAACGGTATGGATCTAACAGAAGCAGAAGATATTAAGAGTAGATGGCAAGAATATACAGAAGAACTACACAAAAGAGATCTTAATGACCCAGATAATCACAATGGTGTGATCACTCACCTAGAGCCAGACATCCTGGAGTGTGAAGTCAAGTGGGCCTGAGGAAGAATCACTACAAACCAGGCTACTGGAGGTGATGGAATTCCAGCTGATCTATTTCAAATCCTAAAAGATGAGGCTGTTCAAGTGCTCAACTCAATATGCCAGCAAATTTGGAAAACTCAGCAGTGGCCACAGGACTGGAAAAGGTCAATTTTCATTCCATCCCAAAGAAAGCAATCCCCAAGATGTTCAAACTACCACACAATTGCACTTAATTCACATGCCAGCAAAATGATGTTCAAAATTCTCCAAGCTAGGCTTCAACAATACATGAATCCAAAACTTCCAGATATTTTAGCTGTATTTAGAAAAGGCAGAGGAACCAGACATCAAAATGCCAACATCCACTGAATCATAGACAAAGCAAGAGAATTCCAGATAACCATCTACTTCTGCTTTATTGACTATGCACATGCTTTCAGTTGTGGATCACAACAACCTGGACCATGTTTTAAGAGACAGGAATACCAAACCACCTTACCTGCCTCCTGAGAAATCTGTATGTAGGTCAAGAAGCAAGATACAACCAGACATGGAACAATGGACTGGTTGCAAATTTAGAAACGAGTACATCAAGACTGTAGATTGTCACTCTGGTTATTTAACTTATATGCACAGTACATCATGTGAAATGTCAGGCGGTTGGATGAAGTACAAGCTGGAATCAAGATTGCCAGGAGAAATATCAATAACCTCAGATATGCTGATGACACTACCATTATGGCAGAAAGCAAAGAGGAGCTAAAGAGCCTCTTGACGAAGGTGAAAGAGGAAAGTGAAAAAAACTGGCTTAAAACTCAACATTCAAAATAAATGGATTTAAAAAAAAAAAACCTCAACATTCAAAAAAATGAAGATCATAGCATCCAGTCCTAGCACTTCATGCAAGTAGATGGGTAAACAATGGAAACAGTGACAGACTTTCTTTTCTTGGGCCCCAAAATCACTGCAGATGGTACTGCAGCCATGAAATTAAAAGACGCTTGCTCCTTGGAAGAAAAGCCATGACCAACCTAGATGGTCTATTAAAAAGCAGAAGCACTACTTTGCGGACGAAAGTCTGTCTCGTCAAAGCTGTGATTTTTCCAGTAGTCATGTTTGGATGTGAGAGTTGGACAATAAAGAAGGCTGAGTGTCAAAGATGTGATGCTTTTGAACTTTGGTGTTCGAGAAGACTCTTGAGAGTCATTTGGACAGCAAAGATATCCAACCAATCAGTCCTAAAGGAAATCAGTCCTGAATATTCATTGGAAGGTCTGGTACTGAAGCTGAAGCTATAGTACTTTGGCCACCTGATGTGAAGAGCTGACTCACTGGAAAAGACCCTGATGCTGGGAAAGCTGAAGGCAGGAGGAGCAGGTGACAACAGAGGATGAGAGGGCTGGATGACATCATTGACTCAATGGACCTGAGTTTGAGCAAGTTCTGGGAGATGGTGAAGAACAGGGAAGGCTGACTTGTTACTGTCTGAGAGGTCACAAAGCATCGGACACAACTCATTGATGAACAACAAAAGCTTTCTAGATTTCTCACTAGAATGCCTGAAAGAAGTATGTATGGACAGGTTTATAAGACTATATAGGAGGTGGTGATCAAAACTACATATTGTCACACATCTTTAACTTCCATGGCTTGCTTATTAACTCTTGTTCCATTAATTCCTTGCTTAGAGGGCCCTAACCTTGCAGAAACATGAAAATATTTACTTGTTGGCAAAGAAAGAGAAAGAAAAAACTGAGGTAAAAAGATGGCAGAATACAATAAAAAGGGGGGGGGTTACAACAAGTAATCAAATTCTAGGAACTAACATAAATGTTAGTCTGAGCAAGACAACCTATAGTACTCATTCAAAACTGCGTGAATCAAGGTAGACCTGTGGGATTAAATATGAGAAGGCAGCTAAAATAATACAAAAGATGTAAGTAATGAGCTGAGGCACTGTGAAGAGAGCCCCGAGGAACATGAACTTGTATGAGAAGAAGACCATTGCAAGGATCCCAAGAGAGAATATCCATAGGACTAGAATAAAATCAAAGGAATCTGTAGTGTTACAAAAAGTAGAAAATTTTAAGATGAGCAGGACTGTCAAATATTCTTTTAAGCAATTTAACAGAGGCAAAATATTGCTACGAAGTATAATAGATAAGAAGATATTGGCTAGAGATGTTCGTAGGAACACAAAATGTGTTCAAGCTCTTTGCGGAATGATTGGATGGCACTGATGGGGTGATACAAATTTAATTTTGGAAAGTTATTAAGAGACAGGAAAGAGTAAATAAATAACTGGAAAAAGAAACTGTGTTATGCTGACATGTTTGAAACTTCATAAATGTTGTTAACTATATAATTCATAGAGTAAGGGTCCTGAGAAGGGCTGGAGATGGCATAGGCAGAAGCTATCAATGGACAGGCAGAAGAGTCCTTCTTTAATAATATAAAAAGAGGAAATGTCAGGCAGATATGTTCTTAGGTTCCAGGACAGAAATTTGAGAGACTTATCTTCAGATGCTTTGATTTTCTCCATGAATTAGAAGGTGGGTGATGAGGGACAAAATGGAATCATAATAAGAGTGGGTAACTACTTCAGCAGATGCTATAGAGAATTGAAGAGTGAAGAGTAAAGATACAAGGACACTTGGCTAGGCAGCGATAAATTTTGAAACCATTGTGTGATTGTTTTTTTAAGCATCACTCAGAAACCCAGCAATGGGAATAAAGAAGATAAAATGTTGAGTGTTCAGGATTGGTGTGTCTCAGTGTGTCTGTGACAGATGGACAATGGGTAAACAGACATAAGGATATCGGCAAGAAAAAAGGTTGACATTACACATTTTCATGAGGCAATTTTGTTCCCCAGAGGACATCTGATAATCTTGGAGACATTATTGATTGTCATAAGAATAGGCTATGGGTGAAATAGCAGTTATTTTAAATTATAGCTCTGATATAAACTTTAGTACAAGGAACTAGTGGTCACTGTTGGCAGAATTGCCAGAAGCCCAACTTTAGGCTTGCCCTGACATTCAAAAGGAATTCCTTAGCTAAAATAGATCTAGGACCTTCCAAAATTGGTCTAGAAGTTCAGTAAGGAAGAAATAAACATGAACACACTTATCAATATGATTTTCCCACCCTCTGCGGGGCTCCCTTCTGGCTTCACTCTTTGTAGAAAGACTTGTACTTTTACAGAACTGTGGAGCTTTTGATGAATTTCTTCACCACCAAGGATCATGACTTTTTTTGTTGGTTTTTTTTTTTTTTTTTTTTTTTTCAGATTAAAAGCTCATCGATCATTTCTGTTGGATGAACCTCTCTGGTATACCATCTGAAGGGTATTAGGGAAAAAAATGTCATATTCCTCTAAAGACTGAAAAAGAAACATAATATTACTGATTCAACATGTTAGCTGTTTCGAAGGCAGAATTAAAGGAACATAATTTCAGCAGCTTCCTCTTTTCCTCTAATCCCAGAGTTCATTGTTATTTTATACACTGAGGCACTTTGGAACCTCTCAGATGCTTTTAATCCGGCACTTCCTAGTTGGCAATTACTACTTCATCCTCGGTCTTTATGTTCTCAAGAATTTGAGCTCATAAAACAACATTGTTCTTATAATTGTGGAAAAACCACAGGAAAAGAAAAATTCCCTGTCTTGATCAAGCCCCACTTGTGAACATTTCTATATTTATTATACTTATTATACTTTAACATGTTTTACATTTAAGGTGGAATTGCACTCTCTCTTTTTTTTTTTTTTTTAATATTATTTTATTAGTTGGAGGCCAATCACTTTATAACATTTCAGTGGGTTTTGTCATACATTGACATGAATCAGCCATATAGTTACACGTATTCCCCATCCCGATCCCCCCTCCCTGCACTCTCTTTTTGAAAAAGGGGGAGAAATCAAGAAATCATTCTCACTGAACTACACTGGGAACATACATTAAGGGGTGTAAAAAAATTAAAGCGACTCCCCATGTTGCAAAATGAAGTTTAAAAGGCGTCTGAACTAAAGCTAACATCGCATGCGGCCAATCCAATGCCCAGGCAGAATGGAGGGATGCTAACCATGCCTGCCTGCAGTGTCACAGGAGCCAATTCATGGGAGAAGAATGAAGGGACTTAATTAAAGGTGGATGATGTCACTTGAAACAACTTTTGGAGTGAGGTTAGGTCAGGGTTAAGTTCAATTCTATGAGGAGTCCCTCTATGCCATGTCAGTGGACAGTTCAAACAAAGTTGATAGAAGGGAGGTAAAAGCCAAGAAGTTAAAAGTCGCACAGTAAAATAAGTATCAATGTGTAAAAAAAATGATGACAGTTTAAAGCATTTTGAATGCTGAAAATGTTTAAGCAGGAGCATCAGAAACAGGCTTACAAAAGCTGTTAGACCCCAGTAAGGGTGGAGCTTTTATAAGATATATCCAATGAATCCTGGCTCATTGAAAAGGGCTCCATTTCAAATGAGTCACTTACATACTTTCCCCTGCACATCAAGAGCACCATCTTAAAAGGACCAAGGAACACTAGAAAAATCTCGTGGATAGTACACATTTTAATAGCATGTTAAGATTATGTAGGCAGGGTACACGGTTGGGAAATGTGAATTTGATCTACATAAGTAAATGATCTTTGTAAAATAATTTTAAGGAAGAAAAATTTACTCTTGGTACTATGAATTTTGCCTAAAATGTTTGACAAACAAGATATATCAATGTAATAGTCAAGAAATATGTATTGATTTCCCCATTGATAGACATTAATATAATGTCTGGAAATGTTTTAGAAAATGTAAAGATGAAATGGACATGACCATATCTTTAACAAGTAAGAGAAACAGGTATTAAACAAATGGTAACAATTAATTTAGGTAGGCATAGATATAAGAAGTCTATAACAGGTATAATCAATGTCATGAGGAATGATAGGTATAATCAATGTCATGAGGAAAAATGATAGGTATGATCAACATCATGAGGAAAAATTATGGCCTCCTTCACCTAGGAATAGTAACAATTATATGATAGGTATAACCAAAGTTGTGAGGAAAAAAAAACAACAACCAGTATCCTTCACCTTATTTAGAATTATAAACATGGATTATAAGCCTACCCCAGTAAGACTGGTGCATCTAACCACATGAACCAGGTCTAATCACATGGTTCCTCTAACCACGTGGACCACACTCTTGTCTAACTTAATGAAACTATAGACCGTGCCAAGTAGGATCACCCAAGATGGACGAGTCATGGTGAAGAGGTCTGACAGAATGTGGTCCACTGGAGAAGAGAATGGCAAACCACTTCAGTATTCTTGTCTTGAGAACCCCATGAACAGAATGAAAAGGCAAAAAATATGGCGCTGAAAGACGAACTCCCCATTCGGTAGGTGTCCGATATGCTACTGGAGATCAGTGGAGAAATAACTCCAGACAGAATGAAGAGACAGAGCCAAAGCAAAAACAATAGCCAGTTGTGGATGTGACTGGTGATGAAAGAAAGGTCTGGTGCTGTAAGAGCAATATTGCATAGGAACCTGGAATGTTAGGTCCATGAATCAAGAAAAATTGGAAGTGGCCAAGCAGGAGATGGCAAGAGTGAACGTCGACATTTGAGGAATCAGCAAATTAAAATGGACTGGAATGGGTGAATGTCACTCAGATGATCATTATAACTGCTACTGTGAGCAAGGATCCCTTAGAAGAAATGTAGTAGCCATCATAGTCAACAAAAGAGTCTGAAATGCAGTACTTGGATGCAATCTCAAAAACAACAGAATGACCTCTGTTGGTTTCCAAGGCAAACCATTCAATATCACGGTAATCCAAGTCTATGCCCCAAACCGTAATGCTGAAGAAACTGAACTTGAAGAGTTTCTTCAGCAGAAGAACAGAAGAAACTTGAACGCTTCTATGAAGACCTACAAGACCTTCCAGGACTAACACCCAGAAGGATGTCCTTTTCATTATAGGGGACTGGAATGCAAAAGCAGCAAGTCAAGAAACACCTGGAATAACAGACAAACTTGGCCTTGGAGTACAGAATGAAGCAGGGCAAAGGCTAATAGAGTTCTGCCAAGAGAATGCACTGGTCATAGAAAACACCCTCTTCCAAAAACATAAGAGAAGACTTTACAAATGGACATCACCAGGTGGTCAACATTGAAATCAGACTGATTATATTCTTTGCAGCCAAAGATAGAGAAGCTCTATACAGTCAGCAAGAACAAGACCGGGAGCTGACTGTGGCTCAGATGATGAACTCCTTATTGCCAAATTCAGGCTGAAATTGAATAAAGTACAGAAAACGACTAGACCATTCAAGTATGACCTAAATCAAATCCCTAATGATTATACAGTGGAAGTGAGAAATAGATTTAACGGACTAGATCTGATAGACGAGGGCCTGTGTTTCTCCACTTCCCCCTCCAGCCTGTGACCCTGGTGCTTCTTTTCATCACAGCCCCCACTGAATGCTCAGGGCACAGCTGGTAAGTGAATAGATCAGAGGCTCCATTCCTCCACTGAGAAGCTCGGATGCTAGTAGGAGGAGGTATAGGCCAGGTCAGGGGCAGGGGAATGTGTAGGAGTGCAAGGGCCACTCTCCTCGCCCCCGCACTGGACACATGACCCCTTTGATGGGAACCTCTCATACTGCACACCCAGCAGGGAAAGCACAGCACAGACCCTACCTCTGAGAGACTTCAGGACACCAGCATTCCGTGGGCCCCAGGAGGGAATGTGAGAGGATCCACAGGAAGCAGGGGCTTTGAGAGGGACCTTGAAGAGGACCCTCAGCCTCCTCTTGTCCACTTCAGCCGGGGGGTGTCTCATTCGCTTCTCAGGACTCCTCACCACAGCCAGTGCAGATGTCCTGACCTTGATTCCATACGAGGTCCAACAAGGTGGTCTTTGCCTCAGTCCAAGGAGAAATGACGCATGTTTCTGTCACCGTTGCCACCCCAAGGTCCACCCCTCCCCTGACCCCACTGCCTATGCTCCCTTCCTCTGACGTATGTCAGTGTGTACTTGTGTGCACACGCAGAGAATCTGCTCCACATTGCCAAAATATCCTGGGGTCTCAGGACCTCTAGTTCCCACGGCAAACTACGTGGCAGGGAGACAGCGCTAGCCTAGGAGATCCTAACTCTCCCTTCATCTCAAGACTCTGCCCCTGCCGAGGCTGATTA
Source organism: Muntiacus reevesi (assembly GCF_963930625.1). Lineage (NCBI taxonomy): Eukaryota > Metazoa > Chordata > Mammalia > Artiodactyla > Cervidae > Muntiacus > Muntiacus reevesi. Next base: position 79,148,356 of record NC_089260.1, on the reverse strand, counting down.
GTAGTAACACACACACACACACACACACACACACACACACACTAAATAAAACTTCACAGGCTAAAACGTATTGACTGAAAATTTATAGAAGCAATAGATAAGTTTGGTACCTATTATCTGACTCAGGTGACCAAGTAGAAATTATTATTCTTAAATCTTACAAAGACAGAATCTATAGTCATGAAATGATGATTAGGATAAGAAAACTTGACATTTATTTTTTTAAACAACTGATATCAAGTCCAACACTCTAAGGAAATGTAAAGTCAGGATTTTCCAGCCAGGAGTCCTGGGGCTGACAAACGCCCCTCCCCGCCCCCACTGGGCCTGGAGCGAGTGCGCAGGCGCGAGAGGCTGCAGGTGCGAGTGCGCAGGCGCGAGCGGCCACAGGCGAGTGGGCGGAGGCACAGGGACGCCAGAGCTCCCGGACCGCTCCTGAGGGGAGGGAAGGTGGAGACTGGGTCGGTCCCCACTGCGAAAGGCCCCTGACCGGGGAGCAGGACAGACACGAGTAAGTGCAGCTCCATCCGCAGCCCCTCACCGCGCGCCCCCGCCTGCCCAACGGCCAGCCGCCCCGACTCCTCCAGCCTCGGGGAGCGCGAGCCTCGCTGGGTCCTCGGGTCCGGGGTCGCCGCCACCGGCCGCAGGGTGAGGACCCCGGGCCGGGGCCCAAGACGGTCGTGGAACTGTGGGCGCCCCGCGCGCTCGCAGCCCTCCCTGCTCGGCGCCCCTCGACCGCGGGGGGCGGCCTCTGGGTCTGTGGGCGCCGCCTGGACCCGGTCGCCGCGGGCTCGCGGGTTCGGGAAGGGGAGGTGCCTCCGAGGAGCCCGAAGTCGGGGCCGCGGGGTGCGCGTCGGGCGCGTTGGGTCCGCGGGTGTGAAGAGGTCTCTGCTCCCGGATGCGCGCCGGTGATGGGGGCGCCCAGCTCGGGATCCTGTTCGCTGGCCGCCAACAGCGGGTGTTCAGATGGGACTCCGTGCTCTTTGCTAAAGCCTTCTGGAGGATAGGCTACAAAAGGTTATTAACGTTCACTTTCAGCGTTTTCAGGCTTTATTGACGTCACTGACTCTAAGAGCGCGTCTTGGAGGGCAGTTTGTGACATACTAACATCTAAGCAAAGTTTGAAATAAAACTATTCCCGCCTTTGTATGTTTTGGGGTATGGTGAAGAGTTTTTCTTGATTCCGTTAGGCTTTTCAAGCCTAACGACTTTTGGCGACTTTTGGCGGAGCTGCACTGCTCTTAAATGGTGACAGTATTGTCGCTAAGTCATGTCCCAACTCTTGGGACACCGTGGACTGACTGTAGCCCTTCAGGCTCCTCTGTCCGTGGAATTCTCCAGGCAGGAATACTTGAGTGCGTTGCCATTTGCTTCTCCAGGAGATCTTCCCAACCCAGGAATCGAAGCCGAGTCTCTGGCATTGTAGGCAGATTCTTTAGCAACTGAGCTACTAGGGAAGCTCCTAAGTTAAATGAGCATTTAAAAAATACTTCTTTGAGCAGTTACCATAGACGCTCAAATATTTGAGAATTTTAGTTATAGTAATGGGCGTGGTTTCTTTGGTTTTTTGTTTGGTTTTGGGTCTTTGGTTATTTTTTGTTGTTGGTTGGCTGGTTTTGGGATTTTTGGATTTCTTTGGGTCGGGGTAGAGTTTGCATCAGGAGGAGATGGTATCCAAATCAGGAGAAATGTTTATTTCATGGTGTTCTGGTATGCAGTGTTGCAGTTTAAAGTATCTAATCCTGGTTAAATCTCAGATTGGCTCCAGCAAATGGATATTTTTATTGAGAATAGTTTGGGTTTTGTTCTGTGGGTTTTTTATGTGCTTTTCTTTTTTAGTACAATCTGCTTATTTAGCATGCTTCAAATCATAATAGATTGTAGTTAACACTGGTGGTTGATGCAAGGAACAATGCTTTGTAACACAGAGATGGGTTGTCTTTTTCTACAGAAATTTGTTCTTGAGTCAGTAAATTTCCACGTAAAACTCTCAGGAGTGACTTTTGCTATAGCACTTTGGTCTCTGTAATGAGGAATAAAGCATATCATTTCACTGTTGAAGATAATGGCATATACTATAAAGATAGGCATCGGGTACATAAAAGGAATTCGAGCCTTGAGTTTGGTGAATTAGTGTCCTCAATGAAACGGCTTGTCTCTTCGAAGAGAAGGAGAGCGATAACCACATGGTGATGACCAGGGTTCTTTCCCTACCTTGAACACCAAGAGGAACGGGAGGAGACAGAGTGATTTTCAGAAGAACTGACGTTCATTTATCAACCACGTACCCTCGTTCCTTGCTGTTTCTTAATTCCCAGAGAAATTAAAAAACGTGGTTCCTAACCAGGATATTTGAATGGGAAAGGTCCTTTCAGTTCCCAGGCAGGTAACTGAATCCGTTGTATAAGCGTTCATCTGCCTGTACCTTGGAAGTAACACTGAGAAAATCGTCTTCTCTAATGGATGAAGTGGGCAGAATAGGAGGGTGGTGGAGCTTTTTGGGGCAAGTTTTCCAAAAGTTGGAGCAAAAGTAAATCAGTCTCTTCAAAGGAACAGACTCATTAGATACCAGCATTTGGGCCTTAAGGTCTTTTGCAACATCATGTAGCTTGTTAGTAAAAATACTCCAGACCAGAGAAAAATCCACGTGGTCAAATGCTTATTGGATGAAAAGTAATGAAAGAAAAAGAACATGCTGAAGATTTTTAATATCTGGTATTTGACCCAGATCAGTTGACTGAGTACAAATAAAGGTCAGTCAAGAAATCTTCCAGAGAGAGAATTTAGTCATTCAGCTGTGATGTGGACAAGAAACCTGCTATTTATTTGTTAAAAATTAATCCCAACTAAAATACTTTGTTAATTAGCAATAAATATGGATAAACTGCAAGTAGTTTACTATGCTGTGTTTTCAAAGCAGGATCAAGGAATTAAAAGTTACTGAAGTTTTCTCTGGAAAGTACTTTCTCAACATTATTTTTCAAATATTGTAATTCTGATTGCAGTGTGTATGAATCTCAGAGTAAAATCTGTTGAGGAATTGATATTCTCTGAGGTCAAATGACTGATTCAGAAGAGCAGGGTTAAATTGGAGGATAAAAGTGTCAATAACACAAATTGATATCTGTCATTTTAAATGTACTAGATTGAGGGCCATTTAAGTGGATCGTATAATTAGCATAATTGTGCGTATAATGGTTTATGCTAAATTACCACACAACTCCCCAAATTTCAGCAGCACAGCACTATGGTTCCCACATCACAGCCCTGGGTGGGTATTCACTTTGGGGAGACTGCACTCCTTCAGATGGTCATTCAGGAACCCAGACTCCTCCCATCCTATACCGTCTCCCTTCCCTTAGACCTCATCCCCATCTGCATCCATCAGCAGAAGGGGTCAAGAATATGGAGAAATGCATATGGAAGTTTCTGATGAGCCAGCTCTGGAAGGATCCAGGTCAGTTTCTCTGCTGCTGTTTTGGCCACAGTCCATTTCTGTGGCCACAAGAGAGACTGGGGATTCTTCCAACTGTTCTCCCCAGGAAGGGAGAACAATTAAAGTTGTCAGCAACTTTATGAATGTCAGTCATTCATTTCGATTTAATTCGTTTTCAAATCTTTATTGGCTGTTTGCCATACACCAAGCGCTGTGCAGAGTGTGACCTGAGAATTGGTTGAGCAGCATCTTGATCTTGGAGGAGTTGTGAATCCTCAGGAGAGAAGACAGAGTATGAAGTGCCTGCCATCCTAGGAGAAAGGGATTAAGAGAACCTGCTTTGAAAGTTCAGGGAATGATTCTAGATTTGAAAGCTGCCTGGAAATGATTGATTTGGATTCCACTTTCAGAGATGAACAAGATATGATTGTGAAAGAAGCTGGCATCAGGAGCCGTAGAAACAGGTCCTGCGATACAGGGTATCATAAAGAATATCATGTCGTCATTGTTCAGTTGCTAAGTTGTGTCGGTCTCTTTGCGACTCCATGGAACTAAGAACAGATATATCATTTTACAGCTAAAGCAGCTGAAGCCTAGAGTAGGAAGGTGACCATCCAGGTCAGGTAAAGGGGTTGAAGATCAGGTTTCAAGCTGAGAAAGAGTCCACGGGGACTCAGTCTGAGCAGTTCCAACACTGAAAGGAGACCACTAATGTTCTGGGAAGGCTGGCATCTGGCCTCAGTGTGGGATTTGAGACAGAGAGTGGGCCCAGGGGGAACTGAGCCTCCGCAGTGGGCAGAGGAGGCCACCCCATCTCCGAAAAGTGCCACTGACCTCAGAGTGGGTGGAATGAGCAGTGAATTCTAGTCCACCTGAGAAAGCAGTCCAATCTGAATAACTCTGAGTTTAGGTTTATCTTACAAACTTCTTAAGAAAGAACTTGGACAAGGCCAAGTCAAGTGCAGCCTCTTGAATTCCACACCCAGTATTCATTGGTGGAAGTGCTTAAACCCTCCAAGTGATTCCAGTATTTTAATTTTACTCTGTATTTAATTCCAACAGTCCTATGATTACTTAATGAGCAAATAACTGGAATCAAAAAGAGTGTGAATGTATTTTTAATGTGAGGACAGGTGAAGTGAAGCAGTCTGGAAGAGGGAACCAATAAAAAGGGATCTTGGTAAATAAATAAAGACATCGTTTAGAAATGGAGAGGTATTTGGAAGGAAATTAGTGCCTGACACCATACTCTGCTCTTTGCATGTTTAGGAGCTAGTTTCTGATGTTATTTTCACCACAGATCTCCCTGTGGTGAATTGTATTTGACCTCCACACTGTTTATCTCCTGGACACATTGTGAAATTTTGAGAAGAAGCAGGTATTAGAATTTGTCTTGAGAGCAGCTATAAACATTTCCTGGAACCCCTCTAGGGTAGAAGAAAAAGGAAAGGAAAATGGAAACAAGGGATAAAGACAGCTAATAATGTTGGAGATACCACTGGGATTTGTGGTCTCTTTTTGAAATGGCTTCCCTGGTGGTTGAGACAGGAAAGAATCCACCTGCAATGCAGAAGTCCTGGGTTCGATCCCTGGGTTGGAAAGATCCCCTGGAGAAGGGAACGACTACCCATTCCAATATTCTGGCCTGGAGAATTCCATGGACAGAGGAGCCTGGTGGGCTACAGTCCATGGGGTCACAAAGAGTCGGACACAACGGAGCACTTTCAATTCACTTTTTGAAACTAAATAGAAGAAGTCAGAACGTGACTGTTTCTTGATCATGGTTTGTTTTCATTTTTGTCTTTTTTTTCTTACTCCTTCATCAGTTATTCCAGTTGATAGAACATTATGTCATCTTCAGTTTCAGTGTGAGTGCTTGTCTTGCTTCCATTTGTATTATTCATGCAAACGTTGATTGAACTGATGACCCCAAGTCATCAAGGAAACATTAAATACACTGATGAATACATTTCTTAATTTTAGAAAAAATTAATGAGTGAAGGTTAAAATACTCTTCTTAAATTTGTCATTTAAAAAATTCTCATATGCATACCTCATTGCCCAATACTGCCAGAAAAATGAAGAATTCCTATGTGTTAATGAGCCTGTATATTTTTTTACAGGTATGACTATTACCGAGTGTAAGAGCCCAGTTTGCTGGCCATGTCCTGTCTCCAGGAAAGTTGTAGCTGCTGTTGTTTCAGGTAGTCCCTTGGGTACCAGAGGTGAGTTTATGAAGCTATACGACCTTTTACACTTATTTAAAAAAATTGAAGTGTCGTTGATTTACAGTGTTGTATGTCAGCTGTACAGGTAAGTAATTCAGTTGTGTGTGTGTGTGTGTGTGTGTGTGTGTATTCTTTTCCATTACCGTTTATTACAAGGTATTGAGTAAGTTCTCTGTGCGATACAGTGGGTTCTTATTGTTTATTTTATATATAATATGCCTTGCGTGATTCACGCTGGTCAGACAACATGATTATGTTCACTTCTGATATAATCTTTTTAGGTACAGCCTTAAAGTCTTTGATAAGATATTTTAAAATAATTTTAGCATGTGTGTGTTCTAATTCCAGTGGTAGTTATTAGAGATATGATTTTGCATGAAGTATTTCTCTTTTTGTTCTTGACCAATTAAAAAAATTGTTTTTATTTTCTGATTGGTTTGCTAGATATTTGTGACTACATTAAAAATGTTAACTTTTGTCTCATCTTAAAATACGATCTGAATTAGCAATGAATATTGTGCTATACATAAGGGCTGTGACATAAATCTAGTTTCTAACTTCATAAACACATAATCTAGAAGGGAACACAGACACATATGTAACAACTGCATTTGTTTACTGAGTGAAATAGTGAGATGGATAAAGTTCTAGTAAGCCTTGAACAGCCAAATCAGCTTCAGAAATAGATGTGCAGTTATTTTAAAATGTTTTAAACATTTTCCAGCTACATGCAGAAAATAGTGTGAAAAAGGTATGGTTTTTACTATAAACAATTTAGCATTTTGACATTCTGAGCATCCTCATCATGAAATTAAGTCCAGAAGGAGTTTTTCCCATGTCTCTTGAAATGGTCCTTGTTCGTCCACAACATTTCCCATAATAACAGAGGTGCTTCCAAGGGCAGGAAACGTCAACATTATTAAAGTTTCACAAAGCAAAGTCAATTTTAAGAATATGATGTCCCCAAACTGACAGAGGTCTTGAAAAATAATTTCAAGGGAGGCATAAATTATTTTCTGCTTGTCAAAGGGCAAAAATATTTAGGTTGAGCTAATGAATGGTTGAGTTTTAGAGTGGAGAATATCCTTAAAATATTACATAGATTTATACTGTCAGTAGATGCTACCTACATGAGGTTATTTGTATTTAAACAAATTTTAAAATTAAAACTGCAGTTTCTCAGTTGGATTTGCCATATTTTAAAGATGTTTATTAGCTACATGTGGCTAGTGAATACTGCACTGGATAGTACAGATACAAAACATTTTCATTATCATAAAAAATTCTATTGAGCAATACTAAATATATACCCAGATATTCATAGAGGAGGCAACCAAGTCTCAAGGAAGTAATAAAACTTCCAGAGGTCACACAGCTGTGTTTTTAAAGAAACGCAGAATGATGCAAAGCAAGTAATAACAGAGGCATTAAAGAAACCCAGGAGGTTTCTGGAACAGATAAAGTAGAGTTTAACAGTGCAGGCTTAGTTGTTAGCAGGGTTGAAGCTCATGATCATTAGGACGACCTACCTGATTGAATGTGGACAGATAAAATTTTATGCAGTGAATTAAAAGCAGAAAAATATTTCAATTTCAATCAAAAGCTGCCAGCTCCATATTTTTAGCCTGTGCTGTGCTTCCAGATTATGTTTATCACTTTAGTATACAGGGCACCACTCAAACCAAACCCGAAGTTTGGTTTGCCTGGCCCCAAGAAATGAAACAATCTTGAGGGGTTATGGCTATATTTGAAAAGGTTGATTTTTCAATGCATCATGCAGACTGGCCCTGTTTTAAAAGGGACTCCTGCCACCACATAGTCGAAATGTGAACTCTTTTCTCACTTGGCAAAAGTCAAAGATAGGCCCTGCATTTTTATTATTTCATTAAAATCCAAATATTATTTTTCCATTTTCTACCTTGTTTTCATCACAGTGTGATCAACTGTAGTCAAGAAAGGAAAGGTTAGATTTATCAATCGAAGTGTGATAAAGGCCCTCTAAATAATTGAACCCTCAGGAGAAACAATCCTCATGTATTCTTTTTCTGTTGCTTCAATATCTTCATAAAAAGTCATTTCAGTATGTTTGGTCCTGTAGCAGAGATTCTGTGAAGTGCTTATCTTCCTCGGAGGTCCAGAAAGCCTGTGAGTGTGTGGATAAAGGTGGGTCTTAGAGAGAGAGAGGGAGGATGGAGAGAGACTTGATGCTGAGAGAGGACAGTGTTCTAAAACCTCCTTGGGTTGAATGTAGGGGAGCAGAAATACCCATGAGTAATCTAGAGTAAAAGTTAAATAATCAAGGAGATGAATACTCTGAAGGAATATGGTAACTTCCCTCCTAGAAATAAAAGTTACCCTTATTAATTCTCTTCCTTTTGCCCCAGAAAAGCATTAGTTAGGTCTAGAGAGGGGTATTATTGCCAGAAATGGAAAAGGCAGTTTGAAGAGACTAGCCTGGAGCAGAGAGAGCAAGAAAGCTGAGCCAGTAGATGGAAAGCAGACTTCATGGAAGTCTCCAGCTCAAGTTCTGGGAACACCAAGTTCAAGTCCAAAAGGGCCCACATGGGAACTGAGGAAGACTGGCAGAGAGGGCAAAGTTACACTGAAGGTACAGTATTTATTATGGGATTGAACTCCTGAAAGGCCTTCCAGTAGCTTCCGATCTGTTCAAGAATCCTTCATGTCCTGCTGCTTCCCAGTGAGTGGCTCACAGCTTCAAGACCTCTTCTCCAGGCTAAAGAACTATTTGTAATATACCCTGCCTGTATTTTTTTTTTTTTTTTTTTTTTTTTTTTTTTAAAGGTTATTTGCTTTACTTTAATGTCAATGGATTGGAAATATCAATCACATCTAGAAATATCTTTCCAGCAACATCTATACAGGAGTCTGAGCAAGTTATTGGGCACTGTGGCCTGGCCAAAGTGACACATAAACTATCACCATCCCTATACAGTGCAATACAGGGTTGAAAGTGTTTTTCTGCTCCAGGTGGCGGCGGCTGCTGCTGCTGCTGCTGCTAAGTCGCTTCAGTCATGTCCGACTCTGTGCGACCCTATAGACAGCAGCCCACCAGGCTCCCCCATCCCTGGGATAATCAAGGCAAGAACACTGGAGTGGGTTGCCATTTCCTTCTCCACCCTGCCTGTATTTTTTACTTTGGCAACCCAGACAAGGAAAGTTGAACAATTTTCAGATTCTAGAGCTTTTGCCCCAGCCCTGGAAATGCTGCAGACAGCCAATCTCAGCTAAAGGGAGCCACTTAGCCCAGGGTCACATCACCCCTTCGTACAATGCCCTTCATCCAATGACAGGTGTAAGAATATAAAAGTTAAGACATCCTCCTGAATTGGGACATCCCCCTGAAGGGGTCATCTCATTTTAAGAACTCTCCCCCAAAGGGTCACCTGAGGTTTCCTGAGGCTGCAACACAACTTTACTTCTACCTTTGCCCAATCTGATGTCCTTTTCTTCCATACGTTGTTGATGCCAAGAGTTGTCCCTAATTAATCTCTTAGACACTAATCACTGTCTCAGGGTTAGCTCTGAACATGGTGGCATTTGTTTATGATTTGGAGTGCATACCTAGACTTTAAAGTGCAGCAGTGCCCAATTGCACAAATATGTCTTTCTATTTCTCTCTCTCATCTCTGTTTTCATTTTCTCGCTGCTAGATTAGTCAGGGGACTCCCAAGTTCTTCATTGTGTCATCCTGGTACCAAGATTCTCCTGGAAATTATAAAGTTATTCACCTTCTACATCAAGTACTTCTTATTTTTTCCCTAGAAACATAAATCATCCTTAAAAGGAATTAGAGTGTCAAATCTTAAATATATTTTAGTTTCTCCACCACTTTATACATTAAATGCTTTTTCCTGGAGACTGCTTCTGACATTGGCGTTCACTGTGCTCTCAAACTGCCTAATTTGGAAGCTACTCCTGTTTCCAAATGCTGCCTTCTGCTGGTCTCCTGAAGTTCTGAAGTCTGCCCTGCCTCCACTATTAGGTATAGTTCAGTAGTTGTCTACCTCAAGGTAATAGGGTATCTTTTGGAAGCTTTATTCTTTTTCCATTTACACAACACACACACACGTATATGATTACATATATTATATAATTCTAATACTTAAGCGTCTATGTGACCACAGCTTTATCTGCAGCCCACAGGTTTTGCTACAGTATATTTTCATTCAGTTCAGTTCAGATGCTCAGTCATATCTGACTCTTTGCGACCCCATGAACTGCAGCATGCAAGGCCTCCCTGTCCATCACCAAGTCCCAGAGTCCACCCCAACCCATATCTGTTGTGTTGGTGATGCCATCCAACTGTCTCATCCTCCATCGTCCCCTTCTCCTCCTGCCCTCAATCTTTCCCAGCATCAGGGTCTTTTCAAATGAGTCAATTCTTCACATCAGGTGGCCAAAGTATTGGAGTTTCAGCTTCAACATCAGTCCTTCCAATGAACACCCAGGACTGGTGTCGTTTAGGATGGACTGGTTGGAGCTCCTTGCAGTCCAAGGGACTCTCAAGAGTCCTCTCCAACACCACAGTTCAAAAGCATCAATTCTTTGGTGCTCAACTTTATAGTCCAACTCTCACTTCCATACATGACCACTGGAAAAACCATAACCTTGACTAGACGGACCTTTGTGGCCAAAGTAATGTCTCTACTTTTTAATACGCTGCCTGGGTTGGCCATAACTTTCCTTCCAAGGAGTAAGTGTCTTTTAATTTCATGGCTGCAGTCACCACCTGCAGTGATTTTGGAGCCCAGAAAAATAAAGTCAGCCACTGTTTCCACTGTTTCCCCATCTATTTGCCATGAAGTGATGGGACCAGATGCCATGATCTTCGTTTTCTGAATGTTGAGCTTTAAGCCAACTTTTTCACTCTCCTCTTTCACTTTTATCCAGAGGCTCTTTAGTTCTTCTTCACTTTCTGCCATAAGGGTGGTGTCATCTGCATATCTGAGGTTATTGATATTTCTCCAGGCCGTCTTGATTCCAGCTTGTGCTTTCTCCAGCCCAGCGTTTCTCATGATGTACACCGCATGTAAGTTAAATGAGCAGGGTGACAATAGACAACCTTGACGTACTCCTTTTCCTAATTCTGGAACCAGTCTGTTGTTCCATGTTCAATTCTAACTGTTGCTTCCTGACCTGCATACAGGTTTCTCAAGAGGCAGGTCAGGTAGTCTGGTATTCCTATCTCCTTCAGAATTTTCCACAGTTTATTGTGATCCACACAGTCAAAGGCTTTGGCATAGTCAATAAAGCAGAAATAGATGCTTTTCTGGACCTCTCTTGCTTTTTCGATGATCCAGCGGATGTTGGCAATTTGATCTCTGGCTCCTCTGCCTTTTCTCAAACCAGCTTGAGCATCTGGAAGTTCACGGATCAGGTATTGCTGAAGCCTGGTTTGGAGAACTTTGAGCAATACTTTACTAGTGTGTGAGATGAGTGCAATTGTGCGGTAGTTTGAGCATTCTTTGGGATTGGAATGAAAACTGACCTTTTCCAGTCCTGTGGCCACTGCTGAGTTTTCCAAATTTGCTGACATATTGAGTGCAGCACTTTTACAGCATCATCTTTCAGGATTTGAAATAGCTCAACTTGAATTCCATCACCTCCACTAGCCTTGTTCGTAGTGATGCTTACTAAGGCCCACCTGATTTCATATTCCAGGATGTCTGGCTCTAGGTCAGTGTTTCATTATCATTCAATTAATAAAATTCTAATTCCTATTATGACTTTATCTTTGACATCCATATTTATCAGAAGTATGTTTTGGTTTTTTTTTTTTTAATTTAATTTGTTTATTCAGCTGCACCTGGTCTTAGTTGTGGCTTTCAGGATCTTCAGTCTTCATTGTAGCATGCAAGGTCGTTTAGTTGTGGCATGAAAACTCTTTGTTTGTGGGAACCAGTTCCCTGACTCGAGATGGGATTCAGGGTCCCTGCATTGGGAGTATGGAGTCTTAGTCACTGGACCACCATGGAAATCCAGAAGTGTGTTTTTAATGTCCAAATATTTGATAAAATATTGGTTATACATTTTTAAATTTCTTGATTATTCTGAGTCTTGTTTTATACCCAGCATTCAGTCAACTTAAAAATGTGCCATGTACACCTCAAAATTTGTATGTAAATGTGCATTTCATTCTTGTTAATGCAGTGTTTTATGCAAATGTAGGCCAAAGATTTTTTCAATTTATTTATTTTAATTGGATATAGTTACATTAAGGATATTGTGATGGTTTTTGCCATAGGTCAACATGAAATGGCCACAGGTATACATGTGTCCCCCCCAATTCTGAACCTCCTCTCCCATTTCCCACCCCACTGTATTCCTCTGGGTTTTCTCAGAGCACCGACTTTAGGTGCCCTGGTTCATGCATCAAATTTGCACAGGTCATCTATTTTACATATGGTAATGTACATGTTTCAATGCTCTTCTCTCAAATCATCCCACTCTCATCTTTTCCCCCTGAGTCCAAAAGTCTGTTCTTTACATCTGTGTCATCTTTGCTGCCATGCATGTAGGATTGTTGGTACCATCTTTCTAAGTTCTCTCTATATGCGTTAATATAGAGTATTTGTCTTTCTATTTCTGGCTTACTTCACTCTGTATAATAGGCTCCAGGTTCATCCACCTCATTAGAACTGACTCAGATGCATTCCTTTTTATAGCTGAGTAATATTTCATTGTGTGCATATAGCACAACTTTCCTATCCATTCATCTGCTGGTGGACATCTAGGTTGCTTCCTTGTCTAGCTTTGTAAATAGTGCTGCAGTGAATGTTGGGGTACATATGTCTCTTTCAATTCTGGTTTCCTTGGGGTGTATAGGCCAAAGACTTTAACAATGGTATTCAGATCTTCTGTAGTTTACTGATTTGTTGTTGTTCTGAATTATTGATCTAGGTAATTTAGATTTTATTTCTAGTTAGTTTTCAGAATTTCCCTTCATATATTGCCTCGAAGTTTAGTTTTATGACATGTTCCTTGTAAAGTAATGGTTGGTGTTATTATCCTGTCTTATCTCCAGTGATACTTTTTGCTTTCAAATCTCCCATTATTTTTTTTTTCAGTTTTGCTTATTGTTTTTATGACATAAGTTTTGCATCCTTTAACTTGCAGTCTGACTATGGTGTCTTGTAAGGGGCATAGAATTAAGATTTTTGTTTGTTTCAAAAAATCTCTGCCCTTTAATGTGACTATTTACAGTTAACGTATCTTATTATAGACCTTTTACTCCTTGTTTTCTGCTTGTCCTTCCTTTTTATGCTCCTCTGGCTCTTCCTTTTAAATTCATCAAACTCCATTTTCCCTTTATTAGCTCACAATGCTTATATAGGTAGCAGTTACACATGCACCGTGACTTATTAGCTCTTTTACTGCTTCTCAAGCAGTGCTGAGACCTTAAATTTATTTTATTACTTTTTCCTCTTCCTCTTGTTTTAATGCATTCTAATTTTTATATATTTCATTATTACTCTTATGTGCAGTTAGATTTTATTCAGATTTATTCACTTACGCTTCCTTTCTGTTCTATTTAATTCCTTTGTCAAGTCCTTATTTTCCTCTATGATAATTTTCCTTCTGCCTGCGGGTCTCCCTTTCAGTTGGTTCTGATGAGAACATATTCTCTAAATTTTGTTTGTTTGCAGATTTCCTTATTTCGTCTTCCAAACAACATTTTCTCTGCCTCTAGAATTCTCAGTGAGCAGTTATTTTCTTTAGCACTTTCCATTATTTTCTAGTATTAATCATTTTTGCTGAGAAGTAAGCAGTAATCTTAATCTCATGCATTGTTGAAAGGTCAACTGTTGTTTTTCCTCTGGTTACTTCTAAGGTGTTCTGTTTTTCTTTGCTATTTGTAAATTGTACTCTGGTGGTGTTAGATATGGTTTCTTTATATTTACTCTTGTTGCGTTTTTTAGTGCTTGTTGAATTTATGGCTTGATATATTCTTTTTAGTTTTTGAGAACTCTCAGCTATTATTTCTAAATATTGTTCTCGCCCGAATCTCTCTCTTCTTTTCCCTTTGGACTCCAATGTAAACATATGATGAAAATGTTTACTGTGGCCCATATGTTTCAAATGCTCTTTTCTGTACTTTTTTATCCTTTTTGTTTTCCACGTTTAGTCTTCCTATTTTTACTGCTACTCTGTCTTCCAGTTCATTTATCTTTCTTCACCTGTGTTCGGCCCACTACTGAGTTTAATTTTGAATTCTGTCAGTTCAACTTTAATCAGTTTCTAGTTGTCTAGTTAAATTCTCTACCTTGTCATCTATTTTCCTGAACTTGGTAATATTTATCAAAATATATTTGAACTTTAATATCTAGGTCATCCATGATTCTGATTCTGTTTTTTATTCTAATTCTCCTTTTCTTGGGAGTCTTGGTGGTTCTTTGATGAACACCAGACTTGGGATATGACAAGTTGTAGAGAATCATAATGACATTCCAGTTGACCTTTGAACAACCTGGATTTAGATTGCACAGATCCACTTATATATGGATTTTTTCCCAACAACTGCAGCACTGCATGATCCGTGGTTGGTTGAATCCTCAGATGCAGAACCATAGATAGGAAGGGCCGCCTATCAAGTGACATGTGAATTTTTGACTGCATAGGGAGTCGGTGTCTCTAAGTCTTGTATTGTTGAACGGTCAACTGTCCTTTTTTCAAGAGAGAATTTCCTATTCCCAGGTAAGGAGCAGAAGGAAAGATCAGCTTATTGATCTTCAGTCATTGCACAAGCTTCATACTCATTTTCCTTCTTTATAGATGTTTCCATCAAGGTAGCTGTTTCATCAGCCTTCCTAACACACATTCACGTGGACACAGATACATATAGAAACCTCCAGTGTCCTAATTCATATCATTAGCCTTCCACCGGGCCACTATTCTTTGGTGGGTTCTGAACCTCAGTTTTATCTCCTCAGCATTACAAGACTCCTGAGTCTTTGCTTTGACTTCAGTTAGCTTTTGTTTGACTTCTTAACATCTTGCCTTGTCTACCTACGTGGAAAATGTGATAACGTCAAGGGACCACTGTTGCTGAATTGAGCTCGAGTCTCTGAATCTTTCCCATCTCTGGGATTTTGATCCTTAAAATTCTAGCTGCCTTGTTATTTCTAAAAGTCCAACCCTGCTCTCTCCTCAGTCCTCCAATATTGTCCTAAGATCTACTGGCTTTTCTGCCTCTTAGGAGCCATATTTGGTTTCTCATGCTTTTGATTTTCATCAATAGTTTCTAAATGACTGGATTAGATAAAGCATGTGCAGAATACTGTTCTTACTTCTATGAGTTTCTTTTCTATTTTATTTTTCTATGTCATGGCTACCTCATTAGCTTTATAATGCTCACAGTCAAATGTTGCTTATGATTTATCTGACCTTTCTAGTATGGTTTCCTAAGGTAAACTGATATAGTTGGAAGCAGAAGTCCTTACCTACTATTGAAAAATTCTGTTTTAGCTTTCTATGAATTCTTTGATTTATTTTATTTTGTCCCATCTTCCATCACTTTTTCCTACCAGAAATTCCGATTCTCACAGTTAATTTTAAAATTAAAAATTATAATTAAGCTAATATGTTAATAGTCAAGGGATTAATTTTGCTTTGAAGAAGAACACAGATTGATGAATGGAATATGGAGAATTTCTTAAGACCTTTGTCATTTCTAAGCATGGGAATCAGCCATCTGCACCATGATAAATTAGTCAGATATGTAAGGAAGCACTCATTATAAAATCAGCATTACTCAGTAACAATGTCAAAAGTTGCTTCACTTTCCTACTCATGTTACCAATTCCCAAATGTTCAATAGGAGCTTAGAATCATGAGATAGGCCATTTTCCATGTCCTATCTTAGTAACTATAATTGTTGGGAAAACAAAACTATAAATAAGGATTTGCTATGAATATATTCAAACCTTTTGTTCCTAAACATCTTCTAGAAGAAGACTGAAAAGTTTGACATAGAAACACCTCTTGATAAGTAAGAAACAGTAAAATTTCTCATAATAGTTCTTTTCTGATCCCATTATGTGATTCTCAGGTTCACACAAAATTAGTTTTATATGAACTTCACAAATCTTATTTTTACTATTAAATCAGTGGCCCCACTCTTTTGAAACATGGGGCAAAATAGTTGAAATTGGAACAATTTTCCAAAACCCAGGGCATATGACATATGTACCTATAGAACGCAATATTTCTGTCTGGTTCTGCGGTAGAATTTTTCATACCTGCCAGTCTAAGTTGACTATTGTTTTTACAGTGCGTTAGTAGAAATCAAATGGTAAATTCAGTCAAACAGTCATTTCATACATCAAAAAGAAAAATCAGTCAACACAACTGTCTGACTGAAATAAAGGAAGAAAACAATTCAAGGCAAACAGTTGTCCTAGGAGACTTGTATAAATGCAGTAGTGGTGTCATGTGCAGAATTAACCTTTCCCCACCTTTAACTGGAGAACATTCTGCCAGCCAATTCAGTCAGCTCAGATAAGCCTGAATTTTAATATTCCAGTCTCATCACTCTCAGTTGATGGTGACTGCGCTTCCTTCTCCTTCCCCTGTCACTCAGTGGAGAACGTCAGAGCAGGAGGACAGTGATATCGGCATACTGTAATGGCCTGCCCTGGACTCTACAGCTTCAAAGTTCTTAAGCTGACTCAGTGATCTTACAGAGTCTGGTGCAGAAGGAATATGTGAATTAAATTACAGACCGTTGACTGCCTTCTAGCACTAACATCCCTTATTTCTGGTTCTAATATATCACTAAATACTCAAGAAGAAATTTTTGAGTGTTTAGCAGAAATATGGCTCCAAAGCAGACACATTGAAAAGAAACATTGTCATCTATGATTGGTTTTAAAGTTGCCTTGTCTTTTACTCATAAACAGATTTAGTGTGAATTCAGTTTTGCTAAACCGTTAGAGAATCTTTTGGAGGGACGTGCCAACTCTTTTGAGTTTTTTTGCACTCTGACTTTTAAAGCAAGGTTATTTTTCAAAAAGTTTAAGGGTTACTTGAATACTATAAAGATTATTTGTATTTTTGAGTTGCCAGTTCTCTAGAACAAATTTGTGTGCTTGAAGTTCTTAACTGTAGTACCTAGATGGCACGTGGAAAGCAAGCAAAAGAGATGACTTTTCTGCTTTGAGAGACCTCTGCCTATCTT
The DNA here is from genome assembly GCF_963930625.1 of Muntiacus reevesi. Lineage (NCBI taxonomy): Eukaryota > Metazoa > Chordata > Mammalia > Artiodactyla > Cervidae > Muntiacus > Muntiacus reevesi. The sequence continues at coordinate 79,131,495 of NC_089260.1, read as the reverse complement.
TGTAAGTAACAGGACTCATTCCTCATGAAACAATGTTCAGAAAGGAAGGAAAGGTAGTTTTCTTAGTTGAAGCTTATGATACTGAAGAGGACTCTAAGAATAGCTTCATAAAGAGGATCTGCGTAAAACAGAAGTAACCCTAGGAAACATGTATTTTCTGATGGACTCTTATCTTTGTGATGGTGAAAAGAGGATATGGCAAGGAAGTGACACTAATACTGGCGTGTTACATCAAGCTGTCTCCTGGGATGCAGGGGTAAGCACGTGGGACAATAAAAGCACTTGAGAAAGAGTCAGCTGTCAGCCATCCATCACCTAGTTTGTGAGCATACTTGTGCCTCTCCTCCTCCTTTCCTTTTGACCATTTTACTTTTCTCAGCATATTTAAAAGAAGGCAAGGTGAAAAGAGTGGGTTAACTGTCAGATCAGTCTCATTTTCTGTTTTATAGTACCTCTCACAGTTTGAGAACAGATAGAGAGCTTTGGAATAATGGGAAAAAAAGAGTCTCTTGGATCAGTAATAGACTCTCATGATATTTGGCCAATCTTGTGCTCATTTAGGACGCTAAATAGCAGGTGAATGTACCAACTTCTAATTCAGTAACTAATTAAGTGCTCCTTTAGATAATATACCTGGGTAAGGGGAAAAAAAACCTATTTTTCTTTACCTTGTCATAACATTAATGGATGTTGGGGGGAGTCTGTGTTTATCTGTCTATCCATCTAGATATAGATACATATTTTGGATTTGCTAGATTTATTATTCCTGTACCTGTTTCCCCTCAGATGTATTCCCTCTCCCTTTCCTGCTCTGCTGACCCCTAGAAGCTACATACTGTTCACATGATTAGATTTAATGAGAATCCTTGATATGTAGTTGAGGAGCAGGAGGAAGGGAGAAACCAGAGTCTTTTTCTCTATCTTGATCTTGCTGGCATCTCTGGCAGGAATGTCTTCAACTCTTTGACTCCAGGTCCTAAAAAGCCTGTCAGCCAGGTGACCATAGATGCTGTCTTGACTCTTGGTGATATCACCTGTTTCCTTTGACCTCCAGCCTAAGAGAATAGTAGTCTTCTGTTGGTGATAATCTGTGGATTGCACACATCCCTTATTTGGTCTCATGGCTCTTCCATGACTGGTATAACCAATTCTCTGTACTTAATTCCCTTTATTCTTGCTTGGAAAATGGTTTTCTTTCCTTGGCTAGCCCCTGGGATACAATGGATAGGGCAGTTTTTCTCATGACTAACTCACTAATCAGTGAGGATCAACCAATTCCCAGTAACATTAATATCCTAATTTTACTAACTCATTAGCTGCATTTGACTAACTGTAATATCTGAGCCATCCTTAGAGTATCTTTAAGGTAGCATGATTTGGGGGGTCTTGAGAAAGGTTGTAGGACCTTTCTACCAACTTCATAAATTCTCCTTCCAATGTCACATGGATAATCATTTCTTAGTCTCACAAAATCTGAGAGATAGAGGGGGAATTATAACTCTGCAACATAGTTTCTGGAATCAGATGCAAACATTTAAAACATTAATCACACCTGTTTTTTCTAAGACAATATGAATATTTCAAATATTTGGCCTATATGAAACTTAGTAATAAATGCAGTTTATAATCAATGTCCCTATGAGATATGCCTACTGCCACATTTAATTTTTACTAACAAGGCATTTCCCCATGCAATAACAAACATGAATCATTACACAATCCTAGGGGTACAAGTAATATCAGATTTTTCATATAAATACCATTTATTTTGGATCCAGACACAAACCACCTAGTTGGGCAAATGTACAGTGTCATCTAATAGTGGGAAACCCTTCCATTATTTTGTAGACGAGATCGGAGGCTTTTTCTATACCAGAAAAAGTGAAGAGAGACTTGGTCCTCATTTGCAAAGGTCATGCCTGCCAATACTTTTTGATCAGACCAGGAATGATCCCTTTGAAGGTGGAGGGGATTCCAGAATATCATGATTTAGAATCCACTCCATAGACACAGCACGTTTAGAAATCCTTCCATACATGGGTGCCATGTTCAATTTGTAACCACTGTCCTCTGCTTCATCCTCAGTGACCTCACAATAGCTAGGGTCAGATCATCCTTGTTAGACCTTGGCACTCACTCTGTCAGCCAAGTGATATGCCAGCTTCGTAATGGACTCACTGTGAAACTGAAGCCACAGTGTAGTGTTTGCCAATTTCTGTAGTGGGACTGCTCCCATGGTGGTCAGTTTCATGTTACCAACATGATGTCAGTGAAGGCAGAGTTGGGAACAGATTTTTTTTATTATTTCCACCATACAAATTTAAGACATGTAAATAACCTCAAGAAAGAGCACAGATTATAATAAAATGCAGTATAATAATTAGGAAGTGATGAGTTTTGAATATCCGTTAGTATTGTTGTTAATAAAATTAGTTTCACAGTAAGTTTATATCATTTAAATTTTAATGATGACTGTATTTGACAACACAAAATTCCTGAAAAAGATAAGCAAGAGAATATGAGCTCTCTGTAGTACACTACCATTTGTCTTTCTCTCCTTAGATTCTCTTGGAGCCTGCCAGGCTCCTCCCGCCATGGAATTCTCCAGGCAGTAACACTGGAGTGGGTTGCCGTTCCCTTCTCCAGGGGGTCTTCCGGACCCAGGGATGGAGCGCAGTCTCTTGCACTGCAGGCAGATGCTTTACCCTCTGAGCTACCAGGGAAGACCTGGAGTGTCCCCAGTCTCCACACAGAAAGAGCCGTTGTAAGAACTGACAGCATCGTGGTCCATGGTCCTGGGTCTGATTTCTTTAAAGAGGTGTGAAGAGGATCCTGTCTACTATGCACCTTGTCACATGGAGAGTTAAGAACTAGAACTGTGGGGCTGACTGTGCTTCTGGAGAGAAGGGAGTTAGGGTTGGAGACTGTAGGGAAGCTCATTTTTATATGTTTTTGTGAGTACAGAGCAGTAAAACACAAAATGAAAATGGATTTATCAGTAGACTATTTCACTACGTAAAATTTTGACTCAGTCACCCTACTATGAACAATGTTCCTGCTGCCCCCACTGTTTTAGGATGTCACAGAGGGCTCCCTTAGAGTGCTCCCTGACTAATGTAGATGCCAGGCACCGTAGGGGGCTCCCCAGCTGGCACTAGTGGTAAAGAACCCGCCTGTCAGAGCAGGAGACATAAGATGGACAGGTTTGATCCCTGGGTCAGGAAGATCCCCTAAGGAGGAAATGGCAACCCACAAGAATGATAGTATCAAGAGTTAAGGGTGTAAGGAAGTGACTTAAGAGTCAAGAGTTGAACCCTTATGAATGAGATGAGTTTTCTTATAAAAGAGGCCCCACAGAGATCCCTTGTTTTTCCTGCTATGTGAGGATGCAATAAGAAGTCTACAACCCAGAAAAAGTCAGCAGCCAACCATGTTATTACTCTGATCTTTTGATGTACAACTTTCAGAACTCTGAGAAAGTTCTGTTATTTATAAATTGTCCAATTTATAGTATTTTGTTACAGCAGCCCAAGTGGATTAAGACACCAAGTATTTGCTAAGAGTGTTTTTGGATGAGATTAAAATTTAAATCGGCATATCGAGTAAACCAGATGCCCCCCCAATGTGAGTGGGCCTCATTTAATCATCTGAATGCCTAAATAGAACAGAAAAGCTGACCTTCCCCTGTGAAGAGGGAATTCTGCCAACTTGTGTCCTTTGAACTGGGACACTGAATTTGCTCCTGCCTTTAGACTCGAACTAAAACATTAGCTCTTCCTGATCTCAAGCCTGCTAGTTTTTAGAATGGAACATCATCATTGGCTTTCCTGATTCTCAGAATTGTGGACTTAGGCTTGAGTCTTCAGCTCTGACTTACCACCCTGCAAATACTGAGACTTCTGCATCTCTCTAATCATGGGAGCTAATTCCCTGTAATGAATGTGTTTGTGTATAAATATATACATATATTGTTATAAACACACATATATACATATTTATGCCCTATTGGTCCCATTTCTCTCGAGAACTCTAATGCATTGCCTGATATTCTTAATTTTGACTCTGTTGACCTCAGCACTCTATTATGGAACATGGTATAATTTTTATTTAGCAGTAATTACCTTATTGAATACATTTTTGAAGTAGGAGGAAAGATATTTTCTTTTTTGCAGCAATACAGATTTTTCTTTTTTGCTATAGATGTAGATCCCAATGATTATTTCAATTAGCTGATTTAGTATTGATGAAAATGATGGAGAATATTTTTAAACCAAATTCCAATTACACAATCATAAACCTTCACACTTAATTAATCATAGTTTACATGTTTGGAAAATCGAATCACTCTTAAGGAGCCTAAGTAGTTATTTATGTATACTATAGAAAATTACAGAGGCAGGAAATTTGTTGATACTCCTTTTAAGGTTCTTTTGAATTTCCAAAATATTTTATAAGGTTTAGGTTACTTTGAAGTAGGATTCGCATTTATAAAGAAGTAATCAAAGTTGAAAGAAGGAGCACAAAACTAAAAGTCAAGTCTCTTAGAAACTAACCTTGACTCTGACAATGATTAGCTTTTAACTAGTTCACAGCAGTGGATCTCACTTTCATTATGTATGAGTACTGGTAATAATCAGATAATATGTATGCTCTTAGTATTATTTCATCTATAGGCAACAGTGTGAGATAAGTTTCTTTGTTGACTCATCTAAACTCATCTTACTGACTTGGGTTTTTCTCATCCTACTTCTATGACCACAGAATGACTCCCTCCTCTGGCCAGACTGCACTAGGGAAAAACAAATCTGATATTCATCTGTCATGAGTTTAAATAATTTAAAAGGGATTCAAGTGTGATTGACTCTGTGTTGCTGCATTTGTTTTGCATTTTAACAAGACCGACATTTTTAGCTAAATGAATGAAACTCAAAAGTGGAATTTCAGATGACAGTATAGTTTGGGACAGAAGTTTTCTTAGCCATTTGAGGAGCTTTCAGGGTGATTGTTTATTTGGCTTACCTATAATATTGAGAGAAGAATGTACAAGTAGGATTGGCCAAGAGATAGAGGAACTGCTGCCAACCATACTTCATTAATTTTTAATCAAGTATTATGTACTAGGCATTGTGCCGGTTCATAGGTATGTAGGGTTAGCGAAGATGGTGCATAGAACTTATTAACTACTTGTGCTTACTTGTGACCATGAAATCTACAAACTTAGAGAAATATCGAAGACCCCAGGCCCACAATGCCCTACATCGCGTAACAGTCATCTATTCTTACTTGATAGAGTTTGAAACACTGTTAAAAGCTGGAGGAAAGATTAGAACAATTCTTCATATCTTACTTCAGCCCTGAAATAACCTCCACATTTTCTCCTGTATCTATCTTTCTTTCTTTTTTTTTATTTTTGTCCTGTTTTGCTTTAAGGAAGAAAGGGCACTTAAAACAGTAAACAGGGTGATTGAGATAGAGACAAGTAAAAAAATAGTATCAATGCATTTTGATAATTGATCCCTCAAATTGTACAAATAGTATGAGATAATTGTATAATTAAATTGTAAAATTGTATAAACGTGTATGAGATTAAGTTTAATTGAAAAGAGTGTTACTGAAAATGATTAAATACCAGTTAGCAATATTTATCTGCTACTGTTCAAAGTCACAAGCTGGACACTAATAGTAATGTTCAAATTTATAATCAACAGTAAGTAATAAATAGACTAGCAAAAATTCTTTTATAGGACTTCTATAGCCTCTTAAATTAATTCACCAAAACTCAAATACTGTCCTTGATAGCATTGGAGATGAAAGCTTTACTTTTTAATGGGAAATCTGCATCTCATTGTAAAAATGGAACACTTCATTCCTGGTCTATACATATTTTCAGAAACAGTAGTTTTTGGATTGCCAAATACTTCACATAAAGACAGTCTTGAAAATTCATTTCAGGCATAAGACACCTATATATATAGAAAGAGGACTATTAAAATGAAATAACCACTTCCTGGGACCAAAAGGTTATAATGATGAAAACTCTTCAAAGTGATACCTTTTGCCTTATGTTTTGCAATCCTAAGCCTGCAAGTACAAAAAATGATTGAAGAGTGAGAAATAGATACAGTTTATGATGATTATTGATATAATTGCAGTTCCTGGTACTACTTGGGTCAACTATCAAGGAGCAGGGAGAATTTCGGCAGTAAAACAGTCTTATCAGATTTATCAAATTTTTTCTTAAACTTGATCATTAGTGTCTCCTACATGCAACCATTATTACATTTTTCCTTTTGACATTTTCCTGCTTTGCTAAGAAAGAAAATATATATTAGACTGGTAATATAGAGCCTCAAGTTTTGGTTCCAAGTTTGTGATTTGGAATAAGTCCTGTATCTTATATAAGCCTTCTATTGTAAAAGTAAAACTTCCATTTCCAAAGTTTTAGAGAACAATATTTACAGTGGGTTTAAGTTTATGAAGATTTTTTAAAAGTCCTATATAAGAATTCCCTCTAGTTTTGATTATATTGACATTTGATTATAAATTTAGAAGGTGGATCATGACCCCAGTTACCAGTGCTGGGTACTTTCTACAACACCAAGATATCTCTCACCTTGAAGATCAAAAAAGTAAAGTGTGTTCAATTTAGATTGATCTGATCTGACACCTTGGTGTTGAGACTCAGGCTAACTAACATTTGTTAATGAATGTAAGCTGTCTCTCAGAAATGTGAGTAGATCCATTGGTATTTAGATTGAGTTTAAAGTCAACCAGTTGGAATATATATTTCACAAAGTTACATGCGTTTGTAGATCAAATGATCCTGGGATTTCTATGACTTTGTTGTGAAATGCCTAACTGATAGAGCCTCAGAAATTACCTGTAGTTTGTGTAGGAGAACATAAGGACAATGTGGCAGATGTGGCTAATGGACTGATAATGAAAAGTCATACTTTCCTGAGCTTGTTTGCAGAGAGATGGGGCCCTGTGGCTGCTTCCCCCTAAAATGAATGTAAATGAGAGCAACACACACATCTTCAGGGCCAAAGCAGTTAAGGACAGATGCACCTTTCCTAAGGTCTCTTTTCTCCAAATACACAGTGAGAGGATCCCAAAGACTGAGCCGAGGACAGGATTTCTGAAGGCCGTTAAATGAGGAAACCCCACCTGGCCATTCAAGTGTCAGAAATAACATCTGTTGTGTGAAGGCACTAAACTGTGGAGAGTTGCTGGCCGTACTGAATTATTACCAGACCTTCCTAATACAGAATTTGATTTTTTTTCTTTTCTTTCTTTTTTTTTTTTTTTTTTTTTTGCTAGTGATAGCACTAACTCAAAGATATTTAAGGGTTGAGGAAGAATGATACCATCAGTTTGTTTGCAGTCTCTCAGTTTATATGGTTTACATTTATGTTTTTGTCCTGTTTATGCTGTTTGTCCCTACTGGGGAGTTGAGGGGCACAAATCCATAAAAACTTTACTGGAGAAACCGAGGGTTTAGGGGACTTCCCTTAGAACACATTGCCAGTGAGTGTCACAGTGCAGTGGAGATTTGTAACTCAGGCAAATGGATCCAAAGCCCACACTTTTCCAAAGTTCTTCAGCCTGAAAAAGCCTACAAGTTAGTTAATCCAAGAGATCCATGGTGGTACAGATGCAGTCTTAAGGTCCAACTATGTCCTTCCTTTGCAAGTTTTATTGAGGTGTATTCTATGTAGAGGAAAGTACAAATATCATGAATGTTTCATTTCAAAGACTGTGACAAATAAAGCACAACTGTGCACCCATCATGCAGATGAAGGCGGAGCCCTCCATACCCCCTGCACTAGTTCCTTTCAGCAGCTCCTCGCCTCCTTTAACCTAGAGACTAGTTTGACTGCATTGCATTTTATATAAATTTGGTAATATAGTGTGTATTCTTTGGTGTCTGGCTCTTTTTTTTTTTTTTTTTTTTTTTTTGTGGCTGATTAGCGTATTTAAGAAAGCCTCACTGTTGGGTGAAGTGAAGATGATTCTTTTTCATTGCTTGTGTTTTCTTCTTGTTTGTGTAAATCACAATCTGTTAATCCATCCTTCTACTCACGGGCACTTGGGTAGTCTTCACTTTGGGTTTATTGGAAATAATCATACTCAGTGAGTCCCACATTTTCCCAAGGGAGCACACAAGTGACAGGACCAGAGGGCGCAGTGTCTCCTGCTTGCCGCCTCCCCTGCGTCCCAGCCCTTCACGTTTCGCTGGTCGGACTCTTAAAGGAAAGGGAACCAGAGGACCCTTGGCATCCACCTTCTATCTGATTTTACACTGTGTGTTTTGGTATTTTTACTCCTTGGATACTCTGTATAGGTTTACCTTTTTGAGTATGCTGAATGTAGGAAGTCTAATTTTAATTTATTCTTTATATACAATATTAAAACAATTAATAAACATTTCAAAGTTGAAAATATCAATTTAGTATACAGAAAAGATCATTGGACTTTGAATTCTGGAAAAGTAGATTTAATTTCTATCTCAGGGACTTTGTTTCAAAAAAACCATCTTCAAGACTAAAATTTGCAATCTGCGTGATGGAGCTATATTCCTGCTGCAGAAACTTTTAATTGTGCAGATGTTACATTTGTGAATGCCTTTGGTAATCCTAAGGGCAGTACACAAATATTGGTCATTATTAGGGATAAACTTGCAAAGAAAGTGGGTGCTAAGTCTGAGTGTTCATAATAGCTGAAACAAATCTAAGGTCGAATTTGTTGAGATTTTCTTCATTTAATTTTCTTTTCTGTGTGTGTGTGTGTGTGTGTGTGTGTGTGTGTGTATGAATGTACTTTTAGGTCTACTTTTATTTAGTTAGACAAGAGAGTGAAAGAAAAAGAGAGAAGGGAACGCTATCCAGGAAAAATGAAGCTTAAAATTCTTGCCAAGAACTAGACAGGCTCCCCACAGAGTGAGGTGTTACGGTTATGGACATCCGTTGCCCCCTCTCTTGGGACTCATAAACTGGCTAGATGTCCTCCAATTTCTACCCCAGACATAAAACGGCTCGGGTGCATTGTCAGCAGTGATTACACCCTCCCCAAGGGACCTGAACTTTCAAGCACCCACTCCTAATCTCCCTGCTACAACAGAAGTCCCCTGCAATCAAAGACAAATTTGTAGGTCAATGAGTTGAAAATTGGTTGTCTTTAACTTTCTGATTTTTAAATACATTTTGTACAAATTGGTTCCAAGGAAAAATAGGATGGGATGGTGAAAAATAAGAGCTGCCACCTTGCATTAATATTCACAATATTGTCTACTTACTTTTGGTTTCTGGACTTGGCTCCTGTCTCTGTCAGTAATAAAAAGATAATAAAATGGGTAAATGGAAACCAGAGAATTTGCAAGCTGTATGATAAGTGTGGTTTTTCATGTTTAAAAAAAAATGTTCATCTGGGAACAAACTAACTTAAAGATTTTAAAAGCCAATTTCAGCTTAGCGGCTGGGGTTTGTTTGAAATCTTAACCACTGACTGAGGTGTGACACTTACATTTGATACAGTAAATCTTGTCGACTGTTATTTTAAAGGACTGAAATGTGCTTTTATTGCAAAATCGTCTCAGATAAAAAATACATTTTTACAATCTCACTCTGTCATAAACTTTCATGTCAGGTTTTGGCTCCGCAATGCATGCGGGGGAAGCATTATACAGAAATAAGAAGGAGACATGTATAATATTTTATTTTCCATTTTAAGAGAGGAACAGAGATGGTCTTATACCATTCTTGTTATCAAAATACTAAATATTACATACTTGATCGGAAATGATCTGTAAGCATATCTCAAGTCATAAGACTCTTGCTTATTGTTGCAGAATCGTTTTCTTAGTTTGATATACTATAATGTCATATATATAAGAAGTTCTGTGAAATGTGTTTATACTTTCTCTCATTATCATATTTCCTGAAATAATTATTAAAAACTCCAGGCCAAAATTCTACAGGAGAGGGGAGCTTGATTTATATGATTCTCACACTAACATTTCAAAAAATTGAGTTTCTCAAAAAAAGTTTTCAATGAATTGTGTTGTAATTAATTAAACTGTAGATTTCTCACTATTATAAGTCCTATGATTTCAAGTTTAAAAGTACTTGAAAAGATTCCATTTATATGAATAAAACGTCTACTCAAGTCTGTGTTTGAGAATGGAAGGATACAAATTTGAAATGACATTGATTAGCACAACCATTGGCATATTTGTCAATAGATATCAATGATAGAAAACAAACTGGCAAGCAGTTTTTGTCTCAGGGCCATTTCTTTTTAGAATATATTATTTGTTTATTGACCTTAGAAATCTGGGCACACATTAAAGCTTTTAAACATAAAATAATGATGGTGGGAAAATTAATTACAAGGCATTGCTCACATGTTTCAAAACACCAAAATGCTATAATTCTCAAAGAGAAGTCCTCTGCCCTTAGCCTTAGGATTTTAGGGCTTCAGTGTATTTATATATAGGCATACCTCAGAGATTCTGTAGGTTCAGTTCCAGACCACTGCAGTAAAGCAAATATGATAAAGTGAGTCACATGAATTTTTTTGGTCTCTTGAGTGCACAAAAAAGTTATGCTTACACTATACTGTAGTCTAGTGTGCAACAGTATTATGTCTAAAAAAGTACATACCTCAGTTGAAAATACTTTATTGCTAAAAAATGCTAACCATCATTTGACAACGCAGTCTTGCCACAAACCTTCAATATGTGAAAACCACAATGTATGTGAAGCTTGATAAACTAAGCACAGTCAAATGAGGTATGCTTGTATGTGTATATTCACAAATAAAGAGGGTTGTTCATATTGTTCCTTCCCTTACACTGGCACTAGAAAATGCTCTTAGGGTAATTCAAACAGGATAACGAATGTTAAAGTGCTTTGCAAGCTAAAAAAAAAAAAAAAAAGCTTTGACTCCTGTGCCACCCCCCTGAGTTTGGTATACTCTTCACATCTGTTGACTTTTAGAATGACTTTTGTGATTATTTTTGCTTGACATGAGAGTCTCAAGTGAGCTGTGATTTCCACTTGATATGTGGGTGTTGAGCGCTTCCTTGGTGGCCCAGCAGTGAAGAACCCACTGATAATGCAGGAGACACGGCAGGAGCTGAAGGTTCAGTCCCTGGGTCGGGAAGATCTCCTGAAGAAGGAAATGACAGCACAATCCAGTGTACTTGCCTGAAAAATCCCATGGGCAGAGGAACCTGGTGGTATCTCTAAACAGTTCAACATGACTTAGCGACTAAATAGCAACAACAGCAGCAGAGGCCAACTCGTTCATAAGATTTCTGACACCAGATGTCTGGGATTTTTCCCACGCTGAATCTCCAACACCAGCTTGATATCCTTTATTCAGTTCTGACACTAACCAGCGGTAGCATAGAGGCTGCTGGTTAAGGGTTGTGAGACTGCCCCTCCCCCAACCCCTAACTTCAGATACTAATCACTAGTATAATCCTCGGGTTGCCTAAAATTTCTGACCAACTTGGCTGCAAATTGGAGGTTCCCACAGTACCCTCCCTGGATTCAGTAATTTGATCGAGCAGCTCATAGAGCTCAGGAAAACAGTTCACTGATTTTATATTTTATAAAGGTTACAAATGAAAAGCTGGATGAAGACATACGTAGGATGAGGTCTGGAAAGGTCTTGAGTGCAAGAGTCTACCTTTTATAATTGAAATGCGCTGTCCTCCACGCACGTAGGTGTGTTCACTAACGGGGAAATACTCTGAACCCAGTACTTTTAGGGTTTTTATGGAGGATTCCTAATGTTAGCATGATCACAAACTGCACTTCCAACCTTTTCCCCTCCTGGAGAATAGGAGATGGGACCAAAAGTCCCAAAGTTCTGCTCCCAGCTTGCTCTTTCTGGTGACCATCCTCCATCCAAGAGAACAGAAAGATATTCCTATCACCTAGGAAATCACAGAGGACTTAGGAGCTCTGTGTCAGATGGTCCCATCACTCAGTAAATTAACGAAAGTCTCAAGAGCTTTGTGTCAGGAACTTGGGTCAAAGAGTAATGATAGTATCTCTCTCTACAAGTCCAAGAGATCTGTGTCAGACACTGGGGCCCTGACCAATATATATGCATATATATAATGTTTGTTTCTTATTTTACAGAGGGTCTACACTGCTGAAGAATGAGACAGCTAGGCTTTTAATCTAGGCTTCCATGATAAACTCAGGGCACTGAGTTTTCTATCACATTAATAATTCTAAGGAGATACTAGCATCATTAAAATGTTATTTAATTATACTTTTTATTAAGACGTGTTAATGTGGTTACCGAGTGCTGCTGGATTGTTAATAAATAATCTTTCCAACAAGAATTTTATGATCATGATATACTAAATAGAAAAGCTCTTTAGATTTATCCATGTTATGATTTTGAAAAGTAGTCAAGTTAGGTATTTCTGATGTCAGAAACCCAGTAAGAGTAAGCTGCTGAATTCAAGTTAGTAAAGATATTGAGACATTTCTTATCTGTATGAACAGCAAGAATCTGAAAGCATAATTCCAGCAAATACACTCTTTGAGAATCAGCCCATATGTCACTAGAAGTCTTAATATTTAAGGTGAACTAGAAAATAAGACCAGAAAGATTTCATTTACTTCCAATCTAATTCAACAAACACTTATTGAACTCTTATTAAAGGAAGGTTCTGTTTCAGAGACTGTGCATATATAGATGAATAAAACGAAAACAAACAGAAAAAGCCGACTCTTGCCGACCTCATCCGCAGCGTTTATGGTGGTTGAGCTTGCGCTACGTAAAGCCTGTTTCCTCTGGTCTGCCCTACTTAGACCAGGACAGAGACTCTGGGCATCTGCATTTTCCCAGTGAAGATTAAGACCTCTGCAGGAAGAATCGACAATGATTTGCGGACCTGCTCAATCATTTCCTGCTGATTGCTATTGAAATTCCTTGGAGACTGACACTGGCTTATACATAGCTATCGCTATAGTCCCTACACACTTGTTGCTCAAAGTATGGCCTGTGGGCTAACAGTGTTTGAGTCTACTTGAAAAGTATAGATGACAACTTTTCTCTGTTTGGTAGAATTCACCTGTAAAAGCTATCTAGTCTTGGCATTTTGTTTTGGGTGCAGTTTTTAAATTATCTGTTCTGTTTCATTACTGGCAATTGGCCTGTTCCTATTTTGTATTTCTTCCTGACTCAGACTTGGGAAAATGTGCATTTCTAAGAATTAGTTCAGCACAGAGGGCCTTGAGACAACTCAAACTCTTTATTTAGTACTGAATTATGATTGGGTAAGTGTGTATGTTTCATGCTTAAGTGATTTTTATCCCACTTGTGTGTTCTTTTGGAGTTTAGATACCTAAATGTATTAATGCAGACCAGGTTATGTCCTGTACATTCTAGGTAAGCATTGTGATGTGTGTTTACTGAAAATGCCCAGTGCAGTCAGTGAGTTAGAATGCTGTCTCCTGCAGTAGCTGGTCTCTGTTAGGGTTCCATAACCAGTCCCAGCTGCAGCTTCTCTCAGAGTCACTCTGTCTGACGCTTCTGGAGACGCCGTGTGGAAACAGAGCTTCGGGCGCTGAGCTGTGTCTCCTGTGCGTCGTGGGCTCAGTTTTGTCCAGCTCTCTGTGGCCCCGTGGAGCGCTGAGTTTCACATGGTCTCAGTCCTTCCTCCTCAGATCGAGTGTGTTGTTTTATTTAAGATCGATGAAACATATCTCATTCCTGTCATCTATTATTTCCATTATCTAAGATACTTGAAATTTCACTTTTGTATTTCCTCCCGCAAGTGGTTAATTCTATATTTATGTATGCATTAACTTCTGAAAGATTTGCCTTCTTACAACTAGAATACAAGTCCCATGTATTTAGAGAACATTCGCTTTGTTAACCATTATGCACCAGTTCCAAAAACTTGACTCAACCTATAGTAGTTATTAAAACATATTTATTAAAAAAAAATTTTTTTAAACATATTTATTGAATAAATAAGTACATTCCCATACTGTCAAATACCTTTAAACCTCTTTTAGGAGTAGATTACTTATCATATTATGAATGATTTAGTTCAAAGCCCTTCTACATGTTCCTCTGTTTTTCTCTTTAAAATGCTGTCTTTATAAAATGTGGCAAATTTTACTGCTTCTCTAGGCTGATATGATCCTCTGAGTTTCATTTTTCCATTTTAGATAATTTCTACACTAATTAGAAAGCAATGAAAAACATACTATTATTTTTAGTCTCTAAAGCATGAGACTGTAGTGCATTTGTTCTTCCACTATAGTTATTTTTAAAATAAAAGGCAGTGTTTCAGTTTCATAGGTTTCTCTTAACTGCCTGGTGAATGCAGTCATTCTTTTGGGAGGTACTTTCTGACATATACTTGGAGAGTAGAGTATAAGAGCCTGTCTTTAAAAACTCACTGTCCAATAGAATATAAAAATCTTAAGGGGTGTGCCAACAAACAGCCCCTAAAGATCAACAGAAAATCCTGAATCCAGTAAAGCTAAATTTATTTGACATATTGCAATAAGGGAAAATACACTATAGCTGTCACACTCTTGGTAACATCTCTGAAGGGGAAAACCGGGGAGGTGGGGAATAGTTGCATGGTTTTAGAATTTTAGAGAGTAATTTTCAGGTGAATCTTGCAAGAGAGGGAACCAGCTGGGACCGGGCAGAGTTTATGCTGTAACTGCTTTGGGTTGGCACGTACAGGGAAGTGAGGGTTTTGAAGTGCGGTGTGACAAGTAAGTCTCGTCTCCACAAGTCAACTGCTCTTATTTGCTCAGCCTTCTCTTCTAGGAGGGAGTATTCCCTGGAGCAAAAACCTAATTTTACTTTGCTTATTCTCAGTATTGTTTAACATAGTCAGAGGAAGTTTGCTCAGTCTCTGTATTGTTTAACACAGGAAGAGAAAATTATTTTGGCATCAGGTTTCAGTGCTTCGTTTTTGTGATTTATCAGCTTTGGCTGAAGAAGACTATTATCATCTGATCACATGATAAATTATATATGTATCACTGTTTGAGCTATCCAGCTCTTTGGGAAAGACCCTGATGCTGAGAAGGACTGAGTACCGGAGGAGTAGGAGACCAGAGAGGATGAGACAGTTGAACGGCGTCACCAGTTCAAGGAGTCTGAGCAGACTCTGGGCGATAGTGAAGAGCAGGGAAGCATTCTGCGGTCCTTCAGGGCACAAAGAGTAGGACATGATTGAACGACTAAACACCAGCAGCCCTGTTTGATGTTATGGCTGTATATAAAGTTTCTGATAATAATCACTGCAGCTGTTTAAGATTTTCTTCTCTATTGGGGGGCAGGTAATTTATTATATACATATTGTTTGATGGAATTGCAGCCATGAAACAATATTTAAGACTGAAGATTAAACAATTGAGCACTACAACACAGACACATACTAATATGAATTATTATCATCAGAACTGTGGTTCACTTCTAAGCCAGAAATAGTCCTCATTCTTGAGAATAGATCAAATCCCACACCCACATTATCTCAAATTATGTATGGGTATTTCTTGTGTTTGTCCAGTTTTGGCATCAGGGTAAATTGAAATAATAGAATGAGTTGAGAAGTATTCTGTCCTCTTCTGTTTTTTAGAAGACTGTGTAAGGAATTGGTCGTGTTTTCATTAACTGTTTGACCATAAAATTCTTTGGAATTCAGCCTCAAAGCAATCTGTACACTGCATTTTTAAAAAATTGTTCATCAACTCACAAATCTACAAGTTATCTGAAAAGTTTATCTGTAAAACTCTACCTTTCCGTAGCTTCATCACATACTATGGATATTACCTTAGCACTTTATGGAGCAGTGTCACATACAAAACAAATCCCCTCTTCTTTTTCCTGAACGTAAAGTATTGTTGATTTGTTACATTGAACTCATAGTGAGCAGCACTATAAGTCATGCTTGAATGAAGCTTATCTAACACACATTTTTTCCTAAGAAGCACATCACAGCCGTCTTGTGCTTGTAGACAGCACTTCACTACACTTGAGGCCATTTAAAATAGCAAAATCACAAAAAAAAGCACGAGAACATGAAAAACTTGACACTAAGTATACGTCAGAAAAGAAACTTGTTCCGTGTGAGAGCTGAAATGACAGGGCAGTGTGTTGCCTGATTTGACCTCAGTTAGAACATGTTTTGGGTGACTCAGATGATTCATTACTTTTTATATAAGTTTGTAAATGACTGTGAACTTGCGCTGAGTGTCCGTTTGGGGGGTTACAAACACATTTTGCAAGTCGTCAAATTTGCAAATGCAGAATCCATGAAGAATGGATCCGTACGTTAGTATGCTCAATAGTGTCCTACATTTCTCCAAGGCTCTCTTCATTGTTCCTCATTCTTATTTTTTTTCTGCTCTCAGATTCTGTGATCTCTATCAGCCTGTCTTCGTGTTTACTGGTTTATTCTTCTCCTAACTCCCATTTCCTGTTGACCCCTGAAGCAGAATTTTTGTTTGGTTATTGGGCTTTTTGAACTCCAGAATTTCCTTTTG
This sequence comes from Muntiacus reevesi, assembly GCF_963930625.1. Taxonomy (NCBI): domain Eukaryota; kingdom Metazoa; phylum Chordata; class Mammalia; order Artiodactyla; family Cervidae; genus Muntiacus; species Muntiacus reevesi. Next base: position 79,114,951 of record NC_089260.1, on the reverse strand, counting down.
GTTCAACTTATCATTTCTATTTTTCATTGATCTTTTCTAATAGATGAGACATTATCATCATATCTTCCTTTAATTCTGTAAGTGTGACTTTCTTTAGTTCTTTGAAGGTATTTGTAATAGCTACTTTAGAGTTTCTCTCCTCAAAGTACATTTGGGCTCTCTAAAATGCAGTTTCCTTTGCCTGTTCTTTTAAATCCTGAAACTATGCTTTCTTGTTTATTTGCCTTTCTCATAGTTGGTACTTTTTTAGTTCCAAACTGGATATTTGATAATACATTGTAGCAGTTCTGATACTAACTCCCTATTTCTAGGGCTATCATTGTTAACTAGTCTACTTGTTTGTTGGCATTTATTTTCTAGTTAGTTGCTTGTTTTAGCTGAGTGAAATTAGTTTTTCCCCAAATGTGCAACCCTTAATGTTGAGCTTAGAGAGTGCAGGCTTGAGTATGACTCCTCCTACCCCACTGGGTTAAAATGGTTTTATCTCTGTCCTCTTTGATTATCTCTTTCAGTGAACTCCCTTTGAGGATACTGCTTTAGTTGCAGATGGCATATCTGCATTGGTATCAGATGCCACAGTTAGCCTATGCTAATTTCTAGCTGATTGCTCTATTGTTTTGACAACACCCTGGTAAATAAATTACTCTGAAGTCTGATCTGATTCTGCTTGAACAGAAACAATCTGATTCCAGTGCTTCTACAACTTCTGTAGGAGTTGTCTTTGAGGTCACATTTTAAGGCTTCCGCCACCCCCAGGAGGACCCTGCTACTTCTTTCCTCAGTTATTTCTACTAACCTTCTAGCTGTTCTGCCTTTTCTCGTATTGCTGTTACAGAGCTATAAGCCCCAACTAATTTACTTATCACCAAAATCACCACTGGTGATTCCAGTGTCCTTAGGCTTGAACTTCTCCACACTCCATTCAATATAAGATGAGTCCTCTTAAGGAGAAGTATGGAGTGCTCTGTGCTTTTAGGCTTCCTCTTCTTCCCGGGCAGAATGTACCTGCTACTGCTTCAGAGTTTAAGGTGAGGACAGCACCCTGTTTCTCTTGCAGAGACACCCATGTTCTATGAGCAGAGTTCTAGGCAAAGATACTGTATGGTCATCTTGGCTTTCTCCTCCTAACATGGAACCTCAGCTATACTCGTGTACTAAGACGAGGATGCTTAAGGTCTAGTATTCTCAGCCTGTCATGGCTGCTGTGGAACTTTTGTCCTACAACAAGGCCCAGGTAGAGGAAGAGAGCCTCTACCTTCTCAGTCATTTTTGCCTGAAATAGAGCTTTAGCCACATGAAGCTGGGAGAGGAAGGGATGAGAAATAGGTGGTCTGCTCCTCTTGGCAGATACCATAACCCTAGGCTTGGACTGTCATGAAAGACTTACTCCATCTTCTTAACTTCCCAAGCCTAGATTAGACCTCCTGTCACTATACCTGGGAAAGGAAGGGGGCAAGGCATGGTTCAGATGGCACTGACTCTGTTCTTCTAAAAGTTAGCAGATTTTCTTGAATAAGTATTTCTCCATTTGTTATATGACCTTAGGATGGCTTCCAGACATATTTAAATTGTTTTCCATACTTTGATCATTTGTTTTTTATTGGGAAGAGGATCCACAGAGTTCCTCACATCACTATTCTAGAAGTGCTTCTGACTTGACTTTTCTGGGATGTGTCACTGTTTATAACATCTTTGCATGAAAAGTTCCCTTGATATCTCTAATTTTCTTGAAGAGATCTCTAGTCTTTCCCATTCTATTGTTTTCCTCTATTTATTTGCATTGATCACTGAGGAAGGTTTTCTTATCTCTCCTTGCTATTCTTTGGAATTCTGTATTCAAATGGGGATATCTTTCCTTTTCTCCTTTGTCTTTCACTTCTTTTCATAGCTGTTTGTAAGGCCTTCCTAGACAGCCATTTTGCCTTTTGCGTTTTTCTCTTGTTGATGTTCTTGATCACTGCCTTCCCTGCAATGTCACAGACCTCTATCCATAGTTCTACAGCCACTATCAGATCGAATCCCTTGAATCTATTTGTCACTTCCACTATATAATTCTAAGGGATTTTATTTAGGTCACACCTGGATGGTCTAGTGGTTTTTCCTACTTTGTCCAATTTCAGTCTGAACTTGGCAATAAGGAGTTCATGATCTGTGCCAGAGTCAGCTGCTGGTCTTGTTTTTGCTGACTGTATAGAGCTTCTCCATCTTTGGCTGTGAAGAATATAATCAGTCTGATTTTGGTATTGACCATCTGGTGAAGTCCATGGGTAGAGGGTTCTCTTGTGTTGTTTGAAGAGGGTGTTTGCTCTGACCAGTGTGTTCTCTTGGCAAAGCTCTGTTAGCCTTTGCCCTGTTTCATTCTGTACTCCAAGGCCAAATTAGCCCAGAGACTTTGAAAGATGGGGCCTGACTGTTCTCTAATTGTGATATACATCTATCATCACCGTGGTGGTTTGTGAACTTGATAACAGCTGTGAAGTTTGGCACTTCCTCACAGTTAATACATGCCGGTATCTGAAATTTGTTTGTTCTGTTGTGGGATAGGCATTATTTAATTAAATAACTGTAATGTATGGATGTGAGAGTTGGACTGTAAAGAAAGTTGAGTGCAGAAGAACTGATGCTTTTGAACTGTGGTGTTGGAGAAGACTCTTGAGAGTCCCTTGGACTGCAAGGAGATCCAACCAGTCCATCCTAAAGGAGATCAGTCCTGGGTGTCCTTTGGAAGGACTGATGTTGAAGCTGAAACGCCAATACTTTGGCCACCTCATGCGAAGAGCTGACTCATTTGAAAAGACCCTGATGCTGGGAAAGACTGAGGGCAGGAGGAGAAGGGGACGACAGAGGATGAGATGGTTGGATGGCATCACCAACTCGATGGACATGGGTTGGGGTGGACTCTGGGAGTTGGTGATGGACAGGGAGGCCTGGCGTGCTGCAGTCCATGGGATTGCAAAGAATCGGACATGACTGAGCGACTGAACTGAACTGAACTGAACTGAAATTCATGCATGAGCAAACTGTTCAGAGTGAGAACTGCCTGTATAGCATATGTTGAGTAATGTCCCATGGTAAGAAACAAATACCTAGAGGCCTGTAGGATGAGAATTTGTATCTTGTTATGAGGAAGTCTTTCTCTAAGCGGAGTGTGAAATTGAGATATAAAGAAAAAAGAGAGTTGCTTTGACTTCAGAAAAATGAAAGAATTCTGCATAGCAAAAGGCAACCCAAATAGAGTTAAAGATAACTGGCAAACTTGGAAACATAAACATTTGATGATGTCTTTGGCCAGCAATTCCCTTTTTTCACCGTAGAATGAGGGGGAAATCTCAGTGAGCCAAACCTCATGAATCAATAGATAAGAGGTTAGACTAAATTTCTCATATGGTGTGGATTTAATTTTATGGAATGCAAAGTATCTTCCTGTAGGAAACACGGAGTATTAGCAGTCTTATCCAAATCCTTAGCAGTGCACGCAGGTAAACCTTGCGTAACTGTGTGATGGGTGAGTCTCTTTTCTGTTCTATAAGAGAGAGAGAACAATGAGCAGAATGTGTGTTTCTCCAGGGCCGAATTCTAGTATTGTCTCTGGACCACTGAGCTTTTCAAAAAATCGAAACGCACAGTCTCTCGCCAATCACTCTGAAACAATCAAGAGGGAAAGAAATGGAAAGGTTGATGAACTTGCCAGTCACCGTTGTGGTCCTGACTCCTGAAAATAGTGATGATGGGGAGGATGAGATGTCACATATCTGAAACTTACAGGGCATGAAGATTCAGATGTCCAGGGTGTAGATTCACATGGAGTAGGGAAGAATGCCTCTCATAACCTACCTCAGCTGAATTACTTATTGGGAATTGTTGATTAAGAAATGAGAGGATACAGGCAGGAGCAACTCCTGAAATAGTGCCTAAATAACTCAAATATTCCTAAGGAATCCTGCGGGCAACTGTGTCAGAGAGGAACTGACAAATGGAATATAATAAGCACAGAGATCATGCCCTTGTCAGCTAGCATACGGAGAGCATTACTGATCCTCAGCAAATTGCCGGGAGCCAACACACGAGACCCTACCCCTAAAGAGGCCATAGGGGAGAAAACCTGACGGGCAAGGCGAATCAGGTTTTCAGGGGTTTTGGAAAGCTGCCCCCGGCTCTCACCTTAAAGATGATATCTGTCTTTCTGATGCCTGCCTCAATGGACTACTCCCTAATTTCTCTGACACAGGCAGGAGGGCCTTCCCCGATCTCTTCCCAAATAAGAATCAATTTAGAATTTTAATCAATAAGTTTCCCAGGTGGTGGTATTTTATGAGATTATTTAGGGTGAAAGGAGTGTTTTAATTTAAACTCCTTTGCTGGTATTTTAGTTTGTTTGGCAAATGCGTTTAGGTCCTTGGTACTAATATGCATGATTGCTTATAATATCCTAATCATAAAACAGCATAAAGAACCTGATCACCTAAAGTCTTTAGTAGGCACAGAGCCCTTCGGGGGTGAGGAAGCCCTATGAGAGAACATAAAAATATTATTCTAAAAGTGGTTATAGTTAAAGATTTAGAAAAATAAGAGTTTAAATTTGTTAATTTTAACCAGGAATGCTAAACAGGGGCTGCCTCACTGGAGCTGCAGAGTCTTTGTGTGGTAAACCTTTTAGATAAATTTAACTGATAACTTCTGCAAAAGGATTGACCTTTGTGTTCATTAAAGAATAGATTACGGAAAACAGCTTTGCATTCACCTAGGTCATAAAATGTCAATAGGCCCCAAGGCCAGAAGATAATGTACAAGACCCTCATAAACAAAGAAGTATGCAGAAAACACCCTGGTTTCGTGAAGGACAAGCTGACGTAATGTTAAACTATCTTCCCCTTAGAAATGTACAAACTTAGGGTATAAAAGCTATGGTAAAAAATAAAGCATTGCCAGACTCTTCCAGACTCTCTGCACCCGCGTCTGGTCATTCTCTCTCTCTCTCTCTCTCTCTCTCTCTCTCTCTCCCTCGCAGACTTGGCCCTATCAATGCTAGTCTCACGTCTCTCTCTCTCTCTCTCTCTCTCTCTCTCTCTCTCTCTCTCTCTCTCTCTCTCTCTCTCTCTCTCTCTCTCTCTCTCTCTCTCGCCGACGCCGTTCATCCTGAGGGTATCCCCTGGATCCTGCCGAGGCTGGACCCCGGCAGCAAATCATTACTGATCCTCAGAAAAATGTAATGTGACTGGGCCTAAAACCTGGTTGGAATTTTCCATAGATGTGAGATATTGGAGATGTGTTTGCAGCTGCACTTGCCAAATCTCCTTTTCAAAGCACAGTAGGTCATGGCCAGAGGAGCAAGGGCAGCTCTGCTCGCTCTCAGGCAGAAAAGGATTTTAGAAATGTCAGGTTCTCTCCCACAAAGGAAGGGGTTAGCAGATTATGAATTGGTGATTAGTACAATCACCAATTGTACTAATTGTACTAATTGTCTGTCATCCCTCAACTAATTTCCATCTTGAAGCTGGGATATAAAGACTCAGGTGCTGGGTGGTGAGTCACAATCTCTGAATAGGTGCTTAGTCAGGACGGATGGGCTGAATCCGGGTCTCGGCATCTGGTACCCAGCTCTTTTTCCAGCAGGATGCCTTTAGACATGACCCTGACACCTTTGCATCCATAGCTTTTTGTTGTTGTTTGGTTGTTTGAGTATATAAAATGGTGATAACACTACTTGGTGGCATATTCAATTAAAAAAAAAAATAGCAACCTTTGATTACTCAGTGGAAATCAAACAGGAACTGCTTTCTCTTAGTAACCCTGCTTAACAATTTTCTGGACTCTTCTGCGCTGGGCCAGATTCAGAAATACACAAGTGAAAGATGAGACAGTACATCATGTTTTATTCAATTGGGTCTTGATACCTGTGTGTGACTCTTAACCAAGTAGTATGCAGTAGTTAAGGACACAGATTGAAATTGTTTAGAGTGTGTCCTAAACTCTGACTGCCAGGATTTAAACCTCAACTCTGGAGATTGTAAAACCTGGGAAAAATTGCTCTCCTAAACTTCATTTCCTGCAACCGAGAAACATAACTGTATCTTCCTTGTTGTGTACTGAATAATACCCTTGTCCCTAAATATCCATATTCTAATGCCCAGAACCTGTGAATGTCACATTAAATGACAGAAGGGATTTTGCCAATGGGATTAAATTAAGGTTATTGATAGGAAGATTCTCCTGGGTTACCTGGATGGGTACTCAGTCATCACTGGTGTCCTCACGAGAGAGAGGTAGAGGGAGATTTGACTCCAAAGAGAAAGTGATGATGAAGCTAGGTTTGGATTGATGCAGCCAGAAACCAAGGAATGCTGACAAGAAAACAGATTCTGTCTTAGAGCCTCTAGAGGGGGCATGAATGGTCCTACCAACTCCTGATTTCAGTCCAGTGAAACTGGTTTTGGACCTCTGTCTTCCAGAACCGTAAGAAAATGTGTTTCATTTTAAGCCACCAAGTTTGTAGTAATATTACAGCAACCGTACCGAACAAATGTGCACCTCTTAGGAACTATTACCCCAGTTAAGATGTGTGCCTGGAAGCACACTTAGTGGAATAGCGGCATGCAGCAGGTTTGCCATCATAAGCCATTCTTAAAAACCTGAATCCTTGGCTTTGCGGGATCATCAGATCCAGTACAGTGGTTGCCGTTTTTCTCCTTGTTCATCCTGGTAACATGTCTGGACAGCTAGTAGAGAGAGCTCTGTCCTTCTCCACAGGTCCTCTCACCTCTATTAATTAGAAGGAAAGTAAAAGTTGCTCGGTCATGTCCAACTCTTTGGAGACCCCATAGCCCCCCAGGCTCCTCTGTCCATGGGGAGCCTCCAGGCAAGAGTACTGGAGTGGGTTGCCATACCTTGCTCCAGGGGATCTTCCCAACCAAGGGATCGAACCCAGGTCTCCTGCATTGCAGGCGGATTATTTGCCAACTGAGCCACGAGGGAAGCCCAAGAGTACTGGAGTGGGCAGTTTCCCTTCTTCAGGGGATCTTCCTGACCCGGGAATCGAACTGGGGTCTCCTGCATTGCAGGCAGACTGTTTCCCAACTGAGCTACCCAGGAAGTCCTAACGAGAGGGAAGAGGTTACTTAAGTAATTTGTTACTTAAGCCACCATCTTCTTTTCCTCTCCTTTATGACTCTTCATCCAACTGGTCTTTATAAATTTTAAAGAAAACAAAGTCATTTCTCAATGGATTCAGATACTACCCCAAATTAATATTCCCCAAAAGTTCTTATTCTTATTTCCAGACCTCATCACCAGAAATTCCTGAGCCTAAACCCTGCCTAGCTTCTAGGATCAGTCATTTTCTCATTTCTCCCTTTTCCTTTTAGTTGAGTCTTGTCATTTTTGTCCCTTCCCTAAACATAACTTGTAATAAGGTGACATAGCAAAGTGATGAAAGTATAGATGGTTTGTTTTAATCCTGGGTTTTTGCCATCTACTTACTGTGCGACATTGGACAGGCTCTTTAACCTCTCTGGGCCTCAGTTTCAAAAAAATAAGTCAGTATTATAAATAATACCTACCTAAGATTGTAATTGTGAGGATTAAATGGGCTTAAGCACTTGCTAAGCACTTAAAATAGTACTTGTTGTAGTGTAAGCACTGTAATTGTGCTTGCTAATAATCATAAGTGCAATTCCCAGCACATAACTTACTCAACTTTCTGTCATCACTTTGAGGTATGTATTTGATGAAATCAGTAAAATCATTCTGTTTCAAGGGGAACAGAAAAGTATTTTTGAGCAATTGTCCATGTGGCTATTTCACCACATTTAGTGTTTTCAGATTTCTGTACAACAGCCTGGGCTAGTCCAGCAGCAAATTAAAAATGGACAGAGCTTATGTTTTGCACCCTTTATCTCACTGTCCCCCCGCCTCCCCCACACACATCCCCATCTCTTTGGACATAAGCTTTCATTTTTCCTCCATGTTCTGAAAACCTACTTCTAAGAAAGTGTCTCGGTTCATCCGTGTCGCCACAAAGTAGCATTGGCATATAGACACTATCACGTGTGAAATAGCTACTAGTGGGAAGCTGCCGGATAACCCGGAGAGCCCAGCCTGGTACTCTGTGATGGCCTGGAGGGGAGTGAGGGGAGGGCTGAGGTAGGCTCAAGAGGAAGGGGAGATACAGATATAGATAATTATATGTTTATATTATATATAATGTATATATTATATATGTATATATAATTATGACTGATTTGCTTTGTTGTATGGCATAAACCAACACAACATTGTAAAACAAGTATCTGCCAGTTTAAAAACCAAAGGTGTGTGATCTCCAACTTAGCGTGAATTTAAGACAAAAGTGCCACTTGTCTCAGAGAGAGAACTTTTCAAGCCTGGTTCTGTTTCTCAAGGTTGTTTTGTTTTTCTGTCTCTCCTAGCCTTTCCACCTTGGGCAAATACGGGAGGTCCACATTGTGGCTCCAACACTTAGCACCCGCGGCGTTCTCCAGGCCTGAGAGGAGCGTCTGAGGGCGACACCCCTGTCCCGGGGCTGCTGAGGGACCGCGCCCGGCTCCGTCTCACGTGAGGCGTCAGCTGCTGCTGAGGCAGCCCCTCGCCTCTCGTCACCCTGGGTGACGGTAGCGCCCGGTCCAGGGAGGGCCTGGGTGGGCTCAGCATAGGCAAGGGTGTTTCTGGATCTCTGAGAAGAAAATATCGGCGACAAGAAAGACATGCATTCATGAGTCTGGGATTCTCAAATCTTCCACAAGCCGCCTGCTAATTCTTGAGAGGTATATGTGGGGAAAATGCCCTGCTTGATAATAACGAGAGTTTTAGCCTGAAGTTCCACACAAAATTTCTAATCTTAAGAAATGTAAGAGGCCCTAGGTGAGATCTCACTCGTGGCCTAGACCAGTATTGGGCACAGTATGGAATAAGGACTACCTGGCTCATAATGACCTGAAGTACTGGTTGAAATCCAGATTGTTAACTCTCCCACAAGGCAAGGAAATTAGGAGTGATGGGGCCAGAATTATGCCGTTTTCATGATCAGTAACTAGTGGTTATTTCCAGTCTAACCTGAAAGCAATTTGGTCTCTTTTCTTTCAGGGTCTTATGCTTCCTTTGGTCTTAGAGCTTCAAACTGAGGAGGGGGAGGGGCAAGGGTTCTGAAAGAGGAGGGGATCCAGGCAAGGAAACAGTGTTGCCTTTGAACATTTTAAAAATAGTTTATTCTGGGGAAATGGTTCAAGAGAACAAAAGAAGGTGGGTCAGATTTTAGGAGAAGTGATGACATTTTGTGAGAAAATAGCAGTTGAAGGAAAAAGCAAACTGAAATACAGCATGAGTTTAAACAGTTGATGATAGAGACAGAAGTAGGAGCATCATGCCTACAGAGAGGGAAATACAGTTCTACCATTCTGTTGTCCCCAGGACCGAGCAGAACTTAGTTAATTTAACTTACTGGTTTTCAACCCATAGCATCAACCTGTAAATAAAACACAGGACACTTTGTTGTGTTTGCATAACAAATTATAAATATTATCATCACAGGTAAAGCAAACATGCTATTGCCCAAAGGTGAGCTGTACAAGGGGAAAGACAGAACTGGGGGCAGAAGCAGTCTCAGGCATAAAGAAAATGATGAGATTAGAGTGAAAGTGAGTACTGTAGCTATGTCCTATAGCTAATATTTCTTGAGAGCTTCCGTGTGTTGGACATTGAAGGCTGCAGATGTGTTATTATTTGCATCATCACGAGCAACTCCACGCAGTGGTGGTTATCATCCAGTTCCTCATCATACAGGTGAGGAAACAGAGGCCCAGGAAGGTTGAGTAAATTGCTCAGGATTGCAGAGCTAATATACTGAAGAACAAAGCTTCCAAGCCAAGTGGTCCATCTCCAGAACCAAGGCTTTTAGCCACTAGGCTACTACTTCTCCCTTCAATAAAAGCCAGCAAAAATTGCATGGCATTACAGAAGAGAGGCAGCAGAAGTGATGAAATGAATATGATGTATTGGAGGGAAGAGGGATGAGAAGTAGTGGGGGTAGGAGTTTATCTTCCTGCCTCATGCTAGGGTGCTAAAATGGATCTACAATGGATACAGCAGATAAACATAATGTCTAGAATTATGGGGGCAACATTCCTGTGGCCAAAAACTGTCTCTGGAGAGGGGAACTGGGGTTAGAAAAGTTGAATTTCTGTATTTGAGATGCTATCATGTCCACATAGTATTTTCATAACAATATTTCCATTTATTTAGATGTAGCTTCAACTGTGTAAATGCATTAAAACATGAAATTCAAAATCATCTTTATATCTCATACATTTGCTAAGTGCTTGCCTTATCAGAATTGTTGTTTTCAGCTTTGAAGGATTTTTGTTTTTTAATGAAAAGCATTATAAATTTTAAAAGTTAAAAATTGTCCCTGGTGATGTTGTCCTGCATGGCCGAGAGAAGGTGTGGAACTATTAGAAGCAAACTGTATTTCAGCCCTGCTTCTGGTAGGGAAGGAGAGTGTCTGAAGTCAGGCAACAGGAGCTTTGATCCTCTGGAGTCGGGAGGAACAACTTGGAGTAAATGAATCAGGCGGCAGGGTGCCGGGAGGAGGCTGTCGGCCTCTCTGTGATGGTGTTCTTTGTTTTGCAGGACTAATCTCAGAAATGTTGCATTAGGCTCAGTGCTGTGCATTTTTAGGCTGCAGTATTTTTCCATCTGTATACTTCATGAAAGCAAGCACTTTTATGCTCCCTTTAAAATGGGAATCTCCTATTTGAATTGCCTGGTGAGGACATTTGAAGTAATTCATTAAGCATACATACGCATGCTCTATCTCCATCTATGTAGCTATCAGTTATCCTTTCCCTACTCACCTGCCTGTATTAGTCTGCTCAGGCTGCTATAACAGAATAGCATAGACTAAGTGGCTTAAACAAGAGACATTTCACACTTCTGGGAAGTCTTAAGAGCAAGGCAGAAACACTTCCAGGTGAGTCCTCCATTTTTGGCTTGTAGATGGCCATCTCCTTGCTGTGTCCTCCTCACATGGTGGAGAGAGAAAGCTTTCGTGTTTTTTCTGTTTCTTAAAAGAGCTAATCCTATCATGACAGCTCTACCCTCATGGCCTCTTCTAAACCTAGTTACCTCCTAAAAACTCCATCTCCTAATTCCATCACACATAAGGGGATAGGGCTTCAATATATGAATCTGTGGAGGGGGACAAAAAAATTGTCTTAACTCTCTATATCTGTCTGTCTATCTGTCTTTATGTGTAGAATAATAACAGTGGCTTATAATTCATTTCCCTGTGTTATTTTATCCTTCCAAAACTCGTGTGAGGTAAATTGGCCATAGGAAAATCACTGATTTCACTGAAACGTTTGAAGGTTGAATTAACTTTGTGATCACACAATCAATAAATGATGATGCCACAATTCAATCCACATCTTCTCCATCCTCCTTTCCTCTTCTCTTCTCCCTTCCCACTTTCTGACTTTCTTCCAGCCGCATTATTTACTAGCTTTTCCCTTAGGGCATTGGTGTCCTTCTTCTGGGCCTTGGAGAGGTTATTCCCATTATCTGGAATGCTTTTTCCTCAGGTATCTGACTCAGTTCCCTCCCGCTACACTGTTCAAACTCCACCTTCCCAGTAAGACTTATCCTGTTCTACTGTTTAACTGGAACACCTTGTTTCTCTGCCCATACACTGCTCAATCTCTGTTGCGTTTGTTACTAGGCTTCCCTGGAGGCTCAGTCAGTAAAGAATCCACCTGTAATGCAGGAGACCTGGCCCGATCTCTGGGTCAGGAAGACCCCCTGGAGAAGGAAATGGCAACCCACTCCAGTATCCTTGCCTGGAAAATCCTGTGGACAGAGGAGCCTACAGGTGGGCTACAGTCCCTGGGGTTGCAAAGAGTCTGACACAACTTAGCAACTAAACCACGCCACCAGCTTGTCAGATAATTTACACTGATTTCTGTTCTCCCCTCTGACTACAGGATAGGCTACAGAGAGTCAGGAGTTTTGCCTTTATTGAACCTCCTGGAGGCCCAGCAAAACTCTAGGGTCTGCAAGAACTGGACACAGTTATACCTCTTATGTTTGGTATTTTAGCAGCGTATCTCAGAGCCAAGCCAGTTATTGAAGAGAATCTTTTCTGATACTTTAAGCAGTATGATCAACTTGAAGTAAACTTAAATTTTCAACAATTACAGAGCAGGCATGGACTCTTCCTTTGTTTCTCCAGACACATGAACCTGGATACAAAGTCCATCCTCTCTGGGTGAAGTGGGAACATACAAAGATGACTGGCCTAAGTTTCAATTGGATCAGAAGATGCACAAAAGAGACATTTAAACGTTTTCAAAAACGAAAACCATGAAGTGTGTTTCCTCTTCACACATCAGGGATTGTCTGGCCTCTGGTGTGGTTCGAGTGGTGCAGGGGCAGAGAGAGAGACATAGAGAAGTAAGGATGAGCTGCCCTGTCTCTGCCTCCTCTGGACCTTAGTTCTTCCTGGACTGTCACTCCTTACACTCAAAGCAGATTTCAGAAGTCAGCACACATGGTCATAATGTATGCCTAGCTCCACAACCCAGCCACTGGGACCCAGAAAATTTTGCAACCTTAAGTCTGCCTCAACACATCATGACTCATATATATCAATGGGTAAAGACACACAAACAGTAGTAGATTAACAGGAATAAGTTTTTACTTATATATAAATTACCTATATACATATTTGTCCATAAAGCTGGGAAAGATAAGTGTCCATTGAGGCAAATGGGTAGGGGGAGAGGAAGCAGCTAAAGACAGCTGTAGAACTTGCCAGTTCCAAGTGTAGGGAAATTATCCAGAAGTTTGGGTCGGCCAAGTTTACAGTCAAACCAGGGATGGCATAGTGGATGATACATGCAGATTACTTTCCATCCTCCACATGGAACTTCTCAATTCTGGTATGTAGTTCTGAACTGGGCTCAGATGCTTCTCAGCCTGCACGACACACACACACCCACCTTCCTCACCCATGCACATACAACACACACCTACCCGTGCATATCGCTGAGCGTGTGGTCCTTTGGCTCATTGCTGCTAAAGGCAACATCGTGCTCCTCCAAAGTCAGAGGGGTGCCCTGAGTTGGGGTCCCAGGAGTTCTGAGTGCAGACGTTCCTCTCTAAATATATATGGTGCTATCCCCCATCGTACTACGTGGGTTTGGGCTGGGGAGGCCTGGGTGCTTTGTGTGAATGGGACAGCAGAAGTGTACCCAGTCACAGCGGGTGAGGTGCTGGCCCCCGTCACCCGCTCTGTGCTTTGCATATATGAGTTCCGAGCCCAGTGGCAGGTGCTGACACTGGGGCCTCCCATCCGAGATGAGATGTGGCTCCTTCCATGTGTTCACCCATGGTGTATTGGCCAGGTGGGTCCCAGTTGTACTGATGGGAAGTGTGGATACCAGGTCCTCCATTCCTGGGAATGATGACGTTCCCTCCTATACCACCACCACTTGGATCTTGGACAGGTGGACCCGTTGTGTTTGGAAGTCAGGTGGAACTTCTAGTGGGTTTCAAGCCAGGGGTGGGTCTCACAGTTGCAAATCCAATGGATGCAGTGTTGTTCTAGTGAAAAGTTGAAATTGACTTGTCCCTTGACACAAATTTCTTCTTCATGGTGATGGGATTTGTAACTGTAGATTGTCTACACTCATGTGGGTCCTGGGTGCAGTGATGGGAAGTGGTAACACCCCGACCTCTAACCATAAGGATGGTGGTTTCCCCTGCCGTGACTCTACCACCTGGACTTGGCTGAAGGAGACCCCAGGCGTTTGGATTCAAGTTGGAACCAGATACGTGCCCGGATGCTGGGATGGGGGCTTGCTGTTCCTACTGCAGCAGCCAGCTGCAATGAGATGAGCCCAAGGTGATCTGGCCACAGTAGGAACACAGGTGGTGCTGGGTGTCCCACACAGTTCTGTGCAAAAGTGAGGTGGGCCAGATGCTTCTGAATAAGTGAGGCCTAGGGCATTCACACCAACCCAAAACTCCCACCAGCCATAGAGGCTGCAGCCCCATCAACAGTGGGCCTCATGTGGTACTAGCAAGACAGCAAGCTACTGTCTCCAGGACTGGGCACTGTGGTATCCATTCCAAAACCAGAAGTAGCAGATACATCCCTGGGGAAAATACCTGAGCTGTAGACAGAGGGCGGCTGCATGTTGATGGTGGTGGTGGAAGACGGGATCTGGTAAACCCGAATCCATTATCCTTCCTCTGGGTGGCTGGACTGCAGAAGAGGTTAGCTTTTCATCTTGTGCTAGGGCTAATGGGTTTCCCAGTGGAATAGACTTGTTAGGCTTCTTCCTATTGTTGGCCCCAGATGTGGGTTCAATGGTGAGTTCTGGGTTTCAAGCTTCACTTGAAACATGGGTACCTCTGTTGACCACGTCCACAGGTAAATAAGTCGAGGCTCGGGTCCAGGCATCGCTGCCACTGGGTGCTGTGTTCTCAGAACCAGGAAGAGCCATGTGGTATGAGTAGTGGTTGTCCTTGGAGTCAGAGGTAGACTAGAAAGTAAAGTCTGAGGAGGAGGTGCATCCATAGCTTTGATGTCAAAGACTGGTTTGACATCTGTAGAGATGCTGACTGCTGAAGCATAGATAACTGCCGAAGCCATAGGTGGGGGGCTGGGGGAGGCAGGAGCCGAAGCCATAGATGGGGGTTTGGGGAAAACAGGAGCTGAAGCAATAGATGGGGGGCTGGGGGAGGCAGGACCTAAAGCCATAATTTGGGGACTGAGGGAAAGAGCCAAAGCCCTAGAGAGGGGGCCAGGGAAGACAGGACCAAAAGCTGTAGATGGGGGGCTAGGGGAGAGAGTGGGCAGAACCCTAGATGGAGGGATGGGGAAGACACTGGCTGGAGTCCTACACAGTGGGGCCGGGGAAGACAGGACCCAAGGCCGTAGATGGGGTTCCAAGGGAGACATTAACCAGAGTCCCAGGTGGGGGCCCGGGAAAGGCGGCAGCCGGAGCCCCAGATGAGGGCCCGGGAAAGGTAGCAGCCTGACCCCCAGGTGGGGGCCCGGGAAAGGCGGCAGCCTGATAACCATGTGGGGGCCCAGGGAAGGCGGCAGCCGGAGCCCCAGATTGGGGCCCGGGAAAGGCGGCAGCCTGACCTCCGGGTGGGGGCCCGCGGAAGACGACAGCCTGACCCCCAGGTGGGGGCCCGGGGAAGATGGCAGCCGGAGCCCCAGATGGGGGCTTGGGAGAAACAGAGGCTCTCTGCTGCCCATCAGTGGCTGCAGATGTAGGGTGAGGGTTGGTTTGGGAGTGAAAGGCATAGTTAAAGATTGAAGCAGGGCAGGAGACCGTCGGCACAAATGGCGCTGGTGGTGTCTGGTCTCCCTGCAGTGCGTGTCTGCTCCACCCCAGTACCTGGGGGAGACTGAAAGGTTACAGCATGAGCCGGGGGAGTAGTGTCCATGTCAGTGACGTCCTGATCTGAAGGAGACAGGAAGGTTACACTTGGAGATGCTGTGACTGTGGTGGTAAAAGGGACTCCAGTAGAAGTTGTAGCAGGGGGAGCGATGGGGCGGTCTGGAAGAGGGGTGAGTAAGTATGAGGGAGGGGGAGAATCTATACACATGGGTGTTGGGGATTCATTTTTGTCGGAGGGTGGCTGGAAGGGGAGGGTTGGGGTGCTCAGGGGTGTGGAGAGGTCAGAAATAGAAGGTGGTGTTGCTCTGACTGCACACGCAGTGCCCGCATCCTCCTTGAGGGTAGTTCCCACAGTGGGATTGGAAACTGGAGGCAGAGCATCTGCAGGACTAGCAGAATGAGAGTCCACGGGGGCTGTGTGTCTTGCCACCCGATCCACATAAGGTGTCAGGCAAGGTGGAAGGCCAGCCAGATTGGGGAATCTGGAGGACAGGTCGGCCAAGTTGGTGGTGGTAGGAGGGACCTGCAACGTGTGACTGACCGGAGGCAGGGAGCCTGTGGTCCCTGGGGCAGGCGGGGCGGCGCTGCGGCATCGCATGGCCTTCCTTGCATCCCTCAGGATTCTGTTCCTCTGACGGTCCCTGTTTTGTTTCAGGGTGCCCCGGGTTTTGGCGCGAGTCATGGCTGGAAGCTTCGGAGGCGGGGGAAGGTCACTGCGACCCCAGAGCAGCGGCAGCGGGGGCGGCAGTGGCAGAAAAAGCGGCGGGGGCGCCCACTGCCGGCGGCTCCTAGGGGAGAAGAGCTTCTCCGCGGGGTGTCTGAAGGTGGCTCACGCTGCAGCGCCTTCCCGGACATTGGTGACTCTGGGCAGCCGGGTTGGTGGTCTTCACCCAGCACCACTTCTCCTGGCCTCTCGGGCAGCAGGCTGCAGCGCGGACTTGGGGCAGAGAGCACTGTGGCCAGGGGGCCAGGCTGCGAGGGAGGCCGGCCGTCTCCAGCAGTGCCGTCTGAGCAGATGGCGGGGCTTTGGGAGGAAGGCTTCGTCCGAGACACCTGGGCTTTCTCACTGAAGTTGCCTCCTGGGTGCCCCGGAAGGAGGTTTGGAGGCTCGGGAGGGCAGTGGAGGGGCGGGAGGAGCCCGCCGGTCTCCTGGGGCCTAGGTGTCATTGTCATAGCCCCGCTGCGGTCCGGACTCATCTTTCCGTTGTCCTCTCCTTCGGCCTCTGTGTGACCTTCCTCCTCTGTCACGCCTTCCCTTTGATCTTCCTGGACCATAGCCTTACTCTCCTTTGCGCGAGGAAGTGGGCGGTGACTGGTTGGTACCGGCTTCCCAGCCTTGGCTACCTGAACAGGTAGCTCAGGGAGTGAACGCAGGAGAGTAATTTTGCGCCCCGGTGGAGGAATTCTGACGGTTCTCGAAGGTCCGAACATCATGGAATTACGAGTGGACAGGATGGGCTGCTGCTTCGGCCGCTCCCTCAAGTTCGCCAGGGGTAGCCCGCCCACACGGGAGTACCCAGCCTGCTGGATTGGGTACCACCTTTTCGGCATGCTGTAAAACCCGGACGATGAGGGCACTGGATCCTGGTTGAGCAGCCTGCGACCAGGTTGTAAAGCAGGAGCTGGGGCGGCGGGGTGACCCCGGCCAGATGTGGTGGCACCCCGAGGGCGCAAAACCAGCGAGCGCCGGCCCAGCGGGCGCCGGCGGCGGAGCACAGAAAGAAGTTTACACAGTAAATTGCCCGTATTGTGCGCCAAATAACCCGAGAATAGAATGTGAAACTGCGAGAGCGTCTCCCTAGCTTCTTACTCCTCTCGCGGTTAAACACGCCCTGGAGAGAGGAGGACTCAGCCTGGCAATTGTGACTCGTCCATGGTATACGTGTCACAGAGAAACTGCAAATTCCGGGGCAAAGGGCGGGCCCCAGTGCACGACCCCTCCCGGGCTCTCTAGCCGCTGAGACCTCCCACTGTGGGTGGCAGGTGTTTGGCACCAGATGGGCCACCGTGCAGAGACTCTTCAGGACCGTGGGGGCCTCCTTCTCCAGAGCTCATCCCATCTAGCTCCTCATCATGCAGCCCCCTTGGTGCCTGCGTGTGTATCTGCCGGCCCTTCCCTGCCTGGGTCTCAGAGACCTGTGCAAAGCTGACTGCAGGAGCCACCCACCCTCCCGGGGGTGGTCCAGCACCTGTGGGGACCTCTCCAGCTTCTCTGCGAGGCCAGGAGCCAGGAGCAGCTTCTCCGCCGCGGCTCCTCTGCCATCATCACCAGCCGGAATGCAGAGCCCTCACCTGGCCAGGTGCTGCACCCCACCACGTCCTTTTCTGGCGGGTAAGCCTCTTTCTTCACTTCTTTTTAGAAATTTGGTACAACAGTTAAATCTTAGACTGTTCTTCAGGGTGTGCAGATGGTAATGGCTTAGCCAGGATGTGACCCAAACCTGCTCTGGGCTGTGGTGCCTCCCCGCCATACATGCTTCACGTGTTACTGTTCTTTTCTTGTCCTCCTTATGGCACTTAGCCCTAAGTGTCATACCTATAATGAGTCTATATCCTACCCTGTAGGTTTTCTTTTGCTCAATTCATGAATTGATCACCTGCTGCGTTGGGTTCTGATCTCAGAAGAGGCAGGTTAAGGACCACCAGTTGTCAGCATAGCACCAGCGGAGGTTTTCCCTTTGGTATAGTTTGAAGGATCCAGATATGTAAAGATGATAGTCTAGATAAATCATGGGCTTTCCCGAAAGAAATTTACCAGTGCATTATTCTGTATGGATTAGAAGCCTGTTTCTGTGGCCTTCCTGGAGTGTGTTCAGTAAGGCAGCTCATTCATGTTGAGAAAGCAAACACATCACTTATTGCAGGTTCATAGTGGAGCTCTGTGTCAGCTTCAGTCAGTCAGTACAGTTTGGTCACTGTGAGCATGTCAGCTGGGTCCACTCTTTACTACCATATATAATTCTAAAGATTCTTATGCCCAGGAGAGAAGTCACACTCTTGGGTGTCTAGGACAAGGGAGACATGTTATTATTCACAAGGTAGAAGCTTCAAAAGAATAGGATAGGACTGAAAACTCCTAGTCTAACATGGCTTTATCGAGTTTGAATCTTGTTTCTTTGGCTTACTTCATTGGAGTGTTTTCTTTCTCCTGGGCTGACATTGTGTGTTACACAGCAGGCATGTGACATGTAGAGGTTTCAGAACCCAGAATTGTATTGATCAGTGAAACTTTATTTATATATTTTAGTTTAAAATCTATTTAAAATAACACTGGACATAATTCATATATTATAAATTAGTTTGCCCTCTGCTCTTGAGATTCTTTTTATAGTATGTCAGAGTAAATTTGGACTTCCATCCCCAAGAAGATTTGAGATTGGAGGACACAAAAGGTTTTTCTCAGACCTAAATTATGTCTGAAAAAAGCGAGAAATATCATAAGCCCTATCTGACCTCTCTAGGAGCAGAAATGATTTACAGCTGTGGCATTTAACCATAATTCCTTGATCTCATTTGAGAAGAGTTCAGTAAGGAACAATCTCTTCATTTTTGTTTCTTCCTTATTTTCTTGTCTTGCTTACCAACAATCCATTGTAATCCATGGATTGATATGGCAGCAGGCTGAGTGGTCTCTGGAGCTCATACAAGTAACTTTTTTCCCTAAAATAACTTTAATTTCCTTGTTTTTCAGCTCCTCTTCTTTCCTTGCCCTTTGCTATAACCAGAACTCACCGAAAGCTAACTGGCTTTGTGCAGACCCTCCTTAGGACAGTCTTTCCTTAGTTATTTTATTCATCACTCTGTTTCATTTTTTGCCTTCTCGAAATATGTTGAAATCTTTCTGTAGTTGATGACTTCCACAACCTCTTGGCTTTTACTGGCTTATTAATTTTGGTATTTCTACACTTTTATTTAAGTATGGTTTCAGAAGGAACAGAAAGTAAATGTGTCCTAGTCTGCCATCTTGAGCTGAAAATCCCTGTCAGTTTTAGCATCCAGCATTCCCATGGGGTGGGGCGGGGACCTTGGCATTAATAGGTGTAACACTCAAGATTTCAGCTTTTCTTGGG
Source organism: Muntiacus reevesi (assembly GCF_963930625.1). Lineage (NCBI taxonomy): Eukaryota > Metazoa > Chordata > Mammalia > Artiodactyla > Cervidae > Muntiacus > Muntiacus reevesi. The sequence continues at coordinate 79,095,459 of NC_089260.1, read as the reverse complement.
CAGTCACTAAGGACATAGTATGTGGTAATTTCTAATGGGAAAATAATAACTATTTCATGGAATTTATTTGAGGATTACATTAGATAATGAACATACAAATGCTTTCTAAAGTTTCAAAGTCCATAAAAATGTTTCTTGTTATTGATTTGGTGCTACTTCAGTTTTACTTGACAGTGATTTATGACCTTGCTTATGTGAGAAGATGCCTTCTGAAACAATTATGATCATTTAAAATATTTGTTTATTTTAAATGTTTACTTGTGTAAGGAGCTGTGCAGAATGAACTGGGCATCCCCTGCCCCCTAGTGGCTAAAAAGCTGCACACAAAACACTTTTAACATTTCCAGAGTGACTTGGAAAGGGCTGAGAGCTGGGAGACGCCGCTCTAGGGGACTTGCGTTTGTGTACTGCAGTCTGTAATTGCCTGTGCCGAAAGTTTTAGCCCCTCTTTTTTTTCTGGCATGTTATCTAAAGCTGGCTAATTAGCATTCTTAAGAGTAAATCATTTGTTACTTTGAATTAGGTGTGTTTTGTTCAAGGACAAGTTAACATATGTCAAGTCATGCTGAATGTAGATTCTCATTTTCATACAAAATAATGAATATCTAAAACACTTGGAATTTATGTCTTAAAGCGTGTCCTGTGAATTGTTGAAAATCAGTAACTTTGTTTCGAGGTTTATTTAAGGGTAAAATTATTTTTTTCATTTTATCTCTCGATCTCAAGATTTATGTAAAATCCCATATGCTGAGTCTGTTCTTTCCAGAAAGTGAACTGAAACATTTATCTAGAAAGCATCTCAGTTCTGACCTCCTGGTCTTTTGTTTTGAAGCAGGAAGACAGCTGAAATTTTTGTAGTTTTACACAGCCATGATGTTGTTCTTACTATACAGATATTGAGAAAGTTTCTATTAGCTGATCCTTAGAAATTTTATAAACACATGTGAAAAATTTTTACAGAGAGAAATGGAAAGTTCAGTTAATATTTTCATTGCCCAAAATAAATTATGAATTGTAGATGCATTTTTAAAATTTCAATTGAAAGTTATTTGGAGGAAAACACAAAACATAACAAAGATAGAAAGAACAAAAATAACAGAAGAAGGTGTTACCTGGAAAAAAAAGGAAAGCAAATTGTTCCTCATGTGTCCTGAATTATAAGCATTATTGTATTAGAGCAACAGTTATCTCAGGTAGAGAAAAAAAAAAGGTTAGGCTTGTACACGTGTTTCGTTTCCGGTTTTATATTTGTTTTATAGTTTAATTATGTTTTGGGAAAGTGTGACTAAGGCCTGTTTTAACACAAGTCAATAAATTAGACTGCATGCTTTTGTTATAATAGACATGTTAACATACGCGGTTCTTCATAAAAATAAGTTTTTTTTTCATATATTTTGAATCATTTTTTTCCTATTTTTCAGCCTCTAAATGTGACCTGTGCTTATAACTGACCTTACCTGTAAGTACAATGCTGTTGTCCTTCCTAGTTTTTTACTACTTTATTTTTAATTTTTACCCTCTTTTAAGAATCTGTTCCAAGTGGAGAAAATCAGAGTGTGACAGGAGGTGAGGAAGAGGCAGTGGATGAATGCCAAGAGTTAAATGCAAGAGAAGAGCGGGATATTGAGATAATGATGGAAGGCTGTGAATATGCAATTTCTAGCGCCGAGGCCTTTGCAGAAAGGTTGTCCAGAGAGCTGCAGGTGTTAGATGGGGTCAGCCTTTCTTGTAACGTGTGGCTAGTGATGTGTGGTAAGCTGAGGAGACTGGTGATGTTCATATTCTGCTGCCGCTGCCTTTGAGCCTAGACGGTGGGATCGTTGCTGTCTTTCCCTAGAAGCGCATCACCAGCTGCCTCCCTCTGTCTTTCACTGTTCTTGGTCCAGAGACAGAACCATTCCTATTAGGCCAGTGAAGGCAGTTGGCTGAGGTTCTGGATTTGGGGAGGTTCTTGATATGAAGTGATGGAAGTAGAAAGTAGCCAACCTGAAACCACCCTGGGGGTTGATTCCCCCAGCCTCTGGAACACTTCAGAATAGTTCAAGGCTAGAGAATATAATTTTTGTGGTTTGGGGGGAAAAAAATAGGTACAAGTTAGAAGGAGAGAGAGTGAGCTGAAAGAAGCGAATCCTTTACCCAAAGAGAACAAAATAGTGTAGTGAAAACAGGAGAGCCAGGGCAAAAGGATGTTTGACGACTCCTCTGAACTGCTGTGGAATAGATGCTGTTTATTTGTATGCACATATCTGAGCTTGTACCTACATGTACATCTTTAGGAAGTAAAAAGCTACAAGTAGCACCTGTCTTATGAGAAAAATCTAAAATGAGAGTGTTTTGTGAGGGGGGTGTCGTTTTGTTAGGCAAAGTATGAATTTAAGAAAAACTCTGAGAATAAGGAATGTTTTTAAGACTTAAAAGAGTGTTGGCATTTTATACATGAAAGGTACAGAAGTTGTAAGGTTGAACTGAGGTCCAGAGATTACACCAATAGCCCAAGCTTACAAATTTGTAGAACTCTCTGGAAGTAAAGCCTAGAAGAGACTTCAAGATGTTGAAGTGAAAATTGTCCTGGATCAGTTCAAGTCACAGCTCTGCTGCTTAAGATTCAGTGGGTCAGAGCTCTGCTGCTTTACAGTTGGGCTGCATCTCCATGGGAGTTATTATGAATAGTATATAAAATAACATGTGAAATTTTAGCATCACCCATACAATGATACTATTTTATTTCTTTATCCAAATTTTTTCCTCATATCATGTTATCTGCCTTCTTAATGTGGCTTTGTGGTTTGTATTTTCTAGTTAATGTTGCATCTGTGTTTCAAGTCATCATATTACTTTGCAGTTTAATTTTGGGTTTGAAAGCTTCCATATTTCAGGGAATTGAGAATCAATAGAGTCTTTAGAAAATATTAATAAGGGGTCGGTGGTTTGTTGCTACTTTGTCTGGGGAAAAAAAAAAGTAGTTGCAAATGAAAGAGAAAAGAAAGAATATTGTAGAAGGAGCTATCTTATGGCAATAGACTCTTCCACATCCTATTAGTACAAATCATGCTACAGTTATAAATTAGTTCCATGTATCTGTTAAAGACTGGCATGCTACTGCTACCCTCTTAACTAAGGCATTAGCATAGGTGATTATTATGCTTTTGTTTAGGATTTTACATAAATGTTGCAGATTATAGAAAATGTCTATAGTTGATAGAGCTGGAAGCAGCGTCAGAGATGGTATAACCTAACGGCACTAATGAGAGTCCACCATTGCTGATGATACATCATGGCGCATGCCCTAAATATGCGGTATTGAGATCTGGTCCCTAACCTCCACATAAGGGGACGTGTGCTTCCCTGAAATACTGTGTGAAAAAGTGGAGTGTAAACACAAAGCAGCCAATTAAAGTAGACGTGTAGATGTGTGTGTCAGCCTTTGTTGCCGCTGCTGCTGAGTCACGCTGCTGTCAAAGATTTATGGATATTTCATTTGAAGAATATGAAGTATTACTTCTCTTTTTAACTGTGTAGGCCAACATCCAGTCTATCATGGCCTCTGAAAAGCAAGTCAACATCCTAATGAAGTTACTGGATGAGGCTCTCAAGGAGGTGGATCAGATTGAATTGAAACTGAGCAGTTATGAGGAAATGCTCCAAAGTGTAAAAGAACAGATGGATCAGATCTCCGAAAGCAACCACCTCATTCATCTCAGTAACACTAATAACGTAAAACTCCTGTCTGAGATAGAGTTTCTTGTGGTAAGCATGGTTATAAACTACTAACAACAATTAAAAAAAAACAAACTATTGATCTCTAAAGCCCATTTGCAAGTATTTTCTAGTTTCCTTAGGAGAGCAAGATTTAAAAATACTGAAGTTTCAAACACCCAGTAATAGGATTGCGTAGCATCTTACCTGTAAACTTCCTAAGAGTACACAGACAAATGGTGTGTTTATTTACTTTCCAGAGCCACATGGACCTGGCCAAAGGTCATATAAAGGCACTTCAGGAAGGAGATCTTTCTTCTTCCAGGGGCATTGAGGCCTGCACCAATGCTGCAGATGCCCTGCTGCAGTGCGTGAATGTAGCTCTTCGACCAGGTATGACCATAAAATCTGCCCAAGAACCTGGGACTAAGCTTCTGACTTAGTGTAAAGCTTTTGACAAGAAGTCCATGAGGCAGGTGGTTTAGGGTTAGATTATTAGCTATTGAAACAAGTTTCACTTACTCTCAAACATAATTTATATTGGCACGAAGAACTTGTTCATTTCAGTACCTTCTGATTGACCATCAGTGACTCTGCGTTAACACCAGCATTTTTCTTCAGCGCTGTTCACAGGACCTAGCACAAAGTAGATGTCGTAAGGCTTTGCTAGACCAGCGGTTCCTAAACTTGAGCTTGCATCGGGATCACGGCTAGGGGCCAGCGCAGAAGCAGTAGGTCTGCTCTGAGGCCTTAGAATCCATGTTTCTGACCGTTCCCAGGTGAGGCTGAGGCAAGACCGCAGCGTGAGGATCGCTGAGTTACACTGTTTTTCCCCCTTACCTTTCTTTTATAAACACACGCATAAACCAGCAAAAGGTTGAGTTCTTCAGAACTGAAATACGGCTTCTGTTATAAATGCACTCGTTAGACATCCGGGAGCTCTTTAACCCGTTGAATAAGCTGTCACGATTTCAGGCCATGACGTGCTTCTGGCAGTTCAGCAGCAGCAGCAGCAGCGTTTCAGTGATTTGCGAGAGAATTTTGCCCGGAGACTGGCCAGTCACCTCAACAATGTTTTTGTTCGACAGCTAATTTTATCTTATTATAGTACTGACATGTTCCTGTAGCTTGAAATGAAATGGTCACAGAAAAAAAATTTTAATGTATTTAATTGGGAGCACAATATGTTCCTTTCTATATTTATTTGATTTTAATATTTTTAGATATGTATGTATTTGCTCATAGATGTTTTGGGGGCCTCAGTGGTCTCCTATGAAGACAGTTCCTTTTAGCCAAAATTCCCTAAGTTTTAAATAATTGTGCTTGCATGTTACATATACCCCATTTAGACAATCTTGTTTCTAAAAATAAGTCCAAACTTGTTACGTTTTTAATGTTTGGCCTGTTTTATTTTTCAGTATTTTCAAGTGAGAACAGGGACTTGATTCCATGTTTTCAGTATTTCATTGGCTCCATATACTTATAAATATGAGAAAAATGACTAACTCAATTGTAAATTCTAGTTGATTTAATCTTATAGAAAACCTTTATCTCTATTTCTATGTGGAAAGGGTGTTATAATTAAGGTTGTGGCAATGATATAAATGTTGCTGTTAAGTATACCTTAGAGGGATTTGACTAGAAGGTGCTTTTTTTAATAAATAATAGATTAGACTTAATATTTCTTGAATAAATTAGGTGTCATAAATTAGATTTTGTGTATTTATGATCTCTTTAATAGGGATTTGGGGCCAAAAAAAAGTTGAGTGAAATTTTGTTCATCAAGAAATGCTGACTGATATTCCAGGTTCTTATTTTGTTTTCACTTTGTAGTATTCTGAAACAATTGTATTTACTCTATTTTATTTCTGATTAGTTTACTCAGGCCCTCCTTCAACTCTATAACAGGTCCTACTTTCTTTCCGTGCCTGTGAGTACATCAACTTTGGCTCCAGCTTCTCCGATTCTTTTTTTTCCCCTGTAAGGTTTACTAAGCTTAATAGCAGCAGAATCTTTATAGTTATAATTTACTGATTTGAGCTACCTGTTAACCATATTTGTGGCAGTTTTTTTAATGTCCCATAACAGAAAGTTTATTTAGATCCAAAGGCATTTAATCTCATTCTGCTTGCTTTTCTTTCTGTCATTCTTTCATTCACTCACTCACTCCTTTATTTGGAAGTCATTTGCCAAGTGATTAAAGATGCATTCCAGACATTTCATTGGAATAGATGAGAGGCTGATTCTTTGCTCTAGTTGCTCACGATCTAGAGAAGGGCGACAAACAGACTGAGGGAGGGTGTATGTTATGGTGGTACCATGGGAGTAAAGGAAGACCAGCTAACTAACCGCGCAAGGGGGAAACAGGGGAAGACTCTCTTAACATTCCACTTGACTTGAAAAGCTTCAGGAAAAAAGTAAACCTAGGAATCACATAGGAAATACTAATGCACATTTTTCTTACACTATTATTTCAATAATATCTATTTTTACACAATTCCCTAGTTTTTTTAAATTATCCTGTTGACAGGCTATGGTCCACATTTGTAAATGGTATGGAAAATACCAGTCAGTAAATGATAATCCTTTCTCCACCCTTAATTGTTTGTTATAACATGCTATTATTTGTGATTTTTGCTTCCTTGCCTTATAAACTAATGGCTTTGTTTAAAATGAATGCATCCCAGTTCTGAAAATCTAATATGCATTGTTACATGTGAGTAATGCATGTTAAAAACCAGAATGTTGCAACAACCTGGAATGTGCTGAAGAAGATGAAAGACAGTGTCCCAAGTGCAGAAAAGAGATTTTCTGTGTGTTAAATTGAATACTTCGTGTCACCTAGCAAAGAGTTGGGAAACAAGGGGATTTCTGTTCCTGGTTGTGGGACACACGGGGAAGATTCGATTACCGCACTGGGTTACATGTCTTTGTTCACCATCAAATTTTGATTGTGTGTCTGATTTGTGTGTTACATTGTATGACAGGACTCACTGTCCTCCATATGTAAGAGTAAGAAATGGCTGCTACCCTCAAGATGCTTGTGAGGATGTGGTAAAGGTAATGTACTTAAAACTCTACAGCAGTGTATAGGGGCTACCTTAGGGACACCACAATGAAGTGAATGTGTCAGTAAAGCAAGTCACACAAATTTTTTGGTTTCCCAGTGCATAAAAAAGCTATGTTTACACAGTATTTTAGCCTATTGTGTGCAATAGCATTATGTCTAACAGAAGAATGTACACATTTATTTTAAAAATACTTCATTGCTAAAAATTGCTAAGCACCCTCTGAGCCTACCATCTGAGTCATCATCTTTTTGCTGGTGGAGGGTCTTTCCTCAATGTTGAAGGTGCTGGAGGACCAAGGCAGTGATTGCTGAAGATTGGGGTAGCTATGGCAATTTTTAAAAATAAGACAAGAGTGAAGTTTGCTGTAATGATCAACTTTTCCTTTCTCAGACAATTTCTCTGTGGCATGCAATGCTGTTTGATAGCATTTTACCCACAGTAGAACTTCTTCCAAAATTGGAGTCAGTCTTCTCAAATCCTGCCACTTGTTTTATCAACTTAGTTTATGTATTAATTATAGTCTAAATCCTTTGTTGTCATTTCAGTAGCCTTCACAGCATCTTCATCAGGAGTAGATTCTCTTTCAAGAGACCAGTTTCTTTGTTCATCCGTAAGAAGCAACTTCTCATCCATTAAATATCTGTTAAATGAGATTATAACAGTTCAGTCACATCTTTAGACTCCACTTCTAATTCTAGTTCTGCTTTCTACCACATCTATAGTTACTTCCTGTACTGAAGTCATACCCCTCAAAGTCATTCATGAGGGTTGGAATCAGCTTCTTCCAAAACTCCTGTTAATGTTGATATTTTGACCTCTTCTCATGAATCATGGTGTTCTTAAAGGCATCTAGAATGGCCAGTCCTTTTCAAAAGGTTTTCAGTCATCATTACTAATTTATTTATCTCTAATAAGAAACTTTAAACAATGTCTTAATTTTTAAAGTATATAAAGAGTAAAATTCTTAGCACGATTGAATTCTAGATATGATAGTTATCTATATTATTGATTGAATTAAGCAATTTAAGTATTTTTTCTCCTTCCTATATATTTTGAAACCAGTTTCTCTTAAAATCTTTCTGTTAACACTAACAATATTTAATATATCCTAATAGTCTGAAGGTAATAATGTTTTTATATCAGTGAATTTTCACATGATGATGATCTGGAAATGCTACTTACAGTAGAAAGTTTTGAATAGTAATATATGTAGAAGAGCTTTGTAAACCGTAAAATTCTCTATAAATGTTGGTTCTTCCATTTTGCAGGAGAGATGAAGGTTTTTAATTGAAGAGTTTTCCTGACATTAAATTAAATAGTACAACTTAACATGCAGTGACCTGAGTAAACAGCTATAGAAGAACATAAACCATGATTTTGAGTCTTGAATTATTGAAAAAATTAATGAGGAAGGATAATGGAAATATATCTAATGTTATTATTAATAAGGGTAAAATATTTGGAAAACATTTATCAGCAATAACAAGTTTGTCAAATACTCCTTCCTTTTAGTTAGTGTAACTTAATTAAGGCACAATTTGGAGACATTAGGAGACTTAAAACTAATCTCTCTCTGTGTACAGTATCTAATATCTGTGAGTCAGTGGAATCTCAGTCATCCTTCTGATGTGGTAAACATTTCTGAAATGTAATGTTTGTAATGACCTTCAGCAGTTTTTGAGTCTGGTTAGAATGGTTTTGTTTGGCATGTTTTTAAAAGAAAACAGAAGTGAGACTCACATGGCTGAGGTTCAGATTCTAGCCTTCCACCTGTGTGGCCTGTGTGGATCACTTAGCCCTTTGAATTTCAGTTTGTTCCGTTGGGTCAGCTGATCTACTGGATCCATATACTCTAGAACAAAAGTCAGGATGCATCGTCTGCCTCAGGCTGATTGAAAACGTGCTCATTTATATAAGTCATGTCAAGGATTAAAAACAAAATTATATAGTTGCTTCTGTAGAAAATTAATGGAAAAATTAAAATTACATTATTATTAGGGGTTATCCTGGAAAGGGCTTCCCAGGTGGCTCAGTGGTAAAGAATCCGCCTGCAGTGCAGAAGACATAGGTTCAGTCCCTGGGTGGGGAAGATCCCCTGGAGGAGGAAATGGCAACCTACACCAGTACGCTTGCTGGGAACTCCCATGGACAGAGGAGCCCGGCAGGCTACAGACAATCTATTGGGTTGGCCAAGAATAGGATATGATCCAGCAACTGAGCACTGAGCGCTGTCCTGGAAAGCCCAGGAAGCAGTCATCTGCAGTCCTTCCTAGTTCTGACATTCTGTGTCCTGTGCATTTTCACCTGCTGTTTAAATATCGTAGACTCTAATGGAGATATCATAGATGGAGACAATTTGTTTTGAATGACTTCCCCTGTTCGGTGTGTGTTTCTTAGTAACAGTTTATATCATGATATTTATTTGCTTAGTCAATTGTAAAATGTTATGGGAGAGGTAAAGTTGATTAAACTATTCATTCTCAACTACTCTAAAAGATAAAATGAGTCGACTTATCAGAGAGTCATTCTTGTGTGTTTATGACTATTTTATGGTGGTGGTGTTCAGTTTGTATACACAGGATGATTAAAAAAAGACAAGTAAGTACTCGGTTCTTATATTTCTATGTTCTGTTGTTTTTGCTTGGCCATGCTTGATCATTATTAAGGATATTTAGTTACAACAATGTTTCTTTATACTGTCAGTGATAGTTATGTCCTTATTTATTCACTCTAGGGTCATGATCAGAGTTCAACTCTTGCTCAGCGCTCTATTGAACTGACTTTACCTAATCATCATGCATTTCATAGAGACTTACTCCGATATGCCAAGCTGATGGAGTGGCTAGAGAGTACGGATTATCGAAAATATGAGGGACTAACAAAGGTATGGATTTGACGTCAGCTACTCACTGAGTATAGAGCATTATCTTTTAGAATCGAGAGGTCGTGTGTTCAGTTCCGCAAGTGACATTTGAAGCACTGTTGTATGTTCTTAAAAAAGCAGCAAGTAGTTGAATTTCTTAGTGCTCATTAGCTATGGAAAACATTTTTTTTCTTTTTCATTTATTTTTATTCGTTGGAGGCTAATTACTTTACAATATTGTAGTGGTTTTTGCCGTACACTGACATGAATCAGCCATGGATTTACATGTGTTCCCCATCCTGATCCCCCCCTCCCGCCTCCCTCTCCATCCCATCCCTCTGGGTCTTCCCAGTGCACCAGCCCTGAGCACCCGTCTCATGCATCCAGCCTGGGCTGGTGATCTCTTTCACCCTTGATAGTATACTTGTTTCAATGCTGTTCTCTCTGAACATCCCACCCTCGCCTTCTCCCACAGAGTCTAAAATTCTGGAGAACATTTATTTTATGTACTTAGATGGAGAATAGCTAAATTTTGAACTTCAATATAGTATTAGGCCATACTGTAGCTTGAAGCATCATTTAGTTTAGTTAGTTAAATAATTATTTCCTGAGTTGCTTTATGTGCAATATAAAAACTAGAGAGTACGAAGTTATATTTTCAATGAGGCATTTGCTTTATAAGAACCTGTAATCTGTTCTTTTAAGCACATGCAGTGTGCCTTTTTATTAAGCAGACATTCCACTGTTCCAGGCACAGAGGAACATGGGTATTTCTGTTCCTGATTGTGGGACACACTAGCTGGAAAAATTGGATTATCATATTATGGTACATTTCTTTGTCACTCACCAGATTTTCACTGTGTGCCTCTTTTGTACTCACTAATCCATATGTAAGAATAAGAAGTGGCTCCCACACATGCTCCTACTTCCAGAGAGCGTCAGGTCTGCCTGGGAAGAGCAACTATCCTTAGCAGCCGGCCAGAGGTAAGTGCTGAACTGGATATGAGTTTAAATGTATAGCATGTTAGAGAAAGGAAATTCATGACCTGTAGCCACAGGAGAAAACTTCATAGAAAACATTGGACTTGACTCTTTTCCCGGGACTTTAAGAAGACCAGCCTGACTGAAGCTGAAATTCCATATTCTAGAAGAGTGAGAAGTTAGGTTGAAAAATCTGAGTCGTGAGTCCTAGCAGCATTCTTCAGACACAGGAAGAGACTTGATAGGGGAAACTAAGAACCTAATACAATAATGAGCTGAAGTGAAATCTTGGACGAAGAGGATGATAGTAGGAATAGAGATTATAAGTCACAAGAGAGAATCCCAAAACAAGGGACAGGATGGTGCCAGACTTGTGAGACGCAGAGATTAAAACAGTGATAAATACCACTTGGGCTTCCCAGGTGGCGCAATGATAAAAAAAAAATCCACCTGTCAATGTAGAAAATGCAGGCTTGATCCCTGGGTTGGAAAGATCCCCTGGAGAAGGAAATGGCAACCGACTGCAGTACCATTGCCTGGAGAATCCCGTGGAGAGAGGAGCCTGGTGGCCACAGTCCGTGGGGTCGCAGAGTGGGACACGACTGAGTGGCTGAGCACACACACACACGGATGGCCACAGCTGGACAAGAAAGAGCCATTCACACGTTCCCTTAGCAAACGCGCTGAGCATCTGCTGTGTGCTGACACTGTTGTATGCACGAAAGAGAACGGCGCTGAAGGAGACAGGCGAACACTTGCCTGTTCAGAGTACATATTCCAGTGGAGAAGGACCAACATAAAAGTCAACTTCATAGTCTGCTGGAAGGTACTGCTGAGAGCTCTAGAGAAAATAAAGCAGGGAATGCTAGGACATCAGAAAGGTTGCGGTTTCAAAAAGGGTGGTCCGAGAAGGCAACATTTGAGCACAAATTTTAAAGATAAGCAGGGGTGCGCAGTGGGAATTTCCGAGGAAAGCTTTCCCAGCACAGCACAAGTGCCCCAAGGCAAGAGCAACCTGGAGCACTGGAGGAGCAACCAGGCCGTGGTGGTGGGAGCACGGCGAGTCAGGTTCAGGATGGGAGGGCGGGCGTGAGAGGTGCGGTGGGGGGCGGGGGGCGGGGCAGGGCAGATCTGGAAGGGACTGGGCACCGGTGTTGGAATTTGGTTTTTACTTGCAGAGAGATGAGGGAGGGGTGTTGATGGGCTTTGAGTAGCAGAATGACATGCTCTCATTTAGTAAACGGCCATTGTAGCAGGAACCCTTGGGCTCAGGACTCTACTGTTGTGTTGTATTCTGATTAGTTTTGAGTCAGCAGAATTCTGATTTGGAGATAGTTTACAGAAGAATATTTGCATGACTGGAATCTTTGCCTTCTGAAGTTTTAAGAGGATTAATACTGTATTTTGAATGATTAAATATTGTTACATCTTAAGAGTTTTGTGCCAACAAGTGCTTTGTCCCCTAGTGAATATTCAAATGAGTAAAATAATCAATAAGCTTTTTGCCTGATTGTGTTCTCAGTGAGTATTATTGCCGTATCTTTATATATATGTAGCTTCATGAATGTAATTTAAAGTGAAGAAGCAAGCCAGTAGCCAGTCTAGTGCTGAAGTATGGAATCATTCTCTGCTCATGGTATATTTTCAATTGACAGTATTGATGTGCTTTTTTAAATGAAATTATCTTATTTCCAAAGAATCTTGCTTTGTCTTGTGTTTGAACTTGTGACAGACCATGCAGTTTTATGCCTGATAATCTAATTTGGTTGCTCAAGTGTTTTCAAAAATAGGAATCTTATTAATATGACCAAGAAAGGAATGAAAGGAAATGGAAGGAAAGGAATGAAAAAAGGAACCTGACAAATCAGTGTTTCTTTGGTAAGAAATAATAATTAAATCCAGATGCTATTTGTACTTGATCCTTTCCATGTAGTGTGTGCTAGTGGTAAAGAACCCGCCTGCCAATGCAGGAGACATAGGAGATTCAGCTTCAGTGTCTGGCTCAGGAAGGTCCCCTGGAGAAGGAAATGGCAACCCACTCCAGTATTCTTGCCTGGAGAATTCCATGGACAGAGGAGCCTGGTGAGCTCTAGTCCATAGGGCTGCAAAGAGTTGAACCTGATTGAAGTGACGTAGCACTCACCTTTGTACTTGGTTATTTGTACCCAGCTCACACTTTTTGGCAGGACCAGGAAAAGCTTGTCTTCATTTCTTTAGGGAAAAGAATAACTAGGCCCTGCCCCAACTCTACTTACGGCTGAATCTAAGCAAACCCCTGATTTGGGGTGTATGTAATTTAGAGCCTAAGGAAAATAGAGGTGCGTTGGGCATGTAATAAGCTCGGCTGCCCAGAATCCCTTCTGCCTAGCTGGGGCAGTAGAGCATGTAGAGCAGTTGAGCAGGGAGATGGTTTATCCTTGTTTAGGTAGGAACAATCTTTCCTCTCCCAATAGCCCCTTGAGGCCGACAGTCTTTAAGACTGCTCACACATTGTCTCAGCCTCAGTCCTATATTTGTAAATATAGAAAATAAAACATGGTGTTATCTGTAAGACTCTAAAGTGAGCACAAGAAAAAGTTGGAAATACTGCCTGAGATAACAGTATTTAAGCTCAAGATAGTTGGATTTTAAGTTAGGTGCTGTATACAGGATGCTAAGAGAAATAAATACTCCCAGTGAGAAGCTTCTCTCTGAATTCAGTAAGTGAATGAGCTGGGAGTCACGCCTGTCTGTGGGCTTCCCCACCTGTGGGTTCTGTTGAGAACCTGGGGGAAGGTGTTCAGTCATTTCAATTGTATTGAAAAAGAAGGTGATTTTCAGTAGTCTGCTCAAATCACTGTTTTAAAAATAGCGACTGTTTAAATTGCTTGGGTAGTAGTGTGCACTTAGTTTGGGTATTGGAATGCAGTCTGTTATATTGAGTGAGTTGAGTAGAAATCTAATGAAGATTTTATGAATTATAAGTTGGTCAGCCATTTACATTGATTTCCAGTGATCAGTGTTTTTGTGATAATTTAAAATTCAACGAATGAGATGCTGAAAAGTGAAATAGCTGAATGAAATAGGAATAATTTTAGTGTCTTTTTAGCTTTAGATTTGCTTTTAAAGTTACACACAAAGATCACAGGAAAAAATTTCCTATTTAACTTTCCTTACGGAGAATCTGTGGGAAATGTATGTGGCATGCAAATTGGAAAAAAGAAGGCTCTATATTATGTTTCATCCAAAAATTTTTTATAAGGACATATCTATCAATAAAATATCTAAATATATATAAATATATCTAATATATTTTTATATACTTATAAAATAACTTAAAAAAATCAATAATGAACTATGAGTCAGTATACAAATAATTTAAGTGATATACCTTTGAAAGTTACATCTGATGTTTAAAGCAAAGTAAACTGTTCTAAAACTGGATGTGTTTGAAACTGAAGTGTAGATTTCATGATAAATTTAAAAGAATAACTAGGCATAGGAGTTTTTCTGCTGCGGATTTATTTAAATTTAGTGAAACTCTACATAAGGCATTTAACATAGGATTTGGAAAAATACATGGCCTCCCACTGTTGACTCTTTCGTCAGGGTATAAAATATTTTTGTATGATAATAAGCATAGATGATGAGGGAATGAGTTTGCATGTTAAATAATAGATGTTTTCATTTGAACTAGAATAAATTTTGTTTTTTAAAAAGAAATCATTTGATTATGAAAACTGTAAGATGTGGTAATTAAATTCTTATGAGAGTAACCTATTTGGGGCTAATTTACTACCCCATGCTGGCAAGGTATGGTAAAACTCAGTGTCCTGCTTCAGTGTCATTGATCCTGTCTGTTGGTATAATAATTTTTGAAACAGCATGGCATTATGGAAGAAGAGTTAAAAGATTCCCTTATTCTTTAGCACTGTAATTTTACCCTTAGGAAATTATTCCAAGAAAGCAGTTCATTAGAGATGAAAAGCTTGTTGTAACATTGTCTATCACAGCAAAACATCAAAACCAATTATGTAGTCTGTGTTAGGAGGTTGGTTTACTAAACTGAACATCAGCAGAGCATAATACTGTGCAGTCATTAGCATATGACCTGGAAAAGCGTGATTGTGCTGCCCCAAACACCCAGTATCGTATGAATGCAGCTACGTTTAAAATACATGAAAGGTAATGTGTAAATTACCATCGGATCATTGAAAAAGCAAGAGAGTTCCAGAAAAACATCTACTGCTGCTTTACTGACTACGCCAAAGCCTTTGACTGTGTGGATTACCAAACTGTGAAAAATTCTTCAAAAGATAGGAGTAGCAGACCACGTTATTTGCCTCTCAAGAAATCCGTATGCAGGTCAGATAGCAACGGTTAGAACTGAACATGGAACAACAGACTGGTTCCAAATCAGGAAAGGAGTATATCAAGGTTGTATACTGTCACCCTGCTTATTTAACTTATATGCAGAGTACATCGTTTGAAATGCTGGGCTTCGTGAAGCACAAACTGGCATCAGGATTGCCAGGAGAAATATCAAAATCCTCAGATAAGCAGATGACACCAGCCTTATGGCAGAAAGTGAAGAACTAAAGAGCCTCTTGATGAAAGTGAAAGAGGAGAGTGAAAAAGTTGGCTTAAAACTCAACATTCAGAAAACTAAGATCATGGCATCTGGTCCCATCACTTCATGGCAAATAAATGGGGAGACAATGGAAGCAGTGAGAGACTTTATTTTCGGGGGCTCCAAAATCACTGCAGGTGGTGATTACAGCCATGAAATTAAAAGAGGCTTGCTCCTTGGGAGAAAAGCTATGACCAACCTAGACAGCATATTAAAAAACTGAGACATTACTTTGCCAACAAAGGTCCATTTAGTCAAGGCTATGACTTTTCCAGTAGTTATGTATGGGTGTGAGAGTTGGACTGTAAAGAAAGCTGAGCACCGAAGAATTGATGCCTTTGAACTGTGGTGTTGGAGAGGATTCTTGAGAGTCCCTCGTACAGCAAGGAGATACAACCAGTCAGTCCTAAAGGAAATCAGTCCTGAATATTCATTGAAACAACTGATATTGAAGCTGAAACTCCAATACTTTGGCCACCTGATGCGTAGAAGTGACTCATTTGAAAAGACCCTGATGCTGGGAAAGATTGAAGACTGGAGGAGAAGGGGACAACAGAAGATGAGATGGCTGGATGGCATCACCGACTCAATGGACATGAGTTTGAGCAGGCTTCGGGAGTTGGTGATGGACAGGGAGGCCTGGCATGCTGCAGTCCATGGGGTTGCAAAGAGTCGTACATGACTGAGCAACTGAACTGAACTGAAAGTATAAAAGTGAAAATGTGAGTGTGATTATTCAACTTCATATTTTTACAAACTGTTAATATTATGATGCCAGTTCAGTTTTTTTAAAAGATGGAAAATAGCCTTCTTGTGTCCTATGAAATGCATCAAATATTTTCAGACCACAAAATTGAAAACAAGCACAAAGGATATGGGGGGATTGAGAAATGGAAATTGTTATACTTGTTTTATTAATGAGTATGTGTTGTTTTCACTTTTAAGAATTGCATGGATTATTTGTCATGACTCTGTGAGAGAGAAATTAAAGATGTCTTTGAAGTTGCAAAGATCAAGATGACTGGCACAACTAAAGAAAGCAAGAAGCTTGGTAAGCTTAGGCACCTCAGTCCCCTTGTTTTCTCTTCTACTAAAAATTATTTATCTGTGACACATAATTTTAAGACTTTTTAGGCAAGGTGGAAGGAGATACAATAGAATTAGTAAAAGAATAAATCTAATGCATTGGTTTGATTTATAGGTTTTTCATGGAACAAGTATGTCTCTAAAGCCTTATTTTTACTAATTAAAATTCTGCAGTATGTGAACTTGACAGCAATTGTATATACATGCCGTGTCTAATAAAAGTACAGCGCAGACGCGGAACCCGTGAATACGGAGGACCAACCATGGGACTTGAGCATCCATGGATTTTGGTGTCCACCACTGGTGCTGGAACCAACCCTGCACAGATACCAGGGACAGCTGTGTATAGTCACAGCAGCAGCAGTTGGCCAGAGAATGAAGTGCAGTCTGGAGAGAAAGTACTAGATTAAGAGACAGATGTTGGAAGTTCAGTTTCTGATTTCCTAAAAGACCTTTTGTACCAGTTGGAGGCAAGTCTGTGATCTCTTAAGTCATTGCACTCCACAGGGAAGTGAAGTGATGCCTGGCTTCTTACTTGTCACTGGCTATTTTGAATCAAAAAGAAAGTTGCTAAGTGTTTTCTCCCCTGTGAAGGGGCTGTAAAAATGTCACCAAAATTTCTCCTGTAATTATACTTTATTTTTCCAAAGAGTTATTTTTGAAACAAGAGGGGTTTTTGTTGCTTCTAAATATGTTAAATAAACAAAAAACTTGATTTAAAAGGATAACCAGTGAAAGTATCAAGTTGCAAGGAAATGATTTGCCGAGGCCACGTTCTGCTCTTGCATGTACCCATCTCTGGACTTTCTGGATGGAGTTCTGTGCCTGTCGGAGTCAGAACCTGGCCTTAAATGGCTACAGTGTGTCCTCTGTGTCTGCATAGCTCCCCTTTAGAACCATGAGTGTAGCATTTGCTTGTTGAAAGGAGCCTGTGCCCTGATTGAAATTGATAGCTCGTCTTTCCATTCTTTTCTTTAGGACAAAGAAGACTATCTTTAGTAGTGGGTAATTATTTTGTGATTCACTGGTTTGTGGTTTGTTTTTGTTTTTAATACAACACTAATATATTGGTGATACTAGTTCCGATTTTTTAAATGGTTTGAATCTGTGTATTACACTTTGGTAAAGATACTGATAAAAATATTGGGACAATAGGCTTTTGGAAACAGAAATGCTAACTCATCCTAAAGGTTACTTGTTCTTAAACGGTGTGTTTATATCCTTGTTAATGTTTCACCATGGATATGTTAAATTGAAGAAGGAATTCATAGGGCCTGGACTCCATCTCAGGCCTGTCCGTGCTGATCGTGCTCGGCTGCCTCTCCAGTGGACTCTGAACTCTCTGCTTAGTGCCTGTGGGAACGACAATGGAAGGATAAGACCCCCTCCAGACAGGGGAATCTTGAAGATCACATCCAGGTTGCTCATTGCCTAAGAGGAAGCATACCGTAATCACCCCTGTCTCCGGACAGGTCATAAACTTTTCCTGTATCTATCAGGATGTAATCACAGGCTTATCGATTATTAACTGGTTGGAATGTAACTCCGGGCTTATTGACTATTGACTGTTTGAACACACAACACTTGAATGATGGGGTTATTGTAGTTGTATTTACCCTACCTTTGTTTATGTAAGTCTCAACGGAATTGAGGTGGTGGGTTTGGACACGTACACATGGGGTAGGTGGTGGATTTGGACACGTACACATGGGGTATAAAAGATTTTCACAAATGCTGGATGGGGTCCTTGGCTAAGAGGAGACTCTGCCTTGGGCCCGCCGGTGTAATAAACTGCACTCCACTATCTGCATTGTCCTTCTGAGTGAGTCTGTTTCCCGGAAAGCGTGGCTATAACAAAATCAGTTTTTCTTTTTAGTAAACAACATATTAATACAGTTACATGTTTAATGTTTTCATTTAGTATATTTGTCATCACTTGCTACTGCAGTAAAAGGGAAATCTTTCTAAAACTACCTCCTTGGGAGGTTATTAATGCCCCTGTCATAATATTAATTTATCAAGCTTAAGATTCTCATTGAGATAAATGACATAATTGGAATATAATTTAAATCAAATACAATACTATCTTAATGGTATCATTGCATTAACCTAAAACCTTAATTTTTTTTCTTATTTTTTGAAGTTCTTAAATTACCTTGTTAAAAATTTTTTAATTAACCTAAGACAAGTTTAGAAGATACTTTTAAAACAGGGTTAAAATTACATCTCTCGTATGTATCCATTAAGTAGTAAGAAATAGGAGAGTAACCAAAAAATTATAGTTTCTATTACTTTGATGTTATCAGTTACAAGAAAGGAAAAACTAAATAATAAACAGAATTCAGAGGATAAAAACTATTTTGTTCATCTTTGAAAATGTAGCTTGTTGGTCAACATTTAAAAATAAATTTCAAGTTAAATACAAATGACTTCAGAAGTTCTAAATAGATAGAATGTAA
Source organism: Muntiacus reevesi (assembly GCF_963930625.1). Taxonomy (NCBI): domain Eukaryota; kingdom Metazoa; phylum Chordata; class Mammalia; order Artiodactyla; family Cervidae; genus Muntiacus; species Muntiacus reevesi. Next base: position 79,076,694 of record NC_089260.1, on the reverse strand, counting down.
ACTTTTTAAAGATACCTTTTCAAGGATTCGAATTATGTTTAAATCAGTTCTTAATAGTAATTACAGTTAAAAGAGAAACCTAAAATTTGGGGAAGGTAAATTTTCAATGGATCAAAATTAAGGAATTATGAATAAAATTTTAAATTTGTTTTGTTTTTTCCTTGCTCTGAAAATGCTGCATCCGAGATAGTAATAAAAATAGAAAGTCAGCGGCGGTGGTTAAAAAAAAAAAGAATAGAAAGTCAGATTGAATGTATTTTACAAAAGGAAATTGTGTATAGTCATAGAGATTCAGGGGAATTCTCTCTTTTTGAACCATTCTTTACTCAAGTCTTTAACATCTACTTAGTTTAGATAATTTAAAACAACGTTAAAATGCCAGTAAAGCACTTTTTCTTTGTGGTAAGGTTTTTATAAAACCTTTGCCTTTCTAAGGTCAGAAGGTTACCCTGATACTCTCAGAGGTGTGGGATTGTCCTCCCGAGATTGATACTTTGGTGTTTTGTTTTTCTTCTGTATTCCTCAGATGTACTGAATGAAAAGACAGGCAAAGGATATCTAGTAATAATTTTTTAAATTGCCCATTTTTTTTCTTTTTACTACTAAGATAAGACACACAAGTATTAGTTGAGTCCATTTACATAATAACTTCCTTATCTTTAGTAATCCAAAACTTAAAAAATGATATGCCAAGCACATTTTTTCCAGTGTTTGTCCACTGAAATTAAGAAATCTTGTTGACTCCAAAGGGAGTCTTGAACACAAGACTACATTCAGTCCTGAGTGGATGATTCATTCAGTAAATGTTTATTAATTACCTATTACATGATAATCGCTGCTCGATACTGAGAATGCAGCAATGAGCAAAGACCCTACCCTCTTGGTGCTTGTACTCTAGCAGAAATTGTTTAAGGATATTTAAAATTTACCAGAATATTGTTACTTCTTGCTGATAAATAATATAGACTTTTTTATGAGCCCAAATAGGGCACTAGTAGTATTTATTAACTACTTTAAAAAAAGAAAACTATATGCAGAATTAGGCTTTGCTCTGAAACTGGTGAACTTAGTAGAGTGACACCTTAAGATCGCCAGCAGGTACTGTTCAGATTGACAAGCTAGTGGCTCCAGTGCATCCCCCGCTCCTGGTTGCTGTGTGTCCAGCCTTATCATTTCATATTCCTTTAAACTTCAGGCAGACAAGGCTAGGAAGATTGACATGTTTTTGGTGTGGCAAATTAGTAGTTTATACTCGAGCTTTTGCCTAGCAATAGCAACTATCACTATCCCTGTTTGGCAGGAGTTGACACCTTGTTTTCCGTTTCTTAAATATTTCTAGAGTTATATTCATTAATTTTCTGTTTTATTCTATAATTTCTTTCTTTGCCATTCAAGTTAGATTCTCATTTGGGTTTAGAATGTTTCACAAAACGATCTCTACAATTGATCTAACAAATACTAAAGAGAGGTTTTAGATAAAGGAAATGCCAAATGACCCTGAAAGAACTCCAATTCCCACATTAGACCTGTCTCTCAGCTTTACCCTTCTACCTACCCATCTCCCAATAATTAGTGTTTTGATACATGTGTTTTATTCTCAGTGTTCACAGAGCCAGCTAAGTTACTAAACAGTTTAGCTTATTATTTCTAAAATGGTTTTAAAACTCCACTCATAATTTTTTTTATCAGAGGGAGTATAAAATTATTTAGTACAGTGGAGATTCCTTCCAAGAGCTTTCAGTGAATACAGGATTGTTAATGCATTTAATGTATAAATGTGCAAGTTCATTCTATTAAATTTTCACTGTATTAAATTATTTACTTGAACTCTGTTTTCTTCAGAAATCAGAACTTGGAAGTGTAGTCTTTAAATTTAAGTACATCAGCTTAGGAGACTTAAAAGTGTGGGGGAGGTTTACAAATGTAGATATTTTTACCTGAATATTTGCATTAAATAGTACATTAAAAGACTAGTAAAGGTTTTTCTGTCATGTAATTTCTCAAGCAGTAGCTGACCAACTAAACATATGTTGCCTCTCTCGTTGCTTGGTGCTCCTGGTTCTTTGCATGTGTCTTTTCAACTAGAGCTTTAACTTCCTCTTGTGCGCGGTTTGTGCAGATTGCAGCTTGCTAACTTGTCTTTGTCTGTGACGCTTGCAGCCTAACCCGTGGCAGCCACACTGCCTGGAAAGGCAGTGCTGTCAGACGGGAAGCCGAGAGTGGGCGTGCTCGGCGTGTCAGCAGGTGCTCTCAGTGCGTGTGTGTGTCTAGGAGCCAGTCGTTCATCCTGGAGAAGCTGCGCCAGAAACACTGCTTGCTCTGGGTTGCCAGGGCTTGGCCAGAAAGAAAACCAACAGAAAGGAAGTGGGATGACTGCATCCAAGAAATGTGTGGCATGGTTAAACATGTATGGTGGGTAGTCAGAAACTTATAAAAAGTCTTAACCGTTATACTTTTGTTTTCAGGCTGTGTTTAGAAACTATAAAATTTCTTGTACGTATGGTCAGATTTTGCATAATGAAACCAAAGTTTGTCTCTAACTAACTGTATATCATATTTGTTGTTGTTATTTTTTATTTTACATATACAAATATGATTTGTATATCATATTTTTTATCACTTATTTTATTATTTGTCCCTTCTGACCATCAGTGAATAATACAGGTTTAGCTGAGAAATAGTCAAGAAGAATAAAAATGTTTTACTGTTTAAATTTAATTCTGAATAGAAACATCACATTTTCTTGTAAAAATAGAATCCTTTAATAGTTTGGTGTATGTAGGATATTGTGCAGACATATTGTTCTCATTTTTCCTCATAGCTATGATAGATACCTATGTTTATACCTAAACTCAGATGTCCCATATTAATATAGTTAACTATGTATGTGTTATGTTAGTTGTATTTTAAATACAACAAATATTCAGGGTTTTGTTTTTGTTGTTTTTTTTTTTCTCTCTTCATTTTGTTTAGTTTTTAAAAGAACTTTAATCAATTCACTTGCTGAAAAAACAGGAGTGTCTGAGTTCAGGAATGTATTAAGTTGAGTCATGTGTAATTGACGTTTTTAGTAGGACAAGATTAAGTGAGTGTTGGTAGTTTCATGTGGTTCAGCCTAATATGTTGATTCAATGTAGAGGCAAATAATATTGGAATATGGCAGTTTTTTTTCTAGAAATACAATCATTATGTTAGCTAGTATTCTAGGGGGTCAGTGACTTTCATCCATAGTCATGTCTTCTGAGTGGAAAAGAACTCCTCATCTACTTTTGAAAAATCATCAGACAACTGTGATGAGACTGGGCAGGGCACAGTGTGATCTCTAAGATCCCTTTCAGTCTTATTCTGTGATTCTGTATGATTTCACCTATCTTTACATAGGCTCAGAAGTAGAACACAAATGTTAATGAAAGAGGAAGACACTCTACATTCTCTTCATGTGGCAGAGTTATGCCCTAACCCATATGAGCCCCAGAAGAGCAGGACAGCAGAAGGGAGCCCTGATGGATGCCATGAACCTTTCATTCGTGAAGGTCACAGCTTTTAAAGGTTTATCATTTCCCAGGTCTTCATGGGAGTTCCGGGAAATTAACCGGGTCTACTTCCAGTCTAAATAAGCTCAGTGTTCAGAGCTCCGGGAACCACCGGTCTCAGTCATCTTCCTTGCTGGACATGGGAAACATGTCGGCCTCTGATCTCGATGTCGCTGACAGAGCCAGGTTTGATAAGGTAAGATAAAATGACGCATGTTTCTTAAACATTACTGTCAGTTTTCTAGCACCAGTTTGTTACTGCTTTAATTGTGTTCAAAGATTTGGGCTCTGTTGACTCTTTTAATTAACCGTGTCTTACTTTCCATTTCTGAATCTAAAAAAAAAAAATAAATAACTGGTCAAATGGCAACTGAAATGTGATTCATCAATTAAATGACATAACAGCTTTATTAAAATTTGTTATAAATCATAAAGAGCTTGCATTGTCAATCCAGTTATTTGAGTGACTACAAAGAGGAAACAACTTTTATGAAGCTAAATTGTTTAAATAAAGTTTTATCACTCTGTTCCTCTTTCCAGATTCCAAGTGAGTAATTGTTGTCAGTTTTGTTTTAGGTATGTTCTGACCCTGTTATGCCTCATCAATACTGCATTGTCTTGTCAATCTTGGAAGTATTTGTTTGGGGATTCTATTAAGATTATAGATAAAGCTTCCCTGGTTGCTGCAGAAAAGTGATTAAATGTGGAATGTTATTTTAAGCGTTTTGTTCAGTTCTTTGTAGAATTGTTGCAGGAAGGGGGACCCCTTCCAGGGCCCGAAACTGGGCTCTTGTCTAACACTCGGAAATGAATTGTCCGAGGAGACACATGTTGACAAAGCAAGAGATTTTATTGGGAAAGGGCACCCGGGTGGAGAGCAGGAGGGTAAGGGAACCCAGGAGAACTGCTCTGCCGCGTGGCTCGCAGTCTTGGGTTTTATGGTGATGGGATTCGTTTCCGGGTAGTCTTTGGCCAATCATTTTAGTTCAGAGTCTTTCCTGGTGGCGCACGCATCGCTCAGCCAAGGTGGATGCTAGCAAGAGGGATTCTGGGAAGTGGACGGACAGGTAGTGTCTCCTTTCAATCTTTCCTGAACTCTTCCGGCTGGTGGTGGCTTATTAGTTCCGTATTCCTTATCAGGATCTCCTGTCATAAAACAACTCATGCAAATGGTTACTATGGTGCCTGGCCAGGGTGGGCGGTTTCAGTCAGTGTGCTTCCCCTAACAACTCCCCCCTGAGAGACTTCACACTCAAGATGCTTCTTGGGAATTGGGGCGAAGGTCTCTTTCTTCTGTAACTTCTTCCTGCTGTGCCTGGGCGTAGGCCTGCCTAGTAGAGTAGAAGTCTCTCTCTACCTGATCTAAGTTGGGGTGTTTTATATCTGAAACCAGCTTTCACTCTTGTAATAACAGTGACTGAGTTTGAAACTGTCAGCGCCTCTCAGAGGTAAAATAGACAGGGGCCAAACAGGAGACCTAACAGGATGGTCATCACTGGTCCCCAGAAACAGGAGGCACCGCTGGGATGATTGGCGGGTGGTCAAGCAACAGAGCTGTGTTCTAAGAATCTTATGTTTAGTCTGAAGTTACCATCTTTCACCTGGGTGGGGGCTCTAGTTCTGTAGAAGAACTCAAAAGACATTGTTATGCATATATTTTTTTTGAGTCGGAACCAGGACCCGTCTCAAGGCTGTACCACCGTTTGATTGTTTCCCCTCTGTTTCTGTATTTTTTTTTCTTCTCTGATTGGTAATTGTTTGAATCTACCCTTTGGAACTCAGGGAAGGTCAAGGAGGCTGAATAAAGCCTATATTTTACAGTTCAGTAGATCTGTACTCCAGAGTCGCCACCCCGCGGAGTCCTGTTTAGTTTTATTTAGGGAACAGGGCAACTATGACTGTGATAACTTTTTGTCAAAATGGGGCACAGGACCGCCTCAGCTTGGAGAAGAGACACTGAATTGGAAGTATTCCTGAGTTCCAAGTCCTAGATTTGAGCCTTGTATGATTAAAATCTCAATCCCTTGGTCTGCCATTTTGTTGTAACATACCCAGTTAGTAGTAGCTGGAGAAGGGATAACTGGAGTTTTAATAGACAAAGTAAATTTCTTTCTTTTAGGAGAATAGGCCTGAAATCCAGTCTGGACCTGGCACTTCAGGGAGACTTGTAGCCAGGTGGCCAGTTGCCTAGTTTTATAAAAAGTAAGGTAGAAGTTACTAGCTTCCAGCAGACACTTTTGAGAATGGTAGCATCTAAGCCTGACACGACTCAGAAAACTCCAGTGTTTAGCAATACAATGTCTAATCTGAAATTACACCCATAGTAACACCTGGTTATTTTTCAGGATGTCTGAACCATAGCTGAGTACTCTATTTTGACTTTTAATTTAAAAATTTTTTCTTTAATAGCCAAAGCAGATGGCACCATTAATGATGTCAGTGTTTCTCTAGGTATGAGAAGATGCAAGAATTGGGACTCATAAAATCTCTTGAAAAGATCTAACTATCTGAAGGCCTGTTCTGCCAGTTTTTCCCAGAGCACGGAGCGCCTCATTCCTGATCTTCACCCTGAACTCCTTTCAGGGCCGTTGAAAGTCAGCAGTTGCAGTGGCCATGATATAATCACTGTAGATGTAGATGGCAAGTGTCAATCTTCAGTTGGCAAAGCCCCTTTTTGCTCACAAACTTGACAATGACTTTGAGGGGGGCATTTCATGACCATTTTATCCCATGGTGCTCAGAATGTCCATTCTCAGGTTTGGCAAAGATTTTGTCGACCAGCCTCTCAATGTGCTGTTACTGGATTAGGCCATAAAACAGTATCTAAAATTCTCTGGACCACCTGTCTTACTAGCCTCTGGTCCAGGAAAACATTCCCTCTTGTTGCTTTTTCTCATATCTAGAGTTACACTGTCATCATCATCGATTTCATAAGGAACTATATATTATTTTATCAGAGGCCTCAGTCACACATTTGGCAGTGTAAGAAACAGCAATTTTGTAAAACAGGTGAAATACAAAGAACATAGCCAGCAGTATTAGTAAAGTCACGAGTAAGACTTAAGAGCTTCTATTAGATGTAGCCCAGTATATCCCAGGTCGTCTGACTTAGTCTACTCTGTACGAATCTTTATCTTTCAGGGAAATTATACATTGGTGCCAATAGACAGGGGCCATCCTGTGTGCCATCTATAAGGCACACAGCCCAGTTTTCTAGTGTTACTAGACTGGTTATCTTTAGTATGATTTAATTGTTTTTAACACAGAGACTTTAAACCTAAATTACCATAGCTTAGTGTTATCTACATAAATCTATCTCATAATTGTGGGAGACTTTTTTCTTTTGCTGAAACTTCTTGTGTTGCTCTGATTGAGCTTGAGGAATAGAAAAAGGCTCAAATTTATGGCCAGAGTCAGAGTAGGCATTATTAATTGGCCCAGTGAAGGGATCCCGTCTGGTAGTATCATAGTAACCTGAATATGACTATAATTTTTTTAAGTAAATTTCCTCAGGGCCAATCAGTTAGAGTCTTGTAGTAGAGAAATTTATCAAGGTAACCCGGAGCTAGACACAGATAATTGGTCACAAACCCAACAATCGGATTGATTTTTAAAACTAGCATAGTATCAGGCCTGTGATAGAAAAGCATTTGATTTATATGCAAAAGTCTAAGAAGTCAAGAAAACATTATAAATGATCATATGAATCAGGTCCAGCATCTTGGACAAGCTGTCTACCTCTGATGTTGTTGTCTTCTCATCCTGGTGTACTGTAGTTTCTCTTGTTTGAACATCATTTTAAGGTGAGATCAGGTCAGCTGTCTTCTCTATAGATTAATCCAGTGTAGGGGCCTTTGGAAGTGGGAATTAATCTAAGAGTTAATTTTCTTCAGTTTCATTGTGCAAGAGTTAGTTAAGAGTACCTGATAAAAAGTCCTTCCATCCACGTTGGAGACAGTCCCTTAAATTATGTCTTTTTCCAGTCCTGGTTGCAGGTCATGAGGCATCCAATTTTCATCCAAAGATAGATTATTGAGGTAAGCTTCAGAAACAAACTTAGGGTGTTCTTTAAGAATTTAATTAAATTTTGCATTAATATCACATAACAGCAAAGAACTATCTAAGAAATGAGTCTTACTACATGCAGACCTCCATGAACAAACTGGGATTTAACATTTTTTGAAATATTTTTTTTTTCCAAAGTTACCCTCATTTTTATCAAATATAACCAAATTAAGGCTATTTTGTTTGCAAAATAGGTCTGTTCTCACTAATTTTGGTCTGATGATTTATATAACCATAATTGATTATAGACTTTTTATTTTGCTGAAACACCTATAGAATCTCAGACTGAACTTTTACTATAAAACAGGGCTGGGAAACTCACACCAAAGGCTTATCACAGATTTTGAATAACAAATCTAGGTGAACTCTTCTCTTTTTAAGGTCTCAAAAATTCCTTGAGATTTTTGTACCTGTTAGTGAGATAACCTTTTTAGCTCATTTGATAAACTTACTGGAAACTTAAGAGTTTCAAATTTCTGGAGGAGTCAGATAGAGAGAAAATATAATTGTTTTGTTTATAACGTAATTTTACCAAATTATTTTTATAATTAGTTTGAGAGGAATGTTTTCCTTACTCCCGGAAAACACAAGATTTAAACCTGTAATTTTTCAGATAGAAACCATAAAAATTATAAGCATATTCGCTGGTTCATTCAGTCCTTTGTTAACTTTTGTGAAGTCATCAGGTTTCTCATTAGAACACCAAGACATATCAAAATGTTAAGAACTCCATATAATTTTTAGGATATCTGTATTAGTAATTTTACCATACATTATAACATGAGCAGATTTTTTTGCTCATTTGATAATCTTTTTCATGTAATTTAACCAACCAAATAAACACAGTTTAATATCTCTCTTTGGGATGTTTCAGGGGCCCTCTGAAGCACCCCAAAGTTAGCTAGAGGTCAAAGGAACTTTAAAAGAATTCGATTTAGGAATTTTTATCGAAAAGATCAATTAAAAGCGTTTAGAACATTTGGTCAGATTTAGTCAATGTTGATGGCTGTATCATTTAACTTGTTGATATGTCACAATGGGCTTAAATACCAAGGCTCAAGGTCTAGTGAAAGTCAGCTCCGCCATCTTGGACCTAATTGGCTCTAAGCAGTTTTCTTACACCCATGTCATTCCTAACAAAATCTACTTATCTAACTAATTGTAATCCAATTTTAGAAAATCCTGATTATGCATAACTCTTTTTAGTATTTTTTTCATACTTTTTTACTGAAATCACTCTTCCTGCTTTCCTTTAGCAACCAAGAGCTAACTTTTATATTAGCATTTTATAGATTGATGAACATAAATACCAGTGATAAATTCTAAAACCCTTGCTTTCTTAAAACATTTTAGGATGGCATCAAACATTATTCATTTATGGTTCCAAATCTCTTTAGTTTTTCTGTAAAAGGAAGTCAGTGTTTAGTAGTAAATGTTTTAAAATCTTATTTCATTTGGAAATGACCTAATTATTTAATAGACTTCTAATACTTAGTTTAGCACAACCCTTAGAAATTTCAGTTACGCCAATCTGGGGAGACTATTGTAGACAGATATTCTTAAAGAATACAAACTCATATCTCATTTACATTTTTTAGAAGTTTCTTCACTCGAGGTAATTTCCTTGTTGACAAACTTGTAACAGATATAATATTTAACTTATATTAAACCTAGGTTTAATCTTTTTCTTGATGTTAATTACTCTAAGACATGTCTATATTAGATAGGTCAACAAACAAACATTAATATCAGATATTTAATACTGAATATTTCCCAGTTCACCTGAACCTGGAATTTATTGTTTAATTTAGAATTATTTGATTTGTAAGCGCTTACCTTTTTTTTTTTAAGCCAATTAAATAGAGCTCATTTACAAATTAACCTAAAAAATATTACCCAGAGACAAAAACATACCAAGACATATTTAGACAGACACACTGCAAGATCTAGCTTCATTTTCTAAGTTTGGTCATGAATTAGATATTACAATATAAAATTTAAATAACATTTTAAAAGGCTTTTTCTTTTTTCTCTCAGTCTCAGGAGTTAGAGATGGTCTAGATAAGTGTTCCTGAGAGCCCTGGTCTCAAGGCACAGGGAAAGAAAATCAAGTTTTAACAAAATGGCGGCAGGTCTAAATGGTGGCTAGACAAAGCAAAACGGCCGTCACAAATCACGACACAGAACAGAGTTAAAACGCACACATATAAACCTGGCAGTCCTCATCAGACACTCCCTTAAATACAAGAATGCAGTCTCTCAGAAAACCTTCTATAGAGACACAGAACTTGAGATGTCTTTAAAGATTTCAAAAGGAGGAAAGGAAGCCAGGTTGAAAGAAGGAGGAGGAGGAGGCGGGAAAGGGGGGCAAAAGGGGTGGCCTTACAGACGTCTCCTGCCACCTGCAGACACCCAGGCGTTACGGGACTTTTCCCTGGGCTTCCAGAGAAGGGAGGACTGGAACTCGGCCCTACCAGAAACAAGACCAGAATTCGAGTTCTCTGCCAAGAGGAGGTGATCAGTCTCCAATCCACAGCTCAGGCTGAGGCCCTTCGACCAGATTCCTGCGTCCAGGACCGGGGGACTAGAAAAACGGGAAGGATAGGAAGGGCTAAGGAGAGGAAAGAGAGAGGGAAGGGGAGGGAGGTCAATAAAATCTCTTGTTCCTTACCGGTCGGGGCACTCTGGCCAGTTGTCCGCGTCAGGAGGAGACCAGGGACAAAAGGGTCCCAGTCGCGGCCGCTGGGTCTGGTCCATTGGCAGGCAAGCTGGCCCCTGAGTACCCCGAGTGGTCAGGATGTCAGTCTCAGCGAAGAAGATGTCCCTTCGTGGTCGCCATTTGTTGCAGGAAGGGGGACCCCTTCCAGGGCCCGAAACTGGGCTCTTGTCTAACACTCGGAAATGAATTGTCCGAGGAGACACATGTTGACAAAGCAAGAGATTTTATTGGGAAAGGGCACCCGGGTGGAGAGCAGGAGGGTAAGGGAACCCAGGAGAACTGCTCTGCCGCGTGGCTCGCAGTCTTGGGTTTTATGGTGATGGGATTCGTTTCCGGGTAGTCTTTGGCCAATCATTTTAGTTCAGAGTCTTTCCTGGTGGCGCACGCATCGCTCAGCCAAGGTGGATGCTAGCAAGAGGGATTCTGGGAAGTGGACGGACAGGTAGTGTCTCCTTTCAATCTTTCCTGAACTCTTCCGGCTGGTGGTGGCTTATTAGTTCCGTATTCCTTATCAGGATCTCCTGTCATAAAACAACTCATGCAAATGGTTACTATGGTGCCTGGCCAGGGTGGGCGGTTTCAGTCAGTGTGCTTCCCCTAACAGAATCATTTTGGTTTTCTTCAGATCTTTGAACAGGTACTGAGTGAACTGGAGCCCCTGTGTCTGGCAGAACAAGACTTCATAAGTAAATTTTTCAAACTACAGCGACATCAGAGTATGCCTGAAACTGTGGTATGGGTGACATTTATTTACTAGCTCATATTTGTGATCTATATCATAATTAGCCTAATCATTATGTTGTCATAATTTCAATATCAGAACAGAAAGAATTTACATTGTAAGGATTTTTAAAGTAATTTTTATCATATAAGATAATAAAAAAAAGGATAGTGTTTGAGCATCTAATCTAATATTCTAGACTATCTTAGGCCTAAACATTCTCCAAATTGATGAGTGGGGGACATGTCTGAGTTTACTTGGCAAAAAATATTTTTAAAAAGCAAATTTATTGTTTTAGTGATCAAGAAAAAGTAAATAGAATTAAAAAATTAAAATGATGTTTTAATGTATATTTGTTGTTATTTAGTCACTAAGTCGTGTCTGACTCTTTGCAACCCCGTGGACTGTAGCCCACCAGGTTTCTCTCTCCATGGGATTTCCCAGGCAAGAATACTGGAGTGGATTGCCAGTTCCTTCACCAGGGGATCTTCCCAACCCAGGAATTGAACCCGTGGCTCCTGCATTGGCAGGCAGATTTCTTTCCTGCTGAGCCACCAGGGAAGCCCCCATGGTCTTAAAAAATAAATGAAAGCAAGCAAGAGAAAAATGGTGAGCCTCAAATCAGAATCTTTCTTATGGCTTTCTTACTATGAGACTGAGAGAGTAACAGGCGGGAAGGCCAGGGGTCTCCAAATGGAGGAATGAGGCTGTAAGTGCCAGACATTTTTCTCTCTCCTAACCGGCAGAAAAGAACAAACCAGCGATCTGTTTTTCCTTCTCTATGCAAAATTAAAAGGAGGTTTCTCCTAACATTCTGTGTGGCCATGACACCTGGTCTCACCTAAAGCTAACTACTCCCAAACCTTGAGTTAACCAATACATTTCTTTTTCGTATGGAAATGTTGTCTTAAGCTATGTTAATGAACCCCAGACTCCATCTTCAAGTTGGTTCCCCCAAACGGCCTAACTTACTTGTTCAGGTATTGTTCCCCTAATCTATGTAAACGAAACTATTTGTTGGTACAAGATGCAAGTCAATAGTTTTATGGCCTGGGATGAATTATCTGGTGCCATTCTAGATTTTATGACATTCCTTTCTTTTCTTTAACAGACTGTGAGTGACTATATACCATACAGCTAAAGACTAGGAGGGGGGTACTCTTTTGTCCCCTTCTGATGCCTATGTCAGAAGCTTTCTCTATCTCCTTTATACTTTAATAAAACTTTATTACACAAAAGCTCTGAGCGATCCAGCCTCGACTCTGGCCCCGGATTGAATTCGTCTCCTCCGGAGGCCAAGAATCCCGCGTCTTATCGTTCAGCAACAACCTTTCAAGACCATAAACTAATTATTTAATCCCTACTTTTCCTCATCTATGTAATGGGTATAATAATGCCTATTGAACATGGCTCTCTGGTGGCATAAAAAAATGAGCCATTTGCTAGAGTATTTTAAAGAACTTAAAAACACAGTGCAAATCGAGTGATTTTTTTAAAATTAAGATGATCTTTAAAAGAACTAACATATAAAAACAGTGCTCAAAATGACTGAGAAATTAAGTCTTTCAGATGGTTAGGGGGTTTGTTCTTGTAGATGGTAATTGCTAGTAAATTTGTTAGTTTCTGTAAGAACTTCTGACAGCATTTTTTATGCTCAAGTTTTATTAGGATGATTAATTTTATTAGAATGATTTTAATTTTCAAAATTCTCCCTTGAACATGTCCCTAGATATTTTCAGCTTTTTATTAAATTGTCCCCTCGTTCCTGCACTCCCTCTGAGTCTCCTCTACCTTTCTCTCCCGCCCCACCCCCCCCAAATGTGCTCACAAGCAAACACAGCTTCTCATTCTCAGATAAAATCTGAAAACAAAGCTTCTCCTGAACATTCTGAAGCAACATGTTAAATTATATAATTTCATTGATAATACTACCTTTTAAAATCATTATTTCTCATCATACATTCTCTCCTAAGAATTTGGAGACTGAGCAGGCTATTGCTATATAAACTAAACTCTTCAATTTGTTAGCCTTTTATTATGTAAAGTATCTGAATAATTTTTGCAGACTGAAGCAGAGGACACAGATGGAGGAACTTTGTCACGGCAACATAATGCTGGCCCACCGCTGCCTGTTTCATCTGAGTATGTGTTTGTTACTATCTGTTGTTTATTGTGAAAAAAAAGTAAACTTTCAATTGAGCAGGAAGGAATGCTGCCCAGTGAGGAGTCCAGATTACTGTCCATAGCTGACAACACTCAGAGCACCGATCTGTGTGCCCAGTGTGTTACAGAGCTTCTCAATGAAGTAAACTTGGTCCCCTTTATGGCTCTTTGGCTTTTCTTTGCTCTTGTAATCACACAAATGCAGTCAATTTTGATGTTTGCTGGTAGGAAGTTGCATTTGAATTGTAGTGTATTTCTCAGAAATCACAAAGCACATTTCAGGACCCAGTTCTACAAAGGACGTTATTTTGAGTGATAAAAATGCAACCTCAAAAAAATATGTTTATGTTGGAAACCACTCTAGAATAATTAACTATTTGGACAGTGTTAGTTGATATATCAAATTTTAGTCATTTGTGTATACCGAGTGGATTAAAGTTAAAGGTAAATGCACCTGAAGCTTGTACTAACTATTCTGTTTTGTATTTCTGAACAGGAAAGATATGATCCGCCAGATGATGATTAAAATATTTCGCTGCATTGAGCCAGAACTGAACAACTTGATTGCATTAGGAGACAAAATCGATAGCTTTAACTCCCTTGACATGCTAGTCAAAATGAGTCGCCATGTGTGGACTGCACAGAACGTGGACCCCGCTTCTTTTCTGAGCACTACACTGGGAAATGTTTTGGTGACTGTCAAAAGGAACTTTGACAAATGTATTGTAAGTTGGGTATTTTTTTTTTTCAGTAACTTAGAACTCTTAACCATTGCAGAGTATCTGTGTGTGTGTGTGTGTGTGTGTGTGTGTTTCAAAGACTTCTGGCTTCCCACCAGGGGACCTACTGTTCCTATCCCCACGCCTTGCAGCAGGGTATTGGCTGCAGTGTCCAGGAGCAGGCTAGTGCCAAGTTGTGTCCCGTCTACACTGTGAACCATGGCCAGTCCTGGAGTGGCTGACACAGAGGCAGCAGCGATTACACCCGAGATCCACTAAGTAACTGAAATCCCAGGTGACCAATTAGTGACCATAGATTTAATGAAGCAACTGAAACTTGAATTTATTGTTTTTCTTCTTTTAATATATCACAATAGGATAATTAATATTTGGGTTATTTTAATTGATTAAAGTATTTTCTTTCAGTTTAATAGCTTTAATCATATTGCTTTAAGAATACATTGTTCTTATGACAACTTTTGGTAGTTATCATTTTTCTCCTAATAGGGAAAAAAATCATTAACTTTATTTTTTCTGTTAGGTTTTGGTAAGCTGATAGATATGAAGAGGATTGGGCCAGGTTCTAAAAAGAGTTTCATTTTATGAATATATTTAGTATTAATATGTAAAAATAGGTATTTATCATCTGAATTATTCTACTATGTAACCTCTAAGTTAAATCCAGTGCTTGAATAGCCATAGAATAATGAGTGAGTGAAAGTCACTCAGTCGTGTTTGAGTCTTTGTGACCCCATGGTCTGTAGTTTGCCAGACTCCTCTGTCCATGGAATTATCCAGGCAAGAATACTGGAGTGGGTAGCCATTCCCTCCAGGGGATCTTCCCAACCCAGGGATTGAACCCAGGTCTCTCGCTTTGCAGGCAGATTCTTTACCGGCTGAGCCACCAGGGAAGCCCATAGAATAATGAGAGAATAATAAAAATATTAAGGGTGATTAAAATCCACTTCATCTTTTATACTTTTTAAAAATAATGCTTACTGATTTCTGAAAGTTTAAAAGCCATCCGTAGAAACGTAAATGTCACCTCAACAGACTTGTTAACCCTCCTTCCCCACCAAATGATTGCACTGGCATTTGAAATATTATGAAATTTGGCCACTTATCCTCTTCCCTGCCCAGCTTTCTTCAGAAGTGATGATAAACCTGTAAGGTCTGATTGTAAGCTGATTGCCAAAAAGAAAATAAAGAATTACTAAAGTCTAAGATAATGAGTCCCATGTGACATAGAATAAGAATAGCTAGAACATAAACCATGAGAACACTGTACATTTTTAGAATATGAAGATTTTCTTGCTCTTATCAGTGAATAAAGCTAGTATATAAAACTTTAATATAATACCTCTCAATCCAGTTGAATGTAATTGTTAGAAGTGTAAGATATAATAGTGTCAGGGAGATGTAGACATGGGTTCAAATGAAGTGCTTAGCACATTGCCTGGTACAGAATAAGAGCTTGTAACTAATTGCTTGTAATGGTGATGATGATGATGATGATGACAGTAATGAAAGTGAAAGTAAAGTCGCTTAGTCGTGACCGACTCTCTGCGACCCCATGGACTGTAGCCTAGCATGCTCCTCCGTCCATGGGATTTTCCAGGCAAGAGTACTGGACTGGGTTGCCATTTCCTTCTCCAGGGGATCATCCCGACCCAGGGATCGAAACCAGGTTTCCTACATTGTAGGCAGATGCTTTACCATCTGAGTCACCAGGGAACAATAGTGGTAATTAATAATAGTTTGCTGAAGAATGTTCGTGTTCCTCTCAAAACTGGGAAGTGAAGAAATTTAGTTAAATTAACCTAGACAAAGGTATAAAGTCGTGTTTCTTCCCTAAATTGCATGTATTTCTAAAAGATGGACCTTGTCACTAAAGGGAAGAGGATGGTTCCTTCTGTTGGTTATCATCAATCTGTTTCTTAATTTAAATCAAGTCTTTTCACAGTGTCGTCAGTTGTATGTGCTCAGTAAGTGTTACATGTTTTTGGTACTTGGGACAAGATCTGGACCTAAAGCATACCTTGAAAAAGTAGTGAATGGTTCTCTGTGTATTGAGCCAAAGAATGAATGTCAGACAACTGCAGAAAGTGGAATAGATGGTATCTGAGTTTAGTACTTTCATCTGGTGGCCAAGCCCAAAGTGTTCTTCAAGGAACAGGGCTAAAAAGATTAGCCTGCCAAGAACTAGGGATAAAATTAGAAACATATCAAGTACTACCAAGCTGGACACTGCACTCCAGTACATTTCTTACCTGCATTTACTTTGCTTTTCAGGATTCCTCACACTACAGTGATGTGGTTTTGTACCCTTTAACCTTTGAAAATGGTATGATCTGGGTGTCTCTGCCTCATTGTATAGTCTTGCCTTCTTTGTCATAGATTAATTAACCGTATAAGGATGGGTTTATTCCTGGGTGCTCTGTTCTGTTAATGTACATGTCTGTTTTTGTACCAGTACCATATTGTTTGATGACTGTAACTTTGTAGTATAGTTTGAAATCAGGGAGCATAATACCTCTGATTTTGTTCTTCTTTCTTGAGCTTGCTTTGGCATTACGATCTTTTGTGTTTCCATACAGGTTTTAGAATGATTTGTCCAATTTGGATTCCTTTTATTTATTTTTCCTGTCTGATTGCTATGTCTAGGACTTCCATTACCATATTGAACAAAAGAACGGTTACTTTTCTAATCTCTACATGTCATATGGTTTTCAGGTTATACCCCCAGAATCTCAGCACAATGAAATTTTAGGTAGGAGTTGAAAATGATTCAACACTTGGGCAGTGTACTTCTTACTGGGAATAGAACTAGATCCCCTGGAAGTACACAGAATCATAATTGGTTATTTTGAACCAAAGTGTCTATGTTCTGTCTATATGTCTATTTGTTACTTTGTATCCATCTTACACAAGTACTTTGCTATACTGATTTAGAGTGAATGACTAATAGGTACATGGAAAGCTATATAATGCAAATCCACAGTAGAAGTACCTGTTCTCCTCTGTGCTCATACCCCCAAAACATAGAACTTCTCTATCCAAACAAATTTTAGGCTGATGAGATTTGGAAATGGTTGTGGTTCTCAACTTGACTATATAGACACCAACCAGAAATAATCTTGAGAGATCCTGTGTGTGCTCTGGTATCTGCTCTGCCCCAAAGTGGGCAATCATTATATACTTACCTTTTATAAATGATAGAAGTGTTCATTGGTTGTTTTTACTTGAAACAAAGACCTGAGGTTCACAAGCTTTGAGTGCATTTTGTTTTGAATAATTTGGACTTTTTCCCTTGATTTTAGTTCCTTCAATGATATCTATGTACTTTTTTAATCTCTAGAAATAGTTTTTCATAGTTATCCATATTGTGCTAATCTTTGATTAGTAAATGTCCGAAATGTTCTAGGTATTAAATTACATCATGCCTTTGTGGTATATATATTTACTTTTAATTGTACGTTGTTTCTAAGTTGCTTAGCTATTTTTCTCCCTTGCTTTCTGCCTAACTTTAGAGTAACCAAATAAGGCAAATGGAAGAAGTAAAGATCTCAAAGAAGAGTAAAGTAGGAATTCTCCCGTTTGTTGCTGAATTTGAAGAATTTGCTGGACTCACAGAATCAATCTTTAAAAATGCTGAGTGTCGTGGAGATCTAGATAAAGCATATACTAAACTTATCAGAGGAGTATTTGTTAATGGTTAACTTTTGTTACATTATGAAGAAGTTTTTGGTGGTGGTTTTCCTTATTTCTGGTGTTTTTGGTCAGTTGTTTTCATTATTTCTGATTAAGTTAGAAGTTGGGAGACAGATGTGTTCATTATTTTCCATAGTCTCTAGTCTTTTTTAAGTTTTCTGAAATTAAAGATTTCTTAAATTTGGGACTTCTCTGGTGGTCCAGTGGCTAAGACTCCACACTCCCAATGTGGAGAACCTGGGTTCAATCCCTGGTCAGGGAACCAGATCCCACATGCAGCGATGAAGTCCTGGCACAAGTAAATAAAAATATATATATATTAAAAATAATAATAATAATAAAGATTTCTTAAATTTGAAAAACAGTGTGTAAAACCCTTTTGTATTTACCAGGAACTACTTATATTTTAGGGTTCATATGGGCTATCAGTATGCAAAGTTGAAATTCATTTTTTAAACACAAAAATGACCTTGTGGATTACATTCGCATTTTAGCAAGAGTCTTCTTGAGCTGATCAACAGTGATGTCTGTATGTGTGTGTGCTTAGTCAGTCAGTCATGTCCGACTCTTTGCAACACCATGGACTGTAGCCCGCCAGGCTCCTCTGTCCATGGGATTCTCCAGGCAAGAATACTGGCACGGGTTGCCATGCAATCAGCCAGGGGATCTTCCCAACCCCGGGATCAAACCCAGGCCTCCCACATTGCAGGAGGTTTCTTTACCATCTGAGCCACCGGGGAAGGTCAAGAATACTGCAGTGGGTAGCCTATCCCTTCTCCAGGGGATCTTCCCGAGCCAGTTACTGAATCTGGGTCTCCTGCATTGCAGGCCGATTCTTTACCAGCTGAGCTACCAGGGAAGCCCAAATTAATGCTAAAATAGTGTAATTCATCATCTAGCTATGTCAGATCACACAGTTAAGTTACAGAAACAGTGTGGATGTGTTTAATTTGAAATAAATGATCTGACTGCATCAATTCAGGAATTTTTAAAACTAAAAAAAATGACCAAAGTAGAATTATCTCAACAGTTAGAGATAATACATTTTTGGTGGAAACAGGTTTAGGGGAAAGATGATAAATTACATGATTGAATGTTTATATGGTTGATATTTCTTTTAAAATTCAAAGTAGCTTTGCTTTGTCTGATTGTAAAGTAGTATATGCTCATTACATACCCCCCAAAATCAGCAAACTGACTTTAAAAATCAAGAAGAAACTAAAGGTAATTTGTAATCTCATCATACAAAGGTTAACATTTAATTTTTACCTGTGTGAACTTTTCAGTATATCTCTCTCCCTGACAGACATGCACATATTGTGTGTTCTGTAATTTGAAATGTTTCTCACACCTTACAGCCTGTTTGGAACCTGCTAGACTCTGTGATTCTAGTGTCTGTCCTTGTCTCCTGATACAGATAACCGTAGTCACTTCTGATGATTACATAGAGTTCCATCTGTCATTGTTTCCTTAGCAGATCTTCTGTTAACAGGCATTTGGTTTGTTTCCAGTTTTCTGTATATTTCTGTATATTGTCCAATAATTTCCCTAGGATCAGTTATTAGAAATAATTCCTGGGTCAGAAGTTTTGTGTCTGTTGAGTTTCTGCCAAATAACCACACAGAAAGATTATACCTGTTTGGTCCTTTGAGTGTTTGGTGAAAGTTTCTGTCACATCTGCCTCGAGACCCAGTATTTCTCGGTATTATCAGTCTTGTTATCCTTTGTTAACCTAGAAGGATATAAATCAGTTTTGCTTATGGTATGTTTTACTGTGTAAGAGCTTCCAAATTATATGTTAAGTTTATTCATCTTTCTCTTTATGACTTCTCAGTTTTGGGCCATTCTTAGAAAGTTCGTACTACCACAGAATTATTTCTTTAATTAGGTTTATTTTTCTTAGTACTTACAATTGCATTCATTTATTTGCCTTTGACATTTTAAGCACTTGAACAATTTAGAATTTGGTTGGCTAAAAGATGTGAAATAGGAATCCAAATTTAGCCACATATAACTGTTTTAGAATGATTTTTTATTTAGGTTTAGGTCGATCCTTCAATACAGTATGTTTTATTTGATTAAGTCCAGAAATGTGCTTACTTCTTAAAGTTATAAATGAAAAAAATCATGTAATTTTTCCATAGCTAAATGTGGTCATAGTCATACCAGGTCATCGTTACATTTTTTCCATTTTTGTTTTAGTGGAGAAAGTAGCGAACGAAAGCCAGAAGACCCCCAGGGATGTCCTCATGATGGAAAACTTCCACCATATTTTTGCAACACTTTCTCGTTTGAAAATCTCATGTCTAGAAGCTGAAAAAAAAAGAAGCCAAACAAAAAAACACAGATCACCTTCAGTCTTATGTCATATACTCTTTAGGACAACCTCTTGAAAAGCTAAATGTAAGCATATTTTCATTCAGTATATTTTTCTTGGTTTTGAACCTGTGTTTAGATGTGAGTAACACAACAGACATTTAAATTTGCTCATTCATTGGTGGGTGCAGGAGGATAAGGAAGGATGGACTGAGATATTGAAGCTGCTCAGACACTGCTAGATGTTTTATATACATTATTTCTTTTAATTCTTGTAAACGATGATGTGGGGTAAGATAGCATTATCCTTGTTTTACAAATGAAGAAACTGGAAGTAAATAAAAAGTTATAGTAATTGACAGGTAGCAAAGCAGGGGGATTAACCATAGATTTAGCCTTTTCCATTATACCAGTCTTCCATTTCTTACCTCGTAAATGGCTAACCTTTATCCCTAGCTCAGATGAAGATTTTGAAAATTCTATCAAGATAAAAAGAAAATAAAAAATTGTTTTGTTTATTGCCTTTTCTTTATCCTTCCTTTCTTGACTTGTCATTCCCCAGAGCAAATCTGATCTTTAAACATGAGAAATGGTAGTTTTAGAGAACTTTGCAACATAGTAGAAGCTTAAATGGACCCTTCTAACAAATTAGGTCCACAGTGTGATTCGTCATCTTTGTTTTGAAGTAAGAGTCAAATAAAAATTGTCTATCTGTTGTCAGCAATTCAAATGCAGAACCAGTGCCTTGTAAACTGAAGAACAGGCAGATATTCCTTTAGGGTAAAGGGTCTTTCTCAGGCCTAAAGCCTGCATGATGCGTAACTGCAACATAAAGGAACTTCCTTTCAAATCAAATTTAGAGCAGACACATTGATAAATTCTTTATTATGTAACATTGTTAGAGAAGCTCTAGCCAATGCAGTAAGACCGAAACATAAAGATATATGGAAAGAGAATCATACTGGAATGGACTGCCATTTCCTTCTCCAGGGAATCCTACCACCCAGGGGTCAGATCCGGGCCTCTTGTGTCTCCTGCTGGCAGGCGGAGTCTGTGACTGCGCCACCTGGGAGACCCTCGGGCTTACAATCACCTGTGTGTGACCTGTGGGAGTTATTTCATCTGGTAAAGTAAAGTAGGTTTTTTAACCTAGTCAAGGTATATATATATATCAAAAAACAATTTGTTTCCTATATGTTATAATAACCAATTAAAAATCTGTGTAGAAAAATAAATACATTAATTAAAATCTGTGTAGAAAAAAAATTTAAATATCTGGAACAGATTTGTCTAGAAAATTATTATTAAAAATGTAATAATTTAATGAAGAATAAATAAATAATTGCTAAGAAAATTTTAGAGAATAGTAGAGAGGGGATTTGACTTGTCAGTATTAAATCATGTTGTGCTCAAGTAAAGACTTGCCAATATACATGTTAAAAAACCACTTACACTTAAAAGGCAGCCTGAGAAGAATATTTATAACAGTACAAGAGTCAGTATGCTAAATATAAAAGATCTTTTTAAAATCAATCAGGAAAGCACTAGGATCCCAATATATAAATGGGTATGGGTTCTGAATGTACTTACTGAGCATATGAAAAGCAGATAAACTTCATTGCTAGCTGAAGAATATTGAAATAAAATGACAAATAAACCTTTCTTACTTTTTTTTTTGGCTACACCACTTGGCATGTGGGATCTTAGTTCCCCATCCCCGTCCGTCCACCGGGGATCCAATCCATGCCGTCTGCATTGGAAGGGCAGAGTCTTAACCACTGGACTGCCAGGAAAGTCCCCCTTTTTCACTTTTCAAAATGACAAAGATTTTTCTTTAATTATGATAATGCTTATGATAGTATGATAAGATAAAATAGTGTCATATACTGCTGACAGAAATATAAAGTAACTGAACTTTTCTGGGAAGCAATTTGTGTATATGAAGAGTCTTCAGAATGCTTAACAATTACACTCCTCAACTGAAGAATTATAGTCCTAGAAATTTATGCTGGACAGTCATCAAAAATGTGGGTAAATACCTATGTATGAAAGTTATTTATAGCTGTATTTATAATAGATTTTGTTTTTGATGAGTAGATTTTGCCAACTTCAAGAGAAAAAGTAAAAAATATTAAATACTTAATACTGAAGGAATGAATAAACATAGTATAGTCATTGGACGGAACATGATGCAGCCATTAAAATTTATACTTTGGGAAAAACATATCAAATATTAAATGAAAAATATAGCATACAAAATTAATCTCATTTTCATACTCACACATCAAAAGACTAGAGGGAATTCTAGTCTTTTGACAGTGCTTATCTCTGAGTAGTGTGATAATAGCTGATTATTATTTTATCCTTTATATTTTCACACACTGTCTGATTTTTACACAGTGGATATATACTAGTTTATAATCAGATTTTTTTTTTTTTAAATTTAAGTGGTAGTGAGAGCCGTTCTTAGCCGTTGTTTCTTTTCATTTCCTTGAAGCATTTCTTTGAAGGTGTGGAAGCTCGGGTGGCACAGGGTATAAGAGAGGAGGAAGTGAGCTATCAACTTGCGTTTAACAAGCAAGAACTCCGAAAAGTTATTAAAGAGTCTCCTGGAAAAGAAGTGAAAAAAGGTCTCGATAACCTCTACAAGAAGGTTGATAAACATTTATGTGAAGAGGAGAACTTACTTCAGGTATGCTTTAGTTCTCTTAACCTACCTAGATTGCACATCCTTTTATATATCTATTTTCCCCTAAATATTCCTCTAGAAATGCTATACATTTTCTAATTTTAGTGCAGGAGGAAAGCGCCGTATAAAATGCAGACAAGATTAGTAAATTGTGAGGAAAAAAGGAATATTTATACAAGTTTATATGGCTATCTCTGTGTATTTTATATTTCTGTGGTATCATTTTGAGACATTAAGTTGTTTTGCTTTTGTTTGGGGACGGGTTTTTCATGACTTTCTGTGTTTTGTTTTAGTTTGGAAGGTAGTAAGGGAATGGAATGTGGAGTGATTGTGAGCATGGGAGCCTGGATATGGGTTCATAATCTGCCTCCAGGTAAAACTGCCTGGTTTGGAGCAAGTTAGTTCACCTCTCTGAGCCTCAGTTTCCTTATTTGAAAAGCAGAAATAATACCTGTACTCTGTAGGTGGGCACTAATATTATTGCCATTGCCATTTTATACATGTGAAAATCAGAGCTTGGAGAGGTAGAGTAATGTGACCACGATCCCATAGCTAATGTATGATAGAGTCAGGTTTAAACCTCAGTTAGAGATGAGTAAGAATCACTCTTGATTTTAGCATCATGGAAGGCTTCATGAAGGAAAGCATTTATGTTAGTCTCTGGAAGTCAGATACTAACTTAACAGATAAAATAGAAGTGGCATTCCCAGTGGAAGAAATACTGTGAGCTAAAAGATGAGAAGCAAAAAGTGTAAGTAAAGCTGTTTAGTAAAATAGTCTTAAGCTGACTATTAGGAATTTAAGGTTTGTGACATTTAGGATTTACAAGGAAAAATCCTCGAAGAAGGCACTCTTTGAACTGGCAGATAGAAATGGTGTTCGTTCATAGTACCCGCCCTCACCAGGTTGTCATGAGACTTAAATAGAATAATACGTGCATAAAGCCCTTTGCACTGTGCTGATGTGAAACAAGTCGAGTAAGTGTAGCCTATTGACAGCGCTGCCGTGTCAGTGTGTGTGTGTCAGGTTCTGCCTTGATAGTTGTCTAAGGTTTATTTTCTGATGGGACTGTTCATTTGTTTACTTTTTCTTGACTGAAGTACAGTTGATTTACAGTGTCGTATTGATTTCTGCTTATATCTGTCAGCAATTTAGTTTCCACTTCTAGACTATAGATCCCTTTGACTGCTCATGATTAGTCTGACTCATCTTGGTGTTCTCCATGTCATCAAGAAGTGTTTTGCATCCTTAATTTTAGATAAATTAAACTTTCATCTGCTGTGAAGTTTCATTTAATCCTTAGTCTTATTTCATACATAGTAGTGCATAGCCACATCTGTGTTGGCTATTGGAACAGATACAATAACAGCTGAAATATAATAAACATTACTGTGTTGTCAAACACTGTTCTGAGCACTTTACATACATTCACTCATTTAATCTCATTTGAACCTGTGGGGAAGGTATTATTATCACGACCCAGTTTACAGATAAGGAGGGCCTTGAGGCACAGAAGAGTGGTGTAACATACTCAAGGTCACTCGAGGAGTTACGAATGTTCCTTCAGGATGTACATTCTTAACTGTTGTTGTTCAGTCGTTCAGACGTGACTCTGTGACCCTGTGGACTGCAGCACGCCAGGCTTCCCTGTCCTTCACTCTCTCCCAGTTCAGCTCCGTCGCTCAGTCGTGTCCCACTCTTTGCGACCCCATGGACTGCCCAGAGTTTGCTCAAATTCATGTCCATTGAGTCGATGATGTTACCTAACCATCTCATCCTCTGCCACCTTCTCCTCTTCCCACCTTCAATCTTTCCCAGCATCAGGGTCTTTTCCAGTGAGTCGGCTCTTCACATCAGGTGTCCAAAATATTGGAGCTTTAACTTCAGCATCAATCCTTCCAATGAATATTCAGGGTTGATTTCCTTTAGGACTGACTGGTTGGATCTCCTTGCAGTCCAAGGGACTCAAGAATCTTCCCCAGCACAGTTCGAAAGCATCAGTTTTTTGGCACTCAGCCCTCTTTATGGTCCAAGTCTCACATCTCTACATGACTACTGGAAAAACCATAGTTTTGACTCTACAGACCTTTGTCAGCAAAGTGAAGTTTTTGCTATTTAATGTGTTGTCTAGGTTTGTCATAGCTTTTCTTCCAAGGAGCAAGCATCTTTTAATTTCATGGCTGCAGTCACCATCCACAGTGATTAACTATTATGCTATCCTGCTGCTAAGTCACTTCAGTCCTGTCCGATCCTGTGCGACCCCATAGACGGCGGCCCACCAGGCTCCCCGGTCCCTGGGATCTCAAGGCAAGAACACTGGAGTGGGTTGCCATTGCCTTCTCCAATGTGTGAAAGTGAATTATGCTATCCTAAATGCTTAGAATATGTCTTGACAGTATTTCTACATTCTTGTTATGTATTGTTTCCTCTTGCAGTTTAGTGACTCTCATTTTCATTTTGTAGGTGGTGTAGCACTCCATGCAGGATGAATTCATTCGCCAGTACAAGCATTTTGAAGGTTTGATAGCTCGCTGTTATCCTGGATCTGGTGTTACAATGGAATTCACTATTCAGGACATTCTGGACTATTGCTCCAGCATTGCACAGTCCCACTAAACCTTATAAAAGAAGAAAAGATAAATGAAAAGAAACACTCTGAGTACACCAGACACTATTCAAAAATACCAAGCAACCGTTTTGAGAACTCCGACTTGAAATTTTACGTATTACTTAATGTCAGATAATTGGGTAATGTGTGCATGCTCAGTTGTGTCTGACTCTTTGCAACCCCATGGACTGTAGCCCACCAGGTTCCTCTGTCCATGGAATTTTCCACGCAAGAATACTGGAGTGGGTTGCCGTTTTCTTCTCCAAAATGGATGATGCCATACCACATATATTCAAGAGGAAAACTACCAACCAGTGTGGCAGTTTTATTCACCCAGTAGGTTGTGTACTAACTTAAAGCATTTATCTCATCATAAATGCCTTTATCATTTTTCTACGACTGAACAGAAAATTTTCCTTTATTGTCTCGCTTCTTGTATTTGAGAATGGTTATCCTATATGTAATTCGTTGAGAGTTCTTCAGCTTTCAGTAATTCAGTATTGGTTACAAATCATGTAACTACTAAAATACTGTATCGAATTTTTCCTTCTGAATAACTATTGTGTATATGGATAAGGGTCTTGTGAAGATCAGTTGTAAACTTGAATTTTGAGGATCATGTGATTCTGTGTAACAGTCTGAAATACATTTTCCAAAAAGTTGAAATGTGGTAATATTATTCTTAAATTTATCATGTGCTGTCATTTGTATGAAAGCAAGTCCTTATAGAATCAATACAGAAGAATTATTACATGTCATTTATCGTAAAACATAGTCAGTCAGTGGTACTCAGTGAGGACTGAATCACTGCCATAAAGAGACTCGTGTCCTTAATGCATAAACACAAAGACCCTGTCAGTGCAGCGGCTTCACTTTTCTGACATTTATTTTACTTTTGGTTACGTCAGGATCCTCACTGCAGCCTGTGGGCTTCTCTCTAGTTGTGGCGCTCAGGCTCAGGTCCCATGGCCTATGGGATCCCAGTTCCTGGGCTAGGGATCAACCCGCATTCCCTGCATTGGAAGGCGGATTCTTAGCCACTAGGCTGCTAGGAAAGTCCCTCAGTACAGTTGTAATAGCAAAAAATTGCAAATAATCCAACTTTCCATTAGTAGTAGATGGATAAATTAAGGTGTATTCAGTATTTGCCAATAGAGTAGTGAGAATTAGTGAATTTTATCTACAAAAATTACTGCAG
Organism: Muntiacus reevesi; assembly: GCF_963930625.1. Classification (NCBI taxonomy): domain Eukaryota; kingdom Metazoa; phylum Chordata; class Mammalia; order Artiodactyla; family Cervidae; genus Muntiacus; species Muntiacus reevesi. The sequence goes on along the minus strand of NC_089260.1, from coordinate 79,050,252 downwards.
ATGAATACCAGGAAAATAATGTCAGGTTTAAAAAAAAAAAGTCACAGAATATATATCATATGATTCTATTAATATAAAATTTCAAAATAAACAGTATTTAGAGTTACAAGTGTTGTATAACTGAGAAAAAGCAAGGAAATGATCATAAAATTCTAGAGTGATTAGGGAGCAGGAAGGGAAGATTATGGTATCTAGCAGGGGCAGGATTTGAAAGGTATGTTATGTTACTTAAACTGGGCAGTGGCTACATGGATTTCATTGTACTATGATACTTGATACCTTACACATACCTTATAAATCTTATTTTATATTAGCTCAACGTTTAATTTAAAAACAAAATCAAACTCATATGTGTGTGTATATTCTTTATTGACATAGGAAAAAACCTTAACATTTGTAGATGATCTGGAGACAAAGAAGATCCAAGGTTGGTTGGATTGCTCGAGGTTCAAGCCAAGTATTTTCAGAGCTGATATTCCACACAACAGTGACCTCCCTCTCCAGAATGTTACAGATATAAATATATTTAAACATCTAAAGACCAAACACTGTCTAATGTTTCTATTAACAGACCAAGGTTAATTTTACCTGAGGTGGTATGGCTCTTATTTAAAGAAAAGGCAGATAGCAAAATACTTCTTAGAAAAGAATCTAGAAAAGTAAGCACGTCACATAACAAAATTATCTAAATAACTGGATAGAAATTTTGAGAAAGTAAGATGTACATGATTCCTATTAAAGATAAACATTGGTTAATTAATATGTCTCAGTTTATATTTGTGTTAGTATCTGTTTATTCTAAGGAATTAGAAACTAAGTTTAATACAGCTTTTCAAAATTAAATAAGATATTTTGAATGAAGACAGAAAAGGCAGTGGATGACTGATCAGCTACAATTTTCTAGATCTTAGAGATATGTAATATTTTGTGCTACAGATGGAGTGAAAAAAGAGCAACATATGATAACTTAGAGAATATAAAGAAATGAAAAAGTGCTGAGAAAGCAAAAATGGCTATGCCAGGAAGGTTAAATATACAATGGTGTCTAGGAAGTAAGATTATTAATTCTCATAACTTTATGTTCTAGGATTCTCTGCATCTGCAAGTCCCCAATTTTAATGTACATATGAAACAACCAGGAATCTTGTTGAAATGCAGGTTTTGTATGATCTAAGACTCTGCATTTCTAGCAAGATCCCAGGTAATATCAATGCTACAGGCCTATAACCCACAGCTGAAATTGCAAAGTTTTACAGTGGTATCAGTTCAATTCAGTCACTCAGTCATGTCTGACTCTGCGACCCCATGGACTGCAGCACACCAGGCCTCCCTGTCCATCTCTTTTGTTTCTTTAGGTAGATATACTCCTAAGTATTTTATTCTTTTTGTTGCAATGGTGAATGGTATTGTTTCCTTAATTTCTCTTTCTATTTTTTCATTGTTAGTATATAGGAATGCAAGAGATTTCTGTTGTTAATTTTATATCCTGCAACTTTACTATATTCATTGATTAGCTCTAGTACTTTTCTGGAAGAGTCTTCAGGGTTTTCTGTGTAGAGGATCATGTCATCTGCAAACAGTGAGAGTTTCACTTCTTCTTTTCCAATCTGGATCCCTTTTACTTCTTTTTCTGCTCTGATTGCTGTGGCCAAAACTTCCAACACTATGTTGAATAGTAGTGGTGAGAGTGGGCACCCTTGTCTTGTTCCTGATTTTAGGGGAAATGCTTTCAATTTTTCACCATTGAGGGTGATGCTTGCTATGGGTTTGTCATATATAGCTTTTATTATGTTGAGGTATGTTCCTTCTATTCCTGCTTTCTGGAGAGTTTTAATCATAAATGAGTGTTGAATTTTGTCAAAGGCTTTCTCTGCATCTATTGAGATAATCATATGGTTTTTATCTTTCAAGTTGTTAATGTGGTGTATTACATTGATTGATTTGTGGATATTAAAGAATCCTTGCATTCCTGGGATAAAACCCACTTGGTCATGGTGTATGATTTTTTAAATATGTTGTTGGATTCTGCTTGCTAGAATTTTGTTAAGGATTTTTGCATCTATGTTCATCAGTGATATTGGCCTGTAGTTTTCTTTTTTTGTGCCATCTTTGTCTGTTTTTGGAATTAGGGTGATGGTGGCCTCATAGAATGAGTTTGGAAGTTTACCTTCTTCTGCAATTTTCTGGAAGAGTTTGAGTAAGATGGGTGTTAGCTCTTCTCTAAATTTTTGGTAGAATTCAGCTGTGAAGCCATCTGGTCCTGGGCTTTTGTTTGCTGGAAGATTTCTGATTACAGTTTCGATTTCCGTGCTTGTGATGGGTCTGTTAAGATCTTCTATTTCTTCCTGGTTCACCAGTTTTGGAAAGTTATACTTTTCTAAGAATTTGTCCATTTCTTCCAAGTTGTCCATTTTATTGGCATAGAGCTGCTGGTACTAGTCTCTTATGATCCTTTGTATTTCAGTGTTGTCTGTTGTGATCTCTCCATTTTCTTTCTTTTTTTTTTTAATCTCTCCATTTTCATTTCTAATTTTGTTGATTTGGTTCTTCTCCCTTTGTTTCTTGATGAGTCTGGCTAACGGTTTGTCAATTTTGTTTACCTTTTCAAAAAACCAGCTTTTAGCTTTGTTGATTTTTTCTATGGTCTCTTTTGTTTCTTTTGCATTTATTTCTGCCCTAAGTTTTAAGATTTCTTTCCTTCTGCTAACCCTGGGGTTCTTCATTTCTTCCTTCTCTAGTTGCTTTAGGTGTAGAGTTAGGTTAGTTATTTGACTTTTTTCTTGTTTCTTGAGGTAAGCTTGTAATGCTGTGAACCTTCCCCTTAGCACTGCTATTACAGTGTCCCATAAGTTTTGGGTTGTTGTGTTTTCATTTTCATTCGTTTCTATATCAAGAGGCCTTTTAGTTCCTCCCTGCTTTCTGCCATAAGGGTGGTGTCATCTGCATATCTGAGGTTATTGATATTTCTCCCAGCAATCTTGATTCCAGCTTGTGCTTCATCCACCCCAGCAATTCTCATGATGTACTCTGCATATAAGTTAATAAGCACAGTGACAAAATACAGCCTTGACGTAGTCCTTTCCCTATTTGGAACCAGTCTGTTGTTCCATGTGCAGTTCTAACTGTTGCTTCCTGATCTGCATACAGATTTCTCAAGAGGCAGGTCAGGTGGTCTGGTATTCCCATCTCTTTCAGAATTTTCCACAGTTTATTGTTATCCACACAGTCAAAGGCTTTGGCATAGTCAATTACAATGGTGTAGGCTACATCATTCATACCTCTGAACAAATTAGCATAATTTGGGGTTTTTTGTTGTTGTTGTTTTGTCTTTTGGAAGACAGCTCACGTGTGTGCTTGTGGCTTTAAGAGTTCTCAGCTTTTAATATTTGGCAGCACCATGATATGGTATGCTGGTATGCATAGGTGCTGAGTTGTGTCCATCTCTTTGCAACCCCATGGGCTGTAGCCTACCAGGCTTCTCTGTCCAAGGGATTTTCCAGGCAAGAATACTGGAGTGGGTTGCCATTTCCTTCTCCGGTGCGTGAAAGTGAAAAGTGAAAGTGAAGTTGCTCAGTCGTGTCCGGCTCAGCGACCCCATGGAATGCAGCCTACCAGGCTCCTCTGTCCATGGGATTTTCCAGGCAAGAGTACTGGAGTGGGGTGCCATTGCCTTCTCCGAGTACTAAGTGCATTTAGGAGCAATTCATATTTTGAAAAGAGGAAGAAAAAAGACAGTGGGGCAGATGAAAGGGGGGAGAGGAATATATGAAAAAAAAGGGAAATCAGGTGATAAGAAACAATGGAGAATATAGCAAGCAAGAGAAACATGAGTCTATGAGCACATGTCTTGCCCAAAAAATCTTGAGAAAGCAGCTTCTCTGAGATAACATCTCGATCAATTTCACTGGCAAGATGGTGAGTCTTTCAAGAAGTTCCAGGTAGTCAGCTAGAAGAGAAGGTAGTAAAAAAGAAATTAAGAAATTGAGGGAATGTGCTTTAATCTGAACTTAAATTTGTCTCCATCTCACTTTAAACAGTTAGCCTTTCTGGATCTCCTTTCATTTCAATTATGTTGCCCTGTAACTCTCTTATAAGAGCCTATTCTTTTCCTTCATGGCACTTAACTATAATATGAAATATGTTTGTCTTTCTACTTCTTTAGTATATCTCCCCTATATCTAAGCCTGCAGTCTTTATGACTAGGATTATTTTGTGTAACAGTATCTGTCTAGAACATGTACGTACTTAAATATTGAGTTTAAACAGTAGAAAGTGAACAGGCAGCCTTGAATTGGTAACTCATGGAAGGAGGAAACCATTGCATGAATTTCTTTACAATTCTCTTCAATGTTTAGAGCACAACTGTATTCTTGAAAGTAAGTTGCATTAGGGCAGAATCTCTGTTCTCTGCTTGAACCTAGCACCTAATGTAACTAGATGTGGATCTCATTCTAGGTGCTGAGTGAAGGTTGTTACAAGGAAATTGGACTTACAAGATAAAGTATACTCTACTCCCAGTTTTTACCTTATACATATACAGGGTCTCCACAGTGGTATACATTCTATAAAGATTGACGAATTAAATTCATGAAGGGCCTAAATGAACAATGTCTTCTGTAGATTTCAGATATGCTCTCTTAGGGAGGCCGTGTACCTGATCTACTGTCAGCTCCTCTGGTAGACACTGTGAGCTGTGGGGTCTGCCTGCTCCTCCTGCTAACAGAGCTCTGCTTTTTACAGAGTAGGAACAGGCCAGACAAAAGTGAAACACCAAAGCTGGCATAGACTCTTGGATCCCGACCTGCTGCATATTAGAGTTGTGGAAATGTTTAAAACTCCTGATATCTGCACCCTACTCTAGCCAAATAAATATGAATCTCTGAAGATGAGGCCCAGGTTCTTACAAGCCTCCCAAACCATAATGGGCAGCATGCTTGGCCTGGTCTCAGCAGGCCATGACAGTCCAGCTCTCCTTTGCCTATGTTTGATTGAGGAGTACATATTTGTGTAAACCCAGCTCTAGTCAGTGAGATCTAGGAGGAAGTCTGCTAAGAGATCTCGAAAGAGATTGTCCATCCTGAAAAAAAAAGAAAGTTCATAAGACATACAGGGTCTTTAGCCTCTATATCTTCTTTCTTCTTGGTATGTTGTGATAGGAGATGAGAGCCATGGCTGCTGTGATCATGAAGTAGGATTACCAGAGCCATCAAAGAAAAAGGTAAAACATGGAATGATATATGTGTATTAAAACATGCAAGCATGTCAAAAAAATATGTATATAAACAGAGTAGGTGCAATTGTTTGAAAATTTAGGGTATTGAATGTAATTTGTTTAATGATTATCCATATGTTACTATTATTCTTTAGAGGTTTCTATTGAATTTTCATTACACAACCATGATCCTTATGGTTTTGCAGATGATTTTAAAATATGTGCAGAGAGATCTGAGAGTTGTTTGGAAGAAATTTTGTATTGTTTTGTTAGAATATATGCATTTGCTATAGTTTAAAAGAACACTTTATCGTGGGTTGTTTTTCTGGACCAACAGCTCTTATCTTACCTCCCAGTCTTTGCCAAGCTGTAGCTAAGCCAACATTGATCCTCTGCAACTACTTTGAGGTCAGGTTGACCAGTCAATACTGTAGCACTTAGGGAAAGAGAACTTTCTAAAAGGATTTCTACGTAGTGGAATAATACAAAATTTAATCCAAAACACCACCTGCTTTCCTAAGGCAGTTTGTAGGCCCAACCTAAATTTAAATTTGAAAAAAAAAAAATCTTGAAGTGGTTTGTATTAAAATTCACTCATTATAATTTTACTTAGCTTTTTTAAAGCCAAGTTTATTTAGCTACAGCTATAAATGAAATGAACTACATCTAACTTGTGTTCATAAAAATTCATTTCCATATTTGTTTATTCAGGAGGAATAATCTGCTGTAAGATTGCTCAAACCATAAAATTTATCACAGGGAACAGTTCTGAAAGTAGAAGAGAGCAGAGGAACAGCTAAGAGTATAATAGATGAATACTTTTACTGATGGAGGCTGAAATTATGTGCCTCTTCCTAGGGCATCATCATTCTAAGAATTTCTCTGCTTATTCTCTGGGTCCTTTGTCTTAATAATTTCCTGCGTCTTAGCCTTGTCTTTGTACCATAGATTGTCTTTTCTGCCTGAAAAATTATAGTATTGCATCAGGGGATATAAAATTAATCACAATAATCTAGACATGGATTGTGTCTCTTCCCATGTCACAGTAGGATCATTTGGATCCTGAAAGATTATCCATCACAGTCCCCATGCTCTGCAAAGACTAGGCAGATGATTGGTCTAACTGGGCCAATCAGACTCTCCATCTCTGCCAGGAGTGTGAATCTTGGGCAGGCGACACTGCTTGAATGAAGGTACTTAGAGTTAAATCATCCCTGTTTCACACCAATAGAGAACACCCATAAATGTCTTCTATAAAGATCTCCAAAGTTGCCCTTGTTTGTAATCTTCCCAAGATGAAGTGGTTCTTTTTTCTTCTGATTTTGTGAATCACCCGATATTTTTCCCATATTGCAGTCGGGGAGTAGTAGGGAGCCCTTAAGTTAGTTGAAGTTAGTTTCTGTAGCTTGCAACCGAAGATCCCCAATTAATGCAAACTAAAATATGTTTATACACAGAATCAAATAAACTGTATAAGACAATAAATGGTATTTGCCAAATGAATGATACAGACAGTGTTGTAATAGCTCAGAGGAGTTAGATGTATCTGTAGTCTGATAAAGTCAAGGAATTGAGACATGCATCATTGAGTTGCTGCCACCCACCCACTGGGCAGCACCCGTGAAGATCAGTTAACAGTGTAACCTGAGCTGAGAGTTCAGACTCTGAAGTTAGCACAGGCCTCACACCCTGCCTCTCTCGGGCTGTCTGATCTTGTGCAGGTAAGTTAGTTCTGGGCCTCAGGATCCTAATTTGTAAAAGGGAAAGAGTAGTGCTTCTCTCATAGGTTCATTGTAAGGATTAAATCAGATGGTGTTTGTAAAATGTTTAGCACGGTGCTAATAAGCATTCAATTTTAAGAAGAAATGGATCAACGAGGCATTTCGGAGCAACAGTTGAGCAATCAGACTCTGCTCTCCAGGGTGAGTGGATGAAATGGAGCAACATCCTTGGGCCGAAAGATGACAACACCTCACTGGGGTCCGTTCCTCACCCTGACCCAGTCATCCACCAGGCAGGCGCACCTGCGTCTTTCCAGGACAGAGGAAGTCTCTCCAGGCCTTTGTCTGCGAAGCCATTACCCACAAAGTCCTTAGAAACTTGCTAATGTTGTTTCATTAGCCTTTCCAAATCCTGTGAGGCAAAGCAGAGAAGGCTTCAAGCCTCAACCAGCCTTCTGAGAAATGTTAATAAGGTTTATATCTTAGACATCTTCCACAAATTCTGCTAAATGACCTGGGAAAGAACCTCATTCACTGAACCTGAAAACTAGATATGACCTGGGTCCTGTTTCTTACTCATAACACCAGTAATCTATTCACTAGGTTGGTCTGTCTCGTCCTTCATTTTAATCAGACTGCCAACGTTATGTCTTTTTAAATTTAGAATTATGTTACTAATTTTTAAAACATTGACAAATCCAAATGATCAATCAGCGCAGTTCATTTCACTTGAGCACATTAGGTAGCAGAATATGTATTGACTATGCTTTAAACATATCGAAAGTAAAGTAAGCCGTGAAAATTCTGGGCGTTACTGCTACGAGATCAGATAGTCACGTAAAAACACAAAAGCCTTGATGAATTGCCTTGTCATCATCCAAACTTCTCATTCCGTGCTCCCCGGCGCGTGCTCTGGAGCTGCGTCCCCCAAGCTCCCAAGCTCCAAGACGTGGGCTCGGAAGCTGCGGCCCCTAGGCTCCAAGGCTCCGAAAGGCAGGCTCGCGAGCTGCCTCCTCCAGGTTCACAGGCTCCCGGGCGTGGGCTCGGGAGCTGCGGACCCCAGGCTCACAGGCTACCAGGTGCGGGCTCGGGAGCTGGGGCCCCCAGGCTCACAGGCTACCAGGCGCGCGCTCGGGAGCTGGGGCCCCAAGGCTCACAGGCTACCAGGCGCGGGCTCGGGAGCTGCCTCCCCCAGGTTCAAAGGCTCCCGGGCGAGGGCTCGGGAGCTGCGACCCCCAGGCTCCCAGGCTCCCAGGCGAAGACTCGAGAGCTGCTGTAAAGCAGTCTCCGGGCTCCCGGGCGTTTGCTCAGGACCTGCGGCCACCAGGGTAAAGGGCGCGGGCTCGGGAGCTGCGGGCCCCAGGCTCCCAGGCTCCCAGGCGCGGGCTCGGGTGCTGCGGACCCCAGGCTCCCAGGCGCGGGCTCGTGAGCTGCATCTCCCAGGCTCCGAGGGGCAGGGTCGGGAGCTGCCTCCCCCAGGTTCACAGGTTCCCGTGCGCGGGCTCGGTAGCTGCGGCCCCCAGACTCCCAGGTTCAAGGGCGCGGGCTCGGGAGCTGCGGACACCAGGCTCCCAGGCTCCAAGACGCGAGCCAAGAAGCTACGGCCCCCAGGCTCCCAGGCTCCGAGGGGCAGCCTCGGGAGCTGCCTCTCCCAGATTCACAGGCTCGCAGGCGCAGGCTCGGGAGCTGCGGCCCCCAGGCTCCCAGGCTCCGAGGGGCAGGCTCGGGATCTGCGGCCCCCAGGCTCCCAGGCTCAAGGGCGCGGGCTTGGGAGCTACCTCCCCCAGGTTCACAGGTTCCCGTGCGCGGGCTCGGTAGCTGCGGCCCCCAGACTCCCAGGTTCAAGGGCGCGGGCTCGGGAGCTGCGGACACCAGGCTCCCAGGCTCCAAGACGCGAGCTAGGAAGCTACGGCCCCCAGGCTCCCAGGCTCCGAGGGGCAGGCTCGGGAGCTGCCTCTCCCAGATTCACAGGCTCGCAGGCGCAGTCTCGGGAGCTGCGGCCCCCAGGCTCCCAGGCTCCGAGGGGCAGGCTCGGGATCTGCGGCCCCCAGGCTCCCAGGCTCCGAGGGGCAGGCTCGGGAGCTGCGTCCCCCAGGTTCACAGGCTCGCAGGCGCAGGCTCGTGAGCTGCGATACCCAGGCTCCCAGGCTCCGAGGGGCAGGCTCGGGATCTGCGGCCCCCAGGCTCCCAGGGTAACCGGCGGGGGCTCGGGAATTGTGGACCCCAGGCTCCCAGGCTCCCAGGCACGGGCTCGGGTGCTGCGGACCCCAGGCTCCCAGGCGCGGGCTCGTGAGCTGCATCTCCCAGGCTCCGAGGGGTAGGCTCGGGAGCTGCCTCCCCCAGGTTACCAGGTTCCCGTGCGCGGGCTCGTGAGCTGCGGCCCCCAGGCTCCCAGGCTCCCAGGGGCAGACTCGTTAGCTACTCTACACAGGCTCCCGGGCTCCCGGGCGTGGGCTCGGGAGCTGCGGACCCCGGGCTCCCGGGCCCCCAGGCTCACAAGGCTCCCTGGCTCTCCGGCGCGGGCTCGGGAGCTGTGGCCCCCAGGCTCACAGGCTACCAGGCGCGGGCTCGGGAGCTGGGGCCCCAGACTCCCAGGCTCCCAGGCGAAAACTCGAGAGCTGCTGTAAACTAGTCTCCGGGCTCCCGGGCGTTTGCTCGGGAGCTGCGGGCCACAGGCTCCCAGGCTCCCAGGCTCCCAGGCTCCCAGGCTCCGAGGCGCGGGCTCGTGAGCTGCATCTCCCAGGCTCCGAGGGGCAGGGTCGGGAGCTGCCTCCCCCAGGTTACCAGGTTCCCGTGCGCGGGCTCGTGAAATGCGGCCCCCAGGGTCCCAGGCTCCCAGGGGCAGACTCGTTAGCTACTGTACACAGGCTCCTGGGCTCCCGGACGCGGGCTCGTGAGCTGCGGACACCAGGCTCCCGGGCGCGGGCTCGGGAGCTGGGGCCCCCAGGCCCCCAGGCTCCCAGGCTCCCGGACGCGGGCTCAGGAGCCTTGGTCCACGTGTTCCGGGGCGCGGGCTCGGGAGCTGAGGCCCACAGGCTCCCAGGCACCCCGGCGCGGGCTCGGGAGCTGCGACCCCCAGGCTCACAGGCTACCAGGCGCAGGTTCGTGAGCTGCCGCACCCAGGTTCCCAGGCTCCCGGGCGCGGGCTCGGAATCTGCGGCCCCCAGGGTCCCAGGCTCACAGGGGCAGAACTTGAGCTGCCGCACCCAGGTTCCCAGGCTCCCCGGCGCGGGCTCGGGAGCTGCCGCACCCAGGTTCCCAGGCTCCAGGGTGCAAGCTCGGGAGGTGCCTCCCCCAGGTTCCCAGGCACACGGGCGCAGGCTCGGTAGCTGCGGCCCCCAGACTCCCAGGCTCCCAGGCGAAGACTCGAGAGCTGCTGTAAAGCAGTCTCCGGGCTCCCGTGCGTTTGCTCGGGAGCTGCGGCCCCCAGGCTCCCAGGCTCCCAGGCGCGGGCTCGTGTGCTGCGGACCCCAGGCTCCCAGGCGCGGGCTCGTGAGCTGCATCTCCCAGGCTCCGAGGGGCAGGCTCGGGAGCTGCCTCCCCCAGGTTCAAAGGCTCCCGGGCGAGGGCTCGGGAGCTGCGACCCCCAGGCTCCCAGGCTCAAGGGCGCGGGCTCGGGAGCTACCTCCCCCAGGTTCACAGGTTCCCGTGCGCGGGCTCGGGAGCTGCTTCCCCCAGACTCCCAGGCTCCCAGGCGAAGACTCGAGAGCTGCTGTAAAGCAGTCTCCGGGCTCCCGGGCGTTTGCTCGGGACCTGCGGCCCCCAGGCTCCCAGGTTCAAGGGCGCGGGCTCGGGAGCTGCGGACACCAGGCTCCCAGGCTCCAAGACGCGAGCTAGGAAGCTACGGCCCCCAGGCTCCCAGGCTCCGAGAGGCATGCTCGGGAGCTGCCTCCCCCAGGTTCACAGGCTCGCAGGCGCAGGCTCGGGAGCTGCGGCCCCCAGGCTCCCAGGCTCCGAAGGGCAGGCTCGGGATCTGCAGCCCCCAGGCTCCCAGGGTAACGTGCGAGGGCTCGGGAGCTGTGGACACCAGGCTCCCAGGCGCGGGCTCGGGTGCTGCGTAACCCAGGCTCCCAGGCGCGGGCTCGTGAGCTAGATCTCCCAGGCTCCGAGGGGAAGGCACGGGAGCTGCCGCCCACAGGTTACCAGGTTCCCGTGCGCAGCTCCCGAGCCTGCGCCTACGAGCCTGTGAACCTGGGGGAGGCAGCTCCCGAGCCTGCCCCTTGGAGCCTGGGAGCCTGGGGGCCGCAGCTCCCGAGCAAACGCACGGGAGCCCGGAGACTGCTTTACAGCAGCTCTCGAGTCTTCGCCTGGGAGCCTGGGAGTCTGGGGACCGCAGCTACCGAGCCTGCGCCCGTGTGCCTGGGAACCTGGGGGAGGCACCTCCCGAGCTCGCACCCTGGAGCCTGGGAACCTGGGTGCGGCAGCTCCCGAGCCTGCGCCTGGCAGCCTGTGAGCCTGGGGGCCGCAGCTCCCGAGCCCGCGCCGGGGTGCCTGGCAGCCTGTGAGCCTGGGGGCCGCAGCTCCCGAGCCCGCGCTGGGGTGCCTGGGAGCCTGTGTGCCTGGGGGCCGCAGCTCCCGAGCCTGCCCCTTGGAGCCTGGGAGCTTGGGGCCGCAGCTCTCGAGGAAACGCCCAGGAGCCCGGAGACTGATTTACAGCAGCTCTCGAGTCTTCGCCTGGGAGCCTGGGAGGCGACGGAGGAGTCTCATGGTTTTTCTCGAGTTGCGGTGGGAACCTGGGGTATATTCTCGAGTTAGGCCTGAGATGGCCCTTCCAAACACGGGTGTGTTCAGCGACGTCAGGACTCCTGTCTAGTTGCGAGGGACCCCTCGGGAGTCTCCTCACGGCTTGAAAGCGCCATAGGAACACCTCTCGAGGTGAGGCGGAAGACCCAGGGTCCCTTTCCTGTTGCCACTGGGATCTTGGGATTCCTGTCCATTTTCCAGAGGAGTCAGGGATCGTCTCCTTTGGAATCATTGAACTCCGTGTTCCTCTCGTTCTGTCAAATGGATGGGAGGCCGCCTGTCGAGAAGGGTCAGGGAGCTAGGGCTTTCTCTAGTGTCTCCACAGGGGCTTCAGACATCCCTTCATCTTGTGAGATCAAATCCAGCTTGCCTTCAGGTCACTGCAAGAATTCCGTCGTGAATTCGAGTCAGGGCATCTCGGGGTCGATTTCATTGGAGGCCGCAAGTTCAATGCTCCTCTCAAAGACGTACAGCTGAGAGAAGCCTCCTGTTGTGGTTCATGTGGACATTTGGCATTCCTCTTGATTTGAAGCCAGGAAATCAGCTGTCACCTCGAGATGATTTTGGTAAACGGAGCTCTTTCTGGTTGCTGCAGTGACCTAAGGATCCCTCTAGACTTGAAACAGTGTTCCTGGAGTTTCTATGGAGTGCAATCAAGGAAATCAAGGCTCCTTTCGGGTTTGATGGGGAGCACGGAATTGCTCTGCACGCAGTGCAGGGGAATCGGGCCTCATCTCGCGGCGAGGGGGGAGTTTAATGGTTTTTCTCGAGTTGCGGCGGGATCCGGGGGAATATTCTCGAGTCACGACGGGGATGGCCCTTCCAAACACGGGTGTGTTCAGCGACGTCAGGACACCTGTCTAGTTGCGAGGGACCCCTCGGGAGTCTCCTCGCGGCTTGAGAGGTCCATAGGAACACCTCTCGAGGTGAGGGGGCCGATCAAGGGTCCCTTTCCTGTTTCCACTGGGATCCTGGGATTCCTGTCCATTTTCCAGAGGAGTCAGGCATCGTCTTCTTTGGAATCATTGAACTGCGTCTTCCTCTCTAGCTGTTCAATGGATGGGAGGCCGACTGTCGAGAAGCAGCAGGGAGTTAGGGCTTTCTATAATGTCTCCCCAGGGGCTTCAGACATTCCTTCATCTTGTGAGATGAAATCCAGCTTGCACTCAAGTCACTGCAGGAATTCCGGCCTGATTTCGAGTCAGGGCATTTCGGGGTCGATTCCATTGGAGGCCGCAAGTTCAACGTCCCTCTCACAGACGTACAGCTGAGAGAAGCCTCCTCTTGTGGTGCTTGTGGACAGTTGGCATTCCTCTTGATTTGAAGCCAGGAAATCAGCTGTCACCTCGAGATGATTTGGGGTACTCGGAGCTATTTCTAGTTGCTGCAGTGACCTCCGGATCCCTCTAGACTTGAGACAGTGTTACTGGGGTTTCTCTGGCGAGCCATCAAAGAAATCAAGGCTTCTTTCAGGTTTGATGAGGAGCACCGAATTGCTCTGCACTCAGTGCAGGGGAATCGGGCCTCAACTCGCGGCGAGGGGGGAGTCTCATGGTTTTTCTCGAGTTGCGGCGAGAACCTGGGTTATATTCTCGAGTTACGACGGGGATGGCCCTTCCAAACACGGGTGTGTTCAGCAACGTCAGGACTCCTGTCTAGTTGCGAGGGACACTTCGGGAGTCTCCTCGCCGCTTGAAAGTTCCATAGGAACACCTCTCGAGGTGAGGCGGCAGACCCAGGGTCCCTTTCTTGTTGCCACTGGGATCCTGGGATTCCTGTCCATTTTCTAGCGGAGTCAGGCATCCTCTCCTTTGGAATCATTGAACTCCGTGTTCCTCTCGAGCTGTCCAATGGATGAGAAGGCGCCTGTCGAGAAGGGGCAGGGAGCTATGCCTTTCTCTAGTGTCTCCCCAGGGGCTTCAGACAGCCCTTCATCTTGTGAGAGGAAATCCAGCTTCCACTCAAGTCACTGCAGGAATTCCGGCTTGATTTCGAGTCAGGTCATCTCGGGTCGATTCCATTGGAGGCCGCAAATTCAACGTCCCTCTCACAGACGTACAGCTGAGAGCAGCCTCCTCTTGTGGTGCTTGTGGACAGTTGGCATTCCACTTGATTTGAAGCCAGGAGATCAGCTCTTACCTCGAGATGATTTGGGGTACACGGAGCTCTTTCTCGTTGCTGCAGTTACCTCAGGATCCCTCTAGATTGAGACAGTGTTCCTGGGGTTTCTCTGGAGTGCCATCAAGGAAATCAAGGCTCCTTTCGGGTTGAATGGGGAGGATGGAATTGCTCTGCACACAGTGCAGGGGAATCGGGCCTCATCTCACGGCGAGGGGGGCGACTCATGGTATTTCTTGAGTTGCGACGGGAACCTGGGGTATACTCTCGAGTTACGACGGGGATGGCCCTTCCAAACACGGTTGTGTTCAGCGACATCAGGACTCCTCTCTAGTTGCGAGGGTCCCCTCGGGAGCCTCCTCGCAGCTTGAAAGGGCCATAGGAACACCTCTCGAGGTGAGGCGGCAGACCCAGGGTCCCTTTTCTGTTGTCACTGGGATCCTGGGATTCCTGACCATTTTCCAGAGGAGTCAGGCATCATCTCCTTTGGAATTATTGAACTCCGTGTTCCTCTCGATCTGTCCAATGGATGGGAGGCCGCCTGTCGAGAAGGGGCAGGGAGCTAGGGCTTACTCTTTTGTCTCCACAGGGGCTTCAGACATCCCTTTATCTTGTGAAATGAAATACAGCTTGCACTCAAGTCACTGCAGGAATTACGGCCTGATTTCGAGTCAGGGCATCTCGGGATCGATTCCATTGGAGCCCGCAAGTTCAACGTCCCTCTCAAAGACGTACAGCTGAGAGAAGGCTCCTCTTGTGGTGCTTGTGGACAGTTGGCATTCCACTTGATTTGAAGCCAGTAGATCAGATATCACCTCGAGATGATTTGCGGTACACGGAGCTCTTTCTTGTTGCTGCAGTGACCCCAGGATCCCTCTAGACTTGAGACAGTGTTCCTGTGGTTTCTCTGGAATGCCATCAAGGAAATCAAGGCTCCTTTCGGGTTTGATCGGGAGCACGAAATTGCTCTGCACGCAGTGCAGGGGAATCGGGCCTCATCTCGCTGCGATGGGAGAGTCTCATGGTTTTTCTCGAGTGGCGCGGGAACCTGTGGTCTATTCTCGAGTTACGACGGGGATGTCCCTTCCAAACACGGGTGTGTTCAGCGACGTCAGGACTCCTTTCTAGTTGCGAGGGACCCTTCGGGAGTCTCCTCGCGGCTTGAAAGGGTCATAGGAACACCACTTGACGTGAATCGGCAGACCCAGTGTTCCTTTCTTGTTGCCACTGGGATCCTGGGATTCCTGTCCATTTTCCAGAGGAGTCAGGCATCATCTCCTTTGGAATCATTGAACTCCGTGTTCCTCTCGAGCTGTCCAATGGACGGGAGGCCGGCAGTCGAGAAGGGGAAGGGAGCTAGGGCTTTGTCTAGTGTATCCCCAGGGGCTTCAGACATCCCTTCAACTTGTGAGATGAAATCCAGCTTGCAGTCAAGTCCCTGCAGGAATTCCGGCCTGATTTCGAGTCAGGACATCTCGAGGTCGATTCCATTGGAGGCCGCAAATTCAGCGTCCCTCTCACAGACGTACAGCTGAGAGAAGCCTCCTCTTGTGGTGCCTGTGGACAGTTGGCATGCCTCTTGATCTGAAGCCAGGAAATCAGCTCCCACGTCGATGTGATTTGTGGTGCACTGAGCTCTTTCGGGTTGCTGCAGTGACCTCAAGATGCCTCTAGACTTGACACAGTGTTCCTGAGTTTTCTCTGGAGTGCCATCAAGGAAATCAAGGCTCTTTTTGGGTTTGATGGGGAACACGAAATTGCTCGGCACGCAATGCAGGGGAATCTGGCCTCATCTCGCGGCGAGCGGTAGTCTCTTGGTTTTTCTCGAGTTGCGACGGGAACCTGGGGTATATTCTCGAGTTATGACGGGGATGGCTCTTCCAAACACGTGTTTGTTCAGCAACGTCAGGACTCCTGTCTAGTTGCGAGGGACACCTCGGGATTCTCCTCGCGGTTTTAAAGGGCCATAGGAAGACCTCTCGAGGTGAGGCGGCAGACCCAGGTTCCCTTTCCTGTTGCCAGTGCCAGTGGGATAGTGGTATTCCTGTCAATTTTCAAGTGGAGTCTGGCATCTTCTCCTTTTGAATTATTGAACTCCGTGTTTCTCTCGAGTTGTCAAATTGATGTCAGGCCGCCTGTCGAGAAGGGACAGTGAGATAGGTCTTTCTCTAGTGTCTCCCCAGGGGCTTCAGACATCCCTTCATCTTGTGAGATGAAATCCACCTTGCATTCAAGTCACTGCAGGATTTCTGGCCTGATTTCGAGTCAGGGCATCTCGGGGTTGATTCCATTTGAGTCCCCAAATTCAACATCCCTCTCACATACGTATAGCTGAGAGAAGCCTCCGCTTGAGCTGCTTGTGGATAGTTGGTATTCCTTTTGAGTCGAAGCCAGGGACTATGCTCTCATCTTGAGTTGATTTGGGGTACATGGAGCTCTTTCGTGTTGCTATAGTGACCTCAGGATCCCTCTAGACTTGAGACAGCTTTCTTGGGGATTCTCTGGAGTGCCATCAAGGAAATCAAGGCACCTTTCATGTGTGATGTGGAGCACGGAATTTCTCTGCACGCAGTGCATGGGAATTGGGCCTCATCTCGCAGCCAGGGGGAAGTCTCATTGTTTTTCTCGAGTTGCGGTGGGAACCTGGGTTATATTCTCGACTTACAACAGGGAAGGCCCTTCCAAACACGTGTTTGTTCAGCGACGTCAGGACTCCTGTCTAGCTTCGAGGGATATCTCGGGATTCTCCTCGTGTCTTGGCAGGGCAATTGGGACACCTCTCCAGGTGAGGTGGGAGACACAGTGTCCCTTTCCACGTGCCACAGGCATACTGGGATTCCTCTCAGTTTTCAAGTGGAGTCAGGCATCGTCTCCTTTTGAAGCATTGATCTCCACGTACCTCTCGCGTTTTCAGAGGATGTTAGGCCTCCGGTAACAATTCGGCGTGGAACTAGGTCTATCTCTATAGTCTCCACAGGGTATTCAGACATCCTTTCGTCTTGGGAGATGAAAGACGAGCCTGCACTCAAGCCACTGCAGGGATATCTGGCCTTATTTCGAGTCAGGGCATCTCGGTGTCCATTCCACTTCAGGCCGCAAACTCAGGGTCCTCCTCACATACATATAGCTGAGAGAAGCCTCCTCTTGAGGTGCTTGTGGAATGTTGGTATTCCTCTTGAGTCGAAGCCAGGGACTATGCTCTCATCTCTAGTTGATTTGTGGTACATGGAGCTCTTTCATGTTGCTACAGTTACCTCAGGATCCCTCTACACTTGAGACAGCTTTCTTGGGGATTCTCTGGAGTGCCATCAAGGGAATCAAGGCTCCTTTCATGTTTGATGTGGAGCACGGAATTTCTCTGCACGCAGTGCAGGGGAATCGGGCCTCATCTCTCAGCGAGGGGGAAGTCTCATGGTTTTTCTCGAGTTGCGGCGGGAACCTGGGGTATATTCTCGACTTACGATGGGGATGGCCCTTCCAAACATGTGTTTGTTCAGCCACGTCAGGACTCCTGTCTAGTTGCGAGAGAGACCTCAGGATTCTCCTACAGGCATGGCAAGGCAATAGGGACTCCTCTCAAAATGAGGCGGGAAACCCAGCATCCCTTTCCAGTTGCCACAGGGATATTGGTATCCCTATCAATTTTCAAGAGGAATCAGGCATTGTCTCCTTTTCAAGCATTCAACTAGGGGTACCTCTCGAGTTGTCAAGAGGTTTTATGAGGCCTCCTGTCGAGACGAGGTGGAGAACTTGGTCTTTCTCTAGGGTCTCCACAGGGGATTTAAACACCCCTTCATCTTGGGAGATGAAAGACGAGCCTGCATTCAAATCACTGCAGGGAAATCCAGCCATATTCTGAGTCAGGGCATCTTGGAGTCCATTCCACTTTATGCCGCAAACTCAGGGTCCCTCTCACATACCTATAGCTGAGAGAAGCCTCCTCTTGAGGTGCTTGTGGAAAGTTGGTATTCCTCTTGAGTCGAATCCAGGGAATCAGCTCTCATCTCGAGTTGATTTGTTGTACATGGAGCTCTTTCGTGTTGCTGTGGTGACCTCAGAGTCCCTCTAGACTTGTGAGAGTGTTCTTGGGCTCTCTCTGTAGGCCATCAGGAAGTCATGGCTCCTTTCTTGTTTGATGTGGAACACAGAATTTTTCTGCTCGCAATGCAGGGGAAATGGGTCTCATCTCACGGTCAGAGATGAGGTTCGATTACCCTGCATTGGCCCTAGAGCCATCCAGCATTCCCCATCAAACACGACAAGTGGCTTGACTTCGCTTAGGCAACTCCAGACATTCCCTGAGAACACTGTCCCAAGTCTAGAGGAACACCAAGTTCAGCACAGCAACTCGAGAAAAACTCCGTGTACCCCAAATCATCTAACAAAATATGAGAACTGATTCCCTGACTTCGACTCAACAGGAATGCCAAATTTCCACAAGCACCTCAAGAGGAGGCTTCTCTCAGCTATAGGTATGTGACAGGGACCCTGAGTTTGCTGCCTCAAATGGAATGGACACCGACATACCCTGACTCAAAATAAGCCCAGATTTCCCTGCAGTGACTTGAACGCAGGCTCGTCCTTCATCTCAGAAGATGAAGGGATGTAGTAATCCCCTGTGGATACCCTAGAGACAGCCCTAGTTCCACGCCTCATTTCGTCAGGAGGCCTCACATCCCTTTGAAAACACGAGAGGCACACGGAGTTCAATGCTTCAAAAGGAGACAATGCCTGATTCCTCTTGAAAATTGATAGGAATCCCAATATCCCTGTGGCAACTGGAAAGGGACCCTGGGTCTCCTGCCTCACCTCCAGAGACGTCCCTATTGCCCGGCCAAGCCTCAAGGAGAATTCTGAGGTGTCCCGCTCAACTTGACAGGAGTCCTGTAGACACTGAAGAAACACGAGTTTTGAAGGGCAATCCCCGCCACAACTCGAGAACATGCTGCAGGTTCCTGCCGCAACTCGAGAAAAATTATGAGACTTCCCCCTCGCCACGAGATGAGGCCCGATTCTCCTGCATTGCATGCAGAGCAATTCCGTGTTCCCCATCAAACAGGAAAGCAAACTTGACTTCCTTGAGGAACTCCAAAGAGTCCCCAAGAACACTGTCACATGTCTAGAGGGACCCTGAGGTCACTGCAGCAACATGAAAGAGTACCGTGTCCCCCAAATCAACTTGAGATGAGTCCCGATTCCCATCCATTGGCTCCAGAGCCATCCCGCGTTCGCCAACAAAAACAATAAGTGGCTTGACTTCCTTTAGGGAACTCTAGAGATTCCCCAGGAACACTGTCCCAAGTTTACAGGAACACTAAGTTCAGCAGAGCAACTCGGGAAAAGTTCCATGTACCCCAAATCATCTCGAGATGAGAGCTGATTCCCTGGCTTCGACTCAAGAGGAAGGCCCTGTTTCCACAAACACCTTAGGAGGAGGCTTCTCTCAGCTATAAGTATGTGAGAGGGACCCTGATTTTCCTGCCTCAAGTGGAATGGACACCAAGATGCCCTGACTCGAAATAAGGCCACATTTCCCTGCAGTGACTGGAATGCAGGCTCGTCTTTCATCTCACAAGAGGAAGGGATGTCGGAATCCCCTGTGGAGACCTTAGAGAAAGCCCTAGTTCTCCACCTCATCTCAACAGGCCTCACATCCCTTTGACAACTCGAGAGGAACGCAGAGTTCAATGCTTCAAAAGGAGACGAATTCTGACTACTCCTGAAAATTGATAGGAATACCAATATTACTGTGGCAACTGGCAAGGGACACTAGGTCTCCCGCCTCACGTCCAGTGGCATCCCTATTGCCCTGCCAAGCTTCGAGGAGAATCCCAAGTTGTCCTTCACAATTAGACACGAATTCTGATGTCGCTGAACAAAGACGAATTTTGAAGTCCCATTCCTGCCGTTACTCGACATCATATCCCAGGTTCCCACTGCAACTCGAGAAAAACTATGAGACTTCCTCCTCGCCGCGAGATGAGGCCTGATTCCCATTCACTGCATGCAGAGAAATTCCGTGTTCCCCATCTAACACGAAAGGAGCCTTGACTTCCTTGATGGAACTCCAGAGAGTCCCCAAGAACACTGTCACAAGTCTAGAGGGACCCTGAGGTCACCGCACCAACATGAAAGAGCTCTGTGTACCCCAAATCAACTCGAGATGAGGCCCGAATCGCCTGCATTAGCTCCAGAGCCATCCCGTGTTCCCCATCAAACACGACAAGTGGCTTGACTTCCTTTAGGCAACTACAGATATTCCCCGAGAACACCATTCCAAGTCTAGGCGAACACCAAGTTCAGCACAGCAATGGAAGAAAAGCTCCAAGTACCCCAAATCATCTAAAAAAATATGAGAAATGATTCCCTGACTTCAACTCAAGAGGAAGGCCAACTTTCCACAAGCACCTCAAGAGGAGGCTTCTCTCAGCTAAAGGTATGTGAGAGGAACCCTGAGTTTGTTGCCTCAAGGGAATGGACATCGACATGCTCTGACTCAAAATAAGGCCGGAACTCCCTGCAGTAACTTGAATGTAGGCTCGTCCTTTATCTCAGAAGATGAAGGGATGTTGGAATCCCATGTTGAGACCCTAGAGAAAGCCCTAGTTCCCCGCCTCATCTCGACAGGATGCCTCACATCCCTTTGACAACTCGAGAGGCATGCAGAGTTCAATGCCTCAAAAGGAGACGAAGCCTGACTCCTCTTGAAAATTGATAGGAATCCCAGTATCCCTTCATCAACTGGAAAGGGGACCTTGGTCTCCTGCCTCACCTCAAGAGGCGTCCCTATTACCCTGCCAAGCCTCGAGGAGAATCCCGAGGTTTCCCTCACAACTAGACTGGAGTCCTGACATCGCTGAACAAGCATGAGTTTTGAAGAGCCTTCCCCACCGTAACTAGAGAACATACCCCAGTTTCCTGCCGCCACTCGAGAAAAACCATGAGACTTCCCCCTTGCCGTGAGACGAGGCCCGATTCCCCTGCATTGCATGCAAAGCAATTCCGTGTTCCCCATCAAGCACGAAGGGAGACTTGACTTCCTTGAGGAACTCCAGAGAGTCCCCAAGAACACTGTCACAAGTCTAGAGGGACCCTGAGGTCCCAGCAGCAACACAAAAGAGCTCTGTGTACCCCAAATCAACTTGAGATGAGTCCCGATTCCCCTGCATTGGTTCCAGAGCCATCCCACATTCCCCATCAAACACGACTAGTGGCTTGACTTCCTTTAGGGAACTCCAGAGATGTCCGGAGAACACCATCCCAAGTCTAGAGGAACAACAAGTTCAGCACAGAACTCGAGAAAAGCTCCATGTACCCCAAGTCATCTCGAGATGAGAGCTGATTCCCTGGCTTTGACTCAAGAGGAAGACCACCTTTCCACAAGCACTTCAAGAGGAGGCTTCTCTCAGCTATATGTATGTGAGAGGGACCCTGAGTTTGCTGCCTCAAGTGGAATGGAAACCGAGATACCCTGACTCGAAATAAGGCTGGATTTCCCTGCAGTGACTTGAATGCAGGCTCGTCTATCATCTCACAAGAGGAAGGGATGTCTGAATCCCCTGTGGAGAGCCTAGAGAAAGCCCTAGTTCCCTGTCTCATCTCGACAGGAGGCCTCACATCCCTTTGACAACTCGAGAGGCATGCACAGTTCATTGCCTCAAAAGGAGATGATGCCTAACTCCTCTTGAAAATTGATAGGAATACCAATATCCCTGTGGCAACTGGAAAGGGACATTGGGTCTCCCACCTCACCTCAGGAGGCGTCCCTATTGCCCTGCCAAGCCTCGAGGAGAGTCCCGAGGTTGCCTCTCAACTAGACAGGAGTCCTGTCGTTGCTGAACAAACACGAGTTTTGAAGGGGCATCCCTGCCGTAACTTGAGAACATAACCCGGGTTCCCACCACAACTCGAGAAAAACCATGAGTCTGTACTCATAGTTTCGAGATGAGGCCCGATTCCCCTGCACTGTGTGCAGAGCATTTCTGTGTTCCCCATCAAACACGAAGGGAGCTTTGACTTCTTTGAGGAACTCCAGAGAGTCCCCAGGAACACTGTTACAAGTCTAGAGGGACCCTGTGGTCACCACAGCAACGTGAAAGAGCTCCATGTACCCCAAATCAATTCGAGATGAGGTCTGATTCCCCTGCATTGGCTCCAGAGCCATCCTACATTCCCCATTAAACATGACAAGTGGCTTGACTTCCTTTAGGGAACTCCAGAGATTCCCCGAGAACACCATCTCAAGTCTAGAGGAACACCAAGTTCAGCAAAACAACTCGAGAAAAGCTCCATGTACCCCTAATAATCTCGAGATGAGAGCTTATTCCTGGGATTTGACTCAAGAGGAATGCCACCTTTCCACAAGCACCTCAAGAGAAGGCTTCTCTCAGCTATAGGTCTGTGAGAGGGACCCTGAGTTTGCTCCCTCAAGTGGAGAGGACACCATGATGCCCTGACTCGAAATAAGGCCACATTTCCCTGCAGTGACTTGAATGCAGGCTCATCTTTCATCTCACAAGATGAAGGGATGTCAGAATCCCCTGTGTAGACCCTAGAGAAATCCCTAGCTCCCCGCCTCATCCTGACAGGAGGCCTCACATCTCTTTGAGAAATCAAGAGGCACGAGGAGTTCAATGTCTCAAAAGGAGACGATGCCTGACTCCTCTTAAAAATTGATAGGAATCCCAATATCCATGTGGCAACTGGAAAGGGACCCTCAGTCTCTCGCCTCAGTTCGAAATGCATCCCTATTGCCCTGCCAAGCCTCGAGGAGAATCCCGAGGTGTCCCTCGCAACTAGACAGGAGTCCTGACGTTGCTGAAAAAACAAGAGGTTTGAAGTACGATCCCCGCCGTAACTCGAGAATATACCCCTGGTTCCCGCCACAACTCGAGAAAAACCATGAGACTTCCCCTTCGCCGTGAGATGAGGTCCGATTCCCCTGCATTGCCTGCAGAGCAAATCCGTGCTCCCCATCAAGCACGAAGGGAGCCTTGACTTCCTTGATGGAACTCCAGAGAATCTTCAAGGTCACTATCAAAAGTCTAGAGGGACCCTGAGGTCACCACAGCAACACAAAAGAGTTCTGTGTACCCCAAATCAACTTGAAATGAGGCCCAATTCCCCTGCCTTGGCTCCAGAGCCATCCCGCATTTCCCATCAAACTCGACAAGTAGCTTGACTACTGTTAGGAAACTTCAGAGATGCCCCGAAAACACCGTCTCAAGTCTAGAGGAACACCAAGTTCAGCACAGAAAATTGAGAAAGCTCCAAATGCCCCAAATCATCTTACGATGAGAGCTGTTTCCTGGCTTCAAATCAACAGGAATGCCACCTTTCCACCAGCACCTCAAGAGGAGGTTTCTCTCAGCTATAGGTCTGTGAGAGGGACCCTGAGTTTGCTGCCTCAAGTGGAATGGACACCGACATGTCCTGAGTCAAAATAAGGCCAGATTTCCCTGCAGTGACTTGAATGCAGACTCGTCTTTCATCTCTCGAGAGGAAGGGATGTCTGAATCCCCTGTGGAGACCCTAGAGAAAGCCCTAGTCCCAGCCTCATCTCGACAGGAGGCCTCACATCCCTTTGAAAATTCAAGAGGCACACGGAGTTCAGTGCCTCAGAAGGAGTCGATGCCTGACTCCTCTTAAAATTTGATAGGAATTCCAATATCCCTGTGGCAACTGGACAGGGATAGTGGGTCTCCCGCCTCACCTCGAGAGGTGTCCCTATTGCCCTGCAAGCTTTTAGGTGAATACCGAAGTGTCGATCGCAACAAGACAGGAGTCCTGACTTCACTGAACAAACACGAGTTTTGAAGGGCCATCCCCGTCATAACTCGAGAATATACCCCAGGTTCCCGCCGCAACTCGAGAAAAACCATGAGACTTCCCGCTCGCTGTGAGATGAGGCCCGATTCCCCTGCATTGCATGCAGAGTAATTCCGTGTTCCCCATCAAGCATGAATGGAGCCTTGACTTCCTTGGTGGCACTCCAGAGAGTCCCCAAGAACACTGTCACAAGTCTAGAGGAACACTGAGGTCACCGCAGTAAGACGAAAGAGCTCAGTGCACCTCAAATCAACTCAAGATGAGGGCCGATTCCCTTGCTTCACCTCGAGAGGAATGCCGACTTTCCACTGGCACCTCCAGAGGAGGCTACTCTCGGCTATAGGTATGTGAGAGGGACCCTGAGTATGCTGCCTCACGTGGAATGGACACCAACTTCCCCTGACTCGAGGTAAGGCCTGACTTCCCTGCAGTGATTCATATGCAAGCTTGCGTTTCTTCTAACAATGTAAAGGATTGCCTTAATCCCCTGTTGAGACCCTGGAAACAGCCCTAGTTGCCGACCTCATCTTGACAGGATGCCTCACACTGCTTTGACAACTCAAGAGGAATGTGAGGTTGCTGCTTCTACAGGAGATGATGCCTGACTCCTCTTGAAAATCGATAGGAATTCCAATATCCCAGTGGCAACTGGAAAGGGACCCTGTGTCTCCCTAGTCAGCTACTGCCCTGCCATGACTTGAGCAATATCCCAAGGTGTCCCTGGAAATTTACAGGAGTCTTTTTGTTGCTGAGAAGACAAGAGCATTTAAAGAACATCCCCGTCATAACTCGAGAGGAAACCCCATGTTCCCACCGCAACTCGAGAAAAACCACATGATTTCCCCCTCACTGTGAGATGAGGCCCGAATCCCCTGCTTTGGTTCCAGAACAATCCCGCATTCCCCATCAAACACGACAGGAGGCTTCACTTCCTTTAAGCAACTCCAGAGATTGCCCAAGCACACCGTCTCAAGTCTAGAGGAACCCCGAGGTCAGCACAGCAACTCGAGAACAGCTCCTCCCCAAACCATCTCGAGATGAGGGCCGATTCTCATTCTTCGATTGGAGAGGAATCCCGATGTTCCACTCACACTGGATGCGCTGCCTTGTCTCACCTGTTGAAACTCGAGAAGAACACAGAGGTCCCTGCTGTAAGTTGAAACGACATCGTGTTCCTCCTCAGCTCGACATAAGGACTGATTCCATGGCAATGACTTAAATGAAACTCCGAGTTTCCTCTCACAACACTAAGGGAGGACTGATGCCCTTTTTGCACTTCTAGAAAAAGCCCGAGTTCCCCACCTCATCTCGAAATGGGGAGGGCTTCCTTGCCTCTGAGAGGGTAACAGGCAGGAAGGCCAGGGGTCTCCAAATGGAGGAATGAGGCTGTAAGTGCCAGACATTTTTATCTCTCTTAAGCGGCAGGAAGGAACAAACCAGCGATCTGTTTTTCCTTCTCTATACAAAATTAAAAGGAGGTTTCTCTTAACATTCTGTGTTGCCATGACACCTGGTCTCACCTAAAGCTAACTACTCTCAAACCTTGAGTTAACCAATACATTTCTTTTTCGTATGGAAATGTTGTCTTAAGCTACGTTAATGTACCCCAGACTCTATCTTCAAGTTAGTTCTGCCAAACGGCCTAACTTACTTACTCAGGTATTGTTCCCCTAATCTATGTAAACGGAACTATTTGTTGGTATTCTGCCCTTCTACAAGATTCAAATCAATCATTTTATGGCCTGGGATGAATTATTTGGTGCCATTCTAGATTTTATGACATTCATTTCTTTTCATTAACAGACTGTGAGTGACTATATACCATACAGCTAAAGACTAGGAGGGGGGTACTCTTTTGCCTCCTTCTGATGCCTATGTCAGAAGCTTTCTCTATCTCCTTTATACTTTAATAAAACTTTATTACACAAAAGCTCTAAGCGATCCAGCCTCGTCTCTGGCCCCGGATTGAATTCGTCTCCTCCGGAGGCCAAGAATCCCGCGTCTTATCATTCAGCAACAACCTTTCACCTCCACAGGAGAGGATGCCTGACTCCCCTTGAAAATCGATACAAACCACAAGATCCCTGGCACAACAGGCAACGGACCCTGGAATTTCCGCCTCAACTCGAGATGTGTCCAGATTCCCCTGCCACAACTCGAGAAGAATCCCAAAGTGTCTCTGGCAATGAGAAAGGAGGTCTGACATCCCTGAGAAACCACGAGAGGTTCACTGCCATCCCTGTAGTTACTCAAGAGGAACCACGAGTTTCCTACGGCAACTTGAATAAAACCTCAAAATTCCACCTTCAAAGCAGTTAACTGATCTGTTCATTCAATAAGTCAAGTATTATATAAAGAATAATCTGTGATTGGATATTTAATTTGCATTGTTTCCTACCAGATCAGAAGAATATAATTTAGGGAAGAAGTTAAAATAGAGCATTACATGTTTTTAAATTACTGAGAATAATTCTAAAAGCCTAAAACACAATTGCTATTTGAATGAGATGGCCTATTTCATCACTACAAATATCCCCTCTTCACTATTCAGTATGATAAATATTTAAATGTCATTTTGTGGCCATTGATAATGACTCTCGTACACTATATAGATTTGCAGTTTTACTCTTCCAAACCCCATATTATGTACACAGGTTTGAATGGCAATTTCTCTGTAAATGAAAAAGAAGCAGAGGAGCATTACAGATTTGAAAGTGAATTGTGAATATATTGGTTCTGAAGTTTTCAGAAATTGAAATAAAATATTTTAATTACTAAGGTCCTGTGTTTTATATAGCTGAAGTCGATAATTTTGGTGGAATTATTAGTTCTCAGTAGCTTTCTCTAGTCTATGCTTGTTGAACTTCTACCAGTAGAAAGATATTTATTTATTCAAAGGTGTAATAGTTATAAATACATTATTAGATCTGGTTTTACATTACTTTATAGCAGTGACTAGGAGGCAAAGGAGGTAAAAATAACAGAAATGAAGAAAGAAAAGTCAGCTTGAGATATTAAGACATGTGATATAGGAAAAGAAAGAATTAAATATTTTCAGGATGACTGATTATTAGAAAGATTTGAACAGTTTGACTACACCAGTTAGAAAGAAACCAATTTATGCAAGTTAATAAGACACTTTGGGAGACTAAACCTCAAGTGAAACTTATTAGTATCCTCAAATGCCTTAGTGAACATCTAAAACACATATTTTTAAAGTTTGAGATGATGTATTTTGAAAAAAAATAGACGTAATTATACTTTGCTTGTTATCCTTTTGTTTGACTATAAAATATAATATTTTATCTGTAAATTAAGCACAATTGTAAATTAGGCACAAAATAAATATAGCTGATTTTGGCCATGTATGTATATCTCAAGATTCCAAATTTGTTGATCTTTTTTTTCTGTTTATCACATTTGCACCTAGGATGGATGGAAGGAAATTTCTCACATATAACGTTATCCACATATTATATCTCATATATTTGTGCTGTTTTATTTTCTCTCAGGGTTTCAATTATGTGTCTATTTTCTCAATAACTAATAGTGAGAATAGGAAAGAGATGACTGATTTTTTTCTACAGTACCATTTCTTGAATTCTAACAAGGCATAATATCCAGTTATGGTTGATAATATATGCTAATAGAATGGTTATGTAAATATACTACATTATACAGTGTTAGTTTTCAAATCAGGTATCAAAGTTGTTTATGAGGAATTAATATTTTCCAGATAGGGACAAAAAGGACATAAGGAAAACCTTTCAAAATAAAAGTAAAATCTTTTTTTTTTCCATTTATTTTTATTAGTTGGAGGCTAATTACTTCAAGTTTTGAACCCTTTCCATTATAAAATGCCCCATGCTGCAGTCAATGGGGTCACAAAGAGATGGATCAGACACAAACTGAGTGACTGAACTGAACTGATGACAAGGAATAATATGCATCATTGTATTTACATATGTATAAAGATTGATAACTATCTGCATGGCTACAAACTCCTGTGAGTCATGGAAAATAATAATAACGTCACAGAATTTATTCTCTTAGGACTTTCTCAGAAAAAGGAAGTTGAAATTCTCTGTTTTTTTATTGTTCTTACTTTGTTACGTTGGAATTCTTATCAGAAACCTACTTGTCATGATTTCTATCACCTCCAGTCAACTTATGAAGCAGTCGATATATTTCTGAGTCATCTATCCCTCACAGACCTTTGTTACACCTCCACTGTGACCCCTCAAGTTGATCGCTGACTTGCTGGCATCAAAGAAGACCATTTTTTACCATGGCTGCATGACACAGCTCTTCACCATGCACTTCTTTGGAGGGATCGAGGTCTTCATCCTCACAGGGATAGCCTATGATCACTATGTGGCCATCTGCAACCTCTGCGCTACACTCTGACCATGACCAGACAGAAGTGTGGGGCCAGGATTGCTGCTTCTGGCGCTGGGGGCTTCCTGCATTCTTTGGTCAGTTTCTTCTGGCCATCTTTTTACCCTACTGCGGCCCCAATGAAATCGATCATTACTTCTGTGATGTATATCCTTTGCTGAAACTGACCTGCACTGACACCACCAGAATCAGTCTCCTTGTCATCGCCAATTCGGGCCTCCTGGACCTGGCGGCTTTTGTGGTCTTGTTATCTTACATGGTCAGGTCCTACTCTGTAGAGAATCACTGCAAAGCTCTCTCCACCTGCAGTTCCCACATCACTGTGGTGGTCCTATTTTTCGCTCCTTTATTCTTCATTTACATTCGACCAGCAATTACATTAGCAGAAGACAAAGTGTCTGCTCTTTTTTATACGATCATTGCCCCCAAGCTCAACCCTCTAATCTACATGCTGAGAAACATGGAGATGAAGAGAACCATAAATAACTCTGGTGCCATATCACAGTAAGAAAGAAAATGAACTAAAAGATACCTCTGATTTTCACCACTGAACTTATTGAATGTATGAATTTTATACACAGAAAACTTTAAAATGTATAATGCTTGCCTATGTTTTTTGTTTTGTTTTAGCAACATATAGATTCAAATATGGACAAAAGTTTACAACTCCCTGGATTTATCCAGACTCTCTGCTGTGCTCTTTTCTAATTTTCTTGTTTTCTTATTTATATCTCCTCTTCCCCTCTGATCTTTTGGCTGTGTAATCAATTTAGGTATTTAGCAGTCGACTATCAAAGGCATCATGTAATACAAATCAACACTGAGAACCCATACAGCCCATTCTTGTACATGACTTTAATCAATAAAGCCAATTCCAGGTAGCAATGATTTAGAAGATAATTCCAACATTTACTTGCATCATTCAAAGAATATTCTAAAAGACCAAATTTTGGGCCTGCAACTATATTTCTTAAAAATATAGCTTTCTACTCTGATAATTTTGTAGCCAGTGGCATCTGGAGCTTCTTATATGTCCAACACTAGGACTCTTTTCTTTTGTTCTAAGGAACTGTCTCTCCCAACTCTCTCCGTGTAAACGTGAACTGCAACTCTGGCTAATTCTAGCACCTAATCGTGTGTATTTCTGATGGGCATGAGTTCTGGACCCAGAATTACTTACTAACTATGAGGACTGGGACATATGCTCAACAAACCATCCATCAAGTGGCGATAATAGCCCAACACACAGTCTTGTGAGGATATGTGCAGCACTGAAACACTGCTTGGTCACACAGTAAGTAGTCAATTAGCATGAGCTATTTTATTGCCCAGTCTCCTGTTATGCATCAGAAATGTAACCATTCTGATAATAACTTTCCTTTGGAGCAGTGAAGGTGTGAGAATGGGACTCATATTAATGTCATGTTCTGACTAGGCTTCCCTGGTGGTTCAGACACTAAAGAATCCACCTGAAATGTGGGAGACATGGGTTTGATTTTCTTGCATGAGAATTTGTTTTCAAGATGTAGAGAGAGCCATGCTAGATACAAAATGAGTTGTCAGTGTTGAGAATTCTCAAAATGGGTACACAATACAAAAAGAAAAATAACATAGTTCTATGACTCAGTTTAAAATGCCCAGCAAATAAACCTAAAAATATGTGCTAGAAATTCTTGCAAAAGTATCCTAACATATTTGCTTGTTGTTTTAAACCTAGCTCTTAACAGCTTTCTGAAAGCTCCTGAATCGGGCATGCACAGTATACACGTCAGAGAACATAACAGAGCAGGAAAGTGAAAGATCACCTTCTGGTGTGAAATAAGCAGGGTCTTTCATAAGAAGACCAGCCAGCCCTCAAAGTGTCGCTCTGCTTCAGAAGCTCTATCCTCCAATCAACCAGATTTGTATTATTGAAAAATAAAACTTCAAAAATTAACACAAATGTTTCTGTTTTATTTTTACCCTTGGAATGAAAGTCGTGAATATAGATTACTAAAATAATTGGAGACTGCAGCAACACGGATGAACCAAGACGTTATCTTACTAAGTAAATTAATTCAAACAGAGAAAACCAAATATATGCTATCACTTATATGTGGAATCAAGAAAAAAAAAATTACACAGATGGATTTATTTACAAAGCAGAAACAGACTCACAGATGCAGAAAACAAACAGGGTTACTAAAAGGAAAAGGGGAGGGGAGGGATTAATTAGGAGTTTGGGATTAACAGATACAGACTATGAAAT
The DNA here is from genome assembly GCF_963930625.1 of Muntiacus reevesi. Taxonomy (NCBI): domain Eukaryota; kingdom Metazoa; phylum Chordata; class Mammalia; order Artiodactyla; family Cervidae; genus Muntiacus; species Muntiacus reevesi. The sequence continues at coordinate 79,019,984 of NC_089260.1, read as the reverse complement.
ATAAAACAGGTAAACAACAGTGATTTGTTGTATAGCACAGGAAACTATACTCAATATCTTCTAATAACCTATAATGAAAATGAGAAAACATAATGAGATGGAAAATATACATGCATATAAACACACATATATATGAATTGAATCACATGACTACATACCTGAAACCAGCACTGCATTTTAAATAAACTGTAGGTTAATAAAATAAGCAAACAAACATGGCATTGTCAATATCAATCATTAACTAGGGAATTCCTTCACTTTTGCACTTTGATCTCCTCCCTTATCAGTTTCTCAAGAGCATCAGCCGTATTTCTCTCTCCAGCTGGATCATTAATAGCATGTAAAATATCAGTTAAATAGACTGTAGGTTAATAAAATAAGCAAGCAAACATGGCATTGTCAGTATCAATCATTAACTAGGGAATTCCTTCACTTTTGCACTTTGAGCTCCTCCCTTATCAGCTTCTCAAGAGCATCAGCCATATTTCTCTCTCCAGCTGGATCATTAATAGCATGTAAAATATCAAGAAACCATGACGAAATTCTTGGTAATTTAGTGAGTGACCTTACCAGTTCTTGCATTCAGGTTGTTATCCACCTTTCATTAACTTTGGCAAAAATATTTTACAAGTCAAAACAGAGAAGTTCATTCACACAAAATAATATCAGTGCCAACAACTTCTGGCCATAGAAATTCAAATTGTGTCAGGTGAAATGTGGTTAGTGATAGCCCTTTGTATATTTGACTAGTTTTGCATCAACTTATAAATTCATTTTAGCACCCCTTACTGACTATAAATATGTGGGGAACTGTTGTCTGAACCAATGGTAACATCTTACTGGTTTGTATATTAAATATTAATTATAAGTTCAAGAGAATCTTTGACATGTTCATTACACATTTGTATAAAAACACAAATATGTTCTCTATTAAAATGCATCATTTGTTCTGTACAGAACAGAATTTTGGACTCTGTGGGAGAAGGCAAGGGTGGGATGTTTCGAGAGAATAGCATTGAAACGTATATTATCTAGGGTGAAACAGATCACCAGCTCAGGCTGGATGCATGAGACAAGTGCTCGGGCCTGGTGCACTGGGAAGACCCAGAAGAATCGGGATGGGGAATACATGTAAATCCATGGCTGATTCATGTCAATGTATGACAAAAACCACTACAATATTGTAAAGTAATTAGCCTCCAACTAATAAAAATAAATGGGAAAAAAAGGGGGGGGGGGAAGCCAGGTATAACATAAAAAAATAACATGCATCATTTGACAAACAATAAGCCTTAAAAAAAACTCTAAAAATAGATCCATTCACAGATACCCACTGACTGCTTAAAAAAATTCAGGGATACATGAAAAGATCTTAGAAGCTTTCAGACAGACAATAAACACAAAGTAATTTTTTTTCAAAGTAAATTTTTTAAAAGATGAATTCAGTTGTATGATTTCAGCTTTTGAACAGATATAAATACTACATTTTCAGGTACAAAATGTATGAGAAAATACAATTGTTTTATGGAATTGCATAAAGTAAAATTCAAGAGACAACTAAATAATAAACATCTGTATAACATAAAACAGTCGAAGATTCGCAGCTGAGTAAAACTTCTATAAATTAAAAAGAAAAGACCCACAGCTTCCTATTCATTTATTTAAAATATACTATTTGTAATTATTTTGTTGTTGTTGTTGTGTATTTCATTGTCTGTCTCCTTCTTTAGTCTCCAGCCTCATTGAGGGCAACGACCTGCTTTGTTCACCGCGAAGCATTTTCTAGCGCCCCCTGGTGGCTCTGTTGTAAAGAACCCACCTGCCAGTGCAGGAGATGTGAGTCTGATCCCTGGCACAATAAATTCCCTTGGAGAAGGAAATGCAACCCACTCCAGTATTTTCGCCTGCAAAATCGCATGGACAGAGGAGTCTGGTGGGCTACATTCCATGGGGTTGCAAAAGATTTGGACATGACTTAGCAATTAAGCAACAGCAAATGCATTCTCCATAGTAAGGTTTATCTAAAACCTTACTAAAACCTTACATAGTAAGGTTTATGTAAAAGTCAGAACTTTTAGAAGTAGGAAATAGTAAGTATTTTTATATTAATGAATTTATGAGACCATTTTATGTTTTTGTTATAATTCTTTTTAAAATAAATTTTATACAAAATACATATGGAAAATTCAATCAGAAAAAGCACATCTTTTTAGTAAGGAGTTAGCCATACAAAGATAAATTAGGAAATAATCTGCACATCTGGCAAGAGAACCCATGGGTCCACCCCCCAAAAAAACCAACCAACCAACCAACCAAAACAAAAACCACTCTAAAGCATAGGAGACTTTTCCGGGCGTCACCTAGAAATTGTAATGCCCTAAAAAAAAATACCCTCTCCCAGGGAAAATTCAATCTTAAATTATGTGTCTACTCTCTGAACTTTGATTCTGGTCGTAGGGTTCTCAGTATTTCCCATGGCAGCTCATTTCAGCCTCCCTCAGCTAACTGATTCTGCCCTGTTCTGACAAATGGGCATTATATACAACATTCCTTATAGTCTCTATGTCCCATGTCAAATCACAGTGCCTTGGATGTAGATGCAATAGAAAAATGTAATTAAGGACTTTGGCATTTTTATTTATTAGGTAGAAGCTGAGAAACTGAAGCTATGGTTTACATCTTTGGCAAAGTATACTGATGGGAAATTTCTAAATCTTCAGAGATATTGAGACATATTCTATATTAAACATTTTTTCAGAATTCTCCTTAAATGCCAATTCAACATCAAAAAGAATATATCATATATATATATATTTATATATTACATACATATACATCATATACATGTATATGATACAATATATCATATACATATGTATACATGTATATATATAACACAAATATATATACACATATAACACAAATATATATACACATATATATAACATATATATATATAACTTTTCTATAGAGGCAAAAGCAAAATATCAAAGAAACACATTTACTTTTTAGAAATGGAAATACTGGGTGCTAAAAGTATCTCAAAGTTAGTTCAATTTGCCAAATATATCGCTATCAGTGGAACTCATGAGTTCTCTTGTAAGATTTTATGCAGTTAGAGATGGGTTGCTGCATGGAAATGGTAATTTTTAAAATTCTGACTTTATTTTAGGTGTGAAGCTTCATCTTATAAGAAATCTGTCTGATGAGTTAAGTAGCTGGTGAGTTAAATCCAGTTCCTAATTATACTAGTGACTTTCCTAAAAATGAATATTTGAATCATTCTGATTATATTTATGATCTAAGCATTCTAACTGAACTTTGAAAAATTCCAAAATCTTTAAAATGCTACTTTTACTATATGGGGAAACATTCTGGCTTCAACTATCATGAATTGTGATTTGCACATGCGCTCTTAAAGTTATCAGTGCTATATCTCTCAGCAGCTATCAAAATACTACTAGATTTACTTATTTTTTAATATTTCATACATTTGATTTGATTTGAATTCCATGATGGAAAAAAGTTGAATATGAAGAAGAATAGACTGGCCCAGCAGATAAGTGGACAGTATTGCCGGGAAGGAACTGAATATTAAAAAAATCAAATCAAATCAAATCAAAACACCAGTATGCTTCTAAAATTATGCAGAGGCAAAAATGAATGATGAAACTTTCAAACCTACTTGAATGGATAGTATTTAAGTGGTAGGCTTCTTTTTCCTATGTTTAGATAATGTGTTTTTTGCAACGAAGAAAAATTATCAAAGGAAAATACAAACATCTGTCTAATTTGGGTAGGGTTAATTAGTTGAAAAGAAAGAAAACAAAAGTATTAACTGATGGAAATAAGCAGAACATTTATCTTCAGGAGCGTGGTGAAGCCAGCGCAGTCCATACCAGAGAAGGGTTTTGCTTCATGATAGAGTGTTTCTCTGATGTGAGGTACTACAGCCTTCAAGTGAGAAAGAACAGATTGTTTACGGCAGGGAAACTATGCTGTCTTCTCTATCTATCTTTATCCCACGTTACAATATTACATATTTTAAATAAGCTCAAAATATATAGTAGGAATAATACAATATACCCATTGATATGACAAACATAATGTCAATAACAATGAATGTTTACTAAATGTTTTTTTCTTAATATATACCAATGTCTGTCCTAAAGGCTTCCTTGGTGGCTCAGCTGGTAAAGAATCCACCAGCAATGTGGGAGACCTGGGTTCGATCCCCGGGTTGGGAAGATCCCCTGGAGAAGGGAACAGCTACACACTCCAGTATTCTGGCCTGGAGAGTTCCATGGACTGTATAGTCCATGGGGTCACAAACAGTGGGGCATGACTGAGTGACTTTCTATTTCACTTTCACTTTCTGTCGTAGTGAAAGTCACTCAGTCGTGTCCGACTCTTTGCATCCTAAACTGTTACATGAGTGAACTCATCACATCTTTATAGCAGATCTCAGAGTTAATTACAGCATTGTTCATTTTATAGATGAAGAAGTTGAGGTTACATATTTTTTCTGTGATTATGCTCCAACATAATTTTGGACCTGGCATCTCATTCTATGCAGATCCAGAACTCATAACCTTAATTGCTAGAATCTACTACTACTTGAATAGTGTAAGGGCCTCCTAAATTTATAACACTATGGAAGTTTCAAGAGGAAGGAGGTGAAACTAGCATGTTTTTGAGTATCAGATTCTGTATATGTCAACTTGTTTACATTTCACAATAGTCCTGTAAATTAAGCACTGCATGCTTATTTGAAGGAAGAAGGAAAAAGTGTTAAAGGAGGTGAAGACTCTTGAATTTGAGTATCAAAGTGGTGTGCTGAACTCAGGTCTATCTCCAAATTTTCTGATATTAACATTAATAATATTTCCTATATTGTTCAGAGAAGGATATTACAAGATGCAATTCCTGAGCTGGTGTACTTACATTTTCTCTGGGACCTTGATATTTAGGAATTATATGTTTTTAGCTCAGTTGTGTCTGATTCTTTGTGACTCCATGGACTATAGCCCAACAGGCTTCTCTGTCCAATTTCTCCAGGCAAAATTATTTATTGAGGTGGGTAGCCATTCCCTTCTCCAGGAGATCTTCCCAACCCAAAGACTGAACCCTGGTCTCCTTCATTGCAAGCAGATTTTTACCATTGGAGCCACCAGGTGAAGCCCTAATTAATTGTAGAGAATGGCCAATAATTATTGAATGTATAGTACTTTCCAGATATGCTTTAAGAAATTTCATATTTAGTAATTTTTATTCAAAAAATCACATATAAAGAGATATTATCTTTATATCAGTTTTACAGAAAAGTAAACTGAGGCACAGGAACTGTAATGAAATAACCACTTGCTGATACTGTACTTTTTATTTTTTATTTTCTCAATGTATCAAGCAGAGAAGGGAAGGCAGGAGAGAGGTAGACAGATATCTTTCCCAAATTAATGGAGAATCAGCAGTCACACATTATTGAAATCTGGAGAGATCTTCATAGATTATCTAATTTCTTATTTTATGAGTGGGAGCCTGAGATCCTAGGGCATGAAGAACTAAACAACAGAATGAGAGGGAAAAAATTAGGTATTTTATCTATTTATATAGTGTATTTACCAGATGATTAGTTGAATGAAGGTATAAGTGCTCCTATATTAGAGAATTGATAACATCCTTTTATATAGGCATGCAGATTGTGTGGGTGAATTCTCTAAGAAATTAAGGGAAGAAGTGCTACATCGTGTTTATTGGATTTGTGTTTGGGGGAAACTATTTTGGAATTAAAAGATCCCATTTCTCTATAATATTTCCAACCTAGGCAACTGTAATTGTAAGATGTAACTCAAATAGTTTACTATTTGAAACTCAATAGTTTCAAATTTACCTTGAAAGAGGAAATAATCTTGCAAGAGAAATACAGGCAAATAGAAATAGCAGAGTTGTATATACACTAACCTATAGATGTTACAAATAAAGTTTAAGAAATGTAAAAATTTCATGGAGTATTTCACATGAAGGAATTATTTCTTCATATAAATCAAAAAGGATTATGAGTCCACTCATAAAAATGATTTGTTCTTCAGTTTTATCACGAATTACTTGACTGATGGATGATTGCTTATTTCTTTTATTATTCCTTCAAAATTATAGCATATTGTTTGCTTTCCAGTTTTTTTTTTTAATTTTATCGATATTTATTTAACATTGACTATGTGCCAAGCACTGTGAAACCCAGCCACACATCCTACACTAATTTTGTGATTTCATTTGAAGCCATTTAATCAAGCAAATTCTGTAGTTACCTCTATTTTACACCGCAAGTTAGTGCATTATATGTCACCCTACTGAACACTGTTAAGAGTATCTCTTCTTTCATTCTTGACAAGTATAATTTCTTTCTTCCTCAAAAAATAATTTAAATTATATAAAAACTGGAACTTTCTCTAATTTGCCATTGTATTCTTAGCTCTTAGAAGAATATTAGTACTAGATATTCAAAAGAGTTCTATTACCTGAAAGTGATTTGAGTGGGTCTCAAAATGACTTGTCTTTAAAAGGCATTGGTGCCATTTTAAGTAGATATTAGGTTTCCACTTTCTCATCATTGATTCGTTTCATTACTTTTGTCATTTCAGTCAACTTTCTTGAACATCATCAGATCGTGGAAGCTAGAAATAATGTTACTGAATATATTCTCTTGGGACTTTTTTCAGCCAAGAAAGTCTGGATCCTCTGCTTTTTATTTTTCTTACTCTGTTATCTGGATGTTTGGTTGGGGAATTTGATCATCATGATTTCTATTACATGCAGTTAGCTAATAATCCAGCCCATGTACTTCTTCCTTAACTACCTTGCACTCTCAGATCTCTTCTACACCTCCATTGTGACACCCAAACTCATGACTGACTTACTGATGGGGAAAAGGTCACTTCCTATAAAAATTGCATGACACAGCTTTTCACCACACACTTCTTTGGAGGGTATTGAGGTATTCATCCTCACAGGGATGGCCTATGACCACTATGTGGCCATTTGCAACCCTCTCCACTATGCTATCATCATAGCAAAGATGTCACTCAATTCTCATAGCATCACGTGCATGGGGACTTCTTCATTCTCTTGGTCTCTTTCTTCTTGCAATTGTTTTACCTTTATGTGGCCCCAATGAAACAGATCACTATTTCTGTGATGTATGTCCTTTGTTGAAATTAGCCTGCACACAAAATTGGCTTTTTTTGTCATTGCCAATTCTGGCTTGATGGGACTGGTGATTTTTGGGGTTTTGATGGCCTCCTACATTTTGATTTTGTATAACCTGCACACATATTCTGCAGAAAGCCACCATAAAGCGCTTTCCATCTGTGGTTCCCACATCACAGTCGTGATCCTCTTTTTCCCACCTGTCATCTTTGTTTACATTAGACCTGCCACAACATTACCAGAAGATAAAGTGTTAACACTCTTCTACACAACTATTGTCCCCATGCTAAACCTGCTTATCTACACACTTAGAAACATGGAGATGAATAATTCCATGGGTTTGGTGCAAAAAAAAAGTTCTGGGAAGGGAGGTTAATGACTTGAAGGTTGTTCATCTTTGATGCCAGTGACTGTCTTCTCATCACTCCCTCTGTTGCTTATTCTCTCCTGCTAGTGGGAAAATCAGTCAGAATGTGTAACAGCTTGCCTTCAGTGGTTCCTTCTTTGTTTTCCTCTCAATATGTTTTCCTTGATTTCGCTTTTTACTAATAATCCCATTTGTTAAAAAAAGAAAAAAAAAGAAAGAAAACTTTTTACAGAGTAAAGACACATTGAAAAATCTGGAGAAAGAGTGATCCTGCCAGTATGGCAGGCTAAACCTGGGTGAGACCTAGTGCTCAAAATACTTGGCCTCAATGTATAAAAGGTTATAATATGTTAAAAGGTCAAAGACAGTTAAAGAATCCACCTGCTAATGCATGAGACACGGGTCTGATCCTTGGGCCAGGAAGATTCCCCTGGAAAAGGAAATGGCTACCAATTCCAATGTTTTGCCTGGGAAATCCCAGGGAGAGGAGCCTGGTGGGCTACAGCCTATGGGGATGCAAAACAGCTGGACATGACTCAGCAACTGAACAACAACAGAAAGGCAGTTATAGGAAAATAGGAACAATCACATATTGCAAACTCCTTACAGAACTATATACTAGCCTTGTATCTTACAACTGTAGAGTTTTTTTTTTTTTAATCGAATAACTAGAAACATTTTTGTGTATTTGTGAACCATTATTATTTTACTTAAATGAAGAGGATGTATAGATCTAAGTAGAACATAGTAAAGTCCAGTCTTATAGTCTACAAGTGACTTTGCTGCAAAAAAGGAAGAAAACATAAATCCCCTAGTTCTTCAAAATAGATGATTTATCTCAAAGTTAAAGATTTTCACTTACTATCTAAATTCAAGTGTAGAATACTCTTAAAATAATATTTGACAAACTATAGATCAGACTCAGTGATGGGTGTGTGTATATATACACATTCTGCTGCTGTTCTTAGGTGTATCTGACTCTGTGCCCACCAGGCTTCTCTGTCCATGGGGATTCTCCAGGCACAAATATCAGAGTGGGTTGCCATGTTCTCCTCCAGGGGTTCTTCCCAACCCAGGGACTGAACCCAGATCTCCCACATTGCAGGCAGATTCTTTACCGACTGAGCCATCAGGCAAGCCCAAGAATACTGGAATGGGTAGCCTATCCCTTCTCCAGGGGATCTTCTTGTCACAAGAATCAACAGGGGTCTCTGCATTGCAGGTGGATTCTTTACCAGCTGAGCTACCAGGAAGTCTGGTATATATATAATATATCTGAATATTTCACATCTGAAACGTGAATAATATTTAAGGTATGGACCCTAGAACATAAGAGTGGAGGAATCCTAGACAGAGAAAATAGAAGAAAAAAAGTTGTAGATTGCCAGATTCTAGGGTAAGTTTAGAGAATGTAGAGGGGCCCAGTGTGGCTGGATAAAAGCATATAATGAGAGGAAATTGAGGAATAAAAGATGAAGGAACAAAAAAGAACCTACTATGAATTTCTTGTCACCAAATCCCATGCAAAGCACCTTGTATGAGTTTCCTGTAGCCATACCCCAAGCAAAATTTAACAGATGGTAGCCCAATTAATATTTCTTTTAATGACCAATGAAGCATAATGTTATTTCATAGACATTCATTTTTAAAAACAATATAATTAGAACAAATTTCCAAGACAAAAGCATAAAACCAAACAAATTGAGGAGTCACCCAGGTTTCCTTGACCACCCAATCTCTTTGTAACCCCATAATTTTTTTCAATGTGATGATTTATGAAATTAGATAGTTATACCTAATTTTCTAATGCATGAGTGAGAAGGTTGGATTTTATTTCAAGAAAAATAGGTTCCTCAGCAATTATCGGGCAGGTTGGTCATACAATAAGACATGTGTTTTAGAAGGACATTTCTTACATTCCTCCAAGTGCTCACACGGAAAACTAGTTGGATCCTTTAAAGTGCATATTGTAGTCTGAATCACAGTAGCATGCTTCATTGGCTAACCTAATGCCAAGTGTGAGAGGTGGACTATAAAGAAAGCTGAGTGCCAAAAATTGATGCTTTTGAACTGCAGCCTTGAAGAAGACTCTTGAGAGTCTCTTGAACTTAAGAGATCCAAAAAGCCCATCCTAAAGAAAATCAGTCCTGAATATTCATTGGAAGGGTTGATGCTGAAACTGAAACTCCAATACTTTGGCCACCTGATGTGAATAACTGACTCAATGGAAAAGACTGATGCTGAGAAAGATTGAAGGCAGGAGGAGAAGCAGACAACAGAGGATGAGATGGTTGGATGGCATCACCGCCTCAATGGACATGAGTTTGAGTAAACTCCACAAGTTGATGACGGACAGGGAAGCCTGGTGTGCTGCAGTCCATGGGGTCGCAAAGAGTCAGACACAACTGAGCGACTGAACTGAATGCCAGACGACGTTTATTTCAATTCCTCAAAGAAAGTGTATATGTTTTCTTCTAATACCTCAAAGGACACAGCTCCAGGAGACGAGACATGAATTCTAAACTATAATGAGTAGCACCCTATTTACTTTAAACCTGAGTGTGTCACTTTAGGCCATACCTTCCTCAGGGCGATTTTCATCTCCATGTTTCTCAGGGTGTAGATGAGAGAGTTCAGCATGGGAGCAATCACAGTGTAAAACACAGAGATGTCCTTGTCTTTGTTCTTGCTCCCTGCAGGTAGAACGTAAGTATAGATACTGGGCACAAAGAATAAAACTACAACTGTTATGTTAGAACTACATGTTGAGAGAACTTTTTTTCACCCTGCAGAAGAATGTGTTCTAAGGTTATATAGTATGACTAAGAAGCTACTAGAACAAGAAATATGACAGCCACCACCATTCCTGAATTTGCAATCACTAAGATACTCACAACACGAATATCTTTGCACATCAGTTTCAAAAGAGGTTTCACATCACACAGGTAGTGATCTATCCGATTAGGACCACAGAAAGATAATTGGAGTACCATGAGAAGTAAAGCAATAGAATGCCAAAAACCCACAACCCAGGCCAGGGTGATCAGCATGTTAAACGTCTACCTGTTCATGATGACCATGTAGTGCAGGGGCTTAACAATAGTGATGTAGCAATAAAAGCCATGGGCACCAAGATGAATATTTCCACACCTGCCAGCAAGTGGGCAGTGAAGAGCTGGGTCATACAGTTGTTATAGGAAATATTTTTTCTTGCTGCAGCTAAGTCCCTGATTAGCCTGGGGACGACCGTGGAGGTGTAGCTGACATCCATGAGGGAGAAGTGACAGAGAAAATAGTACATCAGTTGTTGCATTAGATGGCTGTAGGTGATGGTGAGTGAGATGATGAAATTCCCCATTAATACAGCCAGGTAACAGAGCAGGAACAAGAAGAAGAACAGTAACTCTATTTTCTTATTTCCCCACAACCCTATGAAAACAAATTCTGTGACATTGTTTTGGGTTTCCATGAGGTTGGGTAGAGTTCAGAGGACACAACATAAATTCAGTTCATCTGAAACAATACAGAACATAATACATCCTTAATTGCATATTTAAAGTTTTGGATTATTGTACATTGAGCAAAGATGTAAGTCACAGAAAATTTACTACAAATAATGTATCATTTGATATTAAGAGCAGTATAATTTGAACAATATTTAATAAAATAATGATTACGTCTGGAATATAACAACCCAACCAAGAGGTGATATTCTGATACTCGTTCTGTATTTGTAAAATAAAAGCAAGAGGTTTCAGTAATTGGCACTAAATCATTAAGATATTAAGTTGCAATCAAACTAAGATGAACCTGACTCTGATAGCAGAGTTCATGCTCTTGGGAACTATGCAACAAAATTCACTGACCAGGGAAAGTCCGACTTTTGTCCATCTCTGTAAAAAATACAGTAATTCTCCAACCCAGCCTTTAGCCATCTATGTAATGGATATTTACATATTTAAGAAAATCTCTCCACTTTTCCATGTGAATGTAAATCACTTACAAAGTCGCAATTTCAGATAAACATTCAATGGAACTAAATATTATTTTTGAAAAATGCTTCTACTCATAGCAGAGCACACCCGTATTAGTTGAAAATATTTTCAGTGACTCTCCTTGTAGTCATGTGTGGTAAAGATTTAGAACATGGAGAGAATGGAAACAGAGAAGTTAAGCACAATATGAGCCATCTGAATATAGGAAGAAAGGTTATTGTTACATAAAAATTCACTCTAACCTTAATTTCAATAAATATATGTTTCAGAGGTTTCTGTTGATACTCCTTAGAGAGTTTTTTTTTTTTCTTTTGACATTTGGTGAACTCAACACAATGAATTACCTATTCAGTTAAACACTTTTAAAACAGTGCCACCCCAAAAATCTGGTCTTGGAAAATTTAAAAAAATTGAATGATTCCAGTCAACTTTTCTGACCACAGTGCAGTAAGATTAGATCTCAAATACAGGAAAAAAATTGTTAAAAATTCAAATATATGGAGGCTAAATAACATGCTTCTGAATAACCAACAAATCATAGAAGAAATCAAAAAAGAAATCAAAATATGTATAGAAATGAATGAAAATGAAAACACAACAACCCAAAACCTATGGGACACTGTAAAAGCAGCTAAGGGGAAGGTTCATAGCATTACAGGCTTATATCAAGAAACAAGAAAAAAGCCAAATAAATAACCTAACTCTACACCTAAAGCAATTAGAGAAGGAAGAAATGAAGAACCCCAGGGTTAGAAGCAGGAAAGAAATCTTAAAAATTAGGGCAGAAATAAATGCAAAAGAAACTAAAGAGACCATAGCAAAAATCAACAAAGCTAAAAGCTGTTTTTTTTTTTTGAAAAAATAAACAAAATTAACAAACCATTAGCAAGACTCATTAAGAAACAAGAGAGAAGAACCAAATTAACAAAATTAGAAATGAAAAGGGTGAGATCACAACAGACAACACTAAAATACAGAGGATCATAAGAGACTACTACCAGCAGCTCTATGCCAATAAAATGGACAACTTGGAAGAAATGGACAAATTCTTGGAAAAGTATAACTTTCCAAAACTGAACCAGGAAGAAATAGAAGATCTTAACAGAACCATCACAAGCAAGGAAATCGAAACTGGAACCAAAAATCTTCCAGCAAACAAAAGCCCAGGACCAGATGGCTTCACAGCTGAATTCTACCAAAAATTTAGAGAAGAGCTAACACCTATCTTACTCAAACTCTTCCAGAAAGTTGCAGATGAAGGTAAACTTCCAAACTCATTCTATGAGGCCACTATCATGCTAATTCCAAAACCAGACAAAGATGCCACAAAAAAGGAAAACTACAGACCAATATCACTGATGAACATAGATGCAAAAATCCTTAACAAAATTCTAGCAAACAGAATCCAACAACATATTAAAAAAATCATACACCATGACCAAGTGGACTTTATCCCAGGAATGCAAGGATTCTTTAATATCCACAAATCAATCAATGTAATACGCCACATTAACAAATTGAAAGATAAAAACCATATGATTATCTCAATAGATGCAGAAAAAGCCTTTGACAAAATTCAACACTCATTTATGATCAAAATTCTCCAGAAAGCAGGAATAGAAGGAACATTCCTCAACATAATAAAAGCTATATATGACAAACCCACAGCAAGCATCTCCTTCAATGGTGAAAAAATGAAAGCATTTCCCCTAAAATCAGGAACAAGACAAGGGTGCCCACTCTCACCACTACTATTCAACATAGTGTTGGAAATTTTGGCCACAGCAATCAGAGCAGAAAAAGAAGTAAAAGGAATCCAGATAGGAAAAGAAGAAGTGAAACTCTTGCTGTTTGCAGATGACATGACCCTCTACATAGAAAACCCTAAAGACTCTTCCAGAAAATTACTAGAACTAATCAATGAATATAGAAAAGTTGCAGGATATAAAATTAACACACAGAAATCCCTTGCATTCCTATATACTAACAATGAGAAAACAGAAAGAGAAATTAAGGAAACAATACCATTCACCATTGCAACAAAAAGAATAAAATACTTAGGAGTACATCTACCTAAATAAACAAAAGGCCTATACATAGAAAACTATAAAACATTGATGAAAGAAATCAAAAGGACACAAACAGATGGAGAAACATACCGTGTTCATGGATTGGAAGAATCAATATTGTCAAAATGGCTATTTTACCCCAAGCAATCTATAGATTCAATGCAATCCCTATCAAGCTACCAATGGTATTTTTCACAGAACTAGAACAAATAATTTCACAGTTTATATGGAAATACAAAAAACCTCGAATAGCCAAAGTAATCTTGAAAAAGAAGAATGGAACTGGAGGAATCAACCTGCCTGGCTTCAGACTCTACTACAAAGCAACAGTCTTCAAGACAGTATGGTACTGGCACAAAGACAGAAATATAGATCAATGGAACAGAATAGAAAGCCCAGAGATAAATCCACGAACCTATGGACACCTTATCTTTGACAAAGGAGGCAAGGATATACAATGGAAAAAAGACAACCTCTTTAACAAGTGGTGCTGGGAAAACTGGTCAACCACTTGTAAAAGAATGAAACTCGAACATTTTCTAACACTATACACAAAAATAAACTCAAAATGGATTAAAGATATAAATGTAAGACCAGAAAGCTTAAAACTCCTAGAGGAGAACATAGGCAAAACACTCTCCAACATGAATCACAGCAAGATCCTCTATGACCCACCTCCCAGAATATTGGACGTAAAAGCAAAACTAAACAAATAGGACCTAATGAAACTTAAAAGCTTTTGCACTACAAAGGAAATTATAAGCAAGGTGAAAAGACAGCCCTCAGATTGGGAGAAAATAATAGCAACTGAAGAAACAGACAAAGGACTAATCTCAAAAATATACAAGCAACTCTTGAAGCTCAATTCCAGAAAAATAAATGACCCAATCAAAAAATGGGCCAAAGAACTAAACAGACATTTCTCCAAAGAAGACATACAGATGGCTAACAAACACATGAAAAGATGCTCAACATCACTCATTTTCAGAGAAATGCAAATCAAAACCACAAAGAGGTACCATTACATGCCAGTCAGGATGGCTGCTATCCAAAAGTCTACAAGCAATAAATGCTGGAGAGGGTGTGGAGACAAGGGAACCCTCTTACACTGTTGGTGGGAATGCAAACTAGTACAGCCACTATGGAGAACAGTGTGGAGATTTCTTAAAAAACTGGAAATAGAACTGCCATATGACCCAGCAATCCCACTTCTGGGCATACACACCAAGGAAACCAGATCTGAAAGAGACACATGCACCCCAATGTTCATTGCAGCACTGTTTATAATAGCCAGGACATGGAAGCAACCTAGATGTCCATCAGCAGATGAATGGATAAGGAAGCTGTGGTACATATACATCATGGAATATTACTCAGCTGTTAAAAAGGATTCATTTGAATCAGTTCTAATGAGATGGATGAAACTGGAGCCCATTATACAGAGTGAAGTAAGCCAGAAAGATAAGGAACATTACAGCATACTAACACATATATATGGAATTTAGAAAGATGGTAACAATAATCCTATATGCAAAACAGAAAAAGAGACACAGAAGTACAGAACAGACTTTTGAACTCTGTGGGAGAAGGTGAGGGTGGGATGTTTTGAAAGAACAGCATGTATATTATCTATGGTGAAACAGATCACCAGCCCAGGTTAGATGCATGAGACAAGTGCTTGGGCCTGGTGCACTGGGAAGACCCAGAGGAGTCGGGTGGAGAGGGAGGTGGGAGGGGGGATCGGGATGGGGAATATGTGTAACTCTATGGTTGATTCATGTCAATGTATGACAAAACCCACTGAAATGTTGTGAAGTGATTAGCCTCCAACTGATTAAAAAAAAAAAAAAAAAAAAAAAAAGAACAGTGCCACCTTTTTTGATGTAGTAAACCAAGCAAAAGAGTGAATATGTTGAAAAAATCAACTTTTACCCAAAACCAAATGTTCTCCACAGTAAAATCATTGCTTGCATCATATACTGTTAATTGTAATGAGTTGTTGTTTAATGGCATCATTGAGGAACAATGTGACATGTTAGATAGACCTATCATCTAATAATACAGGCTCACAAGTCCTATTTGATTTTTGTTGAGCACTAAACAGTTCAGCCTCTTTAAGCCTTCTTCAACTAGTAAGTGAAATTAATACTGCTGGATGTATTTTCCTTACAGCAAGAACAGAAAGTGAAATTCATAAGTAGCCTATATTTATGTGGAACATTGAACACATGATATAAACAAATTTAAAGACACTTTTTTATTAAAATTATAATAGAAATTATAGAAAAACTAGAGAACCAAAACTGTAGAAAATGCAGCTCTTAGTTTAGCGTCGTTTTTAAACAGTAGTACAAGGCTCAGTATCCCTTAATATTTGAATCAGTCCTCACTACTTACAGTGGTTGAGCAGAGCTTTGAAAAATACAGACTCACGGAAAAAGACCCCTCAGTGCAGGCTTTATTCTTCTTCCTGCCCTCCTGTAAACCAGGAGAAAGAAGCCTCTGCCTTGTCCCTCCTGTAAACCAGGACAGAGAGGCCTCAGCCTTGCCCCTCCTGTAAGCCGGGAGAGAGAGGCCTCTGCCTTGCCCTTCCTGTAAGCCGGGAGAGAGAGGCCTCAGCCTTGCCCCTCCTGTAAGCCGGGAGAGAGAGGCCTCTGCCTTGTCCCTCCTGTAAACCGGGAGAGAGAGGCCTCTGCCTTGCCCCTCCTTTGCCCTCTCCCTGTTCGCTCGCTCTCCCTGCGTCCAGCCCACACGCACACCACCCAAATACACATGTAGACACCGAGGGTTTGGGGGGTGAAGGAAGAATCCTGAGTCCAACTTTTCACATACCTTTCAGTTAAGGTGTCTCTTCCAAAAACCCCTCCTTCAAACTTTAAATTATTTTAAAAAATCTGTGAGGAATAGTTTGAAAAGGTATGTCAAACTACAGTTTGAAAGAGAAAAAAAGCTCTTAAATAAGCATATTAAGAAAAGGGATTTATAATTAAGGTAATGACAGTTCATGGATAGTGAAAAAACCCATTGAGGGCAATTTAATAAAATTGTTATCAACATATTAAGTGTTTATCATATTAAAAATAAATTAAAAAATCATGAAATTAACATGTATCATTTTCATTATTTTCTGTATTTAGAGTAAAGTGTTGAGATGAAAACAGAAAGTGCAAGTGTAGTTTTCTCAGTCATGTCTGAGTCTGTGAGCCCATGGGCTGTAGCCCTCCAGGCTCTGTCCTTGGAATTTTCCAAGGAAGAATACTGGAGTAGGTTGCCATGCCCTTCTCCAGGAAATCTTCCCAATCCAGGGATCAAAACCAGGTCTCCTGTATTGCAGGCAAATTCTTTACCATCTGAGCTGCTAGGGAAGCCCAAATGTTGGAACACTATATACTAACTTACTAAATGATCTGTTTTTTTTTTTCTTTTCTTTTCTTTTCCATTTATTTTTATTAGTTGGAAGCTAGTTACTTTACAATATTGTAGTGGGTTTTGCCATACATTGACATGAATCAGCCATGGATTTACATGTATTCCCCATCCCGATGCCCCCTCCCACCTCCCTCTCCAATGATCTGGGCACAAAACTAAAATATATATATATATATATATATATATAAAATTTACTGACCATTTCACCTTTACCAACATCTAGTAAGGCATATAAAATTTCAATTACTATAATCAAAAATTACATAAAATTTTTCTAAATCCCAATTATTTTTTAGAATTTAATGTACATATGTGTAACTAATCATAACACTTATTTCTGCAAGACTTTACATTTATGAAATGTCAGGTGACTCTTCAGACTGTTTCTTTTTATTTCTCTGAGACTGGGCTTTGAAACAGCAAGTAGAGAATACATCTGACGCTCTCAGGAACTGTCTATCCAAAAGACTCTTTTAGGAAAGCATTGCTGTATTTAACTTGAATTGAAAGCACACCAAAGGAAAACAGGAAAAAAAATCCCACAGGCATTTTACAGCAGTCAGTGTGTATAAGGTTATAATTATAAGAATAAAGCTACTAATATTAATGGGATATATAAGACAGGTTTGAGGCTTCTTTCTTTAATTTAATCTCTTGAGGGTTATTATAGGAATGATTCAATAACTTTATAATGTTATAGAGACCAATTAAATATTATGGATAATTATTTTTCTATCACTTCTAAAATAATTTCCTCAAAAACTGAGCTTGCTAATGTTTACCAAGATGTGTATAATACACATTTAATATATTTGAAATCTTTATTATTTAATTGTATAAATATGGTAAGAGATAATCAGAACATGTATGCTTCCCATATACACTTAACATTACTATCAAAATTTTGAAATTATTACTCACTGTTTATTTACTCCCACTTGAAACTCAGAAGCCATGAACAGCAATTTGTGTCAACAGGTATAATTTAGTATCAGGTAATGTTAGACAGTTGGGGAGAAAGCCACAATCCGTTTTTCTTTCTTTCTTTTTTTTGCTTTGCTTTATCCCTTTTCATCCCTTTGGCAAGAGAGAAAGAAGGGTGTCAGTAGAAGCTAAGGGACCAGGTGGAGTAAACTGTAGTCCTTAGCTCCTATTCCTTATCAAGTGATTTTCATGGGTCATGCAGGATCCTTCCAAGGTTTTGTTTATTTTATAATATATTTTTCCTTTATGAACTGCTTATTTCCACTCCAGATACTCACTGTGCTCTAATGTATTTAACTCTAACTAGCTGCAGGGCATTTCATATTAGTTGTACTCTCCCCATAGTCAACACCTAGAAATAACCTCTTAGTAGAATCACCTTATGTTGTGGCGTTTGACTCTGTCTTCTCCTTGCTGCTTGATACTGGGAAGCAATAAAAGTCCTTAAATGCTAATTTGATTAAATAAGAAACACTCTTTGAAAGATCAATAAAACTGATGATATCTCAAAGTAAGGAAAATGGGGAGAGAAGGAATAAGAGAAAAATAGAGACAAAATACTTAAATCAAGAATGAAATAATGTACATCATTACAAAATCTACAGATATTAACAGGATGGTAGAAAATATTAGAAAATAATTGTAATGAAAGTATTGCAGTATCTAACAGAAGATGAAGAAAAGCAGAATTGCGCTATATCACCTAAATAAATTAAATTCATGGCTAAACTTCTTGCCAAATATAATTTCTGATCCAATGAATTTAATAATAATTTATCATGGTCATGTGGAAATTATCTCAGGATTAAAATACTCAAAATGCAACAGTTTAATTCACTATATTAGCACAATAAAGAGAAGACTCACAAGGCCATTTCAAAAAATTCATGAAGTTAATTATACTTAAAAATTTTCAATTTATATATATATATACATATATATATAACATTTTAAAAATACTTCAGCAAACGAAAGGAAATTGCTTAACCTAATATAGAAACTGTATAAGACTTACAACTACCATCACTTATAATAGTGAATACTCTGTAAGTTTTTACCAATAAAATATTGTCCACTCCTATTTCTGAATTAAAACTTAAATTCTAGACACAGCAGTAAGGTAAGAAAAAGAAACATAAGACATACAAATTCAAAAAAATAGGAGTAAAATTGTAGTAAATATACATATATGCACAAGAATTGTTATTTGGTAGAAAATGCTAAGTGTTCTGTAAAGAATCTAAAATGGCACTAGTGGTAAAGAACCCATCTGCCAATGCAAGAGCCAAAAGAGACAGGGGTTTGATCCCTGGATTGGGAAGATCCTCTAGAGGAATGCATGGCAATCCACTCCAATATTCTTGCTTGGGGGAATCTCTATGGACAGAGACTGGTGGCTATAGCCCAAGGGGTCTCAAAGAGTTAGACACAACCGAAATGAATTAACATGTATGCAATCAATTAGTTTAGCAAGTTCAAAAGATCTAATTTCAATACAAAAAATAAATACATTTCTAGAATAGCAACAATCAAAAACTGAAATTAAAATCAACATCTATATAAGGTATTAATTAAAAATATGAAACTTGAGAGATAAATGTATAATAATATATACTTATAGAACACTTAACCTGTATATCAAAATCAGAAAATATTTCTTAGAAAAATTCAGTACATAAATAAGTAAAGAGATGTGTCATATAGGTGCATTATAAGACATACTCTATTTTACCATTTTACTTTCTTAATTTCAATGAAATTCCAATAAAATAAAACAGAATAATCAGAGTAAATCAATAATTCCATTCTGAAATCTATGTAGAAACATGCAAGTTTAAAGAAACCTGGAATACTTTCAAAAATCTTTTATGACCACAATAAAATCAACCACAGAAACAGAAACAAGTAGAAAAAAAAAATGTGGAGATTAACCAAATGCTACTAAAAAACCAATGGGCTACTGATGAAAAATCAAAGAGGAAACTAAAAAATACCTTGAAATAAATGACAATGAAAACACAGTCATACAAAACCTATGGGAGGCAGCAGAAATTCATAGCAGTACAGGTCTTCAAAAAACAATAAAGTGAAAGGTGCTCAGTCGTGTCCAACTCTTTGCCATCCCATAGACTATACGGTCCATGGAATTCTTCAAGCCAGAATACTGGAGTGGGTAGCCCTTCCCTTCCCTATGGGATCTTCCCAACCTAGGGATTGAACCCAAGTCTCCTGCATTGCAGGTGGATTCTTTACAAGCTGAGCCACAAGGGAAGCCCTAGGATACTGGAGTGGGTACCCTATCCCTTCTCCAGCAGATTTTCCTGACCCAGGAATCGAATTGGGGTCTCCTGCACTGAAGGCAGATTCTTTACCAACTGAGATATCAAGGAAGCCCTGATAAATAACTCAAATAAACAGTCTAATCTACCACTTGAAAGGATTAGAAAAAGAAGAACATACAAAACCTAGAGTATGTAGAAGGAAAAAATAAAGATCACATATAAATCAATAAAATAGAGATATGAAATAATAGAAAAATAATAAAACCAAGAGTAGGTTCATTGAAAAGATAAACAAAACAGACAAACCTCTGGCCAAGCTAAAGAAGAAGAAAATAGAGAGGGCCCAAATAAACAAAAAAGAAATTAAAGATGAGAAATAACAACCAATACCACTGTAATACAAAAGCACATAAGTGAATACTAAGAATAATTATATGACAACAAATTGGACAAAGTAGAAGAAATGGACAGATTTCTAGAAATATATGACACACAAAAACAGAATCAAGTAAAAATAGATAAATTGAACTTCCCTATCACTAGAAGTGAAACAGAATCTGTTTAAAAAAAAAAAAAGGTAAAGAAAGAAAAAAGAAAAACCTCCCTGCAAAAAAAAAAAAAAAAAAAAAAAAAAATCCAGAGCCAGAAGGTTTCACTGGGAAAACTACCAGATACAAAAGAACTTACACTAATCCTTCTCAAACTCTTCCATAAGATTGAAGAGGAGGGAACCCACACAAAATCATTCTATTAAGCCATCATCACTCTGAAATCAAAATCAGACAAAGACAGTACCAAAATGAAATTCCTGCCCAATATCTTTTATGACTACAGATGCAAAAATTCTCAACAAAATATTAGCAGGCCAAATTCAACGATATGCATAAAGATCATACACGACAATCAAGTTGGGTTCATACAAGGGTCACAAGGATGGTTTAACATACACAAATCAATTCATGTGATATACCACATCAAAAATAGAAAAGTCAGAAAACATTCAATTATGCAGTAGATGAAAAGGTATTTGATAAAATTAAAGATCCATGCATTATAATAACTCAAAGTTAGTATGTAGAAAGCATATCTTAACATAATAAAAACTATTTATGACAACCCACAGGCAACATAGTGCTCAATGTTGAAAAGCTGAAAGTCTTCTTGCTAAAATCTGGAACAAG
Organism: Muntiacus reevesi; assembly: GCF_963930625.1. Taxonomy (NCBI): domain Eukaryota; kingdom Metazoa; phylum Chordata; class Mammalia; order Artiodactyla; family Cervidae; genus Muntiacus; species Muntiacus reevesi. The sequence goes on along the minus strand of NC_089260.1, from coordinate 78,998,471 downwards.
ATAAAGATGCCCACTTTCATCACTTCTATTCAACATAGTTTTGGATATCATAGCCATAAGGTATTAGATAAGAAAAAGAAATAAAACATATCCAAATTGGAAAAGAAGAGGTAAAATTACTATTACATGCCAGTAATATAATAAATATATAGAAAACCCTAAAGACTCACAAAAACTGTTAGAACTGATAAATTCAGCAAAGTCAGCAGGATACAAGATTAATATACAGATATTGGTTGAATTTCTTTATTATTAACTATATATATATATATATATATATATATCAGAAAAGGAAAGTAAAAGCAAAACAAAAAATCATTTCTAAAACTCAATTATTAAAATAAAACATAAAATTTAAGAATAAACCAGACCAAGGTGGTGAAAGACTTATAAGCTAAAAACTATAACACACTAAGAAAAGAAATTGCAAATGACTGAAAGAAATGGAATGATATCCCACGCTCTGAGACTGGAAGAATTAATATTGTTAAAATGGCCGTTCTAATCAAAGCAATCTACTGATTTAATGTGAATTCCTATCAGATCACTCATGATATTTTTTTTTAAACTGAGGTATTTAAATGTGGAAATAGACTTAATTTATGCTATTTATTATAAATAGCAAATCAATTGGTCATGCATAAGAAAAAAAAATGAACCTCAAAGATTACCACACACTACAGAAATACTAACTCAAAATGAGTCAGAGACCTAGAGACAATATGTACATTTAACTTTATAGAAAATCTACAAGATTTTTCTGAGTTGGAGTTAGATCAATTTTTTTATATATATGACACAATAGAAACTTTAAGAAAAATTAAAAATTGGATCTTGTCAAAATGTCAAATTTGCTCATCAGATGTCATCATTTTAAAATTAAAAAGACAATCCATGAAACAGGGGTAAATTCTGCATGTATATATACAAGTTTATGTATACACAATGGTACATATTTTTATGCTTAAATTTTTACAAACATGAAATTTTATATATAATTTTATATAATTATATGTAAAGTGATTATTGATTCATATATCTATATATACACAAAAAGCATAAATATGACAAAAGAGTTGTATGTAAACTGTGTAAAGAATAGCTTAGTAATAAGAAACCCATAATCCTTAATTTTTTGTTATGTAAATAACTTGATCATAAGCTTCACAAAATAAGATAAACAGTGGCCAATAATAATATAAAAATTTTAAAATACTCAAGATCATTAATCACCACAGCATGCATATTAAAATCACAATAATTTACTACTACATAGCACCTAAAAAGACTAAAAGGAAAATAGCTCATTATACTAGTGGCAAGCACATAGTTCAGTTCAGTTCATTCGCTCAACTTGTCTGACTCTTTGCGACCTCATGAACTGCAGCACACCAGGCACCCCTGTCCATCACCAATTCCTGGAATTCACCCAAACCCATCTTCGTTGAGTCGGTGATGCCTTCCAACCATCTCATCCTCTGTCATCCCCTTCTCCTCCTGCCCTCAATCTTTCCCAGTATCAGGGTCTTTTCAAATGAGTCAGTTCTTTGCATCAGGTGGCCAAAGTATTGGAGTTTCAGCTACAACATCAGTCCTTCCAATGAACACCCAGGACTGATCTCCTTTAGGGTGGACTTGTTGGATCTCTTGAAGTCCAACGGACTCTCAAGAGTCTTCTCGAACACCACAGTTCAAAAGTATCAATTCTTCAGTACTTAGCTTTCTTTATAGTCCAACTCTCACATCTATACATGACCACTGGAAAAACCATAGCCTTGACTAGACGGACCTTTGTTTGCAAAGTAATGTCTCTGTTTTTTAATATGCTGTCTAGGTTGGTCATAACTTTCCTTCCAAGGAGTAAGCATATTTTAATTTCAAGGCTGCAATCACCATCTGCAGTGATTTTGGAGCCCAGGAAAATAAATTCAGCCGCTGTCTCCATTGTTTCCCCATCTATTTGCCATGAAGTGATGGGACCGGATGCCATGATGATAGTTTTCTGAGTGTTGAGCTTTAAGCCAACTTTTTCACTTTCTTCTTTCACTTTCATCAAGAGGCCCTTTAGTTCTTCTTCACTTTCTGTCATAAGGGTGGTGTCATCTGCATATCTGAGGTTATTGATATTTCTCCCAGCAATCTTGATTCCAGCTTGTGCTTCCTCCAGCCCAGTGTTCCTCATGATGTACTCTGCATATAAGTTAAATAAACAGGGTGACAATATACAGCTTTGACATATTCCTTTTCCTATTTGGAACCAGTGTGTTGTTCCATGTTCAGTTCTAACTGTTGCTTCCTAACCCTCATACAGGTTTCTCAAGAGGCAGGCCAGGTGGTCTGGTATTCCCATCTCTTTCAGAATTTTCCACAGTTTATTGTGATCCAGACAGTCAAAGGCTGTGGCATAGTCAATAAAGCACATAGAACAACTGGAAATCTCTTTCTGTGTTTTTTATGTTTCTCCAACTTTTTAATACTGTCTCATATTCCATACAAACCAATCTTCACGTCCCAGAGATATCTACTTGGGAGTTTCCTAGAATTTCGATCTACTTCTACAACCCACTGATGAATAGTTTCAGAGTCAGGTACTTTAATATGACTGCCATTAATTTTATGCCCTTACTGATCTGGCCCTTAAGAAATCAATAGTAGTTTTCCCATAAAATATTTGATATTGAGAAGAAAACAAAGTTCTTTCTCTGACATATTTGAACAACAAAATTACATCACTCATTCCCACGCTGGAATTATGTGTGTGTGTGGGCTCAGTCATGTCTGACTCTTTGCAACCCCATGGACTATATTCAGCTAGGCTTTTTTATCCATGAAATTTTCCAAGTAAGAATACAGGAATGGATTGTCATTCCCTACTTCAGGCAATCTTCTGACCCAGGGATCAAAGCCAGGTCTCGTGTCTCTTGCATTGGCAGGTGGATTCCTTACCACTTTGCTACCTGACAAGTGTCACAACGTAATTGTTACTATGTTGGTGCAAATGTAACTGAAGTTTCAGACCGTGAATTTCTAATCATTATAATTAGGCTCAAACATATCTTATTAAACAAAATAAGAATCATTACAATTAACACATGTTTGCCAAAATATGGCAAGAAATAACTTTGTTTAACCCTCCAGCATAAAATTTTGTGCTTCAACCTTCAAGGAACTCTTGGAAAGCATTTTCTGCCTCTGTCTTGTGGAAGCAGTTTTCCTGAAAAAAGCTGTTGAGATGCTTGAAGTAGTGGTAGTAGGGTGACAAGAGGTCCGGTGAATATGTCGGATGGGACAAAACTTCATAGCCCACTTCATTCAACTTTTGAAGCATTAGTTGTGTGATGTGTGGCCAGCCATTGTTATAGAGAAAGACTGGATCCATTCAGTTGACCAGTGCTGGCTGGAGAGTTGCAATTTTCTGTGTATCTCATAGATTTGCTGAGCATATCTCTCAGGTGTAATGGTTTTGCCAGGATTCAGAAAGCTGTAGTGGATCAGACCAGCAGCTGACCACCAGACATTGACCATGTCCTTTTTCTGGTGCAAGTTTGGTTCTGGGAAGTACTTTAAAGCTTCTTGTGGGTCCAATCACTGAGCTGGTTGTTGCTGGTTGTCTAATAAAATCCACTTTTCCTCGCACATCACAATCTGACTGAGAAATGGTTTATTGTTGCATAGAATAAATGACAACACTTCAAAGCAATGATTTTTGTTTGTTTGTTTTGATCTGTGGTTAGCTCATGAGGCACCCACTTATAGAGTTTTTTAACCTTTCCAATTTGCTTCAAATGCCAAATGAAAATAGAATGGTTGATGCTGAGTTGTTTGACAACTTCTTGTGTAGTTTGTTGTAAGAGGATCAGCTTTGATGATCCTCTCAGTTGGTCATTGTCAACTTCCAATAGCCAGCCATGGTACTTCTCATCTTCACTGACCTTGTGTCCTTTCCAAAGCTTCTTGATCCACCACTGCACTGTCTGTTCCTTAGCAGTTCCTGGGCCAAAAATATTGTTGATGTTGCAACATAAAGTTGCCTCAGCTGCTTTATGACCCATTTTAAACTCAAATAAGAAAATCACTCTAATTTGCTTTTTGTCAAACTTAACTTCCCTAGTCTAAAATAAACATAAAATAAACAGCAAATAATGTAATTAACAGCAAAAAATTAAAGTGACAAATGTTGTTTTAAAATGATGTAAAACATAATCATATTTATTTAAGAATGCATTCCAATATCAAAGGGCAAATACAAACTGCAATTGGTTTTGTGCTAATCTAATATTCATATGAATTTAGCTTTTTTAGAAACTCAGAAACACAAGTTCAAATAGAATCTTACATATTCAGACTTCAAGTGTAGAGAGTACAATTCCTCACTCAAATTTAAGAGTTTCTCAAAGGTGTCTCTTCAGAATACCTGTTTTTAAGACAAAATCTTTCTATCAAAGAAAATAATTAATACCTGGTAAAGAAAGTTGCAGCTACAAGACAAAGCCCTTTAGTCTTGTAGCAATTTCTTTAAATATTCATGTAATGCAAGGTGAAGAGTGTGTGTGTGTGTGTGTGCACGCGCGCGCATGCACGTGTGTGTTTGAATCTCCAGAGCAAGAGTCATCATGGGTGGAATGATCCATTTGAATGTGCTTCCACCACAGTTTTTGCCTCTTAATTACAGAACCAGAGCTGTCTAAAGAAGACTGTGCCTCTGCTTGTTTTAACTGAATCCATTCCAAACTCAAATTCTAAGTTTTGTATAGAAATATTTTGAGGCTTTGGACTAGTAGGAAATAATTAGACTTTAAAAAGCAAAATAAAACTTGCTTGTTGACTACTTCTTTTTCCCATGTGTGGCATATTTTTCATAGTCAAAGTTATTTATCCCAAGAAGAGGTCAGTTTGAAGATGGCATTGTTTCTGAATACTCTCAACTCTCATTAAGATCACATCAGGGCTGTGTGTCAACCTAGATGAGTGGGATGGAGTGGGAAATTGGAGGGAAGCTCATGAGGGAGGGGACATATATATACTGATGCCTGATCCATGTTTTATGTAGGGCAGAAGCCAACACAACATTGCAATTATTCTTCAATTAAAAATGAATAAATTAAGGAAAAGATAATTTAATATTGAAGCAAGCTTTTCTATAATTCTGAGGCTTATTAACAAATTTTAACTTTCTATATAACATTGTTTCAATACTTTTCAAATAGAGTATTTAATCATTACCCAAATTTTTAAAAATAAAATACTTGATAAATACCATTAACATTCTTTGAAATAAATTTTAGATTCACTGAAGTTAAGAAAATGAAAGGACCCAGTTTTCCTATTCCAAAATCAGGCTTTTACAATGAGACAACTCCTTTAGTACTCAATCATAACTAATAATGAGAATGAAAACAAAATTCAAATATACAGTAGTGCATCAGTATAATTTTAAATAAACAGATCAACAACTGTTTAGTCCAAGCATGAATGTGAAGCAGTTTGCTATGATCAACCACTAAGGATAATATGACTCTCTTTGCCCTCACTAAAAGTAAAATTGGAGATGACTCTTCCTGAACTTAATGTACAGTTAAATGTTTCTCTGCCTTACTAATCAAATGTTAATTCACTTTCTAAATGTATACACAGCCACAAAAATAGATAAAACATCTGTATATACTTATATCACAGTGACGGTTATGTTCATATATTTCCTCATTCAATTATTATAAAACCTGTGAAGTATATAATATTATTTTCTCTTTATAGGTGAGAAAACAAAATTTTAAAATGCTGAGAAATATATCCTAGATGAAAGAAATTGCAAGTGAAAGAATCAAGATTCTAGTTTGATCTTTCTGACTCTCAAACAAATACACTTACCCCCAAGTTATTTTTAACAACTTTCAAAACAGTCTGATGGCCCATGCTCTGTATGGAAATTGGAGAAGGAGAAGCTATGTCTGTGAGAAAGGTCAAGGTCAAAACACTTTCAATGATGAAATACCACATTTTATTTGAAATTTGGAAGCACAAATATATTATTGTTTGAGCTTGGTTTAAGATTGGTAAAGGATTATGGTAAGGTTGTATATTGTCACCTTGCTTATTTAACTTCTGTGCAGAGTACATCATGTGAAATGCCAGGATGGATGAATCACAAACTGGAGTCAAAAATGGCAGGAGAAATATTAATAAACTCAGACATGCAGATGATACTATTCTAATGGCAGAAAGTGGAGAGAAATTAAAGAACCTCTTGATGAGGGTGAAAGAAGAGAGCAAAAACCCTGACTTGAAAAATCAACGTTTTAAAACCTAAGAACATGACATCTGATTCCAACACTTAATGGCAAATAGAAGGGAGGTGGGGACTTGGAGCAGTGGCAGATTTTGTTCTCTTGGGCTCCATAATCACTGCAGATGATGACTGTAGCCATGAAATTAAAAGACATTTGCACCTTGGAAGAAAAGCTATGGCAAACCTACAAATCATATTAAAAAGCAGGGATATCATTTTGCCGACAAAGTTCTGATAGTTAAAGCTATTGTTTTTCCAGTAGTCATGTACAGATGGAAGAGCTGGACCATAAACAAGGCTGAACACCAAAGAATTGATGCCTTCAGATTGTGGTGCTAGAGAAGAATCTTGAGAGTTCCTAGGACTGCAAAGAAGAACAAACTTGTTAATCCTAAATGAAATCAATCCCGGATATTCATTGGAAGGACTGATGCTGAAGTTCCCGTACCTTGGCCATCTGATGCAAAGAGCCAACTCATTGGAAAAGACCCTGATGCTGGGAAAGATCAAAAGCAAAAAGTAAAGAAAGGGGGCAGGCAGAAGATGAGATGGTTAAATGGAATCACCGACTCAGTGGACGTGAATTAGAACAAACTCTGGGAGACAGAGAAGGATAAGGGGGCCTGCCATGCTGAAATCTATGAGCTCTCAAAGAGCTGGACATGGCTTAGCAGCTGAGCAATAAAAACAGCAAGAGTAAGTAAGTTTAATAAATTCAAGATTGCTTTAATAATTTTTCAAGAAATATAAATAATCATAATATAAAATACAAGGAGAATAAGAACAGCATGGGACTCACTCTCCCAGGACTCACACAGATTCCAAAGATTCAGAAAATCATCTTTCTTGTGTTTTTGGTTATCTACACCATCTCTGTGGTCAGAAATGTGCTCATGGTGGTCACTATAACTGCCAGACCATTACAGGAGTCCCCCGTGTACATTTCCCTGGCCCATTTCTCTCGCTCTCTCTTTTTTTTTTTTTTGATGCTTGCTATTCCTCTGTGAATATCTCTATATTGATTATAGTTTCAAACTATGGGGAAAAAAAAGACTGTCCTATTCAAAAGATCCATGACCCAAATCTTTTCAGAACATTTACTCAGAGGCGCTGAGATCATCATGCTTTGTGTGACAGACAGCCTATGTCTACTATGTGGCCATCTGTAAGCCCTTCTACTAGTCAATCATCATGAACTGGAGAGCATGTGGCCTGCTAGTGGTAGTGGTGTGCGTAGGAGGTTTTCTTCATGTAGCGTCTTACTTTTGTGATTACTCTTCTGTGGTCCTAATGCCATAGATCAGTTTTTGTGTGATCGGAATCCTTCACTTAATTTTGCCTGCACAGATACTCAAACTCTAGGATTACTTGCCTCTGCCAACAGTGGAGGCATCTGTCTGTTAGACCTCCTTCTCCTCATGGTCTGCTATGTGGTCATCCTGTCCTCCCTGCGACCCACCACCTAGAGGCAAGGCACGAGGCACTCTCCAGCTGTGTCTCTCATATCACAGTTGTTGTTTTCTTCTTTGTGCTCTGTGTAACCGCGTACATGAGATCTGAAACTACTTTATACATTCATAAAACATATATATTTATATATTGCATTTCTTACTAAGTTCTAATAATTTTGCATAAATAGCTGCTCATTTTTATATATCATAAGGGTAATGGTAGTATATTTCAATACTTAACTAGTATTGGTAGTTTTTCAATGGTAATATTTCAATGGTAATGGTAGTAATGGTATATTTCAATACTTAACTAGTTTGCAAAAGAAATGAGTCATTGAACCTCCAAAGGGTAAAAAAAAAGAAGAGATTGTTTCAAGTTTTCAAATGCTTGCAGCCTTCAGAACTTATTGGTATCCTAAGGTATCACCTTAGGATGCTAACCCAAAAGAAATAGTGATGACACAAACAAAAGGGCACTTTAGTGTCAGGCAGGATCTTCAACTATATTAAAAAAAGCAAAAAACAGTTATGCTCCATAAAGCACTTGCCTGCCTGCTACTATTGCATAGGAGGTCATGGTGATTGTTGGGGTGTGAGAGGATGAAGACTGAACTCTGTGGTACCGTGTAGTATGCAGAATGTAGCAAATGAAACTGCATCCGTCAGAGCCTCTTCACTGGCTCAGTGTCCCCATGCCCCTGTTGCTGTATCTCTGGGCTTCTCACAGCTCACAGCCCCACCCTGATCTTGACAAATGAACCTGAGAAAATAAAAGCTGTCTCATCTGTGGCATTATGCTCACCATCCCAGGGCCCACCAGGGAACAATGGCTGATTTAATGGAGCAAAAAGAGCTGATTTTCTTGTCCTAGGTTGGAGCCAGTTCTGTTGTATTCTGAACACTTCAGAGCTCCTGTGGCTCCAGGCTGAAGACAAATCTTAGTAAGGACAATATCCATCTTCCCCTACTATTGTCAGATGCTCTCAATTCTTTCTCTACTTTTCACCAGGACTATAAGAAATAAATATTGAAGAGAAATTTTTGTGTATCTCCGTTGCTTTGCCCTTTCTAGGACATCATGTACTTGAAATCACAGAGTATGTGGTCTTATCACATTGGCTTATTTGACTTCACAATATGCATTCAGATGTCCTCTATGCCTTCTCATAGCTTGGTAGGTCATTTCTTTTTAGCACTGAATGATATTCCACTGTCTTGATGTACAGTAGTTTATACATCCATGAAAAGACTGCATTCAAGGTTTGGTCATTATAAGTAAACTTCCCTGGTGGCTCAGACAGTAAAGAATCTACCTGCAATGCAGGAGACCCGGGTTCGATCCCTGGGTCAGGAAGATCCCCTGAAGAAGGGAATGGCAACCCATTCCAGTATTCTTTCCTGGGAGAATTCCATGGAAAGAGGAATTTGGCAGGCTACAGTCTATGGGGTAGCAAAGAGTCGGACTTGACTGAGTGACTAACTCTTCATACACTTGCAATAAACAGTCATGTGTAGCCTAGTTAACATTTGGGCTTTCTGTTTGTTTGTTTGTTTCCTTGTTTTTTTTTGGTCTTTAGACCATATCTTATTTTTCTTTTGCTCGTCCCCTTCCCCATATGTAGCAGGAAAGTTCTGAATCCAATGACTACTCATTTACTTATCTATTTTAGGCAGATAGGAGTTTGGCAATACATAAAATTTATTATTCAGTTCCTTAAGTTTTATGGGAAATGTCTTATATTCTGATCAATAAGTGTAATAGTAGTCACTTTTTTCAGCATTCTGAATGAGTGAGTCTTTCTCTGTGCTCAATTGTTAATATTAATTTTTAAACATGAACTCAGGTGTACAGATAACCTTGATCTCAAGCTCAGTCACTCATCTGTGTCTGACTCTGCAACCCCATCGACTGTAGCCCACCAGGATCCTCTGTCTGTTGAAATATCCAGGCAAGAATAATGGAGTGGGTTGTCATTTCCTACTCCAGGGGGTCTTCCTGACCCAGGGATGGAGCCCACAACTCTTTTGTCCCCTGCTTTGACTGGTGGATTCTTCACCACTGGGGAGCCCAAGTTATATTTAAGCGATGGGTCCTAAAGCAAAGGGGGGTAGGGCTATCCTAGTCAGAGGAAATAGAAGAGCAAAATAATAGAGCTAGCAGATTTAAGGCAAGTTTAGAGAATGTAGAGGGGCCCAGTATAACTGGATGAAAGCATCCAAACAAAGGGGATTGAGGAAAGAATGGTAAAGAAAGAAGAAAAGCACCCAATATGAGTTTCTGGTAACCACATGCCTTGCAAAATTTCACAAGTATTGAAAGAAACAAAATGTTAGTCGCTCAGTCATGTCCAACTCTTTGCCACCCCTTGGACTGTAGCCCACCAGGCTCCTCTGTCCATGGAATTCACCAGGCAAGAATATTGAAGTGGGTTGCTATTCCCTTCTCCAAGGGATCTTCCCGACCCAGGGATCAAACCCAGGTCTCCCACAATACAGGCAGATTCTTTACCATCTGAGCCACCAGGGAAGCTCTTAATATTACCTTTTATGAACTATAATATTATCTCATTTTATAGATATTTTCAAAATGAAAACAATATAACTAAAACAAATTTCCAAGACAAAGGCATAAAAACTTACAGAGTCAGTAGTCACCCATGTCTCCTTTATGCTATACCCTATTATTATAACAATATTTTTTCTTTAAATGTGGTGTGGCCTCTGAGATTTGCTGCTGCTGCTAAGTCGCTTCAGTCATGTCCAACTGTATGCAACCCCATAGACGGCAACCCATCAGGCTCCCCTGTCCATGGGATTCTCCAGGCAAGAACACCGGAGTGGGTTGCCATTTCCTTCTCCAATGCATGAAAGTGAAAAGTGAAAGTGAAGTTGCTCAGTCACTGAGATTAGCTAGTTAGTCAAATAATTTTCTAATGCACGAGTCAACAGGTTAGATTATATTCCAAGGAAAATAAGGTTTCACAACAATTTTTACAGAGGACTGTTATGTGACAGGAGATGTGCTTTAGGACAGTTCTTATATTAAAATGTCTCAAATCCAAGTGGTCACACCCAGAACTAGCTGGATCCCTAAAGGAGCAGACTGTGATCTGAATCACAGTAATATGCTTCTTTGACTCATACAATGTCAGGGGTAATTGAGTCCAACTCCCCAAAGAAAGCTAGTATGTTTTCAATAATATTTCAATGGATGCATGTCCTCAGGACATCAAGTACATCACCCTATTTACTTTAAATCTAAATGTGTCACTTTAGTCCATACTTTCCTCATGACGATTTTCATCTCCATGTTTCTCAGGGTGTAGATGAGAGGGTTCAGCATGGGAGCAATCACAGTGTGAACCAGAGATTTTCTTGTCCTTGTTCTCATGCTCTGCAGGTAGAGTATAAATGTAGATAAATGTAGTACAACTGTTATGTGAGAACTACAAGTAGAGAGAGCTTTCCTTCACCCTAGAGAGGAATGTGTTCTAAGATTATATAACATGACAATGTAAGAAGCTACTAGGACAAGAAAAATGGCAACAGCTACCATCCCTGAATTTGCAAATACTAAGATACTCACAACATGAACCTGCACACCAGTTTCAAAAGAGTCTTCACATCACACACATAATGATCTATCTGATTAAGACCACAAAAAGGTAACTTGGGTGCCATGAGAAGTAAAGCAATAGAATGCCAAAAACTGACAACTCTGGCAAGGACGGTCAGCATGTCACACCTCTGTCTGTTCATGATGACCATGCAGTGCAGGGGTTTGACAATGGTGATGTAGTGGTCAAAAGCCATGGACACCAAAATGAATATTTCCACACCTGCCAGCAAGTGGGCAGTGAAGAGCTGGGTCATACAGTTGTTATAAGAAATGTTTCTTCATGCTGCAGCTAAGTCCCTGATTAGCCTGGGAACCACTGTGGAGGTGTAGCAGACATCAATGAGGGAGAGGTGACAGAGAAAATAGTACATCATTTGTTGCATTAGATGGCTGCAGGTGATGGTGAGTGAGATGATGAAATTCTCCATTAATACAGCCAGGTAACAGACCAGGAACAAGAAGAACAGTAACTTTATTTTCTTATTTCCCCACAGCCCTATGAAAACAAATTCTGTGACATTGTTCTGATTTTCCATGAAGCTGAGCTGAGTTCAGAATACACAACATAAATTCAGTTCATCTGAAATGATACAGAACATGATACACATTTAATAGCATTTTTTTAAAAAATTGTGTTACTAAAAATTTGCTACAATCTATTTTTTTTTGTTTGTTTTTAGATCATGGGCATCATATTTCAAATGATATTTTAAAAGAATATGTATATAAATCTGGATCATTTGTAAATATTTTTCAGGGATTTAACTCATAACCAACTAACAGGTAGTTACTGATGCTCATTTTGCATATTGGAAAACAAAAATATCGGAGGACTTAGTTAATTACACCAAATTATTAAGATACTAAATTAAAGTCAAGTCAAGATGAATCTGACTCTGATACCAGACTTCATGCTCTTGGTAACTGTGTAACAGCACTCACTGACCACAGGAAATTACAGCTCTCGTCCATCTCCATAGAAGATAAAGGTCATTCTCCATTTCAGCCTTTAGTCACCTACATAGCTTTAAGAAAATCTCTCCCATTCTCCATGTGCATATGGATCTTATATAAAGTTCCAGTCACAGATGAGCATTCCATACAATCAGTGGAGCTCCATATATATATTCCTGAAATTAAAACAAAGCATGCTATAATTATAGTAGAGCTTACCTAAATTAGTTAAAAGTATTAATAGTTTCAAGGGTCCTCCTTGGTAGTTGTGGTCAAGATTCAGAACATGGAGTAGCTGGGAACAAGAGACTTAGGTACAATGTGGGGCATGTGAACATAGGAAGATGGGGTATTACTATATTAAAACTCCATTTTTCTGATTATTCAAAATATAGAGGTTACTGTTGATACTTTATAAACATTTTCAAGAACTAGAAGTTTTCTTTTGAAATCTGAAGAACTTTATGTGATTAAAGAATAACCTACTTATTAAATACACATTTTGAACAGTGCCACCTTTTTGATATGGTATACCTAGGAGCAGAGAAATCAATATGTTGAAATCATCACCTTCTACCCATAATCAAATGTCCTCCACAGCAAAGTCATGGTTTGCCTCAAACATTGTTAATTTCAGTGGCCTGTGTCCAAATGGTACTACTGAGAAACACTATGATATATTGTATAGATCCATCATCAAATGATCATGAAGATGAGCATCTAGGCTCCCATGTTCTTGTTAGTTTTGTTTGTTTGTTGATGCTGTTGTGAGCACTGAGTAGTTAATACTCTCGGAGCTTCTTTCATCAACTGATAAGTGAAACTGATAACAGTGGATCTGTTTGCATCATGTCAAAAAAAAGTGTGTAAAGAATATCTAATATAAATAGGCTATTGTTCTGACTTGTCAGCTCCACAGGACAATATTCTAACATGCAATTGGAGAAAAAACACTGTTCTCTAAGAAAATAAATACTGCCATGTTCATTAGTTAGTTGTTTTATCTTTAGATTTTCTATTCCATAACAGGGAAATTGGTTGACAAATCCATATTAGACTTACATAAACCTAAGCAAGAAACATCAGTGCTTCTGTTACACAGACTAACGCAAGTTTAGTCTGTATAAAAAAGAGAGGTTATTAAAGAACTTATTTATATATAAATGGAGAAATCTAGTTTATGTGGAATACTGATCACATGACATAAACAAATTTAAGATAACTTTTCATTAAGATTTTAGTACGAAATTATAGAAAAACTGGAGAATCAAAACTGTAGAAAGTGTATCTCTTGTTTTAGAATGTTTCTTATATATTGATTTAAGTCTCAGCACTCAACATCTGGAGCACTGCTGCACAAATTTTCCAAAGTGAACATCCCTTTGGAAAATGCATTCTCATGAGAAAATATCCTTTAGAGTAGCTCTTATTTTCCTTCTGGTTTTCTTTTACTAAAATTCATAAAAACTCCGTATAGTTGATTGTTCCTTTCCTTCTCCTACCCTGTCCCCTTTCTCTCGCTCTCTCTCTCTCTTTCTCTCTCTCTCCACACACCCACATGCATATCCACACATCCCCCCACATACACACACCACCCATATAAATACTTAGATGCATGCGTTTTTTGAGTGAAGGAAGAACATTGAGTTAACTTTTTCACATATTTTCCTGTTAAAGAGTTTCCTAAGACTTGAAATTCTTTAAGAAAAATCTCTGTGAGGAACTATTTGCGAAGACATCAGCTACAATTTAAAGGGGAAAAAAAGCACTTAAATAAAGTGTATTAGGAAAAAGGATTTATGACTTAAGTCAAAAAAGTATATAAACAGTGCAAAAACCCATCAAGGGAAATTTGATAGGATTTTGTTTATCTTTCAGTGTTTAACATATCAATAGCAAAGAAAATCATGAAATTAAAATTTGTAGTATTCCTTATTTGCTGTAATTAGAATAAAAATCTGAAATAATCATATGCTAACTATATGTTCTGGCATGTGTACTCCATCATGTTCTACTCTTTGCAACCCCATGGACTGGAGAGCTCTTCTGTCCATGGAATTTTCCAGGAAAGAATACCAGAGCAAGGTTGCCATTTCCTACTCCCGGGGATGTCCTGTGAACCAAGAACTGAGCCACTGTTTCCTGGGTCTCCTGCACTGTCAGGCAGACTCACTAACACTGTGCCATGTAGGAAAATCTGTATATGTTCTAGACACAATGCTAAAAATGTTTCATTTACTAGTCATTTCCCCTTTACCACCAATTGTTAGGGAAGGTATTAGTGCCCCTGTTTTGCAGATAAGGCAGCTAGAATACAAGTTTCTACAAGCACCAAGGAGAATTCTATATCTAAACAAATTCTGCATGGTGTGGAATCTCGTACTATTTTCATCATGCTGGAATGTCTTTTCCCAAACACAAATATGTAAAGGCTTAAAACTCTCAGTTTGTCCTCAAATTAATATATGGATTTTTCTGAATTCCCTCTCTTGAAAATAACCACCAAAAAAATTAATCTAGAAGATTTCAAGTTTTAAGATTTCAATCACTCAGATCAAAAAATTATGTAAAATTGTTCAAAATCCCAATATTTAATAGAAATTTAAGGTATACACAAGGCTTCCTTGGTGGCTCAGTGGTAAAGAATCCATCTGCCAAGCAGGAGACTCAGGTTCTATCTCTGGGCAGGGAAGAAGCCCTTGGAGAAGGAAATGTCAACCCACTTCAGTATTATTGCCTGGGAAATCCAATGGAGGGAGAAGCCTGGCAGGCTACAGTCCATGCGGTTGCAAAGAGTTGAACAGAACTTAGTGGTTTAGTTGACTAAACAACAATAACAACAAAATATACATGTGTAACTAAGGACAAAGCTCACTTCTGTAAGATTTTGCATTTTTTTGAAATGTCAGGCTATCCTTCAGGCTGTTTCCTTTTATTTTTCTGAGACTGTGATTTCACACAGCAAACAGATATGGAATACATTTGACTCTCCTGTGAATTGTCCACCCAAAAGATGCGTTAGGTAAGTATTGTTGGAGCTACAGTGATTAAAAGCACAACAGAGGCAGGAGGGGAAAAAATCCACACGCATTTTATAGAAGTCAATGTATCTGAGGTTATAATTATAGAAATAAAGTTAGTAATACTAAAAGGATCTATAAGACAGACTTGAGTCTTATTTATTTAATTGAATCTCGAGGGTTACCACAGGTATGGTTCAATATTTCTATAACATGACAGCACTGATGAAATAACATGGATATTTATCTATTTTTCACTTTTCCTAAAATAATTTCTTCAAAGACTGAAGTTGCTGTTGTTTACCATGGTATATGTTAAAATATAAACTGAATATTTTTGTAATCTTTATTATCATTTTACATAAGTGTAGTAAGAGAAAATAAGAAGATAATTTATGTTTCCTTAAAAACATCACACCATTATCATTAGGATAGAAATTTGGAAATTATCTCTCAAGACTTAATTACACCCACTGGAAACTTAGAAGCCATATACTAACTTGTGTCTCTTGACATTAATTATTTTTATGTGCTGTTTAGAGTCGAAGGGAAATCCATAATAGATCTTTCTTTCTTAATTTAGCTTCTTTTGCTGTGTTTAGTCCCTTTTTACCTGTCGTGAATGTGTGAATGAGGAAGAGAAGTGTCAGTAGAACCTAAGGGAACAGTTTGGGTAAAAAGTAGTCCTTAGTCCCTATATCTCATCAGATGATGTTCATAGGTTCATGCAAGGTTTTACTTTACTATATATATATATATATATATATATATATATATATATATATATATATATATATATATTTTAATTCCTAATTTCTACTCCAGGTACCCACTGGACGCTAAGATAGTTAAAGATAACTGAAAGATATTTCATATTCTGACCCCAGGTGGTGCAGTGGTAAAGAATCCACCTTCCAATGCAGGAAATGCATGAGACATGGTTTGATCCTTGATCTGGGAAGATCACTTGGAGTAGGAAATGGTAATTCACTCCAGCATTTCTGTTGGGAAAATCCAGTGGACAGTGGAGCCTGATGGTCTGTAATACTTGGAGCCACAGAGTCAGACATGACTGAGTGACCGAGCACACACATTACACATTAGTAGTGGTTTTTCTACAGTGGTTCACATCTAGACATAATCTCTTACTCTACTCAAAATTCTCCAAGCCAGGCTTCAACAATAAGTGAACCATGAACTTCCAGATGTTCAAGTTGGTTTTAGAAAACGCAGAGAAAACAGAGATCAAATTGCCAGCATCTGCTGGATCATCGAAAAAGCAAGAGAGTTCCAGAAAAAAACATCTATTTCTGCTTTATTGACTATGCCAAAGCCTTTGACTGTGTGTATCACAATAAACTGGGGAAAATTCTGAAAGAGATGAGAATACCTGACCACCTGACCTTCGTCTTGAGAAACCTGTATGCAGGTCAGGAAGCAACAGTTATAACTGAACATGGAACAACACACTGGTTCCAAATAGGAAAAGGAATATATCAAGGCTGTATATTGTCACTCTGCTTGTTTAACTTATATGCAGAGTACGTCATGAGAAACAATGGGCTGGATGAAGCACCAGCTGGAATCAAGGTTGCTGGGAGAAATATCAATAACCTCAGATTTGCAGATGACACCAGCCTTATGGCAGAAAGTAAAGAAGAACTAAACAGCCTCTTGATGAAAGTGAAAGAAGAAAGTGAAAAAGTTGGCTTAAACTTAACATTCAGAAAACTAAGATCATGGCATCTGGTTCCATCATTTCATAGCAAATAGATGGGGAAACAGTGGGAACAGTGGTTGACTTTACTTTTCTGGGCTCCAAAATCACTGCAGACAGTGACTGCAGCCATGAAATTTAAAGATGCTTACTCCTTGGAAGAAAACTTACGGCCAACCTAGAGAGCATATTTAAAAGCAGAGACATTACTTTGCCAACAAAGGTCCATCTAGTAAAACCTACGATTTTTCCAGTGGTCGTGTATGGATGAGAGTTGGACTATAAGAAAGCTGAGCACCAAAGAATTGATGCTTTTGAACTGTGGTGTTGGAGAAGACTCTTGAGAGTCCTTTGGACTGCAAGAAGATCTAACCAGTCCATCCTAAAGGAAATCAATCCTGAATATTCAATGGGAGGATTGATGTTGAAGCTGAAATCCCAATACCTTGGCCCCCTGATGCAAAGAACTGAGTCATTTGAAAATACCCTGATGCTGGGAAAGATTGAAGGCGGGAGAAGAAGGGGACAACAGGGGATGAGATGGTTGGATGGCATCACCGACTCAGTGGCCATGAGTTTAAGTAGACTCCGGGAGTTGGTGATGGACAGGGAGGCCTGATGTGCTGCAGTCCACGGGGTGGCAAAGAGTTGGACAAGACTAAGCGACTCAACTGAACTGAACTGATACTCACTTTAAGGAATGTTTGACTCTGTCTTCACCTTGCTATAGGACTGGAAAGCAATAAAAGTCTTTAAAAGGAAATTTAGATACATAATTATCATTTACCGAGAAATAATGTCTAAAACCAATTTGCAAAGGCTTTGTCCTAGCAAGATAGAAATATAAAAGGAAAATAAACATCAAGTAAGCAAAACACGGGAAATAGGGATAATAAAAAAAAAAAATCAGTGAAATAAAAATAGTTTAAAAATGGAAAAAATTTAAAAAAAAATAAAAAAAAAGGAAAAAATTAATGAAACAAAAAGCTGTTTCTTTAAAGAATCATTAAAACCTATTGCACCTGAGAACAGTGGGTAGGGGGAGAGGGAAAAGCTAAATAATAAAAGAACAAGAGAAAAAAATAGAGACAAATTGCTTAAATAGAGAATGAAATAATATGTATCATTACAGATTCTATAGGTATTAGCAGGATAGTAGAAAATATTATGATCAAATTAAAGTTAAATTTGTTGGGCTTTTAGTTGAAACAGGATAGGGAATTAACTAGGACAAACAAATCGACTGAGAGCGTGGGGAAGCATCCTTGCAGAAGGGATCACACCTCTGCAGATTCCGTGGTGGGAAGGAGCGAGGCAACCAAATAGACCACATTATTTGTCTGTTTAACTGAGAAGTTAGTATTCATGGTCCTTAACTACATGGCTTTCTGAAGCACAATGCTTTTATAGTCGCGTTGAGTTGTTTTCCTCATCTATAAAATGAGATAACATTACCCACTTTGCAGGGACTTCCCTGATGTTTCAGTGGCTAACACTCTGTGCTCTCAATGCAAAGGATCTGGGTTAAATCCCTGGCCAGAGAACTAGAGAGAACACACTGTGCAATTAAGAGTTTTCAGGTCACAAACTACAGACACCACATGCAGCAGCTAAGACCAAACACAACCAAATGAATGACTAAGTAATATTAAATAAATAAACAAGCCTTTGAAAAAATACTACACTGACTAGAAAACTAACTAAAACCTTTCTAAAAGAGAAAAAAAAAATCCACAGAAGGGTCAGTTACATCTGAGAAGAAAGAATCTAGTTAAATATATCATGTTACATAATAAAGTAATAAAAGAAAAAATAAAGATATTTGTGTATGTATTTATATCACATGCATGTGATACACACATGTACCAAAATATTAATTAAATAAACTGGACTCACAACAATTGCAATTCTCATTTCTGTAACTTGTTACATGGTTGTGACTGGTCATTATGACTAATTCCTCTTGTTACTCATTTTGCATTCTCTGCACCTTAAGAAAGAAAGTTAAAAAAAAAAAAAAGAAAGAAAGAACATAAGCTGGCCCTGGATTTTTACCAGTTGGGTGGCACAGGCCTTCAATGGTGATAAGTCTGGGTCAGAGTTAATTCTGATTGGATGGGGTTATTGTAGTTTTGTATTGATTTTAATCGTCAGAGGTGATAATAGTAAATGGGTATCTGTGGGAGCTATTGAGTTTCAGATATATTTTTTATTATCTCCATTGAGAAGCAGTCAATTGCCTCTTAGTAATCAGGATCAATAACCCAGTCATCACCCTAACTTACTTACTTGCCTGTTGATTCAGAGGCAGGAACAGTCAGAAGTTGTCAGGCAAAAGTCTTAGCTCACAATTCAAAAGACTGTCTTTGTATCTCCTGCTGGAAACATTTCTCTCTTTGTAACTGAAGCCTCTAAGCAAGCAGAGCATAAGTTAATGGGAATACAAAGCACAAATTTTTCTAATAGTTTAATAAGGTTAGTAGTATAGGCCATAACTCCCACTTTTAAACTGTGATGTGGGAAAGAAATATTATCTTTTTTTTTTTTTTCCCATTCAAACAAGTGGTACCTATCAGTTCACTTCAGTCACTCAGACTCTTTGTGACCACATGGACTACGGCACGCCAGGCCTCCCTGTCTGTCATCAACTCCCAGAGATTATTCAAACTCATGTCCATTGAGTTGGTGCTGGCATCTAACTATCAAATTCTCTGTCATCCCTTTGTCCTTCCGCTTTCAATCTTTCCTAGATCAGGGTCTTTTCAAATGAGTCAGTTACTTGCATCAGGTGGCCAAAGTATTGGGATTTCAGCTTCAGCATCAGCCCTTCCAATGAATATTCAGGACTGATTTTCTTTAGGATGGACTGGTTGTATCTCCATGCAGTCCAAGAGACTCTCAAGGGTCTTCTCCAACACCACAGTTCAAAAGCATCAATTCTTTGGCACTCAGTTTTCTTAATAGTCCAACTCTTACATCCATACATGACTACTAGAAAAACCAAAGATTTGAATAGATGGACCTCTGTTGGCAAAATAATGTCTCTGCTTTTCAATATCCTGTCTAGGTTAGCCATAACTCTTCTTCCAAGGAGCAAGCATCTTTTAATTTCATGGCCACAGTCACCATCTGCAGTGATTTTGGAGCCCCCCAAAATAGTCACCATTTCCATTGTTTCCCCGTCTATTTGCCATGAAGTGATGGGATTGGATGCCATGATCTTAGTTTTCTGAATGTTGAGTTTTAAGCCAACTTTTTTCACTCTCCTCTTTCACTTTCATCAAGAGGCTCTTTATTTCTTCTTCACGTTCTGTCAAAAGGGTGGTATCATCTGCATATCTGAGGTTATTGATAATTCTCCCGACAATCTTGATTCCAGCTTGTGCTTCATCCAGCCCAGCATAAATAAGCAGGGTGACAATTTACAGCCTTGACTTACTTCTTCCCCAATTTGGAAGCAGTCTGTTGTTCCATGTCCAGTTCTAACTGTTGCTTCTTGACCTTCATACAGATTTCTCAGAAGGCATGTCAGGTGGTCTGGTACTCCCATCTCTTTCAGAATTTTCCACAGTTTGTCATGATCCACACAGTCAAAAGTTTTGGCGTAGTCAATAAAGCACAAGTAGATGTTTTTTCTGGAATTCTCTTGGTTTTTTGACAATCCAATGGATGTTGGCCGTTTGATCTCTGGTTCCTCTGCCTTTTATAATCCAGCTTGAACATCTGATAGTTCATATTTCACGTACTGTTGAATCTGGCTTGGAGAATTTTGAGCATTACATTGTTAGCATGTGAGATGAGTGCAATTGTACGGTAGTTTGAATATTCTTTGACATTACCTTTCTTTGAAACTGGAATGAAAACTGACCTCTTCCAGTCCTGTGGCCATTGCAGTCTTCCAAATTTTGCTGGTGTATTCAGTTCAGCTCTTTCATAACATCTTTTAGGATTTGAAGTAGCTCAGCTGGAGTTTCATCACCTCCACAAGCTTTGTTCTTAGTGTTGTTTCCTAAGGCCCACTTGACTTTGCATCCCAGGATGTCTGTATCTAAGTGAGTAATCACACCATTGTAGTTATATGTTGTACATATACCTCTCCCTCAAATTTCCATGTCACCAGTCTTCTAACCATATGCCCCCCCCCAAGTCTCTGACCATCAAGCCAGTTCATTGGTCAAAATCATGAATCAGTACATATTATACATTTGGACACTCCTTCCAAGTTAAATAATTGACTAGTTACACCCCTTGAAATATACCCATTGGGAGGATTTCCTTTTGCTACTATTGTTCAGGTACTTTTCAGGATGAGGTTGCATTTCCACAGCTGCCAATTTTAAATATCATTGCAGAACTATTCCTTTACAAGTCCAAAGTCTTATATTACTCTGTTAATTCATCATAATTTATAGGTGAAGGCAGGGAGAGAGAAGGAAGTGTAATGGGAGTGGGGACCATGATCATTTTTGCTACTTTTCCCTGAAAATTTGCCTTCAGGGCTTACTTGGGCCAGATCATGCCTATATCACTTTATTTGATGATGGAGAACTGCTGTGCACACCCAGCTTTATGGCTTAGATGGTTTTGATAATACCAAGTACATGAAATAAGCTTTGGTTGCATAGTGACTTGGTGACCCATGGTGAAGCATTTAGTTTCCATTAAATTAAGGCCCAGTGGCAGGCCAAACACTATTTCAGAAAAGGAGAGTAGTTACCTTGGAAGGATGGCAAGACTATTTTTCCAAAATCCTACTTGCCTGCACTGAAATTCACATATGGAAGAATTGCAAGTTTTCCAACATTCTTACCTGCGACTGACACATCAAACAACATAGATCTACTGGATTATTACTGTTTGTACTCAGTCTCAGAGAAGCTTGGATGCCAGGCTGAACCTATAGCAGAGCCTTTTCTATTTCCAGAACTCATTTAAAAGTAGGACCTTTTTGAGTAGTTTTGCAATTGAGTCAGAGGAATGCACCCAAATGACTGATATGATGACTCTCAAATCCAATAAGGCAAAGAGGCATTGAACATCATCTTCGGTTATAGGAGAGGCCAGAAGGAACAAGTTATACTTCGTCTTAAAAGGGATAGATAGCATTATATGCCCCATACTACTGGTTTCCTGGAAATTCCAATGAGTTTATTAGTAGTTTAGTTGCTAAGTCATGTCTGACTCTTGCAACCTCAAGGACTGTAGCCTGCCAGGCTCCTCTGTCAATGGGATTATCCAGGAAAGAATTCTGGAGTAGGTTGCTGTTTCCTTCTCCAGGAGACCTTCCCAACCCAGGAATCGAACCTGGGTCTCCTGTGTTGCAGGCAAATTCTTTACTGACTGAGCTACAAGGGAAGCCCAATGAATGTGGGTCTCCTAATTTTAGTTTACAAGGAAATGTCTTACCAAAAAAATCTAAAGTAGTTGCTGCTTCTGACACAGTAATGAAAATCACATTTCTAGCTAAATACCAGTTACCGGCAACTCTGACAATATGTTCTTTCATTGAAATACATTTGGCACAGAAGCTGGCTAATCTTAGAATTATCTACTGTCACTCTCCAAGATCCGTGACTATCCTGCAACAGGCAAAAAGAGGAAAGCTGAACACATATGTGGTGGTAACTCCCATCCCACATCTTTCAAGGTTTGATGGTGGCACCAATCTCTACAGTCCCTCCAGAAATATGGTACACCTTTTAGTTTACTATTTTCCTAAGGACAGACAGTAGTAATGCCTTCCCCTGAGGATTTTCTGATATAATACCCCTTATTCCCCAGATCAGTGAACCAATGTAAAAATTCTGTCAGCTGCTAAGTACGTCTGTTCCAATTATCTATTCTGAAATTGGAGAAATAACCATAGCATGGATTCCATGATCACAGGACCCACTGTAAATAGACCTGAGCTAAACTTCCATTGATCACCAGACCTCCATTATTTCTAACTCTAACTAAGGGACTATGGTAATATTTTGGACCTCCTAGAATAACTTTCATGTTAAAGTCATTGTCCTGAAACTTCTGATTAGTTACTTTTCCACAGTGCATAGTTAACCTGATAAAAGGTCAGAGGTCCCTTTAGGGAAATATGAGGTAAAGATTAATTATACATTTTTAGCAAGGTACCAGAGTCCTGCTTCAAGGGGACTGGGTCTTCCCTCTTTTTCTTAGGATTCAAAATCTGTAAGCTGGCCCAAGTCTTGGAATTCATTTTGATGACATTAATTTCCATATTCATGACTTGATTTAAGTCTTCTTTTACTTTATTTAAAACTTTTCTGCTGACACAGGTCAACTGAGAATTGAGCAAAATCCCTCTCTTTTGGAACACCATGATCAGCTTGACAACACTTCATATGCTGATTATTTAGATTGTCGTTTTGATGCTACTATCCATTTTGGTAACTAAGCCCACCTTGCCTTTCAGATTAAATGTCATCACTTGACTACTGTCTGCTCCCTAGGATCAAATCACTCTTAACACATTTGCATTTCACAAACCAGCAACCAGTTTTCATTAGAAACCTGGCCTTTAGAAAATAGGCATCTCAGTTTTTCAAGGATACTAAAGCATCCTCTTCAAATTTATTTCTCATGGTTGTGATGAATGGTGAGCATTTTGGACCCTTTCAGGACGGATTAGTAGATTTTTAATAACAAATCCATTCTAATATTTCAGTTTCAGTAACGTTCAGTTCAGTCGCTTAGTCATGTCTGACTCTTTGTGACCCCATGGCCTGCAGCACGCCAGGCCTCCCTGTCCATCACCAACTCCAGGAGTTTACCCAAACTCATGTCCATTGAGTCGGTGATGCCATCCAACCATCTTATCCTCTGCCGTCCCCTTCTCCTCCAGCCTTCAATCTTTCCCAGCATTGGGTTCTATTCAAGTAAGTCTGTTCTTAGCATCAGGTGGCCAAAATATTGGAGTTTCAGCTTCAACATCAGTCCTCCCATGAATATTCAGAACTAACTTTCCTTAGGATGGACTGGTTGGATCTTCTTGCAGTCCAAGGGACGCTCAGGAGTCTTCTCCAAAACCACAGTTCAAAAGCATCAATTCTTTGGCACTCAACTTTCTTTGTAGTCCAACTCTCACATCCATACCTGGCTACTGGAAAAACCATAGCCTTGACTAGACAGAACTTTGTTGGTAAAGTAATGTCTCTGCTTTTAAATATGCTGTCTAGGTTGCTCATAGCTTTTCTTCCAAGAAGTATGTGTCTTTATTTCATGGCTGCAGTCACCATCTACAGTGAATTTGGAGTCCAAAAATATAAAGTCAGCCACTGTTTCCACTATTTCCCATCTATTTGCCATGAAGTGATGGGACCAGATGCCATGATCTTAGTTTTCTGAATGTTGTGTTTTAACCCAACTTTTGCACTCTCCTCTTTCACTTTCATCAAGAGCCTCCTTAGTTTTTCTTCCTCTGCCATAAGGGTGGTGGCTTCTGCATATCTGAGGTCATTGATATTTCTCCTGACAAACTTGATTCCCATTGTACTTCATCAAGACAGCCTTACTCATGATGTACTCTGCATATAAGTAAAATAAACAGGGTGACAATATACAACCTTGTACTCCTTTCCCTGTTTTGGAACCAACATGTTGTTCCATGTCCAATTCTAACTGTTGCTTCCTAACCTGCATACAGGTTTCTCAAATGGCAGGTCAGGTTGTCTGGTATTCCCAACATTTTCAGAATTTTCCACAGTTTATTGTGATCCACACAGTCAAAGGTTTGGCATAGTCAATAAAGCAGAAATAAACGTTTTTCTGGAACTCTTTTGCTATTTCAATGATCCAGCAGATGTTGGCAATTTGATCTCTAGTTCCTCTGCCTTTTCTAAATTCAATTTTAGCATCTTGAAGTTCATGGTTCATGTATTGTTGAAACCTGGCTTGGAGAATTGTGAGCATTACTTTACTGTCAAGTAAAGTGTTTCACTTTCACAGAATCGTCTTTTGGATTTGAAATAGCTCAACTGGAATTCCATCACCTCCACTAGTTTTGTAGTGATGCTTCCTAAGGCCCACTTGGCTTTGCATTCCAGGATGTCTGGCTCTATTTGAGTGATCATGCCATCGTGATTATCTGGGTCATGAAGATCTTTTTTGTCTACCTACATTTTAATCACTTTTGCTACATTAAAGCAAAGTGGGGGGAGGGGGCATTTCTATGCAACTCACAATTGACCATCATTTTTTTCATTTATTAGCCACTATAAACTAATTGAGGCTTTCTTACCTCATCCAGCTGCAACATTAATTGGAAATATCTGCTTAATAAGCCCATATCAGTAAATTAGGCCTGATCAATTTGATGATTTTTCTACCTCTTTCAAGTTCCATATACATTCCCTAGATTTATATCACAAAGGCTTAGATCCTATTTTACTTCCCTCCAGCTGCAACATGAAACATCAAATCTCTGCTTGGCAAGCACATCTCAATCAGCAATCAAGTCTGATCAAAGTTTATTTTTTTCTATAGTTGTCCCATACTGGTTATCTCTATTCTTACATATATTCCTTAGATTTTTGTCTGTATAAATTATAAAAGTCCACTAGCTTTTTTTGAGTGTAGTGTACCTCCTCCAATGTCACTGTCTGT
The DNA here is from genome assembly GCF_963930625.1 of Muntiacus reevesi. NCBI lineage: Eukaryota > Metazoa > Chordata > Mammalia > Artiodactyla > Cervidae > Muntiacus > Muntiacus reevesi. The sequence continues at coordinate 78,972,805 of NC_089260.1, read as the reverse complement.
ACCTTGCTTGCAGATGCCTGCTGGGGCCTAAGACAAGTTACAGAATCAGAAGCAATCAGGGTAGCTGAGGTGGGTCCTCAGGAGAATCAGCATGGCCTTTCATGGCAACTGCTGCAAGGGAGACTATTACAGTTTCTTCAGGGTTAATTAAAGAAGCAGGACATGTAGCAATGTCTTCTGGTGTTGGAGAGACCACATCACTGATAAAGAACATTTACCTTCTCCTTGTTTCTTCTTTTAAGTTTCCTCAAACCTTTGGTGATCTAAGCTGGAATCTGGAATTTATTCATGACTCTTCTCATACCTTCATCCTACATTAAGTTCCTTTTTTTTCTTTACTGTTTCTAATTCCTAAATATTGCTTGAACTCTTCTCTATCTCTCAATTTTAGTTTGGATTCTCAAGGAAGAAGACACTGAGATGAAATTTTTATGAAAGGAATTTACAAGAGAGAGACTGAATGAGGTGGTCTATGGTAGGGGTAAACGAAGGATATGCTTTCTACTTTATTTTTATATTTTATTTTTTTAAATCTAGTATAGATGCTTTATTTTTATTTTTTTATTTTTTTTTCTTAGTTGGAGGCTAATTACTTCACAACATTGCAGTGGGTTTTGTCATACATTGACATGAATCAGCCATGGAGTTACATGTATTCCCCATCCTGATCCCCCGTCCCACCTCCCTCTCCACCCAATTCCTCTGGGTCTTCCCAGTGCACCAGGCCCGAGCACTTGTCTTGTGCATTTCTCCTGGGCTGGTGATCTGTTTCACTATAGAAAATATACATATTGATCTCTTGAAACATCCCACCCTCGCCTTCCCCCACAGAGTCCAAAAGTCTATTCTGTACATCTGTGTCTCTTTTTCTGTTTTGCATATAGGGTTATCATTGCCATCTTTCTAAATTCCATATATATGTGTTAGTATGCTATAATGATCTTTATCTTTCTGGCTTACTTCACTCTGTATAATGGGCTCCAGTTTCATCCATCTCATTAGAACTGATTCAAATGAATTCTTTTTAAGAGCTGAGCAATATTCCATGGTGTGTATGTACCACAGCTTCCTTATCCATTCATCTGCTGATGGGCATCTAGGTTGCTTCCATGTCCTGGCTATTATAAACAGTGATGCGATGAACATTCGGGTGCACGTGTCTCTTTCAGATCTGGTTTCCTCAGTGTGTATGTCCAGAAGTGGTATTGCTGGGTCACATGGCAGTTCTATTTCCAGTTTTTGAAGGAATCTCCACACTGTTCTCCATAGAGGCTGTACTAGTTTGCATTCCCACCAACAGTGTAAGAGGGTTCCCTATTCTCCACACCCTCTCCAGCATTTATTGCTTGTAGACTTTTGGATAGTAGCCATCCTGACTGGAGTGTAATGGTACCTCATTGTGGTTTTGATTTGCATCTCTCTGATAATGAGTGATGTTGAGCATCTTTTCATGAGTTTGTTAGCCATCTGTATGTCTTCTTTGGAGAAATGTCTGTTTAGTTCTTTGGCCCATTTTTTGATTGGGTCATTTATTTTTCTGGAATTGAGCTGTAGCAGTTGCTTGTATATTTTTGAGATTAATCCTGTGTCTGTTGCTTTATTTCCCAATCTGAGGGCTATCTTTTCATCTTACTTATAGTTTACTTTGTTGTGCAAAATCTTTTAAGTTTCGTTAGGTCCAATTTGTTTATTTTTGCTTTTTTTCCAATATTCTGGGAGGTGGGTCATACAGGATCCTGCTGTGATTCATGTCCGAGAGTGCTTTGCCTATGTTCTCCTCTAGGAGTTTTATGGTTTCCGGTCTTACATTTAGATCTTTAATCCATTTTGAGTTTATTTTTGTGTATGGTGTTAGAAAGTGTTCGAGTTTCATTCTTTTACAAGTGGTTGACCAGTTTTCCCAGCACCACTTGTTGAAGAGGTTGTCTTTTTTCCATTATATATCCTTGCCTCCTTTGTCAAAGATAGGTTCGTGGGTTTTTCTCTGGTCTTTCTATTCTGTTCCATTGGTCTATATTTCTGTCTTTGTGCCGGTACCATACTGTCTTGATGACTGTGGCTTTGTAGTAGAGTCTGAAGCCAGGCAGGTTGATTCCTCCAGTTCCATTCTTCTTTCTCAAGATTACTTTGGCTATTCGAGGTTTTTTGTATTTCCATACGAATTGTGAAATTATTTGTTCTAGTTCTGTGAAAAATACCATTGGTGGCTTGATAGGGATTGCATTGAATCTATAGATTGCTTGGGGTAGAATAGCCATTTTGACAATATTGATTCTTCGAATCCATGAGCACGGTATGTTTCTCCATCTGTTTGTGTCCTTTTGATTTCTTTCATCAATGTTTTATAGTTTTCTATGTATAGGTCTTTTGTTTCTTTAGGTAGATGTACTCCTAAATATTTTATTCTTTCTGTTGCAATGGTGAATGGTATTGTTTCCTTAATTTCTCTTTCTGTTTTATCATTGTTAGTGTAGAGGAATGCAAGGAATTTCTGTGTGTTAATTTTATATCCTGCAACTTTTCTATATTCATTGATTAGCTCTAGCAATTTTCTGGAAGAGTCTTTAGGGTTTTCTATGTAGAGGATCAAGTCATCTGCAATCAGTGAGAGTTTCACTTCTTCTCTTCCTATCTGGATTCCTTTTACTTCATTTTCTGCTCTGATTGCTGTGGCCAAGACTTCCAACACTATGTTGAATAGTAGTGGTGAGAGTGGGCACCTTTGTATTGTTCCTGATTTCAGGGGAAATGCTTTCAATTTTTCACCATTGAGGGTAATGCTTACTGTGGGTTTGTCATATATGGCTTTTATTATGTTGAGGTATGTTCCTTCTATTCCTGCTTTCTGGAGAGTTTTAATCATAAATGAATGCTGAATTTTGTCAAAGGCTTTTTCTGCATCTATTGAGATAATCATATGGTTTTTATCTTTCAATTTGTTAATGTGGTGTATTACATTGAAAGATTTGTGGATATTAAAGAATCCTTGCATTCCTGGGATGAAGCCCACTTGGTCATGGTGTATAATTTTTTAAATATGTTGTTGGATTCTGTTTGCTAGAATTTTGTTAAGGACTTTTGCATCTATGTTCATCAGTGATATTGGCCTGTAGTTTCCTTTTTCGTAGCATCTTTCTCTGGTTTTGGAATTAGAGTGATGGTGGCCACAGAGAATGAGTTTGGAAGTTTACCTTCTTCTGCAATTTTCTGGAAGAGTTTGAGTAAGATAGGTGTTAGTTCTTCTCTAAATTTTTGGTAGAATTCAGCTGTGAAGCCATCTGTTCCTGGGCTTTTGTTTGCTGGGAGATTTCTCATTAGAGTTTCGATTTCCTTGCTTGTGATGGCTCTGTTAAGATCTACTATTTCTTCCTGGTTCAGTTTTGGAAAGTTATACTTTTCTAAGAATTTGTCCATTTCATCCAAGTTGTCCATTTTATTGGCATAGAGCTGCTGGTACTAGTCTCTTATGATCCTTTGTATTTCAGTGTTGTCTGTTGTGATCTCTCCACTTTCATTTCTAATTTTGTTAATTTGATCTTCTCTCTTGTTTCTTAATGAGTCTTGCTAATGGTTTGTCAATTTTGTTTATTTTTTCAACAAACCAGTTTTTAGCTTTGTTGATTTTTGCTACGGTCTCTTTAGTTTCTTTTGCATTTATTTCTGCCCTAATTTTTAAGATTTCTTTCCTTCTACTAACCCTAGGGTTCTTCATTTCTTCCTTCTCTAATTGCTTTAGGTGTAGAGTTAGGTTATTTATTTGGCTTTTTTCTTGTTTCTTGATGTGCGCCTGTAATGCTATGAACCTTCCCCTTAGCACTGCTTTTCCAGTGTCCCATAGGTTTTGGGTTGTTGTGTTTTCATTTTCATTCATTTCTATACATATTTTGATTTCTTTTTTGATTTCTTCTATGACTTATTGGTTATTCAGAACCTTGTTATTTATCCTCCATGTGTTTTAATTTTTTACAATTTTTTTCCTGTAATTGAGATCTAACCTTACTGCACTGTGGTCAGAAAAGATGACTGGAATGATTTCAATTTTTTTGAATTTTCCAAGACCAGATTTGTGGCCCAGGATGTGATGTATTCTGGAGAAGATTCCGTGTGCACTTGAGAAAAAGGTGAAGTTGATTGTTTTGGGGTGAAATGTCCTATAGATATCAATTAGGTCTAGCTGGTCCATTGTGTCATTTAAGGTTTGTATTTCCTTGTTAATTTTCTGTTTGTTTGATCTATCCATAGTTTTGAGTGGGGTATTAAAGTCTCCCACTATTATTGTGTTACTATTAATTTCCTCTTTCATATTCATTAGCATTTGCTGTACATATTGTGGTGCTCCTATGTTGGGTGCATATATATTTATAATTGTTATATCCTCTTCTTGGATTGATCCTTTGATCATTATGTAGTGTCCTTCTTTGTCTCTTTTCACATCCTTTATTTGAAAGTTTATTTTATCTGATATCAGTATTGTGACTCCTGCTTTCTTTTGGTCTCCGTTTGCATGAAATATTTTTTTCCAGCCCTTTACTTTTAGTCTGTTATGTGTCTCGTGTTTTGAGGTGGGTCTCTTGTAGACAGCATATATAGGGGTCTTGTTTTTGTATCCATTCAGCCAATCTTTGTCTTTTGGCTGGGGCATTCAACCCATTTAAATTTAAGATAATTATCGATAGGTGTGGTCCCGTTGCCATTTACTTTGTTGTTTTGGGTTCATATTTATATAACCTTTCTGCATTTCCTGTCTGGAGAAGTTTCTTTAGCATTTGTTGAAGAGCTGGTTTGGTGGTGCTGAATTCTCTCAGCTTTTGCTTGTCTGTAAAGCTTTTGAATTCTCCCTCATATCTGAATGAGATCCTTGCTTGGTACAGCAATCTAGGTTTTAGGTTATTCTCTTTCATTACCTTAAGTATGTCCTGCCATTCCCTTCTGGCCTGGAGGGTTTCTATTGATAGATCAGCTGTTATCCTTATGGGAATCCCTTTGTGTGTTATTTGTTGTTTCTCCCTTGCTGCTTTTAATATTTCTTCTTTGTGTTTGATCTTCATTAATTTGATTAATATGTGTCTTGGGGCGTTTTGCCTTGGGTTTATCCTGTTTGGGACTCTCTGGGTTTCTTGGACTTGGGTGGCTATTTCCTTCCCCATTTTAGGAAAGTTTTCAGCTATTATCTCCTCGAGTATTTTCTCACGGCCTTTCTTTTTGTCTTCTTCTTCTGGGACTCCTATGATTCGAATGTTGGGGCATTTCACATTGTCCCAGGGGTCCCTGAGGTTGTCCTCATTTCTTTTGATTCTTTTTTCTTTTTTCCTCTCTGCTTCATTTATTTCCAACATTTTATCTTCTACCTCACTTATCCTATCTTCTGTCTCCGTTATTCTACTCTTGGTTCCCTCCAGAGTGTTTTTGATCTCATTTATTGCATTATTCATTTTTAATTCACTCTTTTTTATTTCTTCTAGGTCTTTATTAAACATTTCTTGCATCTTTTCAATCTTTGTCTACAGGCTATTTATCTGTAACTCCATTTTGTTTTCAAGATTTTGGATCATTTTTATTATCATAATTCTAAATTCTTTTTCAGGTAGATTCCCTATCTCCTCCTCTTTTGTTTGACTTGGTGGGCATTTTTCATGTTCCTTTACCTGTTGGGTATTTCTCTGTCTTTTCATCTTGTTTAGATTGCTGTGTCTGGAGTGGGCTTTCTGTATTCTGGAGGTCTGTGGTTCCTTTTTATTGTGGAGGTTTTACCCAGTGGGTGGGGTTGGACGATTGGCGTGTCAAGGTTTCCTGGTTAGGGAAGCTTGCGTCGGTGTTCTGGTGCATGGAACTTGATTTCTTCTCTCTGGAGAGCAATGGAGTGCCCAGTAATGAGTTTTGAGATGTGTCTATGTGTTAGGTGTGACCTTGGGCAGCCTGTATGTTGGCGTTCAGGGCTATGTTACTGTGTTGCTGGAGAATTTGCGTGGTATGTCTTGCTCTGGAACTTATTGGCTCTTGGGTGTTGGTTGGTTTCAGTGTAGGTATGGAGGCTTTGGATGGTCTCTTATTACTTAAAGTTCCATGTAGTCAGGAGTTTTCTGGTGTTCTTGGGTTTTAGGCCTCAGTCTCCTGCCTCTGGATTTCAGTTTTATTCTTCTAGTAGTCTCAAGACTTCTACTATACAGCACTGCTAATAAAAGTTCTAGGTTAATGCCGAAAGATTCTCCCCTGTGAGGGACGCCCAGAGAGGTTCACAGAGTTACATGAAGAAGAGGAGAAGGAGGAGGGAGATAGAGATGAGCAGGAGGAGAAAAAGGGGGACTCAAGAGGAGAGAGACCGATCTATGCAGTTGTCTGTTCCCAGAGTGTTCTCCGTAGCCCATACACCCACAAAGATTCACAGAATTGGATTAGGAAGAGAAGGGGAAAGGAGGAAATAGAGGTGTTCTGAGGTAGAAAAAGGAGAGTCAAGATTGGGAGAGAATGATCAACACACTCCTGAATAAAAATGGGAACGAAATATTGGATTCTTAAATGTCCACAATTTATATCATATACTGAAAAACAAAGATTAAAAATCTAGAGTAGAGGTTAGACTCTTAAAAATACTATGTTAGAAACAAAAACCAAAACACACAAAAAGTTTTAGAAATATATATGAAGTTCAGTTTAAAAATAGGGCTTCTCTCTTTTTTTCATTTTTTTGTAAGATTATAGTGTAATGAAAATGAAAATTAAGGAGTAGTAGAGGAGTAATAGAGGACTTTAAAAGGAAATAAGAGAAAAAGAAAAATAGAAGAGAAAAGGGGGGGGAAAAAGAAAAAAAAACAACAATACAAGAAAAACATTTTTTTTCCTAATTAAGAAAATTGTAAAAATCTATGAAAATGAAAGTTGAGGAGTAATGGGGGAGTAATAGGGAATTTTAAAAGAAAATAAAAGAGAAAAAATAAAAATGAAAAAAGAAAAAAAGCTTTTTTTTTTCCTTTTTTCTTTTACTTAAAAAAAAAAAAAACAGTAAAAATAATATCTAGGAATTTCTCTGGAGCTGTTGTGGTCAGTGTGGGTTCGGTTCAGTTTCAGATAGCTCCTCGTTCCAGCTTACACGTCTTGATATCTACAGGCCCCTTCCGGTGTAGTTGGTGTTACCTACAGGGATTTTAATCTGTTGCGCAGGTCCCTTCTGAAGCGGTTCCCTTTGTTTATTTGGCTTCTGTTTGCCGGTCTCTTCGTGCCTAATTTCCGCCCTGACACAGGAGGGCGGAGGTGGACTCTTATTCAGGTTGCTAGTTCTGTCGCGCTGCGGGGAGGGGCTGGCGCTGCTTTCCCGTCTACGCTGCTCAGGCTCCTGGCTGCTCTATATGGAGCGTGCCCTGCGCTGAGCGCAATTCCAGCCCTCAGGTGTTCCACAAAGGCGTGGAACAAAAAGCTGCGCCTGCATTTTGTGCCTATGCCGTCCTTCTGAGTGTCTCAGGCGCTTGACAGGCGCACTCTCCCAGGGTGTGGTGCGCCTTCTCGCACCTTCTTTCAATTAGAGTTTAGCTTTAGCCTAGAGCCCTGGAGCCCTGGAATATATGTTGTCCTGCAGTACTAGTTCCACCATACATCAAGGGGACCAGCCTTTTCAGTGCTGCTCCTAACATTCATTGTGAACTCCTGGTCCCTGGGTGGTGGGTATAGTCCCCAAGAAGGCAGTTCCAATTAGCTCTCTTGCAGCTGTCCAGGAAGAATGGGGCTGTGAGCTTTTAGCAGCCCAGCAAACAGCAGCTGTGTTCTAGGTGCATCTGTGCAGTGAATGAGGTTTGACCAGATGCAGAGAGAGGGTCTACAACATTCTTCACCATCACTGGCACCACCAGAAGTCACACCTCCATCATTTCATATCCAAATCATTACAACTACTTGTACTCTTCCATTTTTTTTCTCTACTATAGCCAAACACCTTGTGCAGTGGCTCAGATGGCAAAGCATCTGTCTGCAATGCAGGAGACCTGGGTTTGATCCCTGGGCCGGGAAGATGCCCTGGGGGAGGGGAATGGCAACTCACTCCAGTATTCTTGCCTGGAGAATCCAATGAACAGAGGAGCCTTGTGGGCTATAGTCCATGGGATCACAAAGAGTCAGGCACAACTGGGTAACTAACACTTTTTCACTATAATCAAAGATTTTATTCTAAAATTTTAAACCTAACTGCATCATGTGTTAGCTTAAACTGGCTTCCAAAAATAATCTGAAAATTTATATAACTGAAATCGCTTCACTGTACACCTGGAACCCACAATGTCGGAAATTATCTATACTTCAATATGAAAAAAAATCTTTTAATATCGTGGCAACCCACTCCAGTATTCTTGCCTGGAGAATCCCCATGGACAAAGGAGCCTGGAGGGCTAGAGTCCATGGGGTCGCTAAGAGTCAGACACGACTGAGTGACTCAGCACAGCACATAGTACTTAGTTTTAAGCCTTAACACAATGATGAGGCCCTCCCCAGTCTTTTCTGTCCCTATCACTCCAGCTTCAGTTCATTCGCTCAGTCAAGTCTGACTCTTCACAGAGTCAGACACACCAGCTCCCTATTTTGTACACTTTAGAAGCTAAGTGTCTAACGTGCTTCCTGAAATGCAGTGCATATTCAATAAACAGTTGTTGAATAAAAAGTTTGCCAACCACAGCTATGTGACATTTATGCGGAATCTGTATACACACTTCACCTTCTGGACTTTGTTACATATTTTCTTTTCTAAAGCAGCCTTGCTCCATCTGATGTCTATTCATGCTACTGACTCCTTGAGTCCCATTTCTAACGTCTTTTCACCTTGAAATATCTCCTGAACCCCCAGGTCTTTGTTGTGTGTCCCTCAAATATGCTTTCAGAGTAAGTACCCTTACTTCCACTATCTTGCTGTTTGTAGTGCTGTGTTGTAAGTCTTTGCTCTCTTCTGGGAGTCTATGAATCTAAAGTCTGTGAAGACATCATTCAGGTTTTTCTTTATTCGCTGATGAAGCCCCAGCAATTGTCACTATCTGATACATCCCTTGGGCTGAAAAATATTTGTTGTTTAATGAATGTAGGGTGGGTGAAATGAATGCAATATACTTATTCTGGGGCTGTTTTTTGTGTAAAAGGGGCCACAAATTAAAAATAAACCCAAAAAAAATTATAATGAAATGTTACCAAAAAGGAAATGCAGAAAAATATTTTTTGATTTTTAAATCAAAATATAAAAACCAATCAATGTGAAATAATCAATATAAAATAATAAATACTGAAAAAATATTGACAGAAATATAGGGAGAAACAGAATGATGATATCATATTTAGGACTGGTAGAATATCAAGGTACTTCAAAAGATAGCAAGTTTATTTTCAATTTCTTCTTTATTCCTAGTTTATGCAGAATAAAACCAAACCTTAGTTTTCAAAAGACAAATGTCTAGATTACTTCTCTAAGTCTGAAACAGGTGAAGGTAGATAACATTTCCTAGTCTGCAATACTACATTTTTCTGAATATTTTATTGAATTTACTCATCTTCCCTTATACTTACATCTATTTTATCTAACATTTATCATAAATCAGACATTGTGCCTTGAAGATAATATTAATAACAAGTAGCTAAATATTTTGCAGAGTATGGCTTAGTTTGTTGAATAAATTGAAATTCCTGTCTGATATTAGATCATTCTTTTACTTGGATCTTCACTCTTTTTGATGGGTTATCCAGATAAGATTGTAACATGAGCAATACAAAGTGATTCTTAATGCAACAAGAAAATTTGGAATATTTTTGTGCAACATTCTTTATATTCCCCTTAGAATTTAAAGGTTCCATTGTTTATCATATATTAACGCATATATATGGAATTTAGAAAAAAGTCAAAGATGAACCTATGTGTAAGGTAGGACTAGAGGTGCAGATGTTGAAAATTGGTTTGTGGACACAGTGGAGGAAAGAGGGTCTGAATGAACTGAGAGAATAGCATTGAAAATACCATGCATAACATAGTTAGAGGGAAGCTGATGTGCAGCACAGGGAGCTCGGCTCGGTGCTCTGTGAGGACCTAGAGGGGAGTTACGTACCACGGTGTTACACACCACATACCACATACACACACATATATGTGGACAGAGGATCTTGGTGGGCTACATTCCACCAGGTCGCAAAGAGTCAGATGTGACTAAAGAGACTTAGCACACACCATATATACAATTTCAGCACAGTCCTTATCTCCATAAATGGTAAGTAGTATCAACATGGTTTTCCAATAGTCATGTGCAGATGTGAGATTTTGACTATAAAGAAGTCTGAGCACTGAAGAATTGATGCTTTCAAACTGTGGTGCTGTAGAAGACTCTTGAGAGCACCTAGGACTGCAAGGAAATCCAACCAGTCTTCCGTCAAGGAAATCAGCCCTGACTCTTCACTGGGAGGACTAATTCTGAAGCTGAAGCTCCAATATTTTGGCCACTTGATACAACGAACTGACTCATTGGAAAAGATCCTCATGCTGTGAAAGATTGAAGGCAAAAGGAGAAGGGGAGGCAGATGAGATCATAGGGCAGCATCACCAACTCAACAGACATGAGTCTGAGCAAATTCTAAGAGAGAGTGGAGGACAGAGGAGTCTGGGGTGCTGCAGTCCATGGGGTCCCAAAGAGTGAGAAATGATTTAGCAACCGAACAACATAATTATGTTACCTTTGTATCATTGTCTGACAGCATATTTCTGCAGTTAAGAACATGGTCTGAGACAGCAGCTAAAAATATGGTTCTTCAACATTTCTGTTTTGGAATTTTCCCATTCTATTTGTTTAATCACCTATAAAATGAGGATAATAGTGATGGCTACTTATTTGGATAGTTACAGAGATTACTGCTCAATATCAGTGTGTTTATTTTTTGTTTTATTAGAATGAATTTATTAAGGCATATAGATAGAAAAAGCTACAAAAACTAAGTCTCAACTTGGCAGAATGTTTCAAACATGAAAAAGTAGTCTCCTGCCTGTTTGTCTCACATTTCATGCGCCATTTCTTCTCCCCATTGTGGAATCTATAATTGGTAGTGACTATTTTATTTTTCCCTTTATCTCAAAGGTCTTCTTTGCCAAAAGCATCAACAATGTCCTTCTGAACTTTGCATGAGGAGAATCAATGCTGGTCTCCATATACCTCTTATTGATCACCTGAAATAGCTTTACTATTACACAAATTCCTAATGACATTTTTCATCTGGGCATTTCTCAAGGTATAGATGAAGGGATTTAACATGGGTGTTATCATAGTGTAGAATACAGCCACTGTTTTATCAATTGGTAAAGTAACTGGTGGTCTCAGATATACAAAAATGCAGGGCACAAGGAGCAAGGTGACAACTATGATGTGGTAGACACAAGTGGAGAAGGCCTTGTGCCTCGCCTCCAAACTGTGGTTCCTTAGGGAATGCAGGATGACCACATAGGAGCCCATCAAGAGGATAAAGTTTATAATACAGATGAAACCACTGTTGGCAGCAACAAATAATCCTAGAGTGTGAGTATCAGTGCAGGCAAGATTGAACAAAGCGTTAAGATCACATAAAAAGTGGTCTATGACATTAGGGCCACAGAAGGGTAATCTGAAGATGAAAAAACATCTGTATGATTCCTTAAAGAAAGCCTCCCACCCATGCCACGCCAATTAGCAGCCAAAACACCCTCCAGTTCATGATGCTTGTGTAGTCCAAGGGCTTGCAGATGGCCACATAGCGGTCATAGGCCATCACAGTTAGCAGGATGACCTCAGCACTTCCCAGGAAATGTTCCCCAAAGATTTGTGCCATGCATCCATTGAACAGGATGGTCTTCCTTTCACAGAGTGAATCGACAATCAGTTTAGGGGTATTCACAGAGGAATAGCAAGCATCAATAAGGGAGAGATAAGCCAGAAAAAAGTACATGGGAGAATCCAGTAATGGACTGACTATAATGGTGACCAAATGAACAAATTTCCTACCACAGAGATGATGTAGACGACCAAAAACACAACAAATATGACCTTCTTCAACTCTGGATTCTTCATGAGCCCCAAGAGAACAAATTCTGTCATGTTGTTCCTATTCTCCATGTATTTTGTGTTATGGTTCATTATGTTACCTGGTTTAAAAAAAAAAAAAAAAAGTTACTTTTCATCACCTCAACCTTGAGTTCGCTGAGCCTCTCCATGTAATAAAAAATAAATGTACAGATTCTATGGAGTTCTGAGTTTTTAAGTCATTTTTTTTTTTGATATAGGAAAAATGTTTCTGATCTCTTAAAGGTAACTCACATGCTCCCCTGTAGAGAGATAATGCTTATAGGTTAGAGACATGAGGGACTCTGTGAAAACACAGGAGGGAGATTTTCTCTGCACATGTACTCATGGGGGATGATGCAAGCCCAATATGAATCAATAGATCTCACATATATGGCAGCCAAACCTGAGATGAAAGGTAGAATACAGATGTAAAAGCAGTGAATGCAAAACCAAGGGATTTTTCCTTTATTCTTAGGAAATGAGAAACCATGTAAGTTAAATGAAAATGTGAGAATAAGGATGAAGAGGGATGTGAGAGAGAGGGTGTGTTGGATTTAATTCCAAAAATGATGTTTTTCTGACTTGTATGAAGTAGGATGAGGTTTAGTAAGGGGAGGGAAGACAGAAAAACATTAGTATCAGACTCTATAACAGTTCACATAAAGTGTAACAGAGCTTTGGGAATGGGAAAGTAATGAAAAGTTAAAGAAGCTACTGTGCCAGAATACAGGAGTGGGTAGCCCTTCCCTCCTCCAGGGCATCTTCCCAACCCAGGGAGAGAACCCAGGTCTCCCACATTGCAGGCGGATTCTTTACTAGCTGAGCCACTGGGGAAGCCCAATAAAATAAACATGTTTCCTAAATCCAATAACTTTAAAATAATTGAAAAATATACTTTAATGATCAATTGCTATATGCACGGCATGATTATAGTCTATGTATATTTCTTTCATATAGCAGATGAGAAGAAATTTTAGTATACAATAGTATAGTAGTAATAATTATATTAGCTAAAACTTGCTGAACATTTAATAGTAATAATAATATTAGCTAAAACTTGCTGAACATTTACTGTGCTCTAAGAGGCCATCCAATACTTTGGCCACCTGATGTGAAGAGCTAACTCATTTGAAAAGATCCTGACGCTGGGAAAGATTGAAGGCTAGAGAAGAAGGGGATGACAGAGGATGAGATGGTTGGATGTCATCACCGACTCAATGGACATGAGTTTAAGTAAACTCCGGGAGTTGGTGATGGACAGGGAGGCTTGGTGTGCTGCAGTCCATGGAGTCTCAAAGACTCAGACACGACTGAACAACTGAACTGAACTGAACTGAACTGAAGATATTTCATTATTTAAGCTTCATTAAAACTTATGTTTACTACTATCATTTTTATACTTATTTTACACATTAGGAAGTAGAAGCTTAGAGAAGTTAAGGATTCTACCTAAACTCGGGCAGCTACAATGGACAGAGATCAGATTAGTTTAAATTACACTTTTATTTTTTTGTTCCAAATTCTTAAGCCACAACCTATAAAATTATTACAATAAAACAATGCTAAATTAGTATATATGTATGTATGTGTATATATATATATATAAATTTAATCAACCTATACAAAGGTCAGAGATGTACACACACAGTATAATTTACTGAAATCCCCCAATATTAATAACTATATGGCAACCCACTCCAGTATTCTTGCCTGGAGAATCCCATGGAGGGAGGAGCCTGGTAGGTTACAGGCCATGGGATCGCAAAGAGTCAGACATGACTGAGCGACTTCACTTCACGTCACTTCACTTCACTGCTTTCATTAAAGGTTCATTTTGTCTTTTTCTCTTCCCTACCTACACTTCTTCCATCAAAAATATCCCCATAAAGCATGAACCCACACTGTTCTACAAAAGGTTGCAAATGACGTTGAAAATGACAATCCCATTGGGAGAGCATATTGGTTTGGGAATCAGAAGGTCCAGATTAGAATCTTGCTTTTTCCCACTGTTACTTGTTGATTTGAGGTGCATTTCTTGGCATCTTACATTTTTGTTTTTCAATATCAAGTGAGAAGTTTAATCCACCTCACCTCACACGCTATTATGAGAACTGACTGAAGAAACATATGAATGCATACACCACAGTGTTGGGGACACACAGAGGACCTTCCTCACTTGTATGGCTGTTTATGCACTCAAGATTAAGAAGAATTAATATTTTTGACAGTGATACATCTAAACATTTGACCATACAATAGACTGAGGAAGAATCATTTCCAATTTTACTTTTAAAGAAGTCACAGAGATCCATATTATGTTCATCATTTGCTCCCAGGAAGTTCTTCATATGCATGTTTGTACTAAACATGTGATGGTTCATATCATCTAATTGATATCCTTTTGTGTGTGAAATGCATTTAAGTTTTGTTTTCATACTCATGAGTTGTCTTAATTATTCAAATAATTGTCCAATGACAAAATAAGTGTATCTGGGGTTAGAGAAAAGGGTCTTACAAAATTTCTTAATCTCAGTGAGACTAGTATTTTCTTCTGTCAAATTAGGTATGACATTTACCAAATATCTTTGGAAGAACGTGCTGAATGTAAAAAGTTTTGCTATTGTACTTGAAAAGTATTAAAATATAACAATTACTATATATGGAAAACACCAGTCTTTACTAAACATCAGAACATTTGAAAAACTTACCTTCTAGTCTTAGATGATATTAATGATATTTGAGAGTGCTCAGAACTAATTCCATTTTAAAATTGACCTCTTTGGATAAGAAACTTTCAATAGTAAAGATGTGACACTCTCAGAAAGGCTATTCAGATAATTCAGTATCAAGTGAATAGAAGATAAATGAGTCTTTGTATAGGTCTAAATCTTTTCTTCTAACCTAAAGACTGAAAAAGCTTTCACAGAAAATATGGAACTTGAATTTAGAATAAATTCACTTAGAATACCAAGGCAAAATGATCTTCCATGAATGCTCTGATCCAAAAGCTAGGAGGCAGAATGTGTGGTGGAAACATATTCAAACGAGTCTTTCCACTCTTGACAAATCTTTCTCTGGAAATCTAAGCATCAAGAAAAGACATTTTCAGTTGCATGCATGGTTATTTACCAAGTTTGCCATATAGGTTCTAGGATCTGGTCTATAGCTGCAATTTTCTATCCCAGAAACTAATTATCTGCTTTGATGGAAATACTTTGTCTTAGAAGCAGATATTCTCTAGGGACATGGTTGGGAAACACTCATTTTTGAGTTGGAAATTCTATTCCCTGCACTTGCAGCCAAAAGATGTGAGTGCCCTTTCTCTATCTGAACTTGCTTTTTTAAGTAGGCTGACTGTTGTATGAATAACAAGGATGGTGTAACTCCATCACAGTAATATCTGTGATGTAGTTACCCTGTGAACTCATGTCAGAGAAAAACTTTCATTGTACACATGTACTATATCTTCCTATCCATTCATCTATCGATGGACACAATTGCTTCTGTGTAATAGCTATTGTAAATAGTACTGTGATAAAAATTGGAGTATATGTATCCTTATGAGCTATGTTTACTCCAGATATATATCCAGGAGTAGGATTGCTGGATCAGATGATAGTTTTTAGTTTTCTTTTTAATAAAAATCCATATTGTTCTCCACACTGGTTGTATCAATTTACATTCTGGATATAGATTTTTTTTTTTTTTTTGATGATGCCCATTCTGACAGATGTGAATTGCTATTTCATTGCAATTTTAATTTGCATTTCTGTAATACGTAGCAATATGAGCATCTTGTCATGTGTCTCCTGGCATCTGTATGTCTATACTAATGAAATGTCTATTTATATATTTTGTTCATTTTTGTAATTTTTTTTATTGTGCTGCATGAGGTATTTGTAAATCTGGGGATCTAATCGCTTGTTAGCTGTGTCATTTGCAAATATTATCTCTCATTTTGTGTGTTTTTTTTTTTTTTTAGCTTGTTTATCATTTCTTTCACCATGAAAAAGCTTTGAATTTAATTAGGTACTGTTCTTTATTCCTGTTTTTATTTCTATTACTCTAGGAGATGGATCAAAAAATATTTTGCTCTAATTTATGTCAGACAGTATTCTGATATTTTCAAAGAGTTTTTTTTTCTTTCATTTATTTTTATTAGTTGGAGGCTAATTATTTTATAATATTGTTGTGGTTTTTGCCATACATTGACATGAATCAGCCATGGGTTTACATGTGTTCCCCATCCTGATCCTCCTCCCACCTCCCTCCCCATCTCATCCCTCTGGGTCTTATAGTATCTTATGTTAGGTTAGGTCTTTAATCCATTTTAACTTGTGTGTGTGTGATGTTGGGCATGTTCTCATTTCATTCTTTTACACAGAGCTGTTCAGTTTTCCCAGCTTCATTTATTGAAGAGATTGTTTTCTTTCCATTGCCTCCCTTGTTGCAGACTAAGTGACCATATGTGCATGAGTGGACATTGTAGTATAATCTGATCAGTGAGCTTGATTCCTTTAGCTCTATTTCTCTCTCTCAAAGTTGCTCTTGGTATTCAGTATCTTTTGTGTTTCCATACAAATTTTAAGATTTCTTTTTGTTCTAGTTCTGTAAAAAAAAAAAAAAAATACTATTAGTCGGACATGACTGAGCGACTGAGCTGATACTGATACTGAATCATACTGAATTAACTGATTATATCTATTAGATATTTTGTAGAGACCTTAGAAGTTTCTGGGCTTCCCTGTGGCTCAGATAGTAAAGAATCTTCCTGCAATGCAGGAGACCCGAGTTCAATTCCTGGGTCGGGAAGATACCCTGGAGAAGGGAATGGCAACACATTCCAGTATACTTGCTTGGAGAATTCCATGGTCAGAGGAGCCTGGTGGGCTACAGTCCATGGGATGACCAGAAGTCAGATATGACAGAGTAACTAACACTTTCACTTTAGCATTTTCTACCTATATAATTATGTACATCAATATCAGTTCAGTTGCTCAGTCATGTCCGACTCTTTACAACTTCATGAACTGCAGCATGCCAGGCCCCCCTGTCCATCACCAACTCCCGGAGTCCAACCAAACCCAGGTCCATTGAGTCAGTGATGCCATCCAACCATCTCATCCTCTGTCTCCCCTTCTCCTCCTGCCCTCAATCTTTCCCAGCATCCAGGTTTTTTCCACATGAGTCAGCTCTTCGCATCAGGTGGACAGAGTGTTGGAGTTTCAGTTTCAGCATCAGTCCTTCCAATGAATATTCAGGACTGATTTCCTTTAGGATGGACTGGTTGGATCTCCTTGCAGTCCAAGGTACTCTCAAGAGTCTTTTCCGACACCACAGTTCAAAAGCATCAATTCTTTGGAGCTCAGCTTTCTTAATAGTACAACTCTCACATCCATACATTACCACTGGAAAAACCATAACCTTGACTAGACTGACTTTTGTTGACAAAGTAATGCACATAAATATTTATATAATATTGCTGCTTCTTTTCTAATCTTTATTCTGTTTTTCTTTTGTTTTAAATTTAATGACTAAAATTTGGGGTACAAGGCAGAACAGAAATTAAGAGAGGACAGACATGACTTGTTTCCAGTTTTAGAATTCAGTTAAGTATGATGATAGATGTAGGTATTATTCAGATACTCTCTCAGATTGAATCAATTCCTTTCATCCTTTATTTTCTTACATTTTTATGCATAAATTTCAATTGAAAAATTTCTATTTGCATACATCTATTGAACTAGTCATGAGATTTTTCACCCTTATTTTTTTAATTTAGTGAATATCATTGATCGCCTTTTGAAAGTTAAATAGTATTTTATTGCTGGAATATATTATACAGTCATGTTGAATAATTACTTTATAAAATGACAGAACTCGTCCATTGGTATTTTGCTTAATATGATCATAAGGTATATATTTTATATTTTTTGTTATAATACAACTTGGCATGTAGGTTATTGTAGATTCATAAAATGATGTGCTGAGAATTCTATTTTCTGAACCTTTTTTTTAAGAATTTTTGTTACTTATTTTAAAAGTGCTTTTTGAAATTCAAAAGTTGAATTTACTGGGCATGGAGTGATTTTTAGACTGATTTTTTGAACATGTTTAACACAGTTAAGGTATTCCATTGTCACAGAACTATTCATGATTTTTAAAAATTTTCTTTAGTTAGATTTTGTAATAATTTTATGATAAATTAGATTTTAAGTTGTCAAATTATCTGGCTTTTAAATTTGTTCATGGTATCTCCTACTCTTCTGTTAATTTTTCATAAATTTGAAAAGAAATATATCTAGATTTAACTGTAAAGATTTTACTTCTTTCAGAAATTCCAATTTGTGATTAATTCAATTTATTTTACTTAAAAGTGTGTATTAGTAATTTTTATTGAGGCAAAATTCATTATTTTAAAATTTTAAAAATATAGAATTCTTTGAATCAACACATCAGCAATGTTGTGCAATCATCACAGGAATCTAGTTGCAGAACATTTTCATCACCACTTGCCAATTAAGTCAGTTACCATATTACCATTTCTCCTTACCCTGAGGACCTGGAAACCACTAAGTAATTTTTTAAATTTCTCTGAATTTGTTTATTCTGGGCATTTTATATACACAGAATCAAATAATGTATGGTCTTTTTGGTTATTTGTCCTAACATATTCTCCAAGTTTATTTATATTGTAGCGTATACTAGTACTTCATTAATTTTTGTCGTGAATTAATATCCTATTGCATGGATAGAGCAAAAGTCTATTATTCATTCATGGGTTATTAGTAATTTGGGGTGTTTTTGGCTATTGCAAATAGTGCTACTGCAATTGTTTATACAAGTTTGTTTGAATAATTGTTTGCAATTTTTCTGTTTATTTCTCTAGTAGAAGAGTTCCTGGATCCTGTGGCAATTCAATATTTAACTTTATGAGGAATAACTGTATATTCAATACAGAACATCATGTTACATAACCATCAGAAATGTTCTCCAGCTTTTAATTTCTTGATAGTGTCTTTTGATGCACAAGAGTTTTTAATTTTAGGGAAATCAAATTCATCTATTTTTCTTTTGTTACCTGTGATTTTATTGCTATATTTAAAAAACTGTTGCTTAATCCAAGGTCTCAAAAAATTCTCCTTTTGTTTTCTGCTATGAATTTCATAGTTTCAGTTGTACATTTTGTTCTTGACCTATTTTGAGTTAACCTTCATATAAAGGGAGGTAAGGTTCCAAGCTCATTCTTTTGTTTTGGATACCTGTTTATTGGCATCACTTACTAAAGAGACTACTCCATTCCTCAATTTAGTTCATTTCAGTCACTCAATAATGTCCAACTCTTTGTGACCCCATGGACTTCAGCATGCCAGGCTTCCCTGTCCATCACCAACTCTAGGAGTTTACTCAAACTCATGTCCATTAAGTTGGTAATGCCATCCAACCATCTAATCCTCTGTCGTCCCCTTCTCCTACTGTCTTCAATCTTTTCCAGCATTGGGGTTTTTCCAGTGAGTCAATTCTTTGCATCAGGTGGTCAAATTACTGGAGTTTCAGCTTCAGCATCAGTCCTTCCAATGAATATTCGGGACTGATTTCCTTCAGGATGAACAGGTTTGATCTCCTTGCAGTCCAAGGGACTCTCAAAAGTCTTCTCCAACACCATAGTTCAAAAGCATCATTTTTTCTGGACACAGCTTTCTTTATAGTTCAACTCTCATATCCATATATGACTACTGTAAAAACCATATATTTGACTATATAGACTTTTGTATTGGTAAAGTAGTGTCTCTGCTTTTTAATATGCTGTCTAGCTTGGTCATAGCTTTTCTTCCAAGGAGCAAGCATCTTTTAATTTCATGGCTTCAGTCACCATCTGCAGTGATTTTGGAGCCCCAACAAATAAAGTCTCTTACTGTTTCCATTACTTCCCCATGTATTTGCCATGAAGTAATGGGACTGGATGGCATGATCTTTGTTTTTTGAATGCTGAGTTTTAAGTCAGCTTTTTCATTCTCCTCTTCTAAATTCATCAAGAGGTTCTTTTGTTCCTCTTTGCTTTCTGCCATATGGGTGGTGTCATCTGCATATCTGAGGTTATTGATATTTCTCCTGGCAATCTTGAATCCAGCCGGGCATTTTTCATGATATACTCTGCATATAAGTTAAATAATCATGGTGACAATATACAGCCTTGACATTCTCCTTTTCAAATTTGGAACCAGCCCATTGTTCCATGTCCAGTTCTAACTGTTGCTTCCTGACCTGCATACAGATTTCTCAGGAGACAGAATTTTCTACAGCTTATTGTGATCCACACAGTCTAAGTCTTTAATGTAGTCAATGAAGCAGAAGTAGAGGCTTTTCTGGAATTCTCTTGCTTTTTCTATGATCCAACAAATGTTGGCAATTTGATCTCTGGTTTCTCTGCCTTTTCCAAATCCAGCTTGAACATCTGGAAGTTCTTGGTTCACGTACTACTGAAGCCTCACTTGGAAAATTTTGAGCATTACTTTGCTAGAGTGTGAGATGTTATGTTCATTAAATAGTTTATATTTTACATTCCACATATAGATGGTATCATACTGTATTTATCTTTCTCTGTCTGACTCATTTCACTTAGTGTGATACACTTCAAGTGCATTCATGTTATTGCAAATGGCACGATTTCATTATTTTTTTTGTGGCAGAATAGCATTCCATTAAATATGTTATCTTCATCATTTATCTGTTTATGGACACAAACTGATTCCATACATCAACTATCATCAATAATGCTGCTATGAACATTGGGTGAATGTATCTACTGAATAAGCATTCTTTTTTTTCAGACATATCACTACGAGTGTCAATTCTGGGTCATATGGTAGTTTTAGTTTTAGTTTTTTGTGAAACCTCCATAATGTTTCCTATAGTAACTGTACCAGTTTTCAAGGGTTCCCTTTTCTACACATACTTGACAAAATTTGTTATTTGTGTTCTTTTTAATAGTAGACATTTTGGCAAGTTTGAGATAGTATCTCATTGTGGTTTAATATGCCAAAGCAGTTTTGAGACAGAGCAGAGCTGAACGTATCATTCTCTCAGGATAAAGCTACAGTAATCAAAACAGTATGTTATGGGCACACAAACAGTCTCAGACATGAGTGAAATGAAATAGAGACACCAGATATAAACCCACACACTTATGGTTTGTTAATCTATGACAAAGTTGGTAAGAACATGCAAGGTTGAAAAGACAGAGTCTTCAATAAATAGCGTTGAGAAAGTTGTAAAAGAGGATGAAATTAAAACATTCTCTAACACCATATAAAAATGTAAATTTGAAATGGATTAACAAGCTAAATATAAGACTGGAAGTCATAAAACTGCTAAAGGAAAGTATTGGCAGAACACTCTATGATAAAAATTGTAGCAATATTTCTGGATTTGTCTCTTAATGCAAAGAAAGCAAAATGAACAAATGGTACCTAATTAAATTTAAAGCTGTTTGCACAGCAATGGAAACCATCAGCAAAGTGAATAAATATCATGAATGGGAGAAAATATTTGCTAATAGTATGACTGATAGGTTAATATCCAAAATATGTATACAGCTCATACAATTCAGCATTTTTCAAAAAAATCAACTTAATTAAAAATTGACAGAAGATATAATAAATATTTTTCACAGAAGACATACAGTTGGTCAACAGGCACTTGCAAAGATATTAACCATTGTTAATAATCAGAGAAATGCAAATTATAGCCTCTTTTTAAAAGACACTTTTTGTATGTTTGTTATGACCAGTGCGTTCTCTTGGCAGTACTCTGTTAGCCTTTGTCCTGCTTCATTCTGTACTCTGAGGCCAAATTTGCCTGGTACTCCAGGTATTTCTTGACTTCCTACTTTTGCATTCCAGTCCCCTATAATGAAAAGGACATCTTATTTGGGTGTTAGTTCTAGGAGGTCTTGTAGGTCTTCATAGAACTGTTCAACTTCAGCTTCTTCAGCATTACTGGTTGGGGCAGAGACTTGGATTACCGTGATATTGAATGGTTTGCCTTGGAAACAAACAGAAAATTCTGTCATTTTTGAGATTGTATCCAAGTACTGCATTTCGGACCCTTTTATTGACTATGATGGCTATTCCATTTCTTCTAAGGTTTCCTGCCCACAATAATAGATTTAATGGTCATCTGAGAGAAATTCACCCATTCCAGTGGGAATGGGTGAATCTTAGCTGATTCCTAGAATGTCGATCTTCACTCTTGCCATCACCTGTTTGACCACTTTCAATTTGCCTTGATTCATGGACTTAACATTCCAGCTTCCTATCAATATTGCTCTTTACAGCATCGGACCTTGCTTCTATCACCAGTCCTTTCCACAATTGGGTGTTGCTTCTGCTTTGGCTCCATCCCTTCATCTTTCTGGAGTTATTTCTCCACTGATCTCCAGTAGCATATTGGGCACCTGATGACCTGGGGAGTTCATCTTTCAGTGTCCTATTTTTTTTGCCTTTTCATATTACTCATGGTGTTCTCGAGGCAAGAATACTGATGTGGTTTGCCATTGCCTTCTCCGGTTCCTCTGTTTAACGTAGGGTTATTTATTTATTTATTTTTTCTGTATCATTACCAAAAAAAGTAAATTCTTCCTAATCCTGGGTGCATAAATAGTCATAAAAATAAGTAAACTTCCTCTGTGTTTCTTCAACGGTGTTCTGGATACATTTATATTCTTATAACAACCTGTGAGGTGGATTATTTTTCTCACTTGATATTAGAAGAAATAAGAACATAAGGTTGCAAGAAATGCACCCCAGATCAAGAAGCTGCAAGTGGGAAAAGGCAAGATTCTAATCTGGTGTTTCTGATTAGCAAACTAATTTGCTTAGTCCTGGGATTGTCATTTTCAACATTTTGCAGAAAAATGAGGTGTATTCTTTCTTTTACAATTAAAAATAAATTTTAAGATTTAATTCTGTAAAATTGCTATTGTTTTTGAAAAGTGTTAAAACATAGTGTATATATATATATATATATATATATATATATATATATATATATATATATATATATATTCATGTCAATGGACATGAGTCTGAGCAAGCTCCAGGAGACGGTGAAGAACAGGGAAGCCTGGCATGCTGCAGTCCTTGGGATTGCAAAGAGTCAGACGTGACTGAGCAGCTGCACAACAGTATACATAAAGTAACAATATTTACTAAGCATCAACACTATTGAAGAACCTACTTAGATGATATTAATGGTATTTGAGGGTATTCAGAACTAATCCCATCTTCAAATTTACCTACTCTTAGGATCAGGAATATCCTTTTAATATGAAAGTTGCGACACATTCAGAAAGAAGTTATTCAGATAATTCAATATCAAATCAATAGTAGATAAATCGTTCTATATGTTTATATATTTCCTTCTAGCCTAAAGAGTCAATGAAATTTCACAGAAAACCTGGAACTTGAATTTATAATAAATTGATGTAGAAAACCATGAAAAATGATCATCCTTGGATGGTCTATTCCATAAGTAAGCAGGCAGAAAATCTGGTGGAAACACCTCCAAATGGGCCTTTCCACTCTTGACAAGTCTTTCTCTGGAAATGTAAATAACAGATGAAGACATTTTCAAATCCATGTGTGGATATTTAATAAGGTTCCAATACAGGTTCAAGGACTTTGTCTTATAGCTATTCTTTTCTCTTCCAGGAACTAATTATATGCTTTGATGGAAAGGCTTTTTCTTAGAAACAGATATTCTGAAGAGACATGCTTGAGAAACACTCATTCTTGAGTGGGGAATTGTATTCCCTGCACTTGCAGCTAAAATATGTGAATCCCCTTATAGGAGCCTGGGTTTCTAAGGACAAATGCCATGTGAATGACAAGAAGAGCATCATTCCAGCCTTTGGACCTGCGATGTAGTTAATTTGTGCACTCATGTCAGAGAGAGAACTTCTTTCTTGTTATCAGAATCAAAGTTCCTGGATACCTAGTACTGTTTTCTTGAGAGATAGAGCAGTGAGGGCCTAAAACTAATGACAGCCATTTGAAAGTATTTGCATACAAAACTCATTTTTCACAATCCTTAGAAGGCTATAAATATAGAGAGAAACTCTTAAAAGTTTCCAGTAAGTTATGTCTGGGACAGTTGTGGCAGTCATTATGGAATACTAAGTGACATTACACATGTGGATAGATACATAAAACACAGGAAATTAGTTCTGATTTCAAAGTGAATTATTTGACATCTTTGTCACTTGGTATCATTTTGGTCCTTCTAGGAAGTAAGTAGTGATCAACTTTTGAGGTTTTAGTTTGCTTTCTTGATAACTACTGAAGCCGATAATTTTTAATGTTATTATATTATAGGCAATTTCTATACCTTTTTTGGAATTTTTTTTTTAAGATCTCTGTGCAATTTAAAATAGGAGTTCTGGGTTTCTCATCAGTAAATTGTAGGTGATGTATATATATATATATATATATATATGTATATGTATATGTATATAGATTTTCTAGATATAGTTCTTCTTTCATATATGTGTATTCCTATATAAAATAAATTTACATATATAGTTATACACATAAATTTATATATAATGTAAAATTTTGTACATGTCAATATAGATACAATTTTTTCCTACTCTGTGGATAGCTTTTTTACTTTTAAAATGTATGATCTCTAATGATCAGGTTTAAAATATTGACAATGTTCAACTTTTTAGTTTCTTTATGGCTCTTGATGGTATTTTTCCTACAGATTTTCTATAGATTTAGCTTTGACATCTTGATCTCTGACTCATTTTGAGCTAATTTTTGTCTATAGCATGAGGTAGTGGTTGAGGTTCTTTTTTTTCATACAAGGGTATCCAATTGATGTGGTGTAATTTGTTGAAAAATATATTATTTCTGCCTTAGTTACTTTGATATCTTGGTAAAACAATTCATCTATTTAAGTCAATTTCTGAACTTTTTATTATGTTTCAATGTTTTTTTTGTTTATTTTTATATCAATATTTCACAACCTTGCTTTCATTCATTTAGCTGTTTTTTCATATTTTTAGTTTATATTAAAATACAGTTAATTAACAATAATGTGTTAGTTGCATGTACACAGCAAAGCGATTCCATTATACACACACAATTATCTTTTGCTTTTTAAATTATTATCCCAGTTAGATTATTATAGACTATTAACCAGAGATCGCTGTGATATACAATAGTTTTTTTTTTCTTTTTTTTAAAATGTATGTGTTTATTTATTTTGCTTTGCAATATTATATTGCTTTTGCCATACATTGACTTGAATCCTCCATGGGTATGCATGTGTTCCCCATCCTGAACCCCCTCCCACCTCCCTCCCCATCCCATCCCTCTGGGTCATCCCAGGGTACCAGCCCTGAGCACCCTGTCTCATGCATCAAAGTAGGTTCTTGATTATCTATTTTAAATATAGCAGCTTGTACATGTCAATCCCAAACTCACAGTCTATCCCTCCCCTCTCCCCCTTTTCCCCTGGTTATCATGATTGTGTCCTCTAAGTCTCCAAGTGTTCCTGTTTTATAAATAAGTCTGTTTATATCTTTTATTTTAAGATTCTGGCATATAAGCCATATCATATGATATTTGTTTTTCTCTGTATGACTTATTTCACTTAGTATGATAATCTCAGGTTCAACCTGTTGCTGTAATTGGTATATTTCCTTATTTTTAATTGCTGGGTAATATTCCATTGTATATATATACTGCATCTTGCTTCTCCATTCTCTGTTATGACATTTAAGTTCCTTCCAAGTCTTGGCTATTGTAAACAGCACTGCAATGAACATCAGGCTGCATGTAACCTTGTGAACCATGCGTTTCTCCTGATATATATCCAGGATCCATATGCTGGGTCACATAGTAGGTATACTGAGTTTTTTAAGGAACCTCTACATTGTTCTCCTTAGGTATTGTGTCATTTTACATTCACACCAGCAATGTAGGAGAGTTCCATTTTTCCATACCTTCTTCAGCATTTATCATTTGTAGATATTTTTAATGATGGCCATTCTGAAAACTGTGAGGTGATATCTTACTGTAGCTTTAATTTGCATTTCTCTAATACTTAGCAATATTGAACATCTTTAATATGCCTCTTGTTCATTTGTAGGTCATCTTTTAAGTACATAAAATAGGATTACTTTCCTTTCCTAAAACTGGTTTGTGTGCTACCTATTCATCCCATTACTTCTCCTTTGGAACTTCCAGAAACCACTATACTTTTTTTTCTGATTCTAGTTTTTCCTTTTCAAGAAAGGAAATTCATAATTCATATATGTGTACATACATCATTCTTTCTCAAGCATAAATATCTTCTGACTTATCTCATTCAGTGCTCAAATATATTAATATTTTAAATTCACTAACATCAACTGTCTACACTCCATCTCCAGCCCCACATAAATCTATTTAATTTGTAACATCTATACTATATTTATAATAGCCCACTATTATTTTTTCAATATCATGATTGGTATGATTCAAGAGAAAGCTTGACATTGTCCCCAAATTAGCTTTCCATCTGAGAAGGAAGAATCTGGTTAAACATAAGGTAAGAACTTGGAGTGAACAATAAATAATTGAAACAAAAATGCTAGATTATATACTGTCTCTTACTACATGAAGCTTCTGCATTTATTTGAATCTAGTATTAATCAGGAAAAAAAAGAGATTGAAGGTCAAAGAATAGATATGATGAAACAGAAACTTTTAATAAAATGCTGAGAAAACAAAAATATTACTAAGTTGTGTATATAAGAATATGGGGCAAGGTTACATAGGAGCAAAACAGTGGACAGCAAGGTGAAGAGGGGTGGGGAACACATTAGGTGAAAACCACATAGATATTAATATCAGGCGAGTGAGAGACATAGAGACACAGCTTCATAGCTACTGGGCTTTAAAGTCTGCTTATACCTAGCGTCCTCTCTTCCTCTACATAAGATTGATTCAACACTAACAAGTATATGTGTGCCTACTGCTTTTCAATCTTAAGGGCAGTGATTGTCACAGCCGAAGATAGAATTATACTAACTTCACAATGAGAAGAGAATGGTCTCTATGGACTTCTTCTAGGTCAGTTCAAACAGTGAATACATTTTGAAATTTCTATTCATCTTCTGTCATCTGAAATTAACTTCTTGCTCCATAGCGTCCTCATGGCCTTTTTCACTTCTGCATTCCTCAGGGTATAAATCAGAGGGTTGAACAAAGGTGTTCCAATTGTATAAAGCACAGCTATCATCTTATCTGTGGAGAAGGTTGTGGCAGGGCGTGTGTATATAAATATGCAAGGGCCAAAGAAAAAGATGGCCACCATAATATGGGAGATGCAGGTGGAGAGGGCTTTTTTACTCCCCTCAGCACTGGTTTCTCAGAGAATGCAAGATGATAGCATAGGAGAACATCAGCACGATGAAACTCACTGTACAGATGGCCCCACTGTTGAGCACCAAGCGTAGGCTGGTCACATAGGTGTCTGTACAGGCAAGTTGTAACAAAGGCTGCAAATCACAAAAGTAGTGGTCAATTCCACTGGGACCACAGAAAGGCAGACCCAAGACTAGAAAAATCTGAGCCGATGAATGCACACAGGACCCCAACCAGGCCAGGAACATTAGCACACCACAGACTCGATGACTCATGATGGTCGTGTAGTGCAAGAGTTTGCAGATGGCCACATAGTGGTCAACAGTCATGAGAATAAGGATGAAGATCTCCAGGCAGAAAAGGAAATGGAATGCAAAGACTTGGATCATGCACTCACTGAAAGAGATAGTGGTCTTCTTCAAAAGAGTGTCAGCAATCATTCTAGGAGCTTCTATGGAGATAGAGAAGCAGGCATCAGATAAAGATGGGTAGAAAAGGAAGAGTACATTGAACTCCCAAGTGCCCAGCTGGTCTTGACGGTAACAATAATCAGCAAGTTATCCAGCAATGTCCCCAAATAGAAAATCAAGAAAATGACAAACACTATTTTCTTCCTAACAGGATCTTGTGTCAACCCAAGCAGAATAAACTCAGTCATATTACTTTTCAACTGCATGATTTCATGAAAGAGGAGAAAATATGACTGTGAAATGATTAATCTGCAAAAAATAAGGAAATAATTCATAGGATGTTACATGATGTTATGGAATATTGCTTTTGGGGGCCATTGTACCTGTGATAACTCATGCTAACACTTTGTGTGATAATTTTTAATGACCACTAATACAAAGGTTTACTATGAGTTTTAAACAAGCTTCTGAAAGTATTAATTTCCTATAAGTATTTTTTTGAAAGCTTGCTAAATTTGATATCATTATTGATTAAATTTTCAAATGTTCTGAATGCATGGTTAAGAGATAAGTCTTTGTTATTTCTTTCATTTGTTTGTCACATTCAAAAATTTTATGGCACATGTGTTTCATGGTCTATCACTTGGGATTTAGGATATACATGACTGCCTTTGGAGGTTCATGATATAAATATAAAGTCACACTACACCTTTAACTTTGTTAAAACCATCATACATAAACACTTATGTATCACATAATTGCTATACACAGAGATATCTAATCATATACATATATATATATATATTTTAATATGTTCCACCTCTTCCTTGCACTCTTGTTCCAGTTATTACAGCTTGAGCAATGAAACAAGAAACATGCCCTTTAAATAATCTGCTGTTATCATCTAGAATGTGATATTCTGTATTAGACAAATACTAATGATCAGAAATAAATGTTATTTCATATGCCATTATCTCAAATATCTCAGTTTATCTTTTTTCCAGCTTCTGAAAAGCACTGTTTAGAATACTCAGAAATCCCGAAGTTACAGTGCTAAATGGAGGATGGTGGGTTATTACTCAAAAGTTAGTATGTTTTTCTTAAACATCTTAGATCTGGAGTGATTTAGGGAGATGATTTTGTGTCATCAAGTGGTTAGGATAGGATCCGATCATGGTTTTATTCCCAGGAGAGTCTGGATTGTTCAAGTATCTGAAAATCTGCAAGCCTCAGAAAAAAAAAAACAAAGCAGGAGAAGGCCCAAGATGTACTTTTAAAAAGAAGCAATGCCAATTTTCAATAGATATTATCTTCACTTCTACTCTTCAAATGGGTGTCACAGATTTAAAATGACTAGATTTGTCAAAAACAAACAGATAATCTTTTGATGTGTGGGCTAGGAGAGAAGAGCTGAAAGAAAAGCAGGCAGGCAAAGCTGAAAAATAGATAAGGGTGAAACTATCTATTTAGCATTAGGCAGATTCATCTGTGCTCAAAGAGTTGTCTTATGGCAGAGACCACAGGGAGAAGCATTGCTTAATTTAAGGAGGCTCTTTGTCCACTTTCCCCTGATTCAGCAGTCCTACTGAACATCTAAAGATGTTCATCTTTAGAGGAAATTCTACACTCATTTTATTTCTTTGCAGAACTTACCATTCTTTGTGGAAAGTTTAACAGATTGTCCCAAGATTATTTATCACTCAATAGTCCAAGTAAAAGAGTATATAATCTACCCTCGTTGAGCCCCTCACTCTGTCCCCATGATTTCTGATTATCCAACACACAGGAGCCTTAGAAAACAGCCTGCTTGTGAATCAAAAAGTGGCCCAAAAGTGCTCATTATTCATGCTATATATATATATATATATATATATATATATATATATATACATATATTGATAAATTAATATTCATTTTCTGTTCAAATCTTATTAGACATAAAACTGGTGCCTGGTGGATGAATAAGGGTAAATAAGACCAAATGTGGAAGAACACTGACAGGTACAAATATTGATGAAAAGGAAATATTTCTACCCAGTATTTTTCAGGAGTGCTTGTCCCACATAAGTGACACATTATATTTCACCTTAATTATAGTTTTCAGGCTCTTCATTGCCATGTTTCCTCCAAAAGTTTTCTGAGAAATAGGTATTCAGCTTTTCAAATTAAACCTTTCAAATGTGGAACTTTCCAGTTATAAACCTATGATGTTATTTTGGGAGAATATAAGGAATGATGATTCTATATTGTGATATACAATATTCTGTGCAAAGTTGTCACATGGAGATGGAAAAGTTGCCGTTCTCCCAAGGCTATGTGAAGGTCACTGTTTCCATGAACCTTATGTCTGATTTCTTACAGAATCTCTTAAAACTTTCTAGTACGTCTAGCTCCTAGTAAAGATGAATCTTGTCACACTACCTTATATCAACATTATGTACAAACTTTCTTACACTCTGCTATCTCTAGAATTTGTAATAAAAACAATAACACATGAAATACATTCCTCTGTTATTTCATTATAATAATGAGTTTTAACATGTGAAGATTTACTGAATTCATAACATCATTTTCCCTCAATATTTGTGTTCATTTTACTTATTTCTTATACTAACAGTAAATCTTAAAAAAAATCTTCTATTTCTTTCTGAGTTATGTGGTAAAATGTGTATTCAAAATAAATATGGAAGTATATTAGAAAATTATGATGGCTAATTTTGTATTGATGCCTCTCTGCGTAAAAAATAAAAAAATGTTTTTCACTTACCTGTTAGAAGACACTAAATAAGTGTCAATTCTGACCATCTTTTTGATAGCAACCTTTTCAGAGAGCAGTGGAAAAAAATGCTCTTATCTGAATTCCAGGCAGAACATTTTAAGAAATAGTGACATAAAAAAAAAAAAAAAAAGAAAGAAAGAAAGAATGACATAAGTTATTGGCATTATAGAGAGTGTTTTCCCTAAAGGTATCCCCAGTATGCTAGTCAGAAACATCTCATGTGTAATAAGCAGCTTTCATTTGTCTATTTAGCTTATTAGGAAAACAAGTCAATTTTTCTCAATTTCATTAATCACATAGAAACAAGGATTTGGAACTCTTAGGTGCTTCACACTGGACAACATTAACAGGGAAAAAGACAAATGAAACAAATGAATGGTAGAGAGAGCAGGTTAAAAAAAATGAATAAAAATAGTTTTCATTAAAAAGAAAGTAGGTCATCCAGAAAAAACTCTGCTACCAAGTAGAACCTAAATTGTCCCTCCTGGTGTTAGAAACTTAGCAGAACAGAAAAGTGTGGTGTAATATAGTCAATGAGACGAGGCAGTTAGATAGCATCACAGTCTCAATGGACCTGAATTTGAGCAAACTCTGGGAGATAATGGACAAGAAAGCATGGTGTGCGGCAGTCAATGGGGTTTCAAAGAGTCTGATGTGATTGACTGAACAGCAACAATACAGTCAAAGTATTAAATGAAAAAAAAAAGTCCAAGCAAGAATTTGATACATAAAGCCATGTCTTTTTTAAAAAAGAGGATATAATTTACATTACTTTAAAGATTAACAACTTTGAGCATCTTCATAAGTGCCTCTTGACCAACTGCATGCCTTCTTTGGAGAAAGTTCTACTAGGTCTTCTTTCAATTTGAATCTTTTTTTTTTTTAATTGTGTAAGCTATGTATGTATTTTGGCTATTAGCTCCTTATCAAACATATTATTGGCAAATATTTTCTCCTGCTCAGGTGATCTTTTCATCTTGTTAATAGCTTCCATTGCTGTGAAAATAATTTTAATTATGATCTATTTGTTTTTGTTTTCTTTGCTTTAGGAACCAGAATAAATCTGATTTAAAAATATAGCTGTGATTTATGTCATAAGTGTTCTGTTTATACTTCCTTTTAGGAGTTTTATGGTTTTCAGTCTTATATTCAGGTCTTTAATCCATTTTGAGTATACCTTTAAAAGTAAATGAAATTAGAAAATGCTTTAATTTCATTCTTTTGCATGTAGCTTTTTAATTCTTTTAGCATCATTTAATGAAGAGGATGTCTTCTCCACTGCATATTCTTGAGACTTTTAAGATCACAGATTAATGAACCAGAGTGTGGCCTTATTTCTTGGTTCCCTGTTTTGTTACATTGACCTCTGTGTCTGCCATCATTCCTTGTTTTGATTACTGTAGCTTTGAAATAGTCTGAAATCTTGAAAGTTGATACTTTCAGCTCTGTTATTTCTCAAGATTGTTTTGGCAAATTAAACCACAGTGAAGTATTATCTCACACATCTTGAAATGGTTATCATTAAAAAGAACACAGACAAAAATCATAGGCAAGGATGTGGAGAAGAGGGAACCCTTGTACACTGATGGGAAGTTAAATTGGTGCTGTCACTATGGAAAACAGCTCAGAAGGGGATAGCGGTAAAGAATCCACCTGCCAATGCGGTAGACACAGGAGTATGGGTTCTGATCCCTGGGTCAGGAATATCTCCTGGAGGAGGAAATGGCAACCCACGCCAGTGTTCTTGCCTGGAAAATTCCATGGACAGAGGAACCTGGTGGGTGTCCATGGGGATGCAGAGAGTCA
This sequence comes from Muntiacus reevesi, assembly GCF_963930625.1. Lineage (NCBI taxonomy): Eukaryota > Metazoa > Chordata > Mammalia > Artiodactyla > Cervidae > Muntiacus > Muntiacus reevesi. Next base: position 78,940,356 of record NC_089260.1, on the reverse strand, counting down.
AATAAGACTGACTATGCTCACACATACATGGCTCAGAAATTGCACTCTAATTACATGTCCAAAAAAGATGAGAACACTAATTAAAATAGGTATAGTCTCTTCAATTTTCATAGCAGCTATATATATATACATATATATATATATATATATATATATATATATATATAATGGAACATTGCTCAGTCATGAAGATAATGAAATATTGCCGTTTGCAACAACATGGATGGACTTGAAGGATACCACACTAAGTGAAATAAGTCAGACAGAGAAAGAGAAACAGTATGATAGCACCTATATGCAAAAACTAAAAAATAAACTAATTACTGAATATAACAGAAAAAGAAATAGACTTACAGATACAGATAAAGTGGTTACCAGTAGAGAGAGGGAAAAAATGGGGGCAAGATAGGGCAGGGGATGAAGAGTTACCAACAACAGTATTAAAAAAACAAAACTACAAGAATATTTAATAATATACAGAATATTTAATAATATACAGGGAGTATGGTCAATATTCTATAATAGCTATAGAGTATAATATTTAAAAATTTTAAGTCACTCTGTTGTACAGTGTAAACAATAATATTGTACATCAACTATACTTCAATGTATATATTTTTAATGATGAGGATATAAAGACATTTCCACACAATCATAGATTGAGGGCATTTATTACTCACCACCACACCTGCTTTGAGCTTCCCTGGTGGCTCAGTGGTGAAAAATCTGCCTGCAGTGTGGGAGACCAGAGTTTGATCCCTGGGTCAGGAAGATCCCCTGGAGAAGGAAATGGCTCCTCACTCCAGTATTCTTGCCTGGAGAATTTCATGGACAGAGGAGCCTAGCCAGCTTACAGTCCATGGGGTCACAAAGAATCAGATACCACTGAGTGAACAACATTTTAACTTTTCATATCTGCCTTATAACAAATACTACAGCAGTTTCTTCTAGTTAAAAGGACAATAGACAGCAATGTGAATACATAGGGAACACTAAAACTTGTTTTATATGGTTACATATCAAGACAGATACAGAATACTACTGTAATGGTGCTATGAAAAGCCCTTCGTTTTAGTGTAAAAGTTGAAAGATGCACATAATTCTACACTAAAATGAATAATCAACAAGGATCTTCTCTATTTCAAAGGGAACTCTGCTCAATATTCCATAATAGCCTAAATGGGAAAAGGATTTGATAAAGGGTACATGCTTATGTGTAACTGAGAAATTTTGTGGTATACCTGAAACTAGCAACACTGTTAAACAACTATGCTCCAATATAAAATAACAAGTTTAAAAAAAAAATAGTGTACTACAAAAAAAGTGACCATTTTCATATGCTCAAAAAAAAAAAAAAAAAAGAAAGAAAGAAAGAAAGAAAAAGGAATTTAACCGTGTTTCAAGGTTTTTACACTGAAAACTATGAAACATTTTTAAGAAAGTTAAAGATTTATAAACAGAAAGATATCCCATATTTATGGGTTAAAAGATTCCCTGGTAGCTCAGTAATAAAGAATCTGTCTGCCAATACAGGTGCAGGTTCAATCCCCGAGACAGGAAGATTCCCTGGAAGAGAAAATGGCAGCCCACTCCAGTATTCTTGCTTGGGAAATTCATGGAGAGAGGAGCCAAGAGGGCTACAGTCCATGGGGGTCACAAAAGAGCCAGACATTACTTAGAAACTACAGAATTAAAATAACAACACTGCCCAGAATGACCTGCAGATTCAAAGCAATTCCTGTCAAGATACTAATAACTTTTTTTTTTTTTTTGCAAAAAAAAGAATGAACCTAAAATTCGTATAGCTCTGTAAAGAACGCCAAAGAGCCAGTCTTGACAAATTAAGAACACATTTGGAAAACTTATATTTCTAAACTGAACTTACCAAAAGCTACAATAAAAGAACAATAAAAGTGTACTAAAATAAGACAAACATAGATTAAAAAATACAAAGTCCAGAAGTAAACTTATACATATTTTTGTCAGTTGTGTTTTCACAAGTTTGCCAGTACCATTCCATAGGACTTGAATAATCTCTTCCACAAGTGATATCAGTAAATAGTTGCTTGTTTTTGTTCAATTGCTCAGTCATATCAGACTCTTTGTGACCCCATGGACTGCAGCATGCCAGCCTTCCCTGAAACTGGAGATGATCCATCCTCTGTTTCTTACATGGTTACATGTTTTTCTGTATTATATCCAAAAATGTCAATTCTTCTTAATCCTGGGTGCATAAATAGGCATAAAGATAGGTGAAGGTCTCGTGTGTATCCACAGCAGTGTGCTGTTTCCTGAATGTTTCTTCAATCAGTTATCATAACAGCCTGTGAGGTGAATTACTCTTCTCACTTGATATTAGAAGAAATAAGAATGTAAATTGATAAGAAATGCATTTCAGATTAAAAAGTTGCAAGTAGGAAACAGCAAAATTCTAATCTAATTTTTCTGATCCCCAAACTAATATGCTCAACCACTGGGATCATCATTTCAACATTTTTCAGAAGAGTCTGTAGGGCCACGATTCATAGGGAAATTGTAGATGGAAGAAAAGCGTATGAAGAGAAAGTTAAAACGGACCTCCAGTGAAAGCAGTTTGTGCATGCTTAGTGGCTCAGTCATGTCTGACTCTCTGCAACTCCATGCTCTGTATCCTGCCAGGCTCCTCTGTCCATGGAATTTTCTCAGCAAGAGTACTGGAGCGGGTTGCCATTTCCTTCTCCAGGAAGCAGTACCACAAATTTCTTAATATTTGGGAATTCTGGTAAATTATACTGTGTGTGAATGTCTCAGAGTCTGTTCATAGGTTGATGATATTGTTTTATATATTTATAACTGTCCCTGAAGTAATATTAAAATAAATATGACAATTTCAGTCCTATTAAAAGAAATTTACTAATTCAACTCTATTATAATAATGACATAGAGCTTGAATTAAAAATTTGAAACAGAAAAAAAAAGATAATCTAAACTAATCTCAGCTCTGCCCTTTTAAGCTGCCTGATTTGGGGTAGGGACCTGCTCTATAGTTCCACTTCCCAATGTGTAAAATAAGCATAAAAATGATAGTAGTAACCATTGAGAGAGTCAATTCCTAGGTAGGTTGATTAGAAGTCCGGGATCTCCAAGGAGAAAGGGGTCTTGGGCTATTGAAGAGGAGAAATGGGTCTGGGGTCCTCAAGGAGGAAAAAAACATACTTCTTTTTTTTTCCCCCCTAAATGTCTTCAGTTCAATTCAGTCACTCAGTCATGTCTGACTCTTTGTGACCCCATGGACTGCAACACAACAGGCCTCCCTATCCATCACCAACTCTTGGAGTTTATCCAGATTCATGTCCATTGAGTTGGTGATGCCATCCAATCATCTCAACCTCTGTCGTCCCCTTCTCATCCAACCTTCAATCTTTCCCAGCATACAGGTCTTGTTCAATGAGTCAGTTCATGAACCAGTTCACGTCAGGTGGTGAAGCCATATTATTGGAGTTTCAACTTCAACATCAGTCCTTCCAATGAACACTCAGGACCGATCTCCTTTAGGATGGACTGGTTGGATCTCCTTGCAGTCCAAGGGACTCTCAAGAGTCTTCTCCAACACCACAGTTCAAAAGCATCAATTCTTCGGTGCTCAGCTTTCCTTATACATACATACATGACTACTGGAAAAAACATAGCTTTGACTAGACAGAACTTTGTTGACGAAGTGATGTCTCTACTTTTTAATATGCTATCCAGGTTGGTCATAACTTTTCTCCCAAGGAGGAAGTGTCTTTTAATTTCATGGCTGTGGTCACCATCTGCAGTAGTTTGGAGCCCAAGAAAATAGTCTGTCACTGTTTCAATTATTTCCCATTCTATTTGCCATGAAGTGGTGGGACCGAATTCCATGATCTTCGTCTTCTGGATATTGAGTTTTAAGGCAACTTTTTCACTCTCCTCTTTTCACTTTCACCAAGAGTCTGTTTAGTTCTTCTTCACTTTCTGCCATAAGTGTGATATCATCTACATATATGAGGTTATTGTTATTTCTCCCAGCAACCTTGATTCCAGCTGGTGCTTCATCCAGCCCAGTGTTTCTAATGATGTACTCTGCATATAAGTTAAATAAAGAGAGCACCAATATACAGCTTTGACGTACTCCTTTCCCGATTTGGAACCAGTCTGTTGTTCCATATGCAGTTATAACAATTGCTTCCTGATCTGCATACAGATTTCTCAGGAGGCAGGTCAGGTGGTTTGGCATTTCCATTTCTTTCAGAATTTTCCACAGTTTATTGTGATCCGCACAGTCAAAGGCTTTGGCATTGTCAATAAAGCAGAAGCATGTGTTTTTCTGGAACTCTTTCACTTTCTTGATGATCCAAAGGATGTTGCCAATTTGATCTCTGGTTCCTCTGCCTTTTCTAAAACCAGCTTGACCATCTGGAAGTTCATGGTTCATAAACTGTTAAAGCCTGCCTTGGATAATTTTAAGCATTACTTTCCTATTGTGTGAGATGAGTGCAATTGTATGGTAGTTTGAGCATTCTTTGGCATTGCCTTTCATTGGGATTGGAATGAAAACTGACATTTTCCAGTCCCGTGGCTACTGCTGAGTTTCCCAAATTTCCTGGCATATTGAGTACAGCACTTTTACAGCATCATTTTCAGGATTTGAAATAACTCAACTGGAATTCCATCACCTCCACTAGCTTTGTTCATGGTGATGCTTCCTAAGTCCCATTTACTTCACATTCCAGGATGTCTGGCTCTAACTGAGTGATAACACAATTGTGATTATCTGGGTCATTAACATCTTTTTGGTATTGTTCTTCTGCATATTCTTGCCACCTCTTCTTAATATCTTCTGCTTCTATTAAGTTCATACCATTTCTGTCCTCTATTGAATCCATCTTTGCATGAAATATTCCCTTGGATTCCCTAATTTTCTTTAAGAGATCTCTAGCCTTTCCCATTCTATTGTTTTCCTCTATATATTTGCTTTGATTACTGAGGAAGGCTTTCTTTTCTCTCCTTGCTCTTCTTTGGAACTCTTCATTCAAATGGGTGTATATTTCCTTTTCTCATTTGCCTTTCATTTCTCTTCTTTTCAAAGCTATTTGTAAGGCCTCTTCAGAAAACCATTGTACCTTTTTCCATTTCTTTTGCTTGGGGATGTTCTTGATCACTGCCTCCTGTACAATGTCAGGAGCATCTGTCCATAGTTCTTCAGGTACTCTGTCTGTCAGATCTAATCTCTTGAATCTATTTGTCACTCCCACTGTATAATTGTAAGGGATTTGATTTAGAGATATATCTTAGTTAGTATAACAATAAATCTTGCTGGAAGATATGTTTCTGCTTAAAAAGAACTTTCTGTATATTATGGGAGTGGGTCTGGAAAGATATTTCTATTGTTAGTTCTAATCCTTTCATTTTAAAATGTAAATTGTGGGAGTGGATCTAGTAATATCTTTACAGCCTTGAGACATTATTTTGATTTATTGTAATAACCAACTGACAAAGTGTACAATTCCATTTTCTAAGACTAGTAAGGGGTGCAATGAAACTAAATCATGCTGTGTAGGGCCGCCCAAGATAGATGGGTCATGGTGGAGAGGTCTGACAGAATCTGGTCCACTGGGAAAGGGAATGGAAAGCCACTTCAGTTATCCTTGCTTTGAGAACCCCATGAACAGTATGAAAAGGCAAAATGATAGGATACTGAAAGAGGAACTCCCCAGGTCGGTAGGTGTCCAGTATGCTACTGGAGACCAGTGGAGAAATAAATACAGAAAGAATGAAGGGATGGAGCCAAAGCAAAATCAATATGCAGTTGTGGATGTGACTGGTGATAGAAGAAAGGTCCGATGCTATAAAGGCCAATATTGCATAGGAACCTGGAATGTTAGGTCCATGAATCAAGGCAAATTGGAAGTGGTCAAAAAGAAGATGACAAGAGTGAATGTCGACATTCTAGGAATCAGCGAACTAAAATGGATAGGAATGGGTGAATTTAACTCAGATGACCATTATGTCTACTATTGTGGGCAGGGATCCCTTAGAAGAAATGGAGTAGCCATCATGGTCAACAAGAGTCTGAATTGCAGTACTTGGATGCAACCTCAAAAATGACAGAATGATCTCTGTTCGTTTCCAAGGCAAAGCATTCAATATCATGGTAATCCAAGTCTATGCACCAACCAGTAACTCTGAAGAAGCTGAAGTTGGATGGTTTATGAAGATCTACAAGACCTTTTAGAATTAAAACCCACAAAAGATGTCCTTTTCATTATAGGGGAATGGAATGCAAAAGTAAGAAGTCAAGAAATACCTAAAGTAGCAGGTAAATTTGGCCTTGTAGTATGGAATGAAGCAGAGCAAAGGCTAATAGAGTTTTGCCAAGATAACTTACTGGTCCTAGCAAACACCCTCTTACAGCAACACAAGAGAAAACTCTACACATGGACATTACCAGATGGTTAACACCGAAATCAGATTGATTGTATTCTTTGCAGCCAAAGACGGAGAAGTTCTATACAGTCAGCAAAAACAAGACTGGGAGCTGACTGTAGCTCAGATCATGAACTCCTTATTGCCAACTTTAGACTTAAATTGAAGAAATTAGGGAAAACCACTAGACCATTCAGGTATGACCTAATCAAATCCCTATGACTATACAGTGAAAGTGAGAATTAGATTTAAGGGACTAGATCTGATAGACAGAGAGCCTGATGAACTATGGACGGAGGTTCATGACATCGTACAGGAGACAGGGATCAAGACCATCCCCATGGAAAAGAAATGCAAAAAGATAAAATGGTTGTCTGAGGAGGCCTTACAAATAGCTGTGAAAAAAATAGAAGTGAAAGCAAAGGAGAAAATGAAAGATATTCCCATTTGAATGTAAAATTAAAAGAATAGCAAGGAGAGATAAGAAAGCCTTCCTCAGTGATCAATGAACAGAAATAGAGGAAAACAACAAAATGGGAAAGACTAGAGATCTCTTAAAGAAAATTAGGGAATCCAAGGGAATATTTCATGCAAAGATGGGCTCAATAAAGCACAGAAGTGGTATGGACCTAACAGAAGCAGAAGATATTAAGAAGAGGTGGCAAGAATACACAGAAGAAATGTAGAAAAAAGATCTTCATGATCCAGATAACCACAATGGTGTGATCACTCACCTAGAGCCAGTCATCCTGGAATGTGAAGTCAAGTGGGCCTTAGAAAGCATCACTAAGAACAAAGCCAGTGGGGGTGATGGAATTCCAGTTGAAATAATTCAAATCCTGAAAGATGATGCTGTGAAAGAGTTGCACTCAACATGCCAGCAAATTTACAAAACTCAGCAGTGGCCACAGGATTGGAAAAGGTCAATTTCATTCCAATCCCAAAGAAAGGCAATGCCAGAGAATGCTCAAACTACCACACAATTGCACTCATCTCACACGCTAATATAATAATGCTCAAAATTCTCCAAGCCAGGCTTCAGCAATATGTGAACCATGAACTTCCAGATGTTCAAGCTGGTTTTAGAAAGGGCAGAGGAACTAGAGATCTAATTGCCAATATCTGCTGGATCATTGAAAAAGCAAGAGAGTTCCAGAAAAGCATCTATGTTTGCTTTATTGGGCCGGAACCTGGTGGTCCGGAGTTGACGATGAGAGAGTGAAAGAAGGAAAGAGGCTAATATTTCCTGGGTTACATAGCCGACTTTCGCGCTCCAAGGAATCAGCCAGAAATAGGGAGAGAGAGAGAGAGAGAAAGAAAGAAAGAAAGACAGACAGACACTGGGACTCAAGTTCCGATGGAGCAAAGGTGTTTTAATCAACATGGTGTGGGCATATATACTGTCTTACAAGGTATTTATTCTCAGCAAAGGTAAAGATTAAAATTCTTACAAATTATAAGACTTACAAAACATATGTAAGGTGATCCTTATCAAACAGAGTCGTAAACAATCACTTTTACCATATGGTTCATAAAAAGGAAAAGGGTACCTATCACCGCATTGAAAAACTAACAAGGGACATAATTGGATTCCTCAGCCCTGGGAAAGGCGTGCCTCTCCTCTTAATTCCTGAATATTCAGAAATTAATAAGGGCCAGAGGATTCCTGACAGATCCAAAACAGCACACAGGACGCCTCCTGTTAAATGCTTCCTGACATTTTATTGACTATGTGAAAGCCTTTGACTGTGTGTATCATAATAAACTGTGGAAAATTCTGAAAGAAATGGGAATACCAGACCACTTGACCTGCCTCTTGAGAAACCTGTATGCAGATCGGGAAGCAACAGTTAGAACTGGACATGAAACAACAGACTGGTTCCAAATAGGGAAAGGAGTATGTCAAGGCTTTATATTGTCACCCTACTTACTTAACTTATATGCAGAGTACATCATGAGAAATGCTGGGCTGGAGGAAACACAAGTTGGAATCAAGATTGCTGGGAGAAATATCAATAACCTCTGATATGCAGATGACACCACCCTTATGGCAGAAAGTGAGGAAGAACTAAAGAACCTCTTAATGAAAATGAAAGAGGAGAGTGAAAAAGTTGGCTTAAAGCTCAGCATTCAGAAAACTAAGATCATGGTATCCAGTCCCATCACTTCATGGGAAATAGATGGAGAAACAGTGGAAACAGTGGATGACTTTATTTTTCTGGGCTCCAAAATCACTGCAGATGGTGGCTCCAGCCATGAAATCAAAAGACGCTTACTCCTTGGAAGGAAAGTAATGAGCAAACTAGGTAGCATATTAAAAAGCAGAGACATTACTTTGCCAACAAAGGTCCATATAGTCAAGGCTATGGCTTTTCCAGTGGTCATGTATGGATGTGAGAGTTGGACTGTGAAGAAAGCTGAGTGCCGAAAAATTGATGCTTTTGAACTGTGGTGTTGGAGAAGACTTGAGAGTCCCTTGGACTGCAAGGAGATCCAGCCAGTCCATCCTAAAGGAGATCAGTCCTGGGGGTTCACTGGAAGAACTGATGCTGAAGCTGAAACTCCAATACTTTGGCCACTTCATTTGAAGAGTTGACTCATTGGAAAAGACCCTGATGCTGGGAGGGATTAGAGGCAGGAGGAGAAGGGGACAACAGAGTATTAGATGGCTGGATGGCATCACCGACTCGATGGACATGAGCTTTGAATAAACTCCAGGAGTTTGTGATGGACAGGGAGGCCTGGCGTTCTGCAATTCATGGGGTCTCAAAGAATCGGACATGGTGAGTGACTGAACTGAACTGAACTGAAGGTGTGCACTTTCCATCCCCTTCGGACGTCTGCGTCAGAAGTTTTCTCTGTCCCTTTTCTTACTTTAATAAAATTCTGCTCCACGAAAGCTCTTGAGTGATCAAACCTGGCCCCTTGTCCTTACGCCAAATCTTCAGAGTTCAGGAATCTGACACCATTCACTGTAAGCTATCACCACCTTGCAAGTTTTTAATAGAGCTTGTATAACAAAGTATCTTCCATTAACAATTAACTTTAGATAATATTATTATTATATTATTACTATTAAATAATAAGATTTTTTCTTATCTATTTTATGGATGAAATAATACTATTTACATAGGTTGTAATCATATCATGCCTATAACAGTAAATCATTAAGTGTATATTTATTAGTTATCACAAAGTTATTAGATTTAAAAGTATGTTAATTTTATTACAGTAGCTTCTGTATATTTTCATTACTTTCCCGTTATCAATGCTCTGTTACACATTATGCCAATTATTATAAATAGTCTGATTTTAGTGATCCTTTGTGTCTTCCATCTCCTTACTTAAACTCAGCACACTTCATACAGATCACTCAAGGGTCATTCCTAGAATTATATCCTCGAGTCACTCTTTCTCAAATCTGTCTTCATCCTTATGCTCTCACATTCTCAAATTACCTTGCATGATTTCCAATTTCCTAAGAATAAAGGGAAAATTACTTGCCTTTACATTCATATCTTTTACAACTTTTTTCTACCTTTCACTTCAGGTTGGTTGCAGCTATATGAGAGATCTATTAATTCATTTTAGATTCTGAGCATCTCACATGATTAAATGTGCATAGACAAACCCCTGCCTGTGTGTTCAGATTTCCTCACATATCTAACTTTAAACATTATTCATTCCTGCCCTTGAGAGGATTTAAAGATCAGAAACTTGTTTTCCTATATCAAAAGAAAAACTGAAAATAACTTGGAATTCAATAGAATCAAACCATTTATCTTTTTACTACATGTAGTGTCTTAGTGAACTCACAGTTGAGCTAATAGAAAGTATTTTTTCAGGTAACATAATTAATCATAATATAAGATACATGGAGAATAGGAAAATGACTGAATTTATTCCCGTGGGGCTCACACAGAATCCTAAGATGCAGAAGATCATATCTGTTGTGTTTTTTTGTCATCTACATCATCACTGTTGTAGGAAATGTGCTCATCATGATAGCCATCATAGTCAGTCCATTACTGAGTTCTTCCATGTACTTTTTTCCTGGCCTGTCTCTCTTTTATTGATACTTGCTATTCCTCTGTGAATATCCTTAACTGATCACAGATTAACTCCATGAAAAGGAGACCATCCTATTCAATGGATGCATGACCCAAATCTTTGGGGAACATTTCTTTGGAGGTACTGAAGTCATCCTGCTTATGGGATAACCTATGATAGCGATGTGGCCCTTTGCAAGCCCTTGCACTATACAAGTGTCATGAACTGGCAGGTGTGTGGGCCTGTAATGGAGTGACATAAGTCTGATTTTTTCTTCATGTGATCATGCAGATCTTTTTCATCTTCAAATGACCCTTCTGTGACCTTGATGTCATAGACTACTTTTTGTGTGATCTGAATCCTTTGCTCAATAATGCCTGCACTGATACTCACACTCTAGGATTCTTTGTGGTTGCCAACAATGGATTCCTCTGTCTGTTAAACTTCCTCCTCTTGATGGGCTCCTATGTGGTCATTCTGTACTCTGTAAGGAACCACAGTTTGGAGGCAAGGTGCAAGGCCCTCTCCATTTGTGTCTCCCCCATCATAGTTGTTATCATACCTCTTGTGCCCTGCACATTTGTGTACCTGAGACCATCAGTTATTTACCTATTGATAAAGCAGCTGCTGTATTCTACATTTTAATAACTTCCATGTTAAATCCCTTCATCTATACCTTGAGAAATGCCCAGATGAAAAATGCCATTAGGTATTTGTGTAATAGATAAGTGATTTCAGGTGATTAAAAAAAAAAAAAAAAAGAAGCATGGAGCACAGCACTGATTCCATTGATGCAAATGTCAAAAATGTATTACTGATGCTTTCAGCAAAGAATGTCTTTGAGATAAAAGGAACATAAACATCCAGTATACATCATAGATTCTACAAGGGGAGAAGAAATGGGTGAAAGAAAAGTGAGGACAATTTGGATATCTCACACTTCATGATTCTAAAGCTTACTGTAAAGCCACAATAATCAAAAGAGTGTGGTACTGGCATAACGACAGGCATATAGAACAATAGAAAAGAGAGCCAGCAATAAAGCATTACATGAATGGTTAAATGACTTTAAAAGTATGCCAACTTCATCCAACTTCAAAAGCAATTTTTCAACATATGTACTTGGCAAAACTAGATGGCTATGTGTAAAAGAATGAAAGTAGGTCCTTAGCTTTCATCATATCACAATATACTCAACTGGATCAAAGACCTTAACATAAGAGCTAAAATAATGAAACATTTTGTAAAAATAGAGAGGAAGAGATTCAGGCCATTAGATTAGGCAATTATTTTTTTAATAACACCAAAAACAAAGGCAGAAGAAAAATAATAGTTAAATAAGACTGTATCATAATTTAAAACTTTTATTTGTCAAAGGATACAATCAGCAGAGAGGAAAGGCAACCCACAAAATGGAAGGAAACAAAGACACATCTGATAAGGAGTTCATATCCAGACTATATAAGGAATTTCTGCAAATCAATAAACTAATAATAATGCAATTAATAAATGGGCAAAGAACTTGAAATGAGCTTTTATTCCAAATCTGTATAACCATGTTCTTTACAGTATTATTCAGAAGAGTCAAATGTTTAAGCAAACCAAGTATCCATTATCTCATGAATAGATAAACAAAACGTGGTATACAGTCAATAGAATATTTTTCAGTGTTAAAAAGGAGCAGTGTACTCATGGTACAACACAGATAAATTGTGAGGATGTGTTAAATAAGTCATTCATTCCTCATAAAATTTACCTTCTCTAATAGGTTTATATTTACAGGTGAAGTGAAGTGAAAGTCACTCAGCTATGTCCAGCTCTTTGCAACCCCATGGACTGTACAGTCCACAGAATTCTCCAGACCAGAATACTGGAGTGGGTAGTCATTCCCTCCTTCAGGGGAGCTTCCCAATCCAGGGACCAAACCCAAGTCTCCCACATTGCAGGCTGATTCTTTACTGTCTGACCCACTAGGGAAACCCTAGTGGTAGGGTTGTTTGTAGGTACCTTACATTCAGTTCCTCCTATTAGCAGATTTTATTATTACAGTACATATGTCGCAGCTAATTAAAGACCATATCACATATTTTAACTAAAATCCACACTTTAACTAGATTCATTAGTCTTTACTGATGTCATGTTTCTCCTCCAGAATGTGATCCAAAAACAACATTATATTCACTTTTCAAGTTCTTTTCTGCTCTTCCAGACAGTGAGAATTTCTCTGACTTTTCTTGTTTTGAATGACCTAGACCTTGATAGCTTTGAAGAGGACTAGTCAGACGTTTTGTATTAATTAAAACCCTTCATTGGGGTTTGTCTGACATTTTGCTCACAATTAGACCAAGGTTATAGGTTATTGGAGAAACACCCACAGAGAAAGTGCTATTTTCATCATACTATATCAGCAGGTAAATGCTCTCAATGTGATGTATCACTGTGCTGTGAATCCTGATCACCTGAGGTACTGTTTGTCATAATTTCCACCCACCCCTGTAAATTTACTCTTTTCCCTCATTCCATTCTGTGTTCTTTGGAAGGAAGTCACTTAAGTGTTTGAGGATAGTATAGCTACATAACCTGTTTGGAATTCTTCTGTCTATTCTCACCTAATTATTTATATAGTTATTTAATTATTTACATCTTTATAACTCACAGATATTTATATCTTGATCTTTGCATTATATCTCAGTTCAATGTTTATTTTTTTGCTGACATTTTCCTTAGCACTGGGCATTGGGGCCCTCTTATTTGGCCCCTGTGTCCCCTTGGGTTATTTTCATCAGTGTATATGAAGGGAAGGGACGCTCAAGGAAATGGCCTTCTCCAGATATGCACATCATCCACATGTAAATACTCCTACAGGGAAGGAAAAATAGATACACTTGCCCAGTCAAAATCTTATATGGGGTGGATTTCAGAATGTGTGCAGTGAATCCAGAATAAACTCTGTCTTCTAATGTGCAGGTGAGGACCTAAGTCTTCTCATGAAATCAAAGAATCCTTGGTTCCAGATAAACCGAATTTTAGGATGGCTTGTTTTATTCTCAGCTGAGTAAATGGTGTTCAAAATTTTCTTGGACTGAAAAGAGGGAAACTGAACATCCTAACCTCTGCATGAATTCTTACAGAGCTAACATGACTTTTATTGAAGAGTAACAGTATATATGATACTTGGAGAAAGAGAATCTCACTAATGACACTGTGAGTGTCTAATATATATAACACAGCTATGGTAGAATAGAAAGTTTAGAACATTTCTAGGTGTGTTTTGTATTCTAAAGTCAGATGATGGAAATAAATGTCTTGCACAGCAGCTTCTGAAGAAAATGAGCATTGCTTGGTAGGAGTACTGGAACTGAGGATGTGAGACATCAGTAAATAGAAATAATATCTGTGAGTTTCAAGATATATTCCATAGATATGATAACTTGTGGTGGAGGTAGTAGAATGCAGACTTCCATTTTCCTCAATGGCATCCAAGCATAGTGTAGTGAGAAACACTGTGAGGCTGTATGCACAGATTTCCTTAAAGTTTTATTCATTCAACAGATATTGGTCAAGCACATACTATTTTCTAGGTGCTCAAATTCAGTAGTTTATGGGTAAAAATTCTGCTCCTGGTTTTTTCATTCCAACTAGTGTCATTTTTATGCATGCAATTTTAATGTATGCATATGTACCTACATAGTTATACAGATGTAAACATGTTATGTGAATGATTCAAATGTGACTATCTGTTATCAATCTATATATATGTATAAATATATAAATATAGATGAGAAATATTTATATAATATTCTTCATATACATAAACAGCAAAATTTTTTTTCATTTGATTGTTGAAGAGTCTTGACAAGAGTATACTTGGAAAACACCTAATTAGACAAGCAAACTGTTAGTTAAATATCGTGTGCTGTTGTTCAATGTGATTAAAAAGCAGTGAGTTCTGTAACTGCCTCTGTACTTGCCTGAGCATCTTACTCATGCTCTCAAGTCTGCTACTCTCTCCAAAATATCACTGTCACTCCTGCGTAAATAAGAAGGTAATCATTATGGCTTAATGATATGCAATTGTGAATAATAGTCCATTAACTAAGATGAGGTTTCAAAACACATTAATTTTTTAGTAGAATAAATTTAATCTTTTTGAGAAGGTCCAGAGTCTTGGGCATCCAGTAGAGGCTTGTTGAACAAAAATTTTTCAACATCAGAATAAGAAATGATGTCTGACCATGATCATTGCAGTTCTGTGCTTTCTAGAATAAAACTAGTTAAAAGAAATATTTTTAATACAACACATGAAAATGATGTATTTCAAAATTATCAGAGTATATCTTAAAATTAAGCATGGTTCAAGTAGCTGATGCCAGCAAAAGTTTCCTCACACAGAGAATACAAATATATACTCTTGCTGACATTCTTCTAAATATATATTATTAATATATGGGTATATGTATGTAACACATATTATCTGATTTAATTGACTTATCATTCAAGCATATAATTCTATCCTCTTACTTTTCACCTTGAAATAGACTTTAGATAGCATTACTTATGTATCTGCTTTGTTTTCAGGAATGGCTCTATCAATTGATGGTATTACTGTAAGTACCATCCTTATTCATTAAACTCCTTTCAGATGTGTTTTAAGTCCTTTTTTATCTTTTGCTACCAAAGAAAGTGTTGCAGTGGTAGTTACTGTCCTTGTGAGTGACAGTAACTGTAGGGAATGACATCACTAGATCCATGTCTATGTGCAGTTGTAATATGATGGATGGTGAAAATTGCCTCTTAAGAGATTGTGTCCAATAACACTCCTGCAAAAATGAGGCTGACTAACACCCACAACTCATCAGCACTCTATGTCAAAAGACTTGCACCACAAAGAACACTTTATTAAAAAAATAGATGAAAATATCATCTAAATGGACATTAAATTTGAATGTATTAACTAGTGAATACGTTTTAGGGCATTTTCTTTTCTTTTCTTTTTTTTCATTTATTTTTATTAGTTGGAGGCTAATTACTTTACAATATGTTAGTGGTTTTTGCCATACATTGACATGAATCAGCCATGGAGTTACTTGTGTTCCCCATCCCGATCCCCTCTTCCACCTCCCTCCCCATCCCATCCCTCTGGGTCTTCCCAGTGCACCAGCCCTGAGAACTTGTCTCATGCATCCAATCTGGGCTGATGACCTGTTCCACCCTTGACAGTATACTTGTTTCAATGCTATTCTATCAGAACATCCCACCCTCGCCTTCTCCCACAGAGTCCCAAAGTCTGTTCTGTACATCTGTGTCTCTTTTTCTGTTTTGCATATAGGGTTATTGTTACCATCTTTTTTTTTAATTCCATATGTATGTGTTAGTAATATTGGTCTTTATCTTCCTGGCTTACTTCACTCTGTATAATGGGCTCCAGTTTCATCCATCTCATTAGAACTGATTCAAACGAATTCTTTTTAATGGCTGAGTAATATTTCATGGTGTCTATGTACCATAGCTTCCTTATCCATTCGTCTGCTGATGGGCATCTAGGTTGTTTCCATGTCCTGGCTATTATAAACAGTGCTGCGATGAACATTGGGGTGCACGTGTCTCTTTCAGGTCTGGTTTCCTCAGTGTGTATGTTCAGGAGTGGGATTTCTGGGTCATATGGCAGTTCTATTTCCAGTTTTTTAAGGAATCTCCACACTGTTCTCCATAGTGGCTGTACTAGTTTGCATTCCCACCTACAGTGTAAGAGGGTTCCCTTTTCTCCACACCCTCTCCAGCATTTATTGCTTGTAGACTTTTGGATAGCAGCCATCCTGACTGGAGTGTAATGGTACCTCATTGTGGTTTTGATTTGCATTTCTCTGATAATGAGTGATGTGGAACATCTTTTCATGTGTTTGTTAGCCATCTGTATGTCTTCTTTGGAGAAATGTCTGTTGAGTTCTTTGGCCCATTTTTGATTGGGTCATTTATTTTTCTGGAATTGGGCTGCAGGAGTTGCTTGTATATTTTTGAGATTAATCCTTTGTCTGTTGCTTCATTTGCTATTATTTTCTCCCATTCTGAAGGCTGTCTTTTCACCTTGCTTATAGTTTCCTTTGTTGTGCAAAAGCTTTTAAGTTTTATTAGGTCCCATTTGTTTATTTTTGCTTTTATTTCCCATATTCTAGGAGGTGGGTCATAGAGGATCCTGATGTGATTTATGTTGGAGAGTGTTTTGCCTACGTTTTCCTCTAGGAGTTTTATAGTTTCTGGTCCTATATTAAGATCTTTAATTCATTTTGAGTTTTTTTTTGTGTGTGTGTGTATGGTGCTAGAAAGTGTTTTAGTTTCATTCTTTTACAAATGGTTGACCAGTTTTTCCAGCACCACTTATTTAGAGGTTGTCTTTTTTCCATTGTATATCCTTACCTCCTTTGTTGAAGACAAGTTGTCCACGGATATGTGGATTCATCTCTGGGCTTTCTATCCTGTTCAATTGGTCTATATTTCTGTCTTTGTGCCAGTACCATACTGTCTTGATGACTATGGCTTTGTAGTAGAGCCTGAAGTCAGGCAAGTTGATTCCTCCAGCTCCAGTCTTCTTTCTCAAGATTACTTTGGCTATTCGAGATTTTTTGTATTTCCATACAAATTGTGAAATTATTTGTTCCAGTTCTGTGAAAAATACTGTTGGTAGCTTGATAGGGATTGCATTGAATCTATAGCTTGCTTTGGGTAATATAGTCATTTTGACAATACTGATTCTTCCAATCCATGAATGTGGTATATTTCTCCATCTATTTGTGTCCTCTGATTTCTTTCATCAGTGTGTTATGGTTTTCTAACTCTGAATAATATTCCATTGTCTGGATGTACTACAATTTATTTATCTCTTTATATCCTATTGAGGGACATCTTGGTTGCTTCCAATATTTGGTAATCATGAGTAAAGCTTCTATAAACATCCATGTGCAGCAAAACTGCTTTCTTTATGTGTGTGTGTGTGTGTGTGTGTGTGTATGTGTGTGTGTGTGTGTGTGTGTGTGATAATCTGTTTATAGGCCACATTTTGTCTTTTTACTAGTTTTTGTTTTGTTTTTTCCCTACCCCCTTCATTTTAACAGCTCAGTTGTTAAAGAATCTGCCTGCAATGCAGGAGACTCCGGTTTCATTCCTGGGTTGGGAAGATCCCCTGGAAAAGGGATAGGCTATGCACTCCAATATTCTTGGGTTTCCCTGTGGCTCAGCTGGTAAAGAATCCCACCCACAGTGTGGGAGACCTGGGTTCAATCTCTGGGTTGGGAAGATCCCCTGGAGAAGGGAAAGGCTACCCACTCTATCATTCTGGCATGGAGAATTCCATGGAAAAGTCCATGGTGTTACAAAGAGTTGGACACAACTGAATGATTTGCACTTTCATTTTAACAGGAGTGGGTTTTGATTCTGGATACAATGACTAGCCACTTACTTATAAATTTAGGTAAATAATTATACAACTCCTTAACTAATATTAGAAATGTATTAAAATTAGGTCATTAGGTGGAAAGCAAGTAAATTTGTTTACAGTGATCTGAATTATTGATTCTATCTTTGTATCATTATTATTTTCCATAGGGCACCAAGAGAGTTGACTCACAGGAACCACATTAAAATAGCTGCTACTATAAATACCTCTTTGCCGCACAACTTTTTCCTTAAAGCTGTGATTCCTTTGAAAACAAAGTTTGATACTAATTTTTTTTCAAATTATTTTTCATCTCTGCATTTCTTAGCATATAGATTAAGGGATTGAACATGGGGGCAATGATGGTGTAAAATAGCACAAATATCTTATCCTCAGGGAAAGTAGTGGGAGGTCTAAGATAGATAAAGATAACAGGTACAAAAAATAAGATGGCCACAGTTATATGAGGCCCACAGGGAGAGCGGGCTCTGTGTCTTTCCTCGGCTGGACGATTATCTAAAGTGAATAATATAATGCCATAAGAAGCAAACAAGATATCAAATGTAACTAAGGCAAACATTCCTGAAAAGACAATCACAAGCACACCAGTGAGGTAGGTGTCAGTACATGCAATTTTTAGCAGTGGAAAAATATCACAGAAATAGTGATGAATTTCATTAGGACCACAGAAAGGCAAGCCGATTGCCATAAAAAAAATGAGGAAAGGAATGAACGGATCCACCAGCCCAGGCAGCTAAGAGGAGAAGATCGCATCTTATTATTTTCATGATAATCACATAGTGGAGAGGCTTGCAGATGGCAACATAGTGATCAAAGCCATGGAAAAAGAATAAAGATCTCAGTACCTCCAAAGAAGTACATAACAAGGACCTGCAGCATGCAATTACCATAGGAAATAGTCTTTCTCTCTACGAGCAGATCTCCAATTATTTTGGGTGTAACGCTGGAGGTATAGCAGATGTCTATAAGGGATAAGTGGCTGAGGAAATAGTACATTGGTTGGTTAAAAAGAGGACTGCATTGAATGGAGAAGAGGATCAGAAAGTTTCCTACCAACATGACAACATAACAGAATAAGAAAAACACAAAGCAAAATATTTGTATGTTATGGCTATATGAAAGTCCTAGAAGAATGAATTCTGATATGTTTCTCTGGTTTTCCATTTGAGTTTAGTGTAGGTTTTACACAAATGACTTACATTTCTGAAAAAAAGAAAACATGCTTGAGTGAATATGAGCACAATAATAAAAAATTTACAAAAATACATTTGCATGAATAAAATCTTAATATCAATTATTGATTTAGTAAATGTTTTTAATCTCTCTTACTTTATAAATCTATTGCAAAACAATTTATAATGAAAATTATTATATAATTTACTCAATTACTTGTAAAATTTTTACATATTTGAGCATTATTTTGAAAATAGAAATGTTAATTGCTATTAATAAAATATTTTACAAAACAAAGAAGGCTAATTGACCCAAGGCAAGAAAATATTTGTTTGTATATTTTTCAATTCTTGTGGCTATATACATGAAGGCAACTTTCCTTCTTTTAAAATTATCTAACCAAATTCCCTGAATTATCTGGGAAGAGCCCCAAAGAAACGCAAATTTGTTTAAAATCCCAGCTTGAACTGCTGAACATTAATTTAAATAGGACATCCTAAGGTTTCTGTGATGGCTCAAGTGGTGAAGAATCTGCCTCAAAGCAGCAGACACTGGTTTGATCCCTGGGTTGGGAAGAACCCCTAGAAGAAGGAATGACAGCCACTCCAGTAATCTTGCCTGGAAAATCCCATAGACAGAGGAGCCTGGAGGGCTACAGCTCGTAACGTCTCAAAGAGTTGGACACAAGTCAACATGTACACATACTCTGTGATCAAGCATAGTTAATAGATCATGGTAAATCAATGTGATTGTTGTTACATAAAAAAGGTAAAGAACTTTTGAAAAATATATGTTAAGATTTACATTATAATTTATATTTTATTTATAAATTATTATTTAAATTGCAAAAAATCTACAAATTAATTTATTTCTCATGTTTATATTTCATGTGTTAAGACAATTAAAAAATACATACTGATACTGAAGTTTGTTTTGGATATTGGTAAAGAACAATAGATATTGTGAAGTTGCTCAAGTGTTTGTTGCTAGAAACTTCATGAAAAAAAAAATATATATATGTATACTGTTAGTAAAAGAGATGATAGGACAATTCTTGGTCCCGTTATCCCTCAGTGGCATGTGTTGCAGTAAAGAATTAATGAAATGTTTATAGATTTTCATCTTTTGTAACTAAGGGATAATCTTAAGACATTATTTAATCAGTGTAAAGTGAGTGCAAGATAGAACAAGTTCACTTCTAGATGCTATTTTAACCACTGATGAGGAATTATTTGTCCACAGTGGGTTTGCAAAACCTAGCACACCTTTAGTGTTTGACAGTCATATCCAGGCCCCCAAATGTCTATTTAAAAGAAAAAAAAAAAAAAGAAAAGAAAGAAAGCAAACAGAGAATGAATGTTTTTTATAGGAAGTGCATGGTTTTCATATTTAAAAACTGTCAAGTCTAGGGCTTCACAAAATTATTATTAATGCTATTTATAGTCTTGATGATGATTTTAGATGGCAAATAGTTAACAAGCATTTTAAACTGCCTGTATGGCACCAATCCTATTTTAAACTATTATTCAAAACTGCAATATCACAGAGGTTAAATTTCCTCATTATTTGTTTTCACTGTTACCATAAAGCCTCCAGCCTGTTTTTCTGTAACTACCAGAACAAAATATTCATCACACAGTGTTCAGCAATTGGCATTAACTCGAAAATATTTAAAAGGCTTTTTTTGGGGGGAGTTGCAGTACACTGACCTGTCTTCTACATAATTGCAATTGATACATAGATTTTTTTGTTTGTGAAGTAGAATAATTTTGATATGTCAAATAAAATCATTTATATAAAATTGATTTAAAGAAATATATAAGTAGACAAAAATAAATAAATAAGTAAATTGGAGAGAAATAACTTCATTAACCTGAATTTCTGACTTTAGAAGAGACCTAGATAGTCAAAATAATTCCTCAGAATTGAAAAGTAATACACTAAAGTGAGAAAAGACAAAAAACCCTGACTCTTTTTTAATCTGAGGTTAAACAGGAGACTTGAGGTGAATGGGGAAGACGATATCACAAAGGGCAGCAATGAAAATAATGAAACTTCATTTCGGAATCTTCATCTTAGCAGAAAGCAACATGCAAATATTGGGTTAATGAACGTCCAGTGTGTCTTTCTGAGTGCTTGCACTTGTAAAAAGATACTATGTATTTAAAAGAAACACATTTAATCAATTATAGGTTAAAAGAGCATTGTATCTTCTGAGCTATTATAATGTAATGAATGGCATTAACAGAGGTAAAAGGAAATGTGAAAAGTCAGGTGAGGAGAAAACATTGCCATAAAACAACATTTTGAACATGAGATAGTAAGGAAATCCATACAAAAACTGAAGACACAATGAATGAAATAAAGAATACCAGGCAACCAGTAAACAGGGGTTCAAGTAACAACAGCAAAGTATGGGAAAGTGAGGAGTGCTAAATTAACTAACCAGTGTGATCCTCAGGCTAATGGTTTAACATGTTTGAAAGTCCCATCTCATTTATCTTACCGTTAAGATATGATTACATAACTCAAAAACTTGATGAAAAATATAAAATACCCAGTGATATATATGGTTCATGATATACTTCTTAACGCTCATTTTTGTTTGAGTAAGTAGTTTAGCAGTCAAAGAAACTGTCATGCCTACATAAAAGTTCAACAAAAAGAAAAAAAAATCCCTCATAATTTTAACAAGTGCAATTATATAAGCATTAATTTTAGCAATATGGTGATGAAAAAATGTCAATTAGTTTGATGATAGGTTGGTTATTTTAAGGCAATTTTTAACACATATCAATTGTCTGATTTTCTTTGCATCATGAAAAAATTTTCCAAAATTACTTTATTTCTTCATTTGAAAATATCTTTGCTCTTCATTATGCTGTCAGCATAAGATCAGGCACTCTCATATTTAACTTACATTGTCCAGAATATATTTAAATTTTCTCTTGTTTTATTAAAACATTGCATGTTACAAACTTAGTTTTATTAATCTAGATAAAACTAATCTATGTTAAAATGGCAGATACTTTGAAATGGAGTATTACTCATATTTATGGATATTCAAGTTGAAATTGGGTCTTATCTTAATAGCAATATGGGAAAATGCATACAAGTAGGCGATGAGGCACAGTGAAATACATTGTCAACTCGAGAATGCTTTAATTCTGTTATTAAACAGAATTTTTCATTTAAATAATACATAATTAAAACTAAAATATGTTGTGACATTATTATAATAATTAAATTATCACATGTTACAAGAGAATTAATAGATTTTAGAAAGAAATTATATCAAACAAATGTAAACAGCATATAATCAAGCTAGCACATGGATGGTGGGACACTACCCAAACCAGTGTCACAAACTTCAGACCTGTGTGGCTGTCAGGTTAGTTTTAGGATGCATCAAGAAGAATTCCACCCCCAGATACTTATTTGTCAATTTGTTCCTTGTATAAAAAATCTGAAGTTAAATGCAAAGAAAAAAAACCAGTAATTCAAACATATCTCTCAAATATTTTGGAAATCAATACATCTTAAATCTTCCACAGGTTTACAAGGGAAGCAGAAATAAAATATTCATTAAAATTGTCAGTAATGAAAGCAGAGTATCTTTATCCCTCAGGAAATCATATTTAGGTCCTGGGTATCACCTATTTTATACCTATGCCTGAGGAAAATTTGGTTGGGAAGTACAGAATATAAACCTTAGTAACTAAGCAAAAATTAATGGCTTTGAAAGCTCTAAGTAATTATATTCCCAAAGGTATTTGTAAATATATCTAAAACAAAGATTGTCAAGCAATATGTTCAAGGTAATGTCCCTGTTCCTCTGATTGTTTACTTTCCAAATTTATCTTATCTTGCCTCAGGTATTATTCACCTGGGGGCTCACAAAGGCTGTAGACAAGGCATTTTGGGAAACTCTGCTCTGTGTTCTTCCAGCTTTCTTAAGGCTGGGAGGGAAACTAAAGTAGCTTTCAGGAAAACCTGAGATGAAGTAGGACAGAGAGAACCAATTATGTGCATTCCAAGAATGAAACGTATGGACAATCAAGGTCCTAATGTGTAGCTGCTGGTTCAGATGGTAAAGAATCCACCTGCAATGTGGGAGATCTGAGTTCAATCCCTGGGTTGGGAAGATCCCGTAGAAGAGGGCATGGCAACCCACTCCAGTATTCTTGCCTGGAGAATCCGCATGAAGAGAGGAGCCCGGTGGGCTCCATTCCATGGGATCACAAAGAGTTGGACATGAATGAGCCACTGAGCACACATACTGTATAGCAAAGAGAACTATGCTCAATATCTTGTGATAAAATACAATGGAAAATATGAAATAGAATACTACTGCTGCTAAGTCACTTCAGTTGTGTCCGACTCTGTGCGACCCCATAGATGGCAGCCCACTAGGCTCCTCTGTCCCTGGGATTCTCCAGGCAAGAACACTGGAGTGGGTTGACACTTCCTTCTCCAATGCATGAAAGTGAAAAGTGAAAGTGAAGTCGCTCAGTCGTGTTCGACTCTTAGCAACCTCATGGACTGCAGCCTACCAGGCTCCTCTGTCCATGGGATTCTCCAGTCAAGAGTACTGAAGTGGGGTGCCATTGCCTTCTCTGATATATATACATACATATATGCAAAGTGAATCAATTTGCTCAGCAGTAGAAATTAACACATTTTAAATAAACTGTGACTAATGGACATGAGATTGAGAAAACTCCAGGAGATAGTAAAGGACAGGGACGCCTGGCATGCTGCAGTCCATGGGGTCACAAACAGTCAGACATGACTTAGAAACTGAACAACTAAAGTAATTTAAAAGTAATAAAATTAGAAACTATTGCTTGGAAGGTAAATATTTGCAGAAACATGGATTGACTTACAGATCATCATATTAAGTGAAGTAAGTCAGACCAAGTAAGACAAATAATTACATCACTTCTGCGGAATCAAAAAGTGATACAAATTCATTTATTTACAAAGCAGAACTAGATTCACAGACATGGAAAACTGACCTCTGGTTACCAAAAGGGAGAGGAAGGGGGGAAAATTAGGTGTTTAGTACTGGCATATACACATGAATTCCCTGGTGGCTCAGATAGAAGAAAGTGACAATCCTATTTTGAAATTTGTGTAGGAAGATACAGTTTCAAAAGTATGTGGAATAGAAATTCACGTTCAAAGGAAGAACACAGCTGGAAAACTTACTCTACCAATATTCAAGATGAACTATAAAGCTCCCATAAGTTGTGTGCTGTTGAAATGTGACAGAATATTTATAAATAAATATATATGTATAAATTTTAAACCAAAACATCAAGGTAATTCAATGCAGAAAGAATAGTTTTCTGAACAAATGCTTGATCAGTTGGATATCTATATGCAAAAAAATATGAGCCTGAATCACTACCACACGCTATACACAAAAATTAATACAAATGAATTAGAGGTCTAGAAGTTACATCTAAATATATAAACATTCTAGAAAAAAGTTTTGACCTTGAGATAGACCATTATTTATGAGATATGATGGAAAGCATAAAGCATAAAATAATTTAAATTAAAACCTGCCAAGTTGTCCTGCACACCCAATATATCATCCCCATTTTTAAAATAAAAGGAAATTCACAAAAGAAATAAAGAAAAGAAAAGAGAATCCGCAAATTAGGATTATATATATATATATATATACATATATATATATATATATATAATTTATATACATATATAACATACACAAATTTAACCATATTTTTGTAAATAAATATATTTATATATATATGAAACATATATATGGCAAATGTATCTAGAATATATAGAAAGAACTAAGTGATAAGAAACAAAGAACTACTATTTTTAAATTATGGAAAGAACTTAAAAACAAATGCCTCCTCCAAAAGATATACCAATAAAAATATTTTAAAATGTTTAAATTACAGTAATTTAATCTAACATACCTCCTAGAACAACTGAATGGAAAATAATACAAAGAGACCAGAATGTGCAAAAGTATTTGTGCTTGATTTAGGCATTCCTTCTTGCTTTAAACATCTCTCCACATACTTAGTGGTGCCTATTGTTTCATGCTGATCATCACATGGATCCTATTGGAGTTTCTGTTTACATATATAGTCCTCTGATGAATGCGGAAAATGGTGGGCTTTGGGCTAAAGTACTTTGAAATGACTTCCATTAACTTTATACCTTCACACTGTTCTAACTCTCAAGTAATCAACACTAGGTTTCCAGGAAAAAGTTGAATACTGATACAAAGATAGAAATTTTCCCTTTGAGATGCATCCACAAGTTCACTGTATCACATGTGCCCATGCCTGAATTATGTCATCACTGGTATTCACATGACATTCAGGCTTCTTAGAAACCCAGGTTCAGATAAAGAAATGAGGCTCACATGTTTTGGTTGCAAGTGCAGGGAATACAATTTTCCACCCCAAAGTCAGTGTTCCACAAGCATGTCTCTTCAGAATACCTGCTTTTCATGCAAGGCTTTTCCATCAAGAGTTAATTAATTCCTGAGAGAGAAAATAGAATCTATAAGATGAAGTCTTTGAACATCTGTGGAAAGCTCTTTAAATATCCATGTATTGCCACTGAAAAAGTCTTTTTTGAATTGTTTACATATGCAGAGCAAGATTCATCAAGGTTGGGATGACTCACTTGAATGTGTTTTCACTAAACTTTCTGCCTCTTGTCTGTGGGACAAGAACCACCTATACAAGATCATTTCTACATAATGTTCCAGATGAATCCATTCTAAATTCAACTCCAGGGTTTTCTGTGAAAACTTATAAGACTTTAGGCTAGAATAAAACATTTAGTCTTATATAAAGAATTAATATCTACTCTTAAGTTAAATAATCTGAAATGTCTTTATGTCATAGTTTTCAAACTGAAAGTTACTTATCCCAAGTTGAAATCAATTTGAAAATAGAATTAACTCTGTATGCTCTCAAATATCATTAATATCATGTAAAACCAGAAGGTAAGTTATTTGTTAGTGTTAATACTTCTTAAATTGTTACTTTACATGTATAGTTAGTAATCAAATGCTTCAATACTTTTAAAATATGGATACAGAACATTACACCTTCACCTGTTTCTTTAAAAGATAGCTGGTAAATAACATTAACCTAATTTGATAGATGATACATTTGAGGCTGGAGATTAAGAAATTTGTGTGAGCTAACACTCCATCACTATATATTCTTTTTTTTCTTGTTGTCAGGAAACACTTATTTTAATAATGAAAGCCATTTCTGAGGGATGAAAACAAAATTTAATGCACTTTGTACACAAAATATATAAATGTATTAGAAGATAAAAATAATCACCTTTATTCCAAGCAGGAAAAAGGATAGTTATTTCTTGGGTCAACTGCTATGAGCATATGAGTTCCTTTGGCTTCTCCCAGTGTACTGCATATTTAAAAGTTTCTCTATATTATTACTTAAATTGTCAGTTCTTCCTGTCTACTAGCTGCATATAGAGCCATAAAAGAAACTGAAGTTGCTTTGCGTTTTCACAGCAGTATGAGGGATATATTCATATGTGTTTCCTCAGTCAATTTTCATGAGAGACTATGAGGCAGACATAATGTTCTCACTTGATACTAGAGGAAGCATGGGTGTAAGTTGACAAGAAATGTACCCTGGATCAAAAGCTGCAAGTAGAAAAGGCAAGATTCTAACATGGTCTTTAGATTCTCAAGTCAGTATATTTAACCACTGGGATTACCATTTCAGCATTTCACTGAAGGGTTTGTGAGTGTATGATTTCTATGGAAATTGTGGTAGGAAGGAAATGGGGGTAAAAGAAAGACAAAGATAAAATGGACCTTCAATGAAAGCGGTACAGCATAGTTTTCAACATGTGGGAATTCCAGTATGTTACACTGTGTGTGGTTGTGTCCGAGTCTGTGTGTATATGTATTTGTGACTGTCAATGAAATTGCTTCATATATTTTTGACTCTGATGTACTATCAAAGCAATTATAATTATTATGGTTATAGCTCATGTCAAAAGGGAGAGTTCTAATTCAGTGTAAATTTAAACTTAACAATAAGGGATGCATCTTAAGAGTTTGGAAGGGGAAAAGTATAATCTGAAGTAATTTTACACCTATCTTTCATTAGTTGTTCTGTTAGGACAGGAACCTAAAGACATTAATTAAAGTAACTATAATAATTATTGCTATTATTATGGTCATATCAAAGGAGTTTGCTGGCTTAAGATTATTTACTATATAGCATCACAATATAAGGTGTGTGTAAGAATGTGGAGGAAAAAGAACATAAGAAGTATAATCTGATATAATCTTGACTTTGCATTTTATTAGCTGCTTGATCTTGGCAGGATTCTTCATTTCTCTATTTTTCTCTTCCTGATATGTAAAATAAGTATAAATATGATGGCAATAAACATCCTAAAGATTTATAATGAGGATTAAATAACCAAATGCTTGGGAAAAAAGGACACAGTAAGTGTTCATTACGTTTTTTAAAATAATTTTATTGGAGCATTGTTTATTTAAATTAAGATTTAGTTAATATTATCATTAGTATTATTAATTGACATTGGTCTCTGAGAATATGTGCAAATTCCAGGTTGTTATCATGCCATGTCCATGTAAACTATTCATTAAGTATATCAGCTATTATAAAACTATCGGGTTTAGGCAATTGGATTATCAATTCTATTAAAATAGCCCCTGTATGTTTTCCTTACTTTCCCAATGCCAATGCGATGTCAACTAATGCAAATAGTTTGATAAAGGCATTAAACTCTCTGTTTTCCATCCCTTTACTGAATCCCAGCTTATTTCATCCAAGTCCATGGAAATTTTACTATACTTGTATGCAAGATTCCCTCTTTCTCAAAACCTTCTTCTCTACTACATTCATATTCAAGAATTCATATAAATTCTTATACTCATATTTTTTATATTCTCATACACTCATATCTAAGTAATTTTCAGTGGTTCAGAATTATTTTGTTTTATCAGCAAAAGTCATAAAATGTACAATACAGTATAAACTATGGATTAATTATTTATTACATTGATAGGCTTACTAAATTCAAAGTAGAGCTAATAAACTGTAACTTTTTTCAGGTAACATCATTAGTTATAACTTGAGACACATGGAGAATATAAACAACGTGACAGAGTTCATTCTACTGGGACTAACACAGAATCCAAAGATGCAGAAAGTCATATTTGCAGTGTTTTTGGTTGTCTACTTCGTGTGTATGGTAGGAAATGTGCTCACCTTGGTCACCATCACCACCAGCTCATTACTGAGGTCCCCCATGTACTTTTTCCTGGCTCATCTCTCATTTATTGATGTCTGCTATTCCTGTGTCAGTACCCCTAAACTGATTGTAGATTTGCTCCGTGAAAAGAAAACCAGCTCTTTCAATGAATGCATGACCCAAATCTTTGGAGAGCATTTTTTTGCAGGGGCTGACATCATCTTGCTGACTGCAATGGCCTATGACCGCTATGTAGCCATCTGCAAGCCCTTGCACTACACAACCATCATGACCTGGCAGGTGTGTTGGTTGCTAGTGGGAGTGGCATGGGCAGGAGGCTTTCTTCATGCAACCATTCAGATCCTCTTCATCTTCAGGTTACCCTTCTGTGGCCCTAATGTCATAGACCACTTTATGTGTGATCTGAATCCTCTGCTCGAACTTGCCTGCACTGATACCCACACTCTAGGGCTCTTTGTTGCTGCCAACAGTGGGTTCATCTGTCTGTTAATCTTCCTTCTCTTGATTAGCTCCTATACAGTCATTCTGCTCTCTTTAAGGACACGGAGCTTGGAGGCGAGGCAAAAAGCCCTCTCCACCTGTGTCTCCCACATCGCGGTGATCCTCTTATTCTTTGTACCCAGCATATTTGTGTACATGAGACCAGCAGCTA
This sequence comes from Muntiacus reevesi, assembly GCF_963930625.1. Lineage (NCBI taxonomy): Eukaryota > Metazoa > Chordata > Mammalia > Artiodactyla > Cervidae > Muntiacus > Muntiacus reevesi. The sequence continues at coordinate 78,911,311 of NC_089260.1, read as the reverse complement.
CTTTCCCTATTGATAAAGGAGTTGCTATATTCTACACCATCATAGCTCCCACATTAAATCCATTAATCTATACCTTGAGAAATGACCAGATGAAAAATGCAATTAGGAAATTATTTAGTAGAAAAGTGAAGTTAAGTGATAAATAAAATGTGCTTGGAGCCCAATGTTCACTCAACTGATGCAAAGATCAAAATGGATATTATGAGTAAGGAAAACCTATGTGGTGAAGAAAAATAAAAACAGTAGAAATGAGAGCTTCTACAAGTACAGAAAAAGAAATGGATGGAAGAAAATCTCACCTGGGACTTTGCAGCTTATGGGAAAAGTTCTACAAAATTGGAACTTAGTCTTACTAACTTTGTCTCTGTATACAGATTTATAAGCTTTTATCCCAACATAATTAAATAAACAAAATAAAACATTCAGTGATATTTAGCAGTAATCTCTAATGCTATGCAAAAAGGTAGTGCTGCTATTAGCCCTATTTTACAGGTGAGTAAACAAACAGAAAAGAGGATGATCCAAAACAGAAATCATGGAGTGCCGGACCAGCCGGGAGATTTAAGTGAGCAACACGGCGCGTTCCTTTAGGTTAAGAAATAAAGACACAGAACAGATGGGGTCGAGAGGATCGCTGCAGTCAGCGATGATTCTTTCTTTCTCAGGGTTACATTTATACTAAACCAAGAAGAGAATCTTAAGAAGAGAAAATATTTTTCCATAAACATCACTTTGAGATAACAATCACCAGAACTCTCTGATAACGTCAAGGGATAAGAAGGGCATCCCGTTTATCTTAAGGGTGGTCGTGAAAGGCTTATCTATCTGCATCATGTGTGCATTCAAGGCTTACTAATGTTCTGATTAACTTTGGATTCCAGGAGAGGGGTGGCGGGACAGAGAGCTACGTCCTTGAAGGGACCCTTGATAATCAATCAAGGCAGCTCCCAGAGTCAGCTCTTTCAAGCCGCTCCCCACATTGGAGAATCAGTAATCAGAATCCAACTGCCTCTTAGACCATGTTCTTCACTGCTGTGATATACTGACAGGCAGTGCAAAAGAAAGGCAATGTAATTACCCCTGTTACCATTTATTGAGACAGAGATCATGCTGGACTATCTATTTATCCATCTGTCTGTATATATACACATGTATGCACATATATATATATATATATATATATATATATATATATATATACACATATATATAATGAGCTATATAGCTATCTGCTTATGTTAGACTATATCCTGTTTATATTAGACTATATATATGCATATACATGCATATGTTCATTATACTCTACTCAATTCCCAGGTTTTTATTAGTAGCTCTGCTCATTTTGACATATCATAGTGGGTGATATTACTTTGACTACATATATTTAACTATTTTAGGAGTGTTAAACCAATGGGCCATTTAAACTCTAAGGCATAAGTAACATTATTACCCAATACACAAATATCCTTTTAGATATTTTCATTCAGAAAATAAAGAACAGAGAACAGTATCATTATTACCTAAAACCAAGACTGCCTAAGTGCCTAGTGACATTGCTGCTGCTGCTGCTAAATCGCTTCAGTCGTGTCCTACTCTGTGCGACCCCATAGATGGCAGCCCACCAGGCTCCCCCGTCCCTGGGATCCTCCAGACAAGAATATTGGAATGGGGTGCCATTGCCTTCTCCAGCCAAGTGACATTACAAGAAAGGAAATGACAGATACATATCTCTCTTGAACATATGCACCAAGATATTAAACAATATATGTGAAATCAATCAATGTATTTAATAACAAATCATCATGACAGTGTATAGGCTACACAAAGAATAAAATAGTATGTAATGTTCAATATTAATCAATGATACTAAGTTTATAGGATAAAGGAGAAGAATCACATGACTATTTCAATAGATACATACAAACTGATACATTTCAATTTAGATTTATAAATAAAAATCCATTTGAGCATTTTCAGTGGATTTAGTCTTGTCTGACTCTTTCTGATATCATGGACTGTAACTTGCCAGTCTCTCTTGTTCATGGGATTTTCCCAGCAGAAATACCAGAGTGGGTTGTGATGTCCTCCTCCAGGGGATCGTCCCCATCCAGGGTTCAAACGAACATCTCCAGTATCTCCTGCATAGCAGGAAATTTCTTTACTAGTGAGCTATTGAAAGGTTATTGCTGAACGATAAGTCACTGGGATTCTTGGCCCCCGGAGGAGACGAATTCAATCTGGGGCCAGAGTCGAGGCTGGATCGCTCAGAGCTTTTGTGTAATAAAGTTTTATTAAAGTATAAAGGAGATAGAGAAAACTTTTGACATAGGCATCAGAAGGGGGCAAAAGAGTACCCGCTCCTAGTCTTTATCTGTATGTTATATAGTCACTCACAGTCTGTTAATGAAACGAAAGGAATGTCATAAAATTTAGAATGGCACCAGATAATTCATCCCCGGCCATAAAACGATTGACTTGAATCTTGTAGAAGGGCAGAATACCAACAAATAGTTCCGTTTACATAGATTAGGGGAATAATACCTGAGTAAGTAAGTTAGGCCATATGGCGGAACCAACTTGAAGATAAGAGTCTGGGGTTCATTAACATAGCTTAAGACAACATTTCCATAAGAAAAAGAAATGTATTGGTTAACTCAAGGTTTCAGAGTAGTTAGCTTTAGGTGAGACCAGGTGTCATGGCAACACATCATGTTAAGAGAAACCTCCTTTAAAATTTGTATAGAGAAGGAAAAACCTATCACTGGTTTTTCCTCCTGCTGCTTAAGAGAGATAAAAATGTCTGGCACTTGTAGCCTCTTTCCTCCATTTGGAGACCCCTGGCCTTCCTGCCTGTTACCCTCTCACTATCAAGGAGGGCTTGAATGAAAACTATATTTTGTCAAATATATTTAAAAAAAGCGAATTGCTCAAGCTTATAAAGAGCATTTATACAAAACCCACAGTTACCATCATACTTCATGATGAAATATCTCTAAGGTTGAAAACAAGTCTTTAACTTTCAACTTCAGTTCTGCATTGCAACCTAGCTAATTGAAACAAGTTAAGAAAAAGAAATAAAAGACATATGGATGAGAAAAGAAGTGACAAGATTACAAAAATATATTTGTGGGCAAATATCATCATGATTTTCCAGTGGTCATGTATGGATGTGAGAGTTGGACTGTGAAGAAATTTGAGCACAGAGGAATTGATGCTTTTGAACTGTGGTGTTGGAGAAGACTCGAGAGTCACTTGGACTGCAAGGAGATCCAACTAGTCCATCCTAAAGGAGATCAGTCCTGGGTGTTCATTGGAAGGACTGATGCTGAAGCTGAAACTCCAATACTTCGGCCACCTCATGTGAAGAGTTGACTCATTGGAAAAGACCCTGATGCTGGGAGGGATTGGGAGCAGGAGGAGAAGGGGATGACAGAGGATGAGATGGCTGGATGGCATCACCAATTCGGTGGACATGAGTTTAGGTAAACTCTGGGAGTTTGTGATGGACAGGGAGGCCTGGCATGCTGCGATTCATGGGGTCTCAAAGAGTTGGACACAACTGAGTGACTGAACTGAGCTGAATCATCATGGTATAGGTAGAAAATGAAAGTGAAAGTTGCTCAGTTGTGTCTGACTCTTTGTGACCCCATGGACTGTAGTCCATCGAAAGAAAATATTAAGGACTCTATGTTAGAAAACGCCGCAGGAAGAAAGAGCGACCTCTAAGGACCGGTGGTAAAAGGCCTTTATTGGGCGGGTGCTCTCGGGCAGATCTCCCGAGGAGGGGCGGGTGAGCGAGGAGACAAAGGGAGTCTGCGGGGAAGGAGAGGTGGGGAGAGGTTTTATAACCCGGGCCGGGCGTCCAGGCCAGGTCCTTCTATATAAGGAAGAAAGCGCGGGCTACAGCGGCGGTGGGTGTCCAAGGGCTCTGTGTCGGTTCCTGATCGGACCAGGCTGCGGGGGGGGGGGGGGGGGGGTCGGTCCCCGGAAGTTTAGCCAGCCTCCGGAACTTGTCTGCGGCACTTTTTTCCGGGGCATGCCTCAACATACCCGACCTTTCACTCTACAAAAAATCTAATGGATCTAATTAGTTAGTTTATAAGGGTCACAGGATAAAATGTCAACACAAAATACTGAATGCATTTCTATATAAACAACTATTAACAATTGAAATTATAAGCAACTTTCTATGTAAAGTACTGTTGAAAACATAACATTTCAGGGGTACATTAGAAAATACAGTTAACACTTGTTTATGAAAACCAGAAAATACTTCTGATAAAGCAAATACGCAAGTAAAGGGAGGGATATGCTATGCTGATAAATTAACAGACTCAAGATATTTATCATATCAATTGCAATTTTAATGCAGTTCCATTAAACATTCTATAACATATTTGAAAAAAGTCACAATCATATTTGAAAAAAATATATAGAAATGTAAACTTAAAAAAAATCCTGGAGTAGTAGTTTCAAAGAACGCAATACATATGGAGAATGCTTTTCTATCTAAAGTCAATACTTTCTAGACATGTGCCCATTTTTTCAAGTTTGTCCAATTTGCTCATTCATCATTGTTCATAATATTACTTTCTGCTTTTTGTGTGCTGTTTTCCTTTTTTATGTCTATGGTATTGGTTGTTGTTTCTCCTCATTCATTTATTTTTATTACTATTTTTCTTGGTCTGTGGTTTGCCCTTCTGTGTGGCTTGTGGCCTTTCTCTGTTGCATCACAAGGGCTTCTCACTGTGTGAGCAGGCTTTGGCACATGCATATTTCTTACTGAGGAGCATGCACTCTAGGGAGCTAGGACTCCAGAGCGTGCAGTCTCCAGGCTCAGCCGCTGCGACACGTGGACTCTAGAGCACATGGGCTCTCTAGCTGTGGCATGTCAGTCGCTCCGTGGCATGTCAGTCGCTCCATGGCATGCGGGCTCTTAGTATTTTTATCAGGGATCAGACCTGCCTTCCCTGCAACGGCAGGTGGATTCTTAACAACTGGACCACCAGGGAAGTCCCTAATTTCTTATTTTGCTTATTAGTGTCCTCTGCCTTCTCTTTTTGGTTAATCTGGCCTGAAGGTTTGTTTCCTTTTTTTTTTTTTTTTTTTCCATTTTGTTTACCTTTTCTAAGAAACAGCACTTGGTTTTACTGATTTTTTCCATTTTTTTAAATTCTATATTTTATTTGTTTTCATTCAGCAACACTACTTCTGTGTGTATATTAGGCCAAAACTATGATTAAAAAAGATATATTCATACATTTTCATAGCAACACTATTCACAACAAGCAAGACATGGGGAAAAAATAAAACCAAATTTCTATGCATATATCTTTAAAATGTTCACAGTATTAGTCACTAAGTAAAGTGAATTAAAACCACAGGAATTTATTGCTATGTGCCTCCTAGAATAACTGGATGAAAAATAATATAGAATTAGAAGAAGGTAAGAACAATACTTGTGTTTGATAATGGACTTCCGTTGTGGCTTCAGAAGTTGAAGAATCCTTCTGAAATGCAGGAGACCCAAGTTCAATCCCTCTGTCAGGAAGATCCCCAGGAGAAGGAAATGACAATCCACTCCAGTATTCTTGCCTCAAAAATTCCATGGATAGAGGAGTCTGGTGTGTTACAGTCCATGGACTTGCAGAGTCAGACCCAACTGAGCAACTAAAACTTTCAAGCATCTGTGCTTTAGATATCTCTCCACATGTTTAATGTTGCCCAGGGATCCTTGCTGACCATCACATGGCTCCCAGAGATAAATTATCTATATCCTATTAGACTTTCTATTTACATCCATAACCCTCTGATGAATGTGAAAAATGGGTTTGGGATTTAATTACTATGAAAAAAATACCAAAAATTTTATGCCTCACTGCTCTAACTCTCAAGTAATCAATATGCAGTTTCCAGAAAAGTTTTAATACTGATAAAAAGAAGTTTTCTGTCTGAGATGAATCCATAAGTTAACTGGAATGATGCTGGAATTATGCTGTCATTGGTATTCACATGACATTCAATCTTCTTAGAACCCAGGTTCAGATAGAGAAAGGGGACTCATATTTTGGTTACAAGTGCAGAGAATACAATTCCCTACCCAGAATGGGTGTTTCTCAAACATGTCTCTCCAGAATACCCACTTCTAAGACAAAGCCTTTCCATCAAAGGAGATAATTAATTCCAAGGAGAGAAAATAACATCCACAAGAGGAGGGCCTTGAACGTTTGGGGAAACCTGTTTAAATATCCATGCATTGAAGGTAAAAATTCTTTTTTATCATTTACATCTCCAGCGAAGATCCATCAAGGTTGGAATGACTTTCGGGTTTGATGGGGAGCATGCAATTGCTCTGCATGCTGTGCAGGGGAATCGGGCCTCATCTCGCGGCGAGGGGGGAGTCTCATGGATTTTCTCGAGTTGCGGCGGGAACCTGGGGTATATTCTCGAGTTATGGCGGGGATGGCCCTTCCAAACACGGGTGTGTTCAGCGACGTCAGGACTCCTGTTTAGTTGCGAGGGACCCCTCGGGAGTCTCCTCGCGGCTTGAAAGGGCCATAGGAAAACCTCTCGAGGTGAGGCGGCAGACCCATTGTCCCTTTCCTGTTGCCACTGGGATCCTGGGATTTCTGTCCATTTTCCAGAGGAGTCAGGCATTGTCTCCTTTGGAATCATTGAACTCCGTGTTCCTCTCGAGCTGTCCAATTGATGGGAGGCTGCCTCTCTAGAAAAGGCAGGGAGCTAGGGCTTTCTCTAGTGTCTCCCCAGGGGCTTCAGACATCCCTTTATCTTGTGAGATGAAATCTAGCTTGCACTCAAGTCACTGCAGGAATTCCGGCCTGATTTCGAGTCAGGGCATCTCGGGGTCGATTCCACTGGAGGCCGCAAATTCAACCTCCCTCAACCAGACGTACAACTGCGAGAAGCCTCCTCTTGTGGTGCTTGTGGACAGTTGGCATTCCTCTTGATTTGAAGCCAGGAAATCAGCTCTCAGCTCGAGATGATTCGGAATACACGGAGCTGTTTCTGGTTGGTGAAATGACTTTAGGATCCCTCTAGACTAGAGACAGTGTTCCTGGGGTTTCTCTGGAGTGCCATCAAGGAAATCAAGGCTCCTTTCGGGTTTGATGGGGAGCACGCAATTGCTCTGCATGCTGTGCAGGGGAATCCGGCCTCATCTGGCGGCGAGGGGGGAGTCTCATGGTTTTGGTCGAGTTGCAGCGGGAACCTGGGGTATATTCTCGAGTTACGACGGGGATGGCCCTTCCAAACATGGGTGTGTTCAGCGACGTCAGGACACCTGTCTAGTTGCGAGGGACCCCTCGGGAGTCTCGTCGCAGCTTGAAAGGGCCATAGGAACACCTCTCGAGGTGAGGCCGCAGACCCAGGTTCACTTTCCTGTTGCCACTGGGATCCTGGGATTCCTGTCCATTTTCCAGAGGAGTCAGGCATCGTCTCCTTTGGAATCATTAAACTCCGTGTTCCTCTCGAGCTGTCCAATAGATGGGAGGCCGCCTCTCTAGAAAAGGCAGGGAGCTAGGGCTTTCTCTAGTGTCTCCCCAGGGGCTTCAGACATCCCTTTATCTTGTGAGATGAAATCCAGGTTGCACTCAAGTCACTGCAAGAATTTCGGCCTGATTTAGAGTCACGGCATCTCGGGGTCGATTCCAGTGGAGGCCATAAATTCAGCGTCCGTCTCCCAGACATACAGCTGCGAGAAACCTACTCTTGTGGTGCTTGTGGACAGTTGGCATTCCTCTTCATTTGAAGCCAGGAAATTCGCTCTCACCTCGAGATGATTGGGGGTACACGGAGTTCTTTCTGGTTCCTGCAGTGACCTCAGGATCCCTTTAGACTTGAGAGAGTGTTACTTGAGTTTCTCTGGAGTGCCATCAAGGAAATCAAGGCTCCTTTCGGGTTTGACGGGAAGCACGGAGTTGCTCTGCACGCAGTGAAGGGGAATCGGGCTTCATCTCGCGGCGAGGGGGGAGTCTCATGGTTTTTCACGAGTTGCGGCGGGAACCTGGGCTATATTCTCGAGTTACGGCGGGGATGGCCCTTCCAAACATGCGTGTGTTCAGCGACGTCAGGACTCCTGTCTAGTTGCGAGGGACCCCTCGGGAGTCTCCTCGCGGCTTGAAAGGGCCATAGGAACACCTCTTGAGGTGAGGCCGCATACGCAGGTTCCCTTTCCTGTTGCCACTGGGATCCTGGGATTCCTGTCCATTTTCCAGAGGAGTCAGGCATCGTCTCCTTTGGAATCATTGAACTCCGTGTTACTCTCGAGCTGTCCGATGGATGGGAGGCCGCCTGTCGAGAAAGGACAGGGTGCTAGGGCATGCTCTAGTGTCTCCCCAGGGCCTTCAGACATCCCTTCATCTTGTGAGATGAAATCAATCTTGCACTCAAGTCACTGCAGGAATTCCGGCCTGATTTCGAGTCAGGGCATTTCGGGGTCGATTCCACTGGAGGCCGCAAATTCAACCTCCCTCAACCAGACGTACAACTGCGAGAAGCCTCCTCTTGTGGTGCTTGTGGACAGTTGGCATTCCTCTTGATTTGAAGCCAGGAAATCAGCTCTCAGCTCGAGATGATTCGGAATACACGGAGCTGTTTCTGGTTGGTGAAGTGACTTTAGGATCCCTCTAGACTTGAGACAGTGTTCCTGGGGTTTCTCTGGAGTGCCATCAAGGAAATCAAGGCTCCTTTCGGGTTTGATGGGGAGCACGCAATTGCTCTGCATGCTGTGCAGGGGAATCGGGCCTCATCTCGCGGCGATGGGGGAGTCTCATGGTTTCTCTCGAGTTGCGGCGGGAACCTGTGGTATATTCTCGAGTTACGGCGGGGATGACCCTTCCAAACACGGGTGTGTTCAGCGACGTCAGGACTTCTCTCTAGTTGCGAGGGACCCCTCGGGAGTCTCCTCGCGGATTGAAAGGGCCATAGGACACCTCTCGAGGTGAGGCCGCAGACCCAGGTTCCCTTTCCTGTTGCCACTGGGATCCTGGGATTCCTGTCCATTTTCCAGAGGAGTCAGGCATCGTCTCCTTTGGAATCATTGAACTCCGTGTTCCTCTCGAGCTGTCCAATGGATGGGAGGCCGCCTGTCGAGAAGGGGCAGGGTGCTAGGGCGTTCTCTAGTGTCTCCCCAGGGCCTTCAGACATCCCTTCATCTTGTGAGATGAAATCCAGCTTGCACTCAAGTCACTGCAGGAATTCCGGCCTGATTTCGAGTCAGGGCATCTCGGGGTCGATTCCACTGGAGGCCGCAAATTCAACCTCCCTCAACCAGACGTACAGCTGCGAGAAGCCTCCTCTTGTGGTGCTTGTGGACAGTTGGCATTCCTCTTGATTTGAAGCCAGGAAATCAGCGCTCAGCTTGAGATGATTCGGAATACACGGAGCTGTTCTGGTTGGTGAAGTGAATTTAGGATACCTCTAGACTTGAGACAGTGTTCCTGGGGTATCTCTGGAGTGCCATCAAGGAAATCAAGGCTCCTTTCGGGTTTGATGGGGAGCACGTAAATGCTTTTCACGCAGTGCAGGGGATCGGGCCTCATCTCGCGGCGAAGGGGGAGTCTCTTGGTTTTTCTCGAGTTGCGGCGGGAACCTGGGGTATATTCTCGAGTTACGACGGGGATGGCCCTTCCAAACACGGTTGTGTTCAGCGACGTTAGGACTCCTGTCTAGTTGCGAGGGACTCCTCGGGAGACTCCTCGCGGCTTGAAAGGGACATAGGAACACCTCTCGAGGTGAGGCGGCAGACCCAGTGTCCCTTTCCTGTTGCCACTGGGATCCTGGGATTCCTGTCCATTTTCCAGAGGAGTCCTGCATCATCTCCTTTGGAATGATTGAACTCCTTGTTGCTGTCGAGCTGCCCAATGGATGGGAGGATGCCTGTCGAGAATGGCCAGGGAGCTAGGGCTTTCTCTAGTTTCTCCCCAGGGGCTTCAGCCATCCCTTCATCTTGTGAGATGAAATCCAGCTTGCACTCAAGTCACTGCAGGAATTCTGGACTAATTTCGAGTCAGGGCATCTCGGGGTCGATTCCATTGGTGGCCGCAAGTTCAACGTCCCTCTCACAGACGAACAGCTGAGAGACGCCTCCTCATGTGGGGCTTGTGGACAGTTGGCATTCCTCTTGATTTGAAGCCAGGAAATCAGCTCTCACCTCGAGATGATTTGGGTACATGGAGCTCTTTCTGATTGGTGCAGTGACCTCAGGATTCCTCTAGACTTGAGACAGTGTTCCTGAGTTTTCTCACAAGTGCCATCAAGGAAATGAAGGCTCCTTCGGGTTTGATGGGGAGCACGGAATAGTTCTGCACGCAGTGCCGGGGAATCAGGCCTCATCTAGCGACGAGCGGGGAGGCTCATTGGTTTGCTCGAGTTTCGGCGGGAACATGGTGTATATGCTCAAGTTACGACGGGGATGGCCCTTCCAAACATGAGTGTGTTCAGCGACGTCAGGACTCCTGTCTAGTTGCAAGGGACCCCTCGGGAGTCTCCTCGTGGCTTGAAAGGGCCATAGGAACACCTCTCGAGGTGAGGTGGCAGACCAATGGTCCCTTTCCTTTTGCCACTGGTATCCTGGGATTCCTGTCCATTTTCCAGAGGAGTCAGACATCGTCTCGTTTGGAATCATTGAACTCCGTGTTCCTCTCGAGCTGTCCAGTGGATGTGAGTCCGCCTGTCGAGAAGGGGCAGGGAGCTAGGGTTTTCTCTAGTGTCTCCCCAGGGAATTCAGACATCCCTTCATCTTGTGAGATGAAATACAGCTTGCTCTCAAGTCACTGCAGGAATACCTACCGGATCTCATGTCAGGTCATCTCGGGGACGATTCCATTGGAGGCCGCAAGTCCAAAGTCCCTCTTACAGTCGTACAGCTGAGAGAAGCCTCCTCTTGTGGTGCTTGTGGACAGCTGGCATTCCTCTTGATTTGAAGCCAGGAAATCAGCTCTCACCTCGAGATGATTTTGGGTACACGAAGCTCTTTCTGGTGGCTCTAGTGACGTCAGGATCCCTCTAGAGTTGAGACAGTGTTCCTGGGGATTCTCTGGAGTCCCATCAAGATTATGAAGGCTGCTTTCGGGTTTGATGGGGAGTACGGAATTGCTCTGCACGCAGTGCATGGGAATCGGGCCTCATCTTGCGGCGAGGGGGGAGTCTCATGGTTTTTCTCGAGTTGCGGCCGGAACCTGGTGTATATTCTCGAGTTACGACGGCGATGGCCCTTCCAAACACGGGTGTGTTCAGCGACGTCAGGACACCTGTCTAGTTGGGAGGGACCCCTCGGGAGTCTCCTGGCGGCTTGAAAGGGCCCTAGTAACACGTCTCGGGTTCAGGAGGCAGACCCAGCGTCCCTTTCCTGTTGCCACTGTGTCCTGGGATTCCTGTCCTTTCTCCAGAGGAGTCAGGCATCGTCTCCTTTGGAGTCATTGAACTCCGTGTTCCTCTCGAGCTGTCCAATGGATGGGAGCCCACATGTCGAGAAGGGGCAGGGACCTAGGGCTTTCTCTAGTGTCTCTCCAGGGGCTTCAGACATCCGTTCGTCTTGTTAGATGAAATCCAGCTTGCACTCAAGTCACTGCAGGAATTCCGGACAGATTTCGAGTCAGGGCATCTCGGGGTCGATTCCATTGGATGATGCAAGTTCAACGTCTCTCTCACAGACGTACAGCTGGGAGAAGCATGCTCTTGTGGTGCTTGTGGACGGTTGGCATTCCTCATGATTTGAAGCTAGGAAATTCGTTCTCACCTCGAGATGATTGGGGGTACACGGAGCTGTTTCTAGTGGTTACAGTGACCTCAGGATTCCTCTAGACTTGAGACAGTGTTCCTGGGGATTCTCTAGATTATCATCAAGGTAATCAAGGCTCCTTTCGGGTTTGATGGGGAGCACGGAATTGCTCTGCACGCAGTGCAGGGGAATCGGGCTTCATCTCGCGGCGAGGGGGGAGTCTCATGGTTTTTCTCGAGTTGCGGCGGGAACCTGTGGTATATTCTCGAGTTATGGCGGGGATACCCCTTCCAAACACGGGTGTGTTCAGCGACGTCAGGACTCTTGTCTAGTTGCGAGGGACCCCTCGGGAGTCTCCTCGAGGCTTGAAAGGGCCATAGGAACACCTCTCGAGGTGAGGCCGCAGACCCAATGTCCCTTTCCTGTTGTCACTGGGATGCTGGGATTCCTGTCCATTTTCCAGAGGAGTCAGACATCGTCTCCTTTGGAATCATTGAACTCCGTGTTCCTCTCCAGCTGTCCAATGGATGGGAGGCCGCCTGTCGAGAAGGGCAGGGAGCTAGGGCTTTCTCTAGTGTCTCCCCAGGGCCTTCAGACATCCCTTCATCTTGTGAGATGAAATCCAGCTTGCACTCAAGTCACTGCACAATTCTGGCCTGATTTCGAGTCACGGCATCTCGGGGTCGATTCCATTGGAGGCCGCAAGACCAAAGTCCCTCTCACAGACGTATATCTGACAGACGCTTCCTCTTGTGGTGCTTGTGGACAGTTGGCATTCCTCTTGATTTGAAGCCAGGAAATCAGCTCTCACCTCGAGATGATTTGGGGTACACAAAGCTCTTTCTGGTGGCTGCAGTGACCTCAGCATCCCTCTAGACTTGAGAAGTGTTCCTGGGGATTCTCTGGAGTGCCATCAAGGTAATCAAGGCTCCTTTCGGGTTTGATGGGGAGCACGGAATTGCTCTGCATGCAGTGCATGGGAATCGGGCCTCATCTCGCGGTGAGAGGGGAGTCTCATGGTTTTTCTCAAGTTGGGGAGGAAACCTGGTGTATATTCTCGAGTTACGACGGCGATGGCCCTTCCAAACACGGGTGTGTCCAGCAACGTCAGGGCACCGGTCAAGTTGTGAAGGACACCTCTGGAGTCTCCTGGCGGCTTGAAAGGGCCGTAGGAACACGTTTCGTGTTGAGGCGGCAGACCCAGAGTCCCATTCCTGTTGCCACTGGGATCCTGGCATTCCTGTCCTTTTTCCAGAGGAGTCAGGCATCGTCTCCTTTGGAATCTTTGAACTCCGTGTTCCTCTCGAGCTGTCCAATGGATGGGAGGCCGCCTGTCGAGAAGGGGCAGGGAGCTAGGGCTTTCTCTAGTGACTCCCCAGGGGCTTCAGACATCCCTTCATCTTGTGAGATGAAATCCAGCTTGCACTCAAGTCACTGCAGGAATTCCTACCTGATTTTGCGTCAGGGAATCTCGCGGTTGATTCCATTGGAGGCCGCAAGACCAGAGTCCCTCTCACAGATGTACAGCAGAGAGAAGACTCCTCTTGTGGTGCTTGTGGACAGTTGGCATTTCTCTTGATTTGAAGCCAGGAAATCAGCTCTCACCTCGAGATGATTTGGGGTACACAAAGCTCTTTCTGGTGGCTGCAGTGACCTCAGGATCCCTATAGACTTGGGACAGTGTTCCTGTGGTTTCTCGGGAGTGCCATCAAGGAAATCCAGGCTCCTTTCTGATTTGATGGGGGCATGGAATTGCTTTGCACGCAGTGCAGGGGAATCGGGCCTCATCTCGCGGCGAGAGGGGAGTCTCATCGGTTTGCTAGAATTGCGGCGGGAACCTGGGTATATTCTCAAGTTACGACGGGGATGGCCCTTCCAAACACGGGTGTGTTCACCGACGTCAGGACTCCTGTCTAGTTGTGAGGGAACCCTCGGGAGTCTCCTCGTGGCTTGAAAGGGCCATAGGAACACCTCTCGAGGTGAGGCCGCAGACCCAATGTCCCTTTCCTGTTGCCACTGGGATGCTGGGATTCCTGTCCATTTTCCAGAGGAGTCAGGCATCGTCTCGTTTGGAATCATTGAACTCCGTGTTCCTCTTGAGCTGTCCAATGGATCGGAGGCCGCCTGTCGAGAAGGGGCAGGGAGCTAGGGCTTTCTCTAATGACTCCCCAGGGGCTTCAGACATCCCTTCATCTTGTGAGATGAAATCCAGCTTGCACTCAAGTCACTGCAGGAATTCCGGCCTGATTTCGAGTCAGGGCATCACGGGGTCGATTCCATTGGAGGCCGCAAGACCAAAGTCCCTCTCACAGACGTACATCTGAGAGACGCCTCCTCTTGTAGTTCTTCTGAACAGGGGGCATTCCTCTTGATTTGAAGCCAGGAAATCAGCCCTCACCTAGAGATGATTTGGGGTACACTCAGCACTTTCTCGTTTCTGCAGTGACCTCAGGATCCCTCTAGACTTGAGACAGTGTTTCTGGGGTGTCTCTCCAGTACCATCAAGGAAATCAAGGCTCCTTTCGGGTTTGATGGGGAGCACGGAATTGCTCTGCACGCAGTGCAGGGGAATCGGGCCTCATCTCGCAGCGAAGGGGGAGTCTCATGGTTTTTCTCGAGTTGAGGCGGGAACCTGGGGTATATACTCGAGTTACGATTAGGATGGCCCTTTCAAACACGTGTGTGTCAGCGACGTCAGGACTTCTGTCTAGTCCTAGGGACCCATCGCGGGTTTCCTCACGGCTTGAAAGGGCCATAGGAACACGTCTCAAGGTGAGGCTGCAGACCCAGAGTCCATTTCGTGTTGCCACTGGGATCTTGGGATTCCTGTCCATTTTCCAGAGGAGTCAGGCATCGTCTCCTTTGGAATCATTGAACTCTGTGTTCCTCTCCAGCTGTCCAATGGATGGGAGGCCGCCTGTCGAGAAGGGGCAGGGAGCTAGGGCTTTCTCTAGTGTCTCCCCAGGGCCTTCAGACATCCCTTCATCTTGTGAGATGAAATCCAGCTTGCACTCAAGTCACTGCACAATTCTGGCCTGATTTCGAGTCACGGCATCTCGGGGTCGATTCCATTGGAGGCCGCAAGTTCAACGTTAATCTCACAGTCGTAGAGGTGAGAGAAGCCTCCTGTTCTGGTGCTTGTGGACAGTTGGCATTCCTCTTGATTTGACGTCAGGAAATCAGCTCTCAACTCCAGATGATTTGGGATACACGGAGCTCTTTCTCGTTGCTCCAGTGACCTCCGGATTCCTCTAGACTAGGGACAGTGTTCCTGGGGTTTCTCCGGAGTGCCATCAAGGAAAGAAAGGCTCCTTTCGGGTTTGATGGGGAGCACGGAATTGCTCTGCATGCAGTGTAAAGATTCGGGCTTCATCTCGCGGTGAGTGGGGAGTCTAGGGTTTTTCTTGAGTTGCCGCGGAAAACTGCGGTATAATCTCGACTTAAGATGGGGATGTCCCTTCCAAACACGGGTGTGTTCAGCGACGTCAGGACTCCTCTCTAGTTTCGAGGGACCCCTCAGGAGTCTCCTCGCAGCTTGAAAGGGCCATAGGAACACCTCTCGATGTGAGGCGGCAGACCCAGGGTCCCTTTCCTGTTGCCACTGGGATCCTGGGATTCCTGTCCACTTTCCAAAGGAGTCAGGCATCATCTCCTTTGTAATCATTGAACTCCGTGTTCCTCTCGAGCTGTCCAATGGATGGGAGACCGCCTGTCGTGAAGGGGCAGGGAGCTAGGGCTTTCTCTAGTGTCTCCCCAGGGGCTTCAGACATCCATTCATCTTGTGAAATGAAATCCAGCTTGCACTCATGTCACTGCTGGAATTCCGGCCTCATTTCGAGTCAGGGCATCTCGGGGTAGATTCCATTGGAGGCCGCAAGTTCAACGTCCCTCTCACAGACGTACAGCTGAGAAAAGCCTCCTCTTGTAGTGCTTGTGAACAGGTGGCATTCCTCTTGATTTGAAGCCAGGAAATCAGCCCTCACCTCGAGATGATTTGGGGTACACTCAGCTCTTTCTCGTTTCTGCAGTGACCTCAGGATCCCTCTTGTTTTGAGACAGTGTTTCTGGGGTGTCTCTCGAGTACCATCAAGGAAATCAAGGCTCCTTTTGGGTTTTGGAGAGCACTGAATTGCTCTGCATGCAGTGCAGGGGAATCGTGCCTCATCTCGCGGCGAGGGGTGAGTCTAATGGTTTTTCTCGACTTTTGGCGGGAACCTGGGTTATATTCTCGAGTTACGACCAGGATGGCCCTTCCAAACTCGAGTGTGTTCAGCGACTTCAGAACTCATGTCTACTTGAGAGGGACCCCTCAGGAGTCTACTCGCGACTTGAAAGGGCCATAGGAACACCTCTCGAAGTGAGACGAGAGACCCAGTGTCCCTTTCCTGTTGCCACTGTGATCCTGGGATTCCTGTCCATTTTCCAGATGAGTCAGGCATCGTCTCCATTCGAATCATTGAACTCCGTGTTCCTCTCGAGCTTTCCAATGGATGTGAGGCCGCCTATCGAGAAGACACAGGGAGGTAGTGCTTTCTCTATTGTTTCCCCAGGGGCTTCAGACATCCCTTCCTCTTGTGAGATAAAATCCAGCTTGCACTCAAGTCACTGCAGGAATTCCGGCCTGATTTCGTATCAGGGCATCTTGAGGTCGATTCCATTGGAGGCCGCAAGTTCAACGTTCCTCTCACAGACGTACAGCTGAGAGAAGCCTCCTCTTCTGGTGCTTGGTGACAGTGGGCATTCCTCTTGATTTGAAGCCAGGAAATCAGCTCTCACCTCGATATGATTTGGGGTACCGGAGTTCTTTCTGGTTGCTGCAGTGACCTCAGGATCCCTCTAGACTTGAGACAGTGTTCCTGGGTTTCTCTGGAGTGCCATCAAGGAAATCAAGGCTCTTTTCCGGTTTGACGGGGAGCACGGAATTGCTCTGCACCCAGTGCAGGTGAATCGGGCCTCATCTCGCTGTGAGTGGGGAGTCTCATGGTTTTTCTCGAGTTGCAGCGGAAACCTGGGGTATATTCTCGAGTTACGACGGGGA
Organism: Muntiacus reevesi; assembly: GCF_963930625.1. NCBI lineage: Eukaryota > Metazoa > Chordata > Mammalia > Artiodactyla > Cervidae > Muntiacus > Muntiacus reevesi. The sequence goes on along the minus strand of NC_089260.1, from coordinate 78,894,533 downwards.
TGGCCCTTCCAAACCCGGGTGTGCTCAGTGACGTCAGGACTCCTGTCTAATTGGGATGGAACCCTCGGGAGTCTCCTAGCAGCTTGAAAGGGTAATAGGAACACCTGTCGAGTTGAGGCGGCCGTCCCAGGATCCCTTTCCTGTTGCCACTGGGATCCTGGGATTTCTGTCCATTTTCCAGAGGAGTCAGGCATCGTCTCCTTTGGAATCATTGAACACCGTGTTCCTCTCGAGCTGTCCCATGAATGGGAAGCCGCCTGTCGAGAAGGGGCAGGAAACTCCGGCTTTCTGTAGTGTCTCCCCAGGGGCTTCAGACATCCCGTCATCTTGTGAGACGAACTCAAGCTTGCACTCAAGTCACTGCATGAATTCCGGCCTGATATCGAGTCAGGGCCTCTCGGGGTCAATTCCATTGGAGACCGCAAGTTCAACGTCCCTCTCACAGACGTACACCTGAGAGAAGCCTCCTCTTGTGGTACTTGTGGACAGATGGCATTCCTCTTGATTTGAAGCCAGGAAATCAGCTCTCACCTCGAGATGATTTGGGGTACACAGAGCTCTTTCTCCTTGCTGCAGTGACCTCAGGATCCGTCTAGACTTGAGACAGTGTTCCTGGGGTTTCTCTGGAGTGCCATCAAGGAAATCAAGGCTCCTTTCAGGTTTGATGGGGAGCACGGAATTGCTCTGCACGCAGTGCAGGGGAATGGGGCCTCATCTCGCGGCGAGGGGGGAGTCTCATGGTTTTCTCTAGATGCGGCGGCACCTGGGGTATATTCTCGAGTTACGATGGGGATGGCCCTTGCAAACACGGGTGTGTTCAGCGACATCAGGACTCCTGTCTAGCTGTGAGGTACCCCTCGGGAGTCTATTCGGGGCTTGAAAGGGCCATAGGAACCCCTCTCGAGGTGAGGCGGCAGACCCAGGGTCCCTTTCCTGTTGCCACTGGTATTCTGGGATTCCTGTCCATTTTCCAGAGGAGTCAGGCATCGTCTCCTTTGGAATCATTGAACTCCGTGTTCCTCTCGAGCTGTAAAATGGATGGGAGACCGCCTGTCGAAAAGGGGCAGGGAGTTAGGGCTTTCTCTAATGTCTCCCCAGGGGCTTCAGACATCCCGTCATCTTGTGAGATGAAATCCAGCTTGCACTCAAGTCACTGTAGGAATTCCGGCCTAATTTCGAGTCAGGTCATCTCGGGGTCGATTCCATTGGAGGCCGCAAGTTCAACGTCCCTCTCACAGACGTACAGGTGAGAGAAGCCTCCTTGTGGTGCTTGTGGACATTTGGCATTCCTCTTGATTTGAAGCCAGGAAATCAGCTCTCACCTCGAGATCATTTGGGGTACACGCAGCTTTTTCTTGTTGCTGCAGTGATCTCAGGATCCCTCTAGACTTGAGACAGTGTTGCTGTGGTTTCTCTGGAGTGCCATCAAGGAAATCATGGCTCCTTTCGGTTTTGATGGGGAGCACGGAATTGCTCTGCATGCAGTGCCGGGGAATCGTGCCTCATCTTGCGGCGAGGGGGGAGTCTCTTTGTTTTTCTCGAGGTGCGGCGGTAACCTGGGCTATTATCTCGAGTTACGACGGGGATGGCCCTTCCAAGCACGGGTGTGTTCAGCGACGTCGGGACTCCTGTCTAGTTGCGAGGGACCACTCGGGAGTCTCCTGGGGGCTTGAAAGGGCCATAGGAACACCTCTCGAGGTGAGGAGCAGACACAGGGTCCCTTTCCTGTTGACACTGGGATCCTGGGATTCCTGTCCATTTTCCAGAGGAGTCAGGCATCGTCTCCTTTTGAATCATTGAACTCCGTGTTCCTCTCGAGCTGTCCAATAGATGGGAGGCCGCCTGTCGAGAAGGGACAGGGATCTAGGACTATCTCTAGTGTCTCCCCAGGGGCTTCAGACATCGCTTCATCTTGTGAGATGAAATCCAGCTGCACTCTATACTCTGCAAGAATTCCGGCCTGATTTCGAGTCGGGGCATCTCGGGGTCGATTCCATTGGAGGCCGCAAGTTCAACGTCCCTCTCACAGACGTACAGCTGAGAGAAGCCTCCTTTTGTGGTGCTTGTAGACAGTTGTCATTCTCTTGATTTGAAGCCAGGAAATCAGCTCTCACCTCGAGATGATTTTGGGTGCACGGAACTCATTCTTGTTGCTGCAGTGACCTCAGGGTCCCTCTAGATTTGATAAAGTGTTCCTGGGGTTTCTCTGGAGTGCATCAAGGAAATCAAGGCTCCTTTCAGGTTTGATGGGGAGCACGGAATTGCTCTGCACGCTGCGCAGGGGAATCGGGCCTCATCTCACTGCGAGGGGGGAGTCTCATGGTTTTTCTCGAGTTGCGGTGGAACCATGGGTTATATTCTCGAGTTACCATGGAGATGGCCATTCCAAACTCGGGTGTGTTCAGCGAGGTCAGAATTCCTGTCTAGTTGCGAGGGAGCCCTCGGGAGTCTCCTCGCGGCTTTAAAGGTCCATAGGACCACCTCTCGAGATGCGGCGGCAGACCCAGAGTCCCTTTCCTGTTGCCACTGTGATACTCGGATACCTGTCATTTTTCCAGAGGAGTCAGACATCGTCTCCTTTGGAATCATTGGACTCCGTGTTCCTCTCGAGCTGTCAAATGGATGGGAGGCCGCCTGTCGAGATGGGGCAGGAAGCTAGGGCTTTCTCTAGTGTCTCCCCAGGGGCTTCAGACATCGCTTCATCTTGTGAGATGAAATCTAGTTTGCACTCAACTCACTGCAGGAATTCCGGCCGGATTTCGTGTCAGGGCATCTCGGGGTCGATTCCGTTGGAGGCCGCAAATTCAACGACCCTCACACAGATGTACAGCTGAGAGAAGCCCCTTCTTGTTGTGTTTGTTGACAGTTGGCATTCCTCTTGATTTGAAGCCAGGAAATCAGCTCTCACCTCGAGATGTTTTGGGGTACACGGAGCTATTTCTGGTTGCTGCAGTGATCTCAGGATCCCTCTAGATTTCAGACAGTGTTCCTGGGTTTCTTTTAAGTGCCATCAAGGAAATCAAGGCTCCTTTCGGGTTTGATGGGGAGCATGGAATTGCTCTGCATGCAGTGCAGGGGAATCGGGCCTCATCTCGCGGCGAGGGGGAAGTCTCATGGTTTATCTCGAGTTGCGGTGGGAACCTGGGGTATATTCTCGAGTTACGACGGGGATGGCCCTTCCAAACACGGGTTTGTTCAGCCACGTCAGGACTCCTGTCTAGATGCGAGGGACACCTCGCGGGTCTCCTTACGGCTTGAAAGGGACATAGGAACACCTCTCGAGTAGAGGCGGCAGACCACGGTTCCTTTTACTGTTGTCCCTTGGATCCTGGGGTTCCTGTCCATTTTCCAGAGGAGTCAGGCATCGTCTCCTTTGGAATCATTGAACTCCGTGTTCCTCTCGAGTTGTCAAATGGATGTGAGGCCGACTGTCGAAAAGGGGCAGGGAGCTAGGGCTTTCTCTAGTGTCTCCCCAGGGGCTTTAGACATGCCTTCCACTTGAGAGTTGAAATCCAGCTTGCACTCAAGTCACTGCAGTAATTCCGGCCTCATTTCGTGTCAGGATATCTCGGGTTCGATTCCATTGGAGGCCGCAAATTCAACGTCCCTCTCACAATCAGACAGCTGAGAGAAGCCTCCTCTTGTGGTGCTTGTGGAAAGTTTGCATTCCTCTTGATTTGAAGCCAGGAAATCATCTCTCACCTCGAGATGATTTGAGGTACACGGAGCTCTTTCTGGTTGCTGCAGTGACCTCAGGATCCCTCTAGACTTGAGACAGTGTTCCTGGGGTTTCTCTGGATTGCCATCAAGGAAATCAAGGTTCCTTTCGGGTTTGATGTGGAGAACGGAGTTGCTCTGCATGCAGTGCAGGGGAATTGGGCCTCATCTCGCGGCGAGGGGGAAGTCTCATGGTTTTTCTCCAGTGGCAGCGGGAACCTGGGGTACATTCTTGAGTGACAACAGGGATGGCCCTTCCAAACACGGGTTTGTTCAGCGAAGTCAGGACTCCTGTCTACTTGCGAGGGGCACCTCGGGATTTTCCTCGCGTCTTGAAAGGGCCATAGGAACACTTCTCGAGCTGAGGCGGCAGACCCAGGTTCCCATTCTTGTTTCCACTGAGGTCCTCGGTTTCCTGTCCATTTTCCAGAGGAGTCAAGCATATTCTGCTTTGGAATCGTTGAACTCAGTGTTCCTCTCGAGTTGTCCAATGGATGTGAGGCCGCCTGTCGAGAAGAGGCAGTGAGCTAGGGCTTTCTCTAGTGTCTCCCCAGGGGCTTCAGACATCCCTTCATCTTGTGAGATGAAATCCAGCTTGCACTCTAGTCACTGCAGGAATTCCGGCCTGATTTCGAATCAGGGCATCTCGGGATCGATTTCATTTGAGGCCGCAAATTCAATGTCCCTCTCACAGACGTACAGCTGAGAGAAGCCTCCTATTGTGGTACTGTGCAATGTTGGCATTTCTCTTGATTTGAAGCCAGGAAATCAGCTCTCACCTTGTGATGATTTGGGGAAAACGGAACTCTTTCTGGTTAATTCATTGACCTCAGGATCCCTCTAGACTTGAGACAGTGTTCCTGGTGTTTCTCTGGAGTGCCATCAAGGAAATCAAGGCTCCTTTCGGGTTTGATGTGAAGCACGGAATTGGGGAATCGGGCCTCATCTCGAGGCAAGGGGGAATTCTCATGGTTTTTCTCGAGTTGCGGTGGGAACCTGGGTTATATTCTCGAGTTACCACAGGCATGGCCCTTCCAAACACGGGTTTGTTCAGCGACGTCAGGACTACTGTCTAGATGCAAGGGATACCTCGGGATTTTCCTCTCGGGTTGAAAGGGCCAAGGGAACACCTTTCCAGCTGGGGCGGCAGACCCAGGATCCCTTTCCAGTTGCCACTGAGATCCTGGGATTCCTGTCCATTTTCGAGAGGAGTCAGGCATCATCTCCTTTGGAATTATTGAAATCCGTGTTCCTCTCGAGTTGTCCAATGGATCTGAGGCCCCCTATTGAGAAGGGGCAGGGAGTTAGGGCTTTCTCTAGTGTCTCTCCAGGGGCTGCAGACATCCCTTCACCTTGTGAGGTGAAATCCAGCTTGTACTCAACTCACTGCCGTAATTCCGGCCTGATTTCGAGTCAGGGCATCTTGGGGTCGACTCCATTTGATGCCGCAAACTCAACATCCCTCTCCCAGACGTACAGCTGTGAGAAACCTCCTCTTGTGGTGCTTGTGGACAGTTGGCATGCTCTTGATTTGAAGCCAGGAAATCAGCTCTCACCTCGTGATGATTTGGGGTCCACGGAACTCTTTCTGGTTGATGCAGTGACCTCAGGATCCCTCTAGTCTTGAGACAGTGTTCCTGGGGTTTCTCTGGAGTGCCATCATGGAAATCAAGACTCCTTTCTGGTTTGATGTGGAGCACGGAATTGCTCTGCACAGAGTGCAGGGGAATCGGGCCTCATCTCGCGGCGAGGGGGAAGTCTCATGGTTTTTCTCGAGTTGTGGTCGGAACTTGGGATTTATCTCGAGTTACGACTGGGGTGGCCCTTCCAAACACGAGTTTGATCAGCGACATCAGAACTCCTGTCTAGTTGCGAGGAACACCTCGCGAGTCCCCTTGCGGCTTGAAAGGGCCATAGAAACTCCTCTCGAGCTGAGAGGGCAGACCCAGTGTCCCTTTCCTGTTGCCACTTGGATCCTGGGATTCCTGTCAATTTTCCAGAGGAGTCAGTCATCGTCTCCTTTGGGATCATTGAACTCCGTGTTCCTTTTGAGTTGTCCTATTGATGTGAGGCCGACTGTCGAGAAGGGGCAGGGAGCTTGGGCTTTCTCTAGTGTCTCCCCAGGGGCTTCAGACATCCCTTCATCTTGTGAGATTAAATCAGCTTGCATTCAAGTCACTGCAGGAATTCCGGCCTGATTTCAAGTCAGGGCATCTCGGGGTCGATTCCATTTGAGGACGCAAGTTCAACGTCCCTCTCACGTACGTACAGCTGAGAGGAGCCTCCTCTTGTGGTGCTTGTGGAAAGTTGGCATTCCTCTTGGTTTGAAGCTAGGAAATCATCTCTCACCTCGAGATGATTATGGGTACACGGAGCTTTTTCTGGTTGCTCCTTTGTACTCAGGTTGCCTCTAGACTTGAGACAGTGTTCCTGGGGATTCTCTGGAGTACCAACAAGGAAGTCAAGTCGTCTTTCGGGTTTGAGGTGGAGCACGGAATTTCTGTGCATGCATTGCAGGGGAATTGGGCCTCATTTCGCAGCGAGGAGAAAGTCTCATGGTTTTTCTCGAGTTGCAGTGGGAACTTGGGGTATATTCTCAAGTTAAGATGGACATGGCCCTTCCAAACCCATGGTTGTTCAATGAAGTCAGGACTCCTGTCTAGTTGCGAGGGACATCTCGGGATTCTCCTCGTGGCTTGAAAGGGCCATATGAACACCTCTCAAGTTGAGGTGGCAGACCCAAGTCCCTTTCCTGTTGCCCCTGGGATCCTGGGATTCCCATCTATTTTCCAGAGGAGTCAGGCATCATCTCCTTTGGAATCATTGAACTACGTGTTCCTCTCGAGTTATCCAATTGATGTGAGGCCGCCTTTCGAGAATGGGCAGGGAGTTCGGGCTTTCTATAGTGTCTCTCCAGGCGCTTCAGACATCCCTTCACCTTGTGAGATGAAATCCAGCTTGCACTCTAGTGACTGCTGTAATTCCGGCCTCATTTCGTGTCAGGGCATCTCGGGGTCGATTCCATTGGAGGCCGCAAATTCAACGTCCCTCTCACAATCAGACAGCTGAGAGAAGCCTCCTCTTGTGGTGCTTGTGGAAAGTTTGCATTCCTCTTGATTTGAAGCCAGGAAATCATCTCTCACCTCGAGATGATTTGAGGTACACGGAGCTCTTTCTGGTTGCTGCAGTGACCTCAGGATCCCTCTAGACTTGAGACAGTGTTCCTGGGGTTTCTCTGGATTGCCATCAAGGAAATCAAGGTTCCTTTCGGGTTTGATGTGGAGAACGGAGTTGCTCTGCATGCAGTGCAGGGGAATTGGGCCTCATCTCGCGGCGAGGGGGAAGTCTCATGGTTTTTCTCCAGTGGCAGCGGGAACCTGGGGTACATTCTTGAGTGACAACAGGGATGGCCCTTCCAAACACGGGTTTGTTCAGCGAAGTCAGGACTCCTGTCTACTTGCGAGGGGCACCTCGGGATTTTCCTCGCGCCTTGAAAGGGCCATAGGAACACTTCTCGAGCTGAGGCGGCAGACCCAGGTTCCCATTCCTGTTTCCACTGAGATCCTCGGTTTCCTGTCCATTTTCCAGAGGAGTCAAGCATATTCTCCTTTGGAATCGTTGAACTCAGTGTTCCTCTCGAGTTGTCCAATGGATGTGAGGCCGCCTGTCGAGAAGAGGCAGTGAGCTAGGGCTTTCTCTAGTGTCTCCCCAGGGGCTTCAGACATCCCTTCATCTTGTGAGATGAAATCCAGCTTGCACTCTAGTCACTGCAGGAATTCCGGCCTGATTTCGAATCAGGGCATCTCGGGATCGATTTCATTTGAGGCCACAAATTCAGTATCCCTCTCACAGACGTACAGCTGAGAGAAGCCTCCTCTTGAGGTGCTTGTGGAAAGTTGGTATTCCTCTTGATTTGAAGCCAGGAAAGCAGCTCTCAGCTCGAGATGATTTGGGGTACAGGGAGCTCTTTCTGGTTGCTGCAGTGATCTCAGGATCCCTCTAGACTGAGACAGTGTTCCTGGGTTTTCTCTTGAGTGCCATCAAGGAAATCAATGTTCCTTACAGGTTTGATGTGGAGCATGGAATTGCTCTACTCTCAGCGCAGGGGAATCGTGCATCATGTCGCGGCGAGGGGGAAGTCTCATGGTTTATCTCGAGTTGCGGTGGGAACCTGGAGTATATTCTCGAGTTATGACGGGAATGCCCTTCCAAACACGGGTTTGTTCAGCCACGTCAGGACTCCTGTCTAGTTGCGAGCGACACCTCGGGAGTCTCCTTACGGCTTGAAAGGGCCATAGGAACACCTCTCGAGTAGAGGCGGCAGACCACGGTTCCTTTTACTGTTGTCCCTTGGATCCTGGGATTCCTGTCCATTTTCCAGAGGAGTCAGGCATCGTCCCCTTTGGAATCATTGAACTCCGTGTTCCTCTCGAGTTGTCAAATGGATGTGAGGCCGACTGCCGAAAAGGGGCAGGGAGCTAGGGCTTTCTCTAATGTCTCCCCAGGGGCTTCAGACATGCCTTCAACTTGAGAGTTGAAATCCCGCTTGCACTCAAGTCACTGCAGTAATTCCGGCCTCATTTCTTGTCAGGGCATCTCGGGGTCGATTCCATTGGAGGCCGCAAATTCAAAGTCCCTCTCACAGTCAGACAGCTGAGAGAAGCCTCCTCTTGTGGTGCTTGTGGAAAGTTTGCATTCCTCTTGATTTGAAGCCAGGAAATCATCTCTCACCTCGAGATGATTTGAGGTACACGGAGCTCTTTCTGGTTGCTGCAGTGACCTCAGGATCCCTCTAGACTTGAGACAGTGTTCCTGGGGTTTCTCTGGATTGCCATCAAGGAAATCAAGGTTCCTTTCGGGTTTGATGTGGAGAACGGAGTTGCTCTGCATGCAGTGCAGGGGAATCAGGCCTCATCTCGCGGCGAGGGGGAAGTCTCATGGTTTTTCTTCAGTGGCAGCGGGAACCTGGGGTATATTCTTGAGTGACAACAGGGATGGCCCTTCCAAACACGGGTTTGTTCAGCGAAGTCAGGACTCCTGTCTACTTGCGAGGGGCACCGGGATTTTCCTCGCGGCTTGAAAGGGCCATAGGAACACCTCTCGAGCTGAGGCGGCAGACCCAGGTTCCCATTCCTGTTTCCACTGAGGTCCTCGGTTTCCTGTCCATTTTCCAGAGGAGTCAAGCATATTCTCCTTTGGAATCGTTGAACTCAGTGTTCCTCTCGAGTTGTCCAATGGATGTGAGGCCGCCTGTCGAGAAGGGGCAGTGAGCTAGGGCTCTCTCTAGTGTCTCCCCAGGGGCTTCAGACATCCCTTCATCTTGTGAGATGAAATCCAGCTTGCAATATAGTCACTGCAGGAATTCCGGCCTGATTTCGAATCAGGGCATCTCGGGATCGATTTCATTTGAGGCCGCAAATTCAACGTCCCTCTCACAGACGTACAGCTGAGAGAAGCCTCCTCTTGTGGTACTGTGCAATGTTGACATTCCTCTTAATTTGAAGCCAGGAAATCAGCTCTCACCTTGTGATGATTTGGGGAAAACGGAACTCTTTCTGGTTAATTCATTGACCTCAGGATCCCTCTAGACTTGAGACAGTGTTCCTGGGGTTTCTCTGGAGTGCCATCATGGAAATCAAGACTCCTTTCTGGTTTGATGTGGAGCACGGAATTGCTCTGCACAGAGTGCAGGGGAATCGGGCCTCATCTCGCGGCGAGGGGGAAGTCTCATGGTTTTTCTCGAGTTGCGGTGGGAACTTGAGATTTATCTCGAGTTACGACTGGGGTGGCCCTTCCAAACACGAGTTTGTTCAGCAACATCAGAACTCCTGTCTAGTTGCGAGGAACACCTCGCGAGTCCCCTTGCGGCTTGAAAGAGCCATAGAAACTCCTCTCGAGCTGAGAGGGCAGACCCAGTGTCCCTTTCCTGTTGCCACTTGGATCCTGGGATTCCTGTCAATTTTCCAGAGGAGTCAGTCATCGTCTCCTTTGGGATCATTGAACTCCGTGTTCCTTTTGAGTTGTCCTATTGATGTGAGGCCGACTGTCGAGAAGGGGCAGGGAGCTTGGGCTTTCTCTAGTGTCTCCCCAGGGGCTTCAGACATCCCTTCATCTTGTGAGATTAAATCAGCTTGCATTCAAGTCACTGCAGGAATTCCGGCCTGATTTCAAGTCAGGGCATCTCGGGGTCGATTCCATTTGAGGACGCAAGTTCAACGTCCCTCTCAAGTACGTACAGCTGAGAGGAGCCTCCTCTTGTGGTGCTTGTGGAAAGTTGGCATTCCTCTTGGTTTGAAGCTAGGAAATCATCTCTCACCTCGAGATGATTACGGGTACACGGAGCTTTTTCTGGTTGCTCCTTTGTCCTCAGGTTGCCTCTAGACTTGAGACAGTGTTCCTGGGGTTTTTCTGGAGTGCCATCAAGGAAATCAAGGCTCCGTTCAGATTTCAGGTGGAGCACGGAATTGCTCTGCACACAGTGCAGGGGAATCGGGCCTCATCTCGCGGCGAGGGGGAAGTCTCATGGTTTTCTCGAGTTGCAGCGGAACCTGGGGTATATTCTCGAGTTACGTCGGGGAAGCCCCTTCCAAACATGGGTTTGTTCAGCGACGTCAGGACTCCTGTTTAGTTGCGAGGGACACCTCGGGATTCTCCTCGTGGCTTGAAAGGGCCATATGAACACCTTTCGAGTTGAGGTGGCAGACCCAAGTCCCTTTCCTGTTGCCCCTGGGATCCTGGGATTCCCATCTATTTTCCAGAGGAGTCAGGCATCATCTCCTTTGGAATCATTGAACTACGTGTTCCTATAGAGTTATCCAATTGATGTGAGCCCGCCTTTCGAGAATGGGCAGGGAGCTCGGGCTTTCTATAGTGTCTCTCCAGGCGCTTCAGACATCCCTTCACCTTGTGAGATGAAATCCAGCTTGCACTCTAGTGACTGCTGTAATTCCGGCCTGATTTCATGTCAGGGCATCTCGGGGTCGATTCCATTGGAGGCCGCAAGTTCAACCTGCCTCTCAGTTACGTAAAGCTGAGAGAAGCCTCCTCTTGTGGTGCTTGTAGAAAGGTGGCTTTCCTCTTCATTTGAAGCCAAGAAATCTGCTCTCACCTCGAGATGATTGGGGTACACGGAGCTCTTTCTGGTTGCTCCAGTGACCTCAGAATCGCTCCAGACTTGAGACAGTGTTCCTGTGGTTTCCCTGGAGTGCCATAAAGGAAATCAAGGCTCCTTTCAGGTTTGATGTGGAACATGGAGTTGCTCTGCACGCAGTGCAGGGGAATCGGGCCTCATCTCGCGGCGAGTGGGAAGTCTCATATTTTTTCTCCAGTTGCGGCGGGAACCTGCAGTATATTCTCGAGTTCCGACGGGATGGCCCTTCCAAACACGGGTTTGTTCAGCAACGTCAGGACTCCTGTCTAGTTGCGAGGGATACCTGGGTAGTCTCCTCGTGGCTTGAAAGGGCCATAGGTACTCCTCTCGAGGTGAGGCGGCAGACCCAGTGTCCCTTTCCACGTGCCACAGTGATACTGGGATTCCTCTCAGTTTTCCAGTGGAGTCAGGCACCGTCACCTTTTGAAATTTGATCTCCTCGTACGTGTCGAGTTTTCAAACTATGTGAGGCCTCCGGTTGCGATTAGGCGTAGATTTATGTCTTTCTCTATGGTCTCCACAGGGTATTCAGACATCCTTTCGTCTTGGTAGATGCAAGAAGAGCCTGCATTCAAGCCACTGCAGGGATATCTGGCCTTATTTCGAGTCAGGGCATCTCGGTGTCCATTCCACTTGAGACTGCAAACTCAGGGTCCTCCTCACATACCTATAGCTGAGAGAAGGCTTCTCTTGATGTGCTTGTGAAAAGTTGGCATTCCTCTTGATTTAAAGCCAAGAAATCAGCTCTCACCTCGAGATGATTTGTGGTATACTGAGTTCTTTCGTGTTGTTCCAGTGACCTCAGGATTCCTCTAGACTTGAGAGAGCTTTCTTGGGGATTCTCTGGAGTACCAACAAGGAAGTCAAGTCGTCTTTCGGGTTTGATGTGGAGCACGGAATTTCTGTGCATGCATTGCAGGGGAATCGGGCCTCATTTCGCAGCGAGGGGAAAGTCTCATGGTTTTTCTCGAGTTGCAGCGGGAACTTGGGGTATATTCTCAAGTTAAGATGGACATGACCCTTCCAAACACATGCTTGTTCAATGAAGTCAGGACTCCTGTCTAGTTGCGAGGGACACCTTGTGATTCTCCTCGTGGCTTAAAAGGGCAATAGGAACACCTCTCGAGGTGAGGCGGCAGACCCAGGGTCCCTTTCCTGTTGCCACTGGGACACTGGGATTCCTGATAATTTTCAAGAGGAGTCAGGCATCATCTCCTTTTGAATCACTGAACTCCGTGTTCCTCTCGAGTTGTCAAATTGATGTGAGGCCGCCTATCGAGAAGGGGCAGGAGCTAGGGCTTTCTCTAGTGTCTCCCCAGTGGCTTCAGACATCCCTTCATCTTGTGAGATGAAATCCAGCTTGCATTCAAGTCACTGCAGGAATTCCGGCCTGATTTTGAGTAAGGGCATCTCGGGGACGATTCCATTTGTGCCCGCAAATTCAATGTCCCTCTCACATACGTATAGCTTAGAGAAGCCTCCTCTTGTTGTGCTTGTGGAAAGTTGGCATTCCTCTTGATTGGAAGCCAGGAAATCAGCTGTCACCTCGAGATGATTTGGGGTACATGGAGTTCTTTCATGTTGCTGCAGTGACCTCAGGATCCCTCTAGACTTGAGACAGTGTTTTTGGGGATTCTCTGGAGTGCCATCAAGGAAATCAAGGCTCCTTTCGGGTTTGATGTGGAACACGGAATTGCTCTGCAAGCAGTGCATGGGATCGGGCCTCATCTCCTGGCGAGGGGGAAGTCTCGTGGTTTTTCTCGAGTTGCCGCGGGAACGTGGGTTATATTCTTGAGTTACGACGGGGCTGGCCCTTCCAAACACGTGTTTTTTCAGAGAAGTCACGACTCCTGTCTAGTTGTGAGGGACAGCTCGGGAAACTCCTCGAGGCTGGGCATGGCAATTGGGATGCCTCTCCATGTGAGGCAGGGAACCCAGGTTCCCTTTCCATGTGCCACAGGGATGCTGGGATTCCTCCAATTTTCAAGAGGAATCAGGCCTTGTCTCCTTTTGAAGCATTGATCTCCACGTTCCTCTCGAGTTTTCCAAGGATGTGAGGCCTCAGTTCACGATTAGGCGTGGAACTAGTTCTTTCTCTATGGTCTCCACAGGTGATTCAGATATCCTTTCATCTTGGGAGATTCAAGACGAGCCTGCATGCAAGTCACTGCAGGGATATCTGGCCTTAGTTTGAATCAGGGCATCTCCGTGTCCATTCTACTTGAGGCGCAAACTCAGGAACCTCCTCACATACCTATAGCTGAGAGAAACCTCCTCTTGAGATGATTGTGGAAAGATGGTATTCCTCTTGAGTCGAAGCCAGGGACTAAGCTCTCAACTCCAGTTGATTTGGTGTACATGAAGCTCTTTTGTGTTGCTACAGTGACCTCAGGATCCCTCTAGACTTGAAACAGTGTTCTTGGGGATTCTCTGGAGTGCCATCAAGGAAATCAAGGCTCCTTTCGTGTTTGATGGGGAGCACGGAATTGCTCTGCACGCAGTGCAGGGGAATCGGGTGTCATCTCATGGCGAGGGGAAAGTCTCATGGTTTTTGTTGAGTTGCGGCGGAAATCTGGGGTACGTTCCCGAGTTACGACGGGGATGGCCCTTGAGAACAGGTGTTTGTTCAGCGAAGTCACGACCCCTTCCTAACTGCGAGTGACACCTCGGGCTTCTCCTCGAGGCTTGAAAGGGCAATAGGAACACCTCTCGATGTGAGGCGGTAAACCCTGCGTCCCTTTCCTGTTCCCACTGGGATACTGGGATATCTGTCAATTTCAAGAGGAGTCAGGCATCGTCTCCTTTGGAATCATTGAACTCCGTGTTTCTCTCGAGTTGTCAAAATGATGTGAGTCCTCCTGTCGAGATGGGTCAGTGAGCTAGGGCTTTCCATAATGTCTCCCCAGGGGATTCAGACATCCCTTCAACTTGTGAGAGGAAATCCAGCTTGCATAATGGTCACTGCAGGGATTTCCGTCCTGATTTCGAATCAGGGCATCTCGGGGTCGATTCCATTTGAGGCCGCAAATTCAACTTCCCTCTCCCATACGTATAGCTAAGAGAAGTCTCCTCTTGTGGTGCTTGTGCAAAGTTGAGATTCCTCTTGATTTGAAACTAGGAAATCAGCTCTCATCTCGAGATGATTTGGGGTACATGGAGCACTTTCGTGTTGCTGCAGTGACCTCAGGTTCCCTCTAGACTTCAGACAGTGTTTTTGGGGATTCACTGGAGTGCCATCAAGGAATTCAAGTCTCCTTTCAGGTTTCATGTGGAACAGGGAATTTCTCTGCACGCAGTGCAGGGGAATCAAGCCTCATCTCGTGGCGAGGGGGAAGTCTCATGTTTTTTCTCGAGTTTGAGCGGGAACCTGGTGTATATTCCCGAGTTACGACCTGGATGGCCCTTCCAAACATGTGTTTGTTCAGCGACGTCAGGACTCCTGTCTAGTTGCGAGGGACACTTTGGTATCCTCCTCGAGGGTTGGCAGGGCAATCGGGACGCCTCTCCAGGTGAGGTGGGAGATCCAGGGTCCCTTTCCACGTGCCACAGGGATGCTGGGATTCATCTCAATTTTCAAGAGGAGTCAGGCCTTGTCTCCTTTTGAAACATTGATCTCTGTGAACCTCTCGAGTTTTCAAAATATGTGAGGCCTTCGGTCGCGATTATGCATGGAACTTGGTCTTTCTCTATGTTCTCCACAGGGGATTCAGACATCATTTCCTCTTGGGAGATGCAAGACGAGCCTGCATTCAAATCACTACAGGGATATCTGGCATTATTTCGAGTCAGGTCATCTCAATGTTCATTCCAATTGAGGCCGCAAATTCAGGGTCCTCCTCACATAACTATAGCTGACAGAAGTCTCCTCCTTGGTGCTTGTGGAAAGTTGGTATTCCTCTTGAGTCGAAGCCAGGGATTAAGCTCTCATCTCAAGGTGATTTGGGGTACATGGAGCTCTTTCATGTTGCTACAGTGACCTCAGGATCCCTCAAGACCTGAGACAGTATTCTTGGGGATTCTCTGGAGTGCCATCAAGGATATCAATTCTCCTTTAAAGTTTGATGTGGAACAAGAAATTGCTCTGCATGCAGTGCAGGGGAATCGGGCCTCATCTCGCGGCAAGGGGGAAGTCTCATGGTTTTTCTCGAGTTGCGGCGGGAACCTGGTGTATATTCTCGAGTTACGTTGGGGATGACCCTTCAGAACACGTGTTTGTTCAGAGACGTCAAGACTCCTGCCTAGCTGCGAAGGACACCTCAGGATTCTTCTGGAGGCTTGAAAGGGCAATAGGAACACCTCTCGAGGTGAGGTGGCAGACCCAGTCTCCCTTTCCTGTTGCCACTGTGATACTGGGATTCCTGTCACTTTTCAACAGGAGTCTGGCATCGTCTCCTTTGGACTAATTGAACTCCGTGTTCCTCTCGAGTTGTCAAAGTGATGTGAGGCCTCCTGTCGAGATGGGGCAGGAGCTATGGATTTCTCCAGTGTCTCACCAGGGGGTTCAGACATCGCTTCCTCTTGTGAGATGAAATCCAGCTTGAATTCAAGTTACTGCAGGGAATCCGGCCTGATTTCGAGTCAGGGCATCTCAGGTTCAATTCCATTTGAGGCCGCAAATTCAACGTCACTCTCACATACATACAGCTGAGAGAAGCCTCCTCTTGTGGTGCTTGTAGAAAGTTGGCATACCTCTTGATTTGAAGCCAGGAAATCACCTCTCATCTTGAGTTGATTTGGGGTACATGGAGCACTTTTGTGTTGCTACAGTGACCTCACAATCGCTCTAGCCTTGAAACAGTGTTTTTGTGGATTCTTTGGAGTGCCATCAAGGAAATCTATGTTCCTTTTGTGTTTGATGTGCAACACGGAATTGTTCTGCACGCAGTGCAGGGAAATCCGGCCTCATCTCGCAGCGAGGGGGAAGTCTCATGATTATTCTCGAGTTACGGCAGGGATGGCCCTTGAGAACACGTATTTGTTCAGCGACGTCAGGACTCCTGCCTAGCTGCGAGGGACACCTCGGGAATCTCCTGGAGGTTTGGAGGGGCAATTGGAATGCCTCTCCAGGTGAGGCGGGAGACCCAGGGTCACTTTCCATGTGCCACAGTTATACTGGGATTCCTCTCAATTTTCAAGAGTCGTCAGGCCTCGTCTCCTTTTGAAGCATTGATCTCCGGGTACCTATCGAGTTTTCAAAGGATGTGAGGCCTCTGATCGCGATTAGGCTTAGAACTAAGTATTTCTCTATGGTGTCCACAGGGGATTCAGACATCCTTTCGTTTTGGGAGATGGAAGACGAGCCTGCATTCATGTCAGTGTAGGGATATCTGGCCTTATTTTGAGTCAGGGCATCTCGGTGTCCATTCCACTTGAGGCAGCAAACTCAGGGTCCTACTCACATACGTATAGCTGAGAGAAGCATCCTCTTGAGGTGCTTGTCAAAATTTGGTAGTCCTCTTGGCTCGAGTCCATGGACTAAGGTCTCATCTCAAGTTGAATTCCGGTACATGGAGGTCTTTCGTGTTGCTACAGTGACCTCAGGATCCCTCTAGACTTGAAACAGTGTTCTTGTGGTTTCTATGGATTGCCATCAAGGAAATCAAGGCTCCTTTCAGCTTTGATGTGGAACACGAAATTGCTCTGCACGCAGTGCAGGTGAATCGGGCCTCATCTCGCGGCGAGGGGGAAGTCTCATGGTTTTTCTTGAGTTGCGGCGGGATCCTAGGGTATATTCTCGAGTTACGAAGGTGATGACCCTTGAGAACACGTGTTTGTTCAGCGACGTCAGGACTCTTGCCGACCTTCGAGGAACACCTCGGGATTCTCCTCGAGGCTTGAAAGGGCAATAGGAACACCTCTCCAGGTGAGGCGGCAGAGCCAGCGTCCCTTTCCTGTTGCCAATGTGATACTGGGATTCCGGTCAATTTTCAACAGGAGTCAGGCATCGTCTCCTTTGGTATCATTGAACTCCGTGTTCTTCTCGAGGTGTCAAAATGATGTGAGGCCTCCTGTCGAGATGAGGCAGGGAGCTAGGGCTTTCTCTAGTGTCTTCCCAGGGGATTCAGACATCCCTTCCTCTTATGAGATGAAATCTAGCTGGCATTCAAGTCACTGCAGGGAATTCCTGCCTGTTACCGAGTCAGGGCATCTCGGGGTCGATTCCATTTGAGGCCGCAAATTCAACATCCCTCTCCCATACGTATAGCTGAGAGAAGCCTCCTCTTGTGGTGCTTGTGGAAAGTTGGCATTCCTCTTGATTTGAAGCTAGGAAATCAGCTCTCATCTCGAGATAGTTTGGGGTACATGGAGCTCTTTCTGGTTGCTCCAGTGACCTCAGGATCCCTCTAGACTTGAGACAGTGTTCTTGGGGATTCTCTGGAGTGCCATCAAGTATATCAAGACTGCTTTCAATTTTGATGTGGAACACGGAATTGTTCTGCACGCAGTGTAGGGGAATCGGGTCTCATCTCGCGGCGAGGGTGAATTCTCATGGTTTTTCTCTAGTTTCGGCGGAACCTGGGGTATATTTTCAAGTTATGCCGGGGATGGCCCTTGAGAACACGTATTTGTTCAGCCACGTCAGGACTCCTCTCTAGTTGCGAAGGACACCTTGGGATTCTCCTCGAAGCTTGGTAGGGCTATTGGGACGCCTCTACAGGTGAGGCGTGAGACACAGTGTTCCTTTCCACGTGCCACAGAGAAACTGGGATTCCTCTCAATTTTCAAGAGGAGTCAGGCATCGTCTCCTTTTGAAGCATTGATATCCGCCTACATCTCGAGTTTTCAAAGGACGTGAGCCCTCCGGTCGCGATTAGCCGTGGAACTAGGTCTTTCGCTATGGTTTCCACAACAGATTCAGACATCCTTTCATCTTGGGAGATGAAAGACAAGCCTGAATTCAAGTCATTGCAGGGATATCTGGCCTCATTTTGCGTCAGGGCATCTCAGTGTCCATTTCACTTCAGGCCGCAAACTTCGGGTCTTCCTCAGATACATATAGCTGAGAGAAGCCTCCACTTGAGGTGCTTGTGGAAAGTTGGTAATCTTCTTGAGTCGAAGCAAGGGACTAAGCTCACATCTCGAGTTGATTTGGGTTACATGGAGCGCTTTTGATTTTGCTACAGTGACCTCAGGATCCCTCTAAACTTGAGACAGTGTTCTTGGGGATTCTCTGGAGTGCCATCAAGGAAATCAAGGCTCCTTTCAGGTTTGATGTGGAACACGGAATTGCTCACCACGCAGTGCAGGGGAATCGGGCCTCATCTCACGGCGAGGGGGAAGTATCAAGGTTTTTCTCGAGTTGCGTCGGGAACATGGGGTATATTCTCGAGTTACAATGGGGATGGCCCTTGAGAACACGTGTTTGTTCAGCAACATCAGGACTCCTGCCTAACGGTGAGGGACACCTCGGGATTCTCCTAGAGGCGTGGCAGAGCCATTGGGACGCCTCTCCAGGTGAGGTGGGAGACCCAGGGTCCCTTTCCACGTGCCACAGGGATCCTGAGATTCTTCTCAATTTTAAAGAATAGTCAAGAGTAGTCAGGAATCGCCTCCTTTTGAAGCATTGATCTCCGCATACCTCTCGAATTATCAAAGGATATGAGGCCTCCGGTCGCGATTAGGCGTGGAACTAGATCTTTCTCTATGGTCTCCATAAGGGATTCAGACATCCTTTCGTCTTGGGAGATGCAAGACGAGCGTCTATTAAAGTCACTGCAGGGATATCTGGCCTTGTTACGAGTTAGGGCAACTCAGTGTCCATTCTACTTGAGGCCGCAAACTCGGGGTCCTCCTCACATAGCTATAGCTGAGAGAAGCTGCCTCTTGAGGTCCTTGTGAAAAGTTCGTATTCCTCTTGAGTCAATGCCAGGAACTAAGCTCTCATCTCGAGTTGATTTGGGGTACATGGAGCTCTTTCATGTTGCTCCAGTGACCGCAGGATCCATCTAGACTTGAGACAGAGTTCTTGGGGATTCTCTGGAGTGCCATCTAGGAAATCAAGGCTCCTTTCGGGTTAGATGTGGAACTCGGAATTGCTCTGCACGCAGTGCAGGGAATCGGGCCTCATCTCGCAGCGAGGGGGAAGTCTAATGGATTTTCTCGAGTTGCAGCGGGAACCTGGAGGATATTCTCGAGTTACGATGGGGATGGACCTTGAGAACACGTGTTTGTTCAGTGATGTCAGGACTCCTGCCTAGCTGTGAGGGACACTTCAGGATTCTCCTGGAGACTTGAAAGGGCAATAGGAACACCTCTCGAGGTGAGGCGGCAGACCCAGGGTCCCTTTCCTGTTGCATTGGGATACTGGGATTCCTCTCAATTTTCAAGAGGAGTCAGGCATCGAATCCTTTTGAATCATTCAACTCGGTGTACCCCTCGAGTTGTCAAAGTGATGTGAGGCCTCCAGTCAAGATGGGGCAGGGAGCTAGGGCTTTCTGTAGTGTCTCCATAGGGGATTCAGACATCGCTTCCTCTTGTGAGATTAAATCCACCTTGCATTCAAGTCACTGCAGGGATATCTGGCCTAATTTCTAGTCTGGTCATCTCAGGCTCGATTCCATTTGAGGCCGCAAATTCAACGTCCCTCTCACATACATATAGCTAAGAGAAGCCTCCTCTTGTGATGCTTGTGGAAAGTTGGCATTCCTCTTGATTTGAAAACAGGAAATCAGCTCTCATCTCGAGATGATTTGGGGTACATGGAACTCTTTCGTGTTGCTGCAGTGACCTCAGGATCCCTCTAGACTTGAGACAGTGTTCTTGGGGTTTCTCTGGAGTGCCATCAAGTATATCAAGGCTCCTTTCGGGTTTGATGTGGAACACGGAATTGCTCTGCACGCATTGCAGGGGAATCGGGCCTCATCTCGCAGCGAGGGGGAAGTCTCATGGTTTTTCTCGAGTTGCGGCGGGAACATGGCATATATTTCCCGCTTTATGACGGGGATGGCCCCTCCAAACACGTGTTTGTTCAGGGACATCAGGACTCCTGTCTAGGTGCGTGGGACACCTCGGGATTCTCCTCAAGGCTTGGCAGGGCAATTGGGACGCTCTCCAGGTGAGGTGGGAGACCCAAGGTCCCATTTCACGTGCCACAGGGATCCTGGGATTCCACTCAAATTTCAAGAGGAAGCAGGCATTGTCTAGTTTTGAAGCATTGATCTCCACGTACCTCTCGAGTTTTCAAAGGATGTGAGGTCTCCAGCCGTAATTAGGCATGGAACTAGGTCTTTCTCTATGGTCTCCGCAGGGGATTCAGATATCCTTTTATATTTGGATATGCAAGACAAGCCTGCATTAATGTCACTGCAGGGAATTCCTGCCTGATTTCGAGTCAGGGCATCTCGGTGTCCATTCCACTTTAGGCCGCAAACTCAGGGACCTTCTCACCAACCTATAGCTGAGAAAAGCCTCCTCTTTAGGTGATTGTGGAAAGTTGGTATTCCTCTTGTGTCGAATCCAGGGAATAAGCTCTCATTTCGAGTTGATATGGGGTATATGGAGCTCTTTCATGTTGCGACAGTGACTTCAGGATCTCTCTAGACTTGAGACAGTGTTCTTGGGGATTCTCTGGAGTGCCATCAAGGAAATCAAGGCTCCTTTCAGGGTTTGATGTGGAGCACGGAATTGCTCTGCATGCAGTGCAGGGTAATCGGGCCTCATCTCGCGGCGAGGGTGAAGTCTCATGGTTCTTCTCGAGTAGCTGTGAGAACCTGGGGTATATTCTCGAGTTACGATGGGGATGGCACTTGAGAAGACGTCTTTGTTCAGCAACGTCAGGACTTTTGCCTAGTTGCGAGCGATACCTCGGGATTCTCCTCGAGGTTTAAAAGGGCAATAGGAACACCTCCCTAGGTGAAGCAGCAGTCGCAGTGTCCCTTTTCCTGTTGCCACTGTGATACTGGGATTCCTGTCAATTTTAAAGAGGAGTCAGGCATCGTCTCCTTTTGAATCATTGAATTCCGTGTTCCTCTCGAGTTGTCAAAGTGATGTGAGGCCTCTTGTCGAGACAGGGCAGGGAGCTAAGTCTTCCTCTACTGTCTCCACAGGGAATTAAGATATCCCTTCACCTTGTGAGATGAAGTCCAGCTTGCATTCAAGTCACTCTAGAGAATTCCAGCCTAATTTCGAGTCAGGGCATCTCGGGGTCGATTCCATTTGAGGCCGCAAATTCAACGTCCCTCTCACATACGTATAGCTGAGAGAAGCCTCCTCTCGTGGTGCTTGTGGAAAGTTGGCATTCCTCATGACTTGAAACCAGGAAATCAGCTCTCATCTCGAGATAGTTTGTGGTACATGGAGCTCTTTCTGGCTGCTCCAGTGACCTAAGGATCCCTCTAGACTTGAGACAGTGTTCTTGGGGATTCTCTGGAGTGCCATCAAGTATATCAAGACTGCTTTCAATTTTGATGTGGAACACGGAATTGTTCTGCACGCAGTGCAGTGCAATCGGGGCTCATCTCGTGGCGATGGGGAAGTCTCATCATTTTACTCGACGTGTGGCAGAAATCTTGTTTATATTCTCAAGTTATGACGGGGATGGCTCCTGAGAACACGTGCATGTTCAGCGAGGTCAGGACTCCTGCCTAGCTGCGAGGGACACCTCTGAATTCTCTTCAAGCCTGAAAGGGCAGTAGGAACACCTCTCGTGGTGAGGCAGCAGACCCAGCGTCCCTGTCCTGTTGCCACTGTGAAACTGGGATTCATGTAAATTTTCAAGAGGAGTCAGGCATCGTATCCTTTTGAATCATTGAACTCCGTGTTCCTCTCGAGTTGCCAAAGTGATGTGAGGCCTCCTGTCGAGATGGGGCAGGGAGCTCGGGCTTTCTCTAGTCTCTCCTCAGAGGATTCAGACATCCCTTCATCTTGTGAGATGAAATCCAGCCTGAATTGAAGTGACTGCAGGGAATTCCGGCATGATTTCGAGTCAGGGCATCTCGGGGTCGATTCCATTTGAGGCTGAACATTCAACGTCCCTCTCACATACATATAGCTGAGAGAAGCCTCCTCTTGTGGTGCTTGTGGAAAGTTGGCACTGCTATTGAATTGAAGCCAGGAAATCAGCTCTCATCTCGAGATGATTTGGGGTACATGGAGCTCTTTCGTGTTGCTGCAGTGACCTCAGGATCCCTGTAGACTTCAGACAGTGTTCTTGGGGATTCTCTGGAGTGCCATCAAGGAAATCAAGGCTCCTTTCGAATTTGATGTGGAACACGGAATTGCTCTGCATGCAGTGCAGGGGAATCAGGCCTCATCTCGTGGCAAGGGGTAAGTCTCATGATTTTTCTCGAGGTGAGGCGGGAAACTAGGGTATATTGTCGAGTTACGACGGGGATGGCCCTTCCAAATCCGTGTTTTTTCAGCGACGTCAGGACTCCTGTCTAGTTGCAAGGGACACCTAGGGATTCTCTTCGAGGCTTGGCAGGGCAATTGAGACGCCTCTCCAGGTGAGGCGGGAGACCCAGGCACCCTATCTTCGTGCCACAGGGATACTGATATTCCACTCAATTTTCACGAGAAATGAAGCAACGTCTCCTTTTGAAGCATTGATCTCCATGTACCTCTTGAGTTTTCAAAGATGTGAGGCCTCTGGTCGCGATTGGGAGTGAAACTAGGTCTTTCTCTATCGTCTCCACAGGTGATTCAGACACACTTTCGAACTGGGAGATGGAAGACGAGCCTGCGTTCAAGTCACTGCAGGGATATCTGGCCTGATATCGAGCCAGGGCATCTCGGGGTCGATTCCATTTGAGGCCGCAAATTCAATGTCCCTCACACATACGTATAGCTGAGAGAAACCTCCTCTTGTGGCACTTGTGGAAAGCTGGCATTCCTCTTGATTTGAAGCCAAGAAATCAGCTCTCATCTCGAGACGATTTGGGGTACATGGAGATCTTTCGTGTTGCGGCAGTGACCTCAGGACCCCTCTCGACTAGAGACAGTGTTATTGGGGTTTCTCTGGAGTGCCATCAAGGAAATCAAGGCTCCTTTCGGGTTTGATGTGGAACACGGAATTATTCTGAACGCAGTGTAGTGGAATCGGGCCTTATCTCGCGGCGAGTGGTAAGTCTCATGTTTTTTCTCGAGTTGCGGCGGGAACCTGGGGTATACTCTCGATTTACAACGGGGATGGCCCTTGAAAACATGTCTTTGTTCAGCGACATCAGGACTCCTTCCTAGCTGCGAGGGACACCTCGGGATTCTCCTGGAGGCTTGAAGGAGCAATCGGAACACCTCTCGAGGTGAGGCGGCAGACCCAGTGTCCCTTTCATGTTGCCATTGGAATACTGGAATTCCTGTCAATTTTAAAGAGGAGTCAGACGTTGTCTCCTTTGAAGCATTGATCTCTGCGTACCTCTCGAGTTTTCAAAGGATGTGAGGCCTCCAGTCGCGATTAAGCGTGGAACTAGGTCATTCTCTGTGGTCTCCACAGGAGATTCAGACAGCATTTCGTCTTGGGAGATGCAAGACGAGCCTGCATTCAAGCCACTGCAGGGACTTCCGGCCTGATTTCGATTCAGGGCATCTCAGTGTCCATGCCACTTGAGGCCGTAAACTCAGGGTCCTCCTCATAATCATATAGCTGAGAGAATCCTCCTCTTGAGGTGCTTGTGGAAAGTTGGTATTCCTCTTGATTCGACGACTGGGACTAAGCACTTATCTCGAGTTGATTTGGGGTTCATGGAGCTCTTTCGTGTTTCTACAGTGACCTCAGGATCCCTCTATACTTGAGACAGTGTTCTTGGGGATTCTCTGGAGTGCCTTCAAGGAAATCAAGGCTCCCTTCTTGTTTGATGTGGAACACGGAATTTCTTTGCATGCAGTGCATGGGAATAGAGCCTCATCTCGCAGCGAGGGGGAAGTCTCATGGTTTTTTTTGAGTTGCAGCGGGAACCTGGGGTATATTCTCGAGTTACGACGGGGATGGCCCTTGAGAACACGTGTTTGTTCAGCGATGTCAAGACTCCAGCCTAGCTAAGAGGGACACTTCGGGATTCTCCTGGAGGCTTGAAATGGCAATAGGAACACCTCTCGAGGTGAGGCGGCAGACCCGGTGTCCCTTTCCTGTTGCCACAGGGACACTGTGATTTCTGTCAATATTCAAGAAGAGTCAGGCATCGTCTCCTTTTGAATCATAGAACTATGTGTTCGTCTCGAGTTGTCAAGTGATGTGAGTCCTCCTGTCGAGATGTGGCAGGGATCTAGGGCTCTCTCTAGTGTCTCCCCAGGGACTTCAGACATCCCTTCACCTTGTGAGATGAAATCCAGCTTGCATTCAAGTCACTGCAGGGAATTTCCCCCAATTTCGAGTCAGGGCATCTCGGGGTCAATTCCATCTGAGGCCGCAAATTCAATGTCCCTGTCACATACATATAGCTGAGAAAAGCCTCCTCTTGTGGTATACGTGGAAAGTTGGCATCCTTTTGATTTGAAGCCAGGAAATCAGCTCCCATCTCAATATGATCTGGGTACATGGAGTTCTTCTGAGTTGCTACCGTGACCTCAGGATCCCTCTGGACTTGAGACAGTGTTCTTGGGGTTTCTCTGGAGTGCCATCAAGGAAATCAAGGCTCCTTTCATGTTTGATATGGAACAGGGAATGACTCTGCATGCAGGGCAGGGAAATTGGGCCTCCTAACGCGGCAAGGGGGAAGTCTCATGGTTTTGCTTGACTTGTGGCAGAAATCTTGTTTATATTCTCGAGTTACGAAGTGGATGGCTCTTGAGAACATGTGCTTGTTCAGCGACGTCAGGACTCCTGCCTAGCTGCGAGGGACACCTCTGGATTCTCCTCAGGCTTGAAAGGGCAATAGGAACACCTCTGGAGGTGAGGCAGCAGACCCAGCGTCCCTTTCCTGTTGCCACTGGGATACTGGGATTCCTGTAAATTTTCAAGAGGAGTCAGGCATTGTATCCTTTTGAATCATTGAACTCCGTGTTCCTCTCGATTTGCCAAAGTGATGTGAGGCCTCCAGTTCAGATGGGACAGGGAGCTAGGGCTTTCTCTAGTGTCTCCCCAAGGGATTCAGACATCCCTTCATCTTGTGAGATGAAATCCAGCCTAAATTCAAGTGACTGCCGGAATTCCGGCCTGATTTCGAGTCAGGGCATCTCGGGGTCGATTCCATTTGAGGCCGCTAATTCAACGTCCCTCTCACATACCTAAAGCTGAGAGAAGCCTCCTCTTGTGGTGCTTGTGGAAAGTTGGCATTCCTCTTGATTTGAAGCCAGGAAATCAGCTCTCACCTCGAGATGATTTGGGGTACACGGAGCTCTTTCTGGTTGCCGCAGTGACCTCAGGATCCCTCTAGACTTCAGACAGTGTTCTTGGGGATTCTCTGGAGTGCCATCAAGGAAATCAAGGCTCCTTTCGAGTTTGATATGTAACACGGAATTGCTCTGCACGCAGTGCAGGGGAATCAGGCCTCATCTCGCGGCAAGGGGTAAGTCTCATGGTTTTTCTCGAGGTGAGGTGGGACCTGGGGTATATTCTCGTGTTACGACGTGGATGGCCCTTCCAAACCCATGTTTGTCCAGCGACGTCTGGACTCCTGTCTATTTGCGAGGAACCCCTCGGGATTCTCCTCTTGGCTTGGCAGGGCAATTGGGACGCCTCTCCATATGAGGCGGAAGACCCAGTGACCCTATCCATGTGACACAGAGATACTGGATTCCACTCAATTTTCACGAGGAGTCAAGCAACGTCTCCTTTGGAAGCATTGATCACGTATCTCTCGAATTTTCAGAGATGTGAGGCCCCGGTCGCGATTGGGCGTGGAACTAGGTCTTTCTCTATGGTCTCCACAGGCGATCAGACACACTTTCGTGCTGGGAGATCAAGACGTGCCTGCATTCAAGTCCCTGCAGGAATATCTGGCCTGGTTTCGAGCCAGGGCATCTCGGTGTCCATTCCACTTGATGTGATAACATCAGGGTCCTCCTCACCTACATATAGTTGAGAGAATCCTCCTCTTACGGTGCTTCTGGAAAGTTGGTATTCCTCTTGAGTCGAATGCAGGGACTATGCTCTCATCTGGAGTTGATTTGGAGTACATGGAGCCATTTCGTGTTGCTACAGTGACCTCAGGATCCCTCTAGACTTGAGACAGCATTCTTGGGGATTCTCTGGAGTGCCATCAAGGAACTCAAGGTTCCTTTCGGGTTTGATGTGGATCACGGAATTGCTCTGCACGCAGTGCAGGGTAATCGGGCCTCATCTCGTGGCGAGGGGGAAGTCTCATGGTTTTTCTCGAGTTGCGGATGGAACGTGGGGTATAATCTCGAGTTAAGAGGGGGATGGCCCTTGAGAACACGTGTTTGTTCAGCGACGTCAGGACTCCTGCCTAGCTGCGAGGGACACCTCAGGATCCTCTTCGAGGCTTGAACAGACAAGCGGAACACCTCTCGAGGTGAGACTGCACACTCAGGGTCCCTTTCCTGTTGCAACTGAGATACTGGGATTCCTCTAAATGTTCAAGAGTAACCAGAATCGTCTCCTTTTGAATCATTGATCTCCAAGTTCCTCTCGAGTTGTCAAAGAATTGTGAGGCCTTCTGTCGAGATGGGGCAGGGAGCTAGGGCTTTCTCTAGAGTCTCCCCAGGGCATTCAAACATCACTTCATCTTGTGAGATGACATCCAGCTTACACTCAAGTCACTGCAGGAATTCCGGCCTGATTTTGAGTCAGGGCTTCTCGGGGTCTATTATATTTGAGGCCGCAAATTCAACATCCCTCTCACAGACGTATAGCTGAGAGAAGCCTCCTCTTGTGGTGCTTGTGGAAAGTTGGCATTCCTCTTGATTTGAAGCCAGGAAATCAGCACTAATCTCGAGATGATTAGGCGTATATGGAGCTCTTTCTTGTTGCTGCAGTGACCTCAGGATATTTCTAGACTTGAGACAGAGTTCTTGGGGATTCTCTGGAGTGTCATCAAGGAAATCAAGGCTCCTTTCAGGTTTGATGGGGAGCACGGAATTGCTTTACACGCAGTGCAGGGGAATCGGGCCTCATCTCGCGGTGAGGGGGAAGTCTCATGGTTTTTCTCGAATTGCGGTGGGAACTTGGGTATATTCTCGAGTTACGACGGGGATGGCCCTTCCAAACACGTGTTTTTCAGCAACGTCAGGACTCCTGTGTAGCTGCGAGGGACATCTCGGGATTCTCCTTGAGGCTTGAAAGGGCAATTGGAACCCCTCTCCAGGTGAGGCGTGATACCCAGGGTCCCTTCCGATATGCCACAGTGATACTGGGATTCCTGTCAATTGGCAAGAGGAGTCAGGCATAATCTCCTTTTGAAGCATTGATCTCCATGTACCTCTCGAGTTTACAAAAAATGTGAGGCCTCCGGTAGCGATTAGGCCTGGAACTAGGTCTTTCTCTATGGTCTCCACAAGGAATTACGACATCCTTTCATCTTGGGTGATGCAGGATGAGCCTGCATTCAAGTCACTGCAGGGATATCTGGCCTGATTTCGAGTCAGGGCATCTCCATGTCCATTCCACTTGAGGCCGCAAATTCAGTGTCTTCCTCACATACCTATAGCTGAGAGAAACCTCCTCTTTAGGTGCTTGTGGAAAGTTGGTATTCCTCTTGTTTCGAAGCCAGAGACTAAGCTCTCATCTCGAGTTGATTTGGGGTACATGGAGCTCTTTCATGTTGCTGCAGTGACCTCAGGATTCCTCTAGACTTGAGACAGTGTTCTTGGGGTTTCTCTGGAGTGCCATCAAGGAAATCAAGGCTCCTTTCGGTTTGATGTGGAACACGGAATTGCCCTGCATGCAGTGCAGGGGAATTGGGCTTCATCTCGCGGTGAGGGGAAAGTCTCAATGTTTTTCTCAAGTTGTGGCAGAATCATGAGGTATATTCTCGAGTTCTGAAGGGGATGGCCCTTTCAAACACGTGTCTGTTCAGCGACGTCAAGATTCCTGTCTACTTGCGAGGGACACCTTGGGATTCTCTTCGAGGCTTGGCAGGGCAATTGGTGCGCCTCTTCACGTGAGGCATGAGACCCAGGGTCCCATTCCACGTGCCACAGGGATACTGGGATTCCTCTCACTTTTCATAGGAGTCAGGCATTGTCTCCTTTTGAAGCATTGATCTCCACGTACATTTCGAGGTTTCAAAAGATGTGAGGCCTCCGGTCGCGATTGGGCGTGCAACTAGGTCTTTCTCTGTGGTCTCCACAGGGGATTCAGACATCCTTTCGTCTTGGGAGATGTAAGACGAGCCTGAATTCAAGTTACTGCAGGGATATCTGGCCTTATTTAGAGTCAGGGCATCTTGGTGTCCATTCCACCTGAGGCCACAAACTCAGTGTCCTACTCACATACCTATAGCTGAGAGAAGCCTCCTTTTGAGGTGCTTGTGGAAAGTTGGTATTCATCTTGAGTCAAAGCCAGGTACTAAGCTCTCATCTCAAGTTGTTTTGGGGTACATGGAGTTCTTCCCTGTTGCTACAGTGAACTCAGGATCCCTCTAGACTTGAGATAGTGTTCTTGGGGATTCTCTGGAGTGCCATCAAGGAAATCGAGGCTCCTCTCGTGTTTGATGTGGAACATGGAATGACTCTGCATGCAGTGCAGGGGAATTGGGCCTCATCTCGTGGTGAGGGGGAAGTCTCAAGGTTTTTCTCAAGTTGCGGCGGGAACCTGGGGTATATTCTCGAGTTACAACGGGTATGCCCCTTCTAAACACGTGTTTGTTCAGCGACATCAGGACTCCTGCCTAGCTGTGAAGGACACCTCGGGATTCTCCTGGAGACTTGAAAGGGCAATAGGAACACCTCTCGAGGCGAGGCAGCAGACCCAGGATCCCTTTCCTGTTGCCACTGGGATACGGGGATTCCTTTCAATTTTCAAGAGGAGTTAGGCATCGTCTCCTTTTGAATCACTGAACTCCGTGTTCCTCTCGAGTTGTCGAAATGATGTGAGGCCTCCTGTCGAGATGGGGCAGGGAGCTAGGGCTTACTCTAGTGTCTCCCCAGGGGATTCAGACATCCCTTCATCTTATGAGATGAAATCCAGCTTACATTCAAGTCACTGCAGGGAATTCCGGCCTGATTTCGAGTCAGGGCATCTTGGGGTCGATTGTATTTGAGGCCGCAAATTCAACGTCCCTTTCACATACGTATAACTGAGAGAAGCCTCCTCTTGTGGTGCTTGTGGAAAGTTGGCATTCCTCTTGATTTGAACCCAGGAAATCGGCTCTCATCTCGAGATGATTTGGGGTCCATGGAGCTCATTCGTATTGCTGCAGTGTCCTCAGGATCCCTCTAGACTTGAGACAGAGTTCTCGGGTTTTCTCTGGAGTGCCATCAAGGAAATCAAGGCTCCTTTCGGGTTTGATGTGGAACTCGGAAATGCTCTGCACGCAGTGCACGAGAATCAGGCCTCATCTCTCGGCGAGGGGGAAGGCTCATGGTTTTTCTCGAGTTGTGGCGGGAACCTGCGTTATATTCTCGAGTTACTACGGGGATGACGCTTCCAAACACGTGTTTGTTCAGCGACGTCAGGACTCCTGTCTAGTTGCGAAGGACAACTCGGGATTCTCCTCAATGCTTGGCAGAGTACTTCGGGCGCCTCTCCAGGTGAGGCGGGAGACCCAGGGTGCCTTTCCACGTGCCACCAGAATACTGGGATTCCTCTCAATTTTCAAGAGGAGTCACGTATCGTCTACTATTGAAGCATTGATCTCCACGTACCTCTCGAGTTTTCAAAGGATGTGAGGCATCCGGTCACAATGAGGCGTGGAGCTAGGTCTTTCTCTATGGTCTCCACATGGGATTCAGACATCCTTTCGTCTTGGGAGATGGAAGACGAGCCTGCATTCAAGTCACTGCAGGGATATCTGGCCTTATTTCGAGTCAGGGCCTCTCCGTGTCCATTCCACTTGAGGCCGCAAACTCAGTGTCCTCCTCACATACATATAGCTTGGAGAAGCCTACACTTGAGGTGCTTGTGGAAACTTGGCATTCCTCTTGAGTCTAAGCCATGGACTAAGGTCTCATCTCGAGTTGATTTGGGGTACATAGAGCTCTTTCGTGTTGCTGCAGTGACCTCAGAATCCCTCTAGACTTGAGACAGCATTCCTGGGGTTTCTCTGGAGTGCCATCGTGGAAATCAAGGCTCCTTTCGGGTTTGATGTGGAACACGGAATTGCCCTGCACGCAGTGCAGGGAAATCGGGCCTCATCTCGCGGCTAGGGGGAAGTCTCAATGTTTTTCTCAAGTTGGGGCAGAGTCATGAGGTATATTCTCGAGTTACGACGGGGATGGCCCTTTCAAACACGTGTTTGTTCAGCGACGTCAAGACTCCTATCTAGTTGCGAGGGACACCTTGGGATTCTCCTCGAGGCTTGGCAGTGCAATTGGGACGCCTCTTCAGGTGAGGCAGGATACCCAGTATACCTTCCCATATGCCACCGCGATACTGGGACTCCTGTCAATTTTCAAGAGGGGTCAGGCATCAACTCCTTTTGAATCACTGAAATCCGTGTTCCTCTCGAGTTGTCAAAGTGATGTGAGGCCACTTTCGAGATGGGGCAGGGAACTAGGGCTTTCTCTAGTGTCTCCCCAGGGGATTCAGACATCCCTTCATCTTGTGAGATGAAATCCAACTTGCATTCAAGTCACTGCAGGGAATTCCGGCCTGATTTCGAGTCAGGGCATCTCGGGGTCGAATCCATTAGAGGCCGCAAATTCAACGTCCCTCTCACATACGTATAGATGAGAGAAGCCTCCTCTTGTGGTGCTTGTGGAAAGTTGGCATTCCACTTGATTTGAAGCCAGGAAATCAGCTCTCATCTCGAGATGATTTGGGGTACATGGAGCTCTATCGTGTTGCTGCAGTGACCTCAGGATCCCTCTAGACTTGAGACAGAATTCTTGGGGATGCTCTGGAATGCCATCAAGGAAATCAAGTCTCCTATCCGGTTTATGTGGAACACGGAATTTGTCTGCATGAAGTGCAGGGGAATCGGGCCTCATCTCGCGGTGAGGGGGAAGTCTCATGGTTTTTCTCGAGTTGCGGTGGGAACGTGGGGTATATTCTCGAGTTAAGACGGGGATGGCCCTTCCAAACACGTGTTTGATCAGCAACATCAGGACTCCTGACTAGCTGCGAGTGACAACTCGGGATTCTCCACAAGGCTTGAAAGTGCAATAGGAACACATCTCAAGGTAAGGCGACAAAACCAGGTTACCGTTCCTGTTTCCACTGAGATACTGGGATTCCTGTCAATTTTCAAGTGGAGTCAGGCATCAATTCCATTTGAATCTTTGAAATCGATTTTCCTCTCGAGATGTCAAGAAGATGTGAGGCCTCCTGTCGAGATGGGGCAGGGAGCTAGGGCTTTCTCTAGTGTCTCCCAGGGGTTTAAGACATTCCTTCATCTTTTGAGATGAAATCCAGGTTGCATTCAAGTCACTGCAGGGCATTCTGGCCTGATTTTGAGTCAGGGCATCTCGGAGTCGATTCCATTTGAGGCCCGAAATTCAGGGTCCCTCTCACATACGTATAGCTAGGAGAAGCATCCTCTTGTGGTGCTTGTTTAAAGTTGGCATTCCTCTTGATTTGAAGCAAGGAAATCAGCTCTCATCTCGAGATGATTTGGGGTGCATGGAGCTCTTTCGTTTGACTGCAGTGAGCTCAGGATCCCTATAGACTTAAGACAGTGTTTCTGGGGTTTCTCTGGAGTGCAATCAACTAAATCAAGTCTCCTCTGTGTTTGATGTGGAACACGGAATTGCTTTGCACGCAGTGCAGGTGAATCGGGCCTCATCTCCCGGCGAGGGGGAATTCTCATTCTTTTTCTCGATTTGCGGCGGGAACCTGGGGTATATTCTCGAGTTACGACAGGGACGGCCCTTCCAAACACGTGTTTGTTCAACGACGTCAGGACTCCTGTCTAGTTAAGAGGGAAACCTCGGGGTTCTCCTCGAGGCTTGGCAGGGCAACTGGAACGCCTCTCCAGGTGACTCGGGAGACCCAGTGTCCCTTTCCACCTGCCACAGGGATACAGGAATTCCTCTCAATTTTCAAGAGGAGTCAGGCATCGTCTCCTTTTGAAGCATTGATCTCCACGTACCTCTCTAGTTTTCAAAGGATGTGACGCCTCCGGTCGCGATTAGGCTTGGAACTACGTCTTTCTCTATGGTCTCCACAGAGGATTCAGACATCCCTTCGTCTTGGGAGATGCAAGAGGAGCCTGCATTCAAGTCACTACAGGGATATCTGGCCTAATATCGAGTCAGGGCATCTCTGTATATATTCCACTTGAGGACTCAAATTCAGGGTCCTTCTCACATACCTCTAGCTGAGAGAAGCCTCCCCTTGAGGTGCTAGTGGAAATTTGGTATTCCTCTTGCACTGAAGCCAGGGACTTAGCTCTCACCTTGGGTTGATTTGGGGCATATGGAGGTATTTCATTTTGCTTCAGTGACCTCATTATCACTCGAGACTTGAGACAGTGTTCTTGGGGTTTCTATGGTTTGCCATCAAGGAAATGAAGGATCCTTTCCTGTTTGATGTGGAATACGGAATTTCTCTGCACACAGTGCAGTGGAATCGGGCCTCATCTAGCGGTGATGGGGAAGTCTCATGGTTTTTCTTGATTTGCGGTGGGAACCTGGGGTATATTCTCGAGTTAGGACGGGGATGGCCCTTCAGAACATGTGTTTGTTCAGCACTGTCAGGACTGCTGCCTAGCTCGAGGGACACCTCGGGATTCTCCTCAAGGTTTGAAGGGAAATAGGAAAACCTCTTGAAGTGAGGTGGCAGACCCAGTGTCCCTTTACTGCTGCCACTGGGATACGGGTATTCCAATCAATTTTCACGAGGAATCAGGCATCGTCTCCTCTTGAATCAATTAGCTCCATGTTCCTCTCCTGTTGTCAAAGTGATGTGAGGCCTCTTTCGAGATGGGGCAGGGAGTTAGGGCTATCTATAGTGTCTCCCCTGGGGATTCAGACATCCCTTCATTTTGTGAGATGAAATCCAGCTTGCATTCAAGTCACTGCAGGGAATTCTGGAATGATTTCGAGTAAGGGCATCTCAGGGTTGATTCCATTTGTGACCGCAAATTCAGGGTCCCTCTCACATGTGTATATCTAAGAGAGGTCTCCTCTTGTGGTGCTTCTGGAAAGTTGGCATTCCTCTTGATTTGAATCCAGAAAATCAGCTCTCATCTCGAGAAGATTTGGGATATATGGAGCACTTTCGTGTTGCTGCATTGACGTCAGGATCCCTCTAGACTTGAGGTAGTGTTCCTGGGTTTCTCTGGAGTGCCATCAAGGAAATCAAGGCTCCTTTCGTGTTTGATGTGGAACACGGAATTGTGCTGCACGCAGTGCAGGGGAATTGGGCCTCATCTCGTGGCGACGGTAAGTCTCATGTTTTTTGTCGTGTTGTGGCGGAAACCTTGGGTAGATTTTCGAGTTAAGACAGGGATGGCCCTTCCAAAACCGTGTTTGTTCAGCAAAGTCAGGACTCCTGTCTACTTGCAGGGGACACCTCGGGATTCTTTTCAAGGCTTGGCAGGGCAATTGGGATGCCTCTCCTTCTGAGGAGGGAGACCTAGTGTCCCTTTCCACGTGCAACATGGATACGAGGATTGCTATAAGTTTTCAAGAGGAGTAACGCATTGTCTCCTTTTGAATCATTGATCTCTGCGTACCTCTCGAGTTTTCGAAGGTTATGAGCCTTCCGGTCGCATTTATGCTGGGAACTAGGTCTTTCTCTATAGTTTCCACAGGGGATTCAGACATCCCTTCATCTTGGGAGATGCAAGACGAGCCTGCATTCAAGTCACTGCAGGGATATCTGGCCTTATTTCGAGTCAGGGCATCTCGGTGTCCAATCCACTTGAGGCTGCAAAGTCAAGGATCATTTCACATACTTATAGCTGAGAGAAGACTCTTGTGGTGCTTGTGGAAAGGTGGTATTCCTCTTGAGTCAAAGACAGGGACTAAACTCTCATCTCAAGTTGTTTTGGAGTTCTTCCCTGTTGCTCAGTGACCTCAGGATCCCTCTAGACTTGAGACTGTGTTCTTGGGTTTTCTCTGGAGTGCCATAAAAAAAATCAAGGCTCCTTTCGTGTTTGATGTGGAACACGGAGTTGCTCTGTATACCATGCAGGCGAATTGGGCCTCATCTCGCAGCGAGGGGGAAGTCTCATGGTTTTTCTCGAGTTGCGGCAAGAACCTGGGTTATGATCTCGAGTTACGACGGGGATGGCCCTTCCAAACACGTGTTTATTCAGCGACGTCAGGACTCCTGTCTAGTTGCGAGGGATACCTCGGGATTCCCCCGAGGCTTGGCAGGGCAATTGGTACGCCTATCCAGGTGAGGCAGGAGACCCAGTCTCCTTTCAAGTTGCCACAGGGATACTGGGATTTCTGTCAATTTTCAAGAGGAGTCAATCATTATCTACTTTTAAAGCATTGAACTCCACATTCCACTCTTGGTGTCAAAGGAATTTGAGGCCTCCTTTCGAGATGAGGCGAGCAATTAGGGCTTCCTCTAGGGTCTTCACAGGGGAATCAGACATCCCTTCATCTTTTGAGATGAAAGTCGAGCCTGCATTCAAGTCACTGCAGGGTATTCCGGCCTTGGTTCATGTCAGGGTGTCTCAGTGTCCATTCCACTTGAGGCAGCGAACTCAGGTTCCCTCTCACATACCTAGAGCTGAGAAAAGCCTCCGCTTGAGCTGCTTGTGGAAAGTTCACATTCCTCTTGAGTCAAAGCAAGTGATTTAGCTCTCATCTCGAGATGATTTGGGGTACATGGAGCTTTTCTCGAGTTGCTGTGCTAAACTTGGTGTTCCTCTAGACTTGAGACGGTATTCTCGGGTAATATCTGGAGTTGCTGCAAAGAAGGCAAGCCAATTGTTGTGTTTGATGAGGAACGAGTGATGGTTCTGGAGACAATGCAGGGGAATCGGGTCTCATCTCGAGTTGATTCGAGGTACACAGAGCACTTTTCTGTTGCTGCGGGGACTTCAGGGTTCCTCTAGACTTGTGACAGTGTTTCTGGGGACCCTCTGGAGTTCCATTAAGGAAGTCAAGGCTCCTTTCATGTTTGATGGGGAAGACAGACTTGCTCTGCACACAGTGCAGGCGAATCAGGCTTCATCCTGAGTTGATTTCAAGTACACGGTGCACTTTCTTGTGGCTGCAGGGAACTCAGGGTCCCTCTAGACTTGTGACAGTGTTCTTGGGAACTCTCTGCAGTTCCATCAAGGAAGTCACGGCTCCTATCATGTTTAATGGGGAACACAGACTTGCTCTGAATGCAGCGCAGGAGAATCGGGCCTCATCTCGAGTTGATTTGGAGTCCACAGAGCACTTTCATGTTGTTGCAGGGATCTCAGGGTCCTTCTAGACTTTGGATAGTGTTCTTGGGGTCTCTCTGGAGTTCCATCAAGGAAGACAAGTCTCCTATCCTGTCTGATGGTGAACACGGACGTACCCTGCATGCATTGCAGGGGAATTTGGCCTCATCTTGCGGCGAGGTAAAGTCTCATTTTTTTCCTGGATTTGCGGCGGAAACCTGAGTATGTTCTCGAGTTACAGAGGGGATGGACCTTCAAAACTCGTGTTTGTTCAGCGATGTGTGGACGCCTGTCTAGTTGCGAGTGATGCCTTGGTATTCCCCTCGAGGCTTGGAAGAACAATAGGGACGCCTCTCGAGTTGAGGCGGGAGACCAAGTTTCCCTTTGCTGTTGCCAGAGTGATACTGTGACCCCTGTCAGTTTTCAAGAGGAGTCAGGCTTCGTCTCCTTTTGAAGCATTGCACTCCACATGCCTCTCTTGTGGTCAAAGGGATGTGAAGCCTGCTGTCGGGATCACGCGGGGAACTAGGGTATTTTCTAGGGTCTCCACAGGGGATTCAGACATTCTTTCATCTTGTAAGATGAAAGATTAGACAGCATTCAAATCACTGCAGGGAATTCCTGCCTTATTTTGAGTCAGGGCATCTCGGTGTCCATTCCACTTGAGACAGCAAACTCAGGGTCCCTCTCACGCACCTATAGCTGAGAGAAGCCTCGTCTTTAGGTGTTGTTTAAAGCTGGCATTCCTCTTGAGTCAAAGCCAGGGACTCAGCTCTCATCTCGAGATGATTTGAGGTACACGGAACTGTTTTCTAGTTGCTGTGCTGAACGTGGTGTTCCTCTATACTTAGGACGGTGTTCTCGGGGAATCTCTGGAGTTGCCTAAAGGAAGTCAAGCCACTTGTCGTGTTTTATGGGGAATGCCAGATGGCTCTGGAGCCAATGAAGGGGAATCTGGCCTCATCTCGAGTTGATCTGGGGTACACTGAGCTCTTTCGTGTTGCTGTGGTGACTTCAGGGTCCCTCTGGACTTGTGACGGAGTTCCTGGGGACTCTCTGGAGTGCCATCAAGGAATTCAAGGCTCCTTTCGTGTTTAATGAGGACCACGGACTTGCTCTGCACGCAGTGCTGGAGAATCTGTCTTCATCTCGAGTTGATTTCAAGTACATGGTGTGCATTCATGTTAATGTGGGTACCTCAGTGTCCCTCTAGACTTGTGACAGTGTTCTTTGGGTCTCTCTGGAGTTCCATTAAGGAAGTCAAACCTCCTTTCCTGTTTGATGGGGAACACAGACTTACCCTGCTTGCATTGCAGGGGAATTGGGCCTCATCTTGCTGCGAGGGGGAGTTCTCATTGTTTTCTCGAGTTTTGGTGGGAACCTGGGTTATGTTCTCGAGATGCGGCGGGGATGGCCCTTGAAAACTCGGTTTTTTTCAGTGATGTGTGGACTGCTGTCTAGTTGCATGGGACACCTTGGGGTTCTCCTCGAGGCTTGGCAGGACAATAGGGATGCCTCTCGAGGTGAGGCCAGACACCAAGTTTCCCTGTGCAGTTGCCAGAGCGATACTGTGACTCCTGTCCGTTTTCAAGAGGAGTCAGGCTTCATCTCCTTTTGAAGCATTGAACTCCACGTGCCTCTTGTGTTGTCAAAGGGATGTGAGGCCTCCTGTCAAGATGACGCAGTGAACTAGGGTGTTCTCTAGGGTCTCCACAGGGGTTTAAGACATCCCTTCAACTTGAGAGATGAAAGACGAGCCTGCATTCAAGTCACTGCAGGGAATTCCATCCCTGTTTCGAGTCAGGGCATCTCGGTGTCCACTCCACTTGAGGCAGCAAACTCAGGGTCCTTCTCACGTACCTATAGCTCACAGAAGCCTCCCCTTTAGGTGTTATTTAAAGCTGGCATTCCACTTGAGTCAAAGCAAGGGAATCAGCTCTCATCTTGAGATGATTTGAGGTGCACGGAGCTGTTTTCTAGTTGCTGTGCTGAACGTGGTGTTCTTCTATACTTAGGACGGTGTTCTCGGGGAATCTCTGGAGTTGCCTAAAGGAAGTAAAGCCACTTGTCATGTTTGATGGGGAACAAG
The DNA here is from genome assembly GCF_963930625.1 of Muntiacus reevesi. Lineage (NCBI taxonomy): Eukaryota > Metazoa > Chordata > Mammalia > Artiodactyla > Cervidae > Muntiacus > Muntiacus reevesi. The sequence goes on along the minus strand of NC_089260.1, from coordinate 78,857,251 downwards.
TGATTGCTCTGGAGACAATGCAGGGAAATCAAGCCTCACCTCGAGTTGATTTGAAGTACACAGTGCGCTTTCATGTTGCTGCGGAGACCTCAGGGTCCGTCTAGACTTGTGACAGTGTTCCTGGGGACTCTCTGGAGTTCCATCAAAGAAGTCAAGGCTCCTTTCCTGTTTGATGGAGAACACGGAGTTGCTCTGCACGCAGAGCAGGGGAATCGAGCCTCATTTCAAGCTGATTTCAAGTACACGGTGTGCTTTCTTTTTGCTGCGGGTACTTCAGGTTCCCTCTAGACTTGTGACAGTGTTCTTGGGGACTCTCTAGAGTTTCATCAAGGAAGTAAAGGCTCCTTTCATGTTTGATGGGGAACAAGGACTTGCTTTGAACTCAGTGCAAGGGAATCGGGCCTCATCTCAAGTTTATTTGGAGTACACAGAGACCTTTCATATTGTTGCGGGAACCTCAGGGTCCTTCTAGACATGTGAAAGTGTTCTTGGGGTCTCTCTGGAGTACCATCAATGAAGTCAAGTCTCCTTTCCTGTTTGATGGTTAACACGGAATTGCTCTGCACGCAGTGCAGGGGAATCTGATCTCATCTCTCATTGAGCGGGAAGTCTCATTATTTTTCTCGAGTTGCTGTGGGAATCTGGGTTATATTCTCGAGTGACGACAGGGACGGACCCTCAAAACTCGTGTTTGTTCAGCGACGTCAGGACGCCTGTCTAGTTGCAAGGGACAACTTGGGATTCTCTTTGAGGCTTGGCAGGGCAAAAGGGACGTCTCTCGAGGTGAGGCGGGAGACCCAGTGTCCTGTCAGGTAGCCACAGGGATACTGGAATTCGTGTTCATTTTCAATAAGAGTCAGTCATCGTCTACTTTTGAAGCATTGAACTCCGCATTCCACTCGTGTTCTCAAAGGGATGTGAGGCCTCCTGTCAAGACGAGGCGGGGAAGTAGGACTTTCTCTAGGGTCTTCACAGGGGATTCAGACATCGCTTCATCTTGGAAGATGAAAGACGAGCCTGCATTCAAGTCACTGCAGGGAATTCCGGCCTTATTTCGAGTCAGGGCATCTCGGTGTCCATTCCACTTGAGGCAGCATACTCAGGGTCCCTCTCACGTACCTAGAGCTGAGAAAAGCCTCCGCTTGAGCTGCTTGTGGAAAGTTGGCATTCCTCTTATGTCAAAGCCAGGGAATCAGCTCTCATCGTGAGATGATTTGGGGTAAATGGAGTTTTTCTCGAGTTGTTGTGCTGAACTTGGTGTTCCTCTAGACTTGGGATGGTGTTCTCAGGGAATCTCTGGAGTTGCCTAAAAGAAGTCAAACCACTTGTCCTGTTTGATGAGGAATGCAGGATTGCTATGGAGCCAGTGCAAGGGAATTGGGCCTCATCTCGAATAGATTTGCAGTGCATGGGGTTCTTTCGTGTTGCTGTGTTCACCTCAGAGTCCCTCTAGATTTGTGACAGAGTTCTTGGGGACTATGTGGAGTTTCATCTAGGAAGTCATGACTCCTTTCGTGTTTGATGGGGAACACGGATGTGCTCTGCATGCAATGCAGGGGAATCGGGCCTCATCTCGCAGCGAGGGGGATTTCTCATGGTTTTTTCGAGTTGTGGCGGGAACTTGGGTTATGTTCTCCAGTTCCGGCATGGAAGGCCCTTAAAAACTCAGTTGGTTCTGCGACATCAGGACTCCTGTCTAGTTGCCAGGGACACTTTGGGATTCTCCTTGAGGCTTGCCAGGACAATAGGGACGCCTCTTGAGGAGAGGCGGGAGACCAAGTTTCCCTTTGCAGTTGCCAGAGCAATACTGTGACTCCTGTCAGTTTTCAAGAGGAGTCAGGCTTCGTCTCGTTTTGAAGCATTGAACTCCCCGTGTCTCTCGTGTTGTCAAAGGGATGTGAGGCCCCTTGTCGATATGAGGGGGGGAACTAGGGTATTCTCTAGGGTCTCCACAGGGGATTCAGACATCCCTTGCTCTTGTGAGATTAAAAGCGAAGCTGCATTCAAGTCACTGCAGGAAATTCCAGCCTTATTTCGAATCAGGGCTTCTCGGTGTCCATTCCACTTGAGGCAGCAAACTCAGGGTCCCTCTCACGTACCTATAGCTGACAAAAGCCTCCTCTTTAGGTGTAGTTTAAAGCTTGCATTTCTCTTGAGTCAAAGCCAGGGAATCAGTTCTCATCTCGAAATGATTTGAGGTACACGCAGCTGTTTTCTAGTTGCTATGCTAAACACGGTGTTCCTCTATACTTAGGACGGTGTTCTCGGGGAATCTCTGGAGTTGCCTAAAGGAAGTCAAGCCACTTGTCTTGTTTGATGGGGAATGCCGCGTGGCTCTTGAGCCAATGTAGGGGAATCTGGCCTCATCTCGAGTGGATTTGAGGTACACCGAGCACTTTCATTTGCTGCGGTGACCTCAGGGTCCCTCTAGACTTCTATCAGTGTTCTTAGGAACTCGCTGGAGTTCCATCAAGGAAGTCATTGATCCTTTCATGTTTGATGGGAATACAGAATTGCTCTGCACGCCATGCAGGGGAATCTGATCTCATCTCTCATCAAGCAGGAAATCTCAAGGTTTTTCTCGAGTTGTGGAGGGAACCTGGGTTATATTCTCGAGTGACGACGGGGATGACCCCTCAAAACTCGTGTTTGTTCAGTGACATCAGGACGCCTGTCTAGTTGGAAGGGGCAACTCGGGATTCTCTTCGAGGCTTGGCAGGGCAATAGGGACGCCTCTCGTGGTGAGGAGGGAGACCCAGTGTCCTTTCAAGTTGCCACAAGGATACTGGGATTCCTGTCAGTTTTCAAGAGGAGTCAGTCATCGTCTACTTTTGAAGCATTGAACTCCACGTTACACTCGTGTTCTCAAAGGGATGTGAGGCCTCCTGTCGAGATGAGGCGGGGAACTAGGGCTTTCTCTAGGGTGTACACAGGGGATTCAGACATCCCTTCATCTGGTGAGATGAAAGACGAGCCTGCATTCAAGTCACTGCAGGACTTTAGGAATGCAGGAACATAGTCCACAGGAACTCAGTCACAAGTCTAGAGGGACCTTGAGGTCAATACAGCAACATGAAAGAGCCCCATGTACCACAAATCAACTCGAGATGAGGCCCGATTCCCCTGCTTTGGCTCCAGAGCAATCTTGCATTTCTCATCAAACAGGACAAGCTGCTTGACTTCTTTTAGCCAACTCCAGAGATTCCATGAGAACACCGTCTCATGTCTAGAAAAACACCAAGTTCAGCACAGCAACTCGGTAAAAGCTCTGTATACCCCAAATCATTTTGAGATGAGAGCTGATTCCCTGACTTCGAATCAAGAGGAATGCCAACTTTCCACAAGCACCACAAAAGGAGGCTTCTCTCAGCTCTAGGTATGTGAGAGGGACCCTGAGTTTGCTGCCTCAAGTTGAATGGACACCGAGATGCTCTGACTCGAAATAAGGCAGGAATTCCCTGCAATGACTTGAATGCCGGCTTGTCTTTCATCCCAAAAGATGAAGGGATGTCTGAATCTCCTGTGGAGACCCTAGAGAAATCCCTAGTTCCCCGCCTCATCTCAACAGGAGGCCGCACATCTCTTTGACAACAGGAGAGTCACGCGGAGTTCAATGCTACTAAAGGAGATGAAGCCTGACTCCTCTTGAAAACTGACAAGAGTCACAGTATCACTCTGGCAAATGTGAGGGGAAACTTGGTGTCCCGTCTCACCTCGAAAGGCGTCCCTATTGTCCTGCCAAGCCTCGAGGAGAATCCCAAGGTGTCTGTCGCAACTAGACAGGAGTCCTGACGTCAAAGAATAAACACGAGTTTTGAAGGGCAATCCCCGCCATAACTCGAGAACATAACCCAGGTTCCCACGGCAACTCCAGAAAAAAGAATGAGACTTTTCACTCGCCTCAAGGGGAGGCCCGATTCCCCTGCACTGTGTTCAGAGCAAGCTCGTGTTCCCCATCATACAAGAAAGGTTCCCTGACTTCCTTGATGAAACCCCAGAGAGACCCCAAGAACACTGTCACAAGTCTAGAGGGACCCTGAGGTCCCCGCATCAACATGAAAGGGCTCAGTGTACTCCAAATCAACTTGAGATGAGGCCCGATTCTCCTGCATTGTCTCCAGAGCTATCCCGCGTTACCCATCATAAACGACAAAGGGCTTACTTCCTTTAGGCAACTCCAAAGTTTCCCTGAGAATACCGTCTCAAGTCTAAAGGAACACCAAGTTCAACAGAACAACACGAGAAAAGCTCCCTGTGCCAGAAATCATCTCGAGATGAGAGCTGAATCCCTGGGTTCGACGCAAGAGGAATGCCAACTTTCCACAAGCCCCTCAAGAGGAGGCTTCTCTCAGCTATAGGTATGTGAGAGGGACCCTGAGTTTCCTGCGTCAAGTGGAATAGTCACCAAGATGCCGTGACTCGAAATAAGGCCGGATCTCCCTGCAGTGACATGAATGCAGGTTTGTCTTTCATCTCAAATGATGAAAGGATGTCAAATCCCCTGTGGAGACCCTAGAGAAAGCCCTAGTTCCCCGGTTCATCTTGACATGAGGCCTCTCACCCTTTTGAAACCTCTAGAGGCAGGCGGAGATAAATGCTTCAAAAGGAGAGGATGGCTGCCTCTTCTTGAAAATTGATAGGAATCCCAAAATTCCTGTGGAAACTGGAATGGACCCTGGGTCTTCCCCCTCACCTCGAGTGGCATCCCTATTATCCTGCCAAGCCTCGAGGAGAATCCCAAGGTGTCCCTCGCAACTAGACAGGAGTCCTGACGTCGCTGAACCAACCTGAGTTTTGAAGGTCCATCCCCACCGTAACTCGAGAACGTAACCCAGGTTCCCGCCACAACTCGGGAAAACCATTAGACTTTCCCCTCACCAAGAGATGAAGCCCGATTCCCCTGCATTGCATGCAAAAGACGTGTGAGTTCCCCGTCAAACACGAAAGGAGCCTTGACTTCCTAGATGAAACTCCATATAGTCCACAAGAATTCTCTCACAAATCTTGAGGGACCCTGAGGTCAATGCAGCAACATGAAAGAGCCCCGTATACCACAAACCAAATCGAGATGAGGCTCGATTCTCCTGCATTGACTCCAGAGCAATTCTACATTCCTCATCAAACAGGACAAGTGGCTTGACTTCTTTTAAGCAGCTCCAGAGATTCCTGAGAACACCATACCAACTCTAGAGGGGCACCAAGTTCAGCACAGCAATTTGAGAAAAGCTCAGTGTACCCCAAATCATGTTGAGATGAGACCTGATTAGCTGGCTTCAAAACAAGAGGAATGCCAACTTTCCACAAGCAGCTCAAACAGAGGATTTTCTCAGCTCTAGGTATGTGAGAGGGACCCTGAGATTGCTGCCTCAAGTGGAATGGACACCGAGATGCCCTGACTTGAAATAAGGCCGGATTTCCCTGCAGTGACTTGAATGCCGGCTCGTCTTTCATCTCAAAAGATAAAGGGAAGTCTGAATTCCCTGTGAAGACCCTAGAGAAAGCCCTAGTTCCCTGCCTCATCTCGACAGGAGGCCTCATATCCCTTTGACAACAAGAGTGGAACGTGGAGTTCAATGCTTCAAAAGTAGACGATGACTGAATCTCTTGAAAATAGGCGGAAATCCCAGTATCCCTGTGGCAACCTGAAAGGACACTGGGTCTCCTTCCTCACCTCGAGAGGCGTCCCTATTGCCCTGCCAAGCCTCGAAGAGAATTCCGAGTTGTCCCTCGCAACTAGACAGGAAGACTGACGTCGCTGAACAGACACGAGTTTTAAAGGGCCATCCCCGCCGTAACTTGGGAACATAACCCAGGTTCCCACCGCAACTCCAGAGAAACAATGGGACTTTCCCCTCGCTGTGAGATGAGGCCCAATTCCCCAGCAATGCATGCAGAGTAATCCCATGTTCCCCATTAAACAGGAAAGGAGACTTGACTTCCTCAATGCAACTCCAGGAGACCCCAAGAACACTGTCACAAGTCTAGAGGGACCCTGAGGTCCCCGCATCAACATGAAAGGGCTCCGTGTACTCCAAATCAACTCGAGATGAGGCCCAATTCCCCTGCACTGCGTTCAGAGCAAGTCCGTGTTCCCCATCAAACAAGAAAGGAGCCTTGACTTCCTTGATGGAACTCCAGAGTGTCCCCAGGAACACTGTCACAAGCCTAGAGGACCCTGAGGTCCCCGCTGCAACAAGAAAGCACACCGTGTACTTGAAATCAACTCAAGATGAGGCCCGATTCCCCTGTGCTGTGTTCAGAGCAAGTCCGTGTTCCCCATCAAACAAGAAAGGACCCTTGACTTCCTTGATGGATCTCCAGAGAGTACCCAGGAACACTGTCACAAGTCTAGAGGGACCCTGAGATCCCCGCAGCAATATGAAAGGGCTCCGTGTACTCCAAATCAACTTGAGATGAGGTCCGATTCCCCTGCATTGTCTCCAGAGCCATCCGGCGTTACACATCATACATTACACGGGGCTTATTTCCTTTAGGCAACTCCAGAGTTTCCCCGAAAATCACGTCTCAAGTCTAAAGGAACACCAAGTTCAAAATAGCAACTCGAGAAAAGCTCCGTGTGCCCAAATCATCATGAGATAAGAGCTGATTCCCTGGCTTTGATTCAAGAGGAAGGCCAACTTTCCACAAGCCCCTCAAGAGGAGTCTTCTCTCAGCTATAGGTATGTAAGTGGGACCCTGAGTTTGCTGCATCAAGTGGAATGGTCACTGAGATGCCGTGAATCGAAATAAGGCTGGATTTCCCTGCAGTGACATCAATGCAGGCTTGTCTATCATCTCAAAAAGTGAAGGGATGTCTGAATCCCCTGTGGAGACCCTAGAAAAAGCCCTAGTTCCCCGCCTCATCTCAAAAGGAAGCCTCACGTCCCTTTGACAACTCGAGAGGAACACGGAGTTCAATGCTTCAAAAGTAGATGAAGACTGATTCCTCTTGAAAATTGTCAGGAATCCCAGTATACCTGTAGCAACTTGAAAGGACCCTGGGTCTCCCGCCTCACCTCGAGAGGAGTTCCTATTTCCCAGCCAAGGCTCGAGGAGAATCCCGATGTGACCCTCGCAACTACCCAGGCATCCTGATGTCACTGAACAAACAGGAATTTTGATGGCCATCCCCATCTTCACTCGAGTATATAACCCAGGTTTCCTCCGCAACTCGAGAAAAACCATGAGACTCCTTGCTCGATGAGAGATGAGACCAGATTTCCCTGCATTGAATGCAGAGCAAGTCCATGTTACCCATTAAACACGAAAGGACCCTTGACTTCCTTGATGGATCTCCAGAGAGTCCCCAAGAACACTCTCACAAGTATAGAGGGACCCTGACATCCCCGCAGCAACATGAAAGCGCTCGTGTACTCCAAACCAACTCGAGATGATGCCTGATTCCCCTGGATTGTCTCCAGAGCCATCCCGCCTTCCCCATCAAACATGACAAGTGGCTTGACTTCCTTTAGACAGTTCCGGAGATTCCTCGAGAATACCGTCACAAGTCTAGAGGAACACCAAGTTCAGCACAGCAACTCGAGAAAAGCTCCGTGTACCCCAAATCATCTCGAGATGAGAGCTGATTCCCTGGCTTTGACTCAAGAGGAATGCCAACTTTCCACAAGAACCTCATGAGGAGGCTTCTCTCAGATATATGTATGTGAGAGGGACCCTCAGTTTGCTGCCTCAATTGGAATGGACCGGAGATGCCCTGACTTGAAATAAGGCCTGAAATCCCTGCAGTGACTTGAATGCAGGCTCGTCTTTAACCTCACAAGATGAAGGGATGTCTGAATCCCCTGTGAAGACCCTAGAGAAAGCCCTAGTTCCCTGCTTCATCTCGACAGGAGGCCTCACATCCCTTTGACAACAAGAGTGAAATGCGGAGTTCAGTGCTTCAAAAGTAGACGATGACTGATTCCTCTTGAAAATTAACAGACATCCCAGTATCCCTGTGGCAAAATGAAAGGACACTGAGTCTCCCACCTCACCTTGAGAGGCGTCCCTATTGCCCTGTCAAGCCTCCATGAGAATCCCGAGTTGTCACTCACAACTAGACAGGAGTCCTGACGCCGCTGAACAAACACGAGTTTTGAGGGGCCATTCCCATCGTCAGTTGAGAATATAACCTCGGTTCCCTCTGCAACTCGAGAAAAACCATGAGACTCCGCGTGCCTGTCACGCTCTCGATGAGAGATGAGAAAAGATTCCCCTGCATTGCATGCAGAGCAATTCCGTGTTCCCCATCAAACGTGAAAGGAGCCTTGACTTCCTTGATGGAACTCCAAAGAGTCCCTAAGAACTCTGATACAAGTCTAGAGGGATGCTGAAGTCACCGCAACAACACGAAAGAGCTCGGTGTACCCCAAATCAACTCAAGATGAGGCCAGATTCCCCTACATTGGTTCCAGAGCCATCCTTTGTTCCCCGTCAAACATGACAAGTGGCTTTACTTCCTTTAGGCAACTCCAGAGATTCCCCGAGAACACCATCCTAAGTATAGAGGAACACCATGTTCAGCACAGCAACTCGTGAAAAGCTCCGTGTGCCCCAAATCATCTCGAGATGGGAGCTGACTCCCCAGCTTCGAATCAAGAGGAATGTCAACTTTCCACAAGCCCCTCAAGAGGAGATTCTCTCAGCTATAAGTATGTGAGAGGGACACTGAGTTTGCTGCCTCAAGTGGAATGGACCCAGAGATGGCCTGACTCGCAAGAAGGCCGGATTTCCCTGCAATGACTTGAATGCAGTCTCGTCTTTCATCTCACCAGATAAAGGGATGTCTGAACCCCCTGTGGAAACTTTAGAGAATACTCTAGTTCCCCGACTCATCTCGACAGGAGGCCTCACATCCCTTTGACAACATGACAGGCATGCGGAGTTCAATGCTTCAAAAGGAGACGAAGGCTGACTCCTCTTGAAAACTGAAAGGAGTCACAGTATAGCTCTGACAACTCCAAAGGGAAACTTAGTCTCCTGCCTCACCTCAAGATGCATCCCTATTTTCCAGCCAATCGTTGAGGAGAATCCCAAGGTGTCCCTCATAACTAGACAGGAGTCCTGACGTTGCTGAACAAACACGAGTTTGGAGGGGCCATCCCCATCGTCCCTCGAGAATATAACCCAGGATCTCTCTGCAACTCAAGAAAAACCATGACACTCCCCACTCGATTAGAGATGAGAACAGTTTCCCCTTCATTGCGTGCAGAGCAATTCTGTGTTCCCAATCAAACATGAAAGGAGCCTTGACTTCCTTGATGGAACTCCAGAGAGTCCCCAAGAACACTGATACAAGTCTACAGGGACCCTGAGGTCATCGCAGCAACACGAAAGAGCTCAGTGTACCCCAAATCAACTCGAGATGAGGCCGATTCCCCTACATTGGCTCCAGAGCCATCTGGCATTCCCCATCAAACACGACAAATGGCTTGACTTCCTTTAGGCAACTCCAGAGATTCCCTGAGAACACCGTCCTAAGTATAGAGGAACACCACGTTCAAGCGCAGCAACTAGAAAACAGCTCCGTGTACCTCAAATCATCTCGAGATGAGAGTTGATTCCCTGGCTTTGACTCAAGAGGCATGCAAGCTTTAAACAACACCTAAAGAGGAGGCTTCTGTCAGCTATAGTTATGTGAGGAGGACCCTGAGTTTGCTGCCTCAAGTGGAATGGACACCGAGATGCCCTGACTCGAAATAAGGCCGGATTTCCCTGCAGTGACTTGAATGCAGGCTCGTCTTTCATCTCACAAGACGAAGGGATGTCTGAATCCCCTGTGGAGACCCTAGAGAATGCCCTAGTTCCCCACCTCATTCGACAAGGGGCCTAAGATCCCTTTGAAACATGAGAGACATGCGGTGGTCAATGCTCCAAAAGGAGACAAAACCTGACTCCTCTTGAAAACTGACAGGAGTCACAGTATCGCTCTGACAACTGCAAAGGGAAACTTGGCCTCCCACCTCAATTCGAGAGGCGTCCCTAATGTCCTGCCAAGCCTCGAGGAGAATCCCTAGGTGTCCCTTGCAACTAGACAGGAGTCCTGACGTGGCTGAACAAAGACGAGTTTTAAAGGGCCATCCCCGCCGTAACTGGAGAACATCACCCAGGTTCCCGCCGCAACTCCAGGAAAAAAATGAGACTTCCCGCTCGGTGAGAGATGAGACCAGATTCCCCTGCATTGAGTGCAGAGCAAGTCTGTGTTCCCCATCAAACACGAAAGGAGCCTTGACTTCCTTGAAGGAACTCCAGAGAGTCCCCAAGAACACTCTCACAAGTATACAGGGACCCTGAGGTCCCCGTAGCAGCACGAATGCACGCCCTGTACTCCAAATTAACTCGAGGTGAGGCCCGATTCCCCTGCATTGTCTCCAGAGCCATCCCGCATTCCCCATCAAACACGAAAAGTGGCTTGACTTCCTTTAGGCAACTCCAGAGATTCCACGAGGATACCGTCACAAGTCTAGAGGAGCTCAAGTTCAGCACAGCAACTCGAGAAAAGCTCCGTGTACCCCAAATCATCTCGAGATGAGAGCTGATTACCTGGCTTTGCCTCAAGAGGAATACCAACTTTCCACAAGCACCATACGAGGAGGCTTCTCTCAGCTATATGTATGTGAGAGGGACCCTGAGTTTTCTGCCTCAAATGGAATGGACTCCGAGATACCCTGACTCGAAATAAGGCCGGAATTCCCTGCAGTGACTTGAATGCAGGCTCGTCTTTCATCTCCCAAGATGAAGGGAAGTCTGAATGCCCTGTGGAGACCCTAGAGAAAGCCCAGTTCCCCGGGTCATCTCGACAGGAGGCCTCACATCCTTTTGAAACCTCGAGAGGCACATGGAGTTAAATGCTTCAAAAGGAGAGGATGGCTGGCTTCTGTTGAAAATTGATAGAAATCCCAAAATTCCTGTGGCAATGGGAAAGGACCTTGGTTTGCCCCCCTCACCTCGAGAGGCATCCCTATTTTCCTGCCCAGCTTCAAGGAGAATCCCGATATGTCCCTCGCAACTAGACAGGAGTCCTGACGTCGCTGAACCAACACGAGTTTTGAAGGGCCATCCCCGCCGTAACTCGAGAACATACCCCAGGTTTCCGCCAGAACTGGAGAAAACCATGAGAATTCCCCCTCGCTGCGAGATGAGGCCTGATTATCCTGCACTGCGTGCAGAACAAGTTCATGTTCCCCATCAAACATGAAAGGAGCCTTGACTTCCTAGATGAAACTCCTCATAGTCCCAAAGAACTCTGTCACAAGTCTAGAGGGACCCTGAGGTCAACACAGCAACACGAAAGATCCCCGTGTACCGCAAATCAACTCGAGATGAGGCCCGATTCCCCTGCATTGGCTCCAGAGCAATCTTGCATTCCCCATCAAACAGGACAAGTGGATTGACTTCTTTTAGGCTACTCCAGCGACTTCCTGAGAACACCGTCACAATTCTAGAGGAACACCAAGTTCAGCACAGCAACTCGAGAAAATCTCCGTGTACCCCAAATCATTCCGAGATGAGAGCTGATTCCCTGTCTTCAAATCAGGAAGAATACCAACTTTCCACAAGGAACACAAGCAGAGGCTTTTCTCAGCTTCAGGTATGTGAGAGGGACCCTGAATTTGTTGCCTCAAGTGGAATGGACACCGAGATGCCCTGATTCAGTGGGGCCGAGAATTCCCTGCAGTGACTTGCATGCAGGCTCGTCTTTCATCTCACAAGAAGAAGGGATGTCTGAATCCCCAGTGAAGACCCTAGAGAAAGCCCTAGTTCCCAGCCTCATCTCAAAAGGAGGCCTCACATCCCTTTGACAACAAGAGTGGAACGCAGAGTTCAATGCTTCAAAAGTAGACGATGACTGACTCCTCTTGAATATTGACCGGAATCCCAGTATCCGTGTGGCAACTTGAAAGGACACTGGGTCTCCTGCCTCACCTCAAGAGGCGTCCCTATTGCCCTGCCAAGCCTCAAAGAGAATCCTGAGTTGTCCCTCGCAACTAGACAGGCGTCCTGACATCACTGAACAAAACACGAGTTTGGAGGGGCCATCCCCGTCTTCACTCGTGAATGTAACCCAGGTTCCCTCCGCAACTCGAGAAAAACCATGAGACTCCCCGCCCGATGAGAGATGAGATCAGATTCCCCTTCATTGCGTGCAGAGCAATTCTGTGTTCCCAATCAAACATGAAAGGAGCCTTGACTTCCTTGATGGAACTCCAGAGAGTCCCCAAGAACACTGATACAAGTCTAGAGGGACCCTGAGGTCACCGCAGCAACACGAAAGAGCTCGGTGTACCCCAAATCAACTCGAGATGAGGCCGATTCCCCTACATTGGCTCCAGAGCCATCCAGCATTCCCCAAAACACGACAAGTGGCTTGACTTTCTTTAGGCAACTCCAGAGATTCCCTGAGAACACCGTCCTAAGTATAGAGGAACACCACTTTCAGGACAGCAACTAGAAAACAGCTCCGTGTACCTCAAATCATCTCGAGATGAGAGCTGATTCCCTGGGTTTGACTCAAGAGGAATGCAAGCTTTAAGAAACACCTAAAGAGGAGGCTTCTGTCAGCTATAAGTACGTGAGAGGAGCCCTGAGTTTGCTGCCTCAAGTGGAATGGACGCCGAGATGCCCTGACCCGAAATAAGGCTGGATTTCCCTGCAGTGACTTGAGTGCAGGGTCGTCTTTCATCTCACAAGATGAAGGGATGTCTGAATCTCCTGTGGAGACCCTAGAGAATACCCTAGTTCCCCGCCTCATCTCGACAGCAGACCTCACCTCCCTTTGACAGCATGAGCGGAACGCATAGTTCAATGCTTCAAAAGTAGAAGATGTAAGTGTAGCAGTAGCTAACACCTCCATATTGGCATATACTTACTACTGCCTTATGTGATAGGAACATTGAAGTTATACTCTCTTAACAACTTCAAGTATTTAATTCAGTGCTGTTAACTATAATTACCATGCTATGCATTAGTTGCCCAGAACTTATTCATCTTATACCTTGAAGTTCGTATTCTTTGACCAGTACCTCCCCATTACTCCCATCCTCCTCCTGGGCTCTGGTAGCCATTCTTCTACTCTCTGTCACTATGTTCAACTTTTTGAAAAGCTGCATGTAAGTCGGGCTTCCTTGGTGGCTCAGCAGTAAAGAATCTGCCTGTAATGCAGGAGATATGGTTTTGACCCCTGGGTGGGGAAGATCCCCTGGAGAAGGGAATGGCAACCCAATTCAGTATTCTTTCCTGGGAAATCCCATGGACAGAGGAGCCTGGCAAAGGGTTGCAAAGAATTGGACATGACTTAGTAACTAAACAACAACAACATGTAAATGAGATCACCCCATATTTCCTTATTGTGTGACTTGTTTCACTGAGTATAACACCGTCTAGATCCATCCATATTGTTGCAAATGGCAAGATTTTTTTACTTGACTGAGTAATATTCCATTGTGTATGTCTATGTGTATGTGTGTGTGTGTGTGTGTGTGTGTGTGTGTATGTTTGTGTATATATATATATGTGTGTGTGTATATATATCCCCTACCTGTTTATCCACTTGTCTGCTGACAGACAACCAGGCTCTTTCTGTGTGTTGACCATTGTGAGCGATGCTGTGGTGAGCATGTGGGGACAGACACCCATGAGTCAGGGCATGTATGAGACCACCCATGAGTCAGGCCTGTAGGTGGTCTCTAGAAGTGAGAGTAATCTTCCGTCTCAGGAGGAACACTGAGAAACTAAATTCTGCCGATGATCTGAGTAGGCCTGGAAGCAGATTCCCCCTCAGAGTGTTCCACAAGAGCCCAGCCAATACCACCTTGATTTTGGCACTGTGAGCCCTTGAGTAGAGAACCCAGCTGAGCTTCCTTGAGCTGTGAGATAATAAATGGGTGCTATTTTAAGCTGCTAAGGTTGTGATAATTTGTTATGACAGCAATGAAAAACTAGTACATGCAGTAGTTATCTATCACTGAATGATTAGGGACCCTGAAAGCTTTGGAACAAGTATGCTTTTCTCCAACCCAAGAATCAGGCCCACTTTGAGAGATCTGGCTTCTCTTGACTTCCCAGAGACAACAATCTGATGCTTTCAACTATGGTTAGAATACAATTTTCAATTCCCCTGGTGTTAGAAATTTAAATTAACCAAAATAATAGAGGTTGTTCTATATCTTTTTTCAGGTTGTGGGGGAAATATTTGAGAGAGATTGTCCCCTTTGCATAAACTAGGCTATGTCTAACTAATAGTTTGATTTTCTATTAAGCATCAGGGAAGTGAGAAATGGTGGTTTTCAAAGAATTAGTAAATGCCACCAAAACTAAAGGTCAAACTAAGTTGACATTAAAAACAGTATTTCCAGTGGGGCAGTGTGGGGTACTTGAAAGAACAGTTCCAACAAGTCCCTACAATGCCTATTCTCTGAACTTGTTATAATTGTTAATGGAATCCAGTAAAACTCTGTCCATCCCCGGCCTTTCCATTTGTGACATATATTAGCCACAAGTCTGTTTTCACAGACAAAGTGCCCTTGGCGACCAACGTGGAGAAGAACCGTGTGGCTGATTCCACATTGCAGATGTTGCATTCATCCATGCAGGCTTCTCAGGGCCCCTGGCACTGACAGCATTCAGGATCACTGTGAACTCAACACTGATTTATCCCCTCATGTCGCTTTGGAGGACAGAGGAATAAAGGAGCATGGACACAGGGCAGATTACAGCTGAGCTGAGTTTGCACAGGAAACTCAAGCTTGAATTAAGGACCTGGTATCCAGGCTCTGGTCTATAATGTCGCAAAGAGTAGGACACAACTGAAGTGACTTGGCACGAATTCATCCTTAGATATGGTTTTAACCACTTTGATGCTCAATTTCCCCATCTGTGAAATAATGAGGAGATACCCCACACCCAAGGGCAAAGGTGAAGCCCAGCAAGATGGTAGGAAGGGTGAAATTGCATTTAGAATCAAACCCATACCCACCAGAGATGCTTAGAGGGCTCAAGGGCCCAGAGACCCTACAGAGACTGAGACAGAGCTGAGTTTCAGCGCCTCCTGAGGAGGCACAGGTCAGCAGTGGGCTGCTGCATGGGCAGGGGCTCTGGGTGCAGCAGACCTGGGTGTGGCATAAATCCTCTTGGAGGAGATTGCCATTAGCCCCACCACAGAACTGCCAGAACTCATACAGGGCTGGGAAAACAGACTCTGGGAGGGCACAAACAGAATCTTGTATGCACCAGGACCCAGGAGAAAGGAGCAGTGACCCCACAAGAGACTGACCCAGACTTGTCCATGAGGGTCCAGGAGTCTTTGGCAGAGGCATGCATCAGTGTGGCCTGGTGCAGGGTTGGGGACACTGAGTGTAGCAGTGCATGCACGGGACCTTTTGAAGGAGGTCGCCATTATCTTCATTAGCTCCACCATAGTTTGGCCCCAGGTCAAATAACATGGAGGGAACACAACCCCACATATCAACAAAAATTGGATTAAAGATTTATTGAGCATGGCCCTGCCCAACAGAATAAGACCCAGTTTCCCCCTCAGTCAGTCTCTCCCATCAGGAAGCTTCCATAAGTCTCTTATCCTTCTCCATCAGAGGCCAGACAGACTGAAAATCACAATCACAGAAAACTAACCTATCTGATCACATGGACCACAGCCATGTCTAACTCAACGAAACTATGAACCATGCTGTGGAGGGCCACCCAAGATGGATGGGTCATGGTGGAGAGTTCTGACAAAATGTGGTCCACTGGGGAAGGGAATAGCAAACCACTTCAATATACTTGCCTTGAAAAGAAGAGAAGCGAAAGGCAAAGGAGAAAAGGAAAGATACACCCATCTGAATGCAGAGTTCCAAAGAATAGCAAGGAGAGATAAGACAGCCTTCCTCAGTGATAAATGCGAAGAAATAGAGGAAAATAATAGAAGGGGAAAGACTAGAGATCTCTTCAAGAAAATTAGAGATATCAAGGGAATATTTCATGCAAAGATGGACAGAATAAAGGACAGAAATGGTGTGGACCTAACAGAAACAGATATGCAGATGACACCACCCTTATGGCAGAAAGTGAAGAGGAACTAAAAAGCCTCTTGATGAAAGTGAAAGGGGAGAGTGAAAAAGTTGGCTTAAAGCTCAACATTCAGAAAACTAAGATCATGGCATCTGGTCCCATCACTTCATGGAAAATAGATGGGGAAACAGTAGAAACAGTGTCAGACTTTATTTTTGGGAGCTCGAAAATCACTGCAGATGGTGATTGGAGCCATGAAATTAAAAGACGCTTACTCCTTGGAAGGAAAACTATGACCAACTTAGATAGATATTAAAAAGCAGAGACATTACTTTGTCAACAAAGGTCCATCTGGTCAAGGCTATGGTTTTTCCAGTGGTCATGTATGGATGTGAGAGTTGGACTGTGAAGAAAGCTGAGTGCCGAAAAATTGATGCTTTTGAACTGTGGTGTTGGAGAAGACTCTTGAGAGTCCCTTGGACTGCAAGGAGACCCAACCAGTCCATCGTGAAGGAGATCAGTCCTTGGTGTTCATTGGAAGGACTGATGCTGAAGCTGAAACTCCAATACTTTGGCCACCTGATTCGAAGAGTTGGCTCATTGGAAAATATCCTGATGCTGGGAGGGATTGGGGGCAGGAGGAGAAGGGGAAGACAGAGGATGAGATGGCTGGATGGCATCACCAACTCAATGGACATGAGTTTGAGTAAACTCTGGGAGTTGGTGATGGACAGGGAGGCCTGGTGTGCTGTGATTCATGGGGTTGCAAAGAGTCAGGCATGGCTGAGTGACTGAACTGAACTGAACTGAACTGAAGCAGAAGATATTAAGAAGAGGTGGCAAGAATACATGGAAGAACTATACCAGAAAGATCTTCACGACCCAGAAAATCGCAATAATGTGATCACTCACCTAGAGCCAGACATCCTGGAATGTGAAGTCAAGTGGGCCTTAGGAAGCATCACTATGAAAGAAGCTGGTGGATGTGATGGAATTCCAGCTGAGCTATTTCAAGTCCTCAAAGATGATGCTGTGAAGAGTTCTGCACTCAATATGCCAGCAAATCTGGAAAACTCAGCAGTGGCCACAGGACTGGAAAAGATCAGTTTTCATTCCAATCCCAAAGAAAGGCAGTGCCAAAGAATGCTCAAACTACTGCACAATTGCACTCATCTCACATGCTAGCAAAGTAATGCCCAAAATTTTTCACGTCAGGCTTCAACAGTACGTGAACCATGAACTTCCAGATGTTCAAGCTGCTTTTAGAAAAGGCCGAGGACCCAGAGATCAAATTGCCAACATCCATTGGATCATCAAAAAAGCGAGAGAGTTCCCGAAAAACATCTACTTCTCTTTCATTGACTACTTTGACTTTGACTGTGTGGATCACAACAAACTGTGAAAAATTCTTAAAAAGATGGGAATACCAGACCACCTGACCTGCCTCCTGAGATATCTGTATGCAGGTCAAGAAGCAACAGTTAGAACCGAACATGGAACAACTGACTGGTTCCAAATTGGTAAAGGAGTACGTCAAGGTTGTATATTGTCACCCTGCTTATTTAACTTATCTGTAGAGTCCATCATGAGAAATGCTGGACTGGATGAAGTCCAAGCTGGAATCAAGATTTCTGGGAGAAATATCAATAACCTCAGATATGCAGATGACACCAACCTTATGGCAGAAAGCAAAAGAACTAAAGAGCCTCTTGATGAAAGTGAAAGAGGAGAGTGGAAAAAGTTGGCTTAAAACTCAACATTCAGAAAACTAAGATCATGGCATCTGGTCCCATCACTTCATGGCAAATAGATGGGGAAACAGTGGAAATAGTCAGAGACTTTATTTTCAGGGGCTCAAAAATCACTGCAGATGGTGACTGAAGCCATGAAATTAAAAGATGCTTACTCCTTGAAAGAAAAGCTATGACCCACCTAGACAACATATTAAAAAGCAGAGACATTACTTTGCAAACAAAGGTCCATCTAGTCAAAGCTATGGTTTTTCCAGTAGTCATGTTTGGATGTGAGAGTGGACTATAAAGAAAGCTGAACACCGAAGAATTGATGCTTTTGAACTGCGGTGTTGGAGAAGACTCTTAAGAGTTCCTTGGACTGCAAGGAGATCCAACCAGTCCATCTTAAAGGAAATCAGTCCTGAATATTCATTGGAAGGACTGATGATGAAGCTGAAAGTCCAATACTTTGGCCATCTGATGTGAAGAAATGATTCATTTGAAAAGACTGGGAAAGATTGAAGGCAGGAGGAGAAGGGGACAACAGATGATGAGATGGTTGGATGGAATCACCAACTCAATGGACAAGAGTTTGAGTAAACTCGGGGAGTTGGTGATGGACAAGGAAGCCTGGCCTGCTGCAATACATGGGGTCACAAAGAGTCTAACACGACTGAGTGACTGAACTGAATTGAACTGAAAATAAGATAGTATTAGATTAAAAGTAAGATAATTGAAGAAAAGAACACTCCCCTACTTCATTGTTTTCTATTATTCTTACTTTTTAATTGTACATTTTACTTGTTACTCTTTTTCCCCCCATTTATTTTTATTAGTTGGAGGCTAATTACTTTATAATATTGTAGTGGGTTTTGCCATACGTTGATATGAATCAGTCATGGATTTACATGTATTCCCCATCCCGATCCCCCCTCCCACCTCCCTCTCCACCCACTCCCTCTGGGTCTTCCCAATGCACCAGCCCCGAGCACTTGTCTCATGCATCCACCCTGGGCTGGTGATCTGTTTCACCCTTGATAATACATGTTTCGATGCTCTTGTTTATTATTTAGTATCTATCTCCCTATCAACCAGAATGTAAGTTCTATTATGTCAGGAACTTTGCTTGTTTACTTTGGTTGGCCTAGAGGCAACAAGGCAATAATCTTCCCTGGTGACTCAGTTGATAAAGTGTTTGCCCAGAATGTGGGAGACCTAGGTTCGATCCCTGGGTCAGGAAGATCCAGTGGAGAAGGAAATGGCAACCCACTCCCATATTTTTGCCTGGAGAATTCCATGGGTGGGCCTGGTGGGCTACAGTCCACTGGGTCACAAAGTGTCGGACATGGCTAAGTGACTAACTTAGAGGCAACAAGAGGCAGGAGGGCTTAGTGGTTAAGAGCAACGGCTCCAGAACCAGGTTTCTGAGGTTTCAATATGGACTGCTGTGTGAACCTGGGACAATTACTCAATTCCTCAATTCCTCAGTTTTCCTATATTTAAAATGACAGTAATAAAACTTTCCAAGGGAATTCTACTGCCTTTTTGGTGGGAATTTAAATTGATACAGCTACTATGGATAACAGTGTGGAGATTCCTTAAAAAACTAGGAATAAACTACCTTGCTTGCATGTATGCCAAGTTGCTTCAGTCATGTCCCACTTTTTGTGATCCTTGGACTGCATCCCACCAGGTTCCTCTGTCCATGGGATTCTCCAGGCAAGAATACTGGAGTAGGTTGCCGTGCCCTCCTCCAGGGGATCTCCCTGACCCAGGGACTGGACCTATGTTTCTTAAGTCTCCTGCATTGACAGGCAGGTTCTTTACCACTAGTGCCAGCTGGGAAGCCCCTAAAACTACCATATGACCCAGCAATCCCACTACTGGGCAAACTCTGAGAAAACCACAAATCTAAAAGACATATATACACTAATGTTCATTGCAGCACTATTTACAATAGCAAGGATGTGGAAGCAAGCTAGATATTCATTGACAAGTGAATGGATAAAGAATATATAGCACATTTATACAATAGAATACTACTCAGCCATAAAAAGGAAAGAATTTTAGTCAGTTGTAGTGAGATGGATGAACCTAGAACCTGTTATACAGAGTGAAGTATAACTTCACTTATTTTTCTGACTGATGAGAAAAGAGAAAAATAAATATCATATATTAACTCATGTATATGGAATCAAGAAAAATATACTGATGAACCTATTTACATGGAAGGTATGGAGATGCAAATATAAAGAATGAACTTGTGCACACAGTGGGGGAAGGAGAGGGTAGGACAAACTGATAAAGCAGCATTAACCTATATACACAGTCATGTGTATAATAGAAAACTAGTAGGAAGCTGCTGTGTAACACAGGGAACCCAGCTTGGTGCTCTGTGACAACCTAAAGGGGTGGGACGGGAGAGGGGAGGGAGACTCAAGAGGAAAGGGGTGTGTGTGTGTGTGTGTGTGTGTGTGTGTGTATAAAATTATGACTGATTCATGTTGTTGTGAAGCAGAAATCAGCACAGCATCATAGGGAAATTTTCCTCCAATTAAAAAAAAATGATAATAGAGAGGACTTCCAGTTCAAGATGGCAAAGTAGAAGGACATACGCTCATCTCCTCCTGTGAGAACACCAAAATTGCAACTATTGAACAACCATTAACAGGAGGATGCTGGAACCCAACAAAAAAAAGAGAGAGAGAGAGAGAGAGACCCCACGTCCAAAAACAAAGAAACTGCAGTGAGACAGTAAGAGGGGCACAACCACGGTAAAATCAAATCCTATACCTGCTGGGTGGGTGACCCACAAACTTGACAACAATAATACCAAAGAAATTCTCATACTGTTGTGAAGGTTCTGAACCCACATCAGGCTTCCCAGGCTGGGGATCCAACAAAGGGTAGGAATCCCCAGGGAATCTGACTTTGAAAGCCGGCTGAATTTGATTATAGGATTTCCACAGGACTAGGGGAAACAGAGACTCCAGTCTTGGAGGCACAAACAAAACCTTTGTGCACCAAGACCCAGAGGAAAGGAGTAGTGACCTCACAGGATACTGAACCATTACCACCTGCTAGTGTTGGGGGGCCTCCTGTGGAGGCATTGGTTGGCAGGGGCTCACCACAGGGACAGGGCACTGGCAACAGCAGGCCAGGAAGGTCCCCCTTGGCATAAATCCTCTTGGGATTCACCATTAACCCTATCAGAGAGCCTGTAAACCCCAGGGATGGGTCTCCTCATACCATACAATGAACCCAAACCAGGAGGAAATTCAACCCCACACACCAGCAGAAAATTGGATTAAAGTTTTACTGAGCAAGGTCCTGCCCACCAGTCCCGCCTACCCGGAAACTTACACAAGCCTCTTAGCCTTCTCCATCAGAGGGCAGACAGAGAAAGCAAGAAGAAGAACAATGGCAAAGTGCTAAAACAAAAACCAAATGACAGAAAGTTAATCAGGTTGAAAAAGCCGAAAGTTGTGTCCCAGATGAAGAGACAAGATAAAACCCGAGAAAAACAATGAAATGAAGTGGAGATAGCAAACTTCCAGAAAAAGAATTCAGAGTAATGAGAGTGAAAATAATCCAGGATCTTGGAAAAACAATGAAGAAAATGCAAGAAATGTTTAGCAACGACCTAGAAGAACTAAGGAACAAACAAACATAGGTGAACAATACACTAGAAGGAATCAACAGCAGAATAATTGAGGCAGAAGAATAGATAAATGACCTGGAGAACAGAATGGTGGAAATCACTGCCACAGAACAGTTTATAGAAAAAAGAATGAAAAGAAATGAAGTCACCCTGAGAGATCTCTGGGACAGTATTAAAAGCACTAACATTTGCATTTTAGGGGTCCCAGAAGGAAAAGAGAGAGGAAAAAGCACCTTAGAAAATATTTGAAGAGATAACTGAAAACTTCCCTAACATGGGAAAGGAAATAGCCAACCAAGTCCAGGAAGCACAGAAAGTCCCAGGCAAGATAAATTCAAGGGGGAACACACCAAGACACATAGTAATCAAACTGACAAAAATTAAAGACAAAGATAAACTATTAAAAACAACAAGAGAAAAATAAATAACTTACCAGGAAACTCCCATCAGGCTATCAGAATCATTTCTCAACAGAAACTCTACAAGCCAGAAGGGAATGGCACCATGTATTTAAAGTGATGAAAGGGAAAAACATACAACCAAAAATACTCTGCCCAGCAAGACTATCATTCAGATTTTATGGAGAAATCAAAAGCTCTCTAGACAAGGAAAAGTTAAGAGAATTCAGCACCACCAAACCAGCTTTACAACAAATGCTAAAGGAACTTCTCTAAGCAGGAAACACAAGAGAATGAAAAGAACTACAGAAAATAAACCAAAAACAATTAAGAAAATGGTAATAGAACCACACATACCAATAATTACCTTAAATGTAAATGGATTAAATTCACCAAAGGAAAGACATAGACTGGCTGGGTGGATGAAAACATGTGCATGTATGCTCTGCCACTTAACACTGCTTGACCCCTCAAACTGCATGTAATTATTTTATATTGCCACATTAATAATATTCCAATTATGGCTTGCAATTGTAATTATCTTTTGTTTTTTGTCTGGCTATTTTCTGTAAAAATCAATAAGCATCTTTTACTATTGTGATTATGTAACTATTATTCCCTTAATACCATTGTATCACGATTGGTCAACAGAAGAATAATAGAACTCTATATCACCAAAACTATATGATTTAATAGAAAAGGCTACAATCACTTTTTAAAATCCAGATGCACATCAGAATTATCTTGAAATATATTGAAAAATGTAAATGCCCAGGTACTGCTTTCTTTTTCTCCAGAGCTCCAGATAAATTTCTAATGAGCAGTAGTGTTTAAAAACAAGTGAGCTATATGATGATCCTTTACTTTTAACTAGTTTGTTTCACTTTTTTTATTTCATATTCAGTGCTCCCATTACATTTATTTTATGTTTTCCAATTTCTCCATCTTTTTTTTATGTTATTTCTCAAGCCTTTCTCAAGTATAGTAGAAAAGCTTTTGTATACATATGTATAAATAATATGCATAATGTGTGCATTTTAGAAAACTTATGAATCTTTGACCAACTAAAAAATTTATGAAATTTATTTTGATTCCACTTGTTTGACTTAGATTTCTATTTTAAAAAAATAAATATGCAACAAGCAGCAAAGGTTTATTGTATAGCCAGGGAACTACAGTCAATATCTTGTAACAACCTTTCAGTTCAGTTCGGTTCAGTTGCTCGCATCGTCTCATTCTGATGGCGGAGTCTTGGTTCCAGGGTGATGCACAGAACAGCATCACCCTTACTACTTACAGTCCCCGAGGACACGAGTCAGCACCACACAACTCCAAAGGCATTGCATGTGCCTGGGCTTGAGTGGAACCACAGTTCTCTTGAGGGGGAGAAAAGCAATCAAATAGAAAACATGAATTCACAAGATAATATTTCACAAGATAATAAAAACGTGCTTTAATGTTGCTCCCACTCATATTGTGGTTAGGAATCCTTCATGAAATGCATTATCCCATTAGTCCTCAATCTCTGTAGATCAGAAGTACTGTCATCTCTATGATGGTGAGAAATCTTATAGGAAACAGACAAGGTCCTGCATTGCTGAGAGACCTCATAGCTTTTAGATTAATCTTTCTCAGGGCTGATAATACAATTAATGTATTCAGGAAGTGACTCTTTATTTTAATAAGAAAAATATTGGCTCCTTGAATTAATAATACTTATTGGCTTTTTGCATGACTTTGAGGCCCATTCTTGGAACTACTATCCTGAAAAATGATAATTATAAAAAGGTAACTGAATTTACTCTCTAAAGCATTCATTTATCCATTCATTTAGTCAATAAACTTTCAAGGACACGATGCCAAGTTCTACAGTGGTGCAGAGTATGTAAAGATGAAAAGTTATAGTCCCTTAATTCAGTGGCTAGTCATGCAAGTCAATCCTTACAACAGTAGCAACAAATAATGCCAGATGTTTCTGAGCACTTACCATAGTCCAGGCACTGTGCCAAGTGCCTTCTCTGTAGTTTGTAATCTTTCCCACAGCCAATGAGGTAGATATTATTAATAATACCATTTTACAGATGAGTAAACTGAGCCCTGAGAAGGGAAAAAGTAGAAGCAGTGACAGACTTTATTCTCTTGGGCTCCAAAATCACTGTGGATGGTGACTGCAGCCATGCAATTAAAAGATTCTTGCCACTTGGAAGAAAAGCTATGACAAATTTAGACAGGTATTAAAAAGAGACATCACTTTGCTGGCAAAGGTCCATCTAGTCAAAGCTATAGTTTTTCCAGTAGTCAGGTATGGATGTGAGAGTTGGTCCATTAAAAACACTAAGCATCAAAGAACTGATGCTTTTGAACTCTGGTGTTGGAGAAGACTCTTGAGAGTCCCTTGGACTGCAAGGAGATCCAACCAATCAATCCTAAAGGAAATCAACCCTGAATATTCATTGGAAGGACTGATGCTAAAGGTATAACTCCAATTCTTTGGCCAGCTTTTGCAAAGAGCCACCTCACTGGAAAAGACTTCAATGCTGGGGAAAATTGAAGGCAAAAGGAGAAGGAGGCAGCAGAGGATGAGATGGTAAGGTATCACGATATGACTTTGAGCAAACTCCAGTACATAGTGTAGGACAGAAGAGCCTCATATGCTCCAGTCCATGGGGTCACAAAGAGTCAGATAGGACTTAGCAACTTAACAAAAACAACAAACTGAGGCTCCCATTATTTTAGTGACTTTTCCAGTTAGATATGGAGCTGAGAACCAAGCTCAGGCAGTCTGACCCCATAACACATTCTTTTAGCTCTGTAACTCATACTTCATATGCACTATTCATAGCATATGGAGAAAGTTTGGTGGTTGCCCAAGGGAAGAGGCTGTACGATATCCATGAAGGAATTAGGTAAGCATCACAGGGGAGAGAGGATCTAGGCTGAGACCTAATGGACTTGTAATACTTGTTCAGGCTAAATAGCTTGCAAAGAGTATCCCAAGTGCATGCATCAGGGAATGCATGCAGCAAGCACAAAGCAGGGAGAGAAGCTTGGTACATTCTATGATGGAGAGCTAGATCCCAGGAGCTTGGGCACTGAGCAAAGACTGGAATGGAAGACAAGGTCAGTGAGGAAGGCAGGATCTGAATACCATGCCTTATTATATAAGGTATCTATGAGCAGCAAGTGGCGATGGTGCTGGAGTGGCGAGCGGCCGAGAGGAGACACCCCATGTCCAAGGTAAGAGAAACCCCAGGAAGATGGTAGGTGCTAAGAGAGGGAATCAGAGGGCAGACAGACTGAAACCACAATCACAGAAGACTAACCAATCTAATCACATGGACCACAAACTTGTCTAATTCAATGAAACTAAGCCATGCCACCCAAGACAGACGGGTCATGGTGGAGAGTTCTGACAAAATGTGGTTCACTGGAGAAGGGAATGACAAACCACTTCAGTATTCTTGCCTTGAGAATCCCATGAACAGTATGAAAAGGCAAAAAGATAGGACACTGAAAGATGAGCTGCCCAGGTCGCTAGGTGTCCAGTATGCTACTGCAGATCAGTGGAGAAATAACTCCAGAAAGAATGAAGGGATGGAGCCAAAGCAAAAATAACACCCAGTTGTGGATGTGACTGGTGATAGAAGCAAGATCCAATTCTGTAAAGAGCAGTATTGCATAGGAACCTGGAATGTTAGGTCCATGAATTGGAAGAGGTCAAACAGGAGATGGCAAGAGTGAACATTGACATTTTAGGAATCAGTGAACTAAAATGGACTGGAATGGGTGAATTTAACTCAAATGACCATTATATCTGCTATTGTGGGCAAGAATCCCTTAGAAGAAATGGAGTAGCCATCATAGTCAGCAAAAGAGCAGTACTTGGATGCAATCTCAAAAAAGACAGAATGATCTCTGTTCATTTCCAAGGCAAACCATTCAATATCACGGTAATCCAAGTCTACGTCCTGACTAGTCATGCTGAAGAAGCTGAAGGTGAATGGTTCTATGAAGACCTACAAGATCGTTTAGAACTAACACCCAAAAAAGATGTCCTTTTCATTATAGGGGACTTGAATGCAAAAGTAGGAAGAAAATAAAACACCCAGAGTAACAGGCAAATTAGGCCTTGGAGTACATAATGAAGCAGGGCAAAGGCTAATAGAGTTCTGCCAAGAGAACGCACTGGTCATAGCAAACACCCTCTTCCAAGAAAACAAGAGAAGACTCTACACATGGACATCACCAGATGACCAACACTGAAATCAGATTGATTATATTCTTTGCAGCCAAAGATGGAGAAGTTTTGTACAGTCAGCAAAAACAAGATTGGGAGCTGACTGTGGCTCAGATCATGAACTCCTTATTGCCAAATTCAGACTTAAATTGAAGAGAGTGGTGAAAAACACTAGACCATTCAGCTATGACCTAAATCAAATCCCTTATGACTATACAGTGGAAGTGAGAAATAGATTTAAGGGACTAGATCTGATAGACAGAGTGCCTGATGAACTATGGATGGAGGTTCATGACATTATACAGGAGACAGGGATTAAGATGATCCCCCAGAAAAAGAAATGCAAAAAGGCAAAATGGTTGCCTGAGGAGGCCTTACAAATAGCTGTGAAAAGAAGAGAAGTGAAAAGCAAAGGAGAAAAGGAAAGATATACCCATTTGAATGCAGATTTCCAAATAATAGCAAGGACAGATAAGAAAGCCTTCCTCAAAGCCAGATCTGAAAGGGACACGTGTACCCCAATGTTCATCACAGCACTGTTTATAATAGTCAGGACATGGAAGCAACCTAGATGCCCATCAGCAGACAAATGGATAAGGAAGCTGTGGTACATATACACCATGGAATATTACTCAGCCATTAAAAAGAATTCATTTGAATCAGTTCTAATGAGATAGATGAAACAGGAGCCCATTATACAAAGTGAAGTAAGCCAGAAAGATAAAGACCAATACAGCATACTAACGCATATATATGGAATTTAGAAAGATGGTAATGATAACCCTATATGCAAAACAGAAAAGGAGACAGAGATGTACAGAACAGACTTTTGGACTCTGTGGGAGAAGGCGGGGGTGGGATGTTTTGAGAGAACAGCATCGAAATATGTATATTATCAAGGGTGAAACAGATCATCAGCCCAGGCTGGATGCATGAGACAAGTGCTCAGGGCTGGTGCACTGGGAAGACCCGGAGGGATGGGATGGGGAGGGAGGTTGGAGGGGGGATCGGGATGGGGAATACATGTAAATCCATGGCTGATTCACGTCAATATATGGCAAAACCCACTACAATATTGTAAAGTAATTAGCCTCCAACTAATAAAAATAAATGGAAAAAAAAGAAAGAAATCCTTCCTCAGTGATCAGTGCAAAGAAATAGAGGAAAACAATAGAATGGGAAAGACTAGAGATCTCTTCAAGAAAATTAGACATACAAAGGGAACATTTCATGCGTAGATGAGCTCAATAAAGGACAGAAATGGTATGGATCTAACAGAAGCAGAAGACATTAAGAAGAGGTGGCAAGAATACACAGAAGAACTGTACAAAAAAGATCTTCATGGCCCAAATAATCACAATGGTGTGATCGTTCACCTAGAGCCAGACATCCTGGAATGTGAAGTCAAGTGGGCCTTAGGAAGCATCACTACAAACAAAGCTAGCAGAGGTGATGGAACTCCAGTTGAGCTATTTCAAATCCTAAAAGATGATGCTGTGAAAGTGCTGTACTCAATATGCTAGCAAATCTGGAAAACTCAGCAGTGGCCACAGGACTGGAAAAGGTCAAATTTCATTCTAATTCCAAAGAAAGGCAATGCCAAAGAATGCTCAAACTACTGCACAATTGCACTCATCTCACACGCTAATAACGTAATGCTCAAAATTCTCCAAGCCAGGCTACAGCAATATGTGAACTGTGAACTTCCAGATGTTCAAGCTGGTTTTAGAAAAGGCAGAGGAATCAAAGATCAGATTGCCAACATCTGCTGGATCATTGAAAAAGCAAGAGAGTTCCAGAAAAGCATCTATTTCTGCTTTATTGACTATGCCAAAGCCTTTGACTGTGTGGATCACAATAAACTGTGGGAAATTCTGAAAGAGATGAGAATACTAGACCACCTGAACTGCCTCTTGAGAAATCTGTAGGCAGGTCAGGAAGCAACAGTTCAAAGTGGACATGGAACAACAGACTGGTTCCAAATAGGAAAAGGAGTACGTCTAGACTGTATATTGTCACCCTGCTTATTTAACTTATATGCAGAGTACATCATGAGAAACGCTGGGCTACAAGAACCACAAGCTGGAATCAAGACTGCCGGGGAGAAATATCAATAACCTCAGATACACAGGTGAGACACCACCCTTATGGTAGAAAGCAAAGAGAAACTAAAGAACCTCCTGATGAAAGTGAAAGAGGAGAGTGAAAAATTTGGCTTAAAATTCAACATTCAGAAAACTAAGATCATGGTATCCGGTCCCATCACTTCATGGGAAATAGATGGGTAAACAGTGGAAACAGTGGCTGACTTTTTTGGTGGGGGCACCAAAATCACTGCAGATGGTGACTGCAGCCATGAAGTTAAAAGACAGTTACTTCTTGGAAGCAAAGTTTTGACCAACCTAGAGAGCATATTAAAAAGCAGAGACAACACTTTACCAACAAAGGTCCATCTAGTCAAGGCTATTGTTTTTCCACTAGTCATGTATGGATGTCAGAGTTGGACTATAAAGAAAGTTGAATGCAAAGAATTGATGCTTTTGAACTGCGGTGTTGGAGAAGACCCTTGAGAGTCCCTTGGACTGCAAGGAGATCTAACCAGTCCATCATAAAGGAGAACATTTGAAGTGTTCATTGAAGTGTTCATTGAAGTGTTTATTGAGTATTCATTGGAAGGACTGATGCTGAAGCTGAAACTCCAATACTTTGGCCATCTGATGCAAAGAGTTGACTCATTTGAAAAGACCCTGATGCTGGGAAAGATTGAGGGCAGGAGTTGAGGGGGATGACAGAGGATGAGATGGTTGGATGGCATCACCGACTCAATGGACATGGGTTTGGGTAGACTCCAAGAGTTGGTGATGGACAGGGAGGCCTGGCATGCTGTGGTCCATGGGGTTGCAAAGAGTCGGACACGACTGAGTGAACTGAACAGAACTGATGTAACTATCCAGTTATGAAACAAATCTGTCATTTAATTTTGTCTGACAAGTCATAGCTCTTACTGCCTGATTAACATCAGAATGAACTTACCCTTAGATTGTTGGGGTCTAGTCAAATTGGTAAATAGGCTAATTTTACTGCTATTGTTTAATGCCAAAGGTCTCTTTGCAGAAAGATTTTAATATCATGTTTATTTTGGTTTCATTTGAAATCATAAGGGAGATTTTAAATGTTACAAATTATCTATGGAATCTAAGTTAATCAGTTTAGATTCACAAATTTGAATACATCAAGTTGTATCCTTACTCCACATAATCACAAATGTGTGTAAATGTAATTGATCTCAAAAGACTAGGGGAAAATGGGCCAATATTTTAATAGTTACCTATAAATCCTGGAGAAGTTTTATATAGTTTCTAAATTTTCCATAGTGAAAGCATATCACTTTCAGGAGTACAGAAAGAAATTTTTGCAGAGTGGAAACCAGATATTTTAAAATTCAGTGTAATGCACACACATAGTTCAAAAGTCAAATTTGTCTGAAAGGACTAATAATGAAAATAATACTCTGTTCTTCACTCCCACCCTGTCTTAATTCCCCAAAATCAGTCCACTAACTCTATAACTTGTTTATTCTTTAGCTACATCAAAATTCTGTATTTCTTCTATGATTCTACAGTAAATGTGAGTTTATATACAATGTCTGAATTTGTCCATTTTAGATATTCAAGTTGCTGCTATAAGATTCAGCTCACTTATATCACCTCACATCTATCTCCCCCAATTTCCCTGTGTAATTATAACACATATTTGTTTCTCTATTTTTTGGCTATCTTTGAAATTTTAGGCAGTAAACATACACCAAATATAGTCAGTCTCTTAACATCCCCTTGGGTTTAAAGAGAACACTGGTGCTCTTATACTCATCTTTAGCTCTGCAGTCTTCCTTTTCTGGCATTCCAATCGTAGAGCATTCCAGGTGATAACATTTACATTTGGTTCTATAATTAAAATTACATCTTCCATGCTTTCTCTACCAGTATTTTTTTAAAATTTGTAAACTAATAAGAACGTTTTACATCATTGTGACTTTGTAAGCATTATTCACGGAGGAGTCAAGTGGTATTCTGTGAAGTTAACTTTCTCCTTATACTTGTTTTTGTTTCTTCTAATTCTCACAGCATTTTTTTAATTTTTTTTAAATTTTATTTTATTAGTTGGAGGCCAATTACTTCACAACATTTCAGTGGGATTTGTCATACATTAACACGAATCAGCCATAGAGTTACACGTATTCCCCATCCCGATCCCCCCTCCCACCTCCCTCTCCACCCGACTCCTCTGGGTCCTCCCAGTGCACCAGGCCTGAGCACTCGTCTCATGCATCTCACCTATTTTTAAATTTTCCATGACAACAGATATTCTACAACGTCTCCTTTTGTCCCAGGAGACCTCTCCCCCAGAGCCACCTGTCTCCTGTTTTACCTGGACTGTACGTTCTGCGGGTACAGTGGACAGTTTGACTGATTCCCCAAATCCATTCCATCACAGACAATGACTGAGGAGACAGTCATGTCCCCTCATTAGACTGAGGAGACATCCTCAGTGAGGATGTTCCAAACACCATTCCTAAAGTTCCAGCAGTCTACAACACTTCCAGTTTCCTCCTCTACTTTATTGATTACACCAACACATATCACTTTATAGCATAGTTGCTTTTCATTTCTTCACCTGAATGTAAGCTCCATGAAGGCAGGAAAGCTCTTTATTTTCTGTTTTTCCCCATATATTTCATATATTATCATATTCTTCATATATTTCATATTTTCATATATTTTCATACACTTTCACATTTTCATATATTTCATATTTTTCATATACTTTCATATATTTCATATTTTTCATATACTTTCATATTTTTCATATTTTTCATATATTTCAAACATTTCATATTTTTCATATATTTCCTATTTTTCATATACTTTCATATTATTCATATATTTCATATTTTTCATATATTTCATATTTTTCATATTTTTCATATACTTTCATAATTTTCATACACTTTCATATTATTCATATATTTCATATTTTTCATATACTTTCATATTTTTCATATATTTCATATATTTCAAACATTTCATATTTTTCATATATTTCCTATTTTTCATATACTTTCATATTATTCATATATTTCATATTTTTCATATACTTTCATATTTTTCATATACTTTCATATTTTTCATATTTTTCATATATTTCATATATTTCAAACATTTCATATTTTTCATATATTTCCTATTTTTCATATACTTTCATATTATTCATATATTTCATATTTTTCATATACTTTCATATTTTTCATATATTTCATATACTTTCATATTTTGCATATACTTTCATATTATTCATATATTTCATATTTTTCATACATTTCATATTTTTCATATATTTCATATTTTTCATATACTTTCATAATTTTCATACACTTTCATATTATTCATATATTTCATATTTTTCATATACTTTCATATTTTTCATATACTTTCATATTTTCATATATTTCATATTTTTCATATACTTTCATAGTATTCATATTTTTCATATACTTTCATATTATTCATATATTTCATATTTTTCATACACTTTCATATTTTTCATAATTTTCATATGCTTTCATATTATTCATATATCTCATATTTTTCATACACTTTCTTATTTTTCATATTTTTCATATACTTTCATATATTTCATATTTTTCATATTTTTCATATATTTCATGTTTTCCATACACTTTCATTTTATTCATATATTTCATATACTTTCATATTTTTCATATACTTCCATATATTTCTTATATGTCATATATATTAATATATTTCATATATTTTCATATTTTATGTACTCTGTCTTCTTTGGTTTACTTGCCAGCTTTATTGGGATGCATACTGGATACCTTTCTGAGAGGTCACTTTTTCTAGACCCTCGAATGTCTTAAAAAGTTTTCATGTATCCCTTCATTGATATCTTGGGTAGGTTGGGACTATAGGTTGAAAATTTTAATGTCTCCGAATTTTGAAAACAACAGTCAAATTACCTATTACCATCCACTACTAATTGACGGGATGTTTGAGTGATCTGGTTTTACTCTGAAAAATAGCACTGACACATCTAGCAAGTAAAAATATAGGATATACAACTAAGTTTGCATTTCAGATAAACAAGGAAATTCTAGAAACATACTTATTCTAAAAAATTACTTATTGTCTATTTGAATTCCAATGTTAACTAGCTGTCCTATATTTTATGTTAACACTATTGGGACATTTTTAGGATATTCTTTTTATCCTTAACATTCTGAAATTTCACAGTATTTCTGGTTGTGAGTCTTTAAAAGAAAAAAAGTCTTTATATTAGTGCTTGAGCCCCAAGAAAGAGGGTATGATTATTATTGACATAATAATGTTTAAATAATGAGTCTTTATTGCTTCCAGGCTCTGGCTGTCTATCAGCTTGAGTCTGGGGAACAGGAACAAGAAAAAAAAATGTAAAAAGTTTCATCAGTCTTAGGATTTGAAAATCTTTAGAGTAATTATCACAGTGGAAGCATGAGATGACTATAACCTATTTCATACAGAGCCTGGTTATCTAGTAGAGTTGTCTGGTTTCAAACCTTGCCACCCAACTGGTATTTCATACAAGTATCAGTGAGCAACCAACATTCAGGCTGAAGAGCCTTGTTTTGTAAGAGTGAATATTCTGGACACATCCCAGATTTACCATGTAATTGCTCCACAGTGAACACAACATAGATGTCTCCAAAGGAGAAAATTATTTGCTTGTGAGATGCATATTTCCTGTGGTTATCTCTGAGTGAACTAGCCAAAAAGTAAGTGAAGAGGTGAGAGACAAGAAGTAGCCACTTTGCAAAGGAGTGATAAAATCAACCAAGGTAAAACTGGTTTAAAGAAATTCGGAGAACTATAGAGTTGAGAGAGAAATTTTTTAAACTGACTTTAGAGTCAGTTATCTAGGTCAGCCCACCTTTTATAGGTGACACTACCCAGGCTAACAGAGCGGAAGAGACTTGCCCAGAGTCACCGAACCAGACTAGAC
Source organism: Muntiacus reevesi (assembly GCF_963930625.1). Classification (NCBI taxonomy): domain Eukaryota; kingdom Metazoa; phylum Chordata; class Mammalia; order Artiodactyla; family Cervidae; genus Muntiacus; species Muntiacus reevesi. Next base: position 78,824,158 of record NC_089260.1, on the reverse strand, counting down.
CAGTTCCCGGTTCCCAGTCCAGTGTTTACTCCCTATCATTGCTGCTGTGGGTTGGGACCTATTGCACAACAGCCCTATTTAATCATCCTGACAGCAATCCTGAGAATGATAAACTTTCTCTGCAACAATCTGACTCAACTCAGGGTAGCAGCTTCACCAAATGCCCCATTAAAATGCAGTCAACTCCAAGGGGAGGTGAAAAAAAAGGAAGGGGGTGGTGGTCCAGAGGGCTTGGAAAAGTTTTTCGTAACCAAAAATATTGCCAACACCCACATACCTGTGTGCCTGAAATTAACCACTGAAAATGTCTGCTGTAAGGCAAATAATCATCTTTAACATTTTGCTTGGATCTTTGTAGAGGCTCCTTAACAAAGAAGAAGGTCTTAATGATATGACACCAGACAAATACATTGTGATTGAACATGGCAGAATGACTAGACAGTGGTCTGAAATGTATTAGGACCCATCAGGTACAAATAGCAGCAGGTGCCTACTTTACCATCATCATTTCACATCAGAACAAAGCAACAGATTGCTCTAATCATTTCCCTGTCATCAGATTTCACTTTTGGTGTCTGATGTCACGGTAAGGTACTTTAGTAGACCTAGTTTCCCTGATTACTTGAATAATTCACATTTTGATTCTGAATATGGGATGTTTTCAGCAGAACAAAGGCCCTTTAAATGGCAATTGCGATTTCAGCATTGAGACTCAGTTTGTCTGGACTCAAACTTCAAAATGTAGTTCCCACAACTTTAAGGTCATTTGCTTTCTTCTTTTTGTGGTCAAAAAGTTAAGCAAGATGAAGATCGAAAGATAACCATTTGTTTTTGTTAATGAAGAGGTAGTTTTTTTTTTTTTTTTTTAATATTATTTTATTAGTTGGAGGCCAATCACTTCACAACATTTCAGTGGGTTTTGTCATACATTGACATGAATCAGCCATATAGTTACACGTATTCCCCATCCCGATCCCCCCTCCCACCTCCCTCTCCACCCGACTCCTCAGGGTCCTCCCAGTGCACCAGGCCCGAGCACTTGACTCATGCATCCCACCTGGGCTGGTGGTCTGTTTCACCATAGATAATATACATGCTGTTCTTTCAAAACATCCCACCCTCACGTTCTCCCCCAGAGTTCAAAAGTCTGTTCTGTACTTCTGTGTCTCTTTTTCTGTTTTGCATATAGGGTTATCGCTACCATCTATCTAAATTCCGTATATATGTGTTAGTATACTGTAATGTTCTTTATCTTTCTGGTTTACTTCACTCTGTATAATGGGCTCCAGTTTCATCCATCTCATTAGAACTGATTCAAATGAATTCTTTTTAACGGCTGAGTAATATTCCATGGTGTATATGTACCACAGCTAACCAGAGCTGGTGTAATGATGGTTAGGAGGCCAAGGGCAGATTGCCATGCCTTGCTAAAAAACAAATGCAGGTGGAAAGGTGGAGAAAAATTAATGCAGATAATCTTTTAAGAAGGTTGACTAGGACCAAAAAGAGAAAGTCTTTTATTGAAATATTTGGATGGATATTGATTGATTGGTTGATTTTAAAGGGCATAGGGGAGACATGAGCATTTCTATTACCTGGGGAGGGGGGGTGGTGTGTGGGGAGTCAGGTCCTTAGCTTCTCCATGCAAATATTGCAGAAATGTTAATATAACTGTAAACAAAGAGTCTGTCCAAGGTCATCCAGCCAACTGACCAAAGCATCAGAATTAAAATCCTGGCCCCTCAACAGCTTGCTTTCTTGGGCACATGAGGTCTCTCCATTTTGCAACTGTTTTTTTATTTCAGTGGGTCATGGGAGGATGAAGGTGGTCATTTCTGTATCACTGTATTTGTAAAGAGCTATAAGGTCCACTTGGGCAGGGAAGGGATAAGGAGAATAAATACTTGATTAAGTTAACATTTTCCATTTGCCAGACACCAGGCTAAGTGCTTTACCTAAATAAGTTATGCAACCTTCACAGCAACATATGAAGCAGATTAAGTTAATATCTTTTCACAGACAAAGAAATTGTGGCTCGAAGAGATTTAGTAATTCACCTGAAATCACACCAGCAAAAGCCAAATAAAAAAAGTGGGGGTTTTAACCAGTAGATTATCCCATCTCTCATATGCTGTTTCAAATCCTGAAAGATGATGCTGTGAAAGTGCTGCACTCAATATGCCAGCAAATTTGGAAAGTTCAACAGTAGCCACAGGACTGGAAAAGGTCAGTTTTCATTCCAATCCCAAAGAAAGGCAATGCCAAAGAATGCTCATACTACTACACAATTAGTGATATTTTTAAATATCACAATTCATTTTTTCTAGGTACAGTCACATTTTTGTCCTGTTTTATTTCCAGAAAATGCTGTGAGACAACTGAGAACGTCAACTCCATTTGAGAATAGGGACAATGAAACATATTCTCTCTCTCCCCCCTGCTCCCACTTCTCTCTCATACACACACATACACACACCATTAGGGAGGAAAGCCCATTAGAATGGAAATAATAGAGCCTAGATAGCTCAGTGGCCGAATTTGCCACAGAGCTGCCAGGACCCTTAAGAGAAGAGATTCAGTCCTCTGCTGTTTTTAGCCAGCAGCACCTGGTGTCCAGGGTAAAGGATATAAACCCATTCCATCAAAATGCCAGAATGTATGCCCGCAAGCAGCTTTATCGGAAGACCAGGCGAGAGGACTCATAAATAATAACTAGGAAAACTATTTCCAAGTGGAACAAACTTAAAATAATAAACGCAGCAGATCTTGACTACTACTAGGATCCTTTACTCTCCCCAGTGAACTACAATGAGTCTCTTGGCATCATAGGGCTCTGTGCTGAGATGAGAATTTGCAATTAGCATTAAGAATAAAAGAGTAAGTACAAATTGGCCCATATAGCCTTGATTCTTAACATACCACTTAAAAGACAGTATCCATCAGTCACAAAAAAGAGTCTCTGTGCAAAGGTCAGCCTAGGTATGGTTTGTTTGTAATTTTGTGCAAGAGCTATGTCTTACTCATCGTTGCATCCCCAGCACCCAGCATAATGTCTGGTACATTGTTAGTACCCAATAAGTTTTTTTTAGTGATTAGTGAATATTAGCCAGGATATAATGATGCCATGTCTGCCACTTTGCTCCAGTTCTCTAAAACCAAGGAATATATTTAGGATTATGTTAATCAAATATACTTAGTTGGATGAAGGTAACACTGGATTGACATCAAACAGCTCTAGCCTGAATTTCCTAGGGAATTGCCTCAGTTTTTAACTTACATGGTTTGTAGCATTCTGATTTAATGGAAGCAATTCCATTATTAATGGGTGAGTTTCTAGATCAGCTTGTAAAATTCAGTCAGTTAGTTCAGTCAATCAGTCATGTCCAGCTCTTTGCAGCACCATGGACTGCAGCATGCCAAGCCTCCCAGTCCATCACCAACTCCCAGAGCTTGCTCAAACTCAAGCCCATAGAGTCGGTGATGCCATCCAACCATCTCATTCTCTGTCATCCCCTTCTCCTGTTGCCTTCAATTTTTCCCAGCAGCAGGGTCTTTTCAAATAAGTCAGTTCTTTGCATCAGGTGACCAAAGAATTGGAGTTTCAGCTTCAACATCACTCCTTCCAATGAATATTCAGGACTGATTTCCTTCAGGATGGACTGGTTGGATCTCCTTACAGTCCAAGGGACTCTCAAGGGTCTTCTCCAACACCACAGTTCAAAAGCATCAGTTCTTTGGTACTCAGCTTTCATTATGATCCAACTCTCACATCCATACATGACTACTGGAAAAGCCATAGCTTTGACTAAATGGACCTTTGTTGGCAAAGTAAGTCTCTGCTTTTTAATATACTGTCTAGGTTGGTCATAACTTCCCTCCCATGGAGTAAGCATCTTTTAATTTCATGGCTGCTGTCACCATCTGCAGTGATTTTGGAGCTCTCAAAAATAAAGTCTCTCACTGTTTCCATTGTTTCCCCATCTACTTACTATGAAGTAATGGGACTGGATGCCATGATCTTAGTTTTCTTAATGTTGAGTTTTAAGCCTGCTTTTTTACTCTTCTCTTTCACTTTCATCAGGAGGCTCTTTAGTTTCTCTTCACTTTCTGCCATAAGGGTGGTGCCATCTGCATATTTTAGGTTATTGATATTTCTTCCAGCAATCCTGATTCCAACTTGTGCTTCATCCAGCCCAGCATTTCGCATGATGTACTCTGCATATAAGCTAAATAAGCAGGTGACAATATACAGCTTTGATGTACTCCTTGTAAAATTATTTTATCAGAATGTAGAAAACTAATGGCATTCAATTATATTACAGATCTGTTTTCCCATTGTAATCATTCTTACTTGGCAATATTTATTTGAAGTTCCAGTCTAAGATGGCAGAAAGAGTCTACCTGCTGTTCAGATTCGGGAATTATTCCTTCTTAACTCTCCACTCTTTCTTACCTTCCATTACCTGTATTCACCTACCCACCTTCATCCAAATAAAGCCTACTTCTCCTCCTGTTTTCTGAATCTCAGTGAGTAGCACTTGTCGTCTACCATTGACTAAAGTCTGACACTTTGGGGTCATTTTCCCTTAGTGTGCCCCCTCACTCGCATTACATAGATCCACATCCACACAGACATGTCTAGTGGGCTATCAGGTACTGATGATTCTATCCCAGCCACTGCTTTAGTTCAGGACATTATCTTTCTCGACTACTTCATATGGTTCCTGGGTTCCAGAGAGAAGAAATCTGTAAATATGGCAAGTTTTCTTGCCATTTCCATGCATAGAAAATTTACCTGAATTCATAAGTTAGTACATATACTCAGGTGAAGACAACACTGAGGTAATATATAAGGTTTTAGTAGTGGATAAACTCTCCAAAGACGGACACAATCTTTCATCAGTACCTTGGAGAGAACCAGCAAAGGTAGCTGATAAATAGAACTAGGCAAGTTCTGTCAAAATCAGGATTATAAATGGGTAAATACTGGAAAGAAGTCAGCTTAGACTTTCCAGCCACAGGTTGACTTTCTGATCCTTAAATGCTTCAAGTCCAGTCCTGTGACAGGCTTTTGCACCAGATGTTTCCCTTGATTGCAACCCTCTTCCCCCATATCTTTGCATTGCTGTCACCTTCTCACCATTCAGGTCTCAATCCAAATGACTGTGCAGTACAGCTTTTCCTCAATCACTCCTATCCCATTTACCCATTTTACTTTCTTCATAACAATTATCACTGCTTGAAACTGTGTTATTTATTCATTTGTTTACATGACTATTGTCTCCCTAGGCTTCACAGAGAGTAAGCTTTGTGGGTGAATAGACCATGTCTATGTGATTAACTGTCATATATCTTTAGTGTTTAAAACATATCTGGCACCTAGGAGGCAGTCTATAAATATTTGACAAATGAGAAAATGAAATAAGACAGGCAATTAGATTTGAAGTTTAGGAGACTACTGAGGACCTTGAACTGAGAAGTTGGAGCTAATATCAGACACTAATTATTGAGTGTGGAGAAATAGGATTCAAGTTGCCATGTACAGATTTGTGTTCGCATGATCCATGTAGGGCCAAACATCAAACACACCCATTGGGTAGCATGCATACCAATACTACATCTTAATTTCTAGAATAATTACTATAGTTTGAATGAAAGCAAGATAGCCCTTATTTTGATCTCTGCAAAAGGAGCAACACTTTTCCCTGCATTTTCTCTAGAAAGGGATTTTTATTCTCTCAGTGGCATTAAGTGGGAACTGACCAAGCAAATCGGTGGGTGGGTTGTTTGACCACTCCAGAGGTCACTGAGTTAGGACTATTTCCCTTGAGCCCTCACTTCCAGAATCCTTAGAAACGAGAGAATCCTGTGGCTTGGAAGCTTGGATCTTGCAATTTGTCTCTGCAAATGGAGAAGGCACACAAAGGGTGCTAGGGCAAACTATATGTCCAGGATTTTAATTAGGTACACATGTTCCATTTGGCCAATGCAGAGGTTTTAAATGTTTTTGATTAGTCATCAACATTATAAAAATCAGGAGATTTCATATAAAGAAAGATTTCCAGCCTCTCTTAGAAATACAGAAGTTCTAGAAGTACTAGCCCTTGATATCCCACATGACAAAAATCACCTGATATGGAGTGGCAGCTGCCCCTTCAAACACGACTTGTAGTCTCAACACCACCTCTGTCTCCAAGTCTCCACCTACTTCACTCATTTACCATAACTACATGGCCTTTGAAGGTGTTTGAGTCTGAGGTCCTCCACTATGAAATACAAGAATTAGATGATTCTAAGAATTGAAGACATGGGAATAATTATGAAGGTAAACTATCTATAAGGAATCACAGTATGCATTTCCCTAAAAAAGCAACTAATTTTTGGTATATTGCTATGGGTATGAAACTTATATGTATTATAAGATATTTATGAGGATACTGACACCATTCACACAGTGGCTCCCTAAAAGAAGATCTAAGGAAATTATGTTTATTTGTGTATGTGTTCACACATACACACAGATATGCAAAGAGTAGATACTCAGTAAATATTTCTTGAATAAAGTAATGAGAGGCTCAACAGCATTCATCAAAACCCTAAGCAATAATAAATATTATGAACTGCTGCTGTACACCTCACAGCTTATGAACTCACTCTACTTCTCTTTTTTCTCTTATTTTCCCCCAGTTGTAGTCCAAGACAGAGAATCTAATTGAGATATAATGAAAATTTATTAATTAATTGTAAATAGAACGGGTTGATCAAGCATCAGTTAGCCTACCTGCATTAGTTTGATGTGGTCTGAGAGTGAATTCATTACTATGGTGAAACCAGAATTTCTTAGTTTGGAGATATGTATTCTGGCCCTGATTGTGCCACTAACTGTAGTTCTTTGAATAAGTCACTTGGCTCTCTGGCCAAAGTTTGATTATCCATAAAATTATATGGTCTTCAGGGCTTCTCTCTGCTTTATGATCTCTCTTTATGTGAAAAACAAAGACACATCAGAGGTAAGAACTAGAAACCCAGAGCCAGCAATATCTAGCAAGGAAAGACCAAGAAGAGATTTTTTTCCCCCATTAATTAAGGCAAGGAAGTCTCCAAACGCATGGGCAACAATCCATGGAGGGACAAGAGTGGAATGTGAACTCATTAGCAGAATGTTGAGTAAAACTTAGGGAGGAAAAGAGAGTAATAGAGAGGGAGTCCAACTGTAGACTAAGAGAATTCTAAAGGAAAAAAAATGGAAAAACTGCTGCTAATTAGGTCATTTAGAAACTGAACAACCTAATATAATTCTTGCTGAAGCAATAAGGAAACAACCATGGGATGCACGATAATAACAAGAATACATGCTAATAGACAAAACTAGGATCCCCCAAATAACTTAACAAGTCCCATGCAAGCTAGTAGATATCAGGTGGAAAACAGCACTTGAATTTCACACAGATTTTTAAAATATACTGAGGAAACATGTAGCAAAGGATCAGATAATATTTGCTGAATCAAATTCTGTTATTAAAAACTCTGGTATGCTTCACTATTTAAAAACTTTAATGTGAAAAATTAAAAATTTGAAAAATCTCAGAGTGATTATTTCTTTTTAAAAAAGAATTCACTGCTGGTATATTTTAAACAGAAATCTTTCACCCTTAAAATTTAAAAAAAAATTGAAACATTTCCTTTTACAAAAATCTTTCATTAACAAAAATGAGGTAGAGCTCAGAATCAATGCTTTATTTTGTCTTACATTCACGTCACCTAATGCAGCTTCAGGCACAGATGGGCAGTTCAGTAACTTTCAGTGAATGGATTATGTGTGGTTTTCTACTGCTGCATAACAAACCACCCCAATTTAATGGCTTAAAATGACTTTACCTTTCGCAGTTCCAAAGGTTGACTAGGCTCAACGGGAAGTTCTTCTGGTAGTTTCACTTGGATTCTTTCATGTGCTTGCAGTCAGGTAAAAGTTTAGCATGGGTTCATCTGGAGGTTCAACCAGGATACTGGGTTGACATGGTCTCTCTCCGTCTGCCTAGTCTCAAGTTACTTCCTCTCTATGTAGACTCTACATGTGGTCTTTGCAGCAGGGAAACGAGACCTCTTACATGGTGGTGGCTCAGGCATCCCCAAAGTACAAAATCAGAAGACTGCCATTGTCCATTGGTTAAAACAGATCACTGGGCCAGCCCAGATTCAACGAGTAGGGGAACCACAGAAGAATATGAACAGGAGGTGTGATTCATTGGGGCATGTTCATAGACTAGCCACCCCAGTTTGCCTTCACTTTGGGCCCTTAACTTCCAAAGAGATAGGAAACAGGTTGAGAGTTATACAGCTACAAACATAGGCCATTTTAATGAAAATGGAAGAATGACTCAGAGCCAGAACCCAGAGGATAAAACCAAGAGCAGAGGGAAACCATTCCTAAAAAGCAAAACTTACCTTAATCAAGGACTATCCTCTGCCTTGAGTTAGAGAAATTGGGATATGCACCAGGTTGAATTTTAGAATTGCTATAAATCAGGAAATGCTCATGTCTCCCTTTTCTCCTCTTTTTGAACATGGGAGTCTGCTGAAGTTTTTCTGTCTCTTTCACCACTACATGAAAGAGATTGGTTGGGGGTGGGTGGATAATCTTCTCTTCTTCACTGGTCTCTGCACCTGAGAAAGTGCATATGAGAAGACGACTTTGAGCAGTCACATCCATACCAGCACCTGATTTTGTTGACAATATCCTGGAATTTAAACTGATATCATATTTAGGGTGAGATTTGCAGAGGTAAGCACATTTTTCATGTAAAAGGCTATGAATCAGTAAGAGCCAGAGGATGGTACCCTGGTCTCCAAAGATGGCTCCCAATGAACCACATCTCTTTGAATTTACACCATGTGTAGACCCCTCCGTCATTGAAGCTGGGCTTTCCTGGGACTTGATTTAAATAACAGAATATGGCAGAACTGACACTATACCAGCTAGAGCCTAAGCTTTATAGACCTGGCAGCTTCCACTTTTTAGTTTTGGAAACATTGAGTCTTCACATAAGAAGTCTGGCTTTCCTTCTGGAAAGATCACATTGACAGAAAACGTAGAGAGGCCACACGGGGACAGAGGAGGCCACTTAAAGTGGGAAACAGGAGCAGCTATCCTGGCATCTCAGCCAAGCCTCCATCTAACTACAACTGCATGACAGAACTCAAGAGTGATCAGCAGAAGAACTGCCCTGATGACCCCAGGCATCCCACAGAAATATGAAAGGTAATAAAATCATTGTTTTAAGCCACCAAGGTTTTAAATAGCTTATTAATGCAGCTATAGATAAATAAAACAGTATCCATAAATGAATATGGACAAAGTACCATATTTAGGGGAGTTACAGTTTCACATACTAACCATAAAGTTCTTTTCTCTATTCAAGAAATATTTACTAAGCCCCTACATCAGTTAACACATCCTTCTTATGTATAAAAGAAAGATGTCGACTTATGGAAAAACATCTTTAATTGAAAACTGGAATGTTTAGTTGAAAAAAACTTTCCTATATCATTTCCTCCAGCATCCTCAGGCCTCAGGGGAGATAATTTCGATACATTAGCAAACTATTTTGATACATTAGGAAACTATTGCAAATTCTTGGGGGAACAGTGACATGATGGAAATGGTATTTGGAAAGGTTCATATGGCCGTAGGAAAGAGGGTTAGTGGCAGGGTTAGTGAAGCACAATCTTAGATGAAATTTGATCTGGATTGAAACCAGGGTAAATGGAAAGAACTTGATTACAGATCTTGAAATTTTGTTGAAAGAGCAAAAGAGAAAATGTCCAAGATTACAGAAGCTGGGAGAATAATGGTGACAACAACAACTAAAGGAAGAATGTGGGACACTTGGAAAAAGAGTCATGAATGGGAAGAACAGATCTGTACAGATTTGGATTTAATCATTTAGATAAGAGTAAAATTGAACAGACCTATCTGATAGGCAGCTGGTATTTCGTTAACTTAAAAACAAAACAAACAAGCAAAAAGACTAGGGCAGCAAACTACAGGTGAGAGAAAGGATAAGGATTCAGGAGATGATGATCTGCTTCTATGCTTACACCCTTGGATTCAACATGGCTTTGCCACACCAGCCAGTGAACCGTGTGGTCTAGGCCACAATGTCTAGATCTGAGACCTGGAATTCTGCAGACCTATCCAGTCATCATGCTTCTAATGAAGATCCTAATGCATGTGGGAGGATCCAGGAAACAGTGGAGGGCTGAGTGCTAGCAAGGAGCAGATATCAAAGACCGAGTCTCTGTGGAGCAGCCAGTGGCTAAGTTAGCAAAGTTTGAACACAGAGCATATCATTTTCTGACTTCTCCCTCAAATTATCTTCAAAGTGGTACAATTTCATTACTGATTGTCTTGGACTGAATGTTTGTGTCCCACCTCAAATTTATTTCTTGAAGCCCTACCCCTAAGGTATAGCATCAGGAGGTAGGGCTTTGGGGGTGTGATTAAATTTAGATGATTTCATAAAGGTAGAGCCCCCATGGTGGGACTAGTGCCCTTTTAAGAAGAGGAGTAGACATCAGAGTTTCCTTTCTCTAACATGTGAGGACACAGCAACAAGACAGCCATTTGCAACCCAAGAAGAGAGCCCTTACCAAGAACCAAACTGGCCAGCATCTTCACCCTGGACTTACCAGCCTCCAGAACTGTGAAAAACAAATGTCTGTTGTTTAAGCCAGCCAGCATGTGGTATGTTTTAGAGCAGCCCATGCTGACTAAAACACTTTATCCTTTAAGTAGATACTATATTCTCTATGGAAGTGAATTTGGCGAGCTTCCAATAAGTTCATAATGGTTTAGCATAAATGGGAAAGAATTGACAGTTCCTTGAACTGGAAGGAGACCAACCCAGGCAATCCGAAAAGAAATCAACCCTGAATACTCATTGGAAGGACTGATGTTGAAGCTGAAGCTCCAAAATTTCAGGCACCTGATGTGCAGAGCCAACTCACTGGAAAAGACCCTGATGTTGGGAAAGACTGAGGGCAGGAGGAGAAGAGGGTGACAGAGGATGAGATGGTTGGATGGCATCATCGACTCAATGGGTATGAGTTTGAGCAAACTCCTGGAGATAGTGAAAGACAGGAAACCTGACATGCTGCTGTCCATGGGGCCACAAAGAGTCGGACATGACTTAGCAACTGAAAAAAAGCAAAAGCTCCCTTTGGGATCACTTTGTGTCTCCAACACCTGTGGTACTAGATATTCTTGCATTTAAACTTTAAAGCAAACGTAAGCAATGCTTGTGAAGATGATGGAACAGAAGCTGAGTTCCTTTAGTTCTAACATTCTATGTGACCACATGCTTTCTATTTGTGTTCAAAAGTTTAGAACATGAAACATCCCACCCTGCCTTCTCCCACTGATGATTTGAAAGAATAGCAGTGAAACACGTACATTACCATATCTAAAATAGATGACCAGTGCAAATTCAGTGCATGAAGCAGGGAATCAAAAGCCTGCTCTGGGACAACCAGAGAGAGAGGGTGGGGAGGAAGGTGGGAAGGGCATTCAGGATGGGGGAGGGGGAAACATGAATATCTGTGGCTGATTCATGTTGATGCATGGCAAAAACCATCACAATATTGTAAAGTAGCTATTCCCCAATTAAAGTGAGTTACTCAATTTAAATAAATAAATAAATAAAACACTGAAACAGAGTGACCAGGGCGGTTATTTGAAAACACGCTCAAATGAAACTGAAATCCAAATACCTCTGTAATGTGCTCCTCAAGTGTGCAGTTGGGCCCTTGTGTGTTAAGGGCCCATTCTAGCTACATAATACAATTAAATCTCAATAGTATTGCAGTAACTGTTTAGGTCTTCAGTTCAGTTCAGTCGCTCAGTCATGTCCAACTCTTTGCGACCCCATGGACTTCAGCACACCAGGCTGTCCATCACCAACTCCCAGAGTTTCCTCAAACTCATCTCCATTGAGTTGGTGATGCCATCCAACCAGTTTATCCTCTGTCATCCCCCTCTCCTCCTGCCTTCAATCTTTCCCAGCATCAAGGTCTTTTCAAATGAATCAGTTCTTCACATTAGGTGGCCAAAGTATTGGAGTTTCAGCTTCAGCATCAGTCCTTCCAATGAATATTCAGGACTGATCTCCTTTAGGATGGACTGGTTGGATCTCCTTGCAGTCCAAGGGACTCTTAAGAGTCTTCTCCAACACCACAGTTCAAAAGCATCAATTCTTCCATGCTCAGCTTTCTTTATAGTCCAAACTCTCACATCCATTCATGACTACTGGGAAAACCATAGCTTTGACTAGACGGACTTTTGTTGGTAAAGTGTCGTCTCTATTTTTTAGTATGCTGTCTAGGTCGGTCATAACTTTCCTCCCAAGGAGTAAGCGTCTTTTAATTTCATGGCTACAGTAACCATCTGCAGTGATTTTGGAACCCAAAAAAATTAAGTCTGCCACTGTTTCCACTATTTCCCCATCTATATGCCATGAAGTAATGGGACCAGATGCCATGATCTTAGCTTTCTGAATGTTGAGCTTTAAGCCAACTTTTTCACTCTCCTCTTTCACTTTCATCAAGAGGCTCTTTAGTTCCTCTTCACTTTCTGCCATAAGGGTGGTGTCATCTGCATATCTGAGGTTATTGATATTTCTCCCAGCAATCTTGATTCCAGCTTGTGCTTCCTCCAGCCCAGCGTTTCTCATGATGTACTCTGTATATAAGTTAAATAAGCAGGGTGACAATATACAGCCTTGATGTACTCCTTTTCCTATTTGGAACCATTCTGTTGTTCCATGTCCAGTTCTAACTGTTGCTTCCTGATCTGCATACAGATTTCTCAAGAGGCAGGTCAGGTGGTCAGGTATTCCCAACTCTTTCAGAATTTTCCACAGTTAGATAACAGTTTTTCTTTTAGGAAGGAATATTTTATTATTATTTACTGGCATATGACAATAATAAAAAAAAGACCAACTCACAGATGGTTTTATAATTTAAAAAATTTCATTGCAAAAAATGTACCCACTCATTTCCTGCACCCAGGGAAAACCATTCATATCCTTCTTCCTTGGTATGCCAGATAGGGCCTGATTCTCAAAAAGAGCATAGCAATATAGCATTAAACAGCCTCAATTCCTAGTATGAATGGACACAGACCAGAATGAAAAGACAGATTGGCATGAGGTCACTTCTACATGATTGTACAATCCACACAGGACTATTTAACTATCAAAGAAATCAAGTAACTTGCCTAATGACCTAGTTAATGAATTGCTAAATGAGACAGATTTCTGTATCTCACCAATATGTACCTTCTCTTTCCTTGGCGCTCTACTGGATCATGTTCCCAGTCCCTTTACATCTAGGTGGAACCATGTGACTAGTTCTAGCAATGGAATGAGTTAACTTCTGACATTTACAGCCCTGGCCCTTAAACCCACCAGATTCTCCATGTTCTTTTTCTTTTCTTGCCTCCTGGCTGGTTGCAGAAGATCCAGTGGAGGACCCAGAGAACACACTAGGTGGAAGGAGCCTTGGTCCCTGAATCTCTACATGAATATATATAAGTGTGATCATGCACAAGTTAGCCAGCTGGAGGAAAAGATACCATCCCGACTGAACCTTCTTAGACCTGGCAGCCAGCCAGCTCTACAGATCATCACAGATGTGAGTGAAGAGTGTTAGTTGTTCAAATGTGTCCAACTCTTTGCAATCCCATGGACTGTAGCCCACCAGGCTCCTCTGTCCATGGAGTTCTCTAGGCATGAATATTGGAGTGGGTTGCCACTTCCTTCTCCAGGGGATCTTCCTGATCCAGTGATCAAACCTGATCTCCTACACTGCAGGCAGATTCTTTGCCATCTGAGCCACCAGGGAAATACCATTGCATATGTATAGGGCACCAAATATATAAATATATAGATAAGCAGTGACATAGGAGAGAAATACACCTTTCTGGGGTGAAGCCACTGAGATTTTAATGTTTTTATACCATTGAGATTTTATAGCTGTTACTTCCACACTGACATAATGCCATGATTCGAATCAATGCCAATTTGACTCCAAAGCCTGTGCTCCCGAACAGCACAGAGCATGACTGGTAACAGCCCACCTGCTAGCTCAGTTCACCCACATTACACTTGGCGCAGTAGAAAATGTCCCTAAAATCCCAGCCATGTGATCCCATCAGTGACACTGGGCTCTAGGAGAACACTTAGGGAAATATCTGTGTCAGTTAACTTTTGCTACATAACAAAACAGTTCAAAACCAGGTGGTCTACAACAACAAAAAGAAAAAAGGGAAAAAAAGACATTACTTTGGCTTACAATTTGAGACGTTGCAGTGTAGGCCTCTTGTGCCTGAGTGGTTCTTGCAGCTTGGGACCAGACTCTGCTAATATCAGCTGGGCACTCATACATCTGTGATCAGCTGTAGAGTTGACTGGCAACTGGCTAGTCTATGATGGCTCGAGTAGGATGGCTTATCTCTGATCATGTTGTATCTCCTCCAGGAAGCAAACTTGTGCTTGATCATTAGGTGGCAGCAGCAGTGGTTGCAAGACCAGCAAGAGGACCAGCCCCAATATACAGGCACTTTTCAGGCTGCTCCCTTGGCCAAATCAAGACACGTGACTGTGCCAAAAGTCAGTGCAGGGGGGCATTATGAAAGGCCTGGATACAGGTGGTGGGAAAAAATTCAGACATTACTACAATCAACCAACGCCAATATCCAAGGTTCACTGGGTGGAGACCAGAGCATAGAACAAGTGTGTCCTAGAAGTTCAGTTCAGTTCAGTTCAGTCGCTCAGTCGTGTCCAACTCTTTGCAACCCCATGAATCACAGCCTGCCAGGCCTCCCTATCCATCACCAGTTCCCGGAGTTTACTCAAACTCATGTCCATTGAGTTGGTGATGGCATCCAGCCATCTCATCCTCTGTTGTCCCCTTTTCCTCCTGCCCCCAATCCCTCCCAGCATCAGGGTCTTTTCCAATGAGTCAACTCTTCACATCAGGTGGCCAAAGTATTGGAGTTTCAACTTCAGCATCAGTCCTTCCAAAGAACACCCAGGCCTGATCTCCTTTATGATGGACTGGTTGGATCTCCTTGCAGTCCAAGGGACTCTCAAGAGTCTTCTCCAACACCACAGTTCAAAAGCATCAATTTTTCGGCACTCAGCTTTCTTCACAGTCCAACTCTCACATTCATACATGACCACTGGAAAAACCATAGATATTAAAGCTCCTCAAATAATTTCTTCCAGCTTCTGACATCCATACCTGCAGCACTCCCATGGTAATACTGATATCATCTAGGAGACACCAGCGTCAGTTTGTTGCTTTTTGTGTTTTTCTGTTTTTGTTTTGTTTTGTTAGTTTATTGAAAGCCATGCTTGGGAGGAAATGACCGACTGACTGCTCTTGTGGACAGTTTGGCAGAACCCTGGAGGCAGAAAGCCTTCTCTATCTGACAGAAGGGTGTTTCCACTGGGTGTGAGGAATCTTCTTCCTGCAAAAAAATATGAGTCACAATAAAAATAGAGTGCCAGACCTCCTTTGTATTCTGCATGTGGAAAGGAGAATGTGACCAAATCCCTGGTGAATACAGCCCTTTTCCTAAGAGGGACAAGATAAAAGGCTGTCAGGGAGAATAGAACTGATATTGAAGCTACTGCCTTGTCTATTCTCTCCTAGAAGTTTCCTTTCTGTCTTCATTTCTATGTCCAAGATTTTCTCTTTGTGGCTTGCTGTTATTTCTATAAAAATGCCTTCCACTTGGCAACATCTTAGCCAAAAAAGCAAAATATCTACCATGAAAAAACACGGCATGTTGAACTTGGTGTTCCTTTAGACTTGAGATGGTATTCTCAGGGAAACTCTGGAGTTGCCTAAAGGAAGTAAGTCCCTGGTCGTGTATTATGGGTAACGTGGGATGGCTCTGGAGACATTGCAGGGAAATCGGGCCTCATCTGGAGTTGATTTGGAGTACATGGAGTGCTTTCGTGTTGCATCTCGTGTTGCATCTCTAGACTTGTGACAGTCTTCTTCAGGACTATGTGGAATTTCGTCTAGGAAGTCAAGGCTCCTTTCGTGTTTGATGGGGAACACGTATGTGGTCTGCATGCAATGCATTGGAATAGGGTCTCATCTTGAGTTGATTTAGGGTACACGGAGCTCTTTTGTGTTGCTGCGGGGAACTCAGGGTCCCGCTAGACTTGTGACAGTGTTCTTGGGAACTTTCTGGAGGTCCATCAAGGAAGTCAAGGCTCCTTTCGTGTTTGATGAGGAACATGGACTTGCTCTGCATGCAGCATTGCAATCGGGCTTCATCTTGCGGCGATGGGGAAGTCTCATGGTTTTTCTTGAGTTGCAGTGGGAATCTGGGGTATGTTCTCATGTTACGGCGGGGATGGCCCTCAAAACTCATGTTGGTTCAGCGACTTCAGGACTCCTGTCTAGTTGCCAGCAATACCTCGGGTTTCTCCATGACGCTTGGGAGGGCAATAGGGACGCCTCTCAAGGTGAGACGGGAGACCCAGGCTGCCTTCCCAGTTGCCACAGGGATATTGGGATTCCTATCAATTTTCAAGTGGAGTCAGGCGTCGTCTCCTTTTGACACCTTGAACACCGCGCTCCTCTCTAATTGTCAAAGGGATGTGAGGACTCCTGTCGAGATGAGTCGGGGAACTAGGGCTTTCTCTAGGGTCTCCAAAGGGGATTCAGGCATCCCTTCATCTTGGGAGATGAAAGACGAGCCTGCATTCAAGTCATTGCAGGGAAATCTGGCCTTCTTTCGCATCAGGACATCTCAGTGTCCATCCCACTTGAGGCAGCAAACTCAGGGTTCCTCTCACATACCTACAGCTGAGAGAAGACTCCTCTTGAGATGCTTGTGGAACATTGGCATTCCCCTTGCGTCGATGCCAGGGAATCCACTCTGATCTCGAGATGATTTGGGCTACATGGAGCTTTTCTCGAGTTGCTGTGCTAAACTTGGTGTTCCTCAAGACTTGGGATGGTTTTCTCGGGGAATCTCCGGAGTTGCCTATAGGAAGTGAAGCCACTTCTGCTTGATGGGGAACGCGGGATTGCTCAGGGACAAATGCAAGGGAATCGGGCCTCATCTCGAGTTGATTTGGGGTACACGGAGCCCTTTTGTGTTGCTGCGGTGACCTCAGGGTCTCTCTAGACTTTTGACTGTGTTCTTGGGGACTCTATGGTGTTCCATCGAGGAAGTCAAGTCTCCTTTCGTGTTTTATGTGGAACCCGGAATTGCTCTGCACAAAATGCAGTGGAATCAGGCATCATCTGGTGGAGAGGGGGAAGTCTCATGGTGTTTCTAGAGTTGCGGCGGGAACCTAGGGTATATTCTCGAGTTACGACGGGGATGGCCCTTCAAAACTTGTGTTTGTTCAGCGACGTCAAGACTCCTGTCTAGTTGCGAGGGACACCTCGGGATTCTCTTTGAGGCTTGGCAGGGCAATAGGGACCCCTCTCAAAAAGAGGCGGGAGACCCAGGGTCCCTTTCCTGGTGCCACAGGGATATTGGGATTGATATCAATTTTCAAGAGGAGTCAGGCATCATCTCCTTTTAAAGAATTGAACTCCGCATGCCTCTCGAGGTTTCAAAAGGATGTGAGACCTCCTGTCGTGATGAAGCGGGGAACTAGGGCATTCTCTATGGTCTCCACAGGGTTTTCAGACATTCCTTCATTTTGGGAGATGAAAGACGAGCCTACATTTAAGTCACTGCAGGGAAATCCGGCCTTATTTTGAGTCATGGCATCTCAGTGTCCATTCCACTAGAGGCAGCAAACTCAGGGTCCCTCTCACATACCTAAAGCTGAGAGAAGCCTCCTCTTGAGGTGCTTGTAGAAAGTTGGCATTCCTCTTGAGTTGAAGACAGGGAATCCATTCTGATCTCGAGATGATTTGGGGTATATGGAGTTTTTCTCATGTTGCTATGGTGTCCTTGGTGTTCCTCTGGACTTGGGATGGTCTTCTTGGGGATTCCCTGGAGTTGCCTAAAGGAAGTCAAGCCATTTGTGTTTGATGTGGAATGCGAGATGGCTCTGGAGCCAATGTAGGGGAATCGGGCCTAATCGCAAGTTGATTTAGGGTACACGCAGCTCTTTCGTGTTGCTGCGGTGATCTCAGGGTCCCTCTAGACTTGTGACAGTGTTCTTCGGGACTCTCTGGAGTTCCATCAAGGAAGTCAAGGCTCCTTTAATGTTTGATGGGGAACACGGAATTGCTCTGCAGGCAAAGCAGGGGAATCGGGTCTCATCCCACGGCGAGGAGGAAGTCTCATGTTTTTTCTCAAGTTGCGGTGGGAACCTATGGTATATTCTCGAGTTACGACGGGGAGAGCCCTTCAAAACTTGTGTTTCTTCAGCGATGTCAAGACTCCTGTCTAGTTGCGAGGGACACCTCGGGATTTCCTTGAGGTTTGGCAGGGCAAAAGGGACGCCTCTCGATATGAAGCTGGAGGCCGAGTGTCCCGTTTCAGTTGCCACAAGGATATTGGGATTAATATTAATTTTCAAGATGAGACAGGCATCATCTCCTTTAGAAGCACTGAATTCCATCTTTCTCTCGAGTTGTCAAAGGGATGTGAGTCTTCCTGTCGAGGTGATGCGAGGATCTAGGGCTCTCCTTAGGGTCTCCACAGGGGATTCAAACATCCCTTCATAGTGTGAGATGAAAGACGAGCCTACATTCAAGTCACTGCAGGGAAATCTGGCCTTATTTCGAGTCAGGGCATCTAGGTGTCGGTTCCACTTGAGGCAGCAAACTCAGGGTCCCTCTCACATACTTATAGCTGAGAGAAGCCTCCTCTTGAGGTGCTTGTGGAAAGTTGGCATTCCTCTTGAGTCGAAACCAGGGAATCAGCTCACATCTCGAGTTGATTTGGGGTACACGGAGCTTTTTCATGTTGCTGCGATGACCTCAGGGTCCCTCTAGACTTGTGAGAGTGTTTTTGGGGAGTCTATGGAGTTCCATCAAGGAAGCCAATGCTCCTTTCGTGTTTGATGGGGAACACGGAATTGCTCTGCATGCAATGTAGGGGAATCTGGCCTCATCTCGTGGCGAGTGGGATGTCTCATATTTTTTCTCAATTTTCAGTGGAAACCTGAGGTATATTCACGAGTTACGACGGGGATGGCCCTTCAAAACTCGTGTTTGTTCAGCGACGTCAAGACTCCTGTCTAGTAGCAAGAGACAACTCAGGATTCTCCTTGAGGCTTGGCAGAGCAATAGGGACGCCTCTCAAGGGGAGGCGGGAGACCCAGGGTCCCTTTCCAGTTGCCACAGGGATTTGGGGATTCCTATCAATTTTCAAGAGGAGTCAGTCATCGTCTCCTTTTGAAGCATTAAACTCCTCGTTCCTCTCGAGTTTTCAAAGGGGTGTGAGGCCTCCTGATGAGATGAGGCGTGGAACTAGGGCTTTCTCTAGGATCTCCACAGGGGATTCAGACATTCCTTCATCTTGTGAGGTGAAAGACGAGCCTGCATTCAAGTCACTGCAGCGAAATCTGGCCTCATTTTGAGTCAGGGCATCTCGGTGCCCATTCCACTTGGGGCAGCAAACTCAGGGCCCTCCTCACATACCTATAGGTGAGAGAAGCCTCCTCTTGAGGGGCTTGTGGAAAGTTGGCATTCCTCTTGTGTCAAAGCCAGCGAAGCAGCTCTCATCTTGAGTTGATCTGAGGTACACGGAGCTCTTTCTTGTTGTGGAGTGACCTCAGGGTCCCTCTAGACTTGTGACAGTGTTTTGGGGCACTCTCTGGAGTTCAATCAAGTAAGTCAAGGCTCCTTTCGTGTTTGATGTGGAACACGGAATTGCTCTGCATGCAATGCGGTGGATTCGGGCCTCATCTCACATCGAGAGGTTATACAGATATGAAGGTTATAAAGATTTTAATCCATGAAATTATCCCCATGTTGGGTTGCCACAGAGCTTTCAGAGTGACAATGGTTCTGCCTTTGAAAGTGTTGTAGCTCAGGGGGTGTCTAAAGCTCTAGGAGTAAAATATCACTTACAGTGTTCCTGTAAACCCCAATCCTCAGGGAAGTTTGAAAAAGCTAATGACATTATCAAAAGACATCTGCATAAATTAACTCGAGACACAGGACAATTGATTTAAAGTCCTACTCATAGCTTTAATGAGGAGGGACTGTTTCCTTTTGAATGTATTTTTGGAAATCCTTTCTTATGCATAGACATTGTTATAGACCCTGAAGTCTTGGACTTTACTAATTATGTAACTCAGCTCTCAGCTTTTCAACAGGCATTAACAGAACTCTGGGAGTTGACTCCTGACCCAACTTGAGTCAAGCAAGCCTCTATTTGAGCCAGGAACCAAGGTCCTCATAAAAACATTGGGGTCTGGGGGCCCATCCCTTGAGCCCCTCTGGGAAGGCCCTTACCAGGTTATTCTTTCTTCTCCCACAGCTGTCAAAGTGCCAGGAATTGATTTGTGGGTACAGCACACTCGAGTTAAGAAGTGGCACCCTTACCAGAACTAAGTGACTTCATTTTTTGTCTTTACTTTCTATGCTCTGGCTTTGTACTTTTCAGATGGGCATGATAATCTATGTAAGTCTACTTATGCTGACTCCAAAAATCCTGAGTCTGCCATTTGAACCTCAAGACAATGCTTGGGCTCACTCCTACGCAGCATTTCACAATCATTCTAACTTCTGTGTCTGTGGAGAACTCCCCTCTTCATCAGTGGAAGGCTTCCCATGGTGGATATCTCCACTTCAAGGAAAGGACTTTCTCCAAGTCTGCAAATACCTTCAACAACAATAACATGTGATGCCTCTTCTTAAATTAATGACTTGGGGCCCCTGGACCAGAGACCCAGGGGCCCCAAGTAATAGTTGGAGAAGGCTGTGGCACTCATAGGAGCTTGGACAACCATTTGTAACTTAAAAGCTTTTAGACGATTAGAAAACCCCATCATACAGTTACAGATGTACTGGAAAATAGTCATTAAACCAAGTTAAAATCAAAATGAAAAGTCACATTATGTCCATAGTTACATCAGTCCATCTAATTACCTTGGACGTGTTGCAAGAGAGCATCAAAGGGCAGACACACTGAAACCATAATCACAGGAAACTAGCCAATCTGATCACATGAACCACAGTCTTGTCTAACTCAAGGAAAATAAGCCATGCTGTGTGGGGCCACCCAAGACGGAAGGGTCATGGTGGAGAGGTCTGACAGAATGTGGTCCACTGGAGAAGGGAATGGCAAACCACTTCAATATTCTTGCCTCGAGAATCCCATGAACAGTATGAAAAGGCAAAATGATAGGATACTGAAAGAGGAACTCCCCAGGTCAGTAGGTGCGAATATGCTACTGGAGTTCAGTGGAGAAATAACTCCAGAAATAATGAAAGGATAGAGCCAAAGCAAAAACAATACTCAGTTGTGGATGTGACTGGTGATAGAAGCAATGTCCGATGCTGTAAAGAGCAATATTGCATAGGAATCTGGAATGTTAGGTCCATGAATCAAGGCAAATTGGAAGTGGTCAAACAGGAGGTGGCAAGAGTGAATGCTGACATTCTAGGAACCAGTGAACTAAAATGGACTAGAATGGGTGAATTTAACTCAGATGACCATTATATCTACTAATGTGGGCCAGAATCGCTTAGAAGAAATGGATAGCCATCATGGCCAAGAAAAGAGTCTGAAATGCAGTACTTGGATGCAATCTCAAAAATGACAGAATGATCTCTGTTCGTTTCCAAGGCAAACCAATCAATATCACGGTAATCCAAGCCTATACCCCAACCAGTAATGCTGCAGAAGCTGAAGTTGAACAGTTCTATGCAGACCTACAAGACCTTTTAGAACTAACATCCAAAAAAGACGTCCTTTTCATTATAGGGGACTGGGATGCAAAAGTAAGAAGTCAAGAAACACCTGGAGTAAGTCAAAGGCAAATTTGGCCTTGGAGTACAGAATGAAGCAGGACAAAGGCTAATAGAGTTTTGCCAAGAGAACACACTGGTCATAGCAAATGCCCTCTTCCAACAACACAAGAGAAGAGTCTACACATGGATACCACCAGATGGTCAACACTAAAATCAAATTGATTATATTCTTTGCAACCAAAAGGGAAAAGCTCTATAGAGTCAGCAAAAACAAGACTGGGAATGGACTGTGGATCAGATCATGAACTCCTTATTGCCAAATACTAACTTAAATTGAAGAAAGGGGGGAAAACACTAGACCATTCAAGTATTACCTAAATCAAATCCCTTATGAATATACAGTGGAAGTGAGAAATAGATTTAAGGGACTCGATCCGATAGACAGAGTGCCTGATGAACTATGGATGGAGGTTTGTGACATTGTACAGGGGACAGGGATCAAGACTATCCCTATGGAATAGAAATGCAAAAAGTCAAAATGGTTGTCTGAGGAGGCCTTACAAATAGCTGTGAAAAGAAGAGAAGCAAAAAGCAAAGGAGAAAAGGAAACATATTCCCATTTGAATGCAGAGTTCCAAAGAATAGCAAGGAGAGATAAGAAAGCCATCCTGAGAGATCAATGCAAAGAAATAGAGGAAAAGAACAGAATGGGAAAGACTAGAGATCTCTTCAAGAAAATTAGAGATATCAAGCGAACATTTCATGCAAAAATGGGTTTGATAAAGGATAGAAAGGCTATGGACCTAGCAGAAGCAGAAGCTATTAAGAAGAGGTGGCAAGAATACACAGAAGAACTGTACAAAAAGATCTTCATGACCCAGATAATCACAATGGTGTGATCACTCACCTAGAGCCAGACATCCTGGAGTGTGAAGTCAAGTGGGAATTAGAAAGCATCGCTACAAACAAAGCTAGTGGAGGTGATGGAATTCCAGTTGAAGTATTTCAAATACTGAAAGATGATGCTGTGAAAGTGCTGCACTCATAATGCCAGCAAATTTGGAAAACTCAGCAGTGGCTACAGGACTGGAAAAGGTCAGTTTTCATTCCAATTAGAAAGAAAGGTAATCCCAAAGAATGCTCAAAATACCACACAATTATGCTCATCTCACACGCTAGTAAAGAAATGCTCAAAATTCTCCAAGCCAGGCTTCAGCAATACGTGAACTGTGAACTTCCAGATGTTCAAGCTGGCTTTAGAAAAGGCAGAGGAACCAGAGATCAAATTGCCAATATCTGCGGGATCATCAAAAAAGCAAGAGAGTTCCAGAAAAAAACATCTATTTCTGCTTTATTGACTAAGCCAAAGTCTTTGACTGTGTGGATCACAATTAACTGTGGAAAATTCTGAAGGAGATGGGACTACCAGACAACCTGACCTGCCTCTTGAGAAACCTGTATGCAGTTCAGGAAGCAACAGTTAGAACTGGACATGGAACAACAGACTGGTTCCAAATAGGAAAAGGAGTACGTCAAGACTGTACGTTGTCACCCTGCTCATTTAACTTATATGCCAAGTACATCATGATAAATGCAGGGCTGGAAGAAGCACCAGCTGGAATTAAGATTGCCAGGAGAAATATCAATAATCTCAGACATGCAGATGACACCACCCTTATGGCAGAAAGTGAAGAAGAACTAAAAAGCCTCTTGATGAAAGTGAAAGAGGAGAGTGAAAAAGTTGGCTTACAGCTCAACATTCAGAAAACTAAGATCATAGCATCAGGTCCCATCACTCCATGGGAAATTGATGGGGAAACAGTGGAAGCAGTGTCAGACTTTATCTTTTTGGGCTCCAAAATCACTGCAGATGGTGATTGCAGCCATGAAATGAAAAGAAAATTACTCCTTGGAAGGAAAGTTATGACCAAACTAGATAGCATATTAAAAAGCAGAGACACTACTTTGCCAACAAAGGTCCATCTGGTCAAGGTTATGGTTTTTCCAGTGGTCATGTATGGATGTGAGAATTGGACTGTAAAGAAAGTTGAGCACCGAAGAGTTTATGCTTTTGAACTGTGGTTTTGAAGAAGACTCTTGAGAGTCCCTTGGACTGCAAGGACATCCAACCAGTACATCCTAAAGGAGATCAATCCTGGATGTTCATTGGAAGGACTGATGTTGAAGCTGAAACTCCAATAATTTGGCCACCTGGTGCGAAGAGCTGGCTCATTGGAAAAGACCCTGATGCTCTGAGGGATTGGGGGCAGGAGGAGAAGGGGATGACAGAGGATGAGATGGCTGAATGGCATCACCGACTCGATGTACATGAGTTCGAGTAAACTCCGGGAGTTGGTGACTGACAGGGAGGCTTGGCGTGCTGCGATTCATGGCGTCCCAAAGAGTCAGACACGACTGAGAGACTGAACGGGACTGGACTGATCTGAATAACTAATTAAAAGTAAAGTAAAGTTGCTCAGTCGTGTCCAACTCTTTGTGGCCCCATGGACTGTAGCCTACCAGGCTCCTCTGTCCATGGGATTTTCCAGGCAAATGTACTGGAGTGGGTTGCCACTTACTTCTCCAGATCTTCCTGACCCGTGGATCTAACCTGGGTCTCCAGCATTGCAGACAGATGCTTTACCATCTGAGCCATATAATTCGATTCCTAACACTTCCAAGGGGCTACTCTTTCTGCCCCCTTCTGATGCCTATGTCAGAAGCTTTCTCTATCTCCTTTATACTTTAATACAACTTTATTACACAAAAGCTCTAAGCAATCAAGCCTCGTCTCTGGCCCTGAATTGAATTCTTCTCCTCTGGAGGCCAAGAATTCCAGTGTCTTTGCGTGGTTCAGCAATAACTTTCAAGATCATCCTGGAGATTCTGGCCTTGTACCCCAGGAACATGGTCAGATAGGGGGTCACCCTTGAGACTGTGGGCTTTTGACCCAGGTGCAGGGTGTTGGAGTGGCGGGAATCCTGGATAATTTGCACATGTGACCCCAGGCAAAGGGTCTGGGAGGTAAGGTCACCTTGGAGACTGTGAATATGTTACCCAAGGTGCAGGGTGTGGGAGATAATGTCACCCTGGAGAATGTAGACTTCGAGCACAAGGGATAAGTTCTTGACATTGGGGTCTCATGGATGATTCCGCTCAGACAGTGTATGGGGATGGGATTCACCCTGGAGACTGTAGATATGTGATCTCAGGTACAGGATTTCCGAGGGGGTCACCCTGGAACCTGTGAATATGTGATTCCAGGTGCAGGGTCTGCGAGGGAGTCACCATGGAACCTGTGTTTGTGTGACTCCAGGTGAGGTCTACAAAGTTTTGACAAACAGGAGGCTGTGGACATGTGACCCCTATTACAGGGTCTTGGAGGGGGTAACCCTTGTGGCCAGGGTCATGGGATGCAAGGTTATATGTCTGGGAGGTGGGGATACCCTGAGAGTATGGAAGTGTGACCCCAGGTACAGGTTCTGGTAGTTGGTGCCATCCTGAAAATGGTGGACATTTCACCCGAGGTATGGTTTCTGGGAGGTGGGGCCACCCTGAAAACTCTGGACATGTGACCCCAAATGCAGGGTCTGGGAAGTAGACTCACCATGG
Organism: Muntiacus reevesi; assembly: GCF_963930625.1. NCBI lineage: Eukaryota > Metazoa > Chordata > Mammalia > Artiodactyla > Cervidae > Muntiacus > Muntiacus reevesi. The sequence goes on along the minus strand of NC_089260.1, from coordinate 78,798,634 downwards.
AAAATGTGGACTTGTGACCCCAGATACAGAATCTTGAGGGTGGGGTCACCTGAAGGCTGTATACTTGTGACACCAGGTACAGGTTATACAGGGGGCCACCCTCGAGACTGTGGACATGTGGTCACAGGTGTATGGTATGGGAAGTGCAGTAACCCAGGAGATTGTGGATATATGACAGTAGGTATAGGGTCTCAGGTAAGTCACCATGGAAAGTGTGGACATGTGACCCCAGGTGCAGGTTTGGGTGGGATCACCCTGGAGACTGTGGTTGTGTGACCCAAAGTTCAGGGTAGGAAGAGGGTTTCACCCTGCAGACTGTGGATCTATGACCACAGGTACAGGATCTGGTGGTAGTCACTGTGGCGATGGTGGACGTATGAAACCTAGTACAAGTTTACGGAGGGGGTCACCCTCCAAGACTGTGTACATGTGACCCTCGTTTCAGGGTCTGGGTTGAGGTCACTCTGGAAACTATTTGCCGTGTGACTTAGGTTCAGGGTTAGGGGATACGTTCACTTTGGACATTGTGGTCATGTGACCCCAGATGCACCATTTGGGAGGCAAATCATCTTGGAGACTGGATACGTCACCCTAGATCCAGGGTCTGAATGGGATCCCCCAAGGTGAGATTGTGAATATGTGACTCCAGGTGCAAGGCCTGCGAGGAAGTCACCTTGGAACCTGTGTTTGTGTGACTCCAGGTGGAGGGTCTGGGAAGTGATGACACTCTGGAGACTGTGAACATGTGACTCCATTACAGGGTCTTGGAGGGGGTAACCCTGGCATCCAAGATCATGGGACACCATCTTAAATGTCTGGGCGTGTGGTAACCCTGAGACTATGGAAGTGGGACCCCAGGTACAGGTTCTGGGAGTTCGGGCCAACCTGAGTGACTGTGGATGTTTCACCCTAGGTACAGTTTCTGGGAGGTGGGGTCACCCTGGAGACTCTCGACAAGTGACCCCAAGTGCAGAGTCTGGGAGGGGGGCTCACCATAGAAACAGTGGACTTGTGACCCTAGGTACAGGATATTAACGGTAGGGTCATCCTGGAGTCTGTCGACTTGTGACACCTGGTACAGGTTTAGGAGGGTTGTCACCCTGGATCCTGTGGATGTGTGATCCCAGGTGCATGGTATGGGAAGTGGGGAAGCCCAGGAGACTGTATATATGACACTAGGTACAGGGTCTGGGGGATGACACCATGGAGAATATGGACTTGTGATCCCAGGTGCAGGTTCACAAGGTTCAGGGTACAAAATGGGTCTCATCAGGCAGACTGTTGAACTGTGACCACAGGTTCAGGATCTGTTGGTGGTTACTGTGGCAATGGTGATCGTGTGAAATCTGGAACAAGTTCAGGGAAGAGGTCACCAGTGAGACAATGGACATGTGACCTTAGGTGTAGGTATTGGTATGTGGTCACTCTGGAGACTGTGGATGTGTGAGTAAGGTGCAGGGTTAGGGGATGGGGTCACTGAAGATTGTGGACATATGACCCCAGATGCACTGATTGGGGAGTCAAGTCATCCTGGATACAGGACATTTGACCCTAGATGCAAGGTCTGAACTGGGTCCCCCAAGACCCTAGGATATCTGAACACAGGTACACGGTCTGGGGTGGGGGTGACCCAGGAAACTCTGTATATGTGACCTCAGGTACAGTGTCTGGGAGGTACGGGGTCACTCTGGGGACTGCAGGCATTTAATGTCAAGGAAATGGTCTGGAAAGGGTGTCACCCTGCACGATGTGGATATGTGAGCCCAGGTGCAGTGGGTGAAGTGGGGTTCACGCTGGAAACTGTTGACATGTGACTCCAGGTGCAGGGTATGGGAGGGCGAACATCCTGGAGATTGTGGATGTGTGTAAATAAGCACAGGGTCTGTCAGGGGAGGGTTACCATGGAATCTGTGGCGAAGTCACCAAAGGTATAGGGTATGAGAGGTGGGGTCACACCAGATACTGAGAACATGTGACCCAAGTTACAGAGACCAGGAAGGGGGTCACCACGGAGCCTGCGAATCTGTTAGCACATGTGCAGAGTCTGGGAAATGACATCACACAAAAGTCTGGGGACATGGGATGCCAGGTGAACAGTCTGGGAGGGAGTCACCCTGGAGTCAGTTGATGTGTGACCCCGGGTACAGGCACTTGTGGGTGGGGAAAGCCTCGAGACTGTAGACATGTGATCCCAGTTACTAGCCTTGAATGTGGGTAAACCCAGGAGACTCTGGACATGTGACCGCAGGTACAGGATGGGGGAGGTGGGGTCACCCTGGCGACTGTGCCAATGTGATCCCGTGTACAGAGTCTGGGGAGGCGTGTCTTCCTGGCCACCATGTACATGTAACCCCAGGTACAGGGTTAGAGATACGGGGTTACCCTGGAGACTGGGGCAATGTGACCAGAATTACAATATTCTGTGAGATGTAGTCACCCTGGAGACTGCGGAGGTGTGAGACCTGGTGCATGATCTGGGAGGCATTGCCACCCAGGGGACCATGGATGTGTGACCCTAGGTTCACGGGCTTGGAATTGGTGTCACCCTAGAACCAGTGGGTATTGGAACTCAGTACAATTGTTTGACATGTGGTGTTACCCTGGGCACTGTGGACATATGAACGCAGGGGCAAGTTCTGGCGAGTGGGGTCACCCTGAGACTATCTACGTGTGACCCTAGGTACAGGGTTTGGGAGTTGGTGAATGTGACCATGTGACACCATGTACAGTGTCTAGGAGGGTGTTCACCCTAGAGGCTGTGGGTATTTGTCCCAAGGTACAGTGTCTGGAATGTGAGGCCATGCTAGAATCTGTGGACATGTGACGCTGGGTGCTGGGGTCAATAGTCCAGCATCTGGAAGACTGTGGTTATGTGAGCCCTGGTACAGTGATTTGGATGAGTCACCTGTGAGACTGTGGATATGTGGCTCCAAGTGCAGGGTCTATGAGGGAGTCATCCTGGAACCTCTGTTTGTGTGCCTGCAGGTGAAGGTTCTGGGAAGTGATGACATACAGGAGACTGTGGACATGTAAACCACATTACAGGGTCTCGGAGGGTGTAACCCTGTGGACCAGGGGCATGGAACAGCCTCAATGTCTATGGAAGAGTGACTCCAGGTACCGTTTCAGGGAGTTGGGACCATCCTGAAAACAGTAGACGTTTATCCCCAGGTAAAGTTTCTGGGAGGTGAGATCACACTGGAGACAGGAGTGTGACCCCAGGTATGGGATCTTGAGGGTGGGGCCATCCTGGTGGCTGTGGACTTGTGACACAAGGTACAGGAATGGGATCGGGGTCACCTTGCAGACTGAGCATGTGATCCCAAGTGCATGATATGGGAAATGGGGTAACCCGGGAAACTGTGGATATATGACAGTACATACAGGGTCTGGGTGCATATGTGACACTAGGTGCCCACTCCAGTACTCGTGCCTGGAAAATCCCATGGATGGAGGAGCCTGGTAGGCTGCAGTCTATGGGGTCGCTAAGAGTCAGATACGACTGAGTGACTTCACTTTCACTTTTCACTCTCATGCTTTGGAGAAGGAAATGGCAACCCACCCAGTGTTCTTGCCTGGAGAATCCTAGGGATGGGGGAGCCTGGTGTGCTGCCATCTATTTGGTCGCAGTGTTGGACATGACTGGCATGACTTAGCAGCAGTAGCAGCAGCAGCACAGGGCCAGGGGGATGTCACCATGCAGAGTATGGACATGTGACTCCAGCTGCATGTTTGGCAGGGTGACCCTGGAGACTGGCTAGGTGAACCAAGGTTTAAGGTACAAAATGGTCTCACCCTGCAGACTGCGGACCCTGACCACAGCTACAGGATCTGGTGGTGGTCACTGTGGAGATGGTGCATGTGTGAAACCTGATAGAAGTTCAAGGAGGGGGTCAATATGGAGAAGGTGGAGGTGTGACCCTATGTGCAGGGTCTGGAGTGAGGTCATTCTGGAAACTGTGGCTGTGTGACTAAGGTTCAGGGTTAGGGACTGGGGTCACTTTGCAGAATGTGGACATGTGACTCCACATGCACCGTTTGGGTCATCCTGGAAACTGTGGACAAGTCACCAAAGTACAAGGTATGAGAGGTGGTGTCACACTGGAGACTGAGGACATGGGATCCAAATTACAGGGTCTGGGAAGGGGATCACCATGGAGACTGTGGATCTGTGACCACAGGTATAGGGTCTGGGAAGTGATATCACACAGGAGACTGTGGACATAGGATGCCAGGTGAAGGGTCTGGGAGGGAGTCACCCTGGAGTCTGTGGACGTATGACCCCAGGTAAAGGCTCTTGAGGATGGGGAAAGCCTGGTGACTGCGACCTGTGACCCCAGGTACAGGGTTGGGAATATAGCATCGCCCTGGAGACTGTGCAAATGCGACCCCAGGTACAGGGTCTGGGGAGAGGTGTCATCCTGGACACTGTTGATATGTAACCTCAAGTACAGTGTCTGAGATATAGGGTCACCCTGGAGACTGAGGCCATGTGACCGGAGGTACAATCGTCAGTGAGGTGGGTTCACCCTGGAGACTGTGGACGTGTAACTCCAGCTGCAGTGTCTGGGAGGGGTGTCAACCTGGAGACTGAGGACGTGTGAGACCAGGTGCATGATCTGGGAGGGTTTGCGACCCAGAAGACTATGGATCTGTGTCCCCAATATCAGACTTTGGTGTGGATGTTGCCATCGAGACTGTGGATGTTTGACACCAGGTGAAGGGACAGGGAAGGGCATCACCCTCAAGACCCTGGAGGTAGGATCCCACATTCAGAGTCTGGGAAGGGAGTTCTTCAGGAGTCTGTGGAAATGTTATGTCAGAAAAAGGGCCTGCAGTGGTTACCCTGGTGACTATGTACATGTGACACATAATACAAATACTGAGATTGGGGGTCATCCTGGAGATTGGAGAAATGTAACCACAGGTGCAGATTCTGAGGACGAGGTCACCTTGGAGACTGTTGACATGTGACATCAGGTGCTTCATCTTGGAAGTGGATCATTCTGGAGATTCTGGACATGTGACCCCAGGAACAGGATCTGAGAGGGGGTCACCTTTGAGATTGTGAGCTTTTGACCCAGGTACAGCATGTTGGAAGGGTGGTAACCCTGGAGAATGTGCACATTTGACACCATGTACAGGCTCCGGGAGGTGAGTTCACCCTGTTGACTATGGCTATGTGACCCAAGGTGTGACTCTGGAGACTATGGATATGTGACCCAAGGTGTGACTCTGGAGACTATGGATATTTCTCACCCAAACCAGGTCTGGGGATGGGGATCACACTGGAGGCTATAGACTTGTGACCCCAGGTGCAGGGTCTGCAAGAGGTACACCCTGGAGCCTGTGGATATGTGACCCTGGGTGCAGGATCTGGGTGCTTGGGTCACCCTGGAGACTGTGGTCATGTGAGCCCCAGTGTGGGGTTTTGGATGAGTCACCCTGGAGACTGTGGATAAGTGACTCCAGGTGCAGGGTCTGCAAGGGGGTAACCTGGAAACTGTGATTGTGACTCCAGGTGAAGATTCTGGGAAGTGACGACACACAGCAGACTGTGGACATGTGATCCCCATTACAGGGTCATGGAGAGGGTAACCCTGGCTAACAGGGACATGGGAAACTGGGTTCAATGTGTGGGAGGTTGGGTAACCCTTACGCTATGGAAGTGTGACCCCAGGGACAGGTTCTGGGAATTGTGTCCATCCTTAAAACTGTGGATGCTTCACACTGGTAGCTTCTGGGAGGTGTGGTCACCCTGAAGACTCTGGACATGTGACCACAAGTTCAAGTTCTTGGAGGTGGACTCGACATGGAAATAGTAGACTTATGACCCCAGGTACAGGATCTTGAGGGTAGGGTCATCCTGGAGGCTGCGGATTTGTGACACCAGGCATAGATTTTGGAGGGTTGACACTGGAGACTCTGGATGTATGTTTCCTCTGCAGGAGAGCTCCAGTGAACCTAGGTCTGTCTGAAAAATTCTTGGATCATGTGGGGAAACAGCCTGTGTGTTAATCTGGACACCCAGGTTCAAATTGGATATTTTTCTCGGGTGGCCCTAAAGCGGTGTGACCTATCCACATCTTGAAAATCCGTCCAATTGCCATTTTCTTACTTTTGACAGAGCTAACTTTGTTCCACCCCTGGGGTTTCTGAAGCACATGGGAGGCTCGCAACTCCTATCTTTGGGTCTATTTACAGTGGAATGTCACCTCACAGAGGTGACCGCAGTAACGGACCCAGCACTCTGAGACATATTCCTGCAGTCTGCTTCCTCATGGGCAGTACCAGTATCACCTAGATATGTGTTTGAAAGGTGGGAAAATGCACCGAGACACACGGCACAGACTCTCAAATTTAGGTCCTCTGAGCAGAACTGGAGGGTTTATGTCTTAGGAGCTAAAGAGTTCCTGCAAGAGAGAGGTATGAAAACACACTCTCTGTGGATGCCTTTCCTTCCTTGAAGAAATATAGGTTTCCAAGTATCCTGGGAACTGAGAGTCACACAGTGCTTGAAAAGTGCTTGCTTAGACATGAGATTTCAATGGTAATTTCCACTTGGGGCTGTAGCCAAACAGAGGGGTCCCACACTCACTGGGAAAGGCAAAGCAATATCTAAATGTCTATTCCATCCCGTTTTCTCTGTAGGAGAGCTCTAGTGAGCGTAAGTCTGTCTGGAAAATTCTTGGATCCTTTGGGGACACACCCTTTTTGTGAACCAGGATACCAGAATGAGGGGGCAAAATTCGTGTTTCTCTCTGTGGGTCTTAAAGCAGTGTGGCCTAGCAACAGCTTGAAAATCCATCCAATTGCTCTTTTCTTGATTCTGAGAGAGCTAGATTTGCTCCATCCTTTTTGATTTCTGAAGCAAGTGGGTGAATTGCAACTCCCAGCTGTGGGCCTTTTTACAGTGGAATGCCACCTCGCAGAAGTGAGTATAGTGAGGGACCTAGCCCTCTTGGACGCACTCTCGCAGCCTGCTTCCTCATGTTCAGTACCGGTATAACCTAGGAATGGCTGTGCAAGGCTTGGAAAGTGCAGGGAGAAACATGGCCTTGACTCTGGAATTTAGTTCCTCTGAGCAGTACTGGAGGCCTCCAATTTGGGAAGCTAAACAGTTCCTGCAAGATAGAGGGTTGAGAATACACTCTCTTTTGATGCCTTTCTTTCCTTGAAGGAAGATATCTTTCCCTGCTTTCTGTGAACTGAGAGTCACACACTGCTTGAAAAGTGCTTGCTTGGAGGTCATCTTTCAGGTGCACTTTCTGCTTGAGTCTGGGGCAAACCAACTTCCAATGTCTGTTCCATCCCATTTCCCCAGCAAGAGAGGTCTAGTGAGCCTAGTTCTGTGGAAAATTCTTGGATCCTGCCGGGACACACCCTGTGTTTGAACCTGGATACCTGACCTACAGGGCACAATTCGCATTTTTCTCTCAGGGGGCCCTAAAGTGGTTCAGCCTAGCAACAGCTTGAAAATCCGTCCAATTGCTATTTTCTTACCTCTGACAGAGCTAGCTTTGCTCTACCTTTTGGAATTTCTGAAGCAAGCGGGTGGCTCACACCTTGTATCTCTGAGCCTGTCACTCGAATATCAGCTCACACAGTTGACCACAGTAAGGCACTCAGCCCTTTCAGACACACTCCTGCTGCCAGCTTTCTCATGGTCCGTACCGTTATGACCTAGGAATGTGTTTGCCAGACTCGGAAATTACAGGGAGACACACGGCCCTGACTCATGAATTTAGGTCCTCTCAGCAGACCTGCTCGTCTCATGTTTTAGAAGCTCAAAATTTCCTGCAAGATAGAGGTTTGAAAACACACTCTCTGTGGATGTCTTTCCTTCCTCAAAGGAAGATAGCTTTCTTCACATTCTGTGACCTGAGAGTCACACTCTGCTTGAAAAGTGCTTGCTTGGAAGTCTATTTTCTGTGGCAATATCTCCTTGAGGCTGTGACCATAGGTAGGGGTCCCACACTCACAGGGAAAGGCAAAGAAACCTCCAAATGGCTGTTCCAACCAGTTTTCTCTGTAGAAGAACTCTAGTGGACATAGGTCTGTCTGGAAATTTCTTGAATCACGAAGGGACACATCCCATGTGTGAACCTGAATACCAGACCTAGGGTGCATAATTTGTATTTTTCTCTCTGGGTGCCATAAAGAGGTGTGGCTAGCAATTGCTTGAAAATCCATCCAATCACTTTTTTCTTACTTCTGACAGTGCAACCTTTGGTCCACCATTCAGGATTTCTGAAGCAAGCTGGTGGCTCACAACTCCTAGCCACATGCTGATTTGCATAGAAAGTTACCTCATCTAGGTAAGCACAGTATGGTACTCAGCACTCTCAGAAACATACCGGAAGCCTGCTTTCTCATCAGCAGTCCTGGCATTACTCAGAAATGTATTTACAAAGCTCAGAAAATGCTCAAAAACACACTGCCCTTGCTCTGAAATTTAGGTCCTTTGTACCAACCTAGAGGTCTCACATTGTAGTATCTAGACAGTTCCTGATATAGAGAGCCTGTTTCCTCATGGGCAGTCCTGATATGACCAAGAAATGTGTTTACAAAGCTCAAAAAGTGCAGGAAAACACATTGCCCTGACTCTGGAAGTGAGATCCTCTGGGCAAATATGGAGAATTCACATCTTTGAAGCTAGACAGTTCCTAATAGATAGGGTCTTGAAAACACACTGTCTATAAATACATTTCCTTCCTCAATGGAACATAGGTTTCCAGCATTCCATGTCTATAGAATCACATACTGCTTGAAAACACTTGCTGGAAGTCATTTTTCACTAGCAAATGCTCCTGATATTGTGACCATAGGGAAGGTCACCAAACTCACAGGAAAAGGAAAAGCAACATCCAAACGTCAGTTCCATCATGTTTTCTCTGTAGTGGAGATTCAGTGTGCCTAGGTCTTTCTGGAAAATTCTTGGATCCTGAGTGGACACATCCTGGGTGTGAACATGGACAGTGGACCTTGGTGGCAAAATTCACATTTCTCTCTCAGTTGGCCAAAAACAGTACAGCATAACAACTACCTGGAAACGCATTTAGCTGCTGGTTTCTTACTTCTGGTAGTGATCACTTGGTACACCCTTTGGGATTTCTGAAGCAAGTAAGCAGCTAGCAACTCGTAGCCACTAGCCCACTCACAGTGGAATGCTACATCATTTTGGTAAGTGCAGCATGGCACCCAGCAATCTCAGAAAGCCTCCTCCAGCCAGTTTTTTCTTAAGGCATTTCTGGTATGACCTAGAAATGGGTTTACAATGCTCAGAAAGTGTTCAGTTCCGTTCAGACGCTCAGTTGTATCCGACTCTTTGGGACCCCATGAATCGAAGCACACCAGGCCTCCCTGTCCATCACCAGCTCCCCGAGTTTACTAAAACTCATGACCATCGAGTTGGTGATGCCATCCAGCCATCTCATCCTCTGTCATGCCCTTCTCCTCCTGCCCCCAAGCCCTCCCAGCATCAGGGTCTTTTCCAGTGAGTCAACTCTTCACATCAGGTGGCCAAAGTACTGGAGTTTCAGTTTCAGCATCAATCTTTCCAATGAACACCCAGGACTGATCTCATTTACGATGGACTGGTTGAATGTCCTTGCAGTCCAAGGGACTCTCAAGAGTCTTGTTCAACACCACAGTTCAAAAGCATCAATTCTTCAGTGCTCAGCTTTCTTCACAGTCCAACTCTTATATCCATGCATGACCACATGGAAAAACCAGATTGACCTTTGTTGGCAAAGAAATGTCTCTGCTTTTTAATATGCTATCTAGGTTGGTTATAACTTTCCTTCCAAGAAGTAAGCATCTTCTAATTTCATGGCTGCCATCACCATCTGCAGTGATTTTGGAGCTCCCAAAAATAAAGTATGACACTGTTTCTACTGTTTCCCCATCTATTTTTCATGAAGTGATGGGACCAGATGTCATGATCTTAGTTTTCTGAATGTTGAGCTGTAAGTCAACTTTTTCACTCTCCTCTTTCACTTTCATCAAGAGGCTTTTTAGTTCCTCTTCACTTTCTTCCATAAGGGTGGTGTCATCTGCATATCTGAGGTTATTGATGTTTCTCCTGGCAATCTTGATTCCAGCTTGTGCTTCTTCCAACCCAGTGTTTCTCATGATGTACTCGGCATATAAGTTAAATTAGCAGGGTGACAATATACAGCCTTGACATACTCCTTTTCCTATTTGGAACCAATCTGTTGTTCCATGTCCAGTTCTAACTGTTGCTTCCTGACCTGCACATAGGTTTCTCAAGAGGCAGGTCAGGTTGTCTGGTAGTCCCATCTCTTTCAGAATTTTCCACAGTTTATTGTGATGCACACAGTCAAAGGCTTTGGCATAGTCAATAAAGTAGAAATAGATGTTTTACTGGGACTCTCTTGCTTTTTCAATGATCCAGCAGATGTTGGCAGTTTGATCTCTGGTTCCCCTGCCTTTTCTAAAACCAGCTTGAACATCTGGAAGTTCACGGTTCATGTATTGCTGAAGCCTGGCTTGGAGAATTTTGAGCATAACTTTATTAGCGTGTGAGATGTGTGCAATTGTGCAGTAATTTGAGCATTCTTTGCTATTGCCTTTCTTTGGAATTGGAATGAAAACTGACTTTTTCCAGTCCTGTGGCCACTGCTGAGTTTTCCAAATTTGCTGACCTATTGAGTACAGCACTTTCACAGCATCATCTTTTAGGATTTGAAATAACTTAACTGGAATTCCGTCACCTCCACTAGCTTTGTTCGTAGTGATGCTTTCTAAGGCCCACTTGAACTCACATTCCAGGATGTCTGGCTCTAGGTGACTGATCACGCCATCATAATTATCTGGGCCATGAAGATCTTTTTTGTACAGTTCTTCTGTGTATTCTTGCCACCTCTTCTTAATAGCTTCTGCTTCTGTTAGATTCATAGCATTTCTGTCCTTTATTGAACCCAATCTTCACATGGAATATTCCCTTGGTATCTCTAATTTTCTTGAAGAGATCGCTAGTCTTTCCCATTCTATTGTTTTTCTCTATTTCTTTGCATTGATCAGAGTAAGGCTTTCGTATGTCTCCTTGCTCTTCTTTGGAACTCTGCATTCAAATGGTGCGGGCTGTGACGGACCATGCAGAAGCATGGTCATGAGGAGCTACCTCTCGCCCAAGTTCAGAGGCAGTGGCTGAGGGGAGCCACCCCATGTCTGAGGCCAGGGGCAGCGGCCGAGAGGAGCTACCTCATGCCTGAGGTCAGGGGAGGTGGCTGAGATGAGCTACCCCATGTCCAAGGTCAGGGGTTGTGGTCAAGAGGAGCAGTCCCACATCCAAAGAACAGCAGCTGCATGGGTGCAGGAGGACCGAGAGGAGCTACTCCACATTCAAGGTCAGGAGGGGCGGCCTGAGGAGATGCCCATTGTCCAAGGTAAGGAGTGGCTGTGCTTTGCTGGAGCAGCTGTAAAGAGATACCCCACGTCCAAGGCAAGAGAAACTCAAGTAAAATGGTAGGTGTTGTGAGAGGGCATCAAAGGGCAGACACTGAAATCATAATCACAGAAAACTAGCCAATCTGATCACATGGACCATAACCTTGTCTAACTCAATGAAACTAAGCCATGCTTGTGGAGCCACCCAAGATGGACGGGTCAGGGTGGACAAGTCTGACAGAATGTGGTCCACTGGAGAAGGGAATGGCAAACCACTTCAGTATTCTTGCCTTGAGGACCCCATGAACAGTATGAAAAGGCAAAATGATAGGATACTAAAAGAGGAACTCCCCAGGTCGGTAGGTACCCAATATCCTACTGGAGCTCAGTGGAGAAATAACTCCAGAAAGAATGAAGGGATGGAGCCAAAGCAAAAACAATACCCAGTTGTGGATGTGACTGGTGATAGAAGCAAGGTTCGATGTGGTAAAGGGCAATATAGCATAGGAACCTGGAATGTTAGGTCCATGAATCAAGGCAATTTGGAAGTGGTCAAACAGGAGATGGCAAGAGTGAATGTCGACATTCTAGGAATCAGCAAATTACAAAGGACAAGAATGGGTGAATTTAACTCAGATGACCATTATATCTACTACTGTGGGCAGGAACCCCTTAAAAGAAATGGAGTAGCCATCATGGTCAACAATAGAGTCCAAAATATGGTACTTGGATCCAATCTCACAAAGTGTAGGGAAATACAATGCTCTGACTCTGGAATTTGGGTCCTCAGGGCAAACCTGGAAGTCTCACATCTTTGAGTCTATACAGTTTGTGATACACAGAGACCTGATAAAACACTCTCTGTTGATGCCTTACCTTCCTGGATGGAATATAATTTTCCCAGCTTTTTGTGTGCTCAGAGTCACACACTGCTTGAAAACACTTGTTGAAAGTAATTTTTCAGTAGCAACTTCCCCTGATGTTGTGACCTTAGGGGAGACTGCCACACTCACAGGAAAAGGCAAAGGATCATCCAGACGTCTGCTCAATCACGTTTTCTTGATAGGAGTGATTCATTCAACCTGTCTAGAATACTCATGGATACTCTTCCTACACATCCTATGTTTGAACCTGGATACCAGACCTTGGCAGCAAAATTTGCATTTTTTTCTCAGTTGGCCCTAAAACGGTTAGACCTAGTTACTGCCTGAAAATGCGTCTAATTGCTGTTTTCTTACTTCTGACAGTGATAGTGTTGGTGCACCCTTTGGGATTTATGAATTAAGCAGGAGGCTCTCCACTCCAAGCCACTGGCCTTTCCCGGGAGATGTCATCTCATCTAGGTTAGCACAATATGTCACCCACCACTCAGAGACACACTCTTGCAGCCTGACTTTTCATGGTCAGATCTGATATGACTTAGGAATGTGTTTAAAAATCTCAGAAAGTGGTGGAAAACACACTGCCCTGACTCTGGTGTTTAGGTCCTCTGGGAAACTTGGAGGACTCACCTGTTTGAATCTAGACAGTTCATGACAGGTAGAGGCCTGATAACATATTCTCTCGAGATGCCTTTCCTTCCTCAAAGGAATATAGCTTTCTCAGCATTCTCTGTGCTGAGTGTCACACGCTGCTTGAAAACGCTTGTTGGAGGTCATTTTTCATTAGCAATTTCCCCTGGAGGTGTGACTGTAGGAAAGGCACCACACTCACGGGTAAATTCAAAAGCACTTCCAAAACATCTGTTCAATCACGTTTTCTTGGTAGGGGCCATCCATTCAACGTAAGTCTATCTAGAATATTTGTGGAAACTGCGGGGAAACACCTAAGTTTGAATCTTGATACCAGATTTTGGTGTTAAAATATGCATTTTTCTCTCACTTGGCCCTAAAACAGTGTAACTGAGCAACTGCTTGAAATTCCATCTGAATGCTGTTTTCTTACTTCTGACAATGCTAACTTTGGTTCACCCTTTGGGATTTCTGAAGCACGTGAATGACTTGCAACTCCTAGCTGCAGGCCCATTTCCAGTGGAATGACACCTCATCTATGTGACCACAGTATTTCACCCAGCACATTCTGATACACTCCCTCAGCATCCTTCCTTAGGAGCAGACCTGGTATGACCTAGGAATGCATTCAGAAGTCTCAGAAAGTGCAGCAAGACACACTGTCCTGACTCTGGAACTTAGGTCCTTTAAGCAGGCCTGAGCTCTCACATCTTAGAAGCTGAACAGTTCCTGCTATAAAAACACACTCTCTGTTGATGCCTTTCCTTCATTGAAGGAACATAACTTTCCCAATGTACTGTGTTATGAGAGTCACACACACTGTTTGAAAACGTTTGCTTGGAGTTCATTTTTCAGTCGCAATTTCCCCTGAGACTGTGACAGTAGGGAAGCGCCCACAATCACAAGACAAGCAAGCAAGCATCCAAACGCCTGTTCCATCACGTTCTCTGTGTTAGAGAGGTCCAGGGAACCCAGGTCTATCTGGAAAAGTTTGGATCCTGTGGAGTCACATCCTGAGTGTGAACCTGAATACAGGACAAAATTCACCTTTTTCTCTCAGTTGGCACTAAAATGGTTTGACATAGCAACTGCTTGAATATCCATCCAGTACTTGTTTTCTTATTTCTGACTGACAGATTTGGTCCACCCATGTAATTCCTGAAGCAAGCAGTCTGCTTGCCACTTCTATCTGGTGGTCCCTTTCCTGTGAAATGTCACATAATGTAGGTAGCACCACATGGAACCCAGCTCTCTCAGACGCACTCTGACAGCCTGTTTCCTCATTGGCAGTCCTGGTATGACCTAGGAATGTATTTACAAGGCTCAAAGATTGTATGGAAACATATGCCCTGACTCGGAATATTAGGTCATCTGGGCAAGACTATAGGTCTCTCGTCTTACAATCTAGACAGTTCCTAATAGATAGAGGCCTGGAAACATACTCTCTGTTGATTCCTTTCCTTACTCAAAGGGCCATTGCTTTCCCAACATTTTAGGGCCAACCTAGAGGAAAATGCAAATTTTCCCACCAAGGTCCATTACCCAGGTTCACACGCAGGATGTGTCCCCACAGCACTGAAGAATTTTCAAGACAGACCTAGGCTAACCCTAAACCCTAACCCTAACCCTAACCCTAGGATCTCTCCTACAGAGAAACATGATGGAACAGATGTTTGGATGATGTTTTGCCTTTTCCTGTGAGTGTGGTGGACTTCCCTATGGTCAAACCATCAAGGGAAATTGCTACTGATAAATGACTTCCAGGCATGCATTTTCAAGCAGTATGTGACTCTCAGCACACAGAATGCTGGGAAAGCTATGTTCATTCGAGGAAGGAAAGGCATCAATAGAGAATGTGTTTTCAGACCTCTATCTATCAGGATCTGTCTATATTCTATGATGTGAGATCTCCAGGCTTGTCCAGAGGACCCATCTTCCAGAGTCTGGGCAGAGTTTCCCTGCAAATTCTGAGCCTTGTAAGCACATTCCAAGATCACTCAGGAATGCCCATGATGAAACAGGCTGTGGAAGAGTGTCCGTGTGTGCTGTGTGTCATTCTGTCCTTACCAAATGAACTGACATTCCACTGGAAATGGGCCAGGGACTAGGAGTTATGAACCACCTGTTGTTTCAGAAATCCAGAAAGGTGAAACAAAGCTATCAGTGTCAGAAGTAAGAAAACAGGTATTAAATGAACTTTCAAGCAGTTGTTAGGCCACAATGTTTTAAGCCCAATGGGGAGAATAATGCAAATTTTGCCACCAAGATCCGCTATCAAGATTCACATTCAGGATGTCCCTGCAGTATCCAAGAATTTTCCAGATAGGACTAGGCTCACTATATCTCACCTACAGAGCAAACGTGATGGAACAGACATTTGATGTGGTTCCCTTTTACTGTGTTTGTGAGGCTTTCCCTCCAGTCACATCTTCAGGGGAAATTCTTAGTGATAAATGACCTCCAAGCAAGTGTGTGACACTCAGGAAGCAGAATGTTGGGAAAACAATGTTCCTTCAAGGAAAAAAAGGCATCAGCAGAGAATGAATTTTCAGTCCTTTATCTATCAAGAATTGTCTAGATTCTAAGATGTGAGACCTCCAGTCTTACCCTGAGGACCTAACTTGCAGAGTCAGGGCAGTGTGTTTCCTTGCACTAGCCCAAGCTTTTAACCACCTTGCTACATCATCCCAGAACTGCCCATGAGGAAACAGGCTGCAGGAATGTGTTCAGACTGTTGGGTGCCATACTGTTGTTACCTAGGTGAGGTGACATTCCATTGAAAATAGGCCATCAGCAGCACTTGCGAGCCGCCTTCTTGCTTCTGAAATCCCAAAGGTGGGTCAAAAGCGATCACTGTCAGAAGTAAAAAAAAAAAAAAAAAAGCAATTGTATGGATTTTCTAGCAGTTGCAAATTTGGCCATCAAGGTCCGGTATCCACTGTCAGACTCAGGAGGTGTCTCTGCTGTATCTTCCCATATTTCACAAGGATCTAGGCTCACTGGCTGCTCCTATAGAGAAAATGTGATGGAACAGATATTTGGATCTTGGATTGCCTTACCTGTGAGTGTGGGGGACATCCTTACTGTCACAACATCACAAGAAACTGCTCCTGAAAAATGACCCGCAAGCAAACAGTTTCAAGCAATGTGTGACTCTCAGTTCACAGAATACTGGGAAAGGACTGTTTCTTCGAGGAAGGAAGGGTATCAACAGTTAGTGTGCTTTCAGGCCTCTATGAAGAACTGTCTTGATTCTAACAAGAGAGCCGTCCAGCCTTCCCAGAGAACCGAAATTCCAGAGTCAGGTCAGTGCCTTCCCTGCCCTTTAAATGCTTTGTAAACATATTCCTAGGTCACACAGGGACTGTCCATGAGGACGCAAACTGTGGGAGTGTGTCTGAGTATACAGAGGGTCCATTATGTGCTTACTTAGATAAGATGACATTACACTGGAAATAGGCCCGTGACTAGGAGTGGTTATCTGCTTGCTTGCTTCAGAAATCCCAAAGGGTGAACCAAAGATATTGCTCTTCAGAGTAAGAAAATAGCAATTAGATGGATTTTCAAGCAGGGGCCAGGCCACACAGTTTTAGGACAAACCAAAAGAAAAATGTGAATTGTGCCACCAGTTCTGATATCCAGGTTCACACTTAGGATGTGGTCCTGCAGTATACACGATTTTCCAGACAGACCTAGGTTCTCGGGATCACTCCTAGAGACAAAATGTGATGCAACAGAAGTTTGGATGTTGGTTTGCCTTTTCCAGTGAGTGTGGGGGCCTTCCCTAAGGTTACAATGTCAGAGGAAGTTTCTACTGAAAGATGACCTCCAAAGAGCGTTTTCAAGCAGTGTGTGACTCTCAGCACAGAGAATGCAGAGAAAAGTATGTTTCTTCAAGGAAGAAAAGTCATCAACAGAGACTGTGTTATTAGGACAATATCTATTAGGAACTGTCTAGAATCTAACATTGACCTCCAGGCTTGTCCAGGGAACCTAACTACCAGAGTCAAGGCACTGTTTTTCCTGCACTTTCCAAGCCTCCCAAAGACATCCTAGGTCATATAGGGACTGCCCATGAGGAAACAGACTGTAGGAGAGTGTCTGAGATGTATGGTACCATACTGTGCTTACCTAGATGAGATGACATTCCCCTGGGAATGGGCCAGAGTCTAGGAGTGGTGACTCGCCTGCTTGATTCAGAAATCCCAAAGGGTGGACCAAAGCTATCACTGTCAGAAGTAAGAAAACAGCAATTGGATGGATTTCCAAGCAGTTGCAAGTCCGTAGCATTTTCCCAAATCAAGAGAAAAAATGTTACTTTTTCCCCCAAAATCCAGTATCCATGTCCAGACTCAGGATGTCTCCATGCAGTATCCACAAGGTTTCCAGACAGAACTAGTCTCAGTGGATCGATCCTACTGAGAAAATGTGATGGAACAGACGTTTGAATGCTAATTTGTCTTTCTCTAAAAATGGAGAGTGCGGCATCCCCATGGTCACACCATCAGGGGAAAGTGCTACTGAAAAATGACCTCCATGCCAGCATATTCAAGCCATGTGTGTCTCTCTGCACACAAAATGTTTGGAAAGTTATGTTCCTTCAAGAAAAGAAATGCATCAACATAGAGTGCTTTCAGCCCTCTATCTATCAGGAACTGTCTACATTCTAGGTCATGAGATCGTCAGTCTTTCCTAGGGATGCTAAAACCCAGAGTCAGGACAGTGTGTTTCCATGAACTTTTCAAGCCTTGTAAACACTTTCCAAGTACATACTGGGACTGCTCCTGAAGAAACAGGCTGCACGAGTGTATCCGAGTGTGTTGGGCAGCATGCTGTGCTTACCTGCATGAGGTGCCAATACAATGGAAATCGGCTAGTGGCTGGAGTGGTGAGCAACCTGCTTGCTTCAGAAATTTCAAAGGGTGGGCAAATCTATCCCTGTCAAAAGTAAGAAAACAGCAATTGGATGGATTTTCAAGGATTTGCTACGCTGCACCATTCTAGAAACAATGTGGTCCCAAAATGAGTGTGGGAGATTAAAATGAGAATTTTGCCACCAAGTTCATGTATACAAGTTCACACTCATGATGTGCCCCCACAATACCCACGAATTTTCCAGACGGACCTAGGGTCACTTGGTTGCACCTAAAGACAAAATGTGATGGAGTACACGTTTGGATGTTGGTTTGCCTTTCCCCGTAAGTGTGGGAGCCTTCCCTACCTTGCACCTTCAGGGGAATTTTCTACTGACCAATGACCTACAAGCAAGTGTTTTCAAGCACCGCGTGACTCTCAGCACACAGAATGTTGGGAAAGCTATGTTCCTTCGAGGAAGGAAAGGCATCCATACAGAGTGTATTTTTAGGCCTCTATTTATCAGGAAATGTCTAGAACCCAAGGCATGAGACTTCAAGGTTTTCCCAGGATCCTAACTTCCAGAGTTATGGCACTGTGTTTCCCTGCAACTTCCAAGGTTTAAACACATTCTTTACTCAAACTGGGACTGCCCATGAGGAAACAAGATGCAGGAGTATGTCTGAGAGGGCTGGTTGCCATACAGTGCTTAACTAGATGAGATGACATTCCACTGAAAATGGGCCAGCATATAGGAGAAGTGAGCCACCTGCTTGCTTTTGAAATCTCAAAGGTTTGGCCAAAGTTATCACTGTCATTATTAAGAAGAGAGCAATTGGATGGATTTTCAGGCAGGTGCTAAGGCCTCACTCTTTTAGATCCAACTGACAAGCCCCCTCTTGTGGTGCTTGTGAAATTTGGCATTCCTCTTGATTTGAAGCCAGGAAATCAGCTCTAATCTCGAGATGTTTTGGGGGTACATGGAGATCTTTCGTGTTGCTGCAGTGACCTCAGGATCCCTCTAGACTTGAGACAGTGTTTTGGGGTCTCTCTGGAGTGCAATCAAGGAAATCAAGTCTCCTTTCAGGTTTGATGTGAAATACGGAATTGCTCTGCACGCAATGCAGTGGAAGCGGGCCTTATCCGGCAGCGAGGGGGTAGACTCATGGTTTTTCTCGAGGTGCGGCGGGAACCTGGGCTATATTCTCGAGTTACGACGGGGATGGCCCTTCAGAACACGTGTTTGTTCAGCGACGTCAGGACTCCTGTTGAGTTGCGAGGGACACCTCGGGATTATCCACGAGGCTTGGCAGGGCAATTGGGACGCCTCTCCAGGTGAGGTGGGTGACTCAGGGTCCCTTTCCACGTGCCACAGGGATACTGGAATTCCTATCAATTTTCAAAAGGAGTCAGGCATCGTCTCCTTTTGAAGCATTGATCTCCACGTACCTCTAGAGTTTTCAAAGGATGTGAGGCCTCCTTTCGCGATTAGGCGTGGAACAAGGTTTTTCTCTATGGTCTCCAAAGGGGATTCAGACATCCCTTCCTATTGGGAGATGAAAGATGAGCTGGTATTCAAGTCACTGCAGGGATATCTGGTCTTATTTTGAGTCAGGATATCTCGGTGTCCATTCCACATGAGGACGAAAACTCAGGGTCCCTCTCACATACCTATAGCTGACAGAAGCCTCCTCTTGAGGTGCTTGTGGAAAGTTGGTATTCCTCTTGAGTCGAAGCCAGGGACTAAGCTCTCATCTCGAGTTGATTTGGGTTACATGGATCTCTGTCGAGTTGCCACAGTGACCTCAGGATCCCTCAAGACTTGAGACAGCTTTCTTGGGGATTCTCTGGAGTGCCATCAAAGAAATCAAGGCTCCTTTCGCGTTTGATGTGGAGCACGGAATTTCTCTGCAGGCAGTGCAGGGGAATCGGGCCTCATCTCTCGGCGATGCGGAAGTCTCATGGTTTTTCTTGATTTGTGGTGGGGACCTGGGGTATATTCTCGAGTTATGACGGGGATGGCCCTTCCAAACACGTGTCTGTTCAGTGACGTCAGGACTCCTGTCTAGTTGCGAGGGACACCTCGGGATTCTCCTCTCGGCATAAAAGGGCAATAGGAAAACCTCTCGAGGTGAAGCAGCAGAACAAGTGTCCCTTTCCTGTTGCCACTGGGTTACTGGGATTCCTGTCAGTTTTCAAGAGGAATCAGGCATTGTCTCCTTATAAATCATTGAACTCCGTGTTCCTCTCAAGATGTCAAATTGATGTGAGGCCTCCTTCGAGAAGGGGCAAGGAGCTAGGGCTATCTCTAGTGTTTCCCCAAGGGCTTCAGACATCCCTTCATCTTGTGAGATGAAATCCACCTTGCATTCAATTCACTGCAGGAATTCCGGGCCTGATTTCGAGTCACAGCATCTCGGGGTCGACTCCATTTGTGGCCGCAAATTCAACGTCCCTCTCACATACGTATAGCTGAGAGAAGGCTCCTCTTGTGGTGCTTGTGGAAAGTTGGCATTCGTCTTGACTTGAAGCCAGGAATTCAGCTTTCATCTCGAGATGATTTGGGGTACACGGAGCTCAATCTTGTTGCTCCAGTGACCTCAGGATCCCTCTAGACTTGAGACAGTGTTCCTAGACTTTCTCTGGAGTGCCATCAAGGAAATCAAGACTCCATTCGGGTTTGATGCGGAACACAGAATTGCTCTGCACGCAGTGCAGGGGAATTGGGCCTCATCACGCGGCGAGTGGGAAGTCTCATGGTTTATCTCGAGTTGCGATGGGAGCCTGAGTTATATTCTCGAGTTACGATGGGGATGGCCCTTCCAAACACGTGTTTGGTCAATGACATCAGGACTCCTGCCTAGTTGCGAGGGACACCTCCTGATTCTCCTCGTGGCTTGGCAGGGCAATTGGGACACATCTCCAGGTGAGGCCGTAGACCCAGAGTCCATTTCCAGGTGCCACAGGGATGCTGGGATTCCTCTCAGTTTTCAAGTGGAGTTAGGCATCATCTCCTTTTGAAACATTGATCTCCGCATTCCTCTTCAGTTTTCAAAGGATGTGAGGCCTTCGGTCGTGAATAGGCGTGGAACTAGTTATTTCTCTATGGTCTCCACAGGGTATTCAGACATCCTTTCGTCTTGGGAGATGTAAGATGAGTCTGCATTCAAGTCACTGCAGGCATATCAGGCTTTATTTCGAGTCAGGGCATCTCGGTGTCCATTCCACTTGAGGCCGCAAACTCAGGGTCCTCCTCACATACCTAGAGCTCAGAGAAGCCTCCTCTTGAGGTGCTTTTGGAAAGTTGGTATTCCTCCTGAGTCGAAGCCAGGGACTAAGCTCTCATCTCGAGTTGATTTGGGGTACATGGAGCTTTTTCCTGTTGCTACAGTGACCTCAGGATCCCTCTAGACTTGAGACAGCTTTCCTGGGGATTCTCTGGAGTGCCAACAAGGAAATCAAGTCTCCTTTCGTGTTTGATGTGCTGCACAAAATTTCTGCACGCAGTGCAGGGGAACCGGGTCTCATCTCACGTCGAGGGGGAAGTCTCATGGTTTTTCTCGGTTTGCGGCGGGAACCTGGGGTATATTCTCGAGTTACGACGGGGATGACCTTTCCAAACAAGTGTCTGTTAAGCGATGTCAGCACTCCTGTCTACTTGCGAATGACACCTCGGGATTCTCCTCGCTGCTTAAAAAGGCAATTAGAACACTTATCGAGGTGAGGCGACATACCCAGTGTTCCATTCCGGTTGTCACTGGGATACTGGGATTCCTGTCAATTTACAAGAGGAGTCAGGCATCGTCTCCTTTTGAATCATTGAACTCCGTGTTCCTCCCGAGTTGTCAAATTGATGTGAGGCTGACTGTCGAGAAGGGGCAGGGAGCTAGGGCTTTCTCTAATGTCTCCCCAGGGGATTCAGACATCCCTTCATCTTGTGAGATGAACTCCAGCTTGCATTCAAGTCACTGCAGGAATTCCGGCCTGATTTCGAGTCATGGCCTCTCCGGTTCGATTCCATTTAAGGCCGCAAATTCAACGTCCCTCTCACAAATGTATAGCTGAGAGAAGCTTCCTTTTTTGGTGCTTGTGGAAAGTTGGCATTCCTCTTGATTTGAAGCCAGGATATCAGCTCTCACCTGGAGATGATTTGGGGTACACGGAGCTCTTTCTGGTTGGTGCAGTGACCTCAGGATCCCTCTAGAGATGAGACAGTGTCCCTGGGGTTTCTCTGGAGTGCCATCAAGGAAATCAAGGCTCCTTTCGGGTATGATGGGGATCACGGAATTGCTCTGCATGCAGTGCAGCAAAATGGGGCCTCATCTCGCGGCAAGTGGGGAGTTTCATGGTTTTTCTCGAGTTGCCGCGGGAACCATGGTTATATTCTCCAGTTATGACGGGGATGGCCCTTCCAAACATGGGTGTGTTCAGCGACGTCAGGACTCCTCTCTAGTTGCGAGGGACCCTCGGGAGTCTCGTCGCAGCTTGAAAGGGCCATAGGAACACCTCTCGAGGTGAGGCGGCACACCCAGAGTCCCTTTCCTGTTGCCACTGGGATCCTGGGATTCCTGTCCATTTCCCAGAGGAGTCAGGCATCGTCTCCTTTGGAATCATTGAACTCCGTGTTACTCTCAGTTATCCAATGGATGGGAAGCCGCCTGTCGTGAAGGGGCAGGGAGCTAGGGCTTTCTCCAGTGTCTCCCCATGGGCTTTAGACATCCCTTCATCTTGTGAGATGAAATCCAGCTTGCACTCAAGTAACTGCAGGAATTCCAGCCTGATTTCGAATAAGGGCATCTCGGGGTCGATTCCATTGGAGGCCGCAAGTTCAACATCCCTCTCCCAGACGTACAGCTTCGAGAAGCCTTCTCTTGTGGTGCTTGTGGACAGTTGGCATTCCTCTTGATTTGAAGCCAGGAAATCAGCTCTCACATCGAGATGATTTGGGGTACACGGAGCTCTTTCTGGTTGCTGCAGTGACCTCAGGATCGCTCTAGACTTGAGACAGTGTTCCTGGGATTTCTCTGGACTCCCATCAAGGAAATCAAGGCTCCTTTCGGGTTTTACGGGGAGCACGGAATTGCTCTGCATGCCGTGCAGGGGAATTGTGCATCATCTCACGGCGAGGGTGGAGTCTCATGGTTTTTCTCGAGTTGCGGCGGGAACATGGGGTATATTCTCCAGCTACGTTGGGGATGGCCCTTCCAAACACGCGTGTATTAAGCGACGTCAGGACTCATGTCTAGTTGCGAGGGACCCCTCGGGAGTCTCCTGGCGGCTTGAAAGGGCCATAGGGACACGTCTCTAGATGAGGCAGCAGTCCCAGTTTCCCCTTCCTGTTGCCACTGTGATTCTGGGATTCCTGTCCATTATGCAGAGGAGTCAGGCATCGTCTCCTTTGGAATGACTTAACTCCGTGTTCCTCTCGAGCTGTCCAATGGATGGGAGGCCGCCTGTCGAGAAGGAGCAGGGAGCTAGGGCTTTCTCTAGTGTCTCCCCAGGGGCTTCATTATCCCTTCACCTTGTGAGATGAAATCCAGCTTGCACTCAAGTCACTGCAGGAATTCCGGCCTGATTTCGAGTCAGGGCATCTCAGGGTCGATTCCATTGGAGGCCGCAAGTTGAACGTCCCTCTCAATGACGTAGAGCTGAGAGAATCCTCCTCTTGAAGTACTTTTGAACAGTTGTCCTTCCTCTTGATTTGAAGCCAGGGAATCAGCTCTCACCTCGAGATGATTTGGGGTACACGGAGCTCTTTCTCATTTCTGCAGTGAACTCAGGATCCCTCTAGACTTGAGACAGTGTTCCTGGGGATTCTCTGGAGTGTCATCAAGGAATTCAAGTCTCCTTTCCTGTTTGATGTGAAGCACGGAATTGCTCTGCACGCAGGGCAGGGGATTCGGGCCTGGTCTCGCAGCAAGTGGGGAGTCTCATGGTTTTTCTCGAGTTGCGGTGGGAATCCGGGGTATATTCTTGAGTTACAATGGGGATGGCACTTCCAAGCACGGGTGTGTTCAGCGACGTCAGGACTCCTGTTTAGTTGCGAGGGACCCCTCGGGAGTTTCCTCCCGGCTTGAAAGGGCCATAGGAACACCTCTTGAAGTGAGGCAGCATACGCAGGGTCCCTTTCCTGTTGCTACTGGGATCCTGGGATTCCTGTCCACTTTACATAGGAGTCAGGCATCATCTCCCTTGGAATCATTGAACCCCGTGTTCCTCTCGAGCTGTCCAACGGATGGGATGCCGCCTGTCGAGAAGGGACAGGGGGCTAGGGCTTTCTCTAGTGTCTCCCCAGGGGCTTCAGACATGCCTTCACCTTGTGAGATGAAATCCAGCTTGCACTCAAGTCACTTCAGCAATTCCGGCCTGACTTCGAGTCAGGGCATCTCGGGGTCGATTCCATTGTAGGCTGCAAGTTCAACCTCCCTCTCACAGATGTTCAGCTGATAGAAGCTTGTGGACAGTTGGCATTCCTCTTCATTTGAAGCCAGGGAATCAGCTCTAACCACGAGACGATTTGGGGTAAACGGAGCTCTATCTGGTTGCTGCAGTGACCTCAGGATCCCTCGAGACTTGAGAGAGTGTTCCTGTGGTTTCTCTGGAGTACCATCAAGGAATTCCATGCTCCTTTCCGGTTTGATGGGGAGCACGGAATTGCTCTGCACGCTGTTCGGGGGAATCGGGCCTCATCTCACGGCGAGGGGTACTCTCATGGTTTTTCTAGATTTGCCGCGGGAACGTAGGTTATTTTCTCGAGTTATGACGGGGATGGCCCTTCCAAACATGGGTGTTTTGAGCGACGTCTCGTCTCTTGTCTTGTTTCAAGGAACGCCTTGGGAGTCTCCTCGCGGCTTGAAAGGGCCATAGCAACACCTCTGGAGGTGAGGTGGCAGACCCAGGGTCCATTTCCTGTTCTCACTGGGATCCTGGGATTCCTGTCAATTTTCCAGAGGAGTCAGGCATCGTCTCCTTCGGAATCATTGAACTCCGTGTTCCTCTCGAGCTGTCCAATGGATGGGAGACCGCATGTCAAAACAGGGTAGGGAGCTAGGGCTTTCTCTAATGTGTCCCCAGGGCCTTCAGACAACCCTTCATCTTGTGAGATGAAATCCAGCTTGCACTCAAGTCACTGCAGGAATTCCGGCCTGATTTCGAGTCAGGGCATCTCGGGGTCGATTCCATTGGAGGCCACAAGTTCAACATCCCTCTCACAGACCTACAGCTGAGAAAAGCCTCCTTTTGTGGTGCTTGTGGTCAGTTGGCATTCCTCTTGATTTGAAGCCAGGAAATCATCTCTCACCTCGAGATGATTTGGGGTACACGGAGCACTTTCTGGTTTCTGCAGTTACTTCAGGATCCCTCTAGACATGAGACAGTGTTCCTGGGGTTTCTCTGGAGTGCCATCCAGGAAATCAGGGCTCCTTTTGGGCTTGATGGGGAGCACAGAATTGCTCTGCACGCAGTGCAGGGGAATCGGGCCTCATCTCGCGCGAGGGGGGAGTCTCATGTTTTTTCTCGCGTTTCGGCGGGAACCGGGGTATATTCTCGAGTTACGACGGGGATGGCCCTTCCAAACACGGGTGTGTTCAGCGGCGTCAGGACTCCTGTCTAGTTGCGAGGGAACAATCGGGAGTCTCCTCGCGGCTTCAAAGGTCCATGGGAACACCTCTCGATGTGAGGCGTCAGAACCAGGGTCCCCTTACTGTTGACACTGGGATCCTGGGATTCCTGTCCTTTTTCCAGAGGAGTCAAGCATCATCTCCTTTGGAATCATTGAACTCCGTGTACCTCTCGAGCTGTCCATTGGATGGGAGGCCACCTGGAGAGATGGGGCAGCGAGTTGGGCTTTCTCTCTTGTCTCCTCAGGGAATTCAGACATCCCTTCATCTTGTGAGATGAAATCCAGCTTGCACTCAGGTCACAGCAAGAATTCCGGTCTGATTTCGAGTCAGGGCATCTCGGTGTCCATTCCAGTGGAGGCCGCAAATTAAAGGTCCCTCTCCCACACGTACAGCTGCGAGAAGCCTCCTCTTGTGGTGCTTGTGGACAGTTGGCATTCCTCTTGATTTGAAGCCAGAAATCAACTCTCACCTCGAGATGATTGGGGGTACACGGAGCTCCTTCTGGTTCCTGCAGTGACCTCAGCGTCCCTCTAGACTTGAGACAGAGTTCCTGGAGTTTCTCTGGAGTGACATCAAGGAAATCAATGCTCATTTCTGGTTTGATGGGAAGCACGGAATTGCTCTGCACGCAGTGCAGGGGAATCGGGCCTCATCTCGCGGCGAGGGGGGAGTCTCTTGGTTTTTCTTGAGTTGCGGCGGGAACCTGGGGTATACTCTCGAGTTACGACGGGGATGGCCCTTCCAAACACGGGTGTGTTCAGCGACGTCAGGACTCCTGAGTAGTTTCGAGGGACTCCTGGAGAGTCTCCTCGCAGCTTGAAAGGGCCATAGGAACACCACTCAAGGTGAGGCGGCAGACCCAGTGGCCCTTTCCTGTTGCCACTGGGATCCTGGGATTCCTGTCCATTTTCCAGAGGAGTCAGGCATCGTCTCCTTTGGAATCATTGAACTCCGTGTTCCTCTCGATCTGTCCAATGGATGGGAGGACGCCTGTTGAGAAAGGGTAGGGAGCTAGGGCTTTCTCTCTTGTCTCCCCATGGGATCCAGACATCCCTTCACCTTGTGAGATGAAATCCAGCTTTCACTCAAGTCACTGCAGGAATTCCGGACTGATTTCGAGTCAGGGCATCTCGGGGTCGATTCCACTGGAGCTCGTAAATTCCACCTCCCTCTCCCAGACGTACAGCTGGGAGAAGCCTCCTCTTGGGATGATTGTGGACACTTGGCTTTCCTCTTGATTTGAAGGCAGGAAATCAGCTCTCACCTCGAGATGATTGGGGGTACACCGAGCACTTTCTCGTTCCTGCAGTGACCTCAGGATCCCTCTAGACCGGAGACAGTGTTCCTGGAGATTCTCTGGAGAGCCATCAATGATATCAAGGCTCATTTTGTGTTTGAAGGGCAGCACGGAATTGCTCTGCAAGCAGTGCAGCAGAATCGGGCCTCATCTCGTGGCGAGGTGGGAGTCTCATGGTTTTTCTCGAGGTGCGGCGGGAACCTGGGGAATATTCTCGAGTTACGACGGGGTTACCCTTCCAAACAAGGGTGTGTTCAGCGACATCAGGACTCGTGTCTAGTTGCGAGGGATCCCTCGGTAGTATCCTCGCGGCTTGAAAGGGCCATAGGAACACCTCTCGATGTGATTCGGCAGACCCAGTTTCGCTTTCCTGTTGCCGCTGGGATCCTGGGATTCCTGTCCATTTTCCAGAGGAGTCACGCATCGTCTCCTTTGGAATCATTGAACTCCGAGTTCCTCTCCCGCTGTCAAATGGATGGGAGGCAGCCTGTCGAGGAAGGGACAGGGAGCTATGTCTTTCTCTCATGTTTCCCCAGGCGCTTCAGACATCCCTTCATCTTGTGAGATGAAAACCACATTGCACTCAGGTCACTGCAAGAATTCCAGCCTGATTTCGAGTCAGGGCATCTCGGGGTGGATTCCAGTGCAGGCCGCAAATTCAACGTCCCTCTCCCAGAAGTACAGCTGCGAGAAGCCTCCTTTTGTGGTGCTTGTGGCCACTTGGCTTTCCTCTTGATTTGAAGCCAGGAAATCAGCTCTCACCTCTAGATGATTGGGGGTACACGGAGCTCTTTCTCGTTGCTGCAGTGACCTCAGGATCCCTCTTGACTTTAGACAGTGTTCCTGGGCTTTCTCTGGAGTGCCATCAAGGAAATCAAGGCTCATTTCGGGTTTGATGGGGAGCCCGGAATTACTCTGCACGCAATGCAGGGTAATCGGGCCTCATCTCGCGGCAAGGGGGGAGTCTCATGGTTTTACTCGAGTTGTGGCGGGAATCTGGGGTATATTATCGAGTTACGACAGGGATGGCCCTTCCAAACACAGGTGTGTTCAGTGACGTCAGGACTTCTGACTAGTTGCGACGGATCCCTCGGTAGTATCCTTGCGGCTTGAAAGGGCCAGAGTAACAACTCTCGAGGTGAGGCGGCAGGCCAAGTTTCGGTTTCCTATTGCCACTGGGATCCTGCGATTCCTGTCCATTTTCCAGAGGAGTCAGACATCGTCTCCTTTGGAATCATTGAACTCCGTGTTCCTCTCGAGCTGTCCAATGGATGGGAGGCCGCCTGTTGAGAAGGGGCAGCGAGCTAGGGCTTTCTCTCGTGTCTCCCCAGGGGCTTCAGACATCCCTTCATCTTGTGAGATGAAATCCAGCTTGCACTCAGGTCACAGAACGAATTCTGGTATGATTTCGAGTCAGGGCATCTCGGGGTCGAATCCAGTGGTGGCCGCAATTTAAACGTCCCTCGCCCAGACGTACAGCTGCGAGAAGCCTCCTCTTGTGGTGCTTGTGGACACTTGGCTTTCCTCTTGATTTGAAGCCCGGAAATCAGCTCTCACCTCGAGATGACTGGGGGTACACCGAGCACTTTCTGGTTCCTGCAGTGACCTCAGGATGCCTCTAGACTTGAGACAGAGTTCCTGGAGTTTCTCTGGAGTGCCATCAAGGAAATCAAGGCTATTTCGGGTTTGATGGGCAACACGAAATTGCTCTGCATGCAGTGCAGCGGAATTGGGCCTCATCTCGTGGCGAGCGGGGAGTCTCTTGGTTTTTCTCGAGTTGAGGCGGGAACTTGTGGTATATTCTCGAGTTATGACGGGGATGTCCCTTCCAAACTCGGGTGTGTTCAGTGACGTCAGGACTCCTGTCTACTTGCGAGGGACACCTCAGGAGTCTCCTCTCGGCTTGAAAGGGCCATAGGAACACCTCTCGAGGTGAGGCGGCAGACCCAGGTTCCCTTTCCTGTTGCCACTGGGATCCTGGGATTCCTATCCATTTTCCAGAGGAGTCAGGCATCATCTCCTTTGGAATCATTGACCTCCGTTTTGCTGTCGACCTGCCCAATGGATGGGAGGACGCCTGTCGAGAATGGCCAGGGAGCTAGGGCTTTCTCTAGTGTCTCCCCAGGGGCTTCAGACATCCCTTCATCTTGTGACATGAAAGCCAGCTTGCAGTCAAGTAACTGCAGGAGTTCCGGCCTGATGTCAAGTCAGGGCTTCTCGGGTCGATTCCACTGGAGGCCGCAAATTCAACGACTCTCTCCCAGATATAAAGCTGGGAGAAGCCTCCTCTTGTGGTGCATGTAGACAGTTGGCATTCCTCTTGGTTTGAAGCCAGGAAATCAGCTCTCACCTCGAGATGATTGGGGATACACGGAGCTGTTTCTGGTTGGTGCAGTGAATTTAGGATCCCTCTATACTTGAGACAGTGTTCCTTGGGATTCTCTGGAGTGCCATCAAGGAAATCAAGGATCATTTCGGGTTTGATGCGGAGCATGGAATGGCTCTGCACGCAGTGCAGCGGAATCGGGCCTCATCTCATGGTTAGTGGGGAGTCTCATGGTTTTTCTCGAGTTGAGGCAGGAACCTGGGGTATATTCTCGAGTTACGACGGGGATGACCCATCCAAACACAGGTGTGTTCAGCGACGTCAGGACACCTGTCTAGTTGCGAGGGACCCCTCGGGAGTCTCCTCGCGGCTTGAAAGGGCCATAGGAACGCCTCTCAAGGTGAGGCAGCAGACCCAGGTTCCCTTTCCTGTTGCCACTGGGATCCTGGGATTCCTGTCCATTTTCCAGAGAAGTCAGACATCGTCTCCTTTGGAATCATTGAACTCCGTGTTCCTCTCGAGCTGTCCATTGGATGGGAGGCTGCCTGTTGAGAAGGGGCAGAGAGCTAGGGCTTCCACTCGTGTCTCCCCACGGGCTTCAGACATCCCTTCATCTTGTGAGATGAAATCCAGCTTGCACTCAGGTCACTACAAGATTCCAGTCTGATTTCGAGTCAGGGCATCGAGGGGTCGATTCCAGTGGAGGCCGCAAATTCAACATCCCTCTCCCAGACGTACAACTGCGAGAAGCCTCCTCTTGTGGTGCTTGTGGTCACTTGACTTTCCTCTTCATTTGAATCCAGGAAATCAGCTCTCACCTCGAGATGATTGGGGGTACACCGAACACTTTCTGGTTCTTGCAGTGACCTCAGGATCCCTCTTGACTTGAGACAGTGTTCCTGGAGTTTCTGTGGAGTGCCATCAAGGAAATCAAGGCTCATTTCAGGTTTGATGGGCAGCACGTAAGTGCTCTGCAGGCAGTGCAGCGGAATCGGGCCTCATCTCACGGCAGGGGGGAGTCTCTTGGTTTTTCTCAAGATGTGGCGGGAACCTGGGGTATATTCTCGAGTTGCGACGGGGATGGCCCTTCCAAACACGGGTGTGTTCAGTGACGTCAGGACTCCTGTCGAGTTGTGAGGGACCCCTTGGGAGACTCCTCGAGGCTTGAAAGGGCCATAGGAACCCCTCTCGAGGTGAGGCAGCATTCCCAGTTTCACTTTCCTGTTGCCACTGGGATACTGGGATTCCTGTCCATTTTCCAGAGGAGTCAGACATCGTCTCCTTTGGAATCATTGAACTCCATTTTCCTCTCGAGCTGTCCAATGGATGGGAGGCCGCCTGTTGAGAAGGGGCAGCGAGCTAGGGCTTTCTCTCTTGTCTCCCCAGGGGCTTCAGACATCCCTTCATCTTGTGAGATGAAATCCAGCTTGCACTCAGGTCACAGCAAGAATTCCGGTCTGATTTCGAGTCAGGGCATCTCGATGTCGATTCCAGTGGAGGCCGAAAATTCAACATCCCTCTCCCAGACGTATAGCTGCGAGAAGCCTCCTCTTGTGTTCCTTGTGGACACTGGGCATTCCTCTTGATTTGAAGCCAGGAAATCAGCTCTCACCTCGAGATAATTGGACATACAGGGAGCTCTTTCTGGTTCCTGCATTGACCTCAGCATCCCTTTAGATTTGAGACAGAGTTCCTGGAGTTTCTCTGGAGTGCCATCAAGGAAATCAAGGCTCATTTCGGGTTTGATGGGCAGCACGGAATTGCTCTGCACGCAGTGCAGTGGAATTTGGCCTCATCTAGCTGCGAGCGGGGAGTCTCATGGTTTTTCTCGATTTTCGGCAGGAACTTGGGTTATATTCTCGAGTTACGAAGGGGATGGCCCTTCCAAAGCGGTGTGTTCAGTGACGTCAGGACTCTTGTCTAGTTGCGAGGGATCCCTCGGTAGTATCCTCGCGGCTTGAAAGGGCCATAGGAACACCTCTCGATGTGATTCGGCAGACCCAGTTTCGCTTTCCTGTTGCCGCTGGGATCCTGGGATTCCTGTCCATTTTCCAGAGGAGTCACGCATCGTCTCCGTTGGAATCATTGAACTCCGTGTTCCTCTCAAGCTGTCAAATGGATGGGAGGCGGCCTGTCGAGGAAGGGACAGGGAGCTATGTCTTTCTCTCATGTTTCCCCTGGCGCTACAGACATCCCTTCATCTTGTGAGATGAAAACCACCTTGCACTCAGGTCACTGCAAGAATTCCAGCCTGATTTCGAGTCAGGGCATCTCGGGGTGGATTCCAGTGCAGGCCGCAAACTCAACGTCCCTCTCCCAGACGTACAGCTGCGAGAAGCCTCCTCTTGTGGTGTTTGTGGCCACTTGGCTTTCCTCTTGATTTGAAGCCAGGAAATCAGCTCTCACCTCGAGATGATTGGGGGTACATGGAGCTCATTCTCGTTGCTGCATTGACCTCAGGATCCCTCTTGACTTTAGACAGTGTTCCTGGGCTTTCTCTGGAGTGCCATCAAGGAAATCAAGGCTCCTTTCGGGTTTGATTGGGAGCCCGGACTTGCTCTGCACGCAATGCAGGGTAATCGGACCTCATCTCGCGGCGAGGGGGGAGTCTCATGGTTTTACTCGAGTTGCGGCGGGAACCTGGGCTATATTATCGAGTTACGACAGGGATGGCCCTTCCAAACACAGATGTGTTCAGTGACGTCAGGACTCCTGTCTAGTTGCGAGGGACCCCTCGGTAGTATCCTTGTGGCTTGAAAGGGCCATAGTAACAACTCTATAGGTGAGGCGGCAGGCCCAGTTTCGGTTTCCTGTTGCCACTGGGATCCTGGGATTCCTGTCCATTTTCCAGAGGAGTCAGACATCGTCTCCTTTGGAATCATTGAACTCAGTGTTCCTCTCGAGCTGTCCAATGGATGGGAGGCCGCCTGTTGAGTAGGGGCAGCGAGCTAGGGCTTTCTCTCGTGTCTCCCCAGGGGCTTCAAACATCCTTTCATCTTGTGAGATGAAATCCAGCTTGCACTCAGGTCACAGAAAGAATTCCGGTATGATTTCGAGTCAGGGCATCTCGGGGTCGATTCCAGTGGAGGCCGCAAATTTAACGTCCCTCGCCCAGACGTACAGCTGCGAGAAGCCTCCTCTTGTGGTGCTTGTGGACACTTGGCTTTCCTCTTGATTTGAAGCCCGGAAATCAGCTCTCACCTCGAGATGATTGGGGGTACACCGAGCAATTTCTGGTTCCTGCAGTGACCTCAGGATGCCTCTAGACTAGAGACAGAGTTCCTGGAGATTCTCTGGAGTGCCATCAAGGAAATCAAGGCTCATTTCGGGTTTGATGGGCAGCACGAAATTGCTCTGCATACAGTGCAGCGGAATTGGGCCTCATCTCGTGGCGAGCGGGGAGTCTCTTGGTTTTTCTCGAGTTGCGGCGGGAACTTGTGGTATATTCTCGAGTTATGACGGGGATGGCCCTTCCAAACACGGGTGTGTTCAGCGACGTCAGGACTCCTGTCTAGTTGCGAGGGATCCCTCGGTAGTATAGGCGCAGCTTGAAAGGGCCATACGAACCCCTCTCGAGGTGAGGCAGCAGACACAGGTTCCCTTTCCTGTTGCCACTGGGATCCTTCAATTCCTGTCCTTTTTCCAGAGGAGTCAGACATCGTCTCCTTTGGAATCATTGAACTCCGTGTTCCTCTCGAGTTGTGCAAAGGATGGGAGGCCGCCTGTTGAGAAGGGGCAACGAGCTAGGACTTTCTCTTGTGACTCCCCAGGGGCTTCAGACATCCCTTCATCTTGTGAGATGAAATCCAGCTTGCCCTCAGGTCACTGCAAGAATTCCGGTCTGATTTCGAGTCAGGGCATCTCGGGGTCGATTCCAGTGGAGGCCGCAAATTCAACGTCCCTCTCCCAGACATACAGCTGCGAGAAGCCTCCTCTTGTGGTGCTTGTGGACACTTGGCTTTCCTCTTGATTTGAAGCCAGGAAGTCAGCTCTCACCTCGAGATGATTGGGGGTATATCGAGCACTTTCTGGTTCCTGCAGTGACCTCAGGATCCCTCTAGACTTGAGACAGTGTTCCTGGTGTTTCTCTGGAGTGCCATCAAGGAAATCAAGGCTCATTTCTGCTTGATGGGGAGCACAGAGTTGCTCTGCATGCAGTGCAGGGGAATCTGGCCTCATCTCGCATCGAGGGGGGAGTCTCTTGGTTTTTCTCGAGTTGCAGCGGGAACCTGGTGTATATTCTCGAGTTACATCGGGGATGTCCCTTCCAAACTCGGGTGTGTTCAGTGACGTCAGGACTCCTGTCTACTTGCGAGGGACACCTCAGGAGTCTCCTCTCGGCTTGAAAGGGCCATAGGAACACCTCTCGAGGTGAGGCGGCAGACCCAGGTTCCCTTTCCTGTTGCCACTGGGATCCTGGGATTCCTATCCATTTTCCAGAGGAGTCAGGCATCATCTCCTTTGGAATCATTAAACTCCGTTTTGCTGTCGAGCTGCCCAATGGATGGGAGGACGCCTGTCGAGAATGGCCAGGGAGCTAGGACTTTCTATAGTGTCTCCCCAGGGGCTTCAGACATCCCTTCATCTTGTGACATGAAATCCAGCTTGCAGTCAAGTCAGTGCAGGAGTTCCGGCCTGATGTCGAGTCAGGGCTTCTCGGGTCGATTCCACTGGAGGCCGCAAATTCAACGACTCTCTCCCAGATATAAAGCTGGGAGAAGCCTCCTCTTGTGGTGCATGTAGACAGTTGGCATTCCTCTTGGTTTGAAGCCAGGAAATCAGCTCTCACCTCGAGATGATTGGGGATACACGGAGCTGTTTCTGGTTGGTGCAGTGAACTTAGGATCCCTCTAGACTTGAGACAGTGTTCCTTGGGATTCTCTGGAGTGCCATCAAGGAAATCAAGGATCATTTCGGGTTTGATGCAGAGCATGGAATGGCTCTGCACGCAGTGCAGCGGAATCGGGCCTCATCTCGTGGCTAGTGGGGAGTCTCATGGTTTTTCTCGAGTT
Organism: Muntiacus reevesi; assembly: GCF_963930625.1. NCBI lineage: Eukaryota > Metazoa > Chordata > Mammalia > Artiodactyla > Cervidae > Muntiacus > Muntiacus reevesi. The sequence continues at coordinate 78,764,600 of NC_089260.1, read as the reverse complement.
GAGGCAGGAACCTGGGGTATATTCTCGAGTTACGTCGGGGATGACCCATCCAAACACAGGTGTGTTCAGTGACGTCAGGACACCTGTCTAGTTGTGAGGGACCCCTCGGGAGTCTCCTCGAGGCTTGAAAGGGCCATAGGATCCCCTCTCGAGGTGAGGCAGCAGACCCAGGTTCCCTTTCCTGTTGCCACTGGGATCCTGGGATTCCTGTCCATTTTCCAGAGGAGTCAGACATCGTCTCCTTTGGAATCATTGAACTCCGTGTTCCTCTCGAGCTGTCCACTGGATGGGAAGCCGCCTGTTGAGAAGGGGCAGCGAGCTAGGGCTTTCTCTCATGTCTCCCCACGGGCTTCAGACATCCCTTCATCTTGTGAGATGAAATCCAGCTTGCACTCAGGTCACTACAAGAATTCCGGTCTGATTTCGCGTCAGGGCATCGAGGGGTCGATTCCAGTGGAGGCCGCAAATTCAACATCCCTCTCCCAGACGTACAGCTGCGAGAAGCCTCCTCTTGTGGTGCTTGTGGACACTTGACTTTCCTCTTCATTTGAAGCCAGGAAATCAGCTCTCACCTCGAGATGATTGGGGGTACACCGAACACTTTCTGGTTCTTGCAGTGACCTCAGGATCCCTCTAGACTTGAGACAGTGTTCCTGGAGTTTCTCTGGAGTGCCATCAAGGAAATCAAGGCTCATTTCAGGTTTGATGGGCAGCACGTAATTGCTCTGCACGGAGTGCAGCGGAATCGGGCCTCATCTCATGGCAGGGGGGAGTCTCTTGCTTTTTCTCAAGATGCGGCTGGAACCTGGGGTATATTCTCGAGTTGCGACGGGGATTACCCTTCCAAACACGTGTGTGTTCAGCGACGTCAGGACTCCTGTCTTGTTGCGAGGGACCGCTCGGGTGTCTCCGCGCGGCTTGAAAGAGCCATAGAAACACCTCTCGAGGTGACGCGGCAGACCCAGTGTCCCTTTAGTGTTGCACTGGGATCCTGGGATTCCTCTCCATTTTCCAGAGGATTCAGGCATCGTTTCTTTTGGAAACATTGAACTCCGTGTTCCTCTCGAGCTGTACAATGGATGGGAGTCCGCCTGTCGCGAAAGGGCAGGGAGGTAGGGCTTTCTCTAGTGTCTCCCCAGGGGCTTCAGACATCCCTTCATATTGTGAGATAAAATCCAGTTTTCACTCAAGTCACTGCAGGAATTCCGGCCTGAATTCGAATCAGGGCATCTGGGGGTGGATTCCACTGGAGCTCGCAAATTCAACCTACTTCTTCCAGACATACAGCTGCGAGAAGCCTCCTCTTCTGGTGCTTGTGGACACTGGCATTCCTATTGATTTGAAGCCAGGAAATCAGCTCTCACCTCGAGATGATTGGGGATACACGGAGGTGTTTCTTGTTGGTGCAGTGACTTTAGCATCCCTCTAGACTTGAGACAGAGTTGCTGGAGTTTCTCTGGAGTGCCATCAAGGAAATCAAGGCTCATTTCGGGTTTGATGGGGAGCCCGGAATTGCTCTGCACGCAGTGCAGGGGAATCGGGCCTCATCTCGCAGCGAGGGGGGAGTCTCTTGGTTTTTCTCGAGTTGCCGCGGGAACCTGGGCTATATTCTCGTGTTACGACAGGGATGGCCCTTCCATACAGGGGTGATTTCAGCGACATCAGATCTCCTGTCTAGTTGTGAGGGACTCCTCGGGAGTCTCCTCTCAGATTTAAAGGGCCATAGGAACACCTCTCGAGATGAGTGGGCAGACCCAGGGTCCCTTTCCTGTTGCCACTGGGATCCTGGGATTCTTGTCCAGTTTCCAGAGGAGTCAGACATCATCTCCATTGGAATCATTAAACTCCGTGTTGCTTTTGAGCTGCCCAATGGATGGGAGGACGCGTGTTGAGAATTGCCAGGAACCTAGGCCTTTCTCTAGGGTCTCCCCAAGGTCGTCAGACATCCCTTCATCTTGTGAGATGAAATCCAGCTTGCAGTCAAGTCACTGCAGGAATTCCGACCTGATTTCCAGTCAGGGCATCTCGGAGTCGATTCCCCTGGAGGCCGAAAATTCAACATCTCTCTCCCAGATGTCCAGCTTAGAGAAGTCTCCTCTTGTGGTGCTTGTGGGCAGTTGGCATTACTCTTGATTTGAAGGAGGAAATCAGCTCTCACCTCGAGATGATTGGGGGTACACGGAGCTCTTTCTCTTTGCTGCAGTTACATGAGGATACCTCTTGACTTGAGTCAGTGTTCCTGGGGATTCTCTGGAGTGCCATCAAGGATATCAAGGCTCCATTCGGGTTTGATGGGGAGCACAGAATTGCCCTGCATGCAGTGCAGCGGAATCGGGCCTCATCTCGCGGCGACGGTTGAGTCTCATGTTTTTTCTCGAGTTGCGGCGGGAAACTGGAGTATATTCTCGTGTTACGACGGGGATGGCCCTTCCAAACACGGGTGTGTTCAGCGACGTCAGAACTCCTGTCTAGTTGCGAGGGACCCCTTGGGAGTCTCCTCGAGGCTTGAAAGGGCCATCGGAACCCCCCTCGAGCTGAGGCAGCAGACCGAGGTTCACTTTCCTGTTGCCACTGTGATCCTGGGATTCCTGTCCATTTTCCAGAGGAGTCAGACATCGTCTCCTTTGGAATCTTTGAACTCCGTGTTCCTCTCGAGCTGTCCAATGGATGGGAGGCCGCCTGTTGAGAAGGGGCAGCGAGCTAGGGTTTTCTCTAGTGTCTCCCCTGGGTCTTCAGTCATCCCTTCACCTTGTGAGATGAAATCCAGCTTGCTGTCAAGTCACTGCAAGAATTCCGGCCTGATTTCGAGTCAGGGCATCTTGGGGTCGATACCACTGGAGGTCTCAAATTCAACTTCTCTCTCCCAGACGTACAGTTTTGAGAAGCCTCCTCTTGTGGTGCTTGTGGACAGTTGGCATTGCTCTTGATTTGAAGGAGGAAATCAGCTCTCACCTCGAGATGATTGGGGCTACACGGAGCTCTTTGTCGTTGGTGCAGTGACCTCAGGATCCCTCTTGACTTGAGACAGTGTTCCTGGGGGTTCTCTGGAGTGCCAACAAGGAAATCAAGGCTTCTTTTGGGATTGATGGGGAGCCCGGAATTGCTCTGCACGCAGTGCAGGGGAATCAGGCCTCATCTCGCTGCGACGGCGGAGTCTCATGGTTTTTCTCGAGTTGGGGCGGGAACCTGGGGTATATTCTCAAGTTACGACGGAGATGGCCCTTCCAAACACGGGTGTGTTCAGTGACGTCAGGACTCCTGTCTAGTTGCGAGGGACCCCTTCGGAGACTCCTCGAGGCTTGAAAGGGCTATAGGAATCCCCCTCGAGGTGAGGCAGCAGACCCAGTTTCCCTTTCCTGTTGCCACTGGGATCCTGGGATTCCTGTCCATTTTCCAGAGGAGTCAGACATCGTCTCCTTCGGAATCATTGAACTCCATGTTCCTGTCGAGCGGTCCAATGGATGGGAGGCCACCTGTTGAGAAGGGGCAGCGAGCTAGTGCTTTCTCTCTTGTCTCCCCAGGGGCTTCAGACATCCCTTCATCTTGTGAGATGAAATCCAGCTTGCACTCAGGTCACAGCAAGAATTCCGGTCTGATATCGAGTCAGGGCATCTCGATGGCGATTCCAGTGGAGGCCGCAAATTCAGCGTCCCTCTCCCAGACGTACAGCTGTGAGAATCCTCCTCTTGTGGTGCTTGTGGACAGTTGGCATTCCTTTTGATTTGAAGCCAGGAAATCAGCTCTCACCTCGAGATGATTGGAGGTACACGGAGCTCTTTCTGGTTCCTGCAGTGACCTCAGCATCCCTCTAGACTTGAGACAGAGTTCCTGGAGATTCTCTGGAGTGCCATGAAGGAAATCAAGGCTCATTTCGGGTTTGATGGGGAGCACGGAATTGCTCTGAACGCAGTGCAGGGGAATCGGGCCTCATCTCGCAGCGAGGGGGGAGTCTCTTGGTTTTTTTGGAGTTGCGGCGGGAACCTGGGGTATATTCTCGAGTTACGACGGGGATGGTCCTTCCATACACGGGTGTGCTCAGCGACGTCAGGACTCCTGTCTAGTTAGGAGGGACTCCTCGGGAGTCTCCTCGCGGCTTGAAAGGGCCATAGGAACACCTCTTGAGGTGAGGCGGCAGACTCAGTGTCCCTTTCCTGTTGCCACTGGGATCCTGGGATTACTGTCCATTTTCCAGAGGAGTCAGGCATCATCTCCTTTGGAATCATTGAACTCCGTGTTGCTGTCGAGTTGCCCAATGGATGAGAGGGGCCCTCTCGAAAATGACCAGGGAGCTAGGGCTTTCTCTAGTGTCACACCAGGGTCTTCAAACATCCCTTCATGTTGTGAGCAGAAATCCAGCTTGCAGTCAAGTCACTGCAGGAATTCCGGCCTGATTTCGAGTCAGTGCATCTCGGGGTCGATTCCAGTGGAGGCCAAAATTCAACATCTCTCTCCCAGACGTACAGCTTAGAGAAGCCTCCTCTTGTGGTGCTTGTGGACAGTTGTCATTCCTCTTGATTTGAAGGAGGAAATCAGCTCTCACCTCGAGATGATTGGGGGTATACGGATAACTTTCTCGTTGCTGCAGTGACCTCAGAATCCCTCTTGACATGAGACAGGGTTCCTGGGGTTTTTTGGAGTTCCATCAAGGAAGTCAAGGCTCATTTCGGATTTGATGGGGAACCTGGAATTGCTCAGCACGCAGTGCAGGGGAATCGGGACTCATCTCAGGGCTAGGGGGGAGTCTCTTGGTTTTTATCGAGTTGCCGCGGAAACCTGGGTTATATTCTCGTGTTACGACGGGGATGGCCCTTCCAAACACGGGTATGTTCATCGACGTCAGGACTACTGTCTCGTTGCAAGGTACCCCTCGGTAGTCTCCTCGCGGCTTGAAAGGGCCATAGTAACATCTCTCGAGGTGAGGCGGCAGACCCAGTGTCCCTTTCCTGTTGCCACTGGGATCCTGGGATTCAAGTCCTTTTTCCAGAGGAGTCAGGCATCGTCTCCTTTGGAATCATTGAACTCCGTGTTCCTCTCAAGCTCTCCAATGGATGGGAGGCCGCCTGTCGAGAAAGGACAGGGAGCGAGGGCTTTCTCTAGTGTCTCCACAGGAGCTTCAGATATCCCTTCATCTTTTGAGATGAAATTCAGCTTGCACTCAGGTCACTTCAAGAATTCCGGCCTGATTTCCAGTCAGGGCATCTCGTCTCGATTTCAGTGGAGGCTGCAAATTCATCGTCCCTCTCCCAGACGTACAGCTACGAGAAGCCTCCTCTTGTGGTGCTTGTGGACACTTGGCATTCCACTTGATTTGAAGCCAGGAAATCAGCTCTCACCTCGAGATGACTGGGGGTACACGGAGCTCTTTCTGGTTTCTGCAGTGACGTCAGCATACCTCTAGACTTGAGACAGAGTTCCTGGAGTTTCTCTGGAGTGCCTTCAAGGAAATCAAGGCTCCTTTCGGGTTTGATGGGGAGCACGGAATTGCTCTGCACGCAGTGCAGCGGATTCGGGCCTCATGTCGCGGCGAGAGGGGAGTCTCATTGTTTTTCTCGAGTTGCGGTGGGAACCTGGGGTATATTCTCGTGTTACGACGTGGATGGGCCTTCCAAACACGGGTGTGTTCAGGGACGTCAGGACTCCTGTCTAGTTCCCAGGGACCCCTCGGTAGTCTTCTCGCGGCTTGAAAGGACCATAGGAACCACTCTCGAAGTGAGGCAGCAGACCGAGGGTTCCTTTCCTGTTGCCACTGGGATCCTGGGATTCCTGTCCATTTTCCAGAGAAGTCAGACATCGTCTCCTTTGGAATCATTGAACTCCGTGTTCCTCTCGAGCTGTCCAATGGATGGGACGCCGCCTGTTGAGAAGGGGCTGCGAGCTATGTCGTTCTCTCTTGTCTCCCCTGGGGCTTGAGGCATCCCTTCATCTTGTGAGATGAAATCCAGCTTGCACTCATGTCACTGCAAGAATTCCTGCCTGATTTCGAGTCAGGGCATCTCGGGGACGATTCCAGGGGAGGCCGCATATTCAACGTACCTCTCCCAGACGTACAGCTGCGAGAAGCCTCCTCTTGTGGTGCTTGTGGATATTTGGCTTTCCTCTTGATTTGAAGCAAGGAAATCAGGTCTCACCTCGAGATGATTGGGGTCACACCGAGCACTTTCTGGTTCCTGAAGTGACCTCAGGATCCCTCGAGACTTGAGACAGTGTTCCTGGAGATTCTCTGGAGTGCCATCAAGGAAATCAAGGCTCATTTCTGGTATGATGTGCAGCACGGAATTGCTCTGCACGCATTGCAGCGGAATCGGGCCTCATCTCGCGGCGAGGGGGGAGTCTCATGTTTTTTCTCCAGATGCGGCGGGAACCTGGGGTATATTCTCGAGTTATGCCGGGGATGGCCCTTCCAAAAAGGGGTGTGTTCAGTGACGTCAGAACTCCTGTCTAGTTGCGAGGGATCCCTCGGTAGTATCTTCGTGGCTTGAAAGGGCCATAGGAACCCCTCTCGAGTTGATGCGGCAGACACAGGGAACCCTTTCCTGTTGCCACTGGGATCCTGGGATTCCTGTCCATTATCCAGAGGAGTCAGACATCGTCTCCTTCGGAATCATTGAACTCCGTGTTCCTCTCGAGCTGTCCATTGGATGGGAGGTCGCCTGTTGTATAGGGGCAGCGAGCTAGGGCTTTCTCTCGTGTCTCCCCAGGGGCTTCAGACATCCCTTCATCTTGTGAGATGAAATCCAGCTGGCACTCAGGTCCCAGCAAGAATTCCGGTCTGATTTCGAGTCAGGGCATCTCGGTGTTGATTCCAGTGGATGCCGCAAATTAATCGTCCCTCTCTCAGACGTACAGCTGCGAGAAGCCTCCTCTTGTGGTGCTTGTGGACACTTGGCATTCCTCTTGATTTGAAGCCAGGAAATCAGCTCTCACCTCGAGATGATTGTGGGTACCTGGAGCTATTTCTGGTTCCTGCAGTGACGTCAGCATACCTCTAGGCTTGAGACAGTGTTCCTGGAGTTTCTCTGGAGTGACATCAAGGAAATCAAGGCTCCTATCGGGTTTGATGGGGAGCCCATATTTTCTCTGCATGCCGTGCAGGGGAATCGGGCCTCATCTCGCGGCGAGGGGGAGTCTCTTGGTTTTTCTCGAGTTGCAGCGGGAACCTGAGGTATATTCTCGAGTTACGACGGGAATGGACCTTCCAAACCCGGGTGTGTTCAGCGACGTCAGGACTCCTGTCTACTTGCGAGGGACTCCTCGGGAGTCTCCTCGCGGCTTGAAAGGGCCATAGGAACACCTCTCGAGTTGACGTGGCAGACCCAGGGTCCCTTTCCTGTTGCCACTGGGATCCTGGGCTTCCTGTCCATTTTCCAGAAGAGTCAGGCATCATCTCCTTTGGAATCATTGAACTCCGTGTTGCTGTCGAGCTGCCCAATGGATGGGAGGACGCCTGTCGAGAATGGCCAGGGAGCTAGGGCTTTCTCTAATGTCTCCCCAGGGACTTCAGACATCCCTTCATCTTGTGAGATAAGAAATCCAGCTTGCAGTCAAGTCACTGCAGGAATTCCGGCCTGATTTCGAGTCAGGGCATCCTGGGGTCGATTCCACTGGTGGCCGCAAATTCAACGTCTCTCTACCAGACGTATAGCTGCGAGAAGCCTCCCTTGTGGTCATTGTGGACAGTTGGCATTCCTCTTGATTTGAAGGAGGAAATCAGCACTCACCTCGAGATGATTCGGAGTACACGGAGCTCTTTCTCATTGCTGCAGTGACCTCAGGATCCCTCTTGACTTGAGACAGAGTTCCTGGTGTTTCTCTGGAGTGCCATCAAGGAAATCAAGGATCATTTCAGGTTTGATGGGGAGCCCGGAATTGCTCTGCATGCAGTGCAGGAGAATCGGGCCTCATCTCGCGGCGAGAGGGGAGTCTCACGGTTTTTCTCGAGTTGCGGCGGGAACTGGGGTATATATTCTCGAGTTACGAGGGGGATGGCCCTTCCAAACACGGGTGCGTTCAGTGACGTCAGGACTCCTGTCTAGTTGCGAGGAACCCCTTGGGAGTCTCCTCGCGGCTTGAAAGGGCCATAGGAATACCTCTCGAGGTGAGGCGGCAGACCCAGTGTCCCTTTCATGTTGCCACTGGGATCCTGGGATTCCTGTGCGTTTTCCAGAAGAGTCAGGCATCGTCTCCTTTGGAATCATTGAACTCCGTGTTCCTCTCGAGCTATCCAATGGATGGGAGGCCGCCTGTCGAGAAAGGGCAGGGAGCTAGGGCTTTCTCTAGTGTCTCCCAGGGGCTTCAGACATCTCTTCATCTTGTGAGATGAAATCCAGCTTTCACTCAAGTCACTGCAGGAATTCCGGCCTGATTTCCAGTCAGGGCATCTCGGGGTGGATTCCACTGGAGCTCGCAAATTCAATGTCCCTCTCCGAGACGTACAGCTGCGAGACGCCTCCTCTTGTTGTGCTTGTAGACAGTTGGCATCCCTCTTGATTTGAAGCCAGGAAATCAGCTCTCACCTCGAGATGATTGGAGATACACGGAGCTCTTTGTGGTTGGTGCAGTGACTTTAGGATCCCTCTAGACTTGAGATAGTGTTCCTGGGGATTCTCTGGAGTGCCATCAAGGAAATCAAGGCTCCATTCGGGTTTGATGGGGAGCACGGAATTGCTCTGCACAAAGTGCAGCAGAATCGGGCCTCATCTCGCTGTGAAAGGGGAGTCTCATGGTTTTTCTCTAGTTGCGGCGGGAAGCTGGGGTATATTCTCGAGTTACGACGGGGATGGCCCTTCCAAACATCGGGTGTGTTCAGTGAAGTCAGGACTCCTGTCTAGTTGCGAGGGATCCCTTGGTAGTATCCTAGCGGCTTGAAAGGGCCATAGGAATACCTCTCGAGGTGAGGCGGCAGATCCAGTTTCCCTTTCCTCTTGCCACTGGGATCCTGGGATTCCTGTCCATTTTCCAGAGGAGTCAGACATCGTCTCCTTTAGAATCATTGAACTCCATGGTCCTCTCGAGCTGTCCAATGGACGGGAGACCGCCTGTTGAGAATTGGCAGCGAGCTAGGGCTGTCTCTCGGGTCTCCCCAGGGGCTTCAGACATCCCTTTATCTTGTGAGATGAAATCCAGCTTGGACTCAGGTCACAGAAAGAATTCCGGTATGATTTCGAGTCAGGGCATCTCGGGGTCGAATCCAATGGAGGCCGCAATTTAAACGTCCCTCTCCCAGATGTACAGCTGCGAGAAGCCTCCTCTTGTGGTGCTTGTGGACACTTGGCTTTCCTCTTGATTTGAAGCCAGGAAATCAGCTCTCACCTCGAGATGACTGGGGGTACACGGACCACTTTTTGGTTCCTGCAGTGACCTCAGCATCCCTCTAGACTTGAGACAGAGTTCCTGGAGTTTCTCTGGAGTGCCATCAAGGAAATCAAGGTTCATTTCTGGTTTGCTGGGCATCATGGAATTGCTCTGCATGCAGTGCAGGGGAATCGGGCCTCATCTCGAGGCGAGGGGGGAGTCTCTTGGTTTTTCTCGAGTTGCGGCGGGAATCTGGGGAATATTCTCCAGTTACGACGGGGATGTCCCTTCCAAACATGCATGTGTTCAGGGACGTCAGGACTCCTGTCTTGTTGCGAGGGACTCCTCAGGAGTCTCCTCGCGGCTTGAAAGGGCCATAGGAACCCCTCTCGAGTTGATGCGGCAGACACAGGGAACCCTTTCCTGTTGCCACTGGGATCCTGGGATTCCTGTCCATTTTCCAGAGGAGTCAGACATCGTCTCCTTCGGAATCATTGAACTCCGTGTTCCTCTCGAGCTGTCCATTGGATGGGAGGTCGCCTGTTGTATAGGGGCAGCGAGCTAGGGCTTTCTCTCGTGTCTCCCCAGGGGCTTCAGACATCCCTTCATCTTGTGAGATGAAATCCAGCTGGCACTCAGGTCCCAGCAAGAATTCCGGTCTGATTTCGAGTCAGGGCATCTCGGTGTTGATTCCAGTGGATGCCGCAAATTAATCGTCCCTCTCTCAGACGTACAGCTGTGAGAAGCCTCCTCTTGTGGTGCTTGTGGACACTTGGCATTCCTCTTGATTTAAAGCGAGGAAATCAGCTCTCACCTCGAGATGATTGTGTGTACCTGGAGCTATTTCTGGTTCCTGCAGTGACCTCAGCATACCTCTAGGCTTGAGACAGTGTTCCTGGAGTTTCTCTGGAGTGACATCAAGGAAATCAAGGCTCCTATCGGGTTTGATGGGGAGCCCATATTTTCTCTGCATGCCGTGCAGGGGAATCGGGCCTCATCTCGCGGTGAGGGGGAGTCTCTTGGTTTTTCTCGAGTTGCAGCGGGAACCTGAGGTATATTCTCGAGTTACGACGGGAATGGACCTTCCAAACCCGGGTGTGTTCAGCGACGTCAGGACTCCTGTCTACTTGCGAGGGACTCCTCGGGAGTCTCCTCGCGGCTTGAAAGGGCCATAGGAACACCTCTCGAGTTGACGTGGCAGACCCAGGGTCCCTTTCCTGTTGCCACTGGGATCCTGGGCTTCCTGTCCATTTTCCAGAAGAGTCAGGCATCATCTCCTTTGGAATCATTGAACTCCGTGTTGCTGTCGAGCTGCCCAATGGATGGGAGGACGCCTGTCGAGAATGGCCAGGGAGCTAGGGCTTTCTCTAATGTCTCCCCAGGGACTTCAGACATCCCTTCATCTTGTGAGATAAGAAATCCAGCTTGCAGTCAAGTCACTGCAGGAATTCCGGCCTGATTTCGAGTCAGGGCATCCCGGGGTCAATTCCACTGGTGGCTGCAAATTCAACGTCTCTCTATCAGACGTATAGCTGCGAGAAGCCTCCCTTGTGGTCCTTGTGGACAGTTGGCATTCCTCTTGATTTGAAGGAGGAAATCAGCACTCACATTGAGATGATTCGGGGTACACGGAGCTCTTTCTCGTTGCTGCAGTGACCTCAGGATCCCTCTTGACTTGAGAAAGAGTTCCTGGTGTTTCTCTGGAGTGCCATCAAGGATATCAAGGATCCTTTCGGGTTTGATGGGGAGCCCGGAATTGCTCTGCATGCAGTGCAGGAGAATCGGGCCTCAACTCGCGGCGAGAGGGGAGTCTCACTGTTTTTCTCGAGTTGCGGCGGGAACCGGGGTATATATTCTCGAGTTACGAGGGGGATGGCCCTTCCAAACACGGGTGCGTTCAGTGACGTCAGGACTCCTGTCTAGTTGCGAGGTACCCCTCGGGAGTCTCCTCGAGGCTTGAAAGGGCCATAGGAATACCTCTCGAGGTGAGGCGGCAGACCCAGGGTCCCTTTCCTGTTGCCACTGGGATCCTGGGATTCCTGTGCATTTTCCAGAATAGTCAGGCATCGTCTCCTTTGGAATCATTGAACTCCGTGTTCCTCTCGAGCTATCCAATGGATGGGAGGCCGCCTGTCGAGAAAGGGCAGGGAGCTAGGGCTTTCTCTAGTGTATCCCAGGGGCTTCAGACATCTCTTCATCTTGTGAGATGAAATCCAGCTTTCACTCAAGTCACTGCAGTAATTCCGGCCTTATTTCAAGTCAGGGCATCTCGAGGTGGATTCCACTGGAGCTCGCAAATTCAATGTCCCTCTCCGAGACGTACAGCTGCGAGAAGCCTCCTCTTGTTGTGCTTGTAGTCAGTTGGCATCCCTCTTGATTTGAAGCCAGGAAATCAGCTCTCACCTCGAGATGATTGGGGATACACAGAGCTCTTTGTGGTTGGTGCAGTGACTTTAGGATCCCTCTAGACTTGAGATAGTGTTCCTGGGGATTCTCTGGAGTGCCATCAAGGAAATCAAGGCTCCATTCGGGTTTGATGGGGAGCCCGGAATTGCTCTGCATGCAGTGCAGGAGAATCGGGCCTCAACTCGCGGCGAGAGGGGAGTCTCACTGTTTTTCTTGAGTTGCGGCGGGAACCGGGGTATATATTCTCGAGTTACGAGGGGGATGGCCCTTCCAAACACGGGTGCGTTCAGTGACGTCAGGACTCCTGTCTAGTTGCGAGGTACCCCTCGGGAGTCTCCTCGAGGCTTGAAAGGGCCATAGGAATACCTCTCGAGGTGAGGCGGCAGACCCAGGGTCCCTTTCCTGTTGCCACTGGGATCCTGGGATTCCTGTGCATTTTCCAGAAGAGTCAGGCATCGTCTCCTTTGGAATCATTGAACTCCGTGTTCCTCTCGAGCTATCCAATGGATGGGAGGCCGCCTGTCGAGAAAGGGCAGGGAGCTAGGGCTTTCTCTAGTGTATCCCAGGGGCTTCAGACATCTCTTCATCTTGTGAGATGAAATCCAGCTTTCACTCAAGTCACTGCAGTAATTCCGGCCTTATTTCAAGTCAGGGCATCTCGAGGTGGATTCCACTGGAGCTCGCAAATTCAATGTCCCTCTCCGAGACGTACAGCTGCGAGAAGCCTCCTCTTGTTGTGCTTGTAGTCAGTTGGCATCCCTCTTGATTTGAAGCCAGGAAATCAGCTCTCACCTCGAGATGATTGGGGATACACAGAGCTCTTTGTGGTTGGTGCAGTGACTTTAGGATCCCTCTAGACTTGAGATAGTGTTCCTGGGGATTCTCTGGAGTGCCATCAAGGAAATCAAGGCTCCATTCGGGTTTGATGGGGAGCCCGGAATTGCTCTGCACACAGTGCAGCAGAATCGGGCCTCATCTCGCTGTGAAAGGGGAGTCTCATGGTTTTTCTCTAGTTGCGGCGGGAAGCTGGGGTATATTCTCGAGTTACGACGGGGATGGCCCTTCCAAACACAGGTGTGTTCAGTGAAGTCAGGACTCCTGTCTAGTTGCGAGGGATCCCTTGGTAGTATCCTAGCGGCTTGAAAGGGCCATAGGAACACCTCTCGAGGTGAGACGGCAGATCCAGTTTCCCTTTCCTGTTGCTGCTGGGATCCTGGGATTCCTGTCCATTTTCCAGAGGAGTCAGACATCGTCTCCTTTAGAATCATTGAACTCCATGGTCCTCTCGAGCTGTCCAATGGACGGGAGACCGCCTGTTGAGAAGGGGCAGCAAGCTAGGTCTTTCTCTCGTGTCTCCCCAGGGGCTTCAGACATCCCTTCATCTTGTGAGATGAATTCCAGCTTGCACTCAGGTCACAGCAAGAATTCCAGTCTGATTTCGAATCAGGGCATCTCGGGGTCTATTTCAGTGGAGGCCGCAAATTAAATGTCCCTCTCCCAGACGTACAGCTGTGAGAAGCCTCCTCTTGTGGTGCTTGTGGACACTTGGCATTCCTCTTGATTTGAAGCCAGTAAATCAGCTCTCACCTCGAGATGACTGGGGGTACACGGAGCTCTTTCTGGTTCCTGCATTGACCTCAGCATCCCTCTAGACTTGAGACAGAGTTCCTGGAGTTTCTCTGGAGTGCCATCAAGGAAATCAAGGCTCATTTCTGGTTTGCTGGGCATCATGGAATTGCTCTGCATGCAGTGCAGGGGAATCGGGCCTCATCTCTCGGCGAGGGGGGAGTCTCTTGGTTTTTCTCGAGTTGCGGCGGGAATCTGAGGAATATTTTCGAGTTACGACGGGGATGGCCCTTCCAAACAAGGGTGTGTTCAGCGACGTCAGGACTCCTGTCTAGTTGCGAGGGACCACTCAGGAGTCTCCTCGCGGCTTGAAAGGGCCATAGGAACACCTCTCGATGTGAGGCGGCAGACCCAGTGTCCCTTTCCTGTTGCCACTGGGATCCTGGGATTCCTGTCCATTTTCCAGAGGAGTCAGGCATCATCTCCTTTGGAATCATTGAACTCCGTGTTGCTGTCGAGCTGCCCAATGGACGGGATGACACCTGTCTAGAATGGCGAGGTAGCTAGGGCTTTCTCTAATGTCTCCCAGCGGCTTCAGACATCCCTTCATCTTGAGAGATGAAATCCAGCTTGCAGTAACGTCACTGCAGGAATTCCGGCCTGATTTCGAGTCAGAGCATCTCGGTATCGATTCCACTGTAGGCCTCAAATGCAACGTCTCTCTCCCAGACGTACAGATAAGAGAAGCCTGCATTGTGCTGCTAGTGGACAGTTGGCATTCCTCTTGATTTGAAGGAGGAAATCAGGTCTCACCTAAAGATGACTGGGGGTACACAGAGCTCTTTTGCGTTGCTGCAGTGACCTCAGGTTCCCTCTTGACTTGAGACAATGTTCCTTGGGTTTCTCTGGAGTGCCATCAAGGAAATCAAGGCTCCTTTCGGGTTTGATGGGGAACCCCGAATTACTCTGCATGCAGTGCAGCGTGCAGGGCACGCTGTGAGAGGGGATTCTCATGGTTTTTCTTGAGTTGCGGCGAGAACCTGGGGTATATTCTCGAGTTACGACGGGGTTGGACCTTCCAAACGCGGGTTGGGTCGATTCCACTGGAGCTTGCAAATTCAACCTATCTCTCCCAAACGTGCAGCTGGGAGAAGCCTCCTCGTATGGTGCTTGTAGACAGTTGGCATTCTTCTTGATTGGAAGTCAGGATATCAGCTCTCACCTCGAGATGATTGGGGATACACGGAGCTGTTTCTGGTTGGTGCAGTGACTTTAGGATCCCTCTAGACTTGAGACAGTGTTCCTGGGGATTCTCTGGAGTGCCATCAAGGAAATCAAGGCTCCATTCGGGTTTGATGGGGAGCACGGAATTGCTCTGCACACAGTGCAGCAGAATCAACTTCACCTCTCGGCGAGGGGGGAGGCTCATGGTTTTTCTGAGTTGCGGCGGGAACCTGGGGTATATTCTCGAGTTAAGACTGGGATGGCCCTTCCAAACACGAGTGTGTTCAGTGACGTCAGGACTCCTGTCTAGTTGCGAGAGACCCCTCCGGAGTCTCCTTGAGGCTTCAAAAGGCCATAGGAATCCCTCTCGAGGTGAGGCATCAGATCCATTTACCCTTTCCTGTTGCCACTGGGATCCTGGGATTCCTGTCCATTTTCCAGAGGAGTCAGACATCGTCTCCTTTGGAATCATTGAACTCCGTATTCCTCTCGAGCTCTCCAATGGATAGGAGCCCGCCTGTTGAGAAGGGGCAGCGAGCTAGGGCTTTCTCTCGTATCTCCCCAGGGGCTTCAGACATCCCTTCATCTTGTGAGATGAAATCCAGCTTGCCCTCAGGTCACAGCAAGAAGTCCGGTCTGATTTCGAGTCAGGGCATCTCGGTGTCGAATCCACTGGAGGCCGCAACTTCAACGTCCCACTCCCACACGTACTGCTGTGAGAAGCCTCCTCTTGTGGTGCTTGTGGACACTTGGCATTCCTCTTGATTTGAAGCCAGAAAATCAGCTCTGACCTCGAGATGATTGCGGGTACTCGGAACTCTTTCTGGTTCCTGCAGTGACCTCAGCATCCGTCTAGACTTGAGACAGAGTTCCTGGAGTTTCTCTGGAGTGCCATCAAGGAAATCAAGGCTCATTTCGGGTTTGATGGGGAGCACGGAATTGCTCTGCATGCAGTGCAGGGGAATCGGGCCTCATCTCGCGGCGAGGGGGGAGTCTCTTGGTTTTTCACGAGTTGCGGCAGGAACCTTGGTTATATTCTCGAGTTATGACGGGGATGGCCCTTCCTAACACGGATGTGTTCAGTGACGTCAGGACTCCTGTCTAGTTGGGAGTGACTCCTCAGGAATATCCTCGCGGCTTGAAAGGGCCATAGGAACACCTCTCGAGGTGAGGCGGCAGACCCAGTTTCCCTTTCCTGTTGCCACTTGGATCCTGGGATTCCTGTCCATTTTCCAGAGGAGTCAGACATCGTCTCCTTTGGAATCATTGAACTCCGTGTTCCTCTCGAGCTATCCAATAGATGGGAGGTCACCTGTCGTAAAAGGCAGGGATCTAGGGCTTTCTCTAGTGTCTCCCCAGGGGCTTCAGACATCCCTTCATCTTGTGAGATGAAATCCAGCTTGCACTCAGGTCACAGCAAGAATTCCGGTCTGATTTCGAGTCTTGACATCTCGGTGTCGATTCCAGTGGAGGCCGCAAATTCAACGTCCCTCTCCCAGACGTGCAGCTGCGAGAAGCCTCCTCTTGTGGTGCTTGTGGACACTTGGCATTCCTCTTGATTTGAAAACAGTAAATCAGCTCTCACCTCAGGATGATTGGGGGTACACGGAGCTTTTTCTGGTTCCTGCAGTGACCTAAGCATCCCTCTAGACTTGAGCCAGAGTTCCTGGAGATTCACTAGAGTGCCATCAAGGAAATCAATGCTCATTTCGGATTTGATGGGGAGCACGGAATTGCTCTGAATGCATTGCAGGGGAATCGGGCCTCATCTCGCGGCGCGCGGGGAGTTTCATGATTTTTCCCCAGTTGCGGTGGGAACCTGGGATATATTCTCGAGTTACGACGGGGATGGCCCTTCCAAACTCGGGTGTGTTCAGCTATGTCAGGACTCCGGTCTAATTGCGAGGGACCCCTCGGGTGTCTCCTCGAGCCTTGAAAGGGCCATAGGAACACCTCTCAAGGTGAGACGGCAGACCCAGAATCCCTTTCCTGTTGCCACTGGGATCCTGGGATTTCTGTACATTTTCCAGAGGAGTCAGCCATCGTCTCCTATGGAATCATTGAACTCTGTGTTCCTCTCGAGCTGTCCAATGGATGGGAGGCCGCCTGTCGAGAAAGGGCAGGGAGCTAGGGCTTTCTCTAGTGTCTCCACAGGGGCTACAGACATCCCTTCATCTTGTGAGAGGAAATCCAGCTTTCACTCAAGTCACTGCAGGAATTCCGGCCTGATTTCGAATCAGGGTATCTCGGGGTCAGTTCCACTGGAGGTCGAAAATTCAACCTCCCTCTCCCAGACGTACAGCTGGGAGAAGCCTCCTCTTGGTGCTTGTAGACAGTTGGCATTCCTTTTGATTTGAAGGCAGGAAATGAGCTCTCACCTCGAGATGATTGGGGATACACGGAGCTGTTTCTGGTTTGTGCAGTGACTTTAGGATCCCTCTAGACTTGAGAGAGTGTTCCTGGGGATTCTCTGGAGTGCCATCAAGGAAATCAAGGCTCCATTTGGGTTTGATGGGGAGCACGGAATTGCTGTGCACGCACTGCAGGAGAATCGGGCCTCATCTCGCGGAAATGGGCGAGTCTCTTGGTTATTCTCTAGTTGCGGCGGGAACCTGGGGTATATTCTCGAGTTACAACGTGGATGTCCCTTCCAAACACGGGTGTGTTCAGCGAAGTCAGGACTCCTGTCTAGTTGCGCGGGACTCCTCCGGAGTCTCCTCGCGGCTTGAAAGGGCCATAGGTACACCTCTCGAGGTGAGGCGACAGACCCAGGGTCCCTTTCCTGTTGCCACTGGGATCCTGGATTTCCTGTCGATTTTCCAGAGGAGTCAGGCATCATCCCCTTTGGAATCATTGAACTCCATGTTGCTGTCGAGCTGCCCAATGGATTTGAGGACGCCTGTCGAGAATGGCCAGGGAGCTAGGGCTTTCTCTAGTGTCTCCCCAGGTTCTTCAGACATCCCTTCATCTTGTGAGATGAAATTCAGCTTGCAGTCAAGTCACTGCATGAATTCCGGCCTGATTTCAAGTCAGGGCATCTCGGGGTCGATTCCACTGGAGGCCACAAATTCAACGTCTCTCTCCCAGCGGTACAGCTTAGAGACGACTCCTCTTGTGGTGCTTGTGGACTGTTGGAAATCCTCATGATTTGAAGAAGGAAATCAGCTCTTACCTCGAGATGATTGGGGGTACACGGAGCTCTTTTTCGTTACTGCAGTGACTTCAGGACCCTCTTGACTTGAGACAGTGTTCCTGGGGATTCTCTGGAGTGCCATCAAGGAAATCAAGGCTCCATTCGGGTTTGATCGGGAGCACGGAATTGCTGTGCACACAGTGCAGTGGAATCGGGCCTCATCTCGCAGAAATGGGCGAGTCTCTTGGTTATTCTCGAGTTGCGGCGGGAACCTGGGGTATATTCTCGAGTTACAACGGGGATGTCCCTTCCAAACACGGGTGTGTTCAGCGAAGTCAGGACTCCTGTCTAGTTGCGAGGGACTCCTCCGGAGTCTCCTCGCGGCTTGAAAGGGCCATAGGTACACCTCTCGAGGTGAGGCGACAGACCCAGGGTCCCTTTCCTGTTGCCACTGGGATCCTGGGATTCATGTCGATTTTCCAGAGGAGTCAGGCATCATCCCCTTTGGAATCATTGAACTCCGTGTTGCTGTCGAGCTGCCCAATGGATTTGAGGACGCCTGTCGAGAATGGCCAGGGAGCTAGGGCTTTCCCTAGTGTCTCCCCAGGTTCTTCAGACATCCCTTCATCTTGTGAGATGAAATCCAGCTTGCAGTCAAGTCACTGCATGAATTCCGGCCTGATTTCAAGTCAGGGCATCTCGGGGTCGATTCCACTGGAGGCCGCAAATTCAACGTCTCTCTCCCAGAGGTACAGCTTAGAGACGACTCCTCTTGTGGTGCTTGTGGACTGTTGGAATTCCTCATGATTTGAAGAAGGAAATCAGCTCTTACCTCGAGATGATTGGGGGTACACGGAGCTCTTTTTCGTTACTGCAGTGACTTCAGGTCCCTCTTGACTTGAGACAGTGTTCCTGGGGATTCTCTGGAGTGCCATCAAGGAAATCAAGGCTCCATTCGGGTTTGATGGGTAGCACGGAAATGCTCTGCACGCAGTGCAGTGGAATTGGGCCTCATCTTGCGGCGACGGAGGAGTCTCATGGATTTTCTCGAGATGCGGCGGGATCCTGGGGTATATTCTCGAGTTACGATGGGGATGGACCTTCGAAACACGGGTGAGTTCAGCGACGTCAGGATTCCTGTCTAGTTGCGAGCAACCCCTCGGGAGTCTCCTCGAGGCTTGAAAGGGCCATAGGAACCCCTCTCGAGGTGCGGCAGCAGACCCAGGGTCCCTTTCCTGTTGCCACTGGGATCCTGAGATTCCTGTCCATTTTCCAGATGAGTCAGACATCGTCTCCTTTGGAATCATTGAACTCCGTGTTCCTATCGAACTGTCCAATGGATGGGAGGCCGACTGTTGAGAAGGGCCAGCGAGCTAGGGCTTTCTCTCGTGTCTCCCCAGGGGCTTCAGACATCCCTTCATCTTGTGAGATGAAATCCAGCTTGCACTCAGGTCACTGCAAGAATTCCGGCCTGAATTCGTGTCAGGGCATCTCGCTGTTCATTCCAGTGGAGGCCGCAAATTCAACGTCCCTCTCCCAGACGTACAGCTGCGAGAAGCCTCCTCTTGTGGTGCTTGTGGACACTTGGCTTACCTCTTGATTTGAAGCCAGGAAAGAAGCTCTCACCTCGAGATGATTGGGGGTACACCGCGCACTTTCTGGTTCCTGCAGTGACCTCAGGATCCCTCTAGACTTGATACAGTTTTCCTGGAATTTCTCTGGAGTCCCATCAAGGAAATCAAGGCTCAATTCTGGTTTGATGGGCAGCAGGGCATTGCTCTGCACGCAGTGCAGCGGAATCGGGGCTCATCTCGCGGCGAGGGGGGAATCTCATGGTTTTTCTCGAGTTGCGGCGGGAACCTGGGGTATATTCTCGAGTTACGACAGGGATGACCGTTCCAAACACGGGTGTGTTCAGTGACGTCAGGACTCCTGTCTAGTTGTGAGGGACCCCTCGGCAGTCTCCTCGAGGCTTGAAAGGGCCATCGGAACACCTCGCAAGGTGAGCCGGCAGACCCAGGGTCCCTTTCCTGTTGCCACTGGGAACCTGGGATTCCTGTCCAGTTTCCAGAGGAGTCAGGCATCATCTCCTTTGGATTCATTGAACTCGGTGTTCCTCTAGAGTTTTCCAATGGATGGGAGGCCGCCTGTCGAGAAGGGGCAGGGAGCTAGTGCATTTTCTAATGTCTCCCCAGGGGCTTCAGACATCCCTTCATCTTGTGAGATGAAATCCAGCTTGCACTCAAGTCACTGCAGGAATTCCAGCCTGATTTCGAGTCAGGGCATCTCGGGGTGGATTCCATTCGAGGCCACAAGTTCAACGTCCCTCCCCAGTTGTACAGCTGAGAGAAGCCTCCTCTTGTGGTGCTTGTGGACAGTTGGCATGCCTCTTGATTTGAAGCCAGGAAATCAGCTCTCACTTCGAGATGATTTGGCGTGCACGGAGCTCTTTCTGGTAGCTGCACTGAACTCAGCATCACTCTAGACTTGAGACAATATTCCTGGAGTTTCTCTGGAGTGCCACCAAGGAAATCAAGGCTCATTTAGCGTTGGTTGGGGAGCACGGAATTGCTCTGCACGCAGTGCAGGGGAATCGGGCCTCATCTCGTGGCGAGGGGGAAGTCTCATGTTTTTTCTCGAGTTTCGGCGGGAACCAGTGGTATATTCTCGAGTTACCACGGTGATGGCCCTTCCAAACACGGGTTTGGTTCCTCGAGGTCAGTACTCCTGTCTAGTTGCGAGGGACACCTCTGGAGTCTCTTCGCAGCTTGAAAGGGCCACAGGAACACCTCTCGAGGTCAGGCGCCAGACCCAGTGTCCCTTTCCTGTTGCCACTGGGATCCTGGGATTCCTGTCCATTTTCCAGAGGAGTCAGGCATCGTCTCTTTTGGAATCGTTGAACTCCGTGTTCCTCTTGAGTTGTCCAATGGATGTGAGGCCGCCTCTCGAGAAGGGGCAGGGAGCTAGGGCTTTGCCTAGTGTCTCCCCAGTGTCTTCAGACATCCCTTCATCTTGTGAGATGAAATCCAGCTTGCACTCAAGTCACTGCAGGAATTCCGGCCTGATTTCGAGTCAGGGCCTCTCGGGGTCGATTACTTTGAGGCTGCAAATTCAACGTCCCTCTCACAGACGTACAGCTGAGAGAAGCCTCCTCTTGTAGTTCTTGTTTAAAGTTGCATTCCTCTTTATTTGAAGCCAGGAAATCAGCTCTCACCTCGAGATGATTTGGAGTACACAGAGCTCTTTGTGGTAGTTGCAGTGACCTCAGGATCCCTCTGGATTTGTGACAGTGTTCCTGCGGTTTCTCTGGAGTGCCATCAAGGAAATCAAGGCTCCATTCGGGTTTGATGGGGAGCACGGAATTGCTCTGCACGCAATGCAGGTGGGTCAGGCCTCATCTCGCGGCGACGGTGGAGTCTCTTGGTTTTTCTCGAATTGCGGCGGGAACCTGGGGTATATTATGGAGTTTCGACGGGGATGGCCCTTCCAAACACGGGTGTGTTCAGCAACGTCAGGACTCCTGTCTAGTTGTGAGATACCCCTCGGAAGTCTCCTCGCGGCTTGAAAGGACCATAGGAACACCTCTCGAGGTGAGGCGGCAGACCCAGTGTCCCTTTCCTATTGCCACTGGGATCCTTGGATTCCTGTTCTTTTTCCAGAGGAGTCAGGCATCGTCTCCTTTGGAATCATTGAACTCCGTGTTCCTCTCGAGCTGTCCAATGGATGGGAGGCCGCCTGTCGAGAAGGTTCAGGGAGCTAGGGCTTTCTCTAGTGTCTCCCCAGGGGTTGCAGACATCCCTTCATCTTGTGAGATGAAATCCAGCTTGCACTCAAGTCACTGCACAAACTCCGTCCTGATTTCGATTCAGTGCTTCTCGGGATCGATTCCATTTGAGGCCGCTAATTCAACGTCCCTCTCAAAGACGTACAACTGAGAGAAGCCTCCTCTTGTGGTGCTTGTGGAAAGTTTGCATTCCTCTTGATGTGAAGCCAGGAAATCAGCTCTCACCTCGAGATGATTTGGGGTACATGGAGCACTTTCTGGCTGCTGCAGTGACCTCATAATCCCTCTAGACTTGAGACAGTGTTCCTGGTGTTTTTCTGGAGTGCCATGAAGAAATCAAGGCTCCTTTCATGTTTGATATGGAGCAAGGAATTGCTCTGCACGCAGTGCAGTGGAATCGGGCCTCATCTCACGGCGATCGGGATGTTTCATGGTTTTACTCTTGTTGCGGCGGTAACCTGGGGTATATTCTCGAGTTAGTACAGGGATGGCCCTTCCAAACACGGATTTAATCCACGACGTCAGGAGTCCTGTCTGGTTGCGAGGGACACCTTGGGATTCTCCTTGCGACTTGAAAGTGCCATAGGATCACCTCTCGAGGTGAGGCGGCAGACCCAGTGTGCCTTTCCTGTTGCCACTGGGATCCTGGGATTCCTGTCCATTTTCCAGAGGAGTCAGGCATCGTCTCCTTTGAAATCGTTGAACTCCATGTTCCTCTTGAATTTTCCAACGAATGTGAGGCCGCCTGTCGAGTCGGGCCAGGGAGCTAGTGCTTTCTCTAGTGTCTTCCCAGGGGCTTCAGACATCCCTTCATCTTGTGAGATGAAATCCAGCTTGCAGTCAAGTCACTGCAGGAATTCCGGCCTGATTTCGAGTCAGGGCATCTCAGGGTCGATTACTTTTGTGGCCACAAATTCAACATCCCTCTCACAGACGTAGAGCTGAGAGAGCCTCCTCTTGTGGTGCTTGTTGAAAGTTGGCATTCCTCTTGATTTGAAGCCAGGAAATCAGCTCTCACCTCGAGATGATTTGGGGTACACGGAGCTCTTTCTGTTTGCTGCAGTGACCTCAGGATCCCTCTAGACTTGATACAGTGTTCCTGAGTTTTCTCTAGATTGCCATCAAGGAAATCAAGGCTCCTTTCGAGTTTGATGTGGAACACGGAATTGCTCTGCCGGCAGTGCAGGGGAATTGGGCCTCATCTCGCGACGAGGGGAAGTCTCATAATATTTCTTGAGTTGTGGCGGGAACCTGGTGTATACTCTCGAGTTACGACGGAAATGGCCCTTCCAAACATGTGTTTGTACAGCAACGTCAGGACTCCTGTCTAGTTGCGAGGGACACCTCGAGATTCTCCTCGTGTCTTGGCAGGGCAATTGGGACACCTCTCCAGGTGAGGCGGGAGACCCAGAGTCCCTTTCCACGTGCCACAGGGATACTTGAATTCCTCTAAATTTTCAAGTGGAGTCAGGTATCGTCTCCTTTTGAAGCATTGATCTCCGCGTAGCTCTCGAGTTTTCAAAGGATGTGAGGCCTCCGGTCGTGATTAGGCTGGGAACTAGGTCTTTCTCTATGGTCTCCACAGGGTATTCAGACATCCTTTCGTCTTGGGAGATGCAAGACGAGCCTGCATTCAAGTCACTGCAGGGATATCTGGCCTTACGTCAAGTCAGGGCATCTCGGTGTCCATTCCACTTGAGTCCGCAAACTCAGGGTCCTCCTCACATACTTATAGCTGAGAGAAGCCTGCTCTTGTGGTGCTTGTGGAAAGTTGGTACTCCTCTTGAATCGAAGCAAGGGACTATGCTCTCATCTCGAGTTGATTTGTGATACATAGAGCACTTTCTTGTTGCTACAGTAACCTCAGGATTCCTTTAGATTTGAGACAGCTTTCTTGGGGATTCTCTGGAGTGCCATCAAGGAAATCAAGTCTCTTTTCGTATTTGATGTGGAGCACGGAATTTCTCTGCACGCAGTGCAGGGTAATCGGGCCTCATCCCGCGGCGAGGGGGAAGTCTCATGCTTTTACTCGAGTTGCGGCGGAAACCTGGGGTATATTCTCGAGTTACGACGGGGTGGCCCTTCCAAACACGTGTTTCTTCAGCAATGTCAGGACTCCTGTCTTATTGCGAGGGACACCTCGGGATTCTCCTCGCAGCTTAAAAGGGCAATATGAACACCACTCGAGGTGAGTTGGCAGACCCAGGTCCCTTTCCTATTGCCACTTGGCCTGGGATTCCTGTCAATTTTCAAGAGGAGTCAGGCATCGTCTCCTTTAGAATCATTGAATTCCGTGTTCCTCTCGAGTTGTCAAATTGATGTGAGTCTGCCTGTCAAGAAGGGGCAGGGATTTAGGGATGTCTCTAGTGTCTCCCCAGGGGCTTCAGACATCCCTTCATCTTGTGAGATGAAATCCAGCTTGCCTTCAAGTCACTGCTGGAATGCCAGCCTGTTTTCGTGTCAGGGCATCTCAGAGTCGATTTCATTTGAGGCCGCAAATTCAACGTCCCTCTCACATGCGTATAGCTGAGAGAAGCCTCCTCTTGTGGTGCTTGTGGAAAGTTGGCATTCCTCTTGATTTGAAGCCAAGAAATCAGCTCTCATCTCGAGATGATTTGGGGTACATGGAGCTCTTCCTTGTTGCTCCAGTGACCTCAGGATCCCTCTAGACTTGAGACATTGTTCTTGGGTTTTCTCTGGAGTGCCATCAAGGAAATCAAGACTCCTTTCGGGTTTGATGTGGAGCATGGAATTGCTCTGCATGCAGTGCAGGGGAATCGGGTCTCATCTCGCGGCGAGGGGGAAGTCTTATGATTTCTCTCAAGTTGCGGCGGGATCCTGGGGTATATTCTCGAGTTACGACGGGGATCGCCCTTCCAAACAGGTGTTTGTTCAGCGACGTCAGGACTCCTGTCTAGTTGCGAGGGACACATCCGACTTCTCCTCGCGGCTTAAACGGCCATTCGGAACACCTCTTGAGGTGAGGCGGCAGACCCAGGGTCCCTTTCCTGGTGCCACTGTGATACTGTGATTCCTGTCAATTTTCAAAAGGAGTCAGGCATTGTTTCCTTCGGAATCACTGAACTCTGTGTTCCTCTCGAGTTGTCAAACTTATGTTAGGCCTCCTTTGAGATGGGGCAGGGAGCTAGGACTTTCTCTATTGTCTCCCCTGTGGATTCAGTCATCAATTCCTCTTGTGAGATGAAATCCAGCTTGCATTCAATTCACTGCAGGGATTTCCGTCCTGATTTCGAGTCAGGGCATCTCAGGGTCGATTCCGTTTGAGGACGCAAATTCATCGTTCCTCTCCCATACGTATAGCTGAGAGAAGCCTCCTTTTGTGGTGCTTGTTCAAAGTTTGCATTCCTCTTGATTTGAAGCCAGGAAATCAACTCTCATCTCGAGGTGGTTTGGGGTCCATGGAGCTCTTTCGTGTTGCTGCAGTGACCTCAGGATCCCTCTAGACTTGAGACACTGTTCTTAGGGTTTCTCTGGAGTGCCATCAAGGAAATAATGGATCATTTCCTGTTTGATGTAGAACATGGAATTGCTCTGCATGCAATGCAGAGGAATCGGGACTCACCTTGCGACCAGGGGGAACTCTGATGATTTTTCTCGAGTTGCGGTGCGATCCTGTGGTATATTCTCGATTAACGACGGGATGGCCCTTCCAAACACGTGTTTGTTCAGTGTCCTCAGGACTCCTGTCTATTTGAGAGGGACTCCTCAGGATTCTCCTCGAGGCTTAAAAGGGAAATTGGGACGCCTTTCCGGGTGAGGCGGGGAACACAGGTTCCCTTTCCACGTGCCACAGGGATTCTGGGATTCCTATCAATTTTCAAGAGGTATCAGGCATCGTGTACTTTTGAAGCACCACATACCTCTCGAGTTTTCAAAGGATGTGAGGCCTCCAGTCACGATTAGGCGATGAACTCGGTGTTTCTCTATGGTCTCCACAGGGAATTCAGACATCCCTTCGTCTTGGGAGATGTAAGACGATCCTTCGTTCAAGTCACTGCAGGGAATTCCATCCTTATTTCGAGTCAGGGCATCTCGGTGTCCATTCCACTTGAGGCTGCAAACTCAGGGTCCTCCTCACATACCTGTACCTGAGAGAAGCCTTTTCTTGAGGTGCTTGTTGATAGTTGGAATTCTGCTTGAGTGGAAGCCAGGGACTAAGCTCTCCTCTCATATTGATTTGGGGTACATGGAGCTCGTTCTTGTTGCTACAGTGACCTCAGTATCCCTCTAGACTTGAGACAGTATTCTTGGGTTTCCTCTGTAGTGCCATCAAGGAAATCAAGGCTGCTTTCGGGTTTGATGTGGAACATGATATTGCTATGCACGCAGTACAGGGGAATCTGCCCTCATCTCTCGGCGAGGGAGAAGTCTCATATTTTTTCTCGAGTTGTGGCGGAACCTTGCGTATATTCTCGATTTACAATGGGATGGATGTTCAGAACACGTGTTTGTTCAGCGCCGTCAGGACTCCTGCCTCGCTGCGAGGGACACCTCGGGATTCTCCTTGAGATTGGCAGGGCAATAGGAACACCTCTCGAGGTGAGGTGGCAGACCCAGTGTCCCTTTCCTATTGCCAATTGGATACTGGGATTCCTGTTAATTTTCAAGAGGAGTCAGGCATCCTCTCCTTTTGAATGTTTCAACTCCGCATTCCTCTCAAGTTGTCAAAGTGATGTGAGGCCACCTATCGAGATGGGGCAGGAGCTAGGGCTTTCTCTAGTGTCTCCCCAGAGGATTCAGACATCCCTTCTTCTTGGGAGATGAAAGTCGAGCCTGCATTCATGTCACTGCAGAGAATTCTGGCCTTAGTTCGAGTCAGTGTGTCTCGGTGTCCATTCCACTTGAGGCAGCAAACTCAGGGTCCCTCTCACATACCTAGAGCTGAGAAAAGCCTCCTTTTGAGCTGCTTGTGGAAAGTTCTCATTGCTCTTGATTCAAAGCAAGCAATTCAGCTCTCATCTCGAGATGATTTGGGGTATACAGAGCTTTTCTCGAGTTGCTGTACTGAACTTGGTGTTCCTCTAGACATGAGACGGTATTCTCGGGTAATATCTGGAGTTGCCAAAAAGAAGTCAAGCCAATTGTTGTGTTTGATGAGGAACGAGTGATGGCTCTGGAGACAATGCAGGGGAATCGGGCCTCATCTCGATTTGACTCGAAGTACACGGAGCGCTTCCTTGTTGCTGCGGGGACTTCAGGGTCCTTCTAGACTTGTAACAGTGTTCCTGGGGACTCTCTGGAGTTCCATTAAGGAAGTCAAGTCTCCTTTCGTGTTTGATGGGGAAGACGAACTTGCTCTGCACGCAGTGCAGGGGAATCGGGCTTCATCTCGAGGTGATTTCAAGTACATGGTGTGCTTTCATGTGGCTGCAGGGACCTCAGGGTCCCTCTAAACTTGTGATAGTGTTCTTGGGGACTCTCTGCAGTTCCATCAAGGAAGTCACGGCTCCTATCATATTTGATGGGGAACACTGACTTGCTCTGAACGTAGTGCATGGGAATCGGGCCTCATCTCGAGTTGATTTGGAGTCCACGGAGCACTTTCATGTTGTTGCGGGGATCTCAAGGTCCTTCTAGACTTTTGACAGTGTTCTTGGGGTCTCTCTGGAGTTTCATCAAGGAAGACAAGTCTCCTATCCTGTCTGATGGTGACCATGGACTTACCCTGCATGCATTGCAGGGGAATTTGGCCTCATCTCGCGGCGAAGTAAAGTCTCATTTTTTTCCTGGATTTGTAGCGGGAACCTGAGTATGTTCTCGAGTTACAGAGGGGATGGACCTTCAAAACTCTTGTTTGTTCAGTGATGTGTGAACACCTGTCTAGTTGTGAGGGATGCCTTGGTATTCTCCTCGAGGCTTGGAAGGAAAATAGGGACGCCTCTCGAGTTGAGGTGGGAGACCAAGTTTCCCTGTGCAGTTGCCAGAGTGATACTGTGACTCCTGTCAGTTTTCAAGAGGAGTCAGGCTTTGTCTCCTTTGGAAGCATTGAACTCCGCGTGCCTCTCATGTTGTCAAAGAGATGTGAGGCCTGCTGTCGGGATCATGCGGGGAACTATGGTATTTTCTAGGATCTCCACAGGGGATTCAGACATCCTTTCATCTTGTGAGATGAAAGATTAAACTGCATTCAAGTCACTGCAGGGAATTCCGGCCTTATTTCGAGTCAGGGCATCTCGGTGTCCATTCCACTTGAGACAGCAAACTCAGGGTCCCTCTCACGTACCTATAGCTGAGAGAAGCCTCGTCTTTAGGTGTTGTTTAAAGCTGGCATTCCTCTTGAGTCAAAGCCAACGACTCAGCTCTCATCTCGAGATGATTTGAGGTACATGGAGTTGTTTTCTAGTTGCTGTGCTGAACGTGGTGTTCCTCTATATTTAGGACGGTGTTCTTGGGGTATCTCTGGAGTTGCCTAAAGGAAGTCAAGCCACTTGTCGTGTTTGATGGGGAACGCTGGATGGCTCTGGAGCCAATGTAGGGAAATCTGGCCTCATCTCGAGTTGATTTGGGGTACACCGAGCTCTTTCATGTTGCTGCAGTGACTTCAGGTTCCCTCTGAACTTGTGAGAGTGTTCCTGGGTACTCTCTGGAGTTCCATTAAGGAAGTCAAGTCTCCGTTCGTGTTTAATGAGGAACACGAACTTGCTCTACACGCAGTGCAGGAGAATCTGTCTTCATCTCGAGTTGATTTCAAGTACACGGTGTGCTTTCATGTTAATGTGGGGACCTCAGGGTCCCTCTAGACTTGTGACAGTGTTCTTGGGGACTCTCTGGAGTTCCATCAAGGAAGTCAAGGCTCCTTTCATGTTTGATGGGGAACACGGTCTTCCTCTGAATGCAGTGCAGGGGAACCACGCCTAATCTCAAGTTGATTTGGGGCACACAGAGCCCTTTCATTTTGCTGCGGGGACCTTAGGGTCCCTCTAGACTTGTGACAGTGTTCTTCGGGCCTCTCTGGAGTTCCATCAAGGAAGTCAAATCTCCTTTCCTGTTTGATGGGGAACACGGACTTACCCTGCATGCATTGCAGGGGAATTGGGCCTCATCTTGCTGCGAGGGGGAATTCTCATTGTTTTCTCGAGTTTTGGTGGGAACGTGGGTTATGTTCTCGACATACGGTGGGGATGGCCCTTCAAAACTCGTGTTTTTTCAGTGATGTGTGGACTGCTGTCTAGTTGTGTGGGACACCTTGGGATTCTCCTCGATGCTTGGCAGGGCAATCGGGATGCCTCTCGAGGTGAGGCCAGACACCATGTTTCCCTGTGCAGTTGCCAGAGTGATACTGTGACTCCTGTCAGTTTTCAAGAGGAGTCAGGCTTCATCTCCTTTTGAAGCATTGAACTCCACGTGCCTCTCGTGTTGTCAAAGGGATGAGAGGCCTCCTGTCAAGATGACGCAGTGAACTAGGGTATTCTCTAGGGTCTTCACAGGGGATTCAGACATCCCTTCATCTTGTGAGATGAAAGACGAGCTTGCATTCAAGTCACTGCAGGGAATTCCAGCCTTATTTCGAGTCAAGGCATCTCTGTGTCCACTCCACTTGAGGCAGCAAACTAAAGGGTCCTTCTCACGTACCTATAGCTGACAGAAGCCTCTTCTTCAGGTGCTATTTAAAGCTGGCATTCCACTTGAGTCAAAGCAAGGGAATCAGCTCTCCTCTCGAGATGATTTGAGGTGCACAGAGCTGTTTTCTAGTTGCTGAACGTGGTGTTCTTCTATACTTAGGACGGTGTTCTCGGGGAATCTCTGGAGTTGCCTAAAGGAAGTCAAGCCACTTGTGTTTTATGGGGAACAAGTGATGGCTCTGGAGACAAAGCAGGGAAATCGAGCCTCACCTCGAGTTGATTTGAAGTACACAGTGTGCTTTCATGTTGCTGCGGGGACCTCAGGGTCCATCTAAACTTGTGAGAGTGTTCCAGGGGACTCTCTGGAGTTCCATCAAAGAGGTCAAGGCTGCTTTCCTGTTTGATGGAGAACACGGACTTGCTCTGCACGCAGTGCAGGGGAATCGAGCCTCATTTCAAGCTGATTTCAAGTACACGGTGCACTTTCATTTTGCTGCGGGGACTTCAGGGTCCCTCTAGACTTGTGACAGTGTTCTTGGGGACTCTCTAGAGTTTCATCAAGGAAGTCAAGGCTCCTTTCGTGTTTGATGGGGAACACGGACTTGCTCTGAACTCAGTGCAAGGGAATCTGGCCTCATCTCAAGTTTATTTGGAGTACACAGAGACCTTTCATGTTGTTGCGGGAACCTCATGGTCCTTCTAGACATGTGAAAGTGTTCTTGGGGTCTCTCTGGAGTTCCATCAAAGAAGTCAAGTCTCCTTTCCTGTTTGATGGTGAACACGGAATTGCTCTGCATGCAATGCAGGGGAATCTGATTTCATCTCTCATTGAGCGGGAAGTCTAATTATTTTTCTCAAGTTGCTGTGGGAATCTGGGTTATATTCTCGAGTGACGATGGGGACGGACCCTCAAAACTTGTGTTTGTTCAGCGACATCAGGATGCCTGTCTAGATGTGAGGGACAACTCGGGATTCTCTTCGAGGCTTGGCAGGGCAATAGGGACACCTCTCGAGGTGAGGAAGGAGACCCAGTGTCCTTTCAGGTTGCCACATGGATACTGGAATTCCTGTCCATTTTCAATAAGAGTCAGTCATCGTCTACTTTTGAAGCATTGAACTCCACGTTCCACTCGTGTTGTCAAAGGGATGTGAGGCCTCCTGTCGAGATGAAGCGGGGAAGTAGGACTTTCTCTAGGGTCTTCACAGGGGATTCAGACATCCCTTCTTCTTGTGAGATGAAAGACGAGCCTGCATTCAAGTCACTGCAGGGAATTCCTGCCTTATTTTGAGTCAGGGCATCTCAGTCTCCATTTCACTTGAAGCAGCAATCTCAGGGTCCCTCTCACATACCTAGAGCTGAGAAAAGCCTCCACTTGAGCTGCTTGTGGAAAGTTGGCATTCCTCTTGTGTCAAAGCCAGGAAATCAGCTCTCATCTCGAGATGATTTGGGGTAAACGGAACTTTTCTCGAGTTGCTGTGCTGAACTTGGTGTTCCTCTAGACTTGGGATGGTGTTCTCGGGGAATCCCTGGAGTAGTATAAAAGAATTCAAGCCACTTGTCCTGTTTGATGAGGGATGCAGGGTTGCCCTGGAGCCAATGCAAGGGAATTAGGCCTCACCTCGAAAAGATTTGCAGTGCATGGGGCTTTTTCGTGTTGCTGTGTTGACCTCAGGGTCCCTCTAGATTTGTGACAGAGTTCTTGGGGACTATGTGGAGTTTCAACTAGGAAGTCAAGGCTCCTTTCATGTTTGATGTGGAACACGGACTTGCTCTGCATGCAATGCAGGGGAATCGGGCCTCATCTCGTGGCAAGGGGGATTTCTCATGGTTTTCTCGAGTTGTGGAGGGAACCTGGGTTATGTTCTCCAGTTCCGGCACGGAAGGCCCTTAAAAACTCAGTTGCTTCTGCGACATCAGGACTCCTGTCTAGTTGCCAAGGACACTTCGGGATTCTCCTCGAGGCTTGCCAGGACAATAGGGATGCCTCTTGAGGAGAGGCGGGAGACCAAGTTTCCCTTTGCAGTTGCCAAAACGATACTGTGACTCCTGTCAGTTTTCAAGAGGAGTCAGGCTTCATCTCGTTTTGAAGCATTGAACTCCGCGTGCCTCCCTTATTGTCAAAAAGATGTGAGGCCCCTTGTCGATATGAGGGGGGAACTAGGTTATTCTCTAGGGCCTCCACAGGGGACTAAGACACCCCTTGCTCTTGTGAGATTAAAGGCGAAGCTGCATTCAAGTCACTGCAGGAAATTCCGGCCTTATTTCGAGTCAGGGCATCTCGGTGTCCATTCCACTAGAGGCAGCAAACTCAGGGTCCCTCTGACGTACTTATAGCTGACAGAAGCCTCCTCTTTAGGTGTTGTTTAAAGCTTGCATTCCTCTTGAGTCAAAGCCAGGGAATCACCTCTCATCTCGAGATATTTGAGGTACACAGAGCTGTTTTCTAGTTGCTATGCTAAACGCCGTGTTCCTCTATACTTAGGACGGTGTTCTTGGGGAATCTCTGGAGTTGCCTAAAAGGAAGTCAAGTCACTTGTCGTGTTTGATGGGGAACGCCGGGTGGCTCTGAAGCCAATGTAGTGGAATCTGGCCTCATCTCGAGTTGATTTGAGGTACACCGAGCACTTTCATTTGCTGCGGTGACCTCAGGGTCCCTCTAGACTTGTATCAGTGTTCTTGGGAACTCTCTGGAGTTCCATCAAGGAAGTCATTGATCCTTTCATGTTTGATGGGAACACAGAATTGCTCTGCACACAATGCAGGGGAAACTGATCTCATCTCTCATCGAGCGGGAAATCTCATGGTTTTTCTCGAGTTGTGGAGGGATCCTGGGTTATATTCTCGAGTGACAATGGGGATGGCCCCTCAAAACTCGTGTTTGTTCAGCGACGTCAGGACGCCTGTCTAGTTGGAAGGGACAACTCGGGATTCTCTTTGAGGCTTGACATGGCAATAAGGACGTCTCTCGAGGTGACGAGGGAGACCCAATGTCCTTTCAAGTTGCCACTGGGATACTAGGATTCCTGTCAATTTTAAAGAGGAGTCAGCCATTGTCTACGTTTGAAGCATTGAACTCTGAGTTACACTCGTGTTGTCAAAGGGATGTGAGGCCTCCTGTCGAGATGAGGCGGGGAAGTAGGGCATTCTCTAGGGGGTATATTCAGACATCCCTTCATCTTGCGAGATGAAATACAAGCCTGCATTCAAGTCACTGCAGGGAATTCCGGCCTTATTTCGAGTCAGGTCATCACAGTGTCCATTCCACTTGAGGCAGAAAACTCAGGGTTCCTTTCACATATATAGAGCTGAGAAAAGCCTCTGCTTTAGCTGCTTGTGGAAAGTTGCCATTCCTCTTGATTCGAAGCCAGGGAATCAGCTCTCATCTCGAAATGATTTGGGGTACATGAAGCTTTTCTCGAGTTGCTGTGTGAACTTGGTGTTCCTGTAGACTTGGGACGGTTTTCTCGGGAAATGTCTGGAGTTGCCTAAAAGAAGTCAAGCCACTTGTCCTGTTTGATGAGGAATGCAGGAACATAGTCCCCAGGAACTTTGTCACAAGTCTAGAGGGACCTTGAGGTCAATGCAGCAACACAAAAGAGCCCCGTGTACTGCAAATCAACTCGAGATGAGGCCCGATTCCCCTGCATTGACTCCAGAGCAATCTTGCATTTCCCATCAAACAAGACAAGTTGCTTGACTTCTATTAGCCAACTCCAGAGATTCCGCAAGAACACCGTCTCATGTCTAGAAAAACACCAAGTTCAGCACAGCAACTCGGTAAAAGCTCCGTGTACCCCAAATCATTTTGAGATGAGAGCTGATTCCCTGGCTTCAAATCAAGAGGAATGCCAGGTTTCCACAAGCAGCTCAACGGAGGCTTTTCTCAGCTCTAGGTATGTGAGAGGGACCCTGAGTTTGCTGCCTCAAGTGGAATGGACACCGAGATGCCCTGACTCAAAATAAGGCAGGAATTCCCTGGAATGACTTGAATGCCAGCTTGTCTTTCATCTCAAAAGATGAAGGGATGTCTGAATCCCCTGTGAAGACCCTAGAGAATGCCCTACTTCCCCGCCTCATCTCGACAGGAGGCCTCACATCCCTTTGACAACATGAGAGTCATGCGGATTTCAATGCTTCTAAAGGAGATGAAGCCTCACTCCTCTTGAAAACTGACAGGAGTCACAGTATTACTCTGGTAACTGCGAAGGGAAACTTGGTGTCCCGTCTCACCTCGAAAGGCGTCCCTATTGTCCTGCCAAGCCTCGAGGAGAATCCCAAGGTGTCCCTCGCAACTAGACAGGAGTCCTGACGTCGCAAAACAAACACTTGTTTTGAAGGGCCATCCCCGCCATAACTCGAGAACATAACCCAGGTTTTGCGGCAACTCCAGAAAAATAATGAGACTTTTCACTCGCCTCAAGGTGAGGCCCGATTCCCGTGCAATGCATACAGAGTAAGTCAGTGTTCCTCATCAAACAAGAAAGGAGCCTTGACTTCCTTGATGGAACCCCAGAGAGACCCCAAGAACACTGTAACAAGTCTAGAGGGACCCTGAGGTTCCCGCATCAACATGAAAGGGCTTCTTGTACTCCAAATCAACTCGAGATGAGGCACGATTCCGCTGCACTGCATTCAGAGCAAGACCGTGTTCCCCATCAAACAAGAAAGGTGCCTTGACTTACTTACTTTATGGAACCCCAGATAGACCCCAAGAACACTGTCACAAGACTAGAGGAACCCTGAGGTCCCCGCATCAACATGAAAGGGCTCAGTGTACTCCAAATCAACTCGAAATGAGGGCCAATTCCCCTGCATTGTCTCCAGAGCCATCCCACGTTGCTCATCATTAACTACAAGGGGCTTACTTCCTTTAGGCAACTCCAGAGTTTCCCCGAGAATACCGTCTCAAGTCTAAAGGAACACTAAGTTCAACAGAGCAACGCGAGAAAAGCTCCCTGTGCCAGAAATCATCTCGAGATGAGAGCTGAATCCCTGGCTTCGACTCAAGAGGAATGCCAACTTTCCACAAGCCCCTCAAGAGGAGGCTTCTCTCAGCTATAGGTATGTGAGAGAGACCCTGAGTTTGCTGCGTCAAGTAGAATGGTCACTGAGATGCTGTGACTCGAAATAAGGCCAGATCTCCCTGTAGTGACATGAATGCAGGTTTGTCTTTCATCTCAAATGATGAAAGGATGTCGAATCCCCTGTGGAGACCCTAGAGAAAGCCCTAGTTCCCCGGCTCATCTTGACATGAGGCCTCTCACCCTTTTGAAACCTCTAGAGGCAGGCGGAGTTAAATGCTTCAAAAGGAGAGGATGGCTGCCTCCTCTTGAAAATTGATAGGAATCCCAAAATTCCTGTGGCAACTGGAATGGACCCTGGGTCTTCCCCCTCACCTCGAGAGGCGTCCCTATTATCCTGCCAAGCCTAGAGGAGAATCCCAAGGTGTCCCTCACAACTAGACAGGAGTCTTGACGTCGCTGAACCAACACGTGTTTTGAAGGTCTATCCCCGCCGTAACTCGATAACGTAACCCAGGTACCCACCACAACTCGGGAAAACCATTAGATTTGCCCCTCGCCACGAGATGAAGCCCGATTCCCCTGCATTGCATGCAAAGCAAGTCCGTGTTCCACGTCAAACATGAAAGGAGCCTTGACTTCCTAGATGAAACTCCACATAGTCTCCAAGAATTCTGTCACAAATCTTGAGGGACCCTGAGGTCAATGCAGCAACATGAAAGAGCCCCGTATACTGCAAACCAAATCGAGACGAGGCTTGATTCTCCTGCATTGACTCCAGAGCAATCCTACATTCCTCATCAAACAGGACAACTGACTTGACTTCTTTTAAGCAACTCCAGAGATTCCCCGAGAACACCATCCCAAGTCTAGAGGAACACCAAGTTCAGCACAGCAATTTGAGAAAAGCTCAGTGGTCCCCAAATCATGTCGAGATGAGAGCTGATTAGCTGTCTTCGAATCAAGAGGAATGCCAACTTTCCACAAACAGCTCAAGCGGAGGCTTTTCTCAGCTCTAGGTATGTGAGAGGGACCCTGAGTTTGCTGCCTCAAGTGGAATGGACACCTAGATGCCCTGACTCGAAATAAGGCCGGAATTCCCTGCAGTGACTTGAATGCCGGCTCATCTTTCATCTCAAAAGATAAAGGGAATTCTGAATCCCCTGTGAAGACCCTAGAGAAAGCCCTAGTTCCCTGCCTCATCTCGACAGGAGGCCTCACATACCTTTGACAACAAAAGTGGAACACGGAGTTCAGTGCTTCAAAAGTAGAAGATGACTGAACCTCTTGAAAATTGGCAGAAATCCCAGTATCCCTGTGGCAACCTGAAAGGACACTGGGTCTCCTTCCTCACCTCGAGAGGCGTCCCTATTGCCCTGCCAAGCCTCGAAGAGAATCCCAAGTTGTCCCTCGCACCTAGACAGGAGTCCTGACATCGCTGAACAAAACACGAGTTTGGAGGGGCCATCCCTGTCGTCACTCGAGAATATAACCCAGGTTCCCTCCACAACTCGAGAAAAACCATGAGACTTCGTGCTCGATGAGAGATGAGATCAGATTCCCCTGCATTGCATGCAGAGCAATTCCGTGTTCCCCATCAAACATGAAAGAAGCCTTGACTTCCTTGATGGAACTCATGAGAGTTCCCAAGAACACTGATACAAGTCTAGAGGACCCTGAGCTCACCGCAGCAAAATGAAAGAACTCGGTGTACCCCAAATCAACTCGAGATGAGGCCAGATTTCCCTACATTGGCTCCAGAGCCATCCGGCATTCCCCATCAAACACGACAAGCGGCTTGACTTCCTTTAGGCAACTCCAGAAATTCCCTGAGAAGACCTTCCTAAGTATAGAGGAACCCACGTTCAGCACAGCAACTAGAAAACAGCTCTGTGAACCTCAAATCATCTTGAGATGAGAGCTGATTCCCTGGCTTTGACTCAAGAGGAATGCCAGCTTTAAACAACACCTAAAGAGGAGGATTCTCTCAGCAATCGGTACTTGAGAGGGACACTGAAGTTGCTCCCTCAAGTGGAATAGACACCGAGATGCCCTGACTCGAAATAAGGTTGGAAGTCCCTGCATTGACTTGAATGCAGGTTCATCTTTCTCCTCACAAGGTGAAGGGATGTCTGAATCCCCTGAGAAGACCCTAGAGAATACCCTAGTTCCCCGCCTCATCTCGACAGGAGGCCTCACATCCCTTTGACAATATGACAGGCACACGGAGTTCAATGCTTCAAAAGGAGACGAAGCCTGACTCTTCTTGAAAATTGACAAGAGTCACAGTATTGCTCTGGCAACTGCAAAGGGAAACTTGGTCTCCCACCTCAACTCGAGAGGCGTCCCTTTTGTCCTGCCAAGCCTCGAGGAGTATCCAAAGGTGACCCTCGCAACTACAGAGGAATCCACACATCGCTGAACAAACACGAGTTTTGAAGGTCCATCTCCGCTGTAACTCGGGAACATAACCCAGGTTCCCGCTGCAACTCCAGAGAAACAATGTGACTTTCCCCTCGCTGTGAGATGAGGCCGAATTCCCCAGCAATGCATGCAGAGTAATCCCATGTTCCCCATCAAACAGGAAAGGAGACTTGACTTCCTCAATGCAACTCCAGGAGACCCCAAGAACACTGTCACACGTCTAGAGGGACCCTGAGGTTCCCACATCAACATGAAAGGGCTCAGTGTACTCCAAATCAACTCGAGATGAGGCCCGATGCCCCTGTACTGCATTCAGAGCAAGTCCGTGTTCCCCATCGAACAAGAAAGGAGCCTTGACATCCTTGAAGGAACTCCAGAGTGTCCCAAGGAACACTCTCACAAGCCTAGAGGGACCCTGAGGTCCCCGCAGCAACAAGAAAGCACACCGTGTACTTGAAATCAACTCGAGATGAGGCCTGATTCCCCTGTGCTGTGTGCAGATCAAGTCCGTGTTCCCCATCAAACACGAAAGGACACTTGACTTCCTTGATGGAACTCCAGAGAGTACCCAGGAACACTGTCACAAGTCTAGAGGGACCCTGAGATTCCCGAGTAACATGAAAGGGCTCCGTGTACTCCAAGTCAACTCGAGATGAGGCCCAATTCCCCTGCAATGTCTCCAGAGCCATCCGGCGTTACCCATCATACACTACACGGGGCTTATTTCCTTTAGGCAACTCCAGAGTTTCCCCGAAAATTACGTCTCAAGTCTAAAGGAACACCAAGTTCAGCACACCAACTCAAGAAAAGCTCCGTGTGCCCAAATCATCTTGAGATGAGAGTTGACTCCCCAGCTTTGAATCAAGAGGAATGCCAACTTTCCACAAGCCCCTCAAGAGGAGGATTCTCTCAGCTATAAGTATGTGAGAGGGACACTGAGTTGGCTGCCTCAAGTGGAATGGACCCAGAGATGGCCTGACTCAAAATAAGGCCAGATTTCCCTGAAGTGACTTGAATGCAGTCTCGTCTTTCATCTCACCAGATGAAGGAATGTCTGAATCCCCTGTGGAAACCTTAGAGAATACCCTAGTTCCCCACCTCATTTCGACAGGAGGCCTCACATCCCTTTGACAACATGACAGGCACATGGAGTTCAATGCTCCAAAAGGAGACAAAGCCTGACTCCTCTTGAAAACTGACAGGAGTCACAGTATAGCTCTGACAACTGCAAAGGGAAATTTGGTCTCCCGCCTCACCTCGAGATGCATCCCTATTTTCCAACCAAGCATTGAGGAGATTCCCAAGGTGTCCCTCACAACTAGACAGGAGTCCTAACATTGCTGAACAAACACGAGTTTGGAGGGGCCATCCCCGTCGTCACTCAAGAATATAACCCAGGATCCCTCTGCAACTCAAGAAAAACCATGAGACTCCCCGCTCGATTAGAGATGAGATCAGATTCCCCTTCATTGCATGCAGGGCAATTCTGTGTTCCCCATCAAACATGAAAGGAGCCTTGACTTCCTTGATGGAACTCCAGAGTGTCCCCAAGCACACTGATACAAGTCTAGAGGGACCCTGAGGTCACCGCAGCAACACGAAAGAGCTCAGTGTACCCCAAATCAACTCGAGATGAGGCCAATTCCCATACATTGACTCCAGAGCCATCCAGCATTCCCCATCAAACACGACAAATGGCTTGACTTACTTTAGGCAACTCCAGAGATTCCACGAGAACACTGTCACAAGTCTAGAGGAACACCAAGTTCAACACAGCAACTCGAGAAAAACTCCGTGCACCCCAAATCACCTCGAGATGAGAGCTGATTTCTTGGCTTTGCCTCAAGAGGAATGCCAACTTTCCACAAGCACCATACGAGGAGTCTTCTCTCAGCTATATGTATGTGAGAGGGACCCTGAGTTTGCTGCCTCAAATGGAATGGACTCTGAGATGCCCTGACTCAAAATAAGGCTGGAATTCCCTGCAGTGACTTGAATGCAGGCTCGTCTTTCATCTCCCAAGATGAAGGGATGTCTGAATGCCCTGTGGAGACCCTAGAGAAAGCCCAGTTCCCCGGGTCATCTCAACAGGAGGCCTCACATCCTTTTGAAACCTCGAGAGGCATGCGGAGTTAAATGTTTCAAAAGGAGAGGATGGCTACCTCCTCTTAAAAATTGATAGGATTCCCAAAATTCCTGTGGCATCTGGAAAGGACCTTGGTTTGCCCCCCCTCACCTCGAGAGGCGTCCCTATTTTCCTGCCCAGCCTCAAGGAGAATGCTGATGTGTCCCTCGCAGCTAGACAGGAGTCCTGACGTCGCTGAAACAACACGAGTTTTGAAGGGCCATCCCCACCGTAACTCGAGAACATACCCCACGTTCCCACCAGAACTGGAGAAAACCATGAGAATTCCCCCTCGCCACAAGATGAGGCCTGATTACCCTGCACTGCGTGCAGAACACGTTCATGTTCCCCATCAAACACGAGAGGACCCTTGACTTCCTAGATGAAACTCCTCACAGTCCCGAAGAACTCTGTCACAAGTCTAGAGGGACCCTGAGGTCAATGCAGCAACACGAAAGATCCCTGTGTACCGCAAATCAACTCGAGATGAGGCCCGATTCCCCTGCATTGGCTCCAGAGCAATCCTGCATTCCCCATCAAACAGGACAACTGGCTTGACTTCTTTTAGGCTACTCCAGTGACTTCCCGAGAACACTGTCATAATTCTAGAGGAACATCAAGTTCAGCACAGCAACTCGAGAAAATCTCAGTGTACCCCAAATCATTCCAAGATGAGAGCTGATTCCCTGTCTTCGAATCAGGAAGAATATCAACTTTCCACAAGCAACTCAAGCAGAGGCTTTTCTCAGCTCCAGGTATGTGAGACGGGCCCTGAGTTTGCTGCCTCAAGTGGAATGGACACCGAGATGCCCTGATTCGGTGGGGCCGAGAATTCCCTGCAGTGACTTGCATGCAGGCTCGTCTTTAATCTCACAAGAAGAAGGGATGTCTGAATCCCCTGTGAAAACCCTAGAGAAAGCCCTAGTTCCCAGCCTTATCTCGAAAGGAGGCCTCACATCCCTTTGACAACACGAGTGGAATGCGGAGTTCAATGCTTCAAAAGTAGACGATGACTAGCTCCTCTTGAATATTGACAGGAATCCCAGTATCCGTGTGGCAACTTGAAAGGACACTGGGTCTCCTGCCTCACCTCAAGACGCATCGCTATTGCCCTGCCAAGCCTCAAAGAGAATCCCAAGTTGTCCCTCGCAACTAGACAGGCGTCCTGACATCGCTGAACAAAACACGAGTTTGGAGGGGCCATCCCTGTCTTCACTCGAAAATGTAACCCAGGTTCCATCTGCAACTCGAGAAAAACCATGAGACTCCCCGCTCGATGAGAGATGAGATCAGATTCAACTGCATTGAGTGCAGAGCAATTCCGTGTTCCCCATCAAACATGAAAGGAGCCTTGACTTCCTTGATGGAACTCCAGAGAGTCCCCAAGAACACTGATACAAGTCTAGAGGGACCCTGAGGTCACCACAGCAACACGAAATAACTCAGTGTACCCCAAATCAACTCGAGATGAGGCCGATTCCCCTACATTGGCTCCAGAGCCATCCGGCGTTCCCCAAAACACGACAAATGGCTTGACTTTCTTTAGGCACCTCCAGAGATTTCCCGAGAACACCGTCCTAAGTGTAGAGGAACACCACATTCAGCACAGCAACTAGAAATCAGCTCCGTGTACCTCAAATCATCTCGAGATGAGAGCTGATTCCCTGGCTTTGACTCAAGAGGAATGCAAGCTTTAAACAACACCTACAGAGGAGAATTCTCTCAGCTATAGGTACGTGAGAGGGACCCTGAGTTTGCTGCCTCAAGTGGAATGGACACCGAGATGCCCTGACTCGAAATAAGGCCAGATTTCCCTGCAGTGACTTGCATGCAGGGTCGTCTTTCATCTCACAAGATGAAGGGATGTCTGAATCTCCTGTGGAGACCCTACAGAATACCCTAGTTCCCCGCCTCATCTCGACAGGAGACCTCACCTCCCTTTGACAACATGAGTGGAACGCGTAGTTCAATGCTTCAAAAGTAGTCGATGTAAGTGTAGCAGTAGCTAACACCTCCATCATGTCATATACTTACTACTGCCTTATGTGATAGGAACATTGAAGTTATACTCTCTTAACAACTTCAAGTATTTAATTCAGTGCTGTTAACTATAATCACCATGCTATGCACTAGTTGCCCAGAACTTATTCATCTTATACCTTGAAGTTCATATTCTTTGACCAATACCTTCCCATTACTCCCATCCTCCTCCTATGCTCTGGTAGCCATTCTTATACTCTCTGTCACTATGTATTCAACTTTTTAAAAAGCTGCATTTAAGTGGGGCTTCCTTGGTGGCTCAGCAGTAAAGAATCTGCCTCTAATGCAGGAGATATGGTTTCGACCCCTGGGTGGGGAAGATCCCCTGGAGAAGGGAATGGCAACCCACTTCAGTATTCTTTCCTGGGAAATCCCATGGACAGAGGAGCCTGGCAAAGGGTTGCAAAGAATTGGACATGACTTAGTAACTAAACAACAACAACATGTAAATGAGATTACCCCATATTTCTTTATTGTGTGACTTGTTTCACTGAGTATAACACCGTCTAGATCCATCCATATTGTTGCAAATGGCAAGATATTTTTACATGGCAGAGTAATATTCCATTGTGTATGTCTATGTGTATGTGTGTGTGTGTGTGTGTGTATGTTTGTGTATATATATGTGTGTGTGTGTGTGTGTGTGTGTGTGTGTGTGTGTGTGTGTGTGTGTATCCCCTACCTATTTATCCACTTGTCTGCTGACAGACACCCAGGCTCTTTCTGTACATTGACCACTGTGAGCGATGCTGTGATGAGCATATGGAGACAGACACCCATGAGTCAGGGCATACAGGTGGTCTCTAGAAGTGAGAGTAACTTCTGTCTACGAGTCAGGAAGAACACTGAGAAACTAAATTCTGCCAATGATCTGAGTAGGCCTGGAAGCAGATTCCCCCTCAGAGTGTCCCACAAGAGCCCAGCCAATACCACCTTGATTTTGGCACTGTGAGCCCTTGAGTAGAGAACCCAGCTGAGCTTCCTTGAGCTGTGAGATAATAAATGGTTGCTATTTTAAGCTGCTAAGGTTGTGATAATTTGTTATGACAGCAATGAAAAACTAATACACGCAGTAGTTATCTATCACTGAATGATCAGGGACCCTGAAATCTTTGGAAAAATTATGCTTTTATCCAACCCAAGAATCAGGCCCACTTTGAGAGATCTGGCTTCTCTTGACTTCCCAAAGACAAGAAACTGATGCTTTCAACTATGGTTAGAATACCATTTTGAATCCCCCTGGTGTTAGAAATTTAAATTAACCAAAATAATAGAGGTTGTTCTATATCTTTTTTCAGGTTGTGGGGGAAACATTTGAGAGAGATTGTCCCCTTTGCATAAACTAGGCTATGTCTAACTAATAGTTCGATTTTCTATTAAACTTCAGGGGAAGTGAGAAATGGTGGTTTTCGTAGAATTAGTAAATGCCACCAAAACTAAAGGTCAAACTAAGTTGACATTAAAAACACTATTTCCAGTGGGGCAGTGTGGGGTGCTTGAAAGAACAGTTCCAACAAGTCCCTACAATGCCTATTCTCTGAGCTTGTTATAATTGTTAATGGAATCCAGTAAAACTCTGTCCATCCCCGGCCTTTCCATTTGTGACATATATTAGCCACAAGTCTGTTTTCACAGACAAAGTGCCCTTGGCGACCCACATGGAGAAGAACCGTGTGGCTGATTCCACATTGCAGATGTTGCATTCATCCATGCAGGCTTCTCAGGGCCCCTGGCACTGCCAGCATTCAGGATCACTGTGAACTCAACACTGATTTATCCCCTCATGTGGCTTTGGAGGACAGAGAAATAAAGGAGCATGGACACAAGGCAGATTATAGCTGAGTTGAGTTTGCACAGGAAACTCAAGCTTGAATTAAGGGCCTGGTATCCAGGCTCCAGTCTATAATGTTGCAAAGAGTAGGACACAACTGAAGTGACTTGGCACGAATTCATCCTTAGATATGGTTTTAACCACTTTGATCCTCAATTTCCCCATCTGTAAAATAATGAGGAGATACCCCACACCCAAGGGCAAAGGTGAAGCCCAGCAAGATGGTAGGAAGGGTGAAATAACATTTAGAATCAAACCCCATACCCACCAGAGATGCTCAGAGGGCTCAAGGGCCCAGAAGCCCTACAGAGACTGAGACAGATTGTGTTTCAGTACCTCCTGAGGAGGTACAGGTCAGCAGTGGACTGCTGCAGGGGCAGGGGCTCTGGATGCAGCAGACCTGGGTGTGGCATAAATACTCTTGGAGGAGATTGCCATTAGCCCCACCACAGAGCTGCCAGAACTTATACAGGACTGGGAAAACAGGCTCTGGGAGGGCACAAACAGAATCTTGTGTGCACCAGGACCCAGGAGAAAGGAGCAGTGACCCCACAAGAGACTGACCCAGACTTGTCCATGAGGGTCCAGGAGTCTTTGGCAGAGGCATGCATCAGTGTGGCCTGCTACAGGGTTGAGGACACTGAGTGTAGCAGTGCATGCATGGAACCTTTTTAAGGAGGTCACCATTATCTTCATTAGCTGCACCATAGCTTGGCCCCAGGTCAAATAACAT
This sequence comes from Muntiacus reevesi, assembly GCF_963930625.1. Taxonomy (NCBI): domain Eukaryota; kingdom Metazoa; phylum Chordata; class Mammalia; order Artiodactyla; family Cervidae; genus Muntiacus; species Muntiacus reevesi. The sequence goes on along the minus strand of NC_089260.1, from coordinate 78,721,438 downwards.
GGAGGGAACACAGCCCCACACATCAACAAAAATTGGATTAAAGATTTATTGAGCATGGCCCTGCCCATCAGAATAAGATCCAGTTTCCCCCTCAGTCAGTCTCTCCCATCAGGAAGCTTCCATAAGTCTCTTATCCTTCTCCATCAGAGGCCAGACAGACTGAAAATCACAATCACAGAAAACTAACCTATCTGGTCACATGGATCACAGCCACGTCTAACTCAATGAAACTATGAGCCATGCTGTGTAGGGCCACCCAAGACGGATGGGTCATAGTGGAGAGTTCTGACAAAATGTGGTCCAATGGAAAAGGGAAGAGCAAACCACTTCAATATACTTGCCTTGAAAAGAAGAGAAGCGAAAGGCAAAGGAGAAAAGGAAAGATACACCCATCTGAATGCAGAGTTCCAAAGAATAGCAAGGAGAGATAAGACAGCTTTCCTCAGTGATAAATGCGAAGAAATAGAGGTAAATAATAAAAGGGGAAATACTAGAGATCTCTTCAAGAAAATTAGAGATATCAAGGGAATATTTCATGCAAAGATGGGCACAATAAAGGACAGAAATGGTATGGACCTAACAGAAACAGATATGCAGATGACACCACCCATATGGCAGAAAGTGAAGAGGAACTAAAAAGCCTCTTGATGAAAGTGAAATGGGAGAGTGAAAAAGTTGGCTTAAAGCTCAACATTCAGAAAACTAAGATCACGGCATCTGGTCCCATCACTTCATGGAAAATAGATGGGGAAACAGTGGAAACAGTGTCAGACTTTATTTTTGGGAGCTCGAAAATCACTGCAGATGGTGATTGGAGCCATGAAATTAAAAGACGCTCACTCCTTGGAAGGAAAGCTATGACCAACTTAGATAGATATTAAAAAGCAGAGACATTACTTTGTCAACAAAGGTCGATCTGGTCAAGACTATGGTTTTTCCAGTGGTCATGTATGGATGTGAGAGTTGGACTGTGAAGAAAGCTGAGTGCCGAAAAATTGATGCTTTTGAACTGTGGTGTTGGAGAAGACTCTTGAGAGTCCCTTGGACTGCAAGGAGACCCAACCAGTCCATCGTGAAGGAGATCAGTCCTGGGTGTTCATTGGAAGGACTGATGCTGAAGCTGAAACTCCAATACTTTGGCCACCTGATTCGAAGAGTTGACTCATTGGAAAAGACCCTGATGCTGGGAGGGATTGGGGGCAGGAGGAGAAGGGGATAACAGAGGATGAGATGGCTGGATGGCATCACCGACTCAATGGACATGAGTTTGAGTATACTCTGGAAGTTGGTGATGGACAGGGAGGCCTGGCGTGCTGTGATTCATGTGGTTGCAAAGAGTCAGACTGGCTGAGTGACTGAACTGAACTGAACTGAATAGAAGCAGAAGATATTAAGAAGAGGTGGCAAGAATACACGGAAGAACTATACCAGAAAGATCTTCACGACCCAGAAAATCACAATGATGTGATCACTCACCTAGAGCCAGACATCCTGGAATGTGAAGTCAAGTGGGCATTAGGAAGCATCACTATGAAAGAAACTGGTGGAGGTGATGAAATTTCAGCTGAGCTATTTCAGGTCCTCAAAGATGATGCTGTGAAGAGTGCTGCACTCAATATGCCAGCAAATCTGGAAAACTCAGCAGTGGCCACAGGACTGGAAAAGATCAGTTTTCATTCCAATCCCAAAGAAAGGCAGTGCCAAAGAATGCTCAAACTACCACACAATTGCACTCATCTCACATGCTAGCAAAGTAATGCCCAAAATTTTTCACGTCAGGCTTCACCAGTACGTGAACCATGAACTTCCAGATGTTCAAGCCGCTTTTAGAAAAGGCCGAGGACCCAGAGATCAAATTACCAACATCCATTGGATCATCAAAAAAGTGAGACAGTTCCCGAAAGACATCTACTTCTCTTTCATTGATTACTTTGACTTTGACTGTGTGGATCACAACAAACTGTGGAAAATTCTTAAAGAGATGGGAATACCAGACCACCTGACCTGCCTCCTGAGATATCTGTATGCAGGTCAAGAAGCAACAGTTAGAACCGAACATGGAACAACTGACTGGTTCCAAATTGGTAAAGGAGTACGTCAAGGTTGTATATTGTCACCCTGTTTATTTAACTTATCTATAGAGTCCATCATGAGAAATGCTGGACTGGATGAAGCCCAAGCTGGAATCAAGATTGCTGGGAGAAATATCAATAACCTCAGATATGCAGATGACACCAACCTTATGGCAGAAAGCAAAAGAACTAAAGAGCCTCTTGATGAAAGTGAAAGAGGAGAGTGGGAAAAGTTGGCTTAAAACTCAACATTCAGAAAACTAAGATCATGGCATCTGGTCCCATCACTTCATGGCAAATAGATGGGGAAACAGTGGAAATAGTCAGAGACTTTATTTTCAGGGGCTCAAAAATCACTGCAGATGGTGACTGAAACCATGAAATTAAAAGATGCTTACTCCTTGAAAGAAAAGCTATGACCAACCTAGACAACATTTTAAAAAGCAGAGACATTACTTTGCAAACAAAGGTCCATCTAGTCAAAGCTATGGTTTTTCCAATAGTCTTGTTTGGATGTGAGAGTGGACTATAAAGAAAGCTGAACACCGAAGAATTGATGCTTTTGAACTGCGGTGTTGGAGAAGACTCTTAAGAGTTCCTTGGACTGCAAGGAGATCCAACCAGTCCATCTTAAAGGAAATCAGTCCTGAATATTCATTGGAAGGACTGATGATGAAGCTGAAAGTCCAATACTTTGGCCATCTGATGTGAAGAACTGATTCATTTGAAAAGACTGGGAAAGATTGAAGGCAGGAGGAGAAGGGGACAACAGATGATGAGATGGTTGGATGGCATCACCAACTCAATGGACAAGAGTTTGAGTAAACTCGGGGAGTTGGTGATGGACAAGGAAGCCTGGCCTGCTGCAATACATGGGGTCACAAAGAGTCTAACACGACTGAGTGACTGAACTGAACTGAACTGAAAATGAGATAGTATTAGATTAAAAGTAAGATAATTGAAGAAAAGAACACTCCCCTACTTCATTGTTTTCTATTATTCTTACTTTTTATTTGTACAGTTTATTTGTTACTCTTTTTTTCCCCCATTTATTTTTATTAGTTGGAGGCTAATTACTTTACAATATTGTAGTGGGTTTTGCCATACGTTGACATGAATCAGCCATGGATTTACATGTATTCCCCATCCCGATCCCCCCTCCCACCTCCCTCTCCACCCGCTCCCTCTGGGTCTTCCCAGTGCACCAGCCCCGAGCACTTGTCTCATGCATCCACCCTGGGCTGGTGATCTGTTTCACCCTTCATAATATACATGTTTCGATGCTTATTATTTAGTATCTATCTCCCTATCAACCAGAATGTAAGTTCCATTATGTCAGGAACTTTGCTTGTTTACTTTGGTTGGCCTAGAGGCAACAAGGCAATAATCTTCCCTGGTGACTCAGTCGATAAAGTGTTCGCCCAGAATGTGGGAGACCTGTGTTCGATCCCTGGGTCAGGAAGATCCGGTGGAGAAGGAAATGGCAACCCACTCCCATATTCTCGCCTGAAGAATTCCATGGGTGGGCCTGGTGGGCTACAGTCCACTGGGTCACAAAGTGTCGGACATGGCTAAGTGACTAACTTAGAGGCAACAAGAGGCAGGAGAGCTTAGTGGTTAGGAGCAACGGCTCCAGAACCAGGTTTCTGAGGTTTCAATATGGACTGCTGTGTGAACCTGGGACAATTACTCAACTTCTCAATTCCTCAGTTTTCCTATATTTAAAATGACAGTAATAAAACTTTCCAAGGGAATTCTACTGCCTTGTTGGTGGGAATTAAAATTGATACAGCTACTATGGATAACAGTGTGGAGATTCCTTAAAAAACTAGGAATAAACTACCTTGCTTGCATGTATGCCAAGTTGCTTCAGTCATGTCCCACTTTTTGTGATCCTATGGACTGCATCCCACCAGGTTTCTCTCTCCATGGGATTCTCCAGGCAAGAATACTGGAGTAGGTTGCCGTGCCCTCCTCCAGGGGATCTCCCTGACCCAGGGACTGGACCTATGTTTCTTAAGTCTCCTGCATTGACAGGCAGGTTCTTTACCACTAGTGCCAGCTGGGAAGCCCCTAAAACTACCATATGACCCAGCAATACCACTACTGGGCATACTCTGAGAAAACCACAAATCTAAAAGACATATATACACTAATGTTCATTGCAGCACTATTTACAATAGCAAGGATGTGGAAGCAAGCTAGATATTCATTGACAAGTGAATGGATAAGGAGTATATAGCACATTTATACAACAGAATACTACTCAGCCATAAAAAGGAATGAATTTTAGTCAGTTGTAGTGTGATGGATGAACCTAGAACCTGTTATACAGAGTGAAGTATAACTTCACTTATTTTTCTGACTGATGAGAAAAGAGAAAAATAAATATCATATATTAACTCATGTATATGGAATCGAGAAAAATATACTGATGAACCTATTTACATGGAAGATATGGAGATGCAAATATAAAGAATGAACTTGTGTACACAGTGGGGGAAGGAGAGGGTAGGACGAACTGATAAAGCAGCATTAACCTATATACACAGTCATGTGTATAATAGAAAACTAGTAGGAAGCTGCTGTGTAACACAGGGAACCCAGCTTGGTGCTCTGTGACAACCTAAAGGGGTGGGACGGGAGAGGGGAGGGAGACTCAAGAGGAAAGGGATGTGTGTGTGTGTGTGTGTGTGTGTGTGTGTGTGTGTGTGTATAATTATGACTAATTCATGTTGTTGTGAAGCAGAAATCAGCACAGCATCATAGGGAAATTTTCCTCCAATTAAAAAAAATTGATAATAGAGAGAACTTCCAGTTCAAGATGGCAAAGTAGAAGGACATACGCTCATCTCCTCCTGTGAGAACACCAAAATTGCAACTATTGAACAACCATTAACAGGAGGATGCTGGAACCCAACAAAAAAAAGAGAGAGAGAGAGAGAGACCCCACGTCCAAAAACAGAGAAACTGCAGTGAGACAGTAAGAGGGGCGTAACCACAGTAAAATCAAATCCCATACCTGCTGGGTGGGTGACTCACAAACTTGACAACAATAATACCAAAGAAATTCTCATACTGTTGTGAAGGCTCTGAACCCACATCAGGCTTCCCAGGCTGGGGATCCAAAAAAGGGTGGGAATTCCCAGGGAATCTGACCTTGAAAGCCAGCTGGATTTGATTATAGGATTTCCACAGGACTAGGGGAAACAGAGACTCCAGTCTTGGAGGCACAAACAAAACATTTGTGCACCAAGACCCAGAGGAAAGGAGTAGTGACCTCACAGGATACTGAACCATTACCACCTGCTAGTGTTGGGGGGCCTCCTGTGGAGGCATTGGTTGGCAGGGGCTCACCACAGGGACAGGGCACTGGCGTCAGCAGGCCAGGAAGGTCCCCCTTGGCATAAATCCTCTTGGTGTTCACCATTAACCCTACCAGAGAGCCTGTAAACCCCAGGGATGGGTCTCCTCATACCATACAATGAACCCAAACCAGGAGGAAATTCAATCCCACACACCAGCAGAAAATTGGATTAAAGTTTTACTGAGCAAGGTCCTGCCCACCAGTCCCGCCTACCCGGAAACTTACACAAGCCTCTTAGCCTTCTCCATCAGAGGGCAGACAGAGAAAGCAAGAAGAACAATGGCAAAGTGCTAAAACAAAAACCATATTACAGAAAGTTAATCAGGTTGAAAAAGCAGAAAGTTGTGTCCCAGATGAAGAGACAAGATAAAACCTGAGAAAAACAATGAAATGAAGTGGAGATAGCAAACTTCCAGAAAAAGAATTCGGAATAATGAGAATGAAAATAATCCAGGATCTTGGAAAAACAATGAAGAAAATGCAAGAAATGTTTAGCAACGACCTAGAAGAACTAAGGAACAAACAAACATAGGTGAACAATACACTAGAAGGAATCAAGAGCAGAAAAATTGAGGCAGAAGAACAGATAAATGATCTGGAGAACAGAATGGTGGAAATCACTGCCACAGAACAGTATATAGAAAAAAGAATGAAAAGAAATGAAGTCACCCTGAGAGATCTCTGGGACAGTATTAAAAGCACTAACATTTGCATTTTAGGGGTCCCAGAAGGAAAAGAGAGAGGAAAAAGCACCTTAGAAAATATTTGAAGAGATAACTGAAAACTTCCCTAACATGGGAAAGGAAATAGCCAACCAAGTCCAGGAAGCACAGAAAGTCCCAGGCCGGATAAATTCAAGGATGAACACACCAAGACACATAGTAATCAAACTGACAAAAATTAAAGACAAAGATAAAATATTAAAAACAACAAGAGAGAAATAAATAACTTACCAGGAAACTCCCATCAGGCTATCAGAATCATTTCTCAACAGAAACTCTACAAGCCAGAAGGGAATGGCACCATGTATTTAAAGTGATGAAAGGGAAAATCATACAACCAAGAATACTCTGCCCAGCAAGACTCTCATTCAGATTTTATGGATAAATCAAAAGCTCTCTAGACAAGGAAAAGTTAAGAGAATTCAGCACCACCAAACCAGCTTTACAACAAATGCTAAAGGAACTTCTCTAAGCAGGAAACACAAGAGAATGAAAAGAACTACAGAAAATAAACCAAAAACAATTAAGAAAATGGTAATAGAACCACACATACCAATAATTACCTTAAATGTAAATGGATTAAATTCACCAAAGGAAAGACATAGACTGGCTGGGTGGATGAAAACATGTGCATGTATGCTCTGCCACTTAACACTGCTTGACCCCTCAAACTGTATATAATTATTTTATATTGTTACATTAATAATGTTCCAATTATGGTTTGCAATTGTAATTATCTTTTGTTTTTTGTCTGGCTATTTTCTGTAAAAATCAATAAGCATCTTTTATTATTGTGATTATGTAACTATTATTCCCTTAATACCATTGTATCACGATTGGTCAACAGAAGAATAATAGAACTCTATATCACCAAAACTATGATTTAATAGAAAAGGCTACAATCACTTTCTAAAATCCAGATGCACATCAGAATTATCTTGAAATATTTTGAAAAATGTAAATGTCCAGGTACTGCTTTCTTTTTCTCCAGAGCTCCAGATAAATTTCTAATGAGCAGTACTGTTTAAAAACAAGTGAGCTATATGATGATCCTTTACTTTTAACTAGTTTGTTTCACTTTTTTTATTTCATATTCAGTGCTCCCATTACATTTATTTTATGTTTTCCAATTTCTCCATCTTTTTTTATGTTATTTCTCAAGGCTTTCTCAAGTATAGTAGAAAAGCTTTTGTATACATATGTATAAATAATACACATAATGTGTGTATTTAAAAAATTTATGAATCTTTGACCAACTAAAAAATTTATGAAATTTATTTTGATTCCACTTGTTTGACTTAGATTTCTATTTTAAAAAATAAATATGCAACAAGCAGCAAAGGTTTATTGTATAGCCAGGGAACTACAGTCAATATCTTGTAACAACCTTTCAGTTCAGTTCGGTTCAGTTGCTCAGTCATGTCCAAATTCTTGTGATCTCATGAACTGCAGCACGCCAGGCCTCCCTGTCCATCACCAACTCCTGGAGTCCACCCAAACCCATGTCCATTGAGTCGGTGATGCCATCCAACCATCTCATCCTCTGTTGACCCCTTCTCCTCCTGCCCTCAATCTTTCCCAGCATCAGGGTGTTTCCCAGTGAGTCAACTCTTCGTATCAGGTGGCCAAAGTTTTGGAATGTCAGCTTCAACATCAGTCCTTCCAATGAACACACAGGACTGATCTCCTTTAGGATGGACTGGTTGGATCTCCTTGCAGTCCAAGGGACTCTCAAGAGTTTTCTCCAACACCACAGTTCAAAAGCATCAATTCTTTGGCACTCAGTTTTCTTTATAGTCCAACTCTCACATCCATACATGACCACTGGAAAAACTATAGTCTTGACTAGACAGACCTTTGTTGGCAAAGTAATGTCTTAGCTGTTTCATATGCTGTCTAGGTTGGTAATAGCTTTTCTTCCAAGAAGCAAGCATCTTTTAATTTCATGGCTGCAATCACCATCTGCAGTGATTTTGGAGCCCAGAAAAATAAAGTCAGTCACTGCTTCCACTGTTTCCCCATCTATTTGTCATGAAGTGATGGGACCAGATGCCATGATCTTAGTTTTCTGAATGTTGAACTTTAAGCCAACTTTTTCACTCTCCTCTTTTACTTTCATCAAGAGGCTCTTTAGTTCTTCTTCACTTTCTGCCATAAGGGTGGTGTCATCTGCATATCTGAGGCTATTGATATTTCTCCCGGCAATCTTGATTCCAGCTTGTGCTTCTTCTAGCCCAGTGTTTCTCATGATGTACTCTGCATATAAGTTAAATAAGCAGGGTGGCAATACACAGTCTTGATGTACTCCTTTTCCTATTTGGAACCAGTCTGTTGTTCCATGTCCAGTTCTAACTGTTGCTTCCTGACCTACATACAGGTTTCTCAAGAGGCAGGTCAGGCGGTCTGGTATTCCCATCTCTTTCAGAATTTCCCACAGCTTATTGTGATCCACACAGTCAAAAACTTTGGCATAGTCAATAAAGCAGAAATAGATGTTGATGATCCAGCTGATGTTGGCAATTTGATCTCTGGTTTCTCTGCCTTTTCTAAAACCAGCTTGAACATCTGGAAGTTCATGGTTCATGTATTGCTGTAGCCTGGCTTGGAGAATTTTGAGCATTACTTTACTAGTGTGGGAGATGAGTGCAATTGTGCGGGAGTTCAAGCATTCTTTGGCATTGACTTTCTTTGGGATTGGAATGAAAACTGATCTTTTCCAGTCCTGTGGCCACTGCTGAGTTTTCCAAATTGCTGGCATATTAAGTGCAGCACTTTCACAGCATCATCTTTCAGGTTTTGAAATAAGCTCAACTGGAATTCCATCACCTCCACTAGCTTTGTTCATAGTGATGCTTCCTAAGACTCACTTGACTTCACATTCCAGGATGTCTGGCTCTAGGTGAGTGATCACACCATCGTGATTATCTGGGTCATGAAGATCTTTTTTTGTATAGTTCTTCCATGTATTCTTGCCACCTCTTCTTAATATCTTCTGCTTCTGTTATATCCATACCATTTCTGTCCTTTATTGTGCTCATCTTTGCATGAAATATTCCCTTGATATCTCTAATTTTCTTGAAGAGATCTCTAGTCTTTCCCATTCTATTGTTTTCCTTTTTTCCTTTGCATTGATCGCTGAGGAAGTCTTCCTTATCTCTCCTGACTTTTCTTTGGAACTCTGCATTTAGATGGGTATATCTTTCCTTTTCTCCTTTGCTTTTCGCTTCCCTTCTTTTCACAGTTGTTTGTAAGGCCTCCTCAGACAACCATTTTGCTTTTTCGCATTTCTTTTTCTTCGGCGTGGTCTTGATCCCTGTCTCCTGTACAGTGTCATGAACCTCCGTCCATAGTTCATCAGGCACTCTGTCTATCAGGACTAGTCCCTTAAATCTATTTCTCACTTCCACTGTTTAGTCATAAGGGATTTGATTTAGGTCATACCTGAATGGTCTAGTGGTTTTCTCCACTTTCTTCAATTTCAGTCTGAATTTGGCAATAAAGAGTTCATGATTTGAGCCACAGTCAGCTCCCAGTCTTGTTTTTGCTGACTGTATAGAGTTTCTCCATCTTTGGCTTCAAAGAATATAATCAATCTGATTTCAGTGTTGACCATCTGGTGATGTCCATGTGTAGAGTCTTCTCTTGCGTTGTTGGAAGAGAGTGTTTGCTATGACCAGTGTGTTCTCTTGGCAAAACTCTATTAGCCTTTGTCCTGCTTCATTCTGTACTCCAATGCCATAATAGAAAATAATTTCAAAAATAATATATGTGTATATGTATAACTGAATCACACTGCTGTGCACTTGAAGCATTGTAAGTTAACTATACATCAATAAAATATATATATATTGAGAAAAAATAATAGAACCTCCCTCCTTGAATTATTGCACTTAGAAGAATGCAAGGCACACAGTAGGTATTCAATAAAAACTAATAATAATAATAATGGAGCCTGGTATACTGCAGGCAATGACTCAGTATTGGCTGAATAAATAATAAATATTTACAAAATTCTTGGAATTACGCCTAGCACATAGCAAGCCTCCAAAGAATGACAACTTTACTGAGAGGCACACTTGTATACATTTAATGACTGATTCTCAGAAGGCGGGAGATGAATGTGTCATGTGTTGTGGTATCTCCATCGTGGCTGATTTCAGCCACCACCTGACACCAGTGAAGACAGATTTGGGAAGAGGTACCCAGGAACATTCTAGTAAAGAGAATTAAAAGGCTTTGTCTGAATACAGGCATAGGCTGCCATACAGATATGATAAATACATATAATCTTGAGAATATAGGTAATAGGAAAATAATTAGGAAGTGATGAGTTTTAAGTATTTGCTGAAGCCTAAGTTGAAGATACCTTCATTTTAAGGTAACATAATTATAAATATGCATAATGTAGTTTTACTAATTGCTGGATTTAATTTTCAACAATAGGCTCTCAAGTCTCCTGGAAATTTACAAATTTGCTCTTTCGAGCCAGTACAAGCTAACTCCAGTACGTATCAGGCCTATATACCTGTAATTCTTCCTTCCACTATTAGGTAATCTTTCCTGGTCCCAAAGAAAGAAAGAATGGCATAAAAGCTTCTCCAGCAATTCCAGCAGATTTCTCCACCAGGAAAAGCATGGAGTCATTCCCAAGAAGGAAATAAATTGATTTTGGCTGAACTTGGTGAAACAGGTCAAGTCCTAGGCCATTTCCTCCTAAGGGACAGCCCAGATTTGCTGATTATGTTAGAATTTCATTGTCTCAAGTACTGCTGGAAATAAATGAGTTGATAGCCTACACTTGGATATCTCTGGATTATATGCGTTCATTTTAAGAGACTAGACTTCAGGAATTTGTGTAGAGGAATGAATAGAGAGGGCAATTGTGAGGCTCACAGCTGTGTCAATAATCATTTCAGCTTTCTTACCTTCCGCTCTACATTCAAGAAACGAAAACCTGAGATCCAGGGAAAACTCAATTTAGCCTGGTAATCTCCCTTTGCTCCTGTGATTATAATTCCCCAGAATAATTTCTTCAATTACCCTGGGCCATTTCTTGGAGCAGGAACATTATGGTTCTGCACATGTCTTGTCAGTAACATGACTGACTGTCCTAATTATCTAGGACACTCCCAGTATTAGCACGAGGATCCAAAGCCTCAGGAAACCCCTGGGAAAGCCAGGACAGTTATTCACTAACTCTTGGCCCCCAGGCCAGGATTCCTGTGACCTTCAGTCTATCAGAAAAGCCTCAGACAGTGATTCTAGAGGGCTCTTCAGACAAAGGCTGTGAAGTAGGAACATGCATAGATCCAAGAGGCCAAGAATTAGGAGTCAGAGTGTCTTAGTCAATTTGGGCTGCTATAACAGAATTTCACAGACTGAGGGCCTGTAGAATAAATAAATATTTATTTCTCATGGTTTTGGAGGCTAGAAATGCAAGATCAAGACAAGGAGACTGGGAAATGTAGAGCAACTGGGCAGTCATATGCCTCACTTGGCAGGAAGGCAGCCCTCTCTAACACACATGTATTTGTGAAGAATTGTGATCCCTAGTCCTGCAGATGTGAAGTTCAGATACATAATAGATAAACCAGAATAATTTAATATGTTTTCCAAATCAGTGATTTCCAGTCAGCAAATCACAACTTCTAAGTAGGCAAGTGACTCTGCCCCTCCCTCTCCAAAGTCTACAGAATTCTCCCGGGGCTCCTTCACAATGTGCCTTTACTGCATCCTGTCCAAACCACAGATTCAGCCTCTCAATCCATATACAACTCATGTCATCACTACATATGCTTGGCATCACAGTCCCCATCAGGAAATAGAAGACTTTGGGAAAAACAAAAGTACCATCTCAGTACAGAGACCTAGGGATTCTGTACTAGACTCAGAGGCCAGAGCTGCTACCAGTAGTAGAAGCTGACCCTTCACACTGTGTGTTCCAGGAGGTGCTGAGTGTTTTTCTGTTCCCCAATGTTCCTCTTAGTCCTCTTCTTACAGTTGTAGACAACAGAAGTAGCATGTGAGTAGTTCAGTTGTTCCTGTTACAAAACATTATTGAAGAGACTCCTTGTCTTCCAACCATTGCTGTTCACACAGAACAAATGAAGTGTTGGTCCAGGGCCACCTTTCAGGGGGTCATCATATGTTCTGGTTTCCAGGCCGAGGAGGAGACTGTGCCAATTGGCATTATGTTTGTTACTAACTTAGTTGAACAAGTCTGTGTCAGGCCCTGTCCTAAGTGCTGGGAAGAGAGTGATGAACAAGACTTATGCATTTTTTTCTCTGTCTTGTATTGCCCATCTCTAACCCACATAGTGGAATAGTGCTTTTCCTGAAACATAACCAAATTTCATCACTCCCCTGCTCAGCCAGATCATCTCCTCAGCATCATTTTTGGGTCATTAAAAAAAGACAAGCCAAGTGGGGAATGATTTGGGGTGTGCAATTTAGAAATGTTGGCTTGCCATGGTCCCAGCTCCAGGAGAGTTTCCCTAAATGCAGCAATAGCTTGCTGCCATATGCAGAAGTCATAGAAAGAGAGCTGCCAGTGTGCAAAACCAGGTCCTCAGCCTAGAAAGGCAAAGGGCTACTCAGGGGCTATTCAAAACATGCTTTCTCTCCAACAGTGCTTCATCATAAAGTGGGTCTTCTCATCCCATTCTTTACACTCCTCCCTACCAGCAACGTTTTTCCCTGTCAGTTCCCCAACTGCATCTTTCTAAAGGTGATTATGTACTCTCCATGACAATGCACAGACCTGAAAGCAGTTTGGATTGCTGGGGACGTTTGAAAGACAGCCAATACGTGTAACTCAATGGCTGATTCGTGTCAATGTATGACAAAACCCACTGAAATGTTGTGAAGTAATTGGCCTCCAACTAATAAATAAAATTAAAAAAAAAAAAAAAAGAAAGAAAGAAAGACAGCCAAGAATCTTATGCATTCTCCCTGGAACTTGCCGCCTCTTCACCAAATGCAATTCCTTCATTTCTCCTGGGATCAGGCTCAAAAGACCACTGCCTTCATGAAGCTCTCCCAAATTTACCTCCCCACTCTCCTAGCTCTAATCATTTATATTACTCTGTCACCTTCTAGCAATATTGTGGGTTATGTGTTTGGTTTTCATTGTGTCATTCTCCACTTGTTACTATGTTACTGCAACTACAGAGTCTTTGACATTTATCCAAACCCTGTAAAATCAAATGCATTGTGGAATTCAAAACTTTTCAAATTGTAGAAAAATAATAGAGGTTCTGGGGTAGCACCTATAATCAAACACATTTTTCAGTGAAACTTGTGAAAATTCACACCAAGTGGGATACATACAGATTATAATCATCTTTTTATTAGCTCAGGTTTACTTTGCCACAAATGAGTTCAGTATTTTAGAAGCATGGAAGTGAATGACAAATGACAGCTGCCACTACTGAAACCTCCTCTGTGCCGGGCCCTCTGCCTGTGCAGATCATCTCAGGTGCCCACAGCGGGGCCATGGGAAGGAGGCACTGTTTTCCACATATGATAGATGAGATTCAGAGAGGTTGAGTAATTTGCCTAAGGTCAAATGTCTAGCAAATAGAGGAGCCAGCATTTAAACCCAAGGCTGTCTGGCCGTGAGCATGATACTCAGTGGCCAGGATCATACCAAGTATGCTTCCTCCCCCTTGACCATGCTCCATAGGCTAGACAGAACACATAAATGCTTGCCAACAATGCAAACAGAAGAGCACATGATTTTTTATTTGTGGTTCACAAGTTATACTGTCCTTCTTTCAAAAAGACCATACAGGATGGAAAATGTCAGTTAGTTGTATAAGGCAAGCACCACACAGCTTGGGAGTCCAGATGAGACCGCAGTAGACGAAGGCACAACAGCGCAGCAGCTGGTGGGGCACATCAGCAGCACATGGGCCCCACCGGCCACCACGTTGTTCTCATCTGTTTACAGAGAATCAGTGGGCGGCATTCAGAATTCAGGGGATTTCAATTCAGAGTCCACATAGTTTCTCTAAATGTTAAAAACTTGAAAATTCAATATTTCCACCATACAATGTTTGTTTGTTTGTGTTTTCCTTCATTGCAATAATCAGCTGATGCTGAGTAGCAGTTTTAGGTGGGGTGAGTGCTTTTCAATCAGTCCCCCACTCTACACATCTGGATTGTGAGGGAATTCTAGTTTGAGACCACTGCATCTGATAAAGTGAACCAGTATCTGATGGCTTGTCCTGACATCTTCCCTAGCAGGCTGGCAATCTTGTTTATTGATGTGAGTGATGGGCTGTGACTTATATCTTCTATTACAAGTCAAGGACTTTCAGTAAGGATGACACTGGAAGACCATAGTTTTAGTCTTCAACATGTAGTAAGAACAGACTGAGAGAGAAAAAGAAAGAGAGGTAGAAAAGGGAAAGGGGAGGGTGGAGAAGAAGAACATTTATTTGTGCCAGATATAGAAAATAAATCCAAGGTGATGAAGGAAACTTAAAGCATGCCTACTGGGGCAGGGCCAGAAGGAGGCAGAGGTGACCCAGTGTCAGCTCCTAAAAGGTAAAGTTCCTCATGTGAAACAGAGCAACCAGAACCGAGGTCACTTCTTGAACCCAGGTTTAACTATCCTTGAAAGAAAACTGAGAAAAACTACCACAAATTGTTTCTGGGGGTTACGGCATATGCAAGGTTCTGTGATCAGAGGCCATAAATGAAACAGTAGCATAGCAAGACAAGGCCACAGCCATCTTTCATGAATAACCACCAAAAGGGCACAAATATAATTTCTATTTTCCTAACTAGCAGAAAAACATTTAGTTCTGCTTTATCGGCTACTCCAAAGCATTTGACTGTGTGTATCACAACAAACAGTGGAAAATTCATCAAGAGATAGGACTACCAGACCACCTGACCTGCCTCTTGAGATATCTGTATGCAGGTCAAGAAGCAACAGTTAGAACCGGACATGGAACAACAGACTATTTCCAAACAGGAAAAGGAGTATGTCAAGGCTGTATATTGCCACCCTGCTTATTTAACTTATATGCAGATTACATCATGAGAAATACTGAGCTGGATGAAGCACAAGCTGGAATCAAGATTGCCAGGAGAAATATCAATAAACTCAGGTATGCAGATGCTACCACCCTTATGGCAGAAAGTGAAGAAGAACTAAAGAGCCTCTTGATGAAAGTGAAAGAGGAGAGTGAAAAAGTTGGCTTAAAACTCAACCTTCAGAAAACTAAGGTCATGGTCCCATCACTTCAAAACAAATAGATGGGGAAACAGTGGAAATAGTCAGAGACTTTATTTTGGAGGGCTCCAAAATCACTGCAGATAATTTCATGGCTGTAGCCATGAAATTAAAAGACACTTGCTCCTTGGAAGAAAAGTTATGACCAACCTAGAAAGTGTATAAAAAGCAGAGATATTACTTTGCCAACAAAGGTCTGTTTAGTCAAAGCTATGGTTTTGCCAGTAGTCATGAATGGATGTGAGAGTTGGACTATAAAGAAAGCTGAGTGTCAAAGAATTGATGCTTTTGAACTGTGGTGTTGGAGAAGACTCTTGAGAGTCCCTTGGACTGCAAGCAGATCCAACCAGTCCCTCCTAAAGGAAATCATTCCTGAATATTCATTGGAAGGACTGATGTTGAAGCTGAAACTCCAATACTTTGGCCACCTTATGCGAAGAACTGATTCATTTGAAAAGACCCTGATGCTGGGAAAGATTGAAGGTGGAATGAGAAGGGGACAACAGAGAATGAGATGGTTGGATGGCATCACTGACTCAATGGACATGAGTTTGAGCAAGCTTCAGGAGTTGGTGATGGACAGGGAAACCTGATGTGCTGCAGTTCACGGGATCACAAAGAGTTGAACACAACTATGCAACTGAACTGATCTGAACAGAAAGGAAAAAGATAAATAGTAGAAAAATTAAACTAAAAAGAGGAGAAATCAAGGTTTTCCCATTTTCTAAAATGATCACCCAACACCCAAGTTTGCCAGTTTTCTGACCTTTCTCAAGGTCAGTAAAAACACCTATATATAAGACACAGCAGAGTTCATGTTGGAATCTGAATGTGAGGAGAGGCAATCCTTCCTTTTCCCACCAGTGGGAAGTCAAATATTTGCTCATTATAGTCTAAAGCCCACAGCACAGGAAGTATCTACCTTCAGACCATCAATTTCTAGCACTGAGTCCCTTACAGGGGACATCTTGGATATTTATAGAATTCTCAGGGAGACTCTCAGGAATAAACGGAGGAGTAGCAGTAAAATCCAGTCAATTATGCCAAAGATTGTAAATGGCACCATGGTCAAAAGAACCTTGAGCAGATCTTCCCAGCTATTGTCTTGTAAACAATGACAGTGACAATAGCCCTTCCTCTGACACCAACTCCACTTCCTATCAGACACAAATATAACAGTGGTGATTGGATTCTGAATAAATACACCCTCCTGTCAATATTCTAACTGAATGGAGGCAATGACCTGCTAGTCCTCTGAAAATTTCCAAATTTTCCAGATCTGCTCAGTTTCCTGGACCTAGGAAAGAAAGTTCATTGGGCTGTGTGCCCTGGCCTCCTGTGAGCTGAGGTATTGCCAGATCTCACCCTGGCAGCCAGAAATATAATGTAGATAAGGTAAATTGCATTGCTGTTTTGGTTTGGACCTGAGAGGCAAACATTCAACTGGAAATCAAATAAGTGGATTCTAGGCCTGAGTAAGCTTTTTAAGTAAGATTCACTCTAGCTCAGTTCAGTTCAGTAGCTCAGTTGTGTCTGGCTCTTTCTGACACTGTGGACTGCAGCATGCCAGGCTTCCCTGTCCATCACCAACTCCCAGAGCTTGCTCAAACTCATGTCCATTGAGCCGGTGATGCTGTCCAATAATCTCATTCTTTGTTGTCCCCTTCTCCTCCTCCCTTCAATCCTTCCCAGCATCAGAGCGTTAACTGATGAGTCAGTTCTTCACAATAGGTGACCAAAGTACTGGAGCTTCAGCTTCAGTATCAGTCCTTCCAATGAATATTCAGGACTGATCTCCTTTAAGATGGACTAGTTGGATCTCCTTGCTGTCCAAGGAACTCTCCAGAGTCTTCTCCAACACCACAGTTCAAAAGTATCAATTCTTTGGTACTCAACTGTCTTTATAGTCCAACTCTCACATCCATGCATGCTGCTGCTGCTGCTGCTAAGTAACTTCAGTCGTGTCCAATGCTATGCGACCCCAGAGATGGCAGCCCACCAGGCTCCCCTGGCCCTGGGATTCTGCAGGCAAGAATACTGGAGTGGGGTGCCATTGCCTTCTTTGCATCCATACATGACTACTGGAAACCTGTACTTTGACTATATGGACATTTGTTGGCAAAGTAATGTCTCTGCTTTTAAATATGCTGTCTAGTTTGGCCATAACTTTTCTTCCAAGGAGCAAGCGTCTTTTAATTTCATGACTGCGGTCACCATCTGCAGTGAATTTGGAGCCCAGGAAAATAGTCTGTCACTTTCCAGTGTTTCCCCATCTATTCGCCATCAAGTGATGGGACCAGATGCCATGATCTTAGTTTTCTGAATGTTGAAAAAGCCAGCTTTTTCACTCTCCTCTTTTACTTTCATCAAGAGACTCTTTAGTTCTTCTTCACTTTCTGCCACAAGAGTGGTGTCAACTGCATATCTGGGGTCTGAAGATCAGAAAGATGCACCAGCAACATTCTGCCTGAACTTCCTTGGCTGAAGAAGAGAAGCCCCACTCCCATCCCACCCAACAAGAGGACACATTCATACTAGATATTGTTTTACATTTAGAAAAGTACAGCCACAGGCTTAGGGAATAGGGGAGAGTCTTATACAATTTTGATTTGAAAAAAGACAAACTCAGCTGATAAAGAATCCACCTACAATGCAGGAGACACTGGCTCAATTCCTGCATCAGAAAGATGCACTGGAGAAGAGATAGACTACCCACTCCAGTATTCTTGGGCTTCGCTGGTGGCTCGGATGCTAAAGAATCTGCCTGCAATGTGGGATACCTGGGTTAGATCCCTGGGTTGGGAAGATTCCCTGGAAAAGAGAAAGGTTATCCACTCCAGTATTTTGACCTGGGGAATCCATGGACTGTATAGTCCATGGGGTCACAAAGAGTTGGACACAACTGAGTGACTTTCACTCAAACATAATTTAAAAGTATAGAACCAATGGTTCCAAAATAAAAGCCGCCAAGGTTTATTGAGAACTTTCTAGGTGCTTGACAGAGTTTCAAGTACTTAACAACTATACAATATTACCAAGTCTTTATTTGCAAAATAATAATAATAATAATCCCCCAAAACTATGAAATAGGTAGTATTACTATTCCCAATTTACAGATGAGACAACTAAATGACAGCTTATATGTGCTAGTGCCAAGATTTAAATCTCGGATTTTTTAGTCCAGTCTCTTCAACAAATTGTTTTTGGAAAACTGGTCAACTATGTGTAAAAAAAAAATGAAACTAGAATAATCTCTAACACCACTTGCAAAAATGAACTCAAAATGGATTAAAGACCTAAATGTAAGACCAGAAACTATAAAACTCTCAGAGGAAAACATATGCAGAACACGCTCTGACATAAATCATAGCAAGATCCTCTATGACCCACCTCCCAGAGTAATGGAAATAAAAACAAAAATAAACAAGTGAGACCTAATTAAACTTAAAAGCTTTTGCACAACAAAGGAAACTATAAGCAAGGTGAAAAGACAGCCTTCAGAATGGGAGAAAATAATAGCAAGTGAAACAACTGACAAAGAATTAATCTCCAAAATATACAAGCAGCTCAATACCAGAAAAGTAAACAACCCAATCAAAAAGTGGGCAAAGGAACTAAACAGATATTTCTCCAAGGAAGATATACAGATGGCTAATAAACACATGAAAAGATGCTCAACATCATTCATTATTAAATTAATGCAAATCAAAACATGAGGTATCATCTCACACTGGTCAATGGCCATCATCAGAAAGTCTACAAACAATAAATGCTGGAGAGGGTGTGGAGGAAAGGGAACCCTCTTGCACTGTTGGTGGGGATGCAAACTGGTACAGTCACAAGGGAGAACATCACGGAGATTCCTTCAAAAACTGGAAATTGAACTGCCATGAGCGTGTGTGCCTAGTCACTCAGTTGTGTCCAACTCTTTGTGACCCCATGGACTGCAGCTTGCCAGCTTTCCCTGTCCAAGGAATTCTCCAGGCAAGAATACTGGAGTGGGTGGCCATCCCCTCTTCCAGAGTATCTTCCCAATTCAAGGATTGAACCCAGGTCTCCCACATTGCAGGAGGATTCTTTACCATCTGAGCCACCAGGGAAGCCCAAGTGGGTAGCCTATCCCTTCTCCAGGAGATCTTCCCAACCCAGGAATCGAACCAGGGTCTCCTGCATTGCAGGCAAATTCTTTACCAACTGAGCTACCAGTGAAGCCCTAGAACTGCCATATGACCTAGCAATCCCACTGCTGGGCATACACCTCAGAGAAAACAGAATTGAAAGAGATACATGTACCCCAGTGTTCACTGCCCTACTATTTGCAATAGCTCGGACATGGAAGCAATCTAGATGTCCATCAGCAGATGAATGAATAAGGAAATTATGGTACATATACATGATGCAATATTACTCAGCTATAAAAAGGAACTCGTTTGAGTCAGTTCTAATGAGGTGGATGAACCTGGAACCTATTATAGAGAGTGAAGTAAGTCAGAGAGAGAAAGACAAATACTGTATATTAACACATATATATGGAATTTAGAAAGATGGTACCAATGATCTTACACTCAGGGCAGCGAAGGAGACAGAGATGTAAAGAACAGATGTTGGACTCATCTAGAGAAGGTGAGGGTGGGATGATTTAAGAGAATACCAGTGAAACATGTACAATACCATATGTAAAACAGATGACCAGTGCAATGCATGAAGCAAGGCACCCAAGGCTGGTGTTCTGGGACAACCCAGAGGGATAGGATGGGGGGGAGGTGGGAGGGGGCTCAGGATGTGGGGGACATATGCATGCCTGTGACTGATTCATATTGATGTATGATGAAAGCAATCACAATTAGCAAGGCAACTATTCTCCAAATAAAATAAATTAATAAAAAAATAAAACTCAAGAGTATAGCTACTAATCTATCTAGAAAGCAGCCTTACAAAGTATTATTCCAAAAAAAATTTCAAGATCTACGAATCTCTTGATGTGTAAAATTGGCTATCCCTTTTTTCCTTTCCCAGTGTTATCCTTGTCTGTAGTTTATGGAATTTTGCATTGTCAAAGAAGAAACATCTCAAAGAAAGAAGGATCTTTCTTCAGATTTAGGAGGGAAATTATGATTGGTTTGGGCCAGGCAGAACAATTCCTTTTTTCTTTGCTGGAAATTAGAGGACATGTGACACAGATTCAGTCATGAGACCCAGCAAAATCCTGTCAGAGGATTTTGGGAAATCCTGTCTAGGGAAAGTTTTGGTTCATGATAAACAGATAAATTGAGAGTCCTTTATATCTCTCCTTTTTTGAATATGTATAAAACCTGATGCTCCTGGAGGAGGGCAAGGCAGTCCACTCCAGTGTTCTTACCAGAAGAATCCCCATGGACAGAAGACCCTGGTGGGCCAGTCCATGGGGTTGCAGAGTCAAACACAACTGAGCGACCAAGCACACAAAACCTAGTGCTGAACGTTGAGACAATTACTTTAGGCTCATCAGCCTTTGGACAGAAAAACCAATGTACTGAGGTTGGCAGGATAGAAAATTTAAAAAACACACACACACACACACCTGAGTTTCTAATGACAAATGGAGCCTATGCATCAAATCTGAACTCCTCTATCTCTAGATTTCTTGCTACAAGGATAGTTACACATCTTTATTGCTTAAGCCACTCTAAGGCATTATGTCACTTTGCCTTTAAATGCATCCTAACTTATACACATATTCTTTGTCCATGTATAGACATATGTTATGTCTATACATTTTTTGCCTTTCTTTATTTCACTTGTAGCTATGTGGTCAAATAAAACGAGGCAGTCAAGGAAGGAAAGGAAATGTATTTGAGCAGCAGTTTATCAACACTGTTCTGGAAAAAAATACTCAAGACTGCTGTGCTATCATTTGCCAGTCTCCTACCTCAAACCTTGCTGAGATACACTCACCCACAGGCTGTGACTCAGCAGTAGACACAGTAAAGTATATTCCTAGTTTCCTCATTAGTAACATAAGCAATCTGAACCAGTGGACCCTTAGGAAAATTTTAGCACTGACATTTTATACTTCATGCTCTGTCTATTAAGAAGGTTATATTGGCATAACTTTTAGAGTTGCTCTATAAATAATAACCACATCTTTAAATACTTAATAAAAGTTATAACAATTTATCTCAGTTATAAGTCCTCCCTCTCTGCAGGCCTGAGGTCCTCATCAGGAAAATGTGGAAAATGAAATGGATGCTCTTATGGCCCTTTCCAGCTTAGACACCCTTAAATCTGGCCAGATTCTTAAACATGTGGTTCTAATTCTCACAGATTTTCTGCAAAGCTTATGCAGTCAGGTCTGATGATGTCTGAGTCAGAGATCTTTCTGGAGCACAAATTTATGATAAAAGTTAATTGATTCAGACTGTAGGCTCTTCATTTCTCTGCTTTTCCATGGTGCCCAGCACACCATGTGGCATATGTATGCTCTCAGTTACTGCTGGCAATTCAATAATTGTGCTGTGTTTTTTGTTTGTTTGTTTTAGCATCTACTATTTGACTGAGATATTAAATAGGGTATCTCAACTCCTCATCATAATCCTTCAAGGGCAGTATTTTTATGTCTATAACCTGGATAAAAAACAAGGCTGCCTACATGCCAGCATGGTGTCACATCCAAAATAAACCCAAACCAAACAGCCTGAAAACTTAAGTAGGTTTTTCATGAAGTCCTGGAAGATATGGCTAAAGGGACAGTCACATGGAAAAACATACAGCAGAAACTCCTTTTACCCATTTTTCGTCCTAAAATCTTCCAACATCCCCACAAAGATCCCCAGCTCCATCGTCCCAAGTGCTCGAGCAAAACTCCTTCCTCCTGTCCATTCTAGCTTACCCCTTTCAGATCTACTCTGTCCTTTGGGGATAGTCTCATTCCCTGCATAACCTAAGTTAGCTTGGAAGTTTGGCCCCCGGGGCCTCCAGTTTTCCCCTTGACGAGCCAGGCACACTCTGCAAGTGCAGACGGCAACGGCCCTCGGTGCCCTCTCCAGCCCAGAGTGCATGCCCCCCACTACACTGTGATGGATGCACACCACTCTTCACACAAGGCTGCTCTCTGTGTGTACATCCTCTAACCAGTGACTGCCCCAGGATCACCTAAGGAGCTCATCAAAAGCACAGATATCTGGTCTGCATGTCAGTTTCTCTGAATCAGAGTATCCTAGGGTGAGAACCAAGAGGCCACATTTTTTAAGAAGTCTCCCAGGAGATTCTAACCTGTAGTCAGGTTTCAAAGCACTGCTTTACACCACAAAGGCTTTAGAATTAAGCCACAGAGTCGTGCCCATGGTCAGGACCATTTTCCTAATTCCCTTTCTACTGTCTTGCCTTCCTGATAACACGGTGTCCCAGAAACACAAGCAATCCTCAACTTCTGAACCCTGTGGGTTTCAAAAATACGTTAGTCAGAGGCAGGGTGCAGCTTTCCCCAAAGAAGAGGCACTAGAGATCCATGTGGGCTCAGAGTGCTCCCAAGACCTGTAGGTCTTTGCAAGGTGATTTTGTGAGAAAGTATATACAACAGTTCCCACTGGGGCTTCCAGTGGGAGGAAGCCCACTAGAAATTGGGGCTCCCAGTTTCTCCCTGAGGTCAGGCAATAAGAGTTTAACCTCCTTTCTGGGGGTCTGGTGGCAGGAGGGGGAGGTTGAGGAAATTGAGCCTCCCAGTTTCTCCCTGAGGTCAGGCAATAAGAGCCTAGCCTCCTTTCTGGGGATCTGGTGGCAGGAGGGGAAGACAAAGGAAGTCTTATATGGTGACAAAGGAAGCCCAGAGGTCTGGTAGCTACTGAGAAAGATGTCAGAAAGGGGACCCTCCAAAGAAACAAGAGTAAGCCACCAATGAGGTAGGGATGCAAAAAGGAGTATCTTCATGCAGAGGGCCCAGGCAGTGGTTTCTTTTGCAGTGTCAGAACTCTGAACTGAGACAGGGCAAATGTGTTCACTGGGCTTAAGAGAGAGGCACCTTGATGGAGAGGAGGAAGGTCCCGACCTCAGATCATTCTGGCAGCAGCACCTGGGCCCCCATGAGGAGCAACCCATCAAGAGGGTGGGAAGGTCAATCCCAGCATGAGGACAAGTATGTTGTTAAGCAAGTGCTCACTGCGGGCTTCCCTCTCCTGGGTCCTCCTCCAAGTCCTGTTTTCTTTGGAATTGACTTCAACATCTGAAGGCTCAATATTACATCCTTCAAAACAACTTTAGCCACTGAAGGAAAAAAACCCTGACCTCATTATTACATGATCTTACCAAACAGATTCTGAAGACAGTTTTAAAGTGAGGGCCTGTGCATTTTTAAAACTCGATTGCATTGCATAATTAGTAGCAATTACTGTCAACAGACATTTATCAAATATCTACTGATGCACTAGGCCCGAGGAACATGTGGGCAAGAGTGAATCAATCCTTTGGCAGAGCACAGAGTACCAGAAACCAGAACACATGATCTGACAGCAGAATGATCCCCGTGGGTCTGCTGGAACAGGAAATTTGAATGCAGATCTACCTCTAAAAAACCAAAACATTTGCTTACCCAAAATAAGACTTGAAAGGCCAGTGGAATCATTGATTAAAACATTTAATTGGTTCTGCGCACATGAGGTTAAATCCAATGTAATCATAACATGAGTTCAGATCCAACATCAAAATCAGTACAGCCATGTGCATGTGGGGAAAAGACCTCACCTTTCTTCACACAGCTTCCACAGCACAACACAACGTCTCAAGGAGATTGCTCCTCTAATTTGCTATAGGGACATGCACATAGGTAAGTCTTTATTACCTCAAATATCCTGGTATAACCTCTCTCTATTCCTTTATGTAATATTCCTGCCTTCAGTCTTATTTTGAAGGGACTGGTGGTATGACTGGTGGACTGGACTGGTAGACTGGAATGAATGGTAATAGTCCCTTGCTTTCTAATAGTAGTTTGTAGAATTACTGTAGGCAGTAGAACAGTTTTAGCAAAATAAACTTCCTATGCAACTTCAATATCTAATACACATAAACAGAGATCCCTGAGTCTGTCCTTTCCCCAGACTCTCTCCAGCCTCAGGAGCAACTCTAGATACAGTTGCTCTAAAACCTCAATGCACACCAATTTTTGCCTCTGAGGCAGAGACTGCAAATTACCATCCCAGGATCCCTTTCCCCTTCTTTCTTAGTAACCAGATTCTAATAAGGGTGGAAATGAAACCAATTAAAAGATGACATTTCCAAGCCTGTCTTGCTGCTACATAAACCAGTAAGCCAGTACTGATTAAAGACTGGCCAATGATATATAAATGAGAGTGCTATATGAGGTTCCCGAAAGACTCCTTAGAACTGAAAGCTGTGCCTTGTCTGTTCTTCTGTTTTTCCTCCTTTCCGCTTTCTCAAATATGGGCATGATGGCTGAGCTTCTGCAACCACGCTGAACCGTTAGGTCACTTTGAAGGTAAAGACTATGCTCTAGCGCTAGTGAAACCAAAGAGACAGAGCCTGTGCCTGAAAGACTGCATGGTGTTGCCACACCAGCTCTGAATTTCCTATCTCTGGATTTCTTTTATGTGAGAGAACAAGTACTGTGTGCCTATAACATTGCTTAGGCTTTTTAATAATTTACAGCAACATCAAGTCCTGATGCAGAACCTACCTGTAGTTAACTTTTCCAGCAAAAGATTTCACTGTGAGTCTCATTTTATGTACTCTGTTTAACAAGGAAAAATCATGAAGGACTAAGAGAAGGACATATAGTATATGCTATATACTATATGGGTCAAATTTGTTTATAAAATGTATTTTAAATTTGATAAATTAATAAAATAGCTAAAATTTACTGAGTGCTTACCGTGGGCTAGGCTATCTGCTAAGCATTTGTGCATATATTATTTCATTTACTACTCAAGTCAACCACATGAAGTACATGATATAATGGATGGTTTTCAGATGAAGAAATCAAGGCCAAGAGGAGTTTGCTACTTATCTACAGTTTCACAACTAGTTCACTGCAGAGCAGAGATCTGAGACTATAACTCCTTTCTAAAACAAACAGCAAATGAAAGGGGACTGAAAGTCTAAGCAAAATAATTTGATAAACAAAGGGTCTTTTGAGGTACTTTATAATAAGGATAGTTTAAGCAGAGTATCGGAAAAGGCAATGGCACCCCACTCCAGTACTCTTGCCTGGAAAATCCCATGGAAGGAGGAGCCTGGTAGGCTGTAGTCCATAGGGTCGCTAAGAGTCAGACAAAACTGAGCAACTTCCCTCTCATTTTCATTTTCATGCATTGGAGAAGCAAATGGCAGCCCACTCCACTGTTCTTGCCTGGAGAATCCCAGGGACTGGGGAGCCTGGTGGGCTTCCGTCTATGGGGTTGCACAGAGTCGGACATGACTAAAGCGACTTAGCAGCAGCAGCAGCAAGCAGAGTATGTTCTGACTCAAGGTCTCTTTTGTAATCTAAACTTGGGATGAAGCAGCTTTGGAATCAGGCTGGCTTGGGTACAAATTCTTGCTCTACCACTTTTTGGAAGTGTGATCTTGGGCAAAATTCTTTAACTTCTCTGAGCCTCAGACTGCCTTGCACAGTGAGGTGGATCAATGAACTAAGGCATGTGAAGTTCACAGCGCAATGCCTGCATCTGATAGGTAAGCAAGTCTCAATTTTGTAGCACAGGGCAGGCTCAAACGAGAGGAGTGAGGTAAGAGGTTATTCACTTATTTTCAGAAGGGTTTCCAAACAACTCCTTGGAGGTGTTGCACAGAACAGAAGAATGTTTGTAACGTTTGTGAAACTGAACAAGATACCTCTCTTTAATCTCAGTTTTCTCACCTGTAAAGTGGGAATTACAATTTCTTTTATGCAGGATCATTGGAAAAAAGACAAGATTGGCCATAGAATGTTATGCAGTGTTAAAGATCATTATTAATGTTCACTCACCCTGGTCACTTCTTAATTTTTCCAAATGAAGCAACAAACTACCTATCCCACCTTCTTATTTTTCTTATTTCAAGCCATTACTAAGATTTCTTTCATATTGTGGAAATTGTTGCCAACAGTTATGATTCAGAAATGCTAACCCTAAAGAAGGTGAAGTATCAGAATTGGATAATAGAGAAAACAAGTGTGGCAAATACACAGAATGGTAATTTCTACAAGAAAAATGATAATTTCTAAGATTATAAAACTCATTAGGAGATTAAGCCAGAATTTAAAACTTCTATACATCAAAAAACACAATCAACAGAATGAAAAAGTGGCTTATGGAATAAGGGAAATGCAAGTCATATATCTGATAAAAAGATTAATATCTAGAATATATAAGGAACTCCTATGACAACACAAAAAAACCTAACTAAAAAATGAGCAAAGAACTTAGATAAATATTTCTCCAAACAAGATATTCAAGTGGTTAACAAGCTATGAAGAGGTGCTCAGCATCACTAGTCATTGTAGAGATGCAAACCAGAACCACCAGGGACCGTGCTGTGTGCTTAGTCACTCAGTCGTGTCTGACTGCGACCCCAAGGACTATATCCCACCAGGCTCCCCTGTCCATGGGGATTCTCCAGGCAAGAATACTGGAGTGGGTTGCCACACCATCCTGCAGGAGACCTTCCCAACCTAGCATCAAACCCAGGTCTCCTGCACTGCAGGCAGATTCTTTACCATCTGAGCCACTGGGAAGACCAAAACCACCATGAAATATCACTTTGTACCCATTAGGTTGTATACAGTCAAAAAGATAGAATAACAAATGCAGTTTCAGAGAAACTGAAAATTTGGCGCACTGTTAGTAGGAATGTTAAATGGTGACCCCCTGTGAAAAATAATATAACAGTCTCTAAAAAATTCTATTAGAAATAGAATTTCCATATGATTCTGCAATTTCACTTCTGGGTATATAAATAAAAGAATTGAAAGAAATGTACACCCATGTTCATAGCAGCAATATCCACATTAACTGAAAGGTAGAAGCAACCCAAGTGTCCATTAACAGATGTATGGACAATCAAAATTTAGTGTAGACATATGCAGATACATATAAGGGAATATATGTATATAATGGAATATATAATGGAATATCATTTAGTCTTAAAGGGAAAGAAATTCTGACACATGCTTTGATGTGAATGAACCTTGAGGACATTATGCTAAGTGAAATAAGTGAGTCACAAAAAGATAAATACTCCATGATTCTACACACACAGGGTATCTAGAGTAACCAAATTTGTAAAAGCAGAAAGTAGAGTGGTAGGTTCCAGGGGCTTAGAGGAAGAGAAAATGAGAATGGTTGTTCAATGGGTATAGAGTTTAATTTTGCAAGATAAAATTGTCCTGGGGATTACTTGCACAACAGTATGAATATACTTAACATTACTGAACTATACACTTAAAATGGCTAAGGTAGTAAATTTTATGTTATGTGCATTTTATTACAATTGAAAAAAACTTGTTTGGCAAAAAGCAATAGGAAAAAGTATAAAAGAGAACAGAAGAGTGAGCAGGTGACAAGAGTACAGTAACATTATGTAGGCATCAGAAATGCATTTGACAACTACTTCCATAAAAATTGTGCTTCAAATTAAATTGGCCTATTTTTGAATGCTCTCATCTAAATGGATTGCTGGCAGGGTGAAAATACCACGTAATCAGGGATAAATGGGAAGTACATCTGGTTGGAAGCAAAAGGTCCGCTAGGGCATGTCAGAGGCTGGTGCTGGAACTGACCTCATTTAACAAACTCATTAATGACCTAGAAGAAAACAGAAATAGCCACTGCTAATGAAATTTGCAAAGATATGTTGGCAATGCCCTGGACTTGGCCATCACAGCATAAGCATTGCTGGGATGGAGAGATTTTCCACTAGGTAATTAATTGGATTAAAATAATGACTTCCTGGAATAAGAACACTTGCTCATTTCCAACTCTCATCTCCAGAGCAGAAAGCAGATTTTGTCATGTGATGCAGATCAGAAAACCACACTTGATAAAGGCCTATGAAAGAATAGTGCTTTCCCAGAGCACAATTCTGCCTTTGTTCTTTATCTCTAGGTAGAAGACAATGGAATCTATTCATTAAAAAGATAGAAGAAAGGAGAAGGTAAAAGAAGCAGAGGAGATACAGTCTTTCTTACATGGAGGAAGGTCTAGGCAAGAAGCCCATATGTGCTCAGTCAATCAGTCATGTCCCCACTAAAATTTAGTGTACACTCTCTGAAGCTTGGCACAAATTATGCCATCCTCTTCCCCTGCTTAAAACCTGTCTGTGGTCTCCCAGGGCACTCAGGAGGAATCCAGAATCTTTGACAAGGCCCCAATGATCAGCCCTGCCTCCCTATCCAGCCTCATCTTGCACAACTGCCCTTCTCACCCATGTAATGGCCATCAGCCTCTCCGCCAGCCCAGCAGAAATTCAGCACCACTATCTGCCTTGGCAGTTTCACCCCTTCCCACTCTGAGTCACTGTGCTTGGTTCAGGAGTGGACACGGGGACTCAAGCTGTGTCAATCTGATTCCATCCCATCACTTCCAGAGCAACAAACGCTGAGGAGCAACTCTCCTGATGAGGTTGGCTGCCTATAGGGTTTCTCAGATGAAGATGTTGTTAGCATTTCAAGCAGGATTCTTCTTTATTATGCAGAACCCTTGTTAGCCTTTAGTATTCACGCTTCTGTACACAAACTTTCAGTTATACTCCCTGAATCATTGTGATGACAACAACAGCAAAAAAATGATACACCTGAACACTACCCAGGGTTGAGAACTGCAAGACTAGAACTTTTTGTGATGAGATGGAAATCGAGGAATGAAGCAATTTGCCTAAGGCATTCAAGTCTTCAGTCAATGTGTCATTTCCTCAGAGACCTTTTCATATCTCCCCCATCTGAAGTAAGTCTCTGTCATGACACTACTTATTGCATATAGTACAGAAACAGTTTACAAAAACGTGCTCAGTTGTGTGGTTTTTTTGTTTCACATCTGTTTTCTCCCACTAGATTGGAACTTCCATGTTGTTGCTGTTCAGTCGTTAAGTCACATGTCTGACTCTTTTTGACCCCATGTACTGCAGCATGCCAGGCTCCCCTGTCCTCCACTATCTCCCAGGATTTGCTCAAATTCATGTCTATTGAATCAGTGATGCTATCTAACCATCTCATCCTCTGCCACCACCTTCTCCTTTTGCCTTCAATCTTTCCCAGCATTAAGGTCTTTTCCAATGATTCTTCACATCAGGTGGTCAAAGTACTGGAGCTTAAAAAGGGGCTGTTTTGGTTTCCAACGACTGACATTCAATAAACATTTGTAGAGAAAAGAAGAGAGGGGGAAAGGAAGGTTGTTTGGAAACTAGTAACACTGTTCAGTGACTAACATGTCAATCCAACCCACAAAGGTCTGTTTAATCTAAGAACCTAAATGTCATACCTACACTGCTTTTATGAGAGATGGGTTGATTGTAGGACTCCAGGAGCCCACCTGCCTCTCCATAAAACCAGTTATGAGAATTCCCCTGGCTCCCAAGAGAACAGGTCCCACTTCAGAAGAGAAGGGCTTGGAAGATGGAGGGGGCCGGTATGAGTCTGATACCATTTCATTTACACTTTCTTCTCCCCTCCCTCACTCCAGCATTGACAGCACTCTTAGGGGCTCCAACAGCAGGGAGAAAAGGTAGGCTTCAGAGAGGGAACATTTGCACTACTTTGGAAATCAGACACTTCTTTTCTAAAAGTCTCCTTTTTTGGAAACATGCTGTTTTGTGGTCGCCCGGCACCATGCCACCCTCCCTAACACACGCTGCCCTTAGGAGGAGTTACCTTTCTTTTGTGGGTTTGCCTTTTTGAGGTGGGAAATCCAGATGCCTGACTCCCACTCCAGAAGCCAATAGATCAAATCTTTCTTGCCATGGTTGTTGTATAGCTGATAGAGTCTCTCCAGGGCTTTAAATATTGAGTGAGCAATTTTTTTTAAAAGACTGGGGGACATTCCCTCAGTAATGTAACACTGATCATAGTGTTTCTACTGCTTGGTTATTCCTGACTTCTAGTTTCCTAGCCCTCAAGGGCT
Source organism: Muntiacus reevesi (assembly GCF_963930625.1). Classification (NCBI taxonomy): domain Eukaryota; kingdom Metazoa; phylum Chordata; class Mammalia; order Artiodactyla; family Cervidae; genus Muntiacus; species Muntiacus reevesi. The sequence continues at coordinate 78,690,956 of NC_089260.1, read as the reverse complement.
GCCTTGCCTCCTGCCCATTTCCAGGCCTAGTTCTCTACTTTCTCAATCATTGGACTATCTCAAAATCATTCCAATAAAATCTCTTTTGTTTAAATTACCAGAGTCAAAGACTCTGTGGGCAATGCAAGATTCTAGATGAATTTCCTGAGTCCTGATCGCATTATTCATTGGAGTTTCACATTTGCATTCATGCGTTCCAAGTATAGCTGGTGAAAGTCCTTTATGCTCCATGCCCTGGGCCAAGTGTTAAGTGTGCAAAAACAAATAGGATTCAGGCCCAGGCCTAAGAGAACACATTCTGCTTGAAGATGCAGAGAATTAGATCAGAAACTGAAACTGAAGTGGTGTAACCTGTTGCAAGCGTCCTTGGAAGATAATGATCCAAACTCCCTCACTCTCTCAGACACACATTCAATCTCTCTACCTCTCCCACTTCTAAGGGCTTCTGCGGTCTTTGGACAGCAGGCTCTAGTGAAGATGTAGGTAATGTGAGTTTCTGCTGACATGGAAATATCCATAAGAAGACACAGAATGCATGTACAGTGAAATAGAGCTGCTGAAGAAGAATATCAACACTTTTAAAATAAATTTCTAATTTAATTTATTAAGTTAAATTAAATTAATAATTTTTTAAATAAAAATAATGAGTACTTGGGGACTTCCCTGGTGGTCCACTGGTTAACACTCCATTCTCCCAATGCAGGGGACATGTGCTCAATCCCTTTTTGGGGAAATAAGATCCCACGTTCTGCAAAGCATGGTCTGAAAAGATAAATTAAAAATAAAATAAAAAATAACAAGTACTTATGGAGACTCACGTACAAAACACACAACAGCAAGATAGCCTTACTGGAGTCAAAAAATCTCAACTAAGAGATTCAGGAAAGAAATCAAAATAGAGCGTGGTCATTGTTGAGATCCAAATTCATGGCCTGGAAGATCAAATTATAAGAAATATTTCAAAACACAAAGGAAAAATGTGAAGAGATGGAAATCATGAAGGAAAACTTAAGAGCCAGGGAGAATATATCCAGAAGGCCCAGTATGTGAAACATGGGTGCTCCAGGAAAATCAAAGAAGAGTTATAACACGTGAGACTCTTTGAGTTCTGTCAGGACTGTAGAGTAAAGAGACGCATGAAGGAGCATCTTGGTGATATTCCAAACTTTGGGTGAAAAGAAAAGCATTCAAATAAAAAGAATGTAAGCTCAGACTTGCAGAGACAATGCGGGAAGGAGAGGGTGGGACAAATTGAGAGAATAGCATTGAAACATTACCATATGTAGAATTAAATAGCCAGTGGGAGTTTCCTGGATGGTGCAGGGGACTCAAATCATGTGCTCTGACAACCTAGAGGATGGGGTGTGAGGTGGGAGAGAGGTTCAAGAGGAAGGGGACGTGCTTATACCTATGGCTGATCCATGTTGCTATATGGCAGGAGCTAACACAATATGGTAAAGCAATTATCCTTCAATTAAAAAATAAATTTAAAAAGCTAAAATAAAAGAACACAAGCTCTGTAAGGGAAAAATAATCAGAATGGCATCAGATTTCTTTACTGCCACCGTAGAAGCTGAAAAACAGTAAAATAGCAGCCACAGACACTGTGAGATTGCAACCAAGATTCTACTCCCAGCCAAGATTATTCCCTTATTAGAATGAATGGAAAATGAATAGGAGCATGCTGGAAGTCGGAGAGTGTATCAACACCTTAGGAAAAGAATCTAGGGAGGATATCCATATGCAAAACAACAAAGTGGGATTCCTACTTAAGAAAAGTGGAACATAGACATAAATATAATACCTAAAACTCCTAGAAGAAAACATAGGAGTAGATCTTCATGACTTTGGGTAAAGCAATGATTTCTAAGCAATGTCACTGAAATCACAAGCAACAGATGAAAATATTAGAAATATTGGACTCTTTGAAATTTAAAATGTTTGTGGTTAAAATGACACCATCAAGAAAATAAAAAGACAACCCATAAAAAGGAAGAAAGTATCCACAATTCATGTATCTGATAAATGACATGTATCCAGAATACAAAAGGAATACTTTTTGGTTCATTATTTTAAAGGTAGATTTTACTTTGGGGAGCTCCAAAATCACTGCAGATGGTGAATGCAGCCACGAAATTAAAAGACACTTGCTCCTTGGAAGAAAAGCTATGACCAATCTAGACAGCATATTAAAAAGCAGAGACATTACTTTGCCAAAAAAGTTCCATCTAGTCAAAGCTATGGTTTTTCCAGTAATCAGGTATGGATGTGAGAGTTGGACCATAAAGAAAGCTGAGCACCAAAGAACTGATGTTTCTGAACTGTGGTGTTGGAGGAGACTCTTGAGAGTCCCTTGGACTGCAAGCAGATCCAACCAGTCCATCCTAAAGGAAATCATTCCTGAATATTCATTGGAAGGACTGATGTTGAAGCTGAAACTCCAAAATTTTGGCCAACTGATGCGAAGAAGTGACTCATTTGAAAAGGCCCTGATACTGGGAAAGATTGAAGGCAGGAGAAGGGGACCACAAAGGATTAGATGGTTAGATGGAATCACTGACTCGATGGACATGAGTTTGAGCAAAGTCCAGGAGTTGGTGAAGTACAGGGAAGCCTGGTGTGCTGCAGTCCCTGGGGTCACAAAGAGTTGGACACGACTGAGAGACTGAACTGAACTGAACTGAGAACTGACAATAGAAAGGTCTTACCAGACCCACTCCCACATCATACATTTTAAGATGACAGGATTAGTCAGAAGGTCCTTAAGAAGGAGAAACAAGTCCTCAAGCAGGATACATTGTTTTTATATTATCATTGGTACAGAGTTTAAGGGAAAACATAGCCTTGAGACATTAGTTCTGGTCTTAAAGAAAAAGCATTTTATGTGACTAAGACAAGGAATGTAGGAAAAAAATGTTTGTCCCTTTCTCCTCCTTGAGAGCCCAGGACACTTTTCTCCTTCTCGAGGGCCTGGACTACTTCCTCCTTGAGGACTCTGGACTCCTTATCAACCTACCTAAATTAACTGTCTCATTGGAGATTGAGGAAATGAATAATAAAATTATAGGTATATTTCAATCCTAAATCCACCAAACAAGAACTACTTGTTTTTTTCTTATGTCCCTGGAATATTTATGAAAACCAGCTATGCATTTGTCCACAAAGAATATATTATTTGGAAAAAATTAAGGGTTAAATTAATAATCAATTTAAAAAAGAAAGTTTTTCAGCCAATAAAAAAGAAATGAATAATTTAAAAGTAATCAAAAGAAAATCTTAACTTTTAGAAATTAGAAATACCTTCTTGATTTATTTATATATATATATATATATGATATATATTAGTCAGGTTTTTCTCTAGAGAAGCAGAATTGAAAACAGGGACTCAAATTCATGTGCATCATAATTATTTTGCTTTTAAAAGATTTATTTTATTGAAGGATAATTGATTTACCATGTTGTGTGAATTTCTGCTTTACAGAAAAATGATTCAGTTATACATATATATGTATATATATATTCTTTTAAAATTTCTTTTCCCTTATGGTTTTTCATAGGATATTGAATATAGTTCCCTGTGCTACATAGTAGGATCTTGTTGCTTACCCATTCCGTATATAATAGCTTGCATCCAAACTTCCAATCCATCCCACCTCCCTCCCTATTGGTAACCACAAGTTTGTTCTCTATATCTGTGAGTCTATTCGTGGGGAGAGAGCAAATGAGCCAAGATGGTGTGGTCACGCTCTCTCGCCCATTTTTAAATAATGACTGTGTAACAGTTGAGAACACTTATGTCTGACACCTGAGATTAAAAACTGAGAATTTTAGAGACTTTTCCCATGGTCCAGGAATTAAGACTGTGCCCCCATTGCAGGGCGGGGGGGTGCAGCATGGAGGCAGGTTTGATACCTGGTCAGGGAACTAGATCCCACATGCTGCAACTAAGAGTTTGCATGTTGCCACTAACAGCCGGCACAGCCAAATAAACAAATTACAGCGTGAGTGTGAGCGTGTGCTCAGTCACGTCCGGCTCTTTGTGACTCCACGGGCTGTAACCTGCCACGCTTCTCTGTCCATGGGATCTGTCCTGCTTTGGCAGGCAGATTTTTTATAAGTGAGCCACCTGGGAAACCCAAATAAATAAATAGTAAATATTTCTTGAAAAGGGAAAATTTTAAAACTATTAAAATTTAGAATCTGTATAATTTATATGTTAGCTTCACTCAATCACTTAGTAGTTACATTAGCACACTTATTTGGGGCATATTATGTGTAATCTCTCTGTGCCTCAGTTTCCTCAGCTGAAAGGAGATGATCACAGCACATTCTCCAGAGAGTGGCTGTAAGAACTGAGAAAGTTAATATATATAAAACAGTCAAATGGTACTTGTTATCATTACTCTCTATATGACTGGTTCTTTCCGCACATTTTGTATGAAACCACAGCTGGTCCTGTACAGAAAGTAAATAGAGGATCATTTTTCTCCTCATTGGTTTTTCTTCCTCTTCTCCCCTCCTTTTCCTGTAGTGGAAGGAAGTGTGCTCCTTGCTTGTTCTGTGGCAACTCTGGAGTCATGGTAACACTGAAATGAGAAGTAGGCCAAGCATCGGGCAAGGCCAAGTGATAATATAAATGGACTTAGTGGAATAGAAATATGGACAGCACATAATAAAATGAGATTTATCTTGGGAGAAAAATAGTTTATCTAAGAAGAAACAGTTCAATGCATAGTCAACCCAGAAGGGGGAAAGGGTGTATCACAGAGAGGTAGAGATAATGAACAGAGGAAAGGGTACTGGCAGAAATACAGCCAGAGGGCCCCTGTTCTATATAGCATGACCCTAGGAAAAGGAGATGGGATGGCCTCTGATAAATATCTCCTCATCCTATGGACTGCTCTTTTTGTGCTTGATTTAAGATTTCCAACTCTAACAGAGGTCAGTGGTCAAGTGGTTGATGCCACTGTGCACCAAAAATAATTTTGTCAGTTGCATTAGTCATTATTTTGGCTGTTTGAATAACCAAATTAGAACAATCACAGACAGTCTGAACCATATCTGGGCAATGTGCCCTCATGACGAGCACAGATACCAAATCTAGTACCGAGAGAAGTCTCAGTCACACTGCATAGACACAGCCCTGGGTTCCAGAGCTATTGCCAGAAAACACAGTCCAGTCCAGAGCTGGTGCTGGGAGCTGAGGGATCGTGCTGCCATTGCATCTCTAAACTGAGTGCCATGGGAGCCTGCCTTTCCTCTGCTGTGGGTTAGGTCAGCTCAGGAGGCTTTGTGTCTGTAGACAAGAGCATTGGACTCCCTTAATTAAGAACTAAGACGTTAGTGTAAAACTGATCAATAAAGACACAATCTTACTTGAAATCCCTCCCCATCTTAATTGGTTTAAAACTAACATCAATGGAGAAAACAAAGAGAGCCAGGGTATAATTAGCCCCTGGAATGGTGCTGTGAGGCAGTAGACCCAACAGAGGCTATGATACCTTTATTGCATCCCTCCAGGGGCAAAACCCCAGGACAAGGAAGACCTTCAGCCTGGGAGGCACCCAGAGCCAGAAGGGTGACTTCCTGCTGTCTGACCATGATGGAAAAGAATTCATAAGAACTGGATTCACCCCCAAAACAGATCATTATGTTCCCTCAGTTTTCCCTTCAAACAATCTCAGGGACCTGTCCTTAGTTCTTCAACACCACTTATTGTCCCTTAGTTCAGATCCCCTCTATATTGGCTCCCAAACTGATCTCCCTGCCTCTTGGCATCGAGGCCTTCCACCCTTCAACACCTCCCCAACTTCATCTGTCCTTTGAACAATGAAATGCATGTAGCCTAGGAAATCTACTTAAAGTGCAAGTGTGACTATGACAGTCTCTCATCCATCAATTTAAAAATACCCAGGCAATTTATTCAACAAAGTTTTAATGTGCATAGGTGGGTCCCAGGCACTGTACTAGGCACTGAGAATATGATGATAAAAAATAAAGAAGCCCCACCCTCATGAAGCTTGGAGTTTATTGGGGAAAAAAGACAGCCAAACAATTACACAAGAAGACATGGTTAAATTCTCTGAAGAAGAGGGGGCTCTAGCAGAGGCTCAATCTAGCCTGGGAGGTCAGGAGATTTTCCTGAAGAAGCAACTTGTGAACAGAGATCTGAAAGATAAGTAGGAATCAACTAGGCCAATGCTCCTTGTAAACTCTAATTAGGTTAAGGAAATTAAAGAGTGTGCCACAACCTATGTCTTTTGAAATGAAATAATAGACTGGACAATAGCACAGTAGAAGAGAAAAGGATAGAAGGAAACAGAATAGGGTAATAGAGTATAGATCAGAACATATTTCAGGTAGCAAAGGTTAATATTTCCTGATATGTTTATAATGAGTTAACTATAAAATGTATTTCTTAGTGTGGGCTATAAACTAGCCAGTGGCAGAAGTAAGGGGAATGGAAGCACACATCCTGGAAAGGGAACAGCCTCTGCAAGACTCAGCTGAGAGAAAGTAGAAGGTATTTAGCCTCATTTTTAATCTGTGAAAGAACCCACACATCATTCATTCAGCAAATACTTATTTAATTCTCTTTCAAAGCAGCACACCCAATCAGAGTCACAAGGAGAAGCCAGGAAGCTTTCCTTGTCTAAATGAGTTTACATGCCATCAGGAGAGAGAGGTATGTAAATAAATATTAGGCTAAGTTTGAAAAAAAGCTGCAGGAATAAATCAAATATAATGAGAAGAGAATATAAGGAAATTGCTTCTCTCTAGGAAAGATCTCAGAGAGCTTTATGAAAAGAGAAGGCCTTTTCTTGAGTTCTGGAAGGACAGCTAGAGGTGAAAATTCATGAGAGGAAGGGACACAGAGGTACAAACAGTCCCGGATAAAGAACAGTGGTGATAAAGGCATGGAGTGCCTTTGGGGATTCCATATTTGGGGAATGGTGAATCAAGGTTGAGAGTGGAGAGAGGGTCATTGAAAGACCTCATAAGGACCAGAGTGGATCAGCATCTGTCTCAACCTCCAACTGTGATACCTCAGACAACTCTAGCCTTCTCTCCATTGGTTATCCCCTCTGTGAATTGGGAAATATAACTCTGGCCTCTAATACAATCAACAGAGCTGCGGAAAATAAAATGCACTCAACCATATAAAGTGTTGTAGCTCACTGGAGTAAAGGTGCCCAAAATCTGCAAAAATCTTAATAGCCCCAAAGAAAGTCAGTTGTTTTATAGTAATAGGATTAATGGGGCTTGGGGGGTGGGGGGTGTATTTTTCAGTCCTTCCAATCTTCTTATTGTTGAGCTGCCTCAATTTCCTTTTTAATAAAATTTTTCCTTTTTAAGAATAAAAACTAAAAGACCTGAGGGTCATTATAGAGTAAAACAAATATCAAAGCATGAATATTTCTGTAATAATATTATGAACATACCTTCAAAGTCATAGGATCTATCCTCAGGTGGTCCTGCCCATCACTAAAGGGTATTATGAAAATCTGTTAATTTTTCTCTATATCTATGTATCCTGGATTCTTGATTCACTAAAATCTATTAGATTGTAATCTCTGCTAGGTAAAGAGAGATCTTGTTTGCCTGACACATCTTTATCGCCTCACACAAGTAGACACCCATCATTGAATGAATGAATGAACTGCAGGGTCTCCTCCAGTGAATGAAGCCATTCTCCAACCAGCAAGATGTCACAGAATCACTTTAATCAGACCACTCCAATAAAATAAGGGAAAGTGTCTGATGGACCCAAGCACTTTTTCTAGGAGAGGAAATATATATTTTTAAGTGTATATGTATCTCTGGGACTGTTGTGGTGGTGCAGTCGTCAGGACTCTGCACTCCACTGCAGGGGGGCACAGCTTCAATCTCTGGATGGAGAACTAAGATCTCACATGCCTCGCAGCTTGACCAAAAAGAAAAAAGAAAAAATGTATAAGTATTTCTAAAACACTGAATCTTATTTCCTGCAGACTGACTTCTTTTTGTCTCATTCTCATTTTTCTTAAGGATCTGAACATAAATGCTGAGGCAGAAGGTATGGTGATCAGCAGCATCATTTGAGTCAAGACTCTATGTTACAAGTGACAAAAATCTATTCAAACTGGCTCATATAATGGCAAAGCACAGGATCAGGTTTGTCTTCAGGTATGACCAAACCCACATATTCAAACAAGGTCCACAGAGTTTATCTCTCTCCATTTCTTGGCTCTCCTTTCCTCTGTCTGCATTCTTGGCTGGACTCTCCTTTGTTTGTGACAAAGAGACCAGAAACTCTAGGCTTAGTGGAAAGACAGAGCTGTGCTTTCCCCACGTGTGTGTGTGTTAAGCCGCCTCAGTCGTGCCCGACTTTTTGTGACCCGATGGACTATAGCCCGCCAGGCTCCTCTGTCTGTGGGATCTTCCAGGCAAGAATACTGGAGTGGGCTGCCATTCCCTCCTCCAGGGGATCTGTCCAACCCACGGACAGAACCTGCGGCCTGTGTCTCGCATCTCCTTCTTTGGCAGGGGAGTTCTTCACCACTAGTGCCACCTGGGTCCTAGGGGTGCCTCTCACTGGCTCAGCTTGGGTCACATGCCCATCCTTAAACCAATCATTGAGATTCTATTTGTGTAAGACCTGCCCTGGAGCAAGGGAAATGAGATCAGCTCTACTTGAACCACAGAGAATATAAGCAGGCAAAGTGTAGGAGGAAGGGTAGGGTCCCAAAAGGAAATCAGGTGCCACTAACAGAAAGGGTAAATGATTGCTGAGAAGACCAGACTGGCAGCTGTCATCATCTTCATCTGTCAGGAAAGAGGTTGAAGAGGGCCATCAGATGGGCTGGCAAAAAGAAAGTGATTAAGCCTTTTGCCACTATTGATGCTATGCATGTGCTTAATGATAACAGATGAGATTCAGTGCCAGTGAGAGCCAGCAGGGTAGGGAGTGGAAGCCAAGCGGCAATCCATCTCACAGCCTATGAGTTCCCCCAAGTCTGTTTTACTACATGAAATGCCCAAACTGACACAGGCACTTTTCAAGTTGCAAAACTTGCACTCATGCTCAGCAGATATATTTAAAACTGTTTTACAACCAACAGTTAAACAGAAGGAAATTAAGGGAGAAAAATCAGGGATACAGCTTCATGCATAAAACTCAACCATACAATTAACAGAGTCCATATTAATCACATGTCAGTTAGGCCTCACTGGTTTGGTAGTTTTTCATCGGCAGAAATAAGCCAATCCTGATAGGCAAAGATGGTTGATGTCAGTATAACTGAAAGACTTTAAACATAGGGCCCCTATCATTAATTAATCAAGTAATTACTCTCTTAATGCCATATTTGGTAATTAGGTTTTTAGCACTTTTCCCCATTTAGCTCTAGCTCTTTATCATACCAACATTCCTTTATCTGGAGGTTCCAGTAGAAGATGAGATGTGTTTTTAATCATAATAAAAATGCTTGTATTTGTAGATCACTTTGTACTCTATAAAATCGCTCACTAGACTCTTCCGGCAGCCTTTGCAGACAAGCAGGACAAATATTATTCTCCCAAATAACTGCCAGAGTGTCTGGTTTGGACTCAGACTTGCAAAATGCCAATAGAATCTCATTCTCTTGCAGGTAGAGTAAGGCATCGTCTCATCCTGATGGCGGAGTCCTGGTTCCGCGGTGATGCACAAAACAGCATCACTCTTAGTACTTACAGTCCCTGAGGACACGAGTCAGCACCACACAACTCCAAAGGCATTGCATGTGCCTGGGCTTGAGTGGAACCACAATTCTCTCGAAGGGGAGAAAAGCAATCAAAGAGAAAACATGAATTCACAAGATAATATTTCACAAGATAATAAAAACGTGCTTTAATGTTGCTCCCACTCATATTGTGGTTAGGAATCCTTCATGAAATGCATTATCCCATTAGTCCTCAATCTCTGTAGATCAGAAGTACTGTCATCTCTATGATGGTGAGAAATCTTATAGGAAACAGACAAGGTCCTGCATTGCTGAGAGACCTCATAGCTTTTAGATTAATCTTTCTCAGGGCTGATAATACAATTAATGCATTCAGGAAGTGACTCTTTATTTTAATAATATTGGCTTTAATAATATTGGCTTTTTGCATGACTTTGAGGCCCATTCTTGGAACTACTATCCTGAAAAATGATAATTATAAAAAGGTAACTGAATTTACTCTCTAAAGCATTCATTTACCCATTCATTTAGTCAATAAACTTTCAAGGACACAATGCCAAGTTCTACAGTTGTGCAGAGTATGTAATAGTGAAAAGTTATAGTCCCTTAATTCAGTGGCTAGCCATGCAAGTCAATCATTACAACAGTAGCAACAAATAATGCCAGATGTTTCTGAGCACTTACCATAGTCCAGGCACTGTGCCAAGTGCCTTCTCTGTAGTTTGTAATCTTTCCCACAGCCAATGTGGTAGATATTATTAATAATACCATTTTACAGATGAGTAAACTGAGCCCTGAGAAGGGAAAAAGTAGAAGCAGTGACAGACTTTATTCTCTTGGGCTCCAAAATCACTGTGGATGGTGACTGTAGCCATGAAATTAAAAGATTCTTGCCACTTGGAAGAAAAGCTATGACAAACCTAGACAGGTATTAAAAAGAGACATCACTTTGCTGGCAAAGGTCCATCTAGTCAAAGCTATAGTTTTTCCAGTAGTCAGGTATGGATGTGAGAGTTGGTCTATTAAAAACACTAAGCATCAAATAACTGATGCTTTTGAACTCTGGTGTTGGAGAAGACTCTTGAGAGTCCCTTGGACTGCAAGAAGATCCAACCAATCAATCCTAAAGGAAATCAACCCTGAATATTCATTGGAAGGACTGATGCTAAAGCTATAGCTCCAATTCTTTGGCCACCTTTTGCAAAGAGCCACCTCACTGGAAAAGACTCCAATGTTGGGGAAAATTGAAGGCAAAAGGAGAAGGAGGCATCAGAGGATGAGATGGTAAGGTATCACAATATGACTTTGAGCAAACTCCAGTACATAGTGTAGGACAGAAGAGCCTCACATGCTCCAGTCCATGGGGTCACAAAGAGTCAGATATGACTTAGCAACTTAACAACAGCAACAAACTGAGGCTCCCATTATTTTAGTGACTTTTCCAGTTAGATATGGAGCTGAGAACCAAGCTCAGGCAGTCTGACCCCATAACACATTCTTTTAGCTCTGTAACTCATACTTCATATGCACTAGTCATAGCATATGGAGAAAGTTTGGTGGTTGCCCAAGGGAAGAGGCTGTACGATATCCATGAAGGAATTAGGTAAGCATCACAGGGGAGAGAGGATCTAGGCTGAGACCTAATGGACTTGTAATACTTGTTCAGGCTAAATAGCTTGCAAAGAGTATCCCAAGTTCATGCATCAGGGAATGCATGCAGCAAGCACAAAGCAGGGAGAGAAGCCTGGTACATTCTATGATGGAGAGCTAGATCCCAGGAGCTTGGGCACTGAGCAAAGACTGGGGAGAATGGAAGGCAAGACCAGTGAGGAAGGCAGGATCTGAATACCATGCCTTATTATATAAGGTATCTATGAGCAGCAAGTGGTGATGGTGCTGGAGTGGCGAGCGGCCGAGGGGAGACACCCCATGTCCAAGGTAAGAGAAACCCCAGGAAGATGGTAGGTGCTAAGAGAGGGGATCAGAGGGCAGACAGACTGAAACCATAATCACAGAAAACTAACCAATCTAATCACATGGACCACAGCCTTGTCTAACTCAATGAAATTAAGCCAAGCAGTGTTGGGCCACCCAAGACAGACGGGTCATGGTGGAGAGTTCTGACAAAATGTGGTTCACTGGAGAAGGGAATGACAAACCACTTCAGTATTCTTGCCTTGAGAATCCCATGAACAGTATGAAAAGGCAAAAAGATAGGACACTGAAAGATGAGCTGCCCAGGTCGGTAGGTGTCCAGTATGCTACTGCAGATCAGTGGAGAAATAACTCCAGAAAGCATGAAGGGATGGAGCCAAAGCAAAAATAACACCCAGTTGTGGATGTGACTGGTGATAGAAGCAAGGTCCAATGCTGTAAAGAGCAGTATTGCATAGGAAGCTGGAATGTTAGGTCCATGAATTGGAAGAGGTCAAATAGGAGATGGCAAGAGTGAACACTGACATTTTAGGAATCAGTGAACTAAAATGGACTAGAATGGGTGAATTTAGCTCAAATGACCATTATATCTACTACTGTGGGCAAGAATCCCTTAGAAGAAATGGAGTAGCCATCATAGTCAGCAAAAGAGTCTGAAATGCAGTACTTGGATGCAATCTCAAAAAAGACAGAATGATCTCTGTTCGTTTCCAAGGCAAACCATTCAATATCACGGTAATCCAAGTCTACGTCCTGACTAGAATGCTGAAGGAGCTGAAAGTGAATGGTTCTATGAAGACCTACAAGATCGTTTAGAACTAACACCCAAAAAAAGATGTCCCTTTCATTATAGCCATTCAAAATGGCTTTTGAATGCAAAAGTAGGAAGAAAATAAAAACACCCAGAGTAACAGGCAAATTAGGCCTTGGAGTACATAATGAAGCAGGGCAAAGGCTAATAGAGTTCTGCCAAGAGAACGCACTGGTCATAGCAAACACCCTCTTCCAAGAACACAAGAGAAGACTCTACACATGGACATCACCAGATGACCAACGCTGAAATCAGATTGATTATATTCTTTGCAGCCGAAGATGAGAAGTTTTATACAGTCAGCAAAACAAGATTGGGAGCTGACTGTGGCTCAGATCATGAACTCCTTATTGCCAAATTCAGACTTAAATTGAAGAGAGTGGGGAAAACCACTAGACCATTCAGGTATGACCTAAATCAAATCCCTTATGACTATACAGTGGAAGTGAGAAATAGATTTAAGGGACTAGATCTGATAGACAGAGTGCCTGATGAACTATGGACGAGGTTCATGACATTATACAGGAGACAGGGATTAAGATGATCCCCCAGAAAAAGAAATGCAAAAAGGCAAAATGGCTATCTGAGGAGGCCTTACAAATAGCTGTGAAAAGAAAGGAAGTGAAAAGCAAAGGAGAAAAGGAAAGATATACCCATTTGAATGTAGAGTTCCAAAGAATAGCAAGGACGGATAAGAAAGCCTTCCTAAGAACCAGATCTGAAAGAGACACGTGTACCCCAATGTTCATCGCAGCACTGTTTATAATAGCCAGGACATGGAAGTAAGCTAGATGCCCATCAGCAGACGAATGGATAAGGAAGCTGTGTTACATATACACCATGGAATATTACTCAGCCATTAAAAAGAATTCATTTGAATCAGTTCTAATGAGATGGATGAAACTGGAGCCCATTATACAGAGTGAAGTAAGCCAGAAAGATAAAGACCAATACAGCATACTAACGCATATATATGGAATTTGGAAAGATGGTAATGATAACCCTATATGCAAAACAGAAAAAGAGACACAGATGTACAGAACAGGCTTTTGAACTCTGTGGGAGAAGGCAAGGGTGGGATGTTTTGAGAGAATAGTATCAAAACATGTATATTATCAAGGGTGAAACAGATCACCAGCTCAGGTTGGATGCATGAGACAAATGCTTGGGCCTGGTGCACTGAGAAGACCCAGAGGGATGGGGTGGGGAGTGGTGGGAGAGGGGATCGGGATGGGGAATACATGTAAATCCATGGCTGATTCACATCAATGTATGGCAAAACCCACTACAATATTGTAAAGTAATCAGCCTCCAACTAATAAAAATAAATGGAAAAAAAAAAAAAGAAAGCCTTCCTCAGTGATCAGTGCAAAGAAATAGAGGAAAACAATAGAATGGGAAAGACTAGAGAGCTCTTCAAGAAAATTAGACATACAAAGGGAATATTTCATGCATAGATGAGCTCAATAAAGGACAGAAATGGTATGGATCTAACAGAAGCAGAAGACATTAAGAAGAGGTGGCAAGAATACACAGAAGAACTGTACAAAAAAGATCTTCATGGCCCAAATAACCACAATGGTGTGATCATTCACCTAGAGCCAGACATTCTGGAATGTGAAGTCAAGTGGGCCTTAGGAAGCATCACTACAAACAAAGCTAGCAGAGGTGATGGAATTCCAGTTGAGCTATTTCAAATCCTAAAAGATGATGCTGTGAAAGTGTTGCGCTCAATATGCTAGCAAATTTGGAAAACTCAGCAGTGGCCACAGGACTGGAAAAGGTCAAATTTCATTCTAATTCCAAAGAAAGGCAATGACAAAGAATGTTCAAACTACTGCACAATTGCACTCATCTCACATGCTAATAACATAATGCTCAAAATTCTCCAAGCCAGGCTACAGCAATATGTGAACCGTGAACTTCCAGATGTTCAAGTTGGTTTTAGAAAAGGCAGAGGAATCAAAAATCAGATTGCCAACATCTGCTGGATCATTGAAAAAGCAAGAGAGTTCCAGAAAAACATCTATTTCTGCTTTATTGACTATGTCAAAGCCTTTGACTGCATGGATCACAATAAACTGTGGGAAATTCTGAAAGAGATGAGAATACTAGACCACCTGAACTGCCTCTTGAGGCAGGTCAGGAAGCAAGAGTTCAAACTGGACATGGAACAACAGACTGGTTCCAAATAGGAAAAGGAGTACGTCAAGGCTGTATATTGTCACCCTGCTTATTTAACTTATATGCAGAGTACATCATGAGAAACGCTGGGCTACAAGAACCACAAGCTGGAATCAAGACTGCCGGGGAGAAATATCAATAACCTCAGATACACAGATGAGACACCACCCTTATGGTAGAAAGCAAAGAGAAACTAAAGAGCCTCCTGATGAAAGTGAAAGAGGAGAGTGAAAAATTTGGCTTAAAATTCAGCATTCAGAAAACTAAGATCGTGGCATCTGGTCCCATCACTTCATGGGAAATCGATGGGGAAACAGTGGCTGACTTTTTTGGTGGGGACACCAAAATCACTGCAGATGCTGACTGCAGCCATGAAGTTAAAAGACACTTACTTCTTGAAAGCAAAGTTATGACCAACCTAGAGAGCATATTAAAAAGCAGAGACAACACTTTACCAACAAAGGTCCATCTAGTCAAGGCTATTGTTTTTCCAGTAGTCATGTATGGATGTCAGAGTTGGACTATAAAGAAAGTTGAATGCGAAAGAATTGATGCTTTTGAACTGTGGTATTGGAGAAGACCCTTGAGAGTCCCTTGGACTGCAAGGACATCTAACCAGTCCATCCTAAAGGAGATCATTTGAAGTGTTCATTGAAGTGTTCATTGAGTATTCATTGGAAGGACTGATGCTGAAGCTGAAACTCCAATACTTTGGCCATCTGATGCGAAGAGCTGACTCATTTGAAAAGACCCTGATGCTGGGAAAGATTGAGGGCAGGAGTTGAGGGGGATGACAGAGGATGAGATGGTTGGATGGCATCACCGACTCAATGGACATGGGTTTGGGTAGACTCCAAGAGTTGGTGATGGACAGGGAGGCCTGGCATGCTGTGGTCCATGGGGTCGCAAAGAGTCGGACACAACTGAGTGAACTGAACTGAACTGATGTAACTGTCCAGTTATGAAACAAATCTGTCATTTAACTTTGTCTGGCAAGTCATAGCTCTCACTGCCTGATTAACATCAGAATGAACTTACTCTTAGTTTGTTAGGGTCTAGTCACATTGGTAAATAGGCAAATTTTACTGCTATTGTTTAATGCCAAAGGTCTCTTTGCAGAAAGATTTTAATATCATGTTTATTTTGGTTTCATTTAAAATCATAAAGGAGATTTTAAATGTTATAAATTATCTATGGAATCTAAGTTAATCAGTTCAGATTCACAAATTTGAATACATCAAGTTGTATCCTTACTCCACATAATCACAAATGTGTGTAAATGTAATTGATCTCAAAAGACTAGAAGAAAATGGGCCAATATTTTAATAGTTACCTATAAATCCTGGAGAAGTTTTATATAGTTTCTAAATTTTCCATAGTGAAAGCATATCACTTTCAGGAGTACAGAAAGAAATTTTTGTAGAGTGGAAACCAGATATTTTAAAATTCAGTGTAATGCACACACATAGTTCAAAAGTCAAATTTGTCTGAAAGGACTAATAATGAAAATAATACTATGTTCTTCACTCTCACCCTGTCTTAACTCTCCAAAATCAGCCCACTAAGTCTATAACTTGTTTATTATGTAGCTACATCAAAATTCTGTATTTCTTCTATGATTCTACAGTAAATGTGAGTTTATATACAATGTCTGAATTTGTCCATTTTAGATATTCAAGTTGCTGCTATAAGATTCAGCTCACATATCACCTCACATCTATCTTCCCCAATTTCCCTGTGTAATTATAACACATTTGCTTCTCTATTGCTTGGCTATCTTTGAAATTTTAGGCAGTAAACATACACCAAATATAGTCGTTCACTTAACATCCCCTTGGGTTTAAAGAGAACACTGGTGCTCTTAGACTTATCTTTAGCTCTGCTGTCTTCCTTTTCTGGCATTCCAATCGTAGAGCATTCCAGGTGATAACATTTACATTTGGTTCTATAATTAAAATTACATCTTCCATGCTTTCTCTATCAGTATATTTTAAAATTTGTAAACTAATAACAACGTTTTACATCATTGCGACTTGGTTTTGTAAGCATTATTCACGGAGGAGTCAAGTGGTATTCTGTGAAGTTAACTTTCTCCTTATACTTGTTTTTGTTTCTTCTAATTCTCACAGTATTTTTAAATTTTCCATGACAACAGATATTCTACAACGTCTCCTTTTGTCCCAGGAGACATCTCCCCCAGAGCCACCTGTCTCCTGTTTTACCTGGACTGTACGTTCTGCGGGTACAGTGGACAGTTTGACTGATTCCCTAAATCCATTCCATCGCAGACAATGACTGAGGAGACAGTCATGTCCCCTCATTAGACTGAGGAGACATCCTCAGTGAGGATGTTCCAAACACCATTCCTAAAGTTCCAGCAGTCTACAACACTTCCTATTTCCTCCTCTACTTTATTTATTACAACAAAACATATCACTTTATAGCATAGATGCTTTTCATCTCTTCACCTGAATGTAAACTCCATGAAGGCAGGATAGTTTGTCTTTATTTTCTGTTTTTTTCCCATATATTTCATATATTTTGGATATTTTACATATTTCATACACTTTCATATATTTTCATATACTTTCATATACTTCATAATTTTCATATATTTTCATATATTTTAATATTTTCATATATTATCATATTCTTCATACAGTTCATGTATTTCATATATTGCATATTTTGCATATATTTTCAGAATCTTCATATATTTCATATATTCTCATATATTTCACATATTTTTCATATTTTCATATATTTCACATAATTCATATATTTTCATATATTTCATATATTTTCATATTCTTCATATTTTTCATATATTTCATATTCTTCATATTCATCACATTGTTCATATATTTTCATAGTCTTCATATGTTTCATATTTTTCATATATTTTCATATGTTTCATATTTTTCATATTTTTCATATAATTCATATATTTTCATATTTTTCATATTTTTCATATAATTCATATATTTTCATATTTTTCATATATTTTCATATTCTTCATAATCTTCATATTTTTCATATATTTTCATATGTTTCATATATTTTCATATTTTTCATATAATTCATATATTTTCATATTTTTCATATTTTTCATATATTTTCATATTCTTCATATTTTTCATATTTTTCATATATTTTCATATTCTTCATATTTTTCATATATTTTCATATTTTTCATATTTTTCATATTCTTCATGTTTTTCATATATTTTCATATTTTTCATATTTTCCATATTTTTCATATTTTTCATATTTTTCATATATTTTCATATTTTTCATATTCTTCATATTTTCATATTTTTCATATATTTTCATATTTTTCATATATTTTCATATATTTTCATATTTTCCATATATTTTGTTATATTTCATATATTTTCATATATTTCATATATTTGCATATTTTATGTACTCTGTCTTCTTTGGTTTACTTGCCAGCTTTATTGGGATGCATACTGGATAACTTTCTGAGAGGTCATTTTTTCTAGGCCCTTGAATGTCTTAAAAAGTTTTCATTTATTCCTTCATTGATATCTTGGGTAGGTTGGGACTATAGGTTGAAATTTTTAATGGCTCCGAATTTTGAAAACATCAGTCAAATTGCCTTTTACCATCCACTGCTAATTGATGGGATGTTTGGGTGATCTGGTTTTACTCTGAAAGACAGCATTGCCACATCTAGCAAGTAAAAATATAGGATATACAACTAAGTTTGCATTTCAGATAAACAAGGAAATTCTAGAAACATACTTACTCTAAAAAATTACTTATTGTCTATTTGAACTTCAATGTTAACTAGCTGTCCTATATTTTATGTTAACACTATTGGGACATTTTTAGGATATTCTTTTTATCCTTAACATTCTGAAATTTCCCAGTATTTCTGGTTGTGAGTCTTTAAAAAAGTCTTTATATTAGTGCTTGAGTCCCAAGAAAGAGGGTATGATTATTATTGACATAATAATGTTTAAATAATGAGTCATTATTGCTTCCAGGCTCTGGCTGTCTATCAGCTTGAGTCTGGGGAACAGGAACAAGAAAAAAAAATGTAAAAAGTTTCATCAGTCTTAGGATTTGAAAATCTTTAGAGTAATTATCACAGTGGAAGCATGAGATGACTATAACCTATTTCATACAGAGCCTGGTTATCTAGTAAAGTTGTCTGGTTTCAAACCTTGCCACCCAACTGGCATTTAATACAAGTATCAGTGAGCAACCAACATTCAGGTTGAAGAGCCTCATTTTATAAGAGTGAATGTTCTGGACACATCCCAGATTTACCATGTAATTGCTCCACAGTGAACACAGCATAGATGTCTCCAAAAGAGAAAATTATTTGCTTGTGAGATGCATATTTCCTGTGGTTATCTCTGAGTGAACTAGCCAAAAAGTAAGTGAAGAAGTGAGAGACAAGAAGTAACCACTTTGCAAAGTAGTGGTAAAATCAACCAAGGTAAAACTGGTTTAAAGAAATTCGGAGAACTATAGAGTTGAGAGAGAAATTTTTAAAACTGACTTTAGAATCAATTATCTAGGTCAGTCCACTTTTTATAGGTGACACTACACAGGCTAACAGAGTGGAAGAAACTTGCCCAGAGTCACCGACCAGACTAGACCAGTTCCCGATTCCCAGTCCAGTGTTTACTCCCCTTCATTGCTGCTGTGGGTTAGGACCTATTGCACAACAGCCCTATTTAATCATCCTGACAGCAAAAAAAAATCCTGAGAATGATAAACTTTCTCTGCAACAATCTGACTCAGCTCAGGGTAGCAGCTTCACCAAACGCCCCATTAAAATGCAGTCAACTCCAAGGGGAGGTGAAAAAAAAGGAAGGGAGTGGTGGTCCAGAGGGCTTGGAAAAGTTTTTCCTAACCAAAAATATTGCCCGCACCTACATACCTGTGTGCCTGAAATTAACCACTGAAAATGTCTGCTGTAAGGCAAATTATCATCTTTAATATTTTGCTTGGATCTTTGGAGAGGCTCCTTAACAAAGAAGAAGGTCTTAATGGTATATGACACCAGACAAATACATTGTGATTGAACATGGCAGAATGACTAGACAGTGGTCTGAAATGTATTAGGACCCATCAGGTACAGATAGCAGCAGGTGCCTACTTTACCATCATCATTTCACATCAGAACAAAGCAACAGATTGCTTTGTGCTCTAATCATTTCCCTGTCATCAGATTTCACTTTTGGTGTCTGATGTCACGGTAAGGTACTTTAGTAGACCTAGTTTCCTTGATTACTTGAATAATTCACATTTTGATTCTGAATATGGGATGTTTTCAGCAGAACAAATGTCCTTTAAATGGCAATTGCGATTTCAGCATTGAGACTCAGTTTGTCTGGACTCAAACTTCAAAATGTATTTCCCACACCTTAAGGTCATTTGCCTTCTTCTTTTTGTGGTCAAAAGTTAAGCAAGATGAAGATCGAAAGATAACCACTTGCTGTTGTTAATGAAGAGGTAGTTTTAACCAGAGCTGGTGTAATGATGGTTAGGAGGCCAAGGGCAGATTGCCATGCCTTGCTAAGGAACAAATGCAGGTGGAAAGGTGGAGAAAAATTAATGCAGATAACCTTTTAAGAAGGTTGACTGGGACCAAAAAGAGAAAGTCTTTTATTGAAATGT
This sequence comes from Muntiacus reevesi, assembly GCF_963930625.1. NCBI lineage: Eukaryota > Metazoa > Chordata > Mammalia > Artiodactyla > Cervidae > Muntiacus > Muntiacus reevesi. The sequence continues at coordinate 78,670,667 of NC_089260.1, read as the reverse complement.
TTGGATGGATATTGATTGATTGGTTGATTTTAAAGGGCATAGGGGAGACATGAGCATTTCTATTACCTGGGGCGGGGGAAGGGGGGAGTCAGGCCCTTAGCTTCTCCATCCAAATATTGCAGAAATGTTAATATAACTGTAAACAAAGAGTCTGTCCAAGGTCATCCAGCCAACTGACCAAAGCATCAGAATTAAAATCCTGGCCCCTCAACAGCTTGCTTTCTTGGGCACATGAGGTCTCTCCATTTTGCAACTGTTTTTTATTTCAGTGGGTCATGGGAGGATGAAGGTTGTCATTTCTGTATAACTGCATTTGTAAAGAGCTATAAGGTCCTCTTGGGCAGGGAAGGGATAAGGAGAATAAATACTTGATTAAGTTAACATTTTCCATTTGCCAGACACCAGGCTAAGTGCTTTACCTAAATAAGTTATTCAACCCTCACAGCAACATATGAAGCAGATTAAGTTATTATCTTTTCAAAGACAAAGAAATTGTGGCTCGAAGAGATTTAGTAATTCACCTGAAATCACACCAGCAAAAGCCAAATAAAAAAAGTGGGGGTTTTAACCAGTAGATTATCCCATCTCTCATATGCTATTTCAAATCCTGAAAGATGATGCTGTGAAAGTGCTGCACTCAATATGCCAGCAAATTTGGAAAATTCAACAGTGGCCACAGGACAGGAAAAGGTCAATTTTCATTCCAATCCCAAAGAAAGGCAATGCCAAAGAGTGCTCAAACTACTGCACAATTAGTGATATTTTTAAATATCACAATTCATTTTTTCTAGGTATAGCCACATTTTTGTCCTGTTTTATTTCCAGAAAATGCTGTGAGACAACTGAGAACGTCAACTTCATTTGAGAATAGGGACAATGAAACATATTCTCTCTCTCTCTCCCCTGCTCCCACTTCTCTCTCATACACACACATACACACACCATTAGGGAGGAAAGCCCATTAGGATGGAAATAATAGAGCCTAGATAGCTCGGTGGCCGAATTTGCCACAGAGCTACCAGGACCCTTAAGAGAAGAGATTCAGTCCTCTGCTGTTTTTAGCCAGCAGCACCTGGTGTCCAGGGTAAAAGAAATAAACCCATTCCATCAAAATGCCAGAATGTATGCCCGCAAGCAGCTTTATCGGAAGACCAGGTGAGAGGACTCATAAATAATAACTAGGAAAACTATTTCCAAGTGGAACAAACTCTTAAAATAATAAACACAGAAGATCTTGACCACTACTAGAATTCTTTCATCTCCCCAGTGAACTACAATGAGTCTCTTGGCATCACAGGGCTCTGTGCTGAGATGAGAATTTGCAATTAGCTTTAAGAATAAAAGAGTAAGTACAAATTGGCCCCATATAGCCTTGATTCATAACATACCACTTAAAAGACAGTATCCATCAGTCACAAAAAAGAGTCTCTGTGCAAAGGTCAGCCTAGGTATGGTTTATTTGTAATTTTTGTGCAAGAGCTATGTCTTACTCATCGTTGCATCCCCAGCACCCAGCATAATGTCTGGCACATAGTTATTACCCAATAAGTTTTGTTTAGTGATTAGTGAATATTAGCCACGATATAATGATGCCATGTCTGCCACTTTGCTCCAGTTCTCTAAAACCAAGGAATATATTTAGGATTATGTTAATCAAATATACTTAGTTGGATGAAGGTAACACTGGATTGACATCAAAGAACTCTAGCCTGAATTTCCTAGGGAATCGCCTAAACTTTTAACTTACATGGTTTGTAGCATTCTGATTTAATGGAAGCAATTCCATTATTAATGGGTGAGTTTCTAGATCAGCTTGTAAAATTCAGTCAGTTAGTTCAGTCATTCAGTCATGTCCAGCTCTTTGCAGCACCATGGACTGCAACACGCCAGGCCTCCCAGTCCATCACAAACTCCCAGAGCTTGCTCAAACTCATGCCTATAGAGTCGGTGATGCCATCCAACCATCTCATTCTCTGTCATCCCCTTCTCCTCTTGCCTTCAATTTTTCCCAGCAGCAGGGTCTTTTCAAATAAGTCAGTTCTTTGCATCAGGTGACCAAAGAATTGGAGTTTCAGCTTCAACATCGCTCCTTCCAATGAATATTCAGGACTGATTTCCTTCAGGATGGACTGGTTGGATCTCCTTACAGTCCAAGGGACTCTCAAGGGTCTTCTCCAACACCACAGTTCAAAAGCATCAATTCTTTGGCACTCAGCTTTCATTAGGATCCAACTCTCACATCCATACATGACTACTGGAAAAACCATAGCTTTGACTAAATGGACCTTTGTTGGCAAAGTAAGTCTCTGCTTTTTAATATACTGCCTAGGTTGGTCATAACTTCCCTCCCATGGAGTAAGGGTCTTTTAATTTCATGGCTGCAGTCACCATCTGCAGTGATTTTGGAGCCCCGAAAAATAAAGTCTCTCACTGTTTCCATTGTTTCCCCATCTACTTACTATGAAGTAATGGGACTGGATGCCATGATCTTAGTTTTCTTAATGTTGAGTTTTAAGCCTGCTTTTTTACTCTTCTCTTTCACTTTCATCAGGAGGCTCTTTAGTTTCTCTTCACTTTCTGCCATAAGGGTGGTGTCATCTCCATATTTTAGGTTATTGATATTTCTTCTGGCAATCCTGATTCCAGCTTGTGCTTCATCCAGCCCAGCATTTCACATGATGTACTCTGCATATAAGCTAAATAAGCAGGTGACAATATACAGCTTTGATGTACTCCTTGTAAAATTATTTTATCAGAATATAGAAAAGTAATGGCATTCAATTATATTATAGACCTGTTTTCCCATTGTAATCTTTCTTACTTTGCAATATCTATTTGAAGTTCCAGTCTAAGATGGCAGAAAGAGACTACCTGCTATTCGGATTCGGGAATTCCTTCTTAACTCTCCACTCTTTCTTTCCTTCCATTACCTGTATTCACCTACCCACCTTCATCCAAATAAAGCCTACTTCTCCTCCTGTTTTCTGAATCTCAGTGAGTAGCACTTGTCATCTACCATTGACTAAAGTCTGACATTTTGGAGTCATTCTCCCTTAGTGTGTCCCCTCACTCGCATTACATAGATCCACATCCACACAGACATGTCTAGTGGGCTATCAGGTACTGATGATTCTATCCCAGCCACTGCTTTAGTTCAGGACATTATCTTTCTCGACTACTTCATATGGTTTCTGGGTTCCAGAGAGAAGAAATCTGTAAATATGGCAAGTCTTCTTGCCATTTCCATGCATAGAAAATTTACCTGAATTCATAAGTTAGTACATATACTCAGGTGAAGACAACACTGAGGTAATATATAAGGTTTTAGTAGTGGATAAACTCTCCAAAGAAGGACACAGTCTTTCATCAGGACCTTGGAGAGAACCAGCAAAGGTAGCTGATAAATAGAACTAGGCAAGTTCTGTCAAAACCAGGATTATAAATGGGCAAATACTGGAAAGAAGTCAGCTTAGACTTTCCAGCCACAGGCTGACTTTCTGATCCTTAAATGCTTCAAGTCCAGTCCTGTGACAGGCTTTTGCACCAGATGTTTCCCTTGATTGCAACCCTCTTCCCCCATATCTTTGCATTGCTGTCACCTTCTCACCATTCAGGTCTCAATCCAAATGACTGTGCAGTACAGCTTTTCCTCAATCACTCCTATCCCATTTCCCCATTTTACTTTCTTCATAACAATTATCACTGCTTGAAACTGTGTTATTTATTCATTTGTTTACATGACTATTGTCTCCCTAGGCTTCACAGAGAATAAGCTTTGTGGGTGAATAGACCATGTCTATGTGATTAACTGTCATATATCTTTAGTGTTTAAAACATATCTGGCACCTAGGAGGCAGTCTATAAATATTTGACAAATGAGAAAATGAAATAAGACAGGCAATTAGATTTGAAGTTTAGGAGACTAGTGAGGACCTTGAACTGAGAAGTTGGAGCTAATATCAGACACTAATTATTGAGTCTGGAGAAATAGGATTCAAGTTGCCATGTATAGATTTGTGTTCGCATGACCCATGTAGGGCCAAACATCAAACACACCCATTGGGTAGCATACATACCAATACTACATTTTAATTTCTAGAATAATTACTATAGTTTGAATAAAAGCAAGATAGCCCTTATTTTGATCTCTGCAAAAGGAACAACACTTTTCCCTGCATTTTCTCTAGAAAGGGATTTTTATTCTCTCAGTGGCATTAAGTGGGAACTGACCAAGCAAATCAGTGGGTGGGTTGTTTGACCACTCCAGAGGTCAGTGAGTTAGGACTATTTCCCTTGAGCCCTCACTTCCAGAATTCTTAGAAACAAGAGAGCCCTGTGGCTTGGAAGCTTGGATCTTGCAATTTGTCTCTTCAAATGGAGAAGGCACACAAAGGGTACTAGGGCAAACTATATGTCCAGGATATTAATTAGGTACACATGTTTCAGTTGGCCAGTGCAGAGGTTTTAAATGTTTTTGATTAGTCATCAACATTATAAAAATCAGGAGATTTCATATAAAGAAAGATTTCCAGCCTTTCTTAGAAATACAGAAGTTCTAGAAGTACTAGCCCTTGATTTCCCACATGACAAAAATCACCTGACATGGAGTGGCAGCTGCCCCTGCAAACAGGACTTGTAGTCTCAACACCGCCTGTCTCCAGGTCTCCACCTACTTCACTCATTTACCATAACTACATGGCCTTTGAAGATGTTTGAGTCTGAGGTCCTCCACTATGAAATACAAGAATTAGATGATTCTAAGAATTGGAGACATGGGAATAATTATGAAGGTAAACTGTCTATAAGGAATCACAGTGTGCATTTCCCCAAAAAAGCAACTAATTTTTGGTATATTGCTATGGGTATGAAACTTGTATGTATTATAAGATATTTATGATGATATTGACACCATTCACACAGTGGCTCCCTAAAAGAAGATCTAAGCAAATTGTGTTTATGTGTGTATACACACAGATATACACAGAGTAGATACTCAGTAAATATTTCTAGAATAAAGTAATGAGAGGCTCAAGAGCATTCATCAAAACCCTAAGCAAAGATAAATATTATGAACTGCTGCTGTACACCTCACAGCTTATGAACTCACTCTACTTCTCTTTTTTCTCTTATTTTCCCCCAGTTGTAGTCCAAGACGGAGAATCTAATTGAGATATAATGAAAATTTATTAATTAATTGTAAATAGAACGGGTTGATCAAGCATCAGTTAGCCTACCTGCATTAGTTTGATGTGGTCTGAGAATGAATTCATTACTATAGTGAAACCAGAATTTCTTAGTTTGGAGATATGGATTCTGGCCCTGATTCTGCCACTAACTGTAGTTCTTTGAATAAGTCACTAGGCTCTCTGGCCAAAGTTTGATCATCTATAAAATTATATGGTCTTCAGGGCTTCTCTCTGCTTTATGATCTCTCTTTATGTGAAAAACAAAGACACATCAGAGGTAAGAGCTAGAAACTCAGAGCCAGCAATGTCTAGCAAGGAAAGACCAAGAAGAGATTTTCCCCCCCAGTAATTAAGGCAAGGAAGTCTCCAAACGCATGGGCAACAATCCATGGAGGGACAAGAGTGGAATATGAACTCATTAGCAGAATGTTGAGTAAAACTCAGGGAGGAAAAGAGAGTAATAGAGAGGGAACCCAACTGTAGACTAAGAGAATTCTAAAGAAAAAAAAATGGAAAAACTGCTGCTAATTAGGTCATTTAGAAACTGAACAACCGAATGTAATTCTTGCTGAAGCAATAAGGAAACAACCATGGGATGCACGATAATAACAAGAATACATGCTAATAGACAAAACTAGGATCCCCCAAGTAACTTAACAAGTCCCATGCAAGCTAGTAGTTATCAGGTGGAAAAACAGCACTTGAATTTCACACAGATTTTTTAAATATACTGAGGAAACATGTAGCAAAGGATCAGATAATATTTGCTGAATCAAATTCTGTTATTAAAAACTCTGGTATGCTTCACTATTTAAAAACTTTAATGTGAAAAATTAAAAATTTGAAAAATCTCAGAGTGATTATTTCTTTTTATAAAAGAATTCACTGTTAGTATATTTTAAACAGAAATCTTTCACTCTTAAAATATAAAAAAAAAAATTGAAACATTTCCTTTTACAAAAATCTTTCATTACTAAAAATGAGGTAGAGCTCAGAATCAATGCTTTATTTAGTCTTACATTCACGTCACCTAATGCAGCTTCAGGCACAGATGGACAGTTCAGTAAATTTCAGTGAATGGATTATGTGTGGTTTTCTACTGCTGCATAACAAACCACCCCGATTTAATGGCTTAAAATGACTTTACCTTTCACAGTTCCAAAGGTTGACTAGGCTCAATTGGAAGTTCTTCTGGTGGTTTCACTTGAATTCTCTCATGTGCTTGCAGTAAGGTAACAGCTTAGCATGGGTTCATCTGGAGGCTCAACCAGGATACTAGGTTGACATGGTCTCTCTCCCTCTCCATAGTCTCAAGTTTCTTCCTCTCTATGTAGACTCTACATGTGGTCTTTGCAGCAGGGAAACAAGACCTCTTACATGGTGGTGGCTCAGGCATCCCCAAAGTACAAAATCAGAAGACTGCCATTGTCCATTGGTTAAAACAGATCAGTGGGCCAGCCCAGATTCAACAAGTAGGGGAACCACAGAAGAATATGAACAGGAGGTGTGATTCATTGGGGTATGTTCATAGACTAGCCACCCCAGTTTGCCTTCACTTTGGGCCCTTAACTTCCAAAGAGATAGGAAACAGGTTGAGAGTTATACAGCTACAAACATAGGCCATTTTAATGAAAATGGAAGAATGACTCAAAGCCAGAACCGAGAGGATAAAACCAAGAGCAGAGGGAAACCATTCCTAAAAAGCAAAATTGTACCTTAATCAAGGACTATCCTCTGCCTTGAGTTAGAGAAATTGGGATATGCACTGGGTTGGATTTTAGAATTGCTATAAATCAGGAAATGCTCATGTCTCCCTTTTCTCCTCTTTTTGAACATGGGAGTCTGCTGAAGTTTTTCTGTCTCTTTCACCATTACATCAAAGTGATGGGTTGGGGGTGGGTGATAATCTACTCTTCTTCACTGGTCTCTGCACCTGAGAAAGTGCATATGAGAAGATGCCTTCGAGCAGTCACATCCATACCAGCACTTGATTTTGTTGACAATATCCTGGAATTTAAACTGATACCATATTTAGGATGAGATTTGCAGAGGTAAGCACATTTTTCATGTAGAAAGGCTATGAATCAGTAAGAGCCAGAGGATGGTACCCCGGTCTCCAAAGATGGCTCCCAATGAACCACATCTCTTTGAATTTACTCCATGTGTAGACCCCTCCGTCATTGAAGCTGGCCTTTCCTGGGACTTGATTTAAATAACAGAATATGGCAGAACTGACACTATACCAGCTAGAGCCTAAGCTTCATAGACCTGGCAGCTTCCACTTTTTAGTTTTGAAAACCTTGAGTCTTCACATAAGAAGTTTGGCTTTCCTTCTGGAAAGATCACATTGACAGAAAACGTAGAGAGGCCACACGGAGAGACAGAGGAGGCCACTTAAAGTGGGAAAGAGGAGCAGCTATCCTGGCATCTCAGCCAAGCCTCCATCTAACTACAACTGTGTGACAGAACTCAAGAGTGATCAGCAGAAGAACTGCCTCGATGACCCCAGGCATCCCACAGAAATATGAAAGGTAATAAAATCATTGTTTTAAGTCACCAAGGTTTTCAATAGCTTATTAATGCAACTATAGATAAATAAAACAGTATCTATAAATGAATATGGATAAAGTACCCTATTTAGGGGAGTTACACTTTCACATAAAGTTCTTTTCTCTATTCAAGAAATATTTATTAAGCCCCTACATCAGTTAACACATCCTTCTTATGTATAAAAGAAAGATTTAGGCTTATGGAAAAACATCTTTAATTGAAAACTGGAATGTTTAGTTGAAAAAAACTTTCATCTATCATTTGCTCCAGCATCCTCAGGCCTCAGGGGAGATAATTTCGATACATTAGCAACAGGAAACTATTGCAAACTCTTGGGGGAACAGTGACATGATGGAAATGGTATTTGGAAAGGTTCATTTGGCAGTAGAAAACAAGGTTAGTGGCAGGGTTAGTGAGGCACAATCTTAGATACAAGTTGATCTGGATTGAAACCAGGTTAAATGGAAGAGGAAAGAACTTGATTACAGATCTTGAAATTTTGTTGAAAGAGTAAAAGAGAACATGTCCAGGATTACAGAAGCTAGGAGAATAATGGTGACAACAACAACTAAAGGAAGAATGTGGGACACTTGGAAAAAGAGTCATGAATGGGAAGAACAGATCCATGCAGATTTGGATTTAATCATTTGGATAAGAGGAAAATTGAACAGAGCTATCTGATAGGCAGCTGGTATTTCATTAACTTAAAAACAAAACAAACAAGCAAAAAGACTAGGGCAGCAAACTACAGGTGAGAGAAAGGATAAGGATTCAGGAGATGATGATCTGCTTCTATGCTTACACCCTTGGATTCAACATGGCTTTGCCACACCAGCCAGTGAACTGTGTGGTCTAGGCCACAATGTCTAGATCTGAGACCTGGAATTCTGCAGACCTATCCAGTCATCCTGCTTCTAATGAAGATCCTAATGCATGTGGGAAGAACCAGGAAACAGTGGAGGGCTGAGTGCTAGCAAGGAGCAGATATCAAAGACCAAATCTCTGTGGAGTAGCCAGTGGCTAAGCTAGGAAAATTTGAACACAGATCATATCATTTTCTGACTTCTCCCTCAAATTACCTTCAAAGTGGTACAATTTCATTACCAATTGTCTTGGACTGAATGCTTGTGTCCCACCTCAAATTTATTTCTTGAAGCCCTACCCCTAAGGTATAGCATCAGGAGGTAGGGCTTTGGGGATGTGATTAAATTTAGATGATTTCATAAAGGTGGAGCCCCCATGGTTGGACTAGTGCCCTTATAAGAAGAGGAGTAGACATCAGAGTTTCTTTTCTCTACCTTGTGAGGATACAGCAACAAGACAGCCATTTGCAATCCAAGAAGAGAGCCCTTACCAAGAACCAAACTGCCAGCATCTTCACCCTGGACTTACCAGCCTCCAGAACTGTGAGAAACAAATGTCTGTTGTTTAAGCCAGCCAGCATGTGGTCTGTTTTATAGCAGCCCATGCTGACTAAAACACTTTATCCTTTAAGTAGATACTATATTCCATATGGAAGTGAATTTGGTGAGCTTCCAAATAAGTTCATAATGGTTTAGCATAAATGGAAAAGAATTGACAGTCCCTTGAACTGCAAGGAGACCAACCCAGTCAATCTGAAATCAACCCTGAATGCTCATTGGAAGGACTGATGTTGAAGCTGAAGCTCCAAAACTTCAGGCACCTGATGTGCAGAGCCAACTCACTGGAAAAGACCCTGATGCTGGGAAAGACTGAGGGCAGGAGGAGAAGAGGGTGACAGAGGATGAGATGGTTGGATGGCATCATCGACTCAATGGGTATGAGTTTGAGCAAACTCCTGAAGATAGTGAAAGACAGGAAGCCTGACATGCTGCTGTCCATGGGGCCACAAAGAGTTGGACATGACTTAGAAACTGAAAAACAACAAAAGCTCCCTTTGGGATCACTTTGTGTCTCCAACACCTGTGGTACTAGATATTCTTGCATTTAAGCTGTAAAGCAAACATAAACAATGCTTGTGAAGATGATGGAACAGAAGCTGAGTTCCTTTAGTTCTAACATTCTATGTGACCACATGCTTTCTATTTGTGTTCAAAAGTTTAGAACATGAAACATCCCACCCTGCCTTCTCCCACTGATGATTTGAAAGAATAGCAGTGAAACATGTACATTACCATATGTAAAATAGATGACCAGCGCAAATTCAGTGCATGAAGCAGGGAATCCAAAGCCTGCTCTGGGACAACCAGAGAGAGAGGGTGGGGAGGAAGGTGGGAAGGGCATTCAGGATGGGGGAGGGGGAAACATGAATACCTGTGGCTGATTCATGTTGATGCATGGCAAAAACCATCACAATATTGTAGTTATTCCCCAATTAAAGTGAGTTACTCAATTTAAATAAATAAATAAATAAAACACTGAAACAGAGTGACCAGGGTGATTATTTGAAAACATGCTCAAATGAAACTGAAATCCAAATACCTCTGTAATGTACTCCTCAAGTGTGCAGTTGGGCCCTTGTGTGTTAAGGGCCCATTCTAGCTACATAATACAATTAAATCTCAATAGTATTGCAGTAACTGTTTAGGTCTTCAGTTCAGTTCAGTCACTCAGTTGTGTCCAACTCTTTGTGACCCCATGGACTGCAGCACACCAGGCTGTCCATCACCAACTCCCAGAGTTTCCTCAAACTCATCTCCATTGAGTTGGTGATGCCATCCAACCTGTTTATCCTCTGTCATCCCCCTCTCCTCCTGCCTTCAATCTTTCCCAGCATCAAGGTCTTTTCAAATGAATCAGTTCTTCACATTAGGTGGCCAAAGTATTGGAGTTTCAGCTTCAGCATCAGTCCTTCCAATGAATATTCAGGACTGATCTCCTTTAGGATGCACTGGTTGGATCTCCTTGCAGTCCAAGGGACTCTCAAGAGTCTTCTCCAACACCACAGTTCAAAAGAATCAATTCTTCCATGCTCAGCTTTCTTTATAGTCCAACTCTCACATCCATTCATGACTACTGGGAAAATCATAGCTTTGACTAGACGGACCTTTGTTGGTCGTCTCTATTTTTTAATATGCTGTCTAGGTTGGTCATAACTTTCCTCCCAAGGAGTAAGAGTCTTTTAATTTCATGGCTACAGTAACCATCTGCAGTGATTTTGGAACCCAAAAAAATTAAGTCTGCCACTGTTTCCACTATTTCCCCATCTATTTGCCATGAAGCAATGGGACCAGATGCCATGATCTTAGCTTTCTGAAGGTTGAGCTTTAAGCCAACTTTTTCACTCTCCTCTTTTACTTTCATCAAGAGGTTCTTTAGTTCTTCTTCACTTTCTGCCATAAGGGTGGTGTCATCTGCATATCTGAGGTTATTGATATTTCTCCCGGCAATCTTGATTCCAGCTTGTGCTTCCTCCAGCCCAGTGTTTCTCATGATGTACTCTGTATATAAGTTAAATAAGCAGGGTGACAATATACAGCCTTGATGTACTCCTTTTCCTATTTGGAACCAGTCTGTTGTTCCATGTCCAGTTCTAACTGTTGCTTCCTTACCTACATACAGATTTCTCAAGAGACAGTTCAGGTGGTCTGGTGTTCCCAACTCTTTCAGAATTTTCCACAGTTAGATAACAGTTTTTCTTTTAGGAAAGAATATTTTATTATTATTTACTGGCATATGACAATAATAAAAAAAAAAGGCCAACTCACAGATGGTTTTATAATTTAAAAAATTTCATTGCAAAAAATGTACCCACTCATTTCCTGCACCCAGGGAAAACCATTCATATCCTTCTTCCTTGGTATGCCAGATAGGGCCTGATTCTCAAAAACAGCATAACAATATGGCATTAAACAGCCTCAATTCCTAGTATGAATGGACACAGACCAGAATGAAAAGACAGATTGGCATGAGGTCACTTCTACATGATTGTACAATCCACACAGGACTATTTAACTATCAAAGAAATCAAGTAACTTGCCTAATGACCTAGTTAATGAATTGCTAAATGAGACAGATTTCTGTATCTCACCAATATGTACCTTCTCTCTTTCCTTGGTGCTCTACTGGATCATGTTCCCAGTCCCTTTACATCTAGGTAGAACCATGTGACTAGTTCTAGCAATGGAATGAGTTAACTTCTGACATTTACAGCCCTGGCCTTTAAACCCACCAGATTCTCCATGTTCTTTTTCTTTTCTTGTCTCCTGGCTGGTTGCAGAAGATCCAGTGGAGGACCCAGAGAACACACTAGGTGGAAGGAGCCTTGGTCCCTGAATCTCTACATGAATATACATGAGTGTGATCATGCCCAAGTTAGCCAGCTGGAGGACAAGATACCATCCCAACTGAGCCCTCTTAGACCTGGCAGCCAGCCAGCTCTGCAGATCATCACAGATGTGAGTGAAGAGTGTTAGTTGTTCAACCATGTCCAACTCTTTGCAATCTCATGGACTGTAGCTCACCAGGCTCCTCTGTCCATGGAGTTCTCTAGGCATGAATACTGGAGTGGGTTGCCACTTCCTTCTCCAGGGGATCTTCCTGACCCAGGGATCAAACCTGATCTCCTGTGTTGCAGGCAGATTCTTTGCCATCTGAGCCACCAGGGAAATACGATCGCATCTGTATACGGCACCAAATATATATATATATATATATAAAAGCAGTGACATAGGAGAGAAATACACCTTTCTTGTATGAAGCCACTGAGATTTTGATGTTTTTATACCACTGAGATTTTATAACTGTTACTTCTACACTGATATAATGCCATGATTCGAATCAATGCCAATTTGACTCCAAAGCCTGTGCTCCTGAACAGCACAGAGCATGACTGGTAACAGCCCACCTGCTAGCTCAGTTCACCCACATTACACTAGGCGCAGTAGAAAATGTCCCTAAAATCCCAGCCATGTGATCCCACCAGTGGCACTGGGCTCTAGGAGAACACTTAGGGAAATATCTGTGTCAGTTAACTTTTGCTAAATAACAAAACAGTTCAAAACCAGGTGGCCTACAACAACAACAAAAAGAAAAAAGAAAAAAAAAGACATTACTTTGGCTTACAATTTGAGAAGTTGCAGTGTAGGCCTCTTGTGCCTGAGTGGTTCTTGCAACTTGGGACCAGACTCTGCTAACACAGCTAATCAGCTGGGCACTCATACATCTGTGATCAGCTGTAGAGTTGACTGGCAACTGGCTAGTCTATGATGGCTCGAGTGGGATGGCTTATCTCTGATCATGTGGTATCTCCTCCAGGAAGCAAGCTTGTGCTTGATCATTTGGTGGCAGCAGCAGTGGTTGCAAGACCAGCAAGAGGACCAGCTCCAATATACAGGCACTTTTCAGGATGCTCCCTTGGCCAAATCAAGACACGTGACTGTGCCAAAAGTCAGTGCAGGGGGGCATTATGAAAGGCCTGGATACAGGTGGTGGGAAGAAATTCAGACATTACTGCAATCAACCAACCCCAATATCCAAGGTTCACTGGGTGGAGACCAGAGCATAGAACAAGTGTGTCGTAGATGTTCAGTTCAGTTCAGTTCAGTCGCTCAGTCGTGTCCAACTCTTTGCAACCCAATGTATCACAGCATGCCAGGCCTCCCTGTCCAACACCAATTCCGGGAGTTTACTCAAACTCATGTCCATTGAGTTGGTGATGCCATCAAGCCATCTCATCCTCTGCTGTCCCCTTCTCCTCCTGCCCCCAATCCCTCCCAGCATCAGGGTCTTTTCCAATGACTCAACTCTTCACATCAGGTGGCCAAAGTATTGGAGTTTCAGCTTCAGCATCAGTCCTTCCAATGAACACCCAGGCCTGATCTCCTTTAGGATGGACTGGTTGGATGTCCTTGCAGTCCAAGGGACTCTCAAGAGTCTTATCCAATACCACAGTTCAAAAGCATCAATTTTTTGGCACTCAGCTTTCTTCACAGTCCAACTCTCACATCCATACATCACCACTGGAAAAACCATAGATATTAAAGCTCCTCAAATAATTTCTTCCAGTTTCTGACTTCCATACCTGCAGCACTCCTATGGTAATACTGATATTATCTAGGAGACAACAGCATCAGTTTGTTGCTTTTTGTGTTTTTCTGTTTTTGTTTTGTTTTGTTAGTTTATTGAAAGCCATGCTTGGGAGGAAATGACTGACTGACTGCTCTTGTGGATGGTTTGGCAGAACCCTGGAGGCAGAGAGCCTTCTCTCTCTGACAGAAGGGTGGTTCCATTGGGTGTGAGGAATCGTCTTCCTGCAAAAAAAAATGAGTCATGATAAGAAGAGAGTGCCAGACCTCCTTTGTACTCCTCATGTGGAAAGGAGAATGTGACCAAATCCCTGGTGAATACAGCCCTTTTCCTAAGAGAGAAGAGATAAAATGCTGTCAGGGAGAAGAGAACTGATATTGAAGCTACTGCCTGGTCTATTCTCTCCTAGAAGTTTCCTTTCTGTCTTCATTTCTATGTTCAAGATTTTCTCTTTGTGGTTTGCTGTTATTTCTATAAAAATGCCTTTCACTTGTCAACACCTGAGCCAAGAAAAGCAAAATATCTACCATGAAAAAACACAGCATGTTGAACCTGGTGTTCCTTTAGACTTGAGACGGTATTCTCAGGGAAACTCTGGAGTTGCCTAAAGAAAGTAAGACCCTTGTCGTGTATTATGGGTAATGCGGGATGGCTCTGGAGACATTGCAGGGGAATCGGGCCTCATCTCGAGTTGATTTGGAGTACACGGAGTGCTTTCGTATTGCATCTCATGTTGAATCTCTAGACTTGTGACAGTCCTCTTGAGGACTATGTGGAATTTCATTTAGGAAGTCAAGGCTCCTTTCATGTTTGATGGGGAACACGGATGTGGTCTGCATGCAATGCAGTGGAATCGGGCCTCATCTTGAGTTGATTTAGGGTACACGGAGCTCTTTTGTGTTGCTGCGGTGACCTCAGGGTCTCTCTAGACTTTTGACCATGTTCTTGGGGACTCTATTGTGTTCCATTAAGGAAGTCAAGGCTCCTTTCATGTTTTATGTGGAACCCGGAATTGCTCTGCACAAAATGCAGTGGAATCGGGCATTATCTGGTGGAGAGGGGGAAGTCTCATGGTGTTTCTAGAGTTGCGGCGGGAACCTAGGGTATATTCTCGAGTTACGACGGAGATGGCCCTTCAAAACTCATGTTTGTTCAGCGACGTCAGGACTCCTGTCTAGTTGCGAGGGACACCTCGGGATTCTCTTCGAGGCGTGGCAGGGCAATAGGGACCACTCTCAAAGAGAGGCGGGAGACCCAGGGTCCCTTTCCTGGTGCCACAGGGATACTGGGATTAATATCAATTTTCAAGAGGAGTCAGGCATCATCTCCTTTTAAAGAATTGAACTCCGCGTGCCTCTCGAGGTTTCAAAAGGATGTGAGGCGTCCTGCCATGATGAAGCGGGGAACTAGAGCTTTCTCCATGGTCTCCACAGGGTTTTCAGACATTCCTTCATTTTGGGAGATGAAAGAGGAGCCTACATTTAAGTCACTGCAGGGAAATCCGGCCTTATTTCGAGTCAGGGCATCTCAGTGTCCATTCCACTAGAGGCAGCAAACTCAGGGTCCCTCTCACATACCTAAAGCTGAGTGAAGCCTCCTCTTGAGGTGCTTGTGGAAAGTTGGCATTCCTCTTGAGTCGAAGACAGGGAATCCATTCTGATCTCGAGATGATTTGGGGTATATGGAGCTTTTCTCATGTTGCTGTGCTGTCCTTGTTGTTCCTCTGGACTTCGGATGGTCTTTTTGGGAATTCCTTGGAGTTGCCTAAAGGAAGTCAAGCCATTTGTGTTTGATGTGGAATGCGAGATGGCTCTGGAGCCAATGTAGGGGAATCGGGCCTAATCGCAAGTTGATTTAGGGTACACGCAGCTCTTTCGTGTTGCTGCGGTGATCTCAGGGTCCCTCTAGACTTGTGACAGTGTTCTTGGGGACTCTCTGGAGTTCCATCAAGGAAGTCAAGGCTCCTTTAATGTTTGATGGGGAACACGGAATTGCTCTGCAGGCAAAGCAGGGGAATTGGGTCTCATTCCACAGCGAGGAGGAAGTCTCATGGTTTTTCTCAAGTTGCGGTGGGAACCTATGGTATATTCTCGAGTTACGACGGGGAGAGCCCTTCAAAACTTGTGTTTGTTCAGCGATGTCAAGACTCCTGTCTAGTTGCGAGGGACACCTCGGGATTTCCTTGAGGTTTGGCAGGGCAAAAGGGACGCCTCTCGATGTGAAGCTGGAGGCCGAGTGTCCCGTTTCAGTTGCCACAGGGATATTGGGATTAATATTAATTTTCAAGATGAGACAGGCATCATCTCCTTTAGAAGCATTGAACTCCGTCTTTCTCTCGAGTTGTCAAAGGGATGTGAGGCCTCCTGTCGAGGTGATGCGAGGATCTAGGGCTCTCCTTAGGGTCTCCACAGGGGATTCAAACATCCCTTCATCGTGTGAGATGAAAGACGAGCCTGCATTCAAGTCACTGCAGGAAAATCTGGCCTTATTTCGAGTCAGGGCATCTAGGTGTCCGTTCCACTTGAGGCAGCAAACTCAGGGTCCCTCTCACATACTTATAGCTGAGAGAAGTCTCCTCTTGAGGTGCTTGTGGAAAGTTGGCATTCCTCTTGAGTCGAAGCCAGGGAATCAGCTCTCATCTCAAGTTGATTTGGGGTACACGGAGCTTTTTCATGTTGCTGTGATGACCTCAGGGTCCCTCTAGACTTGTGAGAGTGTTCTTGGGGACTCTATGGAGTTCCATCAAGGAAGTCAACCCTCCTTTCGTGTTTGATGGGGAACACGGAATTGCTCTGCACACAGTGTAGGGGAATCTGGCCTCATCTAGTGGCGAGTGGGATGTCTCATGTTTTTTCTCAATTTTCAGTGGAAACCTGAGGTATATTCATGAGTTATGATGGGGATGGCCCTTCAAAACTCGTGTTTGTTCAGCGACATCAAGAATCCTGTCTAGTAGCAAGAGACAACTCAGGATTCTCCTTGAGGCGTGGCAGAGCAATAGGGACGCCTCTCAAGGGGAGGCAAGAGACCCAGGGTCCCTTTCCAGTTGCCACAGTGATTTGGGGATTCCTATCAATATTCAAGACGAGACAAGCATCATCTCCTTTTGAAGCATTGAACTCTGCGTTCCTCTCGAGTTGTCAAAGGGATGTGAGGCTTCCTGTAATGATGAGGAGGGGAACTAGGGCTTTCTGGAGGGTCTCCACAGGGCATTCAGACATACCTTCATCTTGTGAGATGAAAGACGAGTCTGCATATAAGTCACTGCAGGGAAATCTGGCCTTATTTCGTGTCAGATCGTCTCGGTGTCCATTCCACTTGAGGCAGCAAACTCAGGGTCCCTCTCACATACCTATAGCTGAGAGAAACCTCCTCTTGAGGTGCATGTGGAAAGTTGGCATTCCTCTTGAATCGACGCCAGGGAAATCTGCTCTCATCTCGAGGTGATTTGGGGTACATGGAGCTTGTCTCAAGTTGCTGTGCTGAACTTGGTGTTCCTCTAGACTGGGGACGGTGTTGTCATGGCATCTCTGGAGTTGCCTAAAGGAAGTCAAATCACTTGTCGTTTTTGATGGGGAATGCGGGATGGCTCTGGTGTCAATGCAGGAGATTCGGGACTCATCTCGAGTTGATTTGGGGTACACAGAGCTATTTCGTGTTGCTGCTGTGACCTCAGGGTCCCTCTAGACTATCGACAGTATTCTTGGGGACTGTCTGGAGTTCCATCAAGGAAATCAAGGCTCCTTTCAAGTTTGATGGGGAGCACGGAATGGCTCTGCATGCAATGCAGGGGAATCGGTCCTCATCTCGTGGCGAGGGGGAAGTCTCATGGTTTTTCTCGAGTTGCATTGGGAACCTGGGGTATATTCTCGAGTTACAATGGAGATGGCCCTTCATAACGCGTGTTTGTTCTGTGACGTCAGTACTCCTGTCTAGTTGCCAGTGACACCTCGGATTCTCCTTGAGGCTTGGCTGGGAAATTGCTAAGCCTCTCGACTTAAGGCAGGAGAACCAGGGTCCCTTTCCAGTTGCCACAGGGATATTGGGGTTCCTATCAATTTTCAAGAGGAGTCAGGCATCGTCTCCTTTTAAAGCATTGAAGTCCACGTTCCTTTCGAGTTGTAAATGGGATGTGAGGACGCCTGTCGAGATGAGGCAGGAAATGAAGGCTTTCTCTAGGATATTCACAGGGCATTCAGACATCCCTTCATCTTGTGAGATGAAAGACGAGCCTGCATTCGATTGACTGCAGGAAATCCGGCCTTATTTCGAGTCAGGTCATCTCAATGTCCATTCTACTTGAGGCAGCATACTCAGGGTCCCTCTCACATACCTATAGCTAAGAGATGCCGACTCTTCAGGTGCTTGTGGAAAGTTGGCATTCCTCTTGAGTGGAAGCCAGGGAATCTGCTCTGATCTTGAGAAGATTTGGTGTACATGGTGCTATTCTCGAGTTGCTGTGCTGAACTTGTGTTCCTCTAGACTTGGGACCGTGTTCTCGGGGAATCTCTGGAGTTGTCTAACAGAAGTCAAGTCACTTGTCATGTTTGACAGGGAACACGGGATGGCTCTGGAGCCAATGTAGGGGAATCGGGCCTCATCTCAAGTTGATTTGTGTTACACGGAGCTCTTTCGTTCCGCTGTGGTGACCTTAGGTTCCCTCTAGGCTTATGACAGTGTTCTTGGGGACTCTCTGGAGTTCCGTCAAGGAAGTCAAGGCTCCTGTCGTGTTTGATGTGGAAAACGGAATTTCTCTGCACGCAATTCAGGGGAATTGGACCTCATCTCGTGGCTAGGGGGAAGTCTCATGGTTTTTCTCGAGTTGCGTCGGGAAACTGGGGTATATTCTCGAGTTATGACGGAGAAGGCCCTTCAAAGCGCATGTTTGTTCTGTGACATCAGAACTCCTGTCTAGTTGTGAGTCACACCTCGGATTCTCCTCCCGGCTTGGCAGGGCAACAGCAATGCCTCTTGAGGTGAGGCAGGAGACCCTGCGTCCCTTTCTAGTTACCACAGAGATATTGGGATTCTTATCAATTTTCAAGAGGACTTAGGCATCCTCTCTTTTTGAAGCATCGAGCTCCCCGTTCCTTTCAAGTTGTCAAAGGGATGTGAGGACTCCTGTATAGATGAGGCAGGAAACTAGGGCTTTCTCTAGGGTATCCACAGGGCACTCAGAGATCCCTTCATCTTGTGAGATGAATGACGAGCCTGCATTCAATTGACTGCAGGAAAATCCGGCCTTATTTCGAGTCAGGGCATCTCGGTGTCCATTCTACTTGAGGCAGCAAACTCAGGGTCCCTCTCACATACCTATAGCTGAGAAAAGCCTCCTTTTGAGGTGCTTGTGGAAAGTTGGCAATCCCCTTGAGTGGAAGCTAGGGAATCTTCTCTCATCTCGAGAAGATATGGCGTACATGCAGCTTATCTCGAGTTGCTGTGCTGAACTTGTGTTCCTCTAGACTTGGGACCGTGTTCTCGGGGAATCTCTGGAGTTGTCTAAAGGAAGTCAAGCCACTTGTGTTTGATGGTGAACACCAGAAGGCTCTGGAGCCAATACAGGGGAATCGGGCCTCATCTCGAGTAGATATGGGGCACACGGAGCTATTTCATGCTACTGCGGTGACCTCAGGGTCCCTCTAGACTTGTGACAGTGTTCTTGGGGGCTCTTTGGAATTCCATCAAGGAAGTCAAGACTCCTATCATGTTTGATGTGGAACACGGAATTGCTCTGCATGCAATGCAGAGGAATTGGGCCTCATCTCGCAGTGAGGGGGAAGTCTAATGGGTTTTCTCGAGTTGCGGCGGGAACCTGGGGTATATTCTCGAGTTTTGACAGGGAAGGACCTTCAAAACCCCTGTTTGTTCAGCAACGTCAGGACTCCTGTCTAGTTGCGAGGGACACCTCAGGATTCTCCTCGAGGCTTGGCAGGGCAATAGGGACTCCTCTCGAGGTGAGGCAGGAGACCCAGTGTCCCTGTCCAGTTTCCACAGGGATATTGAGATTCCTATCAATTATCAAGACGAGTCAGGCATCATCTCCTTTTGAAGCATTGAACTCCGTCTTCCTCTTGAGTTGTCAAAGGGATCTGAGGCCTCCTGTCGAGATGAGGCAGGGAACGACGCCTTTCTCCAGCGTATCAACAGGGGATTCATACTTTCCGTCATCTTGTGAGATGAAAGACAAGCCTGCATTCAAGTCAGTGCAGGGAAATTTGGCCTTATTTCGAGTCAGGGCATCTCGGTGTCCATTCCACTTGAGGCAGCATCCTCTGGGTCCCGTTCACATACCTATAGCTGAGAGACCCCTTGAGGTGCTTGTGGAAAGTTGGCATTCCTCTTGAGTCGAAGCCAGGGAATCACCTCTCATCTCGAGATGATTCGTGGTACACGGAGGTTTTCTTGAGTTGCTGTGCTGAAATTGGTGTTCCTCTAGACTTGGGACGGTGTTCTTGGGGAATCTCTGGAGCTGCCTAAAGGAAGTGAAGCCACTTGTCGTGTTGATGGGGAGCATGAGATGGCTCTGGAGCCAATGCAGGGGAATGGGGCCTCGTCTCAAGTTGCTTTGGGATACACGGAGTTCTTTCGTGCTGCAGCGGTGAAATAAGGGTCCCTCTAGATTTGTGACAGTGTTCTTGGGGACTCTCTGAAGTTCCACCAAGGAAGTCAAGGCTCCTATCATGTTCGATGTGGAACACGCAATTGCTCTGCACACAATGCAGGGGAATCAGGCCTCATCTCGCAGCAAGGGGGAATTCTCATGGTTTTTCTCGAGTTTCGGTGGAAACCTGTATATTCTCGAGTTACAATGGGGATGGCCCTTCATAACTCGTGTTTGTTCAGCAACGTCAGGACTCCTCTCTAGTTGCGAAGGACACCTCACACTCTCCATGAGGCTTTGCAGAGCAATAGGGACACCTCTCGAGGTGAGATGGTAGACCCAGGGTCACTTTCCAGTTGCCACAGGGATATTGGAAGTCCTATCAATTTTCAAGATGAGTCAGAAATCATCTCCTTTTGAAGCAATGAACTCTGCGTTCCTCTCGAGTTTTCCAATGGATGTGAGGCCTCCTGTCCAGATGAGTCAGGGAACTAGGGCTGTCTCTCGGGTCTCCACAGGGGATTCAGACATCCCTTCAACTTGTGAGATGAAATACAAATGTGCATTCAAGTCACTGCAGGGAAATCCAGCCTTTTTCTGAGTCAGGGCATCTCGGTGTCCATTCCAATTGAGGCAGTAAAGTCATGGTCCCTCTCACATACTTGTAGCTGAGAGACATCTCCTCTTGTGGTGCTTGTGGAAAGTTGGCATTTCTCTTGAATCGAAGCCGGGTAATCAGCTCTCATCTCGAGATGATTTTTGTTACCTGGAGATTTTCTCGAGTTGCTGTGCTGAACTTGGTGTTCCTCTAGACTTGGGACGGTGTTCTCAGGGAATCTCTGGAGTTTCCTAAAGGAAATCAAGCCTCTTATCATATTTGATGGTTAATGCGGGATGGCTCTGGACACAACGCAGGGGGAATGGGCCTCATCTCGAGTTGATTCGGGGTACACAGAGCTCTTTCGAGCTGTAACGATGTCCTCTGGGTCCCTCTAGACTTGTGACAGTGTTCTTGGGGACTCTCTGGAGTTCCATCAAGGAAAACAAGGCTCCTTTCTTGCTTGATGTGGAACACCGAGTTGCCCTGCACGCAATGCCAGGGAATTGGGCGTCATCTCATGGCCATGGGTAAGTCTCATGGTTTTCCTCATGTTGCGTCAGGAACCTGGGGTATATTCTCGAGTTATGGTGGGGAAGGACCTTCAGTACTCGTGTTTGTTCAAGGAAGTCAGGACTCCTGTCTAGTTGCGAGGGACACCTAGGGATTCTCCTCGAGGCTTGTCAGGGCCAAAGGAACGCCTCTAGGTGTGAGGGGGACACCCAGGTTCCCTTTCCAGTTGTCACAGCGATATTGGGATCCTTATCAATTTTCAAGAGGAATCAGGCATCGTCTCCTTTTGAAGCATTGAACTCCTCGTGCCTCTCGAGTTATCAAAGGGATGTGAGGCATCCTGTCCAGATTAGGCGGGAAATTAAGGTTTTCTCTTTGGTCTTCAAAGGGGATTCAGACATCCCTTCATCTTGTGAGATGAACGATGAGCCTGGATTCAAGTCACTGCAGGACAATCCAGCATTATTTTGAGTCAGGGCATCTCGGCGTCCATTCCAATTGAGGCACCAAATTCAGGATCCCACTCACATACCTATACCTGACAGAAGCCTCCTCTTGAAGTGTTTGTGGAAAGTTGGCATTCCTCTTGATTCGAAGCCAGGGAATCAGCTCTCATCTCGAGATGATTTGGGGTACATGGAGCTTTTTTCTAATTTAAAAAAACAAAACTCAAAAGAGCCACAGACCACAGTCTATCATTCAGAAACTGAAAATATGCCAATTGTCAAATCAAGGTAGGGAGTAACAGGGAACCACTTGGCTCTTGTGAGAGGAAGTGAAGCCACATTTTCACAGCTGAGACACAGGTGTTGATGCTGATGTTGCAAGTGTTTTCAGTCGGCAGGGCACTCCACTCTTATTTTCTGTCACTTTACCCTAGAGTCACTACCCCCACCTCTTTCTCAGTCAAGCTAACACATGGAGCTTCTAGAGCTGTCTATCATAACCATGATCACAAAATTGCTAACTGACTGCTGAATCCCCTTCACCCAGAAAATATAAGCCTGTCCCCAACTAGTTCTAATCAGAATATAACAAACAAACAAAAACAGAAAAATACATGTTTTTCAAATGAAATTCAACCTTGAGTCTTTTGGAAAAGGAAAGAACCCACTTCTATGAGTCACGTCTCTTCGAGGGGTCAGAAATAAAAAGGCTGTGGCCTTAGCTCTGCAAAGGTCTAGACTTCCAGCCTCCTGCCCTGTTCACTTCAACCTTACTCATCATCTCCGTGGTTGGCTCCTGCAGGTGTGAAAGCTGTGGAGCTGTTTTCCACGCTGAATGCAAAGAGAAGTCTGTCCCCTGCCTGTGATGTGTCCGCCGAGAACTGCAGATGAAGCAGAAGTCTTTCTGGCGGAGGCTGAACATGGACGAGAGCCTGGAGGAGGCTTGCAACATGTTTGACCTGTCCTACCAGAACACCTAACTCAGCAGGAGTCCGAGGCCAGGTGGTGACCTCTCAACAATCCATCAGCCCCAGTGGCTTCCAATCTAGACAGTTAGACCCCTCCAGGAGAAGTTAACGTCTCATCCTTAGCTAGATATATATATATTTATAAATGTACATGCACACATACCTATACGTCCTGTTCAGTGTAAGTCGTTGTCTTAAAGGTTCATGGAGTTTTGTGGCTCACGAAGTTACCAATAGCGGGATTACACTTAGTCATGAATTTCAGCTGCTTTGCCCCCAAGCCAAACGTGGTTTACACACAAGGCTTTATAGTTCAGGCATTGTGGGGCTCTCAGGAGCCATTTATTACCCAGGACATAGGAGAAAGCATCTTCTCCAGGAGAGTGCTTTGAGTTATTTTTGTGCTGTTTATTTTTAGCCTTCACAGAGGATGAGATAACTGAGGCAAGAACCCATCATCAAGTTTCATAAGAAAAGCTTCAAAACACAGCAGTGACTCCTGGATCCTTCCAGGAGTCCATGTCCCGGCTCTCACCTCCGTGTCTTCACAAAGGCTGGGATCCCTAAGCTGAATTAAACAGCTCGGAAATCAGGAGCATGAGCTCCCTCTGACAGAAAGCGTGTGTCCCTAATTTATCAGGGGAGCTAGATAAATTGTTCTGAAGTTAATCTCAGAAAGCATTTTTCCTGACAAGAGACCTCAGTAACCTACATGTTGTCCGTCTGTTTCCTGGTACGAATCCCAACACCCGCCCAGAGACGTGACCGTATTTGCCAGGCTGAAACATGGCTCTGAAGAGTAGTCTTTTAGGAGTTCCATGGGTGACAGGATGATTTTTTTTTTTTAATGGCGCTGACTGGAGGAAATTGCTTAGGATTGTTAAATACATCAGTTTGTAGACCAGGAGGTCGGGTGTAGAGTACACACATTCCAAGAGAGGATCTGCAGTTTTCTTTTCACAGAATCCTGTGTGGGTAGTTTCCACCTATTCATTACACTTTGTTTATTTTTATTGTTCTTCATTGCCCTTTCACTCTGATCTTTCATTTGTCAATGTCACCACGCCTGCTTTCATACTTTCTTAATTGTTTTGAAAAATCAGAGCACCTTGGAATTTCACAGTACCAACTTTAGACTATGAACAAAATACCAAACTGACAAATATAATTAAGGCATTAAATCTAATATTATTTAAATATATATATATACACACATGCATCATTGCCACCATGAAGTGAGGTGCAAAGTGCTAAGCTAATAGGGAATAAAAGTGAGAATGAGTTGCTTAGGCACTTGGCCGGGTGATATTCTTCCTCTGCATCATCCTTTTGGTGCAGTGGCCATGGTGACTAAGATGGCAGATAGCTTGGCACCGGAAAGCATGGCTCCCACTCCTTCCACCTTAACTCTTTCCAGAACCAAAAACTAAGCTTATATTTAAGCAATTCTCAGTAGGTTATATGAGAAGATTCTTACCTTTCCTCTGAGCAGATGCCTTCAAAGCCTCCATGGTTTAGTAGCTACACTCCTAGCAGGACCTAGAGAACTAGTGTTTGCACAGCCCATGGGCACAGTTAACCCCACTGCTCCTTTCCCCACACCTAGCTCCCTCTGATCCTAGCTCACGATGCATCTGTCCATTTGGAGATGTGTCATTTCAGACTCACTTCTGTGCAGACTGTTGGGTACGAGCACTTCACCTCTCAACCCACACCCATTCCTTTGGCCCCAGACCACACATTTCAACGTTAATAGCTCAGCACCACTCATGCATTTATCCTCTGATTATACAGTAGCTGTAGCCAAAGCATGAAAACTTATTAAAAGGCCAGGGCCCCATTCATGAGATGCCTTACGGTGCCTTTTACTCTTAGAAAAACAAGTTGACTCCCTCTCCCCACCCCACCCCACTCTATAGAAACTGTTACACGCAAAAGAAAAGGGTGGAAGGTCTCAAACAAGTGCTTGGCCAACAGGCAAACAAATTTGGTCATCTCCCCTTTACTCTTCCCCTTCGTGAAACACAGTATTTGTATATTCCAGCCTCAGAAAAGATAACAAAACGTGATCTTTCACAAGAGAATTACAGACCTGCTTATTATAAAACAGATGTGCTCCAATGGCAAAGTGCCTTCTCCCTCCGCCCCCAGCTCCCTGTCCCTGTAGCTTACCTCTGCCTTTGCTGTAATTAATGCATCTGTGACTCTGACTGTCAGCAGGGCCATCCCCAGCACACTGCAGTTGGAGACCCTGAGGACAGGGCCACTTCCCCCCTTCCAGCATGTTGGCTGCATATACAGAATTTCCTGTCCTGTCTCACAGGCCCCAGGGTCAGACCCACTGAGAGTCAGTGTGACACTCTGGGTCTGTGCTCCCGAGGCCTTGGCTTTTACCAAGGTTGTTTCGAGGCCCAGCAGAATCGTAGCAGTCCCTGTGAACTTCTAAGGAGACCTTTCCACCCACATTGTTTGTTACTTGTTTTCAAAAGGGGGAAAAAAAATAGTAAATGTGCTCTCACCATCAGCTACCAGAGCTGGAAGCATACCCCAGCAGCCGGTTTCCCTCCTCTTTGTGAAGCCCTGACAGCCTGGCTGGTGCCAGCCGCAGGCCTGCATGACACACTCAGCCACCAACCCCCAAACCTGAATGGACAGGGTAGAGCCGGCTTAGCAGTTGGGTCTGCCACGAAAATTCAAAATTGCTGTTTTCAACCCAGGATTCCTTAGCACACACCTGAACGCCCTTAGTTTTCGACCCTAACAAATTACTTGGTGCACTGTAGGTAATTGTTCCACTGCTTAGGAACTGTCAAAACGAAAGCAGATCTGTGGATTACCACCTCCTTAAGACCTAAGCTAATACCTGCTCTCCCTCGTGGTCCATTTTTCATCCCATATTAAATATCTCGTACATAAAGCCCAGGAGAAAATGGCCCATTAATCTCCTAGAGCTGGCAGCCAACTCTGGGGAACTTCTTTTCTCTTGAAAGGCCCCTTTCCTGGTGTATCACTAGAGGAAACCCCTCCTCACCGTGCCAGAAACTCAACTGTGGGACAGTACAAGCCTGGTGAAATGCTGGCATCTCACCCTGCAGTATAAAAGTCAGTTCCCAAAATAGACCTCAGTTTGCACCACGGCAGGAAGACCGCAAAGTGCTTAAAAAGTAGACAACTGGGATGGGAGTCGTGTTCTTTCCAGGGTGGCTCTTTCTCCAAGTTGAAAGCTCTGTATGTGAAAACCACGTAAAAAACTCCCGTCTTGCCCTTTTCCTCATTGCCTTTTCAGGGGCCTGTATTATGGTTGTCTTCACGATCATTGTGCTTAAGAGTAGTCTCTCCAGGAGCTTTAATATTTGATGAGCTGAGAAGGCAATCACTTTCGGATTCTTCCAGACTAGGCCTCCACCAAGAAGGGAATATCGCGAGGACTTGGGATTTGTGGTTTCCAGCCAACCCAGCGGTGTCCTTTGGACCCCTGCTGAGGGACTGTGCCTGGCTTCCTTCCGGCTGCTGTTCACAGCGGTGTGGCTGCTGCCGGCCACCTCTGCTAGGCTGGAGTGAGCCCCCTTGCACAGGGTCCGGCCTGTTTTAGTCTCTGCATCTGTACACCCTGCACACCGACACTGGATGGTTTCTTCCCATGCCTTCTCGAAAAGGCATGACTTCCAGACCTGTGGCTTTGTCTCTACCCATGAGCCAGAAAGGGCCACACATAAATCACTGTGTCAGGGTAGGACTTGGGTGAAGCTGCACTGAGCACTTTCTGCAAAGAGAGGTGTGATCTGAGGAAGCCAGGATCCACTCGACTCCTAATTTAGGGTTACACCAATGCTGCTGTTGCTCTTTGGGAGCAGTGTTCCTCACCTCCACTGACCGGCTGTTCTTGACTGAAGTAACTAGACTGTGAAGGAAATCTTCAGGTCCTAATTCTAATACTGCCTGGAGTCAACACAAAGTGATTTTCCTTTTTATTTTTGTACTTCTCCCGGTAAAGAGAGGTAAGTGCAGTTCCCTCCGCCTCCTTATTGCTTGAATTTCCTGCCTCACTACTTTTCTTCCTCTAAGATAACGTGAGAAAAGTAGAGAGTTGGGGCAAAACTGAAAGAAGTGAATGTGCCCTCATTGGCCTGAACTGAGTCGTTGGAACCACTCTCTGTTTTCTTTTCCCTGGTCCTTGCCAACACCTGGGCATTAAGGACAGCTCCAAGTGTTGTGTCCTCTGCACCGTTCTTCCAATCCTCAATCTAGTAGAACTCACTGCCCTACTTCACTACTTGAACCCCGTGACAGGTGAACAAGCCCTGCTCAGCTCATCTAAACAGACAAATGTGATTTCTATCATGAGGGACAGTGTTTCAACAGTGAAGTACCAGTACCCCAAGCCAGTGTCAGAAGTCCTTGACAGAAGTCAGAAGAAAATGTGGAACACCGTCTCAAGCACACCAACAGCCGTCAGGGCTTTTATTTTAAATGGGCTCCAAGGGATCATGCGATAGAGCCCTTTCCTCCTGCAGGGGCCTCCAAGGTGATGGAAGGCACTGTTTACCCTGAGTGAAAAGACAGCTGCTGATTTGTTTGGATTTTCCCTGTAGAGAGAGATGCCATCTTGTTAGGAAGGCTTGCAATGAAGCCACTTGTTACCCAGGTAGAAGATTCAGGCGCTTATGGCAACTCTTTGCACAGTAAGATACCCTCCAGGCCGCTGAGCTGCAGACCAGCCTCTCTTCCCTTCCCTTGACCTTCCTTGCCGCAGTCCTAAGCCCAGATTCAGGCCTGGTAAACTGACTGATGGACCTCTGGGGCTTGTGGCTCCTCACATTGACCATCGTATTCATGTCTTTTTCCCCGTAGGAGTGCCTTACAGTACTGCCTCGTGCTTCTAGTCTAGCCTAGCAGACCCACTTGAAGCCTGCAGGGTCCTTTGCCTCAATATGGATCACCTTTGCTTCTTCCCTGCTGGCTGCTCTCAACACAGGCACATTTGGAGCCCACATATTCCATGCACATGTCAGACCTTTCACCTTCATTTAACCTGGTGCCTTAACCTCATGAGTACAAGGGTTCCTGCTGGAAACACACTGTCAGAGCAGACTAGTGGAAACACTCCTTGGTGCCATTGACACTTAACCAGGAATCACAAAAGAGACGATCACATAATATTTTGAATCTGTTTTATGCTGTTTCTCAAATTACTCCTTTTGTTTTCTTGCTTGCTTTTCATGAACCAAACTCAGGGGAATGTCATGATGTCACCAAGGCCAATGGGTAGAGAAATTAGACTGGTTATTCAGATTCGAATCTGTAAAGTCAGTGAACTTAGCCTTTTTCAGGTGAAAAAAATTACACACACACAAGGGTTTTCTTTTCCTTTAGTGTATAAAAGGTTTCTTTTATTTTGCCACCTGTCTTCCAAGTGGGAAGTGAGAGGCCTCTTGGATGGATTGTGGTGAAGGCAATTCTACATGACGTGGGCAGTCCACCAAACATTAGGCTTTCACCACCAGAGGCTTAGGTTCTGATTTTGATCACCTCTCAGGATCCTATTGTGAATAGCCTATCCTAGAACATTCAAGGAGGAAAAAAAAAATCTGTCTTTAGAGGACAGTAAAAGGAGAGGAAATGTGTAGGTTGCAAATGAAGAGTATCGAACGTGGGGTGTGGAAGTCTTTGCACAACTTGTTCTTAACACTCCTGGGACAGATAAATGTCATCTTCCCTTATTTTTGTTCATGCTGTACAGAACTGTCTAAAACTTGGGACTTGGGCTATTACTCTGTCACTCTGTGTTGAGCTATTTGTAATATCTACTGTAACTTATATATGCATTGTTTCTGTTTTCTGGATTTTATCACCTTTTGTTTGTGCATAAGTTATCCATAGTTTTGTTTACACCATTTTTTAAAATATCAATAACTGTAATAATAAAAAAAAAGAAACTGTGTTGTGGACAAGACCCCTAGATTTTATGGTCATCTGTCATATAATTTAAGTACACCAGTTCCTGATGTATAAAGTTATCTCTCTCTCAATAAACAATGCAGAAAGTACTTTCTCTTCTCATAACAACTCCATTCAAATGCTGTTTTTGTGGGGGTGGTGAAAGCCCAAGATGAGCGCTGGATGTTAATTCAAAGTCAAGATTTAAACTTTATTGAAAGTGAGCTACTGGGATCTTAAAATAGTTCTTAAGATTTTTACTTTTTTTTTTTTAACTGTAGTTGATTTACAATGTCAGTTTCAGGTGTACATCAAAATGATTCAGATATATAGATATGTAAAATAGCTCTTAATGTTAATCTTATAGACTTCATTTTTTTCCTAATTTCTTCAACCTCAATATTCTCATCAGCCCTCCCTATGCTTATGAAAAATATAGTGAAACTTTGAAAAAATTGCAAATGTGGTGGTCTAGGCCTCATTTGCCAAAACAGACCATGATTTCTTTCTGATTTGAGACAGACCTGCTCCAACTCCCACACAGAGCATCTATCCCAGCTCTTCCCCAAGTTTTCATCACCACTGCACTCTCCAAATAAGAGGAGCAAGTGCCAGATGGTAGGCCATTAGACAAGGCCACTGGTCATTCCTGAAGACCATGAAGACCGTGCTTTGAAAGCAAAGAGCGAAAGTAGAGGGGACTTGTCTCTGTGAGGACAGCAGCCCTCTGGGAGCCGAGAGGTGATGGAAAATACCTACACGACCTTCCCCAAGGCTGGCCCTCATGGTCCCAAAAAAGACCATGGGCACGACTATCCACTCGGAACCTTTCAAAAGCACCATTGAAATTCACCTACTCAAAAACATTGAAGAGAGCAGAAAAGGTGCTTCTGGTTAAACATTTACCACAGGTGAACTCTGAGCCTCACTCTCTAGGACACACCTAAACAAGTTCATGCTCAGCTGCCCCTCCTCCACCCCCAGGAAAGCGATGAGCTCATGCCCATTCCGTCCAAGGAACAACTGGACCTCATCTTCACAAGCAACCTGCCACAATCCACAATAAAAAGAAACAAGTTAATGTTTCACTGAACCAAACTAGACACAGCACAGTCAGAGCCCCGATTTCTGTGATTTACAGGACGGGTTAGCCTTCCCCCAATGGCAGCAAACCTGAGTGACTGGATAACTGCAGGGAGTTTTCACATTATCACGAGTCATTTCCAAAGGGTGGAAAGAGACACCATTCTGTTCCTCTCTCCCCACCCTCAGGAGATGTGATCAGAATCTCCCTGAATCATTTCCAGTCCTGTCCTTTGATGAAGCTACTAGATGATGACTTTATTCGGTGGTTCCCACAGAAGTCACACAAAAATGCAAGCAAAACTCAGGATCCCAGCACAGACAACTGAATCTGAATCTTTCTGGATGGGGCCTGAGTATTTGTATTTTTTTGAAAGTTCCCTGGGTGATCCCTGTGTGTCCTGAAAGTTAAAACCCACTAGACTGAATGAAACAAGTTTCCCTGAAATAGCCAAATGCTTGGGATATTGGTAGTCCACAGTGGGAAGGATGTCAAAGGTATGTAGAGGGACTGAGCAGTCTTAGTTGCCCTCCAGCTCACAGCTGTTGTCTCCCTTCCTCCCAGCAGACACAGAACAGATACAGTACTTTGGAACCTGCTGCTCATAGATTGCCATTGTTTTCATAAAACCTGAACTTTATACCCCCTTCATTTTCTTCCGGGGTGTGGTTAGTGTCTATTTATCCAGTCTATACCATTGCCAGGCAGCCAGGTGAATAGAAGTCATGGCCACAGGTGACTAAGCTGGCCTACAAAGACAGTCCTGTACCCTTCCTTTCGTTTTTTCATTCCTCCTCATTATGCTGCAATTGTCCTCGAATGTATGCATGTGACAGTCTGCTCCCAGGTCAGGCCCACCCAACAAACATGAAACTTATCACTCCAGACAGTGGCGTTTAAATGGAAAATCACTAGGTTCTTCTTGCCCAGAAAGACCTGAGAGATTCGGAACAACCTGAGCCATGTCTAGATTTGCCTTGGCTTCGTGGGAAAACTATAGACCTTAAATAAACCACAATCATTCTGAATCCAGGCATCTATTGAACTGACAATCTTCAAGCTCTCCTGCCAGCTGCAGGTGAATGGAAACTTAGTTCTTCTCCTCGCCTCCTTTTATGAAGTCAGTAACTTTGATGATGACAAATATTCCTCATTGATGGAGCACGTGTACAATGCTCCATTCCCACAGTGCTTACCAGAGAGGGAACCTCCACAGCAAAGACTTTACTGAGAATCGTTGTAGAAAGACAGTGTTTCCAAAGGGCAGGTATGCAAGTAGAAATGAACCTGGGACTCATTCTAAAGTAGCATCCCTAAAAATTACATTATTGAGTTGAATGGGGCCAGTTTGGGGGGGGGGGGTGTTTATAGTTGATTTTTGTTACTGTATTGGATTCTGATTGGAGTAGAGGATTCCTTCCCCAAGAGAAAAATGGCCCCTGGTATATAATACTCAGGAAGCCCAAGGCAAAACCCACACAGCAGATTAATTTATCCTCCCTTGTTTGCATCTATTCCTTCGTAGCTTGGACAGAAAGGTCCAGCAGGAAGAACAAACTATTCCCACAGCTGAGCATACAGAAATTCTGATTTATGTGCAATGATTTACAATTTACCTGGACAATCAGGAGATTCATAATAACCACCTCGCCCCTCACTCTATCTCATATTCCTCCATTAAGAGTTATTGATTTTAAGCCAATCAGTTCAAGTTCATGGGTTCATACAGTATTTCAGATCCTGCCATACAATCTCAGGCAGCTGTTGGTCTGGGGGAAATTCCTCCAACTTTTATCCAATCCCTTCCAGACAGCCTGATATGAGAATCACTTTCCATGGCTTCTGTGCTCTCCTAGGATGGTCTGTTGTTCTGAAGCTGAAGAGCTGCTATTAGCACCATCATTTTTTCAAATGAACATTGAGCTAAATTATCTCAAATGTATAAAAGGAACATCTCTCACTGTGTTATGATGGAAAATTACCTTCCAGAATACAAGACTATACAAAGCACATATTAATTTGGGGCCCAAGGACATCCAAATTGCCTTAGCTTCTGCACTGTATTGTGATGGCACACTCTTAATAACGCCAGGTTCTAAGGAGACCGCAAGGTGCATGCTGCTAGGAAAATAAACCAGAATCTTTCTCCATTAGGATCACTGCACGCATACTCAAGCCAAGCTGGAGGTATTTTGCTCTGAGATTCAAGACTTTTGCAGAGGAAATAAATTCCAATTGCACAGGCAGGGAAGTGAATGTGAATTCTAAACTGGGTCAAGCTCCCCAGATGGCTTTCTCACTGCTGCCCAGGAGTGAGGCCACCAAGGAAGCAGCCACTGCAGCCCCAGTGCCCAGAGGAGATGTCTAATGACAGACATCTCAGGAAATACTTCCTGCTCATGCAAGTTCAATTCCACACCAAGGGGAAGGGGGACAGGGGAGGCCCGGCACTGGCTGATGGAGTTTGCCAAGCGCCAATACTTGTGGCAAATGTATATCAAAATCAACATGTGGTCCAACAACCAGCAAGTCCTGGGAACTGGCTCTGCCCAAATCAGCCCCAAACCTGTGCCCCCGGAACCCCAACAGTCAGCTCATATGCAGCCCACCATGGGGATATCTGGAGATAAAAATAAGCTCTTTTAAAAATAAAAATTATTCGATGTTTGCCTTGTTTGTTCCACCTACTCTTGTTTTTCTTCTTCTTTTTTTGAGATAGTATCACAGAGCCAATCTCAGACATAATATTTCATGCTGATGTGCTTTAGCACACATCTACAAAAGATTTTTATTTTTCTTCTACCCAGTCACAAAGCCATTACACACTGAACAAAAATAGTAATAATTTCTTGTTATCATCTGCTGCTCAATCCCAAATCAAATTTATCTCATGGTCCCCCAAATACCCTGTTTTGTTTTGTTTGTTCTGACAGTAAAGATTTTACAACTTAAGGTGCTCCTCCTGAAGGCTTGCCACACTGTAACGGGCTATGGCTCCATTCCAGCTTCCCTTTCTCCTTCTTTAGGGAGCAGGGGTCCCAGTCTCTTTGGAGGACAGTAGCCCCTGGCCCATTCATGCCAGCCCATGCAGTCAGCAGACAAGAACACACAAGAGTGAGCACTGCCAAGGTTTATCATCCTTGACCTCCCCATTCAGAAAGCTGCACCAAAGCTGGAGGAAAAGTTGTCTTTGATTGAGAAAAGGGGGCACTTCAGGAGTCTGCTGTACCCGCGACATGGCGATAGTGACTTACCAATGGATGCTGAATACCTGACTAATTGAAAGGACTAGCTCAAGAAACAGGGTTGGTTCCTAGAGAACTGAGTGGAGACAGAAACCTTTATTTGCAGGGAGGCATTTTCCCCCAGTGCAGAGGGTCCTATCTGTTCCCTGGCACCATGTTGGGACCCAAGGCACTAGCTCCTGAGCCAACACGCTGAGGGTCCCCAGGGGTGAGTTCCTCAACTTCTTACCCATCCGCTGAGATGCCCTCACCGAAAGGACTTTAAAATTAAAATCCACTTTATTCAATTCTTCCACTGGAGGGGCATTTCACTTTAAAGTATACAATATTCATGACATAAAATTAAGAGGCACAAAAATTGCTGAGAAAAGTACTCTCCAAGACAGTCTTCCCAAATAAAAGACTCTATTAGATATTTGCTAAAGCACATCATTGTTTGCAGTGTTGTTAGTTGGGCATATCACTGATCATCTTATTTTTTAAATCAGATATAAATCACTGTTTGATTAAGAATGTTTTTTAAACTAGGAAAGAATCTAAGATTATTTCTCATTATGGTCAAAGCTATGACAAACCTAGACAGCATATTAAAAAGCAGAGAAATCACTTTGCCAGCAAAGGTCCATATAGTCAAAGCTATGGTTTTTCCAGTGGTCATGTATGGGTGTGAGAATAGGACCATAAAAAAGGGGGAGCACCAAAGAATTGATGTTTTTGAACTGTGGGACTGGAGAAGGCTCTTGAGAGTCCCTTGGACAGCAAGGAGATCAAACCAGTCAATCCTAAAGGAAATCAAATCTAAATATTCATTGGAAAAACTGAAGCTGAGGCTGCAATACTTTGACCATCTGATGCAAAGAGCTGACTCTTTGGAAAAGACCCTGATGCTGGTAAAGATTGAAGGCAGGAGGAGAAGGGGACAACAGAGGATGAGATGGTTGGATGGCATCATTGATTCACTGAGCATGAGTTTGAGCAAACTTCAGGAGATGGTGAAGGATAGGGAAGCCAGGTGTGCTGCAAGCCATGGGGTCACAAAGGGCCAGACACAACTTAATGACTGAACAACAATGGTCAAAACTTTTCACCCTTAATTTCTCCTTAATAAAACTTCTGATCTCAGGCCACAAAAACAACCAACAACAATTACAAAACCAGAGATAATGGTAGGGATGGAATCCCTGATGCAATGTGAACATTATGCAGGAACTAGAGCAGCCCTTCTCAAACTGTGGTCCCCAGACCAGCTTCACAACATCCGCTGGGGAATGTATTAGAAGTGCACGTTCTCAGTTCATTCGTGACTGAGGTACATGGGGACAGAAGGGGAGGTCTGTATTTTAACAATGTCCCCCACAGGGGATTCTGATGTAGCCTGAAGTCTGAGACCCTCAAGGACACAAAGAATGTCTGCTAGTCCTAGAGCCCTCCCTGCTGCCCTCTTTAGTCAACAAACCTTTTGCAGGCCTCCCATATGTCAAGTGTTCTGTTAGATCCTGGAGCTACTGGAGCACAGCCTCCCTGCCTCCTCACCCCCAAGCCGAAATGTACACAGTGTGAATGGAGAGAGATGCTCACTGAGGCCAAGAGGGCAGTGTCCACCAGTGCTGTTACTGCAACTGTTAGATTCCTGGCTCCTCAGCTATGATGTTCCGTGACCTCCGGCAAGTCGTTATCTCCTTCTCTCTGGGGATAATAATAGGCATCAGGTTATGGGGCTGTGGTGAGAGTTCAGTGAATAATGCAGACAGGGCATTCAGCATTGGACCTCACACACAGAGAGGAGAGGCATCCAAGGTATAGGGGAAGAGCGTGGAAAGCATATGGGGCCATATCACCAGGCCAGGAAAGTTTCTGGGAGTGGGTCCTTTAGAAGCTGGTCTGGGGAGGTGGCTCATTCTGTGTAAAGCTGGGCTGTGAGCTGGAACCCAGTGGCTCTGAGGCTCTTGCTGGCTCCAGGGGCTGGGGTTCTGTGATTTGGGGGGCATCTCCAGCAGGCCCTGTGGACTCAACAGTACTATCTGGTTTTCATTCTGTTCTTGTCTACCATTTTGCCCAGCTCCCCCTTCCTGGCCAGTTTAAAAGTCAGAATCACCTTCTGCAGTTCCTGGAGTTTCTGAACATCTTACCCAGGTGGCTCAGTGGTAAAGAATCAGCCTGCAATGCAGGAGACTCAGGTTCGATCCTGGGTCAGGAAGATTCCGCTGGAGAAGGAAACGGCAACCCACTCCAATATTCTTGCCTTGGAAATCCCATGGACAGAGGACCCTGGCGGGCTATAGTCCATGGGGTCACAACAGAGTCAGAAACGACTAACTGACTAAACAACAACAGCAAATCTACCACTATCCAATAAATGAAGCCTTCTCCCTTGCTGGCTTCCCCTTCTTGAGAAATGTGGGTGAATCGAGGACTTCATCACTCACCAACCTCAGCACTTGCCTCTCAACTATCCTGTGCTGGTGATCCTCCTAAAACCTTTTCTCACCAACCTCCCCCACTTTTGCATCAGTTTGCAGAAACACAGAAATGTTGGATGTGCAGGTAGACTGATTCCAATTTCCCTTCCCAAGGGGTGCTTCTGCATGATGCTCACCATGCCTCACCTTGGCTCCCTTCCATCCCTTATCCCCCTGAAGTGGGTCAAGGACCCTGAAGTTGTTTGCAGCATAGTCTGTACTTTTTTTTTTTTCAAAATAATTCTTTTCTCCTTTGTTTTTATTTTTAATTGAGAAGGTCAGCACAAACGCCAGCACTGCGCCACCTCTGTGGGTCTATTCCCCCTCTCCATCAGGAAACTGGGCCTCTCGTCCCTTTATTTCAGTGACCAGCTGATTGGAACAGAGCGGCCCCCCTCTTCCTCCCCAACCCCACAATTGTCACCGCCAATTAGTGCATTGTTGGGGCACACAATGGTGTTACTGTAGCCAGTGGAATGGGCGGCCTTTGTGCTTCTCCAGTCGGCCGTGGGGGCAGTCAAGTTTCATTTAGAGACTTAAAACACAACACCAGAAGAAAAATGCTATCAGAAAAGCAAAAAGGAAAAACAGAGAAAAAAAAAAACAGGAGGAAAGAGAAAGAAGGAAACGGGGGGGAAGATGATGATAAAGATGAAGATGAAGGGGAAGAAGGCAGGCCATAATCAAATGTTGAAAAGGAGAAGAAAAAAAATCTGCTAATCAGGGGTTAGCCCCATCTCATGAAAAGACCCAAGTGGTCTCTACACACAGAAGCCCCCCTCAGAACACAAAAAAGGGCTCAGGCTTAACAGTAATTAGTGGTCTGATTGTGCTTGGAACACTGTGTGTCTTTAGAGGATTTTCCCAACTTTTCTATTTTATTTTTTTCCAGTCTTCTCAAATCTAGAAGGGGGGGGGTGGGACGGGGAAGGTGGGGCCTGGGGAAGGAAGGGGCCACACTTGCTCCCAGCAATCTGGGTTTGGGGGGAATTCAGTTTTTCTCTTTGACAGGTAAATTGGATTTCATTCTCTACAGCTTGTAGCTAATTACAGAGGTTATTTCTCTGGAAGAACGTGACATATGGGTGAGTTTGGGAGTCACTGTTTTGTTTGTTTCAAGTGCCCTTCCAGCAGCCTGGCCCTTTTTGCAGCCTGGAAGATGCCCCCAGAGGCCCAGCCCTTTAATCCAGAGCCACAGGTTGTGGACTTTGTCTCTCAGCTAAACTTTTGTGTCCAAGAGATCTCCGTCCTGCTTGTAAAGATGAATATCCCAGTTGAGACACGAGACTAGCCTGAAAAACCAGCCTTCGCTCCTGAGCCGGTAGGCACCTGGAACGTTCGTCAGAGGCTCTCAGGCTGGAAACACAGCTCACCCGGTCTTCACTCCTCTGGTCCTCATGGATCCCTCCCCAAACCGATGTGTTCCCTGCTTGTTAGAGCTCTGGGTACAAATGATGCTCTCTGAACCCCAGAAGCCTTCAGCCACCCTGCCCTTAGACTGGTCTCTCTCCTCCCACCTGCCCCACCACACCCTTCAGTATCCGGCATGTGCCAAGATGCACCACGTCAGACTGGCCACCAAACAAGAATATTCCTATGTTGTTTGTAAGATTTTTCTTGGAACCACCCAACGCTGTGCAGCCCAATTCATGCACTTGTGCCAACTTCACTCTGCGACGGGGGGGGGGGGTGGTTTATTTCCCTTCAGATGCACTAAACATGCCTCCCCTTTCCCTCTGTCTGAGTCAGACCAGACTCCCAATGTTTGATTGTTTGGGTGGCTTTTTGTTTATTTGTTGTTTTAAATAAACTAATTAATGGAAACATCCATTCCATGCAAGGTTTACGTAAAGTCACACTCACTTGAGAAACAGTTTCCCCACACTTTACCCAGGACTGGCTCACCGTTGGTGCCTCCTCTGTTTGGTTTTCCTGTCTGTCAAGTAGAAGCCAGAGAGGGGTTGGGGGTGGGCCCCCAGCCACATGAAGACCACAGTTCTAATCCACAGCCTGCCCATGACCACTGGATGTTCATGTGCAAAAGGAGGGCCCCTGCTCTCACCTTCAGGCATTGTCATGAGGATGAGAAGAGACAGTCTATGAAAGGAGAGGAGCCCAGGCACACACCGCCTGGCAGTGAATACACACCAGCTTCCTTCCGTGTTGTCTGCAGTCCGGAGGCCACTGGAGGGGCTCATTTTTCATTCCCTCCACGCTGGGCCATGTGGCTGCACCGCTTGCTCTTTGCTGGGGATGGACGCCCTGTCCACACTGGCTCCCTCACCCCCACCTCCAACCCCACGGAAAAAGAACAAGACCTGATTCCCTCAGGAAAGAAAGAGTGAAACCCTCTGATAATGGCCCCTGGAATATCACAAACACCCCAAGTCATAAAATGCAAATCCCAAGGAGGCCGTAAGGAAACAATGCTGACTGAGCTTCTACTAAAGGCGGGGTGTCTGGGACTGGAGTGGAGAGGGGGGCGGGTGCATTGGTTCTCCCCAGAGCTGGGGCAAGGGAATGTCCACTTCATGTGGCAAACAGGGGAGTGGGGCCCAAAAGGGGGCTTGGTGAGCGACTTGGTGTATGACACCAGCACTTCCCACTTTCCTCCATCCTCAGCCTTTGGCTCCGGGAGCACCCACGGAAACCCAAAGCCTGGGAGCCTGCAAAGAAAGAGGGACACAGGGTCACAGCGGAAGACGGCCTGGCCGGGACCACAGCGAACGAGGCTTCAAGCCTGAGGTCCTGTTAGCAAGTTCACTGAATCTCATCTCCTGTCTGTCCACTGTTACTTCTCCCATCCTCGCCCTCTCTCTCCCCAGTCCATTTCAGTGGCTTCTTAACCAGCCTTCCTGCCAAGCCCTTCAGTACTCAAGCCTGATCTTGCCCCAGCCCCACTTAAAAGTCTCTTAAGGCTCTCAGCTGCCTTGAGGACACAGTCCAAACACCACAGGCTGACCCAGCAGTCCTTGACGGTATAGTCCTGTCTTTCCCTTTAACTTCCTTTCCTGCCATCAGCATGGCCTCCTGGGCTCCTGAGCTGTGCTTCTGCATGGGGCCCCATTATGGATTTAATGCTCAGCTGTTGCTGTCTTGAAATTCTGAAGAATTTTTGAACGAGAGCCCTGCATTTGCCTTTTGCACCTTGCATGTCCTATGCTATGCTCATTCATGTCCGACTCTTTGCAGCTTCATGGACTGTAGCCCGCCAAGCTCTTCTGTCCATCAGATTTTCTAGACAAGGATACTGGAATGGGTTGCCACTTCCTTCTCCAGGGAATCTTCCTGACCCAGGTTTCAAACCCACATCTTGTGTGTCCTGCATTGGCAGGCGGATTCTTTACCAATGAGCCACCTGGGAAGCCTTCATTTTACACAGGAGCCACAAAATGTGGTGACCGGGCCTGCTTCTCTCCTTTCTCCCCCTTCACATTGCTCTGCCAGCTAACTTCTTACAGTTCTCTAGGTTTGTGCGGTTCCTTCTGTTTGAAACATTCTCCTTACCTATTTGCCAAGCTTTCTATCACCCATCAAATTTTGCTTGTGTGTCCCCTACTCTGCAAGTCGTCCTGCATTCCCCTGTCTGAAGATTGTAGTGACTCTTTGTGATTGTTCACTTTTCAGCTTATCACAGCTTAGTCTGATTTATTTCCTGCTTCAACTAACAGGTTAGGCGTGTGAATATGACAGATCTGGTGTCTTGCACAAGTACCAAGATTTATAATGCTCGTTTGAGTGACATTGAATCAAGTACTATATTTAAGAAATAAATGTTTATTGAAAGTATCATTTTCACTCCAATGACCACACCTATGCTCTGCATACACCTTGATTTTGACCCTTATATCCTCACTCTAGCCTCACTTGGGTCCCTCAGAAACTGTGCACTTAAACCACTGCTTGGGACCAGTAAAGTGGCCTCTGTAAGTGGTATGCCTTTGAGTGATGCCGTCCAATAGAACATTCTAAAGTGACAGAAATGTTTGGTCAGAAGCCACCAGTCACACAGGCTACTGAGCATGTAAAACATCATAGCTAATGCATGTAAAACATCATAGCTAATGCAACTAAAATAAGTTTTAAAACTTATTTTGTGTATTTAGCTGCACTGGGTCTTAGTTGTGGCATGTGTGGTCTTCTACTTACAGATGTGGGATCTAGTTGCCCAACTGGGGATCACACCCAGGCCCCTTGCATTGGGAGTGCAGAGTCTTAGCCACTTGACCACCACTGAGAGTCTGAATGATGAATTTTATTTCTCTTGAACTCATTTAAAAGTTGATAGCCACATTGAGCTCCCACATTGGGCAGCACAAACCCTTCATGATGTTACTGATTGATGCTCATCATGGCCAGGGAGTAAGTCTGCTCACAAACCTTGCTGCTTCAGAAAGACCTCTGTGCAAATCACAAGCTTTTGAGCACCTCCTGAGGACAAAGATTTTCAATGACAGGGGAACCAGTCTTTCCTGGTTTCCTTAAGTGAAACCAGCAACCTCTCTCCACACACAGACTGCTGATGACCACAGTTTGGGGACCCCTGTTATAGACACATCTGGTCTCACCTGGGAAGTGAGAACAAAGAGCCTTCCACACCTGAGAGGGAAGTAACAGATGGAGTCAGGTATTTTGGTTGCCAAGGGCAATAAGACTAGTCTTCGTTCCTTCCTTCCCCAGTTGTCAAAGGCTCCTATTCACACTAATTATGACTCTTCATTGGGCCTTGAGTTCTGGGTACACCACCAGTGGAGGGTCTTCTGGGTGTTGGGTTGTTAAAGACTTTTAGTGAAGCAATGAGAGGAGAGGATTCCATTATCAGGGTGCACTGTTTCTTACAGTGAGAACTTCTATAACCAAAACAGGTATCAGTAGATCACCTGGGGACAGGTTCAAAGGTGAGAGCAGCTGGGTGAGTAGAACTCACAACAAAACTATGTGGCTGAGATTCAGGATGGCACCGGCAGATCACATGACAGAAGAGTGAGCTTCTTGGCTCTTTTGTGTTTAAAAATGATCTACAAACTTGCAGCAAAGAGAAAGTCCCTATAGGATTTGGATCATAGTTCCAAATGCTATTTTAAGTTATAATCACAAAGCGGGGCTGGAGGATGGGTGAAATAGATGAAGGGGATTAAGAGGTACAAACTACCAGTCACAAAATAAGTAAGTCACAGGGACACAATGTACAGCACAGGAAATACAGTCAGTAATATTGTGTAATTTACAATTGTGTAATATTTTATAATTTATAAAAATATTGAACTGTAATTTACAGTTGTGTAATATTTTATAATTTACAAAAATATTGAATCACTGTTGCATACCTGAAACCTCAACTACAAGATCAAACCAGCCATTCCTAAAGGAAATCAACTCTGAATATTTATTAGAAGGAAGCTGAAGCCCCAATACTTTGACCACGTGATGTGAAGAGCCAACTCACTGGGAAAGTCCCTGATGTTGGGAAAGATTGAGGGCAAAAGGAGAAGGAGCAGCAGAGGATGAGATGGTTGGATAGCATCACTGATTCAGTGGACACAAATCTGAGCAAACTCCAGGAGAGAATGAAGGAGAGAGGAGTCTGGCATGCTACTGTCCATGGAGTCACAAAGAGTCAGCAACTGAACAACAACAATACCTGAAATGAACATGTCAATTATACTTCAATTTAAAAAAATATCATCAAAAGGATAGATTATGGGAATTCCCTAGTTGTCCAGTCTTTAAGACTCCATGTTTTCACTGCTGAAGGTCCGCGTTTAACCTCTGGTGAGAGAATAAAGATCCCACAAACAGCATGGCATGACCAAAAATTAATAATAATTATTGATAAATATTTTAGAAAAAGGATAGATTAACTTTCAGGTCTCCAAATAAAATACGGGTCCTTCCCCGCATCTTCACTGCGACCACCTCCACCACCACCATCTCAGGGTTCCCTTGGGGTACTCTCTATTTTCACAGACCCTAGAATAGACATTTCTGGAGAATTAGCTACAGCTAAACCTGGTAAGTTTGAAGTGAAGTTTGAAGTGAAAGTCGCTTGGTCGTGTCCAACTCTTTGCAACCCCATGGACTCATCCATGGAATTCTCCAGGCCAGAATACTGGAGTGGGTAGCCAATCCCTTCTCTAGGAGATCTTCCCAACCCAGGGATCAAATTCAGGTCTCCTGCCTTGCAGGCGGATTGTTTACCAGCTGAGCCACAAGGGAAACCTGGGAAGTTAGATCAAATCAGTCAATCCTGAAGGAAATTAACCCTGAATATTCATTGGAAGGACTGATGCTGAAGCTGAAGTTCCAGTACTTTGGCCACTTGAGGCGAAGAGTTGACTCGTTGGGGGAAAAAAAAAAAAAAAAAAACCTGAATCTTGGAAAGATTGAAGCCAAAGGAGAAGGGGACGACAGAGGATGAGACGGTTAGAAAGCAACACTAACTCCATAGACATGAGTTTGAGCAAACTCTGGGAGCTAGTGAAGGACAAGGAAGCCTGGTGTGCTGCAGTCCATGGGGTAGCAAAGAGTCAGAGGTGACTTAACTGCAGTCCATGGGGTCACAAAGACTCAGAGACGACTTAGCAACTGGACAAAAACAAACCTGGGAAGTCAGGATGAGAACTGGGAAAATAATAGCTGATACTGTGGGGCTTTTCCCCTAAAGCTCTGATTGCATTTAAGAACAGATACACAACTTTCCTCCCAGTAATATAAAATTCAATTCGAAGCATTCTCCACATCTTTCTTCTCTCTGAGAACAGTTGTTCATGCTAATTATTCTCAGCTGACTGTATGGTTACAGAGGCTCTGAAATGGTTCACTGAAAATATACTTTATCAGTCACTATTTGGCTCTAGAGCTGTATTTAAAGAGAGCTGTATACAAAGAAAAAAAAATAAATAACGCAGGTCTCTGATCCCAGAGGAATCACTGTTTGTCTGCTTGTGTGACAAGGAACAAAGTTAAGAGACCAATACAAGAATAAATTCAAGTCTGTGTTAAGTTATGGGCTGAAAGCTCCCAGTATGGTCAGAATTGGGAAATGCAGAGATCTCTGGGGGCTACAGTCAGGAGGCAGCATCCTCCAGGAGATAAGCAGAGCCATTCCCAAGGGATGTTAAGCTGGAGCCTTCATGCTGGCTTTAGGAATCTCCTCCAGCCCCTGGATTTGGCAGGGCCTCAGGGAAGAAGTCCCAGGAGGAGGAGGGGCTCTACCAGTTAAGCTGTAAACCACAGAGGGTTAAGGACATGCAGTCACTCCAACCTGCATCCCCGCATCCAATCTGGGACACCCAACAAAACCATGATTCCTCTCCTGCCCCCCTTCCAGGGCAATACACTGCAAAGCCACCCTCTGGCCACGGTGCTTCTCAATAATTCGGATCCAGTGTTAGAGGACCATGAACACAGGGTAGGGTAACTGTCAGGAAGATTTCAGGGCCTGCCACTGAAGGGACATGGATGAATTCCCAGCTCTGCTCTTTACCATGAGCTGTGTGATCTCCAGCAAGTAACTTCACCATCCTGAGCCCTTCCCATCTGTCAAAAATGGGGTGATGAAGTTTTCCTTGCAGGATTATGATGAAGACCAGGCATGATTAAGAACCACCGGGAGGTGGGAGAGAGGCTCAAGAGGGAGGGGACGTAGGTACACTGATGGCTGATGTTTGACAGAAACCAGCACAATACTCTAAAGCAATTATCCTTCACTTAAAAACAAATTTTAAAAATTAATTAAAGATTAATAAAAATTAAGTTTGAAAAAAAAAGAACCACTGTTCCTTTTCTACTCTTTATTCTAGTCTGTGAGTTATTTGATCATGAACTAGCCTCATTTTGACAAAACTCATGGCAATACAGTTTTCCTGGAGTGCGTTTCAAATAGCAGAAACTTGATTTACTATTTCAGAGGCACTAGGCTTTTTTTTCTGAGACTGGTCAACAAGGTTAAACTCAGGGAAAACTGTGCTGTGATGTATCAGTAAGAATTTAGTTCAGTTTCTGGATTTGAGTGATCATAGTCACGGGCTGTTCAAAAGTATATCATTTTATCATTTGGTAAATATTTATGGAACACCTACGATGAAGTAGGCCCTGTGCTGCATACAGATGGCTGCCTGTCTCCTTTTATTTTTATAACAATAAAAACTCTTATCAATAACTGTTCCTTAAATAATCAAAGAGATAAGGACAAAGTCTTGGATCCAAATAATGTGGAAACATGTTTAAATGTGTCTAAGTTGCCATATATACAACAGATAAAGATGATCCGGATTACATAACTATTGTTTAAAGTCCCACTAAAAATCAAACCAGAGAATGGGCAATTCACAGAAAAGAGAACCTAAACTGCCAATAAACATATAAAGTACCCAGTGGAAGGTTGTGGAGTATTTAAAAAGAGTGAGTTAACATAACTTTATCATATGATCCAGCAATCCCACTTCTGGTTATTTTCCCAAAAGAATTTAAAGCAGGGACTCAAATATCTGCACCCCCACGTTCATGGCAGCATTATTCCCAAAAGCGAAAAGGTACAACCACCCAAGTGTCCATTAACAGATGGATAGGTAAACAAATGCACATACATACGATGGACTATATTATTCAGATTTCGAAAAGAAGGAAACTCTATTACATGCTACAACTCGGATGAACCTCAAAGACACGATTCGAAGTGCAATAAGTTGGACAAAGAGACAAATACTGCATAATTCCACTTATATGAGCCACGTAGAGTAGTCAGATTCACACAGGCAGTAAGTAGAATAGGGGCTGCCAGGGGCTGAAGAGGAAGGAATGTTGAGCTGGTGTTTCACAGGTACAGAGTTTAGTGGAAAACGAAGAGTTCTGGAGATGGACAGTGGTAATAATTGTACAACAATGTTAGTGGACTTAATGTCACTGAACTGTAAATCTAAAAATGGTTAAAATGGTAAATTTTATGTTATAGATATTTAATCACAATCTTAAAAGCATTTCTAAATTTGAATTCCAAAGTAACTAGTTTTTTAATCTTTAATTAGCTTTACTGGAT
This sequence comes from Muntiacus reevesi, assembly GCF_963930625.1. Classification (NCBI taxonomy): domain Eukaryota; kingdom Metazoa; phylum Chordata; class Mammalia; order Artiodactyla; family Cervidae; genus Muntiacus; species Muntiacus reevesi. Next base: position 78,626,034 of record NC_089260.1, on the reverse strand, counting down.
ATTCTTGCTCCCCCTCCCATCACTGAACTTCCTCAGTGAGTGGTTACTGTTAAAAATGCAAGGGGGTGGGGGGAACAAGTACAAGGTAAACAAAGAAAGAAGTCTAAGATAAATCATTTTGTGAAAAAGGGTGATTGCAAGATTGATGTGTAAAATATTGTCCCATGTATATTAAGGAAATGAAACATATCATATGTGCAAAAGCATAAAGAAGTGTCTCCTAGGAAATACCCAATACTGGTCTCAAAGATTACCTCTGAGGAGGAGATGGGGAGATAAAAGAGTACTCCTGATTTATCTTTATTGTTGAATAATTAAAAATAGATCCACAGTTTCCCAGTTCCTGAGAGGAAGGCTGGGGTCTCCTGCCCAGAGGACTTGGCAAGAGAGGCCTCAGATTGTCCCATCTGACTTTGATAGCATCCTACAAAGTGAAAAACAGGCTACTGCATGCCAGGAGACCACGATGGCAAATATCATGAACCATTGTCTACAAAGACTGAAGCATACCTGTGACGTCACCACTTTCAGTTTTCAGTGTGGAAAATACTCTCACCATGGCTCTACCTGGGTGGTAACAGCTCAGCTTTGAGCCAGAAATATAGGAACATAAATACACATTTTATTGGTATGAGGTAAGCAACCTTACTTAACCTCTTCAAGCATCAGTTTTCTCACCTGTAAAATGGTTATAACAAAAATATAGATTTGGGAAGGAGGTGAGGATTACAAAGCATCTGGTATATACCAAGCACCCAATAAGTACCATTGATATAAAATAATGAGTTCTCATTTCTCTAAAAGAATATTTAGAGTTCAGTTTAGTACAGTTGTTCAGTCATGTCCGACTCTTTGCGACCTCATGGACTGCAGCACGCCAGGGCTCCCTGTCCATCACCAACTCCCAGAGTTTATTCAAACTCATGTCCATCGAGTTGGTGATGTCATCCAACCATCTCATCTTTTGTCATCCCCTTCTCCTCTTGCCTTCAATCTTTCCCAGCATCAGGGTCTTTTCAAATGAGTCAGCTCTTTGCATCAGGAGGTCAAAGTAATGGAGTTTCAGCTTCAACATCAGTGCTTTCAATGAACATTCAGGACTGATTTCCTTTAAGATGAATGGGTTGGATCTCCTTGCAGTCTAAGGAACTCTCAAGAGTTTTCTCCAACACCACAGTTCAAAGGCATCAATTCTTCGGCATTCAGCTTTTTTTATAGTCCAAATCTCACATCCATACATGACTACTGGGGAAACCATAGCGTTGACTAGATGGACCTTTGTTGGCAAAGTAATGTCTCTGCTTCTTAATATGCTGTCTAGGTTGGTCATAACTTTCTTTCCAAGGAGCAGCCATCTTTTAGTTTCATGGCCACAGTCACCATCTGCAGTGATTTGGGGGTCCCCAAAAATAAAGTTAGCCACTGTTTCCCCATCTATTTGCCATGAAGTGATGAGACCAGATGTCATGATCTTAGTTTTCTGAATGGTGAGCTTTAAGCCAACTTTTTCCACTCTCCTCGTTCACCTTCATCAAGAGGTTCTTTAGTTCTTCTTCACTTTCTGCCATGAGGGTGGTGTCATCTGCATATCTGAGGTTATTGATATTTCTCCTGGCCGTCTTGACTCCAGCTTGTGCTTCTTCCAGCCCAGTGTTTCTCATGATGTACTTTGTATATAAGTTAAATAAGCAGGGTGACAATATACAGCGTTGACGTGCTCCTTTTCCTATTTGGAACCAGTCTGTTGTTCCATGTCCAGTTGTAGTTGTTGCTTCCTGACCTGCACATAGGTTTCTCAAGAGGCAGGTCAGGTGGTCTGGTATTCCTATCTCTTTCAAAATTTTCCACAGTTTATTGTGATCCACACAGTCAAAGGCTTTGGTATAGTCAATAAACCAGAAATAGATGTTTTTCTGGAACTCTCTTGCCTTTTTCAATGATCCAGTGGATGCTGGCAATTTGATCTGTGGTTCCTCTGCCTTTTCTAAAACCAACTTGAACATCTGGAAGTTCACAGTTCATGTATTGTTAAATTTAAAGTTTTGACCTCTCAAAACCCAAAGTCAAAGCTATTTCTCTCCCTTTCCCAGTAGCTGGCATTAGAAGTGTTAGTCTCCTAGTCTTATCTGACTCTTTGCAACTCCATGTGGTACAGCCTGCCAGGCTCACATGTCCATGGAATTCTCCAGACAAGAATACTCGAGTGAGTTGCCATTCCCTTCTCCAGGATCTTTCCAACCCAGGGGCCAAACCCAGTGTCCTGCACTACAGGCAGATTTTCTACTGTATGAGCCAGCAGGGAAGTCACATTTGGAAGACAATCAATAAATATAACCCTGTGCTTCACCCACAGGACCTTTGGTTCACAAACCTCAGTGGGCATCCAAATGACCTGAGGAGCTTGCTAAAAATACAGATTCCCAGGGGTTATTCCCTGGCAGTGCAGTGGTTATGACTCTATGCTTTCAATGCCAAGGGTGAAGGTTCAATTCTTTTTTTTTTTTTTTTTAGTTAATTTATTTAATTGCAGGCTAACTACTTTAAATTTTGTAGTGGTTTTTGCCATGCATCGACAAGAACCTGCCATGGGTGTACATGTATCCCCAATCCTGAACCCCCCTCCCACCTCCCTCCCCATCCCATCCCTAAGGGTCATCCCAGTGCACCAGCCCTGAGTGCCCTGTCTCAGACATCGAACCTGGACTGGCGATCTATTTCACATATGATAATATACATGTTAGGGTGAAGGTTCAATTCTTGATCAGAGAACAAAGATGCTATAAACCTTGCAGCCAAAAGAAAGAAAATAAACCTGAAAAACAAAACCAGATTCCCAGAGCCCATACTTAGGAACTGTGATCCAGTTGTGACCCCAGAATCTGCAATTTACCTACAGTGATGCATGAAACAAAGGTAAGAAACCCTGTTCTTGAAAACGGTGGGGCAGAGTTCTTCACCAGAATGTTCTTTTCCCTACTCTGTCCTCCCCTCCTTCGCTATAAGAAAGTGAGCACTTCCTTTCTTCTCCCTTCTCCAGAGTTTTAGGAAGTACAATTTCTAGAAAAGATACCTTTGCTATTTCTTCACAAAGTCTCAACAGGACAGTTTCTAAAAGAAAAGGAAGAGGAGGGAAGGGGAGTGGGGAAAGAAGGGAGGAAAAAAGACAGTTTCTTGGAGATGGAGTGGGAGGAGGAAGCAGAGGATTTCCAACTTTTGATATTTAAACCAAAAAGACTAAAAATCCTTACATATCCCATGTAATGGGGCAGACAGACCCTTTCTATCCTCTGGGATAAAATTCAGAGTTTTCCAGTTGGGATAATAGGGGAAATGAGAGATACAGGAAAAAGAAAAAAAAAAAAAAAAACAGGCTGGAGGAAGAGAGGGCAGGATAGTGGGGGTCGGGGGTTTGTTTTTAATATAATTTATTTAATTATAGCTTATATATTTGTTTAATATTTATTTGGCTACTCTGGGTCTTCACTGCTACGTGGATTTTTCTCTAGCTACTCCCTAGTTGCAGGGAAACTGAGGACCACAGGATGCAGCCAAATAGCTGGGATGTGAATTCAGGCCAAGGCAAAAGTTCCCCTTTTCAGTATCTTTTAAACAAAAAAAAAAAAAAAATAAGTAAAAATAAAAACTCACCTAATGCTTTTTTTTTTTCGGTTTCCTGCCGCTCGGCAAACACCAACTAATGAATTCATCTGCCCAGGACAGCCCCTCCAGAGGGAGGTAAACAGTTCCAGGCTCTTAGACCCTATCTGCTAAGTAAACCAGAACTACAGTGGGCTCGGAGTTAAGCAGCTTGTGTGGCGAGAGGCTGCATAAAGTTAATTAATTGTGTCGCTGCTGTAGCTGATAAAGCAGGTCTAGTGGGTGGCTATTTTGCAGTCACACAGCTCTAGGTGAAAGTTGAAAATTAACGTAGCTGCTTCAGCAGGAGCCTTGAGGTTCCAGAGTCAACCCCTATTAACATAGGGCTTCAAATGAAGGGGCAGTTTGATTAGAGAAACACAAGGAGTTGGGGTCGGGGGTTGGTGGGGAGGAGAAAGAGGGCTCATTAAAGTCGGTAGCTTAGGCAGCTGCTAACCTGGAGTTTTAATCCAAAAGACAAGAGAGACTTGTGCAGCTACGAGGCCTGGATTCTTCCAGGAGAACCCATTTCTCTCCTTCTTCATCAGCAGCCACCCGGCTGTGACCGACCCTCCTTCATCCAATATACTTGACTAGTTCTAAACCTTGTTATTATAGAACATTTCAGGCATACATGTAACCCCACCCCATCCCTCCACTTCAGCCTCAACAGCTATGCACTCATGGACGGTCTTGTTTCATCTAAGCCAGTGGTTCTCAAGCATGAGTGGGCATCAGAGTCACCTGAGGAGCTTGTTAAACCACAGATTGCTGGGCTCTCCTCTCAGGATTTCTAATCCAGTAGCCTGGGGTAGGACCTCAGAGTTAGGATTTTCCAAGTTCCCAGGTGTTGTTGATGCTACTGTTCAGGCAAGCACATCTTGAGAACCATTTATCTCTATACCCTGTCACTTTTTCCTCCAGTATTATTATTATTGAAGCCAATCTCAGACAATGTATCATTTCATCAGAAATATTCAGCGCTCTAAAAGATAATGGTATTCTCATACCTAAAAAGTAATGAAAACTCAAAAAAAAAAAAAGTAATGAAAACTCATTAATGTCATTAGATATCTAGTAAGAACTCAAATCTCCAAATACCCCATAAATGTCATAAATTATTTTTTAGTTTGCTTACTTTAATCAGAATCCAAGTAAGATGTGTGTCTCATGGTCATGTGATAAGTCTTTAAGTCTCTTTTAATCTTTAACCGTTAACATTCCTTGAACTCTTTTATTCCTTGCAATTAACTTGTTAAGGGACCTCTTTTATTTTTTAAGAGGTAGAAGAACATAGTGGTAAACTGTCTCTGGAATCTTGGCTCCACCACAAGCCTTGTGACCTTGACCAAGTTAGTCAAACCTCTGTCAGCACAGGGGTACTGGTAAATGTTTAACAACCAGTCTGGGCACGGGGCAGGGGGTAGGGGCATGGGCAGAGTTCAAGCCCTAATTTGTACACTGGCCAATTTTTATGGTATAACTGCCTCCACCATGGTAGATGCAAGCCACCAACGTGATGTTGCAAAATGGAAAGCTGGGATGAGACTGTGAAGTTACACATTATTACACAATATTTCCTTCGTATGGGTACAACAGATGTATACCACCTCCAGAGCACAGATGATAGTGAAAAGTAATAAAATAATTAGGAAGTGATAAATTTGAATAGCTATTACCTTTGTTTATAATATAATTTAATTATAGTTTATGTGTTTAATTGTTTAATATTTTGGCTACGCTGGGTCTTCATTGCTGCATGAGTTTTTCTCTAGCTACTCCCTAATTGCAGTGCATGGGCTTCTCACTGTGGTGGCTTCTGTCGTTGCGGAGCACAGGCTCTAGGGCACGCAGGCTTCAGTGGTTGTGGCCCATGGACACAGTAGCTATGGCCCCCAGGGTCTAGAGCACAGGTTCAACAGTTGTGGCCCACGGGCTTCATTGCTCCACAGCATGTGGGATCTTCCTGGCCCAGGGATCAAACGTGTGTCTCCTGCATTAGCAGCAGGATTCTTCACCACTGAGGCACCAGGGCAGCCCCATATATTTAACAGTTGTGTGTAACTGCTAGCTTGCCAAACTCCTTAAAGTTTACCGGTCAGTGCTGGTTCCTGCACACAGCTGTCTCTAAGTCTTGTCTCTCTTACCTGTGAAATGGCAGACATAATAGCAATGAGGCTTAGCGGTGAGGATGGAAGGAGATGGTCCATTTGAGCAAACAATACAGATTCGGAGCATGCACCTGGTCTGGTGGACATCAAATAGAGAATTACTCGCCCTGGCTGGCAGGGAAAGCAGTGATGTTGGGGCTTGTGATCACTAGATACAGTTTTCAGAATTCTCAGCCACCGAGACTCCAGGAATTGGCCCTTGGGCCTGTCTTGGTCACCACACAAATTCCAACTGCCCGAAAGAAATGCACTTTCAGCAAGCTGATTCAGGCTTGCTCCACCCTCCACTTTACACAGAGGCCACTCAAACTGTTTGATAGAGTCAAGACCCTTCTTTTGAGATAGATCAGGTTACCATCAAGGTGATTCTTGCTTCTAATGGTCTGCAAACAGGTTCTCAACTGCTAACCCCTCCAGCCTCTGGGGACACTGGGCCAAGCTGATGAGAAGAGTCAACAAAAGCACCAGAGCCTCAAGGGTTGAGAGAAGCTAAAAGAAAGAGGCTGGAGTTAGGAGGGCCCATTTCTAGTTAACGAATTGAAGCTCAATTCCAAGCTGAGTGCCCAACATCCACAGTAGTTCCCCAAACAGCCTGTGGCCCCCTCCTGGAGGTCTGAGATTCTCAGGAGGCCCAGAGTTTAAGTCGGGGGCAGGAGATTTCATAGGCACACCAATCATTTTCCACAGAATAAGTAAATAAAAGATGCAGGATGGAGTGGCACTAAATCTTCCAGTTGCTAGGCCACCACTTCCCATCTGTGAGTGTGACCTTGGACAAGTTACTGAACCTCTCTGAGCCTCCATTTCCTCATCTATACAATGATTTCCACTCTGTGAGACTGTGGGATGAACAGAAGACAATGTGTACACAGCACTTAGGAAAACACCTGGCACATAACAAGTACACAATAAATAGTGGCTGCTAGGGACTTCCCTGGTGGTCCAGTGGTTAAGACCACGCTTCCAGTGCAAGCGGCATGGGTTCAGTTCTTAGTGGGGATCCCACCTGCCATGAGATGTGGTCAAAAAGAAAAATAGTAGCTGCTAATAATTATTTAATGCTTGTAGATTCTGTCATAATTAATAAAACACTAATCTCTTTAGAGATACATTTAATTTAAAGTAGCTTTTAATTTCCATGTACTGTTTCATTCAAAAGATATTCAAGGTATTATAGGGAAGGTCTTTGGGGTGTTTTGACTTTAAGAAAGTGTCCTTATTCCTGGGGAACCACTGATCTAGCCTCTAGGAGAGCAGCACTTTCTCTATGCACCTCAGGAGGTCTCGAACCCACAAAAAGTGACAATGTTTTTTGCACAGCTGACATGGGAAGAAAAAAAAAGCCATAGGGATCAAACAGCATGATCTTAGCTATCAAGAAGACAGAGGCTGGGATGAGGTGGAATGGAAAGGTGTACCACTCTTAAGAGAAAAACTGATTAGAAAACATATCATCAGAGTGTTCTTTTTCCCCTTAGTGGTGCCCACAAAATCTTTCTAAGCACTTTCACGTGGAAAGAATATTTAACATGAAAATAGGAATTTGCTGACACTCAGAAATGTCCATCTCTGTCTTGGTGTTCAAGGCACAAAATGCCTTCCTTTGGTTCTAAACATTGCCATGACGCAGGGTACAGCCCTGTGAATAGGGTGAGCCCATTTATGTGGAAGTGTATGCCTAGAAAGAGTCCATGGAAGGTTACTGCCTGAAACAGCAAACAGTGGTTAGCTCAGAGGTGCAAAATTCGGATATAAGAATAGCTTTTTCTTACTTCATTACTTCAGGATAAAGTCTTGTGACAATCATGAACTACGTTTTCTACTTTTTAAATTTAGATATAACTTACAACGTAAAAGTGTACAGATACACAGACTGTTCTAACAAATGCATATACCCATGGAATCCACAGCTGCATCGAGATATTGAACACTTTTAACACCCCCAAAAGTTCCCTCATGCCCCATCCCAGTTAATCCTTTTCTTCTCTACCCCTTCTAGCCCCCTATTCTTCCAGCCTCTGCAAGCAAACACTACTCTGATTTCTAGTTTTACCTGACCTAGAACTTCATATAAACAGAACCATACAGAATGAACTCTTGTATCTGAGTTCTTCCACTCATCATAATGTCTGAGATTCATTATTCATACTGATACATTTGTGGTCAAATTTATCAGTAGTTGATTCCTCCTTGCCTAGAAAACACCATGAACAGAAAAGCCTGGCGAGTTATAATCCATGGGGTCACAAGGGGTTGGACACAACTTAGCGACTAAACCACATTGTATTGGTGAGTAATATTCCGTGACATTAACCACAGTTTATGTAGCCATCTGGCAATGGATACCTGTGTTGTATTTAGTTTTTTATTATTTTGAATAAAGATGCAAAAAAAAAAATTTATGTCCAAGCCGTTTTGAAGGCATATGTTTTCTCTCTCTTAGGCAAATGTCTAGGAGTGGGATTGCTGGATTCAAGTTGACTGTTTTATGCATTCCTACTCAGGGCCTCACGAGCCACTGTCAGGATGAAATGGAGGCAAAGAGAGTTGGGGAGAAAAAAGTAAATCTGGAATGAGGAGGATGTGGCATTGTAAGGCAGAAGATAGCATAGAGGGTGACTTGGGAGGCCTCTGATTTCAGCCCCAAACTGGCTCTTCGTCTTTGGGGAAATCAGTAACTCAGGGGGACTTCCCTGGTGGCCCAGTCATTAAGACTCTGAGCTTCCACTCTAGGGGGTGCAGTTTTGATCCTTGGTCTGGGAACAAAGATTCCACATGCTGCAGTCGAGCTTAAAAAACAAAAGCAATTACTCACGGTCCTGGGTTTCTCATCTGGAAAAGAGGAGCAAAAATGCTAGAGATGGAAGGTAAGAGCAGACCTTTTCAGGTAGACACACCAAGAATGCAGCAAGGATGGGGTCATTATCAGACCTCTTGCCCTTTGAGGTGGGAAAACATGGTCAGCATCCCCACTGGTGAGCATCCATGAGGAATAGGTATTGTTCATCACGACTTTCTGTATGTGGCTAGGGGAGAAAGAAGGAAGGATGAGTCTAGCTCTGCGCAGTCTCCGGCTCACAGTTTACCAGGACCAATTTCCTGTCTTCTGAAACTCTTTTTCCTTCCTCCACAACCCAGCAGAGCAGGGTATCCAAACACAGATTTCACAGACCAATATCTAAATTCTCTGGTGGGATGAGCTTGGTGCTGATGGGAGCGGTGTGCTATGTGGACGATCGAGGAAGGTATGGGGAATGCCCTTTAGTGCTTGTCCAGGGGAGCAGTGCCGGTGAGCCTTTAGCCCTGGACCGGGGGCAGGCAATGAGAGGATCCCAGGGGGTCATTGATCACTATCTACCAGGCCCTGTGGTTACTCCTGGGTTTGGTTTTCCCTGCTGCACTTAGATCTCCTAGATGTCTGGAGAGCTGTGTTTGCACTTCGTATCTCCACAAGTTCCCTGGAAATAGTGAGGGTCCTTTGAGTTGTGGCTTTTTGTTCTGTTTTGTTTTCTTGGTCCGACCACAGCACGGGGGCTTCCCAGGGGCATCAGCCATAAAGAACCTGCCTGCCAATGCAGGAGACGCTGGAGACACAGGTTCGATTCCTGGATTAAGAAGATCCCCTGTAGAAGGAAATGGCAACCCACTCCAGTATTCTTGCCTGGAAAATTCCATGGACAATGGTGCCCGGTGGGCTAAAGTCCATAGGGTCACAAAGAATTGGACACAACTGAGTGACTGAGCAGGCACACACACAACATGCAGGATCTTAGTTCCCTGACCAGGGATCAAACCCACACCCCCTGGACTGGAAGTGTGGAATTTTAACCACTGGACTGCCAGGAAAGTCCCTCCTTGGACTACTGAATAAATGAACAAACTATCCTTTTTGTGACTTCAAGTTGGGAAGAAAAGAAGCTGAAACAACATTTTTAAGGTCATTCAGGTTGGTTGTCCCCCTGAGTGACCAAGCACTGGGATCATTCTTTGCTGAGCTCTAGATTTTCCTGCTGCTCATTCCAATACAAGTCTCAAAATTCTAAGTCCCTTCCCTGAAAATTTTCCCTTTGTTTACAGGCAGGAATAGTTCCCCTCTGTGTTCCTGCCTCTGGCAAGATCTTAAACATCATCAGGGCAGAAAATTACACAAAGTAAATAGAACTTGGGGCAGTGGGGTGGGAAGAAGAGAGGTGGATGTGAGCCTTAGGATTTTACAGGTTCCCACACCTGGCCCAGGCTGTGGCTCTGGTCACAGTAATTTCTCCTGGATCTCTTAGCTCTTATTTTGTCAAAATGACTTACCCTCGCTTTCCCCTTCTCCCTCCTGAAGGCTTGGCCTTGGGAGGGAGATGGTTTGGCACCTATAAGAAAGGCAGGAGCAGGAGAGAAGGCAAGGGCCTGATGCTAACGCCCACTGCAACTCCTGCACAAAGGCTGAGGCCCCTCTGATGACAGCCCCCAGGGAGCAATGGACTTAGACGTGGACTTAGATTTTCGTTTCAAAAAAAAAAAAATCAGCAGAGCTTGGAAAGTAAACTCAGGTTCTTTGGATTGCAGTCCTGGCCACTGCTAACCAGGGTAGCCTGGACAGGCCACTTCAAGTCCAGGGGCCGCAGGGAGCCTTCCTTCAGACACCCAGGGAGAGCAGCAAGATAAAACTGACAGAGAAAAGAGACACAGAAGTACAGAACAGACTTTTGAACTCTGTGGGAGAAGGTGAGGGTAGGATGTGACTGGATATCTGCATGGGGACAACTCCATGCTAAGGAATGAGAATGAATGGATGGGGTGAACTGCCTCTGCATGGCCACCTTGGGGAAGAAAAAGAATATTGTCCCAGTGAGCAATGCAGCAGGAACCATTCAAGTGAATCTCAAGAAATCTGAAATCTCTCCCCAATCCTTTTGCTCCATGAAAGTGAAAGTCTTAATTGTTCAGTCATGTCCAACTCTTTGTGACCCCATGGACTGTAAACTACTAGGTTCCTCTGTCCATGGAATTCTCCAGGCAAGAATACTGGATTGGGTTGCCATGCCCTCCTCCAGAGGATGATCCCAACCCAGGGACTGAACCTGAGTCTCCTGCGTTGCAGGTAGATTCTTTACAGTCTGAGCCACCAGCGAAGCCCCTTTTTCTCTGTGTAGAAGGAAAAAGCTGTTACCATGTGGTTTTACTGAAAGCATTCAGTCTCACTCAGCCTAGACTCATTTTGCTTATTTTCTGGTCTCCTTAACATTTCTTCAACAGCTGTGATTCTTAGAACTTCATGGACTCAAACCCACTCCTTAAACTCTGCATCCGGTTGGTTTTGTTGTTGTTGTTTGTTTTTTGGCCACACATACAGCATGCAGGGTCTTACTTCCCCAACCAATGATTGAACCCATGCCCCCACATTGGGAGCATGACATCTTAACCACTGGACCACCAGGGGAATCCCTCTGCCTTCTGTTTTGTCTTATTGAATTTTCACTTTCCAACCCCAGGTGGGGGAAAGCCTTCTCATCTCTGATTTTAAAATTTATTAGAGAATTTCTACTATTGAAGATGTACCATGCATTGGGAGAACAGATTGCTTTCATTGTTGGATTAACAAACTCTATCAGTAGCAACAAGTAGCATGACAAGGTCCTACTCATCAGAAACCTCTTTGCAATGTTAAAAACAAAACAACAAAACCCCTGAGGTCTTTGTAATTCATGGAGGATAAAGATTTAGACAAAACTTCAGGTAACAAGTAGGAGAATAACAGCAGTGAAAGTAATTAAATAATATATAGCTAGTGTTTAGAAGAACTTTTTGAAAATATTCTAAAGAAGAATCCTCCCACACTTTCCTTAATAAGACACCTCATGTATGATTACTCATGTCTCCTTCCTTATCATCAGCATTATATGCAAGAACTTTTTAAAAATTTACAACGATTTCCATTTTGTGGGTGCCTAGACACAGAGAACTGAGTTGAGGTTAATTCTTTCTCTGGTCAACCAGAAGGCCTTGGGTGTGCCGTGATGGAGAGCAGTCACTAGCTAAAATCCACTGCTCTCCATCACGGCACACCCAAGGCCTTCTGGTTGACCAGAGAAAGAATTAACCTCAACTCAGTTCTCTGTGTCTAGGCACCCACAAAATGGAAATCGTTGTACTTGGGGAAGAACAAGAGGACAAGATGAGATGAAAAGGAAGTATGTTTAAAATGGATAAAAGGAGGTACGTTTTTCCCACTATACACAAGTGACCTGGGGAACTCACTGCAGCAGGATATTAAGATCAATGGTGAAGATTTGTGTTTTAAAAGATTAGGCATTTCACATGCATATCATCAACAGCCACACACAATAGGATGAAAGTAAGATGGATGAAAGTTCTCAAGCTTCAGTGCAGAAGCTGATCACCAACTGGGTTAGGTGAAAAGAAAAAAGTTATCTACTCAAGTAAGATTTCACACAAGGGCAGAATTGGGGGGATTCCAGGCATCGCTGCCAAGTAACACCACTCCAAAATAGTGGTGTAAAACAACAGGCATTTTATTATGTGCCTGGATACTGTGGGTCAGGAATTTGCAGAGGGCACAGTAGGGATGGATGATATCTGTGGCCTCAGTTGGGAAGATTTGAACAGCTGGGGGTGACTTGAGGCTGGAGGCTGGAATCATCTGGAAGCTTCTTTACTCATATATCAGACACCTAACCTGGAATGACTTGAAAGCTCACTCGACTGGGACTGTCAACTGGAGCCACATCTTATGCAGGTGTCAAGTGGGTGTCCCAATCAAAGGCACTTCCAAAAACCAGGTGCCCCTAGGGAACCAGGTAGAAGCTACATGGCCTTTTATTACCTATCTGTGAAAACCCCATTGCATTACTTCCAACATAGTCTGTAAGTCAAAGCCATCACAAGTCCATTGAGATTCAAAAGGAGGAGACTTAGGACCTTTTACATCCCTCCCTTATGGGGAACTGCAGAAAAATATGTAGGATGGGAGACGTTTTTGCAGTCATCTTTAGAAAATGCAGTCTCCCAAGGAATGATTGGGTGATATGAGGTTGCAAGAACACAAAATTTAGTGGGAAAAACTGACGTATAAAGAGATAATCACAGCACAATAAAATAAATATCAAGGTAGTTATTTCCCCTCTTTTATAAGACTCCTTTTTTTTTTTTTTTCTTTTTTGGTCCCTTTTATAAGAGTCATCACATTTAAATTTTTTCATTCATTTTCTGTCTTCCACTAGATTGGAATCTCCATGCATTTAGTTCCCTACCATAACCCCTGTACCTAAAACATTACCAAGCAACAAATAGGTGCTCAATAAATATTTGTTGAAAGAGTAAGTGCTGTAATAGAGAAGCAGTAGAAGGACTGAGGAAGTAAAGGCAACAACAAAGAACTCAGCTTGATGGAAATGGCATTTAAGTGGGTCTTGAATGCTTTTGAAGGATAGATACAATTTTTCTGGTAAAAGGAGAGGAATAAATTTTTGTCTTTAAATCTCCTCCAGAGTCTTCCATTAGCCCAGTTTAAGTGGGCAGATCCTCATCCTAAATATACAGATTTCATATAGTAGTTACAATGTTCTTGGTTGAAAGAGAAGGGAAAGAGGAACTCAGATGGATTAAGAAATAAGTAGTGTATTGTGTCACATAACAAGAAGTCTGGAGGCCTGCGGTCCAGGCAGCCTCAATGCCATCCTTCCTCATGGGGTCAGCTTGGTACTTTCACGGCTGCAAGCTGGCACCTACAGTGGTAGACATCACAGGCAGACAAAACAATACCCAGCAGGGGAGAAGACTGTTTCTTCTTTGGAATAAATCTTTCCCTTAATCCCCTGACAGATTACCTCACACTGGCCCCCATGGCATGCTTTATTGGCCACAATTGTGTCCCATGCACACATGTCACCCAAATACTGATAAGAAAAAGGGGAGCAACATGAGCAAATGGACTAGTCACACGTTACTCCTAGGGGTGTGCTGGAAGTTCCTGCTTATCCTAAAACACAGGGCTGTTCAGTAAAGGGTGGACACCCCAAAAGAACGAAACAAACCATTGGGGTTTAGTTAGAAGAAGAAAAGAGAGGTGACTCTTTAGCATATAATCAACCGTACATGGAAGTTCCCAAAACTTTCGCCTTGGAGAAGGTTAAGGTTTTGTTTTCTTTGTAGACAGATATTATCTAACGTTTCTATTTATTCTTTTTCATGCTTTTTGCTCCTTTCCTTTCTCCTTCCGTATAAGTAACTAGTTGAATAAATCAAGTGCTGTATCAAAAGGAAAGAGTGTTATGTGTAGAGTGTATATATAAGTGGAATTAGTCAAAAATACGTTGATTATACATGAGTGCACTTTCAGGTAAAAACCTTGATTCAGATGCTTCTGATGGCCTAGCCATGCCCAGCTGCTCACCACTTATATCATACACTTTCATGGCCTTGTGCCTTTTATTTGTACCAATTTTTCTGTCTAGGAAGTCCTTCCAGTTGCCTCACCTGTAGTAGATACTGGGGATTGCCTTTCTAGCCTCCATTCTGCTGCTAAGTCCCTTCAGTCGTGTCTGACTCTGTGCGACTCCATAAATGTCAGCCCACCAGGCTCCCCCATCCCTGGGGTTCTCCAGACAAGAACACTGGAGTGGGTAGCCTCCATTCTATCCTTCTAGCAATTTACTTAAAGAGATTGGGAATTGCGAAACTACTTCTTGCAGACTCCCTTGCAGCTAGGATCTGGCTCTGAAGTAAGTTCAGTCAATGAGGTACACTTGTGGGAGATTTGGAGACAGATGCAAGAAGAAGGTATCATTCTGCTGCTGGTGCTGCTGGCAAGCAAGGTTTCAGCAATAATCCTAAGAGGCATTTAATGCTGTTGGACTCCATGTCCTGTTTTGGGGTCTAGTCACCAGTTTCATGGGTGTGAAGAGCTGTTGCTGCAGAAGCACCATCCCGACTTCTGGAACACAGCTACTGTGGTGGGCCCTTGAACTCAATAGCCCAGGAGTAGCCCCCTGACTTCTGGCCCCCAGCCCATCAATTTTGTAAGCCTCTGCTTGATTCTCAGTATTAAATCTTTCTCTATTTGAAATACCTAGAGTGCTTTCTGTTTCCTGTGCTAAACCCTGACTCATAGATCACCTAATTCACGTTTAGCCTGCTAGACACCAGATTGGGCCAGATGCCCCCTCTGTCCTCCTTCCATGCTCTTCCTGCTGAGCCATGCCTCTTCACCTTTGTACCCCAACACCAGTGCTTGGCTCACAGCACGTGCAGTGTCAATATTTACTGAACTGAAACTTCCTCTGCCAAGATACTAGGAAGGTCCTGAAATCTAGACAAAGGTTTAGATTATGCCCATCTCATGCCTGTTCTGCAAAGTCCAAAGGACAAGTTCATTCTAGACTACAACTGCAATTCTAGAGGAATCCAGAGCCCTCAGCAATTCCATACTTTAGCCCACTACACAAGAAGTCACACCAGAATTGAAGATCCAACCTGGTGCCCAGGAAAGGGATGATAAGGAGCAAGGGAAGCTGCTTATCTCAAGAACTATGATCTGGTGGTTCTCAGGACCTTCTACTGCTGGGCCTACAACAAGGCCTGCAATTAGCGGCATAGGCTTTGGAGTGAGCAAAACCCAAGTTGGAAGGTATGTGTCCCTGTGTAGCAAGTTATTAACCTGTCTGGACCTCAGATTCTTCATCTATAAAATGAGGTTGATAATATCAACCTCACAGGATTCTTGGAGTAGAAGAGATTATATATGTAAAGTGCTTAGCAAAGTGTGTGAAACATTGGAAATGTCCAGTACCCATCCATCAGTGGCTTTTATTATGGTCACCACTGTTCTTGACTGTGCCATCACTATAAAATTCTGTTACATATTTTTTTACTTTGCATACATATATTTTCCTTCAGCCCAAACAGACACACACACAATCAGACTAGAATACGCTTTTCTATATCCTCTCCCGAGATGTTCCATTTTGTATTCTGTTGTGATTAACCCTTTTTTGCAGAAGATCCATTTAGGCACAAGACTGGGGCTGTGCTGAGAAAAAACAAAAACCATTTGTGTCAGTGGTTCTCAACCCTACCTGAAGTTCAGGATCACTTGAGAGTTAGAACACAACAAAAATAAACAAAACAAAAGCAAGAAACAACGTGTGGGTCCCTCAGCCAGAGACTCTGATTCAATAGGGCCCAAGCATCAGTATTTCTTAAGGCTCCCTACGTGCTTGTAATGCACCTGAGAGCCACTGCTCAGTGGGGAAAAGATTAGTACGTCTATTGCCTCTGGGAAAGAGGAAAGCAGCTCTTACTTTTCTATAATCTCCACTACAGTGGCAGAGGGAAGAGGACTAAAGATTATAGTTACATGATTCCACTTACAATGTGAACAAGGCATTCTTATTATGAACTTGGATAAATGACTCATGTTAATCCTTTGGTTAGTGTCATGGTTTCTCCTTTAGAGGTGTCTCATGAGAAGAGGAGTGATTAAAAATGCTCTAGGACATGAAAAAAACTAGTCTGGAAATACCCAGTTGGCTTATAGGTATTTGTTCTGTGCCAGCTCTGTGCAAGCTTGCACACTTTTGGGCTGATTGCTGATGTCAGGTGAATGTACTTTGTACTTTGATCCAGAGCAAGTGAAATGATCCCTGCTTTGGCATAAAATCTAGCTAATATCTAAATACTAGAGACAGTTGGTGACAGCTGGAAGTGTGCTTGGACATAAAGTACAAGCCTACCTCATTTTACTGTGCTTCGCAGATATTGCTTTTCTTACAAACTGAAGGTTTGTGAAAACCCTGAGTTGTCAGATGATTACTAGTATTATTTAGAGAGAAAATATTTTTTAATTAAGGTATGTGCATTTTTTAGACATAATGCTATTGCACACTTAAGAGACTGGAGAATAGTATAAACATCAGTTTAGACACTATTGGAAAAGCAAAGAATTTGTGTGATTCAGTTTATTGTGATATTTGTTTTATTGCAGTAGTCTGGAATCAAACCCATAAAATCTCTGAGGTATGCCTATACATCTAAAAACTGCAACTTTTTTTCCCATTTTTAAAGTGACACAAAAAAGAAAATAAAGAAGAGTACTGTGCTAATTCACTTCAGTCATGTCTGACTCTTTGTGGCTCTGTGAGCCTGCTAGGCTCCTCTGTCCATGGGATTCTCTAGGCAAGAATACTGGAGTGGGTTGCCATGCCCTCCTCCAGGGGATCTTCCAGACCCAGGGATCGAACCCACGTCTCTTATGTCTCCTGCATTGGCAGGTGGGTTCTTTACCACTAGCACCACCTGGGAAGCCCAAAGAAGAGTGGAGAAACAGAAAAATACAATAAAGCCAGTAGAAACTAATAATAGAATTACATAGCGTTCGTTACAAGGTGCAAGGCATGGTTCTAACCCTTTACTACGTAAATGCATTTACTCCTCTCTACAGCTCTACAAGGTAAATAACTATTTGTGACTCCACTTTACAGATGAAGAAAGAGGATCTGGTGCTGTTAGGCGACTTGTCCAAGGTGGCACAGCTAGTAGAGGGAGAGCCACGGTCTGGACGCATGTTGCATTCACAGCGCTTGGTCAACCTCAGAGACAGCGCATAATATAAGCTTTATTCACGAATTCAATACCACTTGCTAAAGTTAAAAAAGTTACTCTCAGTTGCCATTCACTCATCCATTTATTTCACAAATATTTATGGAAGGCATCTATGGGCAGCATACTGTTCCACACTGGGTTATCAAGATATTGAAGAGTAACAGAGGCTAATCGTCCAGTCATCCCTATAGCACTAAACTCTCAAGTGTCTCCCCAGAATAATTACACAGTTATAATCAACAAAAGTCTTAAGATTAGAAATGCAGTAACTATTCCCTGAATACAAAATCCAGCACTGATAACTTCAAAACTTTTGGAGTGTTACTAGATGGAATGTTTAGCTTACTAGATGGAATGTTTAGCATGACCCTCCGTATTTTCATCAATTAATAAGTACACCTGGGACAATAATTTAAGTTGAATCTCATAAATTTCACTTTGGAGTAACATGCTTAATATAGCAGTAGTGTCTTCAACTCAGAAATTTGATGCTTTTGGATGGATGGATAGATGAATGGATGGTTAGATGGAAGACAGATAAGTGAATTAATAGGTGAAAAGGCATAGCAATGTTCTAGTTGCTTAAAAATTGCATCTTTAAAAATAAAGATGTGTTTTCCAGTTTTGTTAAACAGTAACTATTACTCAGGAGAAAAATCAAGATTTCTGCCCTTTCCATGGACTAAATATGTAATTTCAAGCAAGTCATTATGGTGCCAATTCTATCAGATTGTTGTGAGGATTAAATGAGCTAACTGAAATGAATTATGTAGCACATAACTCATGTTAAACAGCATATTTTAAACTGCCTTTAAAGTGAGGTAATATAGATGAAAAAGCAAAAATTCAAATGACATGAAAAGCTATACAATGCAAAATAACTTTCTTTTGGCCAAATTTTCCCACTGTTATTACTATTATAATACTATTATTAGAGATCTCCAAGCAAAAATAACACCCTGTTGACTGAAAAGGGAAAAGCTTACAGACCAGGAGATAACATCCTTTGAGTCAGAACCAAGTGAAATAACACATGTATTCTGGCTAAATTCCAGCATGAGTGATTAACATTCTCCAACTTCAAATAATTTTTATCATTAGCCAACACTTGTCCATCCCCAATAATACACACTTTGCATAAAGGCCACAGCCTCTCTTGGCATGTTCACAATCTGTGCATACTTTCCACTGAGGGTTTCCCTCTCTTTTGGATTGCTATTCCATAGCTGAAAACTCCCACTGCTTTCACCCCTGGGATGTTTGCCGACACTGACTGCCAAGTAGTTCCCCAAAACAAACAAACAAACAAAATATATAAGCACAGGTACAATCACAGGGAATGAATATAAGTAGTATACATTTTAAACATATTTATTAATAGTTTTGATGTTTGTGAAGCGATTGATATTTAACTTTGAGGCTGGAATTAACACACATATTCTTCATTACAAGTCTTGTTGATAAGCAGGGAGGAGAGGACTGTTCTGCAATTTAGTTTCCCAGTCTATGTAAGTGGGATACAGGACACAAGAATGACAATAGCCGCGGTGTGTCTCGGTCCTTTAGTCCAGTCCTAAGTATTTTGAGAACTCAGGCCCTCCTGCCCTTTTTTCAACCTTCTTCCCAGTAGAAGGAAGGGGCTGGGGAAAGGGAAACAATTCAAACCCTCTTTGTAAGCGTGTGAATGAATTTCAAGAATGCCAAACACCTCAGTCTTCCAGCCTAATTAGAACACGTAGAAAAGAGGCATTTTCAGGACATTTAAAACTTGCAGCATAACAACCCATCTGGAGAGCGCCACAGTGCGTCCCAGTGGTTGGGGCTCCCAGCAGGTCTTCCCGTGGGCTCCCGCTGCTCCGTGTGCCCCGGATCCCTGGCGGCCAGCGGTGTAGGCCTCGGGAGCGACCGGGGCTGGCGGGGTAGGGGTAGGGGGTACAGCCCCGTGCATTACACCGCCGGAGCCAGTGTTGCTTTTCTCTGCAGGCAGCTTCGGAACTGCCTGGATTTTTAACCCGATAAACTGATAAAGGACTAGCATGTTTGGAGTCTTCCAAAGACGGAAAGAAAATCACTTTCTTGTTGCAACAGTAAGATTTTGTTACGAAATGCAAAAGTAAAGGTTAAAGCCTGGGAGATAACCAGTAGAATATGAGGCGGGGGGGGGGGGGGGGGGGGGAGGGGAAAGAGGTGGTAGAAATTGTGGATGTCGCGGCCCAACTATCTCGATTCGAATCCCGGGTTTCTCGATTGGAATCCCGGGTTTCCCATTTGAGCGCCTACTCTGCGCCAGGCGCTCGGAATACCGTGCTGAACAAGATTATCTACGTTGTGGTTTTCTTGGGGGGCATTAACATTAGCTCGGTTGCCTTGGTCAAGTTTCTAAACTGTTTCTTCACCTGTAAGGAGTGTCTGATTCATAGAATTATTTTAAAGATCTGAGACATCCTGTATTAAGATGTGAATGACGAACGCGCTGTCCGACACAGTTAGGACTTGGTAAGTGTTTGTTCCTCTCTAAATCTGAGCTCACCGGGTGTGAGGGTGGCTGCAGAGTGGAGACAGGTGCCACGGTTAAGAGTGATTCTTTGAGCAGTCTTTTAAACAAGCGCTGGACTGTAAGGATACTTAACTGCTGAGAAGAGATCTGGTAGGTGCCCTGGAAGCAAGCGTTCATAAGCTAGAACATTACGGGAAAGTGAGCCCCGCATAAGCGGGAATCAGCAGAGAACTCTGGAGGGACTTCTAGGGTTTCCCGCTCAGGGTCTCAAGAAGGCGTGATTAGCATTCGCCCCGCCCCCCCCGCCCCCCCCCGCCCCCCCATAGCTTCCCGGCCGGCGATTGGCCAGCGCTCCTCGGCTACCCGCTCAGGGCTGGACCCGAGGGCTCCTGGGGCGAGGCCGAACCGGCGGGGCAGTGGGCGGGGATGCACGGAGAGTGTGGCGGGGCGGCCCACCAACCGAGCCCCAGCGCGAAGGGGCGGGGCCAGGGCGGAGTCTCCCGGCGGGCATTAGAAGCAGGTGACCCGGGCGGGGCGGGAGAGGCCAGTCCGCCCGCGACCGTGACTCTGCTGTGGCCACCGCCGCCGCCGCCGCGTGCAGTTCAATACCGGGCGGAGGTGGGCGAAAGGGTGTTAGAGTGCGGGGGAGGAGCCGAGCCCGGCGCGTCCCGGGAGCACCGCCACCGCCCCCAGGAGTCCGCTTGGAGCGCGGAGCCCCCTGCAGGGGAGGAGGCCAGCGGCAGGCGGGCTGGACGCGGCGGCGGGCGCGCACCGTGCAGTTCCGGCAGGGCCAGCGCTGGCTGCTCGCGGTGCTGTGAGGTGGCGGGATCCGCCAAGCGCCTTCCTCTCGCCCAGGTGCACCAGGCGCACTCGCCCCTCTGTCCAGCTCTCAGACCCTGGTGGAACACACGGCCTGTCCCCGCCCTGCCCCCGCCCGGATCAGGCGGGGAACCCCGGAGGAGGAGAGGGCGAGTGACCGGTCTGCGGCGACCTCGTTCAGGGGGCGACCCCCTCTCTGAGACGCCCCCACCTGCTGCCATGTGCTGCTGCCTCGGATACCCAGCCTCTCGCCAAACTTGCCCGATGCCAGTCCGTCTCTGAGAAACGGGGAGTGTCCCAGAGACGGGGGACCCAGGCTGGCTACGGACTATCTGCTTCTCTCCGGATTCTAGGAGGTGAGAGCCCCCGCCTTCCCCTTCTCCTCATTCTTTTCCCTACCCCTCAGCCCTTTTCCTGGGGGGCTGAGCGCTATGACCTCGGCAGGCCCAGGGAAAAGGGAGGAAGGGTGAGGGACGGGGAGTCTGTAGTTGTGTTCCAGGAGGTGAAGGGGAGGGAAGGGAGAGAGGTTAACTTAGAGATTTGGAGACCGCTTGCGGGATTGTACCATTGACGCCCCTCTAATTGGGAGTGGTTGCCATTTTTCTTCTTCCCCACTTTTTTTTTTTTTTTAAAGAGTACTTTCCCCAGAATCGGAGCCTAACCGTCCCTCTCCAGCCCTGTCCAGCGAAGAGCTGAGCGCTCCCTGCGGAGGTAGCGTCCTCCCGAAACAGTTGGTCTTTGGACGGATTTCTTGAAAAAGAAACCAACAGGTTGCCAGCCCCGGCGCCACACAAGTCCGCGGAGAGGGAAGCTCCGATCCCGGTTTCCTCCTGCCTGAGCTGGCCCCAAGCGGGCTGCGGGAGACGCGGGGAGGGAGGGGGCTATGGCTCGGCCTGACCCGTCCGCGCCGCTTTTGCTGCTGCTGCTGCTCTTCCTGGCGCAGCTGGTGGGCCGGGCGGCCACCGCCTCCAAGGCCCCAGCGTGCCAGGAGATCACAGTGCCCATGTGCCACGGCATCGGCTACAACCTGATGCACATGCCCAACCAGTTCAACCACGACACGCAGGACGAGGCGGGCCTGGAGGTGCACCAGTTTTGGCCGCTGGTGGAGATCTACTGCTCTCCGGACCTGCGTTTTTCCTGTGCTCCATGTACACGCCCATCTGCCTGCCAGACTACCACAAGCCGCTGCCGCCCTGCCGCTCGATGTGGTAGCCGCCAAGGCCAGCTGCTCGCCACTCATGCGCCAGTACGGCTTTGCCTGACCAGAACTCATGAGCTGCGACCGCCTCCCAGTGCTGGGTCGCGACGCCGAGGTCCTGTGCATGGATTACAACCGCAGCGAGGCCACCACGGCTCCCCCCAGGCCCTTCCCGGTCAAGCCCACCCTCTCCAACCTGCCGGGGTCGCCGGCCTCAGGGAGCGACTGCGCCGCCGGGGGCCGTCGGTGTTCATGTGCAGCGAGCCCTTCGTGCCCATTCTGAAGGAGTCACACCCTCTTTACAATAAGGTGCGGACGGGCCAGGTACCCAACTGCGCGGCGCTCTGCTACCAGCCGTCCTTCAGCGCCGAGGAGCGCACGTTCGCCACCTTCTGGGTCGGCCTGTGGTCTGTGCTGTGCTTCATCTCCACCTCCACCACAGCGACCACCTTCCTCATAGACATGGAACGCTTCCGCTACCCGGAGGGCCCCATCATTTTCCTGTCAGCCTGCTACCTTTCCGTGTCGCTGGGCTTCCTGGTGCGCCTGGTGGTGGGCCATGCCAGCCTCTCCTGCAGCCGCGAGCACAGCCACATTCACTACGAGACAACGGGGCCTGCGCTGTGCACTGTCGTCTTCCTGCTGGTCTACTTCTTCGGCATGGCCAGCTCCATCTGGTGGGTCATCCTGTCACTCACCTGGTTCTTGGCGGCCGGCATGAAGTGGGGCAACAAGGCCATCGCGGGCTACGCGCAGTACTTCCACCTGGCCGCGTGGCTCATCCCCAGCATTAAGTCCATCACCGCGCTGGCCCTGAGCTCCGTGGACGGGGACCCGGTGGCCGGCATCTGCTACGTGGGGAACCAGAACCTGAACTTGCTGCGCGGCTTCGTGCTGGGCCCGCTGGTGCTCTACCTGCTGGTGGGGACGCTCTTCCTCCTGGCGGGCTTCGTGTCGCTCTTCCGCATCCGCAGCGTCATCAAGCAGGGCGGCGGCAAGACGGACAAGCTGGAGAAGCTCATGATCTGCATCGGGATCTTCACGCTGCTCTACACGGTGCCGGCCAGCGTCGTGGTGGCCTGCTGCCTGTACGAACAGCACTATCGCGAGAGCTGGGAGGCCGAGCTCACGTGCGCGTGCCCGGCCCGGACTCTGGCCAGCAGTGCGCCAAGCCCGAGTGCTGGGTGCTCATGCTCAAGTATTTTATGTGCCTCGTGGTGGGCATCACATCGGGCATCTGGATTTGGTCCGGCAAGACTGTGGAGTCGTGGCGACGCTTCACCAGCCGCTGCTGCTGCCGTCCGCGGCGGGGCCACAAGAGTGGCGGCGCCACGGCCGCGGCCGCCTACCACAAGCAGGTGTCCCTGCCGCACGTGTAGGAGGAGGCGGCCAAGGGACCAGGAGCTGGGCGGGAGTTGAGGGAGCTAGGTTGTTTTCCTTTGGTAGCTTTGCCAAGGTCACTTCCGTTTTACCTTAATGGTGCTGACGCCCCCTCTTGGGGCAACTTGGAGAGGAGGGGCAGGGGCTGTTTCCAGGGGGCACCTGTCCCAGGACTTCTCAGAGGGGCTCAGCTGACGTCTGCTCTATCTTCCTGCCTTTTTGAGGGGAACCATGTTTTTAATTTATATGTCGTTTTCTTAATTTTTAACTTTGTTGCATTTTGGCAACAAAATTTACCTTTGCTTTGGGGGGGTTACAATCCTGAGGTTGGCATTATAATGAAGGCCCACTTGGTTCAGGGTTCTGTGAACTGTGTGGTCTCAATTTGGAAAATGTATTTCCTATACTTGTGTCTTTAAAAATAATGTGAACAGTGAAAGTTTAGGTTGCTGTGAGCAGGAAGTTTCCCGTGGGCTTCTCCAGCTTACTTCTCCTTCCACTGCTTAAAGTGTCCCAGATGCTTTAAGATGAGCTGCTTGGCCCTTTCCCTAACTTTGGGGACACCCTAAGTCATACTGAGGAGGGGGAGCATAATGGGTTTTCGCCTCCGGAAAGTGACAAGGTTAGGAAGTGTTGAGAGTTTCTGTGTGTGTCCTAGCTTTGTTTAGCAAGCTTGAGTTTCTTTTCTGTAGTCCTTGTAATCATTCTCATTCTTAATGGTGCAAGCTTTGCTTGAATGACTTAGAGGTAGCATTGTAAGTGTCCAGAATAAATGTTTGGAATAGTGCTAACCTAAGGGATGGCGATTGGTTGAACTTCAATTCCAGACTGTTAAGATGGCAGCTTTGTGCTGGAGGAGTGGGTGGTTCTTAATAGACTCTAGTGATCTTACTTAAAAAAAAAAACAAAAAAAAAACTTGTGTTATATTTTGGTAAAAATGAGCCCACTTCCTTCTTCTGAAAGTACTTAGTGATAGAGCTGAAGGGGTCTCCTTTTTACATTTAAGTACTAAACTGGATATACCTCCTGTAATTAACTAAATTTCCAACACTTCTCTTATCTGCTCCTCCCCCATCCCACCTCCTTTATCATGTTAAACAGTCCTTTTGCTTTTCTTATTCCTCCTCTCCTGGAGAGCTGTGATTAGAAACCACACCCAACCTTGAATGAGGTGCTTGAAAGGGAGGCTGGCTACCTGTGAACAAATATTGGCAGCAATGAGGGAAAATGACTGTCCCTGGACATTGGACTAGATTACAGCCAGATATTTCAAAAGCAGCGAGACACTGCTCTCTGCAGCCTCTGACAACAAATGAGACCCATAACACACTTGCTTAAGCTTTTGAAACGTGAATCAGTGTAGCAAAAGAAAGCCGTTTTCCCCACCCCACCTCAATATATTTTTCTTTTCCTCCTCTTCTGAGAAAGCCTATATATTGGTGAGCACACCCTCACACACTTTACTGTTAGAGAATTCTGTTTGCTTTTCTAATCTGTTGAACCATTCCCTCATTCATATATGAAAGCCTGCGTATTGTTGAATACACACGTACACACACTACACACACACACTTTACTATTAAAAATGCTGTTGCTTTTCTAATCTGTTTAACCATTCATTCAAGAAGAGTGTGAGGCTATAGTTGGGGAAGGGAGTGACAGTGCATTTTCCGGTAAAATACTGGGGACTAAATTTAAGAAGCTAAAATGGCAAATGCAATTAAAATTTGGGAAGGCCTCTCTAGAAAAATGACAAGTATAACGATTTGCACTTCATTTATACCAAAGTTGGAAAAGTAAGATTTAAGCCCAGGTCAGCTTTTACTTTATGGATATTAAGTAAACAAGTGTGTATTTTCCACAATGGATTTAATAACTATGCTGATGGAAAGAAGCATGATGTTAATAGTTTTCATGAACTTTCAAAGGCTGTTCATGTTTATAAAAATGCACTGCTCTTAAACACTCATCTAAATCAAAATTAAATTTCAGTATATTTGACAAAACATGGTACACTGAGCTACAGAACTTTCTGCCCATCTAATTCATCTGCTTTTTTTGCAGCTGCTTAGAACCTTGAAATAGATCCCCTGCCTGAGGGCCAGTTCCTCTCCTGTTTTTCAAATGAGGACCTTTTCTGATCACCTTGACCTCTTCCCAGAAAGTACAGAGATTATTCTGCTGCCTTCAGTCATTGTGTCTAATTTGGGTTGTTCCTTTTCCTTTTATTTTTGTGGAAGAGTGCAAAGATGATGCAGAATTTATCTAAAAGTTGTGAGAGGATGTGGTTGAAGTGATTTAATTCTTACTTTTAAAACAATTATTTTTTTATTTCGGCAACATACCAAACCTAAAAAGAACAACCAATTTACTGTAAAAACAATTTAAGACAGTTAAGAGAAAGGATACTAAGGCAAACAGCAGTAATAGAGGTAATGCACTGGAGGTTTTTTAGGTTCATCCCAGTTCTTAGCGTTGCCTGTTTTCAGTCTCTCTCTCTCTCACCCCTGCTCTCCCTTCCCTCAAAGATTAAGCCCACCTGCTTCCTGAATTCTTGCATCAACCACCCCTCCCCCTACCCAGGCAGAGAAACCCATCTATTTATGCTCACCCCCTGTTTCCATCTCATACTCAGTTCTCTCCTGATTTTTATTTTCATTAGGCAGACCATCCATACTCATGAAAGCAATGATAAAATGAAAGGTTGTGAGGTAGCTTACCAGCTTCTTTACAGCCAGCTCTGATTTTAGTGAGGATTTAAGGCCCCGTTTAGTCTCATGCACAGCTTTGGGCTGTCCCTTTCGTGGTTCAGTTTTAAGCAATGTCTCTCAGCATAGATAGGAGGGTGAAGATTTAGAAGGAACTAACATGCGACCTATCAGTGAATCAGCTGACAAGAACCTTAGGAAGTCTTTTTACTATGTATTATTAACCTCACATTCTGAAGCTGCCTAAATTGACTGGAAGAAAGTTCTCTTGGTGCCTTATTGGTTTATCCTTGCAAACCTATGTCATACTTTCTTGCCGTCGCTTCCAACAATGGGCCCATGTGTGTGTTGTGTGCCACTGTGCGCATGTACAGGCTTAAATAATGTGCCAGCAGCCCTGTTTCCAAGTTGGTATTCATTAGGCCCTTTCCTCCTGGGCTAGGGCTGCACTAATCCTGACACCGGCTGCCAGGAGAAAACCTCATGGATCCCACACCGAACATTAGTAACAGCATCCGTGACCTGCCGTCTCAAGTACAGAATGGGAACCCCAGAGCTAGGAGACATAGTTGTATATTTTAATGAACTGCCACCCCTGCTAAGGAAGCTTCTTTCACTTTTGTGCTCTACAGAAAGACCAAGGGGGGTAGGACGGACAAAGCTTTGAATCACTGCTTTCTAACACCAAATGGGGCCAACAGGACAGAGAACATCACAAATCTTGGCAAGTGTGAGGTACAGTGGAAGAGAATTGCCTGCTCCCTCTGCGTGCCCTTTCTTGCCTCCAAAGTCCAATCAAGTGATCCTGGGAACGAAATCTGCCTGGGTTGAGGAGGGTGGTTCTGAAAGAAAAAGCTACCAAGACATGAAAGCAGGGTGAAGGGTAGGCAGGATGAAAGTAACTAAGTAACCCGACTCAGAACTCTGAAAAGCTTCTGGCAGCTTGATGACAACTACAGGATTTATTTCAGCCAGGATAATGTCTGTGGTACATCATTTGAAGACAATATTACTTCATGTTGTTAAAAACTGTATGTATAGTATGTATGTGTTGTGGGTGTATATAAATAATTTATATATATGGGAGATTTAGTGATTTTGATACGGGTTTGGTGCAGGTGAATTTATTACTGAGCCAAATGAGGCACATACCGAGTCAGTACTTTGAGCCCAGGGCATTCACTACTTTTTCTGATTTCCACATATGTGTATTGCCTGTCCCATGAGGTATTGTCGATGTCATGTCAAATCCAGAACTCATAAAGCAATGCCAGTGGTATTTTATTTGTAGACAATCAACTCAAATCTATAAATTATTACTGGCATATGATTATAATATTGAATCTCTTAATACTAACAAAAGGAAATCCAGATCGTCTTGATAAGAAGTTTTTTGTTTTGTTCCTGGAAGTCAGTAGAACAGCAGTTGTATGTGGTTATGTTAGTTTCAAGGTACTTAATTTGCTGACACTATTTCAGATAAAAAATCTGTATGTATTATATTTGTGGGAAGCTAAAATAATGGTTTGAGGTTTTTATCAAATATGGAGAGTAGTTATTTATGAAAAACCAATAAATGTCTGTTTTTGTTTCTTTGTTCCCAATTAATATAGATAAATTTTAAAGTGCATTAAAGCAATGGTAAAGTAAGTAAAAAGATGCTACACAAGTATTTTTCTCTTCATGCTTTTACAAAGAGAGACACTGCTTTCTAAGTGATTCCCTGGAGTAGGAAATGGCAAACCACTCCAGTATTCTTGCCTGAAAAATTCCAAGGACAGAGGAGCCTGGTGGGCTACAGTCCACAGCATCTCACAGAGTTGGACATGAATAGCATGGGCTGGCTGAAGGCGCTATGTGGATTCTAACTTAATTATCAGATTTCTCAGATATGAGTGGCAACCTTTTTATTGATAATGAAATTAAGCAAACTCCAATCACAGAAGCAGAACTAATGAAAACATGTTTTACTTGAATATACTTCTTAGGTTTCTCCTGCCAATCCTGTGATTGTTTTATGATTCACTTGAAGAAGGGAAATACACAAGAACAGAGGCACTGCCTGACATTGTGTTGTTTCGTCAGCTCTGTCTAGACTGCTGAAGCAATTTGGATGGAAGCGGTGCTGTTCTGTGTGTGTGCTTCCCAGTCATGAACTCCCCAAACTTGATCATTCAATTTACAACTTGGTATTAAGGCCTCCCAGGTGGCTCAGACAGTTAATTATGTGCCTGCAATGCTGGAGACCTGGGTTCAATCCCTGGGTCTGGAAGATCCCCTGGAGAAGGAAATGGCAACCTACTCCAGTATTCTTGCCTGGAGAATTCCATGGACAGAGGAGCCTGGCGGGCTATAGTCCATGGGGTCACAAAGAGTTGGACATGACTGAGCAACTAACACCTTCACTTTCATTAAGGTCTAAACACCAGTCAAGGAGCCCAGATAAGGAGATATATATTCTCCCTCTATATTTGTGGAGAACTGGTTCCAGGAACTTTCCCTCCTGCAAATACCAAAATCCATAGATGCTCAAGTCCTTTATGTAAAATGGTGCAATATTTCCATATGACCTACACACAGTCCTTCCGTCTTCCCCCTGCATCCTCCCATATACTTTAAATCATGCCTAGATTACTTCTAATATCTAATACAAATCCTCAGTAAGGAGTCGTTTTAAGTATAATGCAAATGGTTGGTGGTATGCAGCAAATTAAAGTTTTGTTTTTCGGAACTTTCTTAAATTTTTTCCCCAAGTACTTCCAACCCATGGTGATTGAATCCACTGATCAGAACCTGTGGATACAGAGGACCTAGTGTAAGTTGATTTAAAGTTGCCACTTCCCTGACAATATGGACAGATGCTTAGCAAGCCTGAGAGAATGTAGTGTCAAAGTAAGATGAGCATTGTTAGATTGGTACACATTAGGGCATTTGAGAGAATAGAAAATACAGCAGTTGAGCTGGATCCTGGTAGAAGAGCCACTGTGCCTTCCCCATACAGGTCTCCATAGTTGACACATCTTCCTGATGCTTTCTCATTGCTTATTCCCCACCAGTAGGAAAGGGGCCTGTTAGACTTGGGTGGCTAGAGAAATAGGTCATAATGCATTGTTAGTGGTTTAGTTGCACAGCTCTTTAGTTGGTCACATCCAACAGAAGGAGAGGCAGTATAATTGTTCTATGCATAGATTTGGGAGCTAGACTGACTAGGGACTCAAATTCCAGCTCCATCAATCATGGGCTGCTTGATCCTCGACAGATTGTTTAACCTTTTAGTACTCTCATCTTAGTACTTTCTCATCTATGAAAGGGCGATAATGATAGTATTTATATTTTAGAGTTGAGAGGATCTGAAGGATTAAACCAGGTTGAGGTAAGTATCAATAAAATGAGGAGGAAGCAGCCATTCAGGCATGGGATGGGAGAGAATTGAAAGACTAGTTTTCAAGTTTGTGTCTGTGTAAGAATCACTGGGGGTTCCTATTAGAAATGTAGATTTCCTGGCTTCACTCCAGGAACTGAGATTCGTTTAGTCTAGGGTCCAGGAAGTGGTTCTTTTTGTTTTGTTTGCTTGTTTAAACTTTTAGAATTACTTTAGGTTTACACAGAAGTTGCAAAAATGTATACATCTTGCCCTAATATTAACATATTATCATAGCACTTTTGTTAAACTGAAGTCAAGATTATCATATTACTATTAACTCCAGTCTTCATTTGGATCTCACCAGATTTTCTACTAATGTTTCTTTATCTGTTCCAGGATTCCACTCATTTCTTACAGGTTTTCAGCCCATGAGAAGCAGATGGTCTAGGGACCACATCTTGTGAGATACTGGGACACGTAAAGGACCAAACAAGGTCAAACTGCCCTATCCTCATGTTGGGAAGATGAATGCAATTTTGAAGCAGAAGGGAATAAACCGGTGAGGCTCTGGAGGGGATGGGGGTGGATATAGCAGTTTGATTTTAAGCCTTGGGATGGAATTGCCTCCGTTGGATGACAGGGGTTACCTTAAGAGTGAGGCATCTGTTCCTAACACCAGGTGAAACAAGTTGTGGAGTCTGGAACGTGGGGTTGCTGCTTAGCCTGAGGTGATACGTCTAGAATTGTGGGCAGGTCAGGGGACTGAGTGCAGCAGATGGGGAACAAGCACCTTGAGGAGGGCCCAAGTAGTTGATTAAAGGGGATCACAGGGACCAGTTAGCCTGTGAGCCATATAAATCCTGTACTTCCTGGAACCTGCTAAGGCTTTGAAAGTGGATCACAGTAGTAACCAGCATCAAGCACTGCCACATTTGGCACTAGCAGAAAGTTAGAGGGTGAAGCTGAGATGATCCTCTTGAGAGAGGCCAGTGGGAGGTGACCAAACACTGAACCTTTGCCCTTGGAAGAGTCAGTTCTCACAGGGAGGAAATACAAGGCCACCGTCTGGGGAGCCAGAAGTAAAGGTTGGAAATGAGAATGCTAGGATGAAGGAATAGATGTTTTAAGAAAAAGTAAGGAGAACAATCTGAGTAGATATGGACACATTCTTGAGTACCTTAGGTTCTGAGGCTGTCACTGAATTTTTCTAATATTCAAATTACTAGCTCCCTTCACATTTACCTGGGCCTTTTTTAAAGAATGTTAACCACCTTTCATTTGACTCTGGATTCCTCTTAATTTCTATTTCACTTTCCTAGTTCTTTCTGCATCCTAGAGTTCCCTAAACCACAAAATGGTATTCTTAAAATTTGTTTCACATTAAGTAAATTGTTCTCTCATCTGCCAAACCCATTTAAAATAGACTAAATTGCCTCAGAAACCAGACTGCACCTGTGTACGAGAGACCAGACTTTGCTGAAGGGCTCCTGGATTTTATTTTTGCTGGCAGTATCAGGCTAGCCAGGGTGGTAAGTGGCCAACGGTTGAGATCTTAGGTGATCTAATCCTTGGTAGATGCTAGGGATAATCAACAGATTCTGCACAGAAACTAGCGCTTGCCTGAGAGAGGCTCTGCCAGCCATCAGGTGCTTTACCTAGTAGCTCTGAACTCACAGACCACAGCTTCTGGGCGAGGAACAGTCCTAGTCACTCTACACGTGGTTAGAAGGCTTGTGTGATCAAAGAGTCCAGGTAACCTACATGCTGTATGGAAACACTTCCCAAACATTGCATAACCTGAAATATAGAGTGAATGATTTTCCAGTAAATACTGACTTCATCAGCACTTTTAAAAAATCAAGTAATGGTATATCTTATAAAATGGGAAAACTAACAAATGAAACATGAGTTGTTATAAAACCAGGATTTAGCAATGTTGAATTTCAATAATGGGCATACAGGGTACTTTAGATGTGATAGAATAGGATCAGGAGAATCTGATACAGAATGGAAAAAACTTCTCAGAAACACTGGGCCCTAAGTTGTCTTAGGGTGAACCACGTGAATTTAATGTAGAAAAATGACAATTTCATTTGGTTCAAACATAGATTTGAAACCTTTGTCTTGTCCTTATAAAGTTCAGTTCACAGTATTCTAGTTAAAATTGCACCGTCAGTATATTCCAAAAACCAAAAATGAAAATAAATTTGAGTTGAGGTATTCTTTTATAGTCTTAGTACTTTAGGGAATAAACTCTTCCTAGGTATAAAATCTCAACACTACCCTATGGCCCCTACTAGGAACTAGTTTTCATGCCCTATAGTACTTATGAGAACCTTTAAGTTTTCCATTTATCAAAATGGCTGTAATTGTCTCTAGAATTAACACTGAAAGAGCAATTTTTAGTGATTCTAACTTGTCTTCAAGCTACAGTCGTGTCCAAGCAGTGTTCCTACCCCCACTTTTTTTTAACCTTTGACCACTCAAGATGTGACAGCATTTCTGCTTAGTAACTGGCATATTATTACATGGTACAAGCTATCTTAGTGATTTGTCATAGTTTTTCTCTCCTTCTGCACTAATTCAGATTATTTCTCCTAATCAACAACTTACCAAGAACAAAGTTAAAAGATCTGAACTTAGGTAGTGAATTAAGGTGGATGAAGACACAACAATACTATCAGGAGTGATGGAATATTGTGCGAGTGCAGTGACTAGGGTCTTAAAGAAACCTTATGGTGATCTGGTATATTACATGGCTTGCTTAGCAGTCACCCTCTTTATAACAACCGCAGTTCTACCTCCTCTTCTTCCACTTTCTTTCCTGTTCAGTGGCTTGAAATCCTCAGTAACTCACGTTCTGATTCACCAGTACTTCTGTAACTCTTTCCTGTGTTTTACCTTTTATCTTCCAATGTGCTTTTTTCCCCTGTTGGTACAATAACACACAATTCCAAAGTGCCATCGAATGCACTATGCCACTGAGCGCCACAGCCAGTGATTTTAAGTGTACTAAATTATCTTCTGGTTGAAAATAACATAAGCCAAAGAAATAAATGCCTCTTAACTAAAGGCAAAGGTCAAAGCAACTTTTGAATGCGTAGTCGGAAAATGTTTTCAGGCCTGCCTATCAGAGCGGATTGAGAACATTTGCACTAAGCAGAGCCGTGATGTTATGTGAGCAGTGAGAAGGTGCACAACAGCCACGTATTTTAATTAAAATAGAGTTTATTAGCTTTTCTTTTAATATAAACATGAGGAAGAAAAACCACACAAGTTGGAGCATTCTTTTCAAAATAAAACTGCAATCGATACTTGAATCTCCAAGCTCCATAAACAATATTTTTTGAGGTGGTAGACTGTAATATTTTATATCCATTATTTATCATTTATGTCTCTGTCCTTTAAAAATGATGGAACCTGTGGCACTCAATATAATGTGAAGCCTTGCTATAAAGAGAGGAAATATTTCTGGCCCAGAAATGCTTTGTTTACAGGCAAAGTTCCTAGGATTATGTTTGAGAAGGTAGGAGAAAGATTTTACATAGTTGAGAACACTTTTTTTTTTTTTTTAAATGTTTCAAGTTTAGGTGACATCATTACCAATTTCCTAAGAGACTGATTACTGGACCTTCCTGTCTTTTAGTGGGCTTCCTGGTGGCTAAGTGGTACCCTGTGTTTTAAAAGCCTGAGGTAAGGGTTCCTAAGATTTATCTTTCCTCAAGTAACAACTTCAAGTGACACACCTACAGCCAGGTTAACACGCAGAACAGAAAAGCTGTTTCATGTCGCTTACTTTCCTGTCACCACTACTAGGGTCCCGTTCCTTTCAGTTTATTACTGAGAACTAATGTTATTGTTCGTAATTCCTTTACCAAACCTAGAAAAAAGAAACTTCCATGCTCAAGCAGATCAACAGCCCAGTCAGGCAAAGGACTATTTTAAAAAGAGGAGGCCAGGTCTATAAAGATCCAAGATATCCTCCTGAAGTCTTTGTGCAATTTGAAGCTGTGATACTTGTAGAAATATAAATGCTACAAACTTAAAAAAACATCACCTAAGAGTTTACTTGAATTTCTTCTAAACTCATTTAGTTTTGTAAATTTTAAACATTAAGCTCTTAATTTTAATCTTTTGTTTCAGACTATTGTTTGCCATCTTCAAGAGGGACTGAAACAAAAAATTCAAATTAAAAGCTTAACATCCAAGATTTACAAAACTAAATGAGTTTAGAAGAAATTCAAGTAGACTTTCAAGTGATATTTTGCGTCTGTAGCATTTATACTTCTCCGGCAGTGTCCTGGAGTGTCCAAGCACACTGTATTAAACCTTAAAATTGCACCAAGACTTTTGGGACACTTTCTATTTCACTATCTGCTTATTCCTGGACTAACAGGTTGGCTGGAATTACGAAAATATCCTTTAATACAAGTATTTAACAAAGAGGAAAATCATCAGAAAATGAGAAGCACCATTGGAGTTAACAAGAAACGCAGCGCGGACCCAAGAGAAGTAGGTAACAGCATGCTTTCTCTGCTTATGATCCCAAACATGCTAACATGCTAGTAAGTAGTGCTTGCAAAAGACTGAATGACAGGTGTTATTCAGCAGGTTTTTGGTTTACACTGATTGCCAAAAATGACTAGCAGCTTCAATGAAATAGGGAGGAAGAATCCTTCAAAACCTAACAATGCTACAACAGGCTGTTCCTAAGTGGCTTTATGAGTTGTTAGGAGTCCCATGTTTGAATGGTAATACTGCATTGATTCTAAAGGAATATGCAGCAATATGGGTGAGAAAAATAGGAAAAAGTAAAAGTTATATAGTGTCTTTAAAGTCTAAAAATTTAAACTATTAAAAAAAACCTCACATAGTTGACAGTTATCGGCCCACACAGTAAGCAAATATCTGTGGGTGGGTTGGGAGCTTTTAGCTTTGGAGTGGTTTTTGTAACTCTGTTTACATTAAAAAGGACAGAAGAGTGTGCTACCTTGACAAGGTCCAGTTTTTTCCTATGACCATAACCTTTGCTGTCTGCAAGTCTCTTGAATTTAGTGTCTTTCTTCTAGGTGAAAATACTAACTTTGCTGGTTTCTGAGCAGGAGAGGTGGTATTTCTCCAGTCCTTGTTACGAGGGGTTCATGATGTTACAACCCCTCACCTCTCTCTGTTTATGAGAGGATGGCATTGGAGCGCTGAATACCAATGAAATTATCAGCGCTGAAAGACCTTCTCACAGCAACTCTGCTGTATTCATCTTCACACAGTCTGGAGATGGCCTAAAAAAGTCAATCAGATAGAACATAAGTATAATTGGGGGGAAAAAGTTCCAACCGTAAAGAAAGCAGCATTGATAAGCCACACATCTGCATTCATTTAGGTTGACAGTTGCTGCTACTTTGGATAGCTCATATCTACACTGCTGATTCCCGAAGATAATATTCTCCAAGGGCTATGATGAGATTGCTGGGGCAGGGAGGAACATATTTAAAAACTGGGTTCCCAAAATAGGCCCCATCTAACAGCAATATGATGTTAACTACATACTAGATCCTTAAGCATAATGAACACACCTGAGCAAAATCAGTGTTTACCCAGCTATTCAACCTCTATTCAGTCTTCATTATTTACTTCGCACTAAGAGCATTTTAATGAGGCAGGTGTGTGCTGAAGGCAAGAAAGGCCTAGTGATGAAGCACTACAAGGTGCTATTTCACATGCATGTAAACTATCGTAGAAAAATGTCTTATTTCTAAAGTACCAAGGTACTGGAAAAAGTGTCAACTTTATATGTATTCATTTCAGTTGTAAATTTTGCTGTATACCCACCAGAAATCACAAATTACTTCAAATTACTCTTCAAATCACTACTACAAATTACTTCATCCCATGTATGTTACCACTTCCATTAAAAACCCACCTACTTTCTACATCCAGTTTCTGAACCCACATTATAATTTCCAAGTATAGGTCTCACAGGTTAGCCCCTGATGCTTCTGGTCTAATAAACTCATGGGGCTGAACTGTGATACACACAAACACACACTACAAGCTCAGGCAGTTAAGAGTGGTAAGTAATTATCAGTGTACATATGATTAGGGATACAATTATAAGAAATTATTCCTGTATGGTTAAATGTAAGTGTGGAGATTCAAATGGAAAACCATTAAAAACAATTAAATCTGATTTAAAATATTCTGAATTATGGTTACATAAGAGATATCTGTAATTTTTTTTAAAAAAATAATGTGAGATCTCTGTCTAACCCATAAAAGACACAGGGAATAAGATGCCAATGGGTTAATAAGCTCTTCAAACTGTTAGTCACTGCGTAGTGTAAGTCAGCCACAGATGCTGGCTTTGGTGGCTGACAAAACCCAGTTAGTGAATCCCCAGTCTTACCTCTAGGCTCTGTGCTCTTTCTTTGCTAAGAGGAGCAATTAGAAAACTCAGGTTTTTGTCATCTGCTAAGAAGCAAAGGTCAAAGTAGTATTTGGCATAAACACTGGCGGGAACATGAATATTAAACTGAAGGAGCTCCAGAAAGTGCCTGTGCATCTCATTCCTGGGGGAGGAGAAGACAAACCAACACAGGACAATTTTAGTCAGCTGGGCTACCTTCAGAAGCCCATTCTGTGCCACAACAGCTCTAAACACAGTTTGGAAACAAACAATGGCTCCCCAGCTGGATTAACACACTAATGTTCAAACAAGGTATAGCTCTTTGTGGTTCTTCCTGCGTCCTGGCATTTGGAGTTTGGGACAAGGTGGGGCGGTTACGGCCCTCTTATGCACCCATGCTGCTGACTCGGGAGCTCATTCTTCAGAGTTCCATTAGTGCAGCTGGCATTCATGCTCCACGCTCACTCACAAGGCCCCGCTATAGTCATCAGATGAAAGGAATGATGTATGCTGTTTATTAGCTCTGGAGAACTTGCAGACATTTTCACCGATAACAGGAAGGGGCTTATTGAAGTAGAGACACACCAAGAAAAGGAGTAGGCACATCACCGCGGCACAAATGGGGTCATGGAGAGCCACTGCTATTATCTCTGAGGGGAGAAGACTCTTGAGGCAACAAGGATTCATCTCAGATAAATAAATAAATAAGCTACACTCGATGTGAAAGGGAATCCCCTCCCCCCGCTCCAGTGCAGGGGACTGTGGCAAAGGGCAGAATGCAAGTTTCTGTTCCTCTTAACCCCAGTAGGACCAGAAGGTGTTCCTGGGACAGGATGGGATACACTTTTTAAGATATGGGAGGCAGTAGGATTAAGGGGAGACGTCTTGGCTAGACTAAATGCACCTGAGCAATGATCCCGATGGAGCAGTTCCCCCTGTGCTCTGTCCGCCGGCCCTGACTAGGACAGAAGGCGCACAGGCACGCAGGGGGCGAATTCAATGAAGTGGGAAAGTAGGGTCCTGGGGGCAGATCTTTCCTGTGGGACCATACACAGTCATTTGCTTGTCTAATGTTTAAGTAAATAAAATCAGAGTAAGTCTTACCACTTTCACAGCAATCATTTTAAAGAGTTAATTATATACAAATGATAAATACCCAGACAAATGAAAGTGACTTATTTTTCAAAATATTTGCTTCCTGGTTTTAAACTGTTAATCTTTTATCCATTGGTAAGTCATCAAATGTTTGATGTTCTCCTGCGTGGAGAGCAGAGTGTGAGCAGAAATGAGGTTTCTCATTTGTTGAATGTTAAACCTAACTGAACCTACCTCCAAAATTAATTTCCTGTTCATATGGCCATAAGTCTATAGAAATATAAATCAGAAAATGTTTTGATAATCAGCTAATCAGGACTTAATTTACTACAGGAATAAATGCACTTCACTATCCCTTTTATATTCTCTTCCACTAATATATTTTAATTGTGTGGAAATACAGTACTTCATAGGATTAACATGTCTATTAACAGAGCTTTACTTACTGAAGAAAAAAGCATTAGGACTACAGAATATGCTTCTGCGTTGTTTTTTTTTTTTTTTTTTTAAATGACTAGATGACTGAAGAGCATGCCATTTATAGGGGCAGCAAATTTTCTGAACAGCAGCTGCTCAATATATTCAAACAAGATACATGGATGTTAGAAAACTTTTAAGGAAAAGCTGATAGATGCCAATTTTTCAATGTAGACTCAAAATGAGACCATTACAAATAGCTGCCAACAGCAGGGGGATGAGACAAATGTGACTTGAACACTTGGCTGTAATGCTTTCCAGTTTCCAAAGATCATAAGCAAAAGCAACCTATTACGAACATAGCTCCTGGTGATTCTGTTGTACACAGAAAAGTGCTGTTTACAATTAGCTTCTTCCTGTAGCTAGACACTGCCATCAGTGCTATTGGGCTCACATCTATGAACATCCACACACCTTCCCCTGCATGTTCTCTGATGCTGTAACTGGACCCAGAGCCCCCGTCAGCTTAGTTGCAGGTTCTGAGAAAATTTCAGCTGCCATCATGGCAGACCTGGTGTTTATGATTACACATTTTCCTTCCTTCAAGGAACCAGTTTAAAGATGGATGATAGTGGTGCTCAATGTCACCTTAGTTTCTACAAATTCTAAAAGTACTTCTACTTATCTCGAATTATCTGCCGTAACACTAAGGTGGCTACCAGCAATATCACCATGACACTTTTTATCATCAAAGTGGACATTTTCACCAAAAGTCACTTTGACAGCTACCAACAATCACTGGTCCCTTCTCTTAGTCACAAGCTTCTTTGCTTCAGTTGTAAATATGCACTTTGGTAAATCTGAATTAAGAGTCAGGGGCAAAGGTAACAAAAACAAACTCTTGCCACTGCCTGCCATGACCTCTGCTGTTCACTATAATAAAGAGGTACCCCTTTACGTTTTCCTAAATGCCACCCACAAGGACATTTTTGCTGTCAAGTGAACACTTCTAGAGTCTGCTGCAAATACCTCTCTGGTTCCTGCTGCCTCCCACCCTCGGGGCCCTTCCCTGCAGCCAGACAGCAAGCCTGATGTTTCATGCCCATGGGAGCATGCCATCTGTGAGGAACCCCCCAAGTTAACTCGAGGCCCCACCAAGTACCGCTGTGGTTGCTGAGTGCCCCGGGTGAGGCCCCACTGACACTTCCCGGGCTACCTGAGACAAAGGAGTTTCCTAACTCGGCAGACCTACTTCTAAACAGGGGGAACACTCCTGACAGTGGAGGAGACAGAACACAGAGATCTAAAACCTTTCTATTTGGTCATCTGT
The DNA here is from genome assembly GCF_963930625.1 of Muntiacus reevesi. Classification (NCBI taxonomy): domain Eukaryota; kingdom Metazoa; phylum Chordata; class Mammalia; order Artiodactyla; family Cervidae; genus Muntiacus; species Muntiacus reevesi. The sequence goes on along the minus strand of NC_089260.1, from coordinate 78,587,402 downwards.
ACATCATGGTTTCTGTAACAACAGAACCTTAGAGACAACCTCAGATTACAAAAGAAGAAAAGACCTGCAAAAACAAACATACAATGTGTGACTCAAGTTGAAGTTATAACCTCAGTAGTCTGGAGGTGCTAAGACCTCAGCAGTGACCACTTAACTTCCAAGGCCAGACATGTGTCTCTTAAAAACAGACTGGACCTGGTAGACAGCTTTAAGAAAGACGTGAAGTTATTTACTGCACCATGCTGTTCTGGTAGTGAGCTTGTAAAATGGTAAAAACCACCAGAAAAGTAATTTCAATTTATCAAGCAGAATATTACAACAGTAACACACCAAGATTTAACTAATGAATGATGGGAAATACAAATGGTTATACTACAGCTAGACAGAAAGAAGTCTAATTTTATATTTATACCTAATTCAGCTCTCTGCGCAATGTAACCTTTCTTAAAATGTAACATTTCTTAAGCTGTAAACTTTATGGGAGCAAATAAGGTATTGGAAAATGGTTAGACAGTTCACCGTAACCTTACAAACTCACATGTCCTCAACTGTAATGTCCTTTAGGATCTGGCAGTAGTCCACATTCCAAACAGCCTGATCGTCCCAAACCTTGGAGGCAAGAAGAATGGCTCCCAAAACAATTCTTTTCCAGTTAGTGGGGCAAATGTCGATCTCAGCATAAGTTAAAAGCCTTTCTAAGTAAACCTGCAAAAGTAGAGGACTGACCTTTGGTTTTAGTTCAGTTTAAGGGCTGTGATAGAATTGTTAGGAATGATAGGTTTCATCTGTTTTTAACATGTCTTTTATTCTTTGGTTCTACAGAGACTTCTGCTCGGCCAGCCAAGGCCAAAGGCCAGGTCACAGTTGTAAGGCAAATATTTCTGTCAGTCTGGTATTTCTACTCTGCCCATGTGAATTTCCAACCCAATTTTGGTCGCAGGAATGAAAGGACATCTCAGCATTCTAAAGACAGGCATTGTGTTATTACCTTTCCACTTGTAAAAGGCAGCACGTATAGCCCAGCATCGATTCAAATGTTCAGTAAATGTTTGAGTGCCTACCGTGTGCAATGTACCTACCATACTGGTGGTGGGTACGTGGCAATTTTACATAAAGCTTGAGTATGTAAAACTCTGGTAAGACTGAGCAGTTCTTTATCTTCTCTTCAGAGGGTGAACCTGAAGATAATAACTGGTGGTCAAGAGAGCCTCCCAGTGGCTGCTGCGTGGCAGAGCAGGACAGGCAGCACAAAGCAGCTGTGCTTTACACTTGGTCAGCCTTCTTAGGGAAGATTCGTGCACAGAAAGAGCTTTTTGTTCACATCTCCGTTATTTCATAACTCATTTGTCTTACATATTCTGCAACTTAGTCAATTTGTTTGGTTCTAAGGTGGTTAAGAGCTGCCGGTGTCTGAATCCCTGGGGCTCCTCTAAATCTGCCAGGTAGTCTGTGGGATGACTTCATGGCTTCTTTTATATGTGTCAAATGGCTATTCTATAACGAACCAGACCAAGTTAACAGCTGAGTAAAGATTAAAGACATAAGTTGTGATGGTGCTACCTCTGCAGAAGAAAATATATGCCATTTGACAAAAAGAAAAATGTCCCGTTATCAGACTGACAGCTCCGATCTGCCAAAACTCTCCAAACTCAACTGTGTTTCAAACACGGTTACTGAGATTATATACCCTTAGTGAACTTCTGCCCCCCACTCCCCAGAGAACTCCGCGTGCGCCTGTACTCTCTAAGAACGAGTCTCCCACAGGGTCCGCCCCTCTACTGTATTATGGCACTGATAGAGGCAGTTCAACCTTAGGGGCAGTCCCTCAGCTTCCTCTCAGCTTCACTAAAGGCAAACCTGGTCTCATTTACACCACTTGCCCTCCTGTCTCAGTGGAAGGGACATCTCTTTCTTTTCCCTGAAGCTAACTCTTCTATGAATGAAGTCAGTCCCACCTCTCATTTCTGCACAACACTGTTCCCACAATTCATCTCTTCTTGAACAACCCCCCTTCTCTGTCAGAGATTTTCTCCAATGTTCTCTTACATGTTCTCAGCCCATCTGTCACCACCCCTTAGAACACTTCCTTCAGGAAATGTTCCGACACTGGCTCCTCATGACCCATCCTCTCCTTAGCCCATTTAGTCTGCCCCTGGCCGCCACTGCCCCGCTGAAATTACTGAGGCGTGGTCACTGCTGCCTTCATGACAAACAGTCAGCACTCTTCATCACGGCGCCCCACTCCCCAGGCCTGCCCTCAAAGCTGAGAGACTGCCACACGCCTGGCTGCTGGGACCAAAGACCTCCGCTTGAGTTATCGCACTGCCGTCTGCTGGGAATTCTTATCTCCACTTTCACTGGTCACCTGCCGGCTCTGCTCTTCTGTCCGTCACTTCTGGCTTCTATCACTGCCATTGCCTCCTAACTTCTCTGCTTCCACTGACCGCCAACCACCGTCTGTTCTCCCCAGAGCAGCCAGGAGAGCCTCTCAGATTAAGTGCACTTCACGGGCCTGCTCAACATCTGCCAGGGCTCTCCCATCAAACAGGTCACTTCTGTGGCCTGCTAGTTACGAGGCCCCGTGTGAGAGGCCATCGTCCTTCTGTGACCTCATCGCCTGTGCCTTCCCGCATTCCCTACGCTGATCACAGGGGCACCTTGCTGATCCCTCAGCACAGAACCCGTTCCTGTCTGCGCCTTGTGCTCTGCCCCCTGCCTGCGCTACCAGGCCCCTCATCTTCCTCAGTCCAGCCAGGTCCTGGTTCAGATCTCACCTCTGTAAGGAGGCTCTTCCTGGTCTTTCTAGCGTGCATGCGTTAAGTCGCTCAGTCGTGTCTGACTCTGTGACCCCATGGACCCGTCTGGCTCCTCTGTCCATGGGGAATTCTCCAGGCAAGAATACTGCAGTGGGTTGCCACTCCCTTCTCCAGGGGATCTTCCCAAACCAGGGATGGAACCCAAGTCTCCTGCACTGCAGGCAGACTGCTTCCTGTCTGAGCCACCAGGGAAGCCCCTCTAATCTCTCCATCCCTTTACCTTGCTTTCTCTTTCTAGCTTTCACTACTACTTCAAGCAGTCACCTTTTTAAAATACTCATTTTAAAAAGTCTTACACTCTGTGGTACACCCGATACTTACACACACTGTAAATGAGCCATACTCCATAAAAACTAGAGAAAAACAAAACCCTTATGTCTGCTATGCTCACCTCAGAAAGGCAAGGACTCTCCTCTGTGCCCAGCACTTAGAACCGTGACACAGGCAGGCATCTGGTGCCTGTCTATGCCCTAAGGAGCTCCTTGGCAGCACTCGGCACGTGCGCCGTGCTCTCCTTCCTCAAGCTCTCCTGGCAGCTCTTCTGAGTCTCTGCTGGGTTTCCTCCCACTCCAGCCACTCCTCTGGGGACGTGTCCTCTAAGTGCTGATGGTCCCCACAGATCTATCTTCTCCTCAACTTGTATTTAACGTACTTTCTCTGCATTTGAACAGCTACACGTAATTCCCTGCCTCTTGCTCAGCTTTAGGCTCCAATCCCATACAGTCAAATGACTGCTAGACACTGTCACTCTGCTGTCTCACAGGTCCATCGGGCTTAACTTGTCTACAAAGAAAGGCCCCTCTTCCAACCCACACACTCTCTCCTGCCTGCATTTCCCAGCTCTGCACGTGCCAGCGCCACTCCTGCCTCTCTCAAGCACATGCTAACTAAGCACCGTAGCTGGCTTGCAGCTCCAAGAAAAGGCCTGCGTCTGACCCGGGGCCCACTGAGGGGAGCCTCCTCTCCCACACTCTGCCTGCAGAGGCGCGGGCAGCGGTGGACGCAGGCCCTCCCTTCAGACCATGCAGCTGACTTTCCCCTATAGATCTGCTACAGGGAGGAGCTGGGCAATCCCCACTAGCTCTCAGCTGAGCATGATGTGTTACTGAAATGATAAAATCTTACCAGAGGAACTCGGTACGGATGACAGAAAGGTCCTCACATAGCTGGAGCTTGGCAGGCTAACCTGAGTAAGCCTTTCCGAGCACTGCTGACACCCCAGGCCTGGGCACCTTCACACGCAGGACCAGAGGACAGTAGAGATGGTTAACACTGCCGTCCAAGGCCAGGCAGGTGAAGGCAGTCGGTCTCAATCAAGACACACATCACAACTGCCTAGGCAACACAGCCTGAGACTCAGAAACACACTGAATCTGCACCTGCCGTGGGCCAGGAAGTGCAGTGACCGCCTCCATCCCACCACCCAGCGCACTTTGCCGGTGTGCACCTGTGTGCACTGTGTGCCCATGCGTCCTGAGGTGTGGAAGGAGAAACCAGACGTCTCTCCTGCTGCCTTTAACATCAACTGCTTTGTGATGAGAAAAGCAATGGCAACATTTTAAATCATGATGATTACTAAAGCTCAAATCTGTATGTTTTAATTCTTTTTGATACATTTCTCTTTAATAAAGTTCTGATGATCATTTCAGGAACCTACTTTCATTTGAAAAACAGGCCCATATCTTCTGTACAAGAAAAAATTTTCTAGAGATGCTTCTATTAAGAGAAAAATATATTACCAAAGTCACTATTGCACATTCAGCAGTCAGCCGGGCGGCACTGAAAAGAGTATGAACAAATCTGTAAATGAATTTGTGTTCAGGATCATGCTTAAAGTACTCCTCCAGAACCCTTTCTCGCTGAAAGAAGAAAAAACACAATGTTAAGTATCCACTGAAGAAAAATACTTAAAAGTACCCTCAAGATAGCAATCTTCACACGTGGGCCCACGTGCTACTTAAAATAATTTTGACTAGGTGACATATCTTGTAGTCTTTTAAATATAAACAATTGGATCCTAAAGTACCATAGTGATTCAATACTCACTACCATTCATTAAAGAAAAATGCAAGCACAACCTCAGAAAATGTATTTTCACCTTCTTCCCCAAAGAATTCTAACCAAATGCAAACTATTTTTAGGCTCAAAGTCCTGCTGATCACTGAACGTCATCATACTTTTCTGCAGTCAACCATGGAAACACCTTTCCACTGTCCTGTAACCAGAGGCTCTAAGAGTGTGCTCTTACACAGCGGTCACCAGTCATGTGTGTCTACTGAGCACCTGAAGAAGTGAGTTTTTAAACCCTGTCATTTTAATTAGTTTAAAATTTAAACAGTTTTTAAATTTTCTCCTTAGAGGCCTTACATATGTGTTAGGAAATGTTTATATTGTGTGATGCTATGGAAAATCATCCTTTAAAAAGCTACATTTTCTGTTACTTGGGTATGTTTACTTACCTGCTCATTCGTCATACAAAGCGTAACTTGGTTCTTATCAGTCACACCCCTGACACAATATGCTTTTGGTAAAATTACTTGACATAATATGGGGTGGGGGAAGAAGACTTAAATGAAGACAATCTTGGCTTTGAGCCGGAGGCAATAATTTTCTTCTAGTAATTAATATCAAAGCAATTCAGCATGAAATAAACACAACTGTAATAAGAGAAAAATACACCTTCAATAAAAGTGACACTTACTGTGAGTGGATGTGATCTCTCATCAAAAATGTCCAAAGATCTGTTGGCATCACTATAAAATAAGAATGTGTATTTTAAAAATTAATTCAGGAGTTACTAGCTTAGTAACATATCTGCTAAAAGTAGAGAGAGGAGTAGAGGAAGCTTAACCTTAATAAAGCAAACAGTTTTACATATTCTCCTGGATTCTGCCCTTAGAAAGGTTTTCTGACCTATTTTATACTCAGCACACCAAGTTGCATGAAATCTCTTCTACAACCAGCCAGAGCTGCCTTTACCCACACAGACCCCTTCTAACAGGCAATGTTCGTAGACCAATACATTTCCACTTCACTAACCTCACAATGGAATATACAAGAACATTTTATAAAGTGGTAGTAGTGGGCAATAAAGTCTTCTAACTTCAATGAATGTAAATATGAGATTCATGATTTTTTCTTGTCTCCACCCCCTTTTGTTCTTCATATTATATTCTTATTGTTTATTTCTTCTGGTCTCTTTCAAATAGTTTGAGTTAAAAATTTTAATTGTCTTTTAAGAGAGACCAGGCTTTTTCTTTTAAATTCCACCACACTTTTCTGCACTGTGCCCATTTAAACAGCAGTTCTGCAAATGTGGTCTATAAGCCTCTGGGAATCTCCCCTGGCCCCTCTTCAGAAATCCTGTAAGTCCAAGAGGTCAAAAGTTTTTTTATAAGAATACCAAGACATCACCTGCCTCTACACTGTTTGACACTTAACTATGATTGTATAAAAGCAAAAGTGGGTAAAATTGCTCATTTCTGAGTGTGAATCAAGGCAGTGGTATGAAACTAAATTAGAAGTCATTCACTTATTCCTGGCCAAATGAATGTAAAAAATCTGCTTCACTTAAGAACATCCATGATGAAAGAGTAAAAATTAAGTGTTCTTAAACCTTTACTCTTCTTCTTCATATTCTGAGTAAGTGGAAAGTATGCATTAAGCATTTGTATGTACTGAAATATGGCTGTGCTAAGGAAGAGCACTTGTAACTTACTGGTAACCAAGTCACTTTTTCCCCACTAGAACATCACATTTAAACCACTTTTTTCATGAAACACCAATTGACAGTCATTTTTTCAAAAATGAACAAAGTGAGCCTGTCACTTCAAAGAAAACTCTAAACTATTTGTTGCCAATGATAAAATTCAAACCATTAAGCTAAAAATATTAGGATTTTTGGAAAATTTGTACCTTTCAGTGTGAGCTTTATTTATGGTGAGCTTGATTTACAAATACTTAAAGATTTTTCCGATAAGACTGGTAGTGATACTAACAAGAGTGAGTTTTTGACACTGTCTGAAGACATGTGAACCAATACTTTGCAAATGACAATGTATAATATTATAAAATCATGTACAGATAAAAAGATCCACTCAGTATACATGACAGATCAATGGGCATTAATTTAACATAGTATCTATCTCAAGTTCACTGATAATGACTTGGAGCTCCATCTTAACTAATTTAATAAACTGGCACATGTGGATTTTGGGGACAGTATCAAAGAATATGTCCAATTATCTCAAGGCTTTAAAAATTCACCTTTTCCCAACTATATGTCTGCATGTAGCTGGATCTTCATATTGCTTCTTCAAAGCAAATGACTGAAGACAATGTTGACATGAGAATCAACTGTCTCCTATTAATGAGATACTATTCTCTCCACTATTTTGTTGTGGAAAATGGTTATTTTTCATTTAAAAAATGACTTATGTTAAACACTGGGGTCCCCAGTCAGATGGTGATCTCATCCCTCAGGAGACAGTTTTCCTGTCCTAATGTGGAGAGAAGCAGATCACCTTACTTGCACCTACAGAGCAGAGGCCGGGGTGCTGCTAAATACTCTGTGACACACAGGGTGGCACCCCCACACCAAAGCCTCATCCAGCTCAAAACTTCAGCAGTGCTAAGGAAAGCCTGTTTTAACATACAGTGGATTTACTTTTTTAAATTTTAAATTTCAGTTTCTAATACAGTAAATATCCATATAAACCACATAAAACTTAAAGAATTAAGAGTCCCAAAATAAAAATAAATGATTCACTTTAATACTGTAATGAAAGCACTCTAACAGTAAAAGCTTACTCTAATACTGTCTATTGTTATTAACACTAAACTTGATACTGTGTAAATTAATTAGCTGGAATAACAAGACAGGTTTTAAAAGAGTTCACCTGTTCTTTAGGTGGTAATATATTGCTGAGATCACACTGTGGAGGAAAAAAAAATATTGTAATAATTGGTTTTTATCACATTAGGCCTGAAGACATTTTAAAGGGTTGGCAGAGAGGTAAGACCAACCAGATGCCCAGTGGGCCCCACACCCCCTAATTCAAAGCAGTACCCATAGGTGGTATCCCCCATGTTTTAGGTTCTTTGGCTTTTAGCAAAATTAGGAGACCCAAAATATAGATGTGCTCTTAGAAGACATGTTTGGGTTGATTATTGTAATATATAAATTATTATATATTTCCCCGGTCATTTGTCCTTCTCTGCACAGAATCTCTCATCCCATACAAGTTACATCATCTATCCACATGGTTAAATTTAAGCCATACAGATTTTGTGTGTGTGGCTTTTTGTTAGGCACTGCATTTCAGTTGATTCAGTTCGGTATTCCCCCTAACACATCTATTTTCCATTATTTCTCTAAAAGTAAGTAATACAAGTGCTCCATATCAAATAAAATGGATTTAAAATCACTTTCACACATAATTATTAGGAAATTTAATAGCAACATTTTACAGTCACAAAACTGAGGATAGGCCTAGTTACCCTGAAATGAGCACTGCTGTGAGGCGGCACAAGGCAGCACAGGGCACTGCTGACGACAGGCATCTCCACACTATTTTACATAAAGTCTAACCAGCCAACAGGTGCCAGACCTCAGGTAGTTCTTACATGACTGCAGCCCTAAGCTACTCACAGATGCTGTGTATTAGGCCATTAAGGAGTTCCCTGGTTAAGGTATTTGCTTCCCTTTGTTCTCAGTATCTAAAATGAAACTCAATAGAGAGAAGGCAAATCTGAACTTTGTAACTGGTCTATAGAATCTTAGCATTTGCAGAAAGGCCTGTAACACTGTTAGCATCAAAGATGGATACTTCTATACTGCTTCAAAGTTTCTTCAAATTGATTTTAAAGTCACAGAATTAAAAGTTACATGATAAAAAGGGCAACTGAACCTAATATGATACTTAACCCATTTTACAAATAAGAGAATCAAGGCTTAAAATTGACTTACTCAAGGTTCTACCAATTATCAGAAGTAGTTCTCTTTCTCCTACCCTCAAAGCAGAGAGTGGTTCCCAAGGTCAGCTGCACACTGGATTACCCGGGACGCTTTAAACACTGCCTGGCTTCTGCTTCAAAATGTTCTGATTTAACTGCATTAGGTACAACCTGGGCAACAGGACTGTATTTAAAGCTCCCCAGGTGACTGCAACGTGCAGCCAAGTCTAGGAATGAATGAGATCAGAATCTCTCAGGATGCTTTTGTCTATGAAATCACGCCTCACACATCATTCCTCAGCTTGTCAAAAGGGGTGTGTGTGTGAGAGAAAGAGACACAGGGACAGAGAGGCAGACAGACCCACAGACTGTGTCTTGAGGGCAGGGAGGAAAGGTGGAATTCATGTATGTGTTCAGAGACATACATCTTGAAAAAGTTGCATAAGTGATTCTAATAAGGCTCACCTACCCCAAATGAAAACTAATCCTATCGTATTTTTCAAAATCATTCCTAAAAGCCAATTTGCCCTATTAATTTCTCAGTAAACCTTTATTTCATCAATAATGAATGTGAATGGTCATTTTTAAAACTTAATGAGAAAAAAATTTACTGTATTTCCAAACACTAAGACTAGGTTGAGAATAAAAAGCATGAAACCTACTTGTCTGAGCAAGGTTAATCTTTAAAACTACTTCTGAATTATATACTGGAACATCAGGCTCTTTTGAATTCAAAAGAAGCTGTGAGTCTAGCCACAGTGAGAGTAGTTTTTAACCCACAGATTTAGAGTCTTGGCTGAATAAAAACATTCAGTGATTACGAGAGAAGTGCCAAAACTCAGGACTTTAAAGAGCAATGGGGCTCAGTTTTTGTTGAAATACGATTTGACCGAAACTAATATTATAAGAAAGTTACATTACTATGATTGTGAACTGGTTGTTTTTAATTAAAGTTAGAAGTTACTGATCATTTGAATAGCTAAAAAATAAAAAGCCTTGCACATTAAAAATTAAATTAAATTTATAAGCTAATTATATTTTTAAGACAGAAAAGTAAAATTAATGATAAGGATACTAATATTTTCAAGTAGCATTTCCCAAACTGTTCTGGAAAGTCAACATTCATATGCTAAGAAGACATTAGTTAATGTTCCATGGACAACCCCAAGGGAGGTAGGAAGGTCTGCATCCTGTTTGGTTTTTAATTCTCTCTCTTAAATAAACGAACATTCCCATGATTAGGGTGTTTTGAACTGTGCATCTCCAATTGTGGACTATGAGGGGCTTCCAGAAGTTGAGGAATAGTTTTCGTCATCGTAACACTGTTCGTGTCTTCTTAAGTATAAGCCTGGCCACAGCCTTGTTTCTGAAATTTCATCTCTTTTTTTGTTCTCTGCTTTGATTGATACAGCGTGTTAGAGATACACATATATAAACAAAAATTTTAAAAAAACAAAAACAAAATTAAATGTGTCTATTAAGTTAAAATCTCAGTTGAACAAATTTCATCTATGGAGAAATTAAGCTTGAGAGTATGCCCTTTAAAACGGTTTTGATATATTTTCCCCCTCTTTGGGGGAGAGGAAGGAGAAGTAAAATTTCCTACAGAAATATTGCAGGAAAAAAATGCACGGTGGGATAAATCTGACCAAGTTCAGTTAAATTTAACTGCAGATTCACTTCGGTGCCAGTAGGGGACAAGCTGTTCCTTCTTCTAATGGTAGCTTCCAAACTAGTATACATAGTTGTAGGACTCTCCCAACTCATAAAGAAATAATTTTTTTCTAGAAACACACAATAAACAGGTACCTCTGTTTCTCATTATGTTCAACATTGTCTTAATAACAATAGAAATGAATCAAATGAGGTTTACATTTTTCCTGGGATTTCTCACTTGCTGACTTTCCCCTCTATCATATACTCTATGATTAACATGGAAACTGAAGACTCATATTGAGAGGTCCTTGAAACCAACATAGAGTGGACACCAGTTTCTTAACCTGATCACTGAAAAGGACAAACCAAACGAATGAAATTATGTATGGCGAGGATGCTTTCAGCATGAAGGGGGTCTGCCACTCAGCCTTGGCAACCTAGTTGTATTCACCATTTTATTGTGGTTCTAAGATTAGGCTGGCTGACTGTCCTGTCATCTAGAAATATGGTTGGGCATGAGCTATACTTTTTAGTAAGCTGCCCTGGAGATACCTGAAGGGGAAGGGAGGTAGAAGAAAATGTCACAGTAAGTTAAACCTATAAAAGTGTGTTTTTTCCTTGGTTAAAATGTCAAACGATAAAGCATTAAGATTTTCCTTATACTCCATGAACTGCTGAGTGTTGCATCACGTGCAGCTCCATGGGAAACCTCTGTACTCTAACTTCCACAGGCAAGATCTGAGAAATGTGGTATAAACTGCTGCTCTTGAAAAAGGACCCACATATGAACCTGGCAAGCACCTATTATAAATTGCCTCATGGCAAAGAGACACATTTTGATATTGCAAATTTTCTCCTCCACAGAATGAAGACACAGATTGTGTCTCTTTGTTGGTGGTGGTGGTGGTGGTTTTTTTCCCTAAGAAAGTGAAGTCACTCAGTCGTGTCCAACTCTTTGCAACCCCATGGACTGTAGCCTACCAGGATTCTCCATCTATGGGATTTTCCAGGCAAGAATACTGGAGTGGGTTGCCACTGCCTGTTCTCCAGGGGATCTTCCCAACCCAGGGATTGAACCCGGGTCTCCCACATTGTAGGCAGATGCTTTAATGTCTGAACCAGTTGGGAAGTCCTCTTTTTTTTTTCCTATATGACTGTCAAATTATTCAAGTGTTATTTGTTGAAAATGCTTTCCTTCTCCCATTAAATTGCTTTTGGCAACTTTGTAAATGGTCAAATGACTGTGTAAGTGTTCGTCTAAAGTTGGGCTCTCTATTCTATTCCATTGATTTATTTGTCTATCCCTGCACCAGCTACCCACTCCAGTATTCTTGCCTGGAAAATCCCATGGACAGAGGAGCCTGGTGGGCTACAGTTCATGAGGTCAAAGAGAGCTGGACACGACTGAGCAACTAACACTTCCACTTTCATACCAGCCCCACTGTGTGCTTATTATTGTAGCTTTGTAGCAAGTCTTAAAGTCAGGTATCCTAAGTCCTTTTTGTTCATTTTTAAGATTTCTTTGGATGTTCTAAGTCCTTTGCATAGCCATATAAATTTTAGAATCAGTTTGTCAACTTCTACAAAAAAACCTCACAGGATTGTGTTTGAGATTACGTTGAATCAATAGATCAAATTGGAAGAATTAACATCTTAATATTATTGAGTCTTCCAACCTATAAGTGGCTAGCCATTCCCTCTCCAGGGGATCTTGCCGACCCAGGAATGGAACCTGAGTCTCCTTCATTGCAGGCAGATTCTTTACCATCTGAGCCACCAGGACTCCCAAGAACAGTACACCTTCCATTTATTTAGGTCATCTGTCAGCAAAATTGTGTAGTTTTCATTATAAAAATCATACCCTAAATTTTAAAATTTATTCCTAAGTATTTTCTGATCTGAGCTATTATAAATAATTTGTTAAAATTTCAAATTTTAGTTGTTTCTTGTATACAGAAATGCAGTTTATTTTTCTGGGTATTGACTTTATATTCTGTGATCTTGCTAAATTCACTTTATTTGTTCTTTTGTTGTCATGTATATTCTTTACAGTATTCTATATAAATAGCCATCTGTGGTGAGAGAGTTTTACATCATCCTTTCTGATCTTTAGACATCTTTTTTAAATTTTCCTTCTCTTATTACACCAACTAGGATCTCCAATAAAATACTGAATTAGAAATGGTGGGTATGGACACTTCTGCCACCTTCTGATCTTGGGGAAAGAGTCTATATTTCATTATTAAGTATAATGTTTGATGTAAGAGTCTGTGTGTGTGTGTGAATGCCCGTCACATTGAGGACCTCAGGCTTTGCTTTGCCCTTGCTGAGCCACAGATACATTCTGTTTAGTTCTCTTAGCATCAGAGGGGCTTCTGGGGGTTTGCCTCTTGTGGGTATTGTTCATGGGTCAGTCAGAGTTTGGGGAAGAAATTATAGACACAATTTGACTCTCCCCTCTGTGGTTTTCTCTTTTCCTGGATATATCCCTTCAATTTCCAGCTTCTGTAGTAGCCCCAAACTTTGTCCTTTAATTCCTTAAGCAAAGAAGACCACAGATTTTTATCCAAATTCTGCCTAGGAAAACCTCCCAAACAGGAAACTCTTCCAATGACATTTCTTTCAGATGTCCATTCTCTTCCAAATCTGTTTCAAGTAACACTCCAGTGCTTTCAGAGAGTCATGTTTTTTAAAAATGTTTAAAAATTTTATGTTTCATTTACAGTTATTACAAAATGTTGGCTTTATTTTCTGTATGGTACAATACATCTTTGATAGTTCTTTTTTAATATATTTTTCCAGGGTCTATAGTTGTTTTCCCTGAAAAATTTGGTCCAATATAAACAACTTCAACATTATTAGACATGGAACCTAATGTTGAAATAACGTGATCAGAATACTCTTATAGAGAATGTGGAATTTAAACAAAGATTTGAAAAAAGAGAAGGATTTAGCCAAATTGACAGTTTTCTGGTAAAGTCTCCAGGCAGACTAAGAAGCGATAAGCAAGCTAGGAGACGCCTGATATGTTGGAGGGCTAGCAAGAAGAGCAGGGTTTTGAGGAGAGTGGTGTGATCAGACATGCATTTCAAAAATAAAACCTCTGCTATTTTGAGAACGGATTATATGGATGCAAATATAGAAACAGTTAGCTAGAGAATTAGCTGTTACAAGAATTCACAGGAGAAATAATGGCTTCTCGAAACAGAGTAGACACGGTGAGACCAGTGAAGTGCTATATGTGATGTGAAGGAAGAACCAATAGATTTTTCAGTTGATTAGATATTCCGTGTGAAAGAAAGTGTTCAGAATGACTTCAGATTTTTCTAGCAAGTAAGCATGATTTCTGTATAACACAGAAGGATGGAATTGCCATCAACTGAGAAAGCTATGAGTAAATCAGTTTGATACCATTCAGGTATGACCTAAATCAAATCCCTTATGATTATACAGTGGAAGTGAGAAATAGATTAAAGGGATCAGATTCGATACACTGTGCCTGAAGAACTATGGATGGAGGTTTCTGACATTGTATAGGAGACAGGGATCAAGACCATCCCCAAGAAAAAGAAATGCAAAAAGGCAAGATGGTTGTCTGAGGAGGCCTTACAAATAGCTGTGAAAGAAGAGAAGCGAAAAGCAAAGGAGAAAAGGAAAGATATACCCATTTGAATGCAGAGTTCTAAAGAATAGCAAGAAGAGATAAGAAAGTCTTCCTCAGTGATCAGTGCAAAGAAATAGAGGAAAACAATAGAATGGAAATGACTAGAGATCTCTTGAAGAAATTAGAGATACCAAGGGAACATTTCATGCAAAGATGGGCACCATAAAGGATAGAAATTGTATGGAACTAACAGAAGCAGAAGATATTAAGAAGAGGTGGCAAGAATACACAGAAGAACTATACAAAAGAGATCTTAATGACCCAGATAATCAGGTGGTGTGATCACTCACCTAGAGCCAGACATCCTGGAATGCTAAGTCAAGTGAGCCTTAGGAAGCATCACTATGAACAAAGCTAGTGGAGGTGATGGAATTCCAGTTGAGCTATTTCAAATCCTGAAAGATGACGCTGTGAAAGTGCTGCACTCCATATGCCAGCAAATTTGGAAAACTCAGCAGTGGCCACAGGACTGAAGAAGGTCAGCTTTCATTCCAATCCCAAAGATAGGCAATGCCAAAGAATGTTCAAACTACCACACAATTCCACTCACCTCACAGGCTACCAAAATAATGCTCAAAATTCTCCAAGCCAGGCTTCAACAGTCCATGAACCTTGAACTTCCAGATGTTCAAGCTGGATTTAGAAAAGGCAGTGGAACCAGAGATCAAATGGCCAACATTCGTTGGATCACTGAAAAAGCAAGAGAATTCCAGAAAAGCATCTACTTTGACTTTATTAACTATGCCAAAGCCTTTGACTGTGTGGATCACAACAAACTGTGGAAAATTCTAAAAGAGACGGGAATACCAGACCACCTGACCTGCCTCCTGAGAAATCTGTATACAGGTCAAGAAGCAACAGTTAGAATTGGACACGGAACAAGAGACAGGTTGCAAATCGGGAAAGGAGTACATCAAGGCTGTATTTTGTCACCCTGCTTATTTAACTTATATGCAGAGTACATCTTGTAAAATGCCGGGTTGGATGAAGCACAAGCTGGAATTAAGATTGCCGGGAGAAATATCAATAACCTCAGATATGCAGATGACACTACTCTTATGGCAGAAAGCAAAGAACTAAAGAGCCTAAGATGAAAGTGAAAGAGGAGAGTGAAAAAGTTGGCTTAAAATTCAACCTTCAGAAAGCTAAGATCATGGCATCTGGTTCCATCACTTCATGGGAAATAAGATGGGGAAACAATGGAAACAGTGACAGACTTTATTTTCTTGGGTTCCAAAATCACTGCAGATGGTGGCTGTAGCCATGAAATTAAAAGATGCTTGCTCCTTGGAAGAAAAGTTATGACCAAACTGCACAGCATATTAAAAAACAGAGACATTACTTTGCCAACAGAAGTCCATCTAGTCCAAGCTATGGTTTTTCCAGTAGTCATGTACGGATGTGAGAGTTGGTCTATAAAGAAAGTTGAGCGCTCAAGAATTGATGCTTTTGAGCCATGGTGTTGGAGAAGACTCTTGAGAGTCCCTTGGATTGCAAGGAGATCCAACCAGTCCATCTGAAAGGAAGTCAATCCTGAATATTCATTGGAAGGACTGATGCTGAAGCTGAAACTCCAATATGTGGCCACCTGATGCGAAGAACTGACTCATTGGAAAAGACCCTGATGCTGAGAAAGATTGAAAGCAGGAGAAGGGGACAACAGAGGATGAGATGGTTGGATGGCATCACCAGCTCATGGATATGAGTTTGCGTAAACTCCTGGAGTTGGTGATGGACAGGGAGGCCTGGTGTGCTGCAGTCCATAGGGTCACAAAGAGTCAGACACGACTGAGTGACTAAGTCCTAACTAAGTTAGACAAAGTCCTAACTAAGAGAGATATTTAAATAACTAACATGATCGTCTAACTAAACTAATGAGGTAAGTGCTTTTGATATTATATTTCTTTGGAGACCAGAGGAGAAAAAAGTCTCATTTCATTTTGTGATGAGGAAGTAGGTAGTAACAGATCAGTATGTTGAAGAATACATAGGATGTGAAAGAATAGAGAGTAATAAATTACTAATGGAAGAATAATCCTGCCCAGGAATACAGATATGCAAACCTTCATGCTGAGGGCTTGGCAATGGGACACAGATTGGTATGACCTGAGGTAAAGATGTGTGATAATGATGGTAGGAAAAGGGATGGAGTATACGGAGGGAGGAAAACATAGGACAAAAGACCTAATCGAGCTAAAGAATATATTTACTGTACTAATGAGCTTATCCTTATCCAACAGGCATTGCGAAAGTGGAAAAAAAGTACTTTTAAACAGTAAGGTGAAAATCCTTGGATGGAAAATAAGCCAGTAATTTGTTTGTTTTCTTTTTGTTGTTGTTTTTTGTCCATAGGCAGTTAAACATATTATAAATAAATCACAGAAATATATATTCAGTGTTGTAGTTCTAAAGCATGGTCTACAAGGACATTCCTTGAGCTGTTCTATTGTGCTATTATGAATTTAATTAAAAACTTTTCTCCTGGCATGATTTAATGATTTTTCATATTATTAAATAGATGGGAAAAACACATACAAAGTGAATAGTGCCAGTTTTCCCATTCATTTGTATAGGATATTCACTGGTTGGTTGTTTGCCAGTGTATTCTATGAATCAAAAATGTTTTATAACAATTAGGAAAAAAATTAGTGCAACTGAAACTTGTGATTGTTTCTTTTCAAGTCACGGGCCACAGGGATGAGACATCAGGGGACTTTCAGTAGCAGCCATTCAAAATCATGAAATATATTTATTTCTATTACTCATTTAACAAAAGGTAGTATTTGCTGTAAACTGTTTGATGCTTTTGTGAGTATGTTAAGAAACATGTTAGTTGCTCAGTCATGTCTGACTCTGCAACCCCATGGACTATAACCCACCAGAATCCTCTGTCCATGGGATTCTCTGGGCAGGAAGACTGGAGTGACTTGCCATTTCCTTCTCCAGGGCATCTTCCTGACCCAGGGATTGAACCTGGATCTCCTGCGTTGCAGGCAGATTCTTTACTGTCTGAGCCTCCAGGAATATGTTAGTTAATTCAAGAGTACTGTTGTCTGTGGAGGTCTAGAAGAAACAAAGCAAAGAGGAACTAAAGAGCCTGTTGATGAAGGTGAAAGAGGAGAGTGAAAAAGCTGGCATAAAATTCAGCATTCAGAAAACTAAGATCATGGCACCTGGTCCCATTACTTCATGGGAAATAAGATGGGGAAACAATGGAAACACTGACAGACTTTATTTTCTTGGGCTCCAAAATCACTGCAGATGGTGACTGTAGCCTTGAAATTAAAAGATGCTTGCTCCTTGGAAGAAAAGCAATGGAAAACCTAGACAGCACATTAAAAAGCAGAGACACTACTTTGCCAACAAAGGTCCATATAGTAAAAGCTATGGTTCTTTCAATAGTCACATATGGTTGTGAGAGCTGGACCATAAAGAAGGCTGAGCGCTGAAAAATTGATGCTTTTAAACTGTGGTGTTGGAGAAGACTCTTGAGAGTCCCTTGGACTGCAAGGATATTATACCAGTTAATCCTAAAGGAAGTCAGTCCTAAATATTCATTGGAAGGACTGATGCAGAAACCGAAACTCCAGTACTTTGGCCCCCTGATTCAAAGAGCCGACTTAGAAAATATCCGATGCTGGGAAGATTGAGGGCAGGAGGAGAAGAGGACAACAGAGGATGAGATGGTTGGATGGCATCACCAACTCAATGGACATAGGTTTGAGCAGGCTCCAGGAGTTGGTGATGGACAGGGAAGCCTAATGTGCTGGAGTCCATGGAGTCACAGTCTCCTGACTGAATGACTGAACAACAACAAGAAGAAGAAACACTGCCTTCCTTGGGATATTTTAGAATTATCAAATGTCTTGATTAGAAGGGATAGGGACCCTTTCTCCTATTAATTTATGACCGTTATTTAAGATGATTTATATTTATGATTTGTATCTAACACAGAAAGAAAAGCTTGTTTTAGTGCGAAGAGATGGGGATTTGATTTCTGGACTTTCCTCTCAGTAGTAGTTTGAGAGTGGCTAAGTCTCAAAATTTTGAGCTTCATCTTTAAAATGAGGATAATATCTTTTCTACCTTCATTCCTGGTAAGTATGAAGACCAAAGAGGAAATCTGTATAATGGCAACATGAACATTAGAAAACATTGTTTGAATATGAGATATATTAACTCATATTATTTTCATATACTGTAGATTACATAATAAAAGTTACATCTTACCTGGTAAAGGGTGTAGGTGAGATTTAATTTACTGCTGAGATCATGTAGACTTACATAAAACTCCATGGATTTTTTTCATTTTGATTTTTATGATCTTAACATTTTTTAATCTACTCACATAGGCTTTTCCCTTTAGATTAAATAATAACCACACTAAAAATCAGTTTTCATGTGTTCTTTACATCACACCTTTTATATGTCCACATACCTGTCTTTTAAACAAATTTAATTAAGACAGAATTGTTCAGAAATGATGATCTGAGTTAAAAGTTTAAGAAGCACATGAGAGAACAGGTCTGTAATTGCAAGTTTCTAGTCCTAGTCCCCAAATTTTCAAATGCTTACATTTTTCCTGAGTATTTCAGCTACTGTGTGAGGTGTATTATTCACTACAACATGTAATTTTTAGTGAATAAAGCAGCACAGACCAGTAGATGGCCAAATTCAGTATAGTTCAGACTTACTTGGTAAGAGGATGGCTCTCAAAATCTACGAAGAGCCTTTGTTGAGTTCTTTCTGTCATGTATACATTTGTTGTTGTTGTAGTTTAGTTGCTAAGTTGTGTTTGACTCTGTGGCCGCGTGGACTGTAGCCCACCAGGCTCCTCTGTCCAGGGGATTTCCCAGGCAAGAATACTGGAGTGAGCTACCATTTCCTTCTCCAGGGGATCTTCCCCACCCAGGGATCAAATCCATGTCTCTTGTATTGGCAGGTGGATTCTTTACCGCTGAGCCCCCAGTGAAGCCCCCATTCATATATTATTGGCCCACATATACTGTAGTCAATTGAATTTGGAAATAAACGAATTTAAGTCATAGCTCATAAATTTGCAGTCTGTTCATCACCTTTATGCTGAGAGCAGCACCCTAGGTCCAGGTCTTAGGGCTCTGACTCCATGAACCAGCAGGGCGACAAGAGTAATATTACAAATCACATAGGCGTGTTTTATGTTAGGATCAGAAAAACCTGACTTTCTGAAAGTTTCTGTGCTTTTACACAGTCTCATGGCAACACTCAGCTGAATGTCCAGGATGCACCAAGTGTTAGAGCTGGAAGGACTGCCATCATTGCTGCAACTGATAACAACATTGCCAGTCAGTTCAGTTCAGTTCAGTTGCTCAGTCGTGTCCGACTCTTTGTGACCCCATGAACTGCAGCACGCCAGGCCTCCCTGTTCATCACCAACTCCTGGAGTTTACCCAGACACATGTCCATCGAGTCAGTGATGCCATCCAGCCATCTCATCCTCTGTCGTCCCCTTCTCCTGCCCCCAATCCCTCCCAGCATCAGGATCTTTTCCAATGAGTCAACTCTTCGCATGAGGTGGCCAAAGTATTGGAGTTTCAGCTTCAGCATCAGTCCTTCCAGTGAACACCCAGGACTGATCTGCTTTAGGATGGACTGGTTGGATCTCCTTGCAGTCCAAGGGCCAGAGAGGTTGCTAAGTTAACGGGTTGCAATACTCGGTCTTAGAGCACCTCTTCAGTCTCTCAGCCCAGTGCTCTTCCTTATATCTTAGTCTCTCATGGTCATGTCCTTTTTTGTTTCATTATATAGTTAGATACGCATAACTGTAATTTAATAGATACTACCAAGAGATTGTATATCTATAAGAGACAGTGTATGTACCCACCCCAAAATGCTCATTTTTTAAAACCGTTTTTCATAAAATCTGAATTAAATGAAATATCATATAGGAGAAGGGTCTTATAAAACACTGCCAATTGCCAGCTAGGTAAGCTTGCCCCACAAGCACAGTCAAGGTTGTGAGCTGTGTTTAACACCCTGCTTTCTTGCATTGAGCTGGTTGTCATGTGCTGTCGATGCCATCTGGATGCATCATAAGTGTGTGGTGATTTTGCAATAAACACACAGTAACTATAATGTAACCCAGAAGCAGAATGACTGTAAAAAAAAAATAAATAAATAAGGTCAACTTTTTTAAAATGAAATCTATCCTTACTTGAAATTTCAAGTTGAGAAATTCAAATATATTATTGATACCTGACATTAGTGATTGAACATGAAAAATTAAATAAAGAAAAGAGGTCATTTCCTAAAGAGGTCAGTATGGACACACACATGCATACAGACACACATGTTCACTTGGAGAGCCACCTTGCTAGGTTGGCAGGGCTCCATGAATGACAGCCTGTGAGGGCAGCAGATGATAAGGTTCATCTGTACTTTGCTCTCTTCATCATCCTGTCTCCAGAGTTTTTGTCTTCAGGCTTCCCTTTTCTTTTTAGGCAAACCATCAGCTAATGACCAAATTCCAACAGAACATGTGAAGTTTGAATTATTTTTAGAAAGAGCATGATTTTTCCTTTCAATTTGTCTGTAAAGACACACTTTTAACTTAAGGAAGTTCTTGCATGACCCTGCTTTTTTGGCCAGAATGACCAATCCAATATATCAGTTCATTCGCTCAGTCGTGTCCGACTCTTTGTGACCCCATGAATTGCAGCACGCCAGGCCTCCCTGTCCATCACCAACTCCTGGAGTCTACCCAAACCCATGTCCATTGAGTCAGTGATGCCATCCAGCCATCTCATCCTGTCGTCCCCTTCTCCTTCTGCCCCCAGTCCTTCTCAGCATTAGGTCTTTTCCAATGAGTCAACACTTCACCTGAGGTGGCCAAAGTATTGGAGTTTCAGCTTCAGCATCAGTCCTTCCAATGAACACCCAGGACTGATCTCCTTTAGGATGGACTGGTTGGAGCTTCTTGCAGTCCAGGGGACTCTCAACAGTGTTCTCCAACACCACAGTTCAAAAGCATCAATTCTTTGGCGCTCAGCTTTCTTCACAGTCCAACTCTCACATCCATACATGACTACTGGAAAAACCATAGCCTTGACTAGACAGACCTTTGTTGGCAAAGTAATGTCTCTCCTTTTAAATATGCTATCTAGGTTGGTCATAACTTTCCTTCCAAGGAGTAATCCAATATATAAAATATTTCTAATATGAAAATATCTCTATTTTATTATATGCATGTATTATTAGCTAAGATTCCTAGATTATACTGAAAAGGCCAGTGCAGGTAAGTATTTGACAAAGATACTGGAAGTAAAATTGGATTAGGGGTCAGACATCTAAAAATATATCTATCTCAGGGTTAAGTTTCTTCATCTATACAGCAAAGGCATTGGGTTAGAATTTCTTTTGTTTCTAGACATTCGCTGCTTTATCTCCTTCATTGGCCATAGTAATGTTAACCTAACTCCTCTTTCTCATCCTCTTTAAAACACAAGTGAGGGATAACGACTTGAATTATCCAGGGAACTATTTAGATCTGAAATATAGTGAAGGCTAGCAAACACATCCCAAGACGCCTTCTGGCTCTGAGAATGAATGGCTGAGTATAAAACATGGATGATGAAGGACAGAGATACGCTCCCAACAGTCAAAACAATGCTCACTAAGAAAACTGCACTACAAGGAATTTAATCTTAAAACTAAATATTAGTGATGTTATTATATTTTTCTCCCAAGAAGGAAGAGGAGGAAAAGAAGGACAGAAGGAAAGAAAGAAGGAAGGTAGGAAGGAAAGGAGTCAGGCAGAAGGAAGGAAATATGTGAGTGTCATTAAACTCTTTTCCATCAGAGGAAAGATTAATGTAATGATTAATAATAATCATCAGGGCTTCCCTGATGCTCTAGTGGTTAAGAATCTGCCTGCCAATGCAGGGGACACGGGTTCAAACCCTGGTCTAGGAAGATCCCACGTGCCGTGAAGCAACTAGGCCCATGTGCCACAACTACTGAGCTAGGGCTCTACAGCCTGTGAGCTGCAACTGCTGAACCCATGAGCTGCAACTACTGAAGCCTGCAAGCCTAGAATCCGTGCTCCACAAGAGAAACCACTGCAATGAGAAGCCTGTGCAACACAATGAAGAGTAGCCCCTGCTCACGGCAACTAGAGAAAAGTCTGTGAAGCAACAAAGATCCACCACAGCCAAAATAAATAATCTTAAAAAAAATTATAAAAAGTAATGCCCCAATCAAATAGAAAATCTCTCTTTCAACTATCAAAACATGCAAAGTTGAACCTCTGTTTTTCTTCACTCGTCAAAAAAGATGCAGTTTATTACCTTTAAAGTCCACATCTCCAACAAGTTTTGTCTTTCCTGTGATTGGGTCATGGATATAGTTGATACTAACGTCGATTACAGTGGCACCTTCCTTAACCATATCAGATGTGATCAACTTTGGGATACCTAGAAGGAAAACAGAGTTGTAAAACACTGGAAAATACTTAAACTCTGTCCTTGAGAATAACAAGGATTTATACATCTGGTATTTTTGTTGTCATGGAAAGGTAGCACATGAGGGTATTGCTGGGTGAAATTCTGCTCAGGTTTACCCTTTCACCTTAGAGACTGCTTACAGACTTCAAATGGACCCAGCTTGAGCAGCCTCCTTTGTATCTCATGTACTATAAATATAATGGGGGAGATTATGGAGATAAAACAGGCTTCTGTTGAGGGTGAGTGCAGTGGAGTGAAAACAACTTGGAAAATGGAGGCAGAGACAAGGAAGTGAGGGAGGGAAGGAGGATAAAAAAGACAAAAAGTGAAATGGTACTATTCATATTTCTCAGGGTTGTGGTAAACTGTAAAGTGATGTGCACAAAGTAGTATCTTATCATTTCCAAACATGAAAGACTATCCTGCGTTGATTTTTTCTTGGTTTCTTTGATCATCACATCTGTATATAACTTGGAATGGTAAGAAACAGTACATTCTACTTAGTGTTTCTCCATTTGAATTTGAAAGATAGCTCTACAGAAATGTGATGTCACCATCTATTTTTTGTAACACTTTTCAAATTTTATTTCAGATGCAACAGTGCCAGCTAACAACGGCTAGTGCTCCCTTTTTTTTTTTGCTATGAGTTAACAAATCATCCCTAAACTCAGTGTCTTAAACCAACAACTTATTTTTATTTTCCACAGTTGTGTGAGTTGACTGAGCTCAGCTGGATGGATCTTCCTGGGGGTCTTTCACATAAATGGAGTCAGTTAGCAGCTGCAGTTGGAGGCATCTCAACCTGTGACATTGCTGGTTGTCCGAGGTGCATTCACAGGCCTGCAGTTGAGCTCGTCTGGGGATGCTGATTGGAGCACATAGATGTGGCCTCTCCACGCAGCTCGGACTTCTCACAGCCCCGCAGCTGGCTTCCAGGAGTGCGTGTTCCAAGCGGCAGGAAATAGAAGGTACCCATAGCTTGAGGATGGAACCTGGAAACTAGCACAGTGTTGTTTCTGTCATATTCTATTGGTCAGCCAGTGACAGAATCCACTTAGACTGAAAAGGAGGGGTAGAGATGCAACTTCCCAATGGGAGGAGAATCAAAGAATTTGTGTCCATCTTTATTCCATCAGAATGCCTCTGGATGACACTGTGTCTGGAATGTGATTTACTCATTTTCACACTACATCCCTTAACCAGAATAGGGTAATCTGTTTTGCATCATCAGAGGCTTTCTTCTATCATCTGAATATCCAGATGCTTTAAATGTCATCTTGTGACATATGATTTTTAGTGGTAGTAAGAATTAAAAGGCTAAAAAGACAGTGCCAAGATAGATGCAGCTAGCTGACAAGGTTCCTCAGCCACACCAACGATACAACAAAGATGGTTATCAATGCTTGAGAGATATTTTTTCTCTTGCTTTCCTATCCTGTCCCAGAGAACTTCTCCCTTTTTATCAGTTCTAGCATAGATATCAAGTAATGCTCCAAATGAAGTCATAAAATCCTGTATATTCTTGGCAGTCATTAGAAAAAGAAACCATAAGTGATATGACAGCAAGAAATATTTTTAAAATTAAAATGACAATGAAGTAGTTATTAAAATCCAGCTACTATGATTTTGGGAAAGATCCAGATCTCCCTCTCAATTAGGACCATTCAATTCACTATCTCAATGAATATCAATTGGCAGTGGTCAAATACACAGTTTTCCAAAGCGAGGGAAATGTGAGCTTGATTTTAATTCTCAGGAAAATTACAAAATGGAAAACCACTGAATGCATGCTTTTTTTTTTTTTTTTTGATGATGATGATGTTACATATGTCCATTGCAGAAAATGTCAAAAGTATCTAAAAGTTTAAGCTGAAAACAAAAATCACTATAATCTTGCCATCCAAAGATAATAAATGTATTTTTATTGTATTTGTTTCTAGGATTTCGAAATGCTTCTTCATTAGGCATAAAGCCTATAAAAGGATATATAATTTTGTTTGTATTGTGCCTCATTGTTTATCTTTGAATTAAAATTAAACTGTAAGCATTTTCCTATTTCATCAGTTATTTAAAATTTAAAAACCACACGAAATAAGTTATTATGTAAATTACCATAGTAAGTTATTCATTCCTGCAGTCTTTTCAATACTTTGCTATCATAAATAATGCAGTGATGATCATTTGTGCTCAGGAAACTATGATGATTTCTTATCTGCAGCAGCAAGTTTGACAGTTTTTCACTGAACCCTTATGATGGGATTCAGTGAAACATGATGGAAAAACATGGGTTGAATAAAAGCTCTCAATGGTAGTCATGACTGGTTAAATAATACATTCTGAAACAGCTTATCAATAAGGTCTTCCATGAAAAGTATCTTTCAGTGCCATTTTCAAATTTTGTGAGAACTTGGAAGAACACATTGGCATCACAATAGTTATTTTACCTTTGTCCTCCTCCAGGTCTTTTCCACCCTTCTCTGCTCTACTTTATGGCAGGGATGGGACTGATTCTTATAGAGGTCTTGTGTGTTTCCTCTCTCTCTTGGAACCCTGTCACAGCCATGAGAACAAACACAAGCCTCCCTGCTGGCAGATCCAAATCCTGTGGAAGAGAGCTGAGTTGTTTCAGGGAAGCCATCCTAGACCAGTCATCTAGCCAACCACCAGCTGAAGGCAGATGTTTGAACAAGCCAAGTCATGGTCAGAATATCTGAGCTAAGGTCACCATAATTGACTAGCTGAACCATGCTCATGAGAAATTTATTTTAAAGGGTGGTTGTTTAAATTGACTGAGTTTGGGGGTGTTTGGTTGTTTTTTAATACAGCAAAAGTTGCATAATACATATTAGCAAATGACACAAAATTGGACAGAATAGCTAGTAGGTAGCTACTTTGGAATAGTGGACTATCAATAGCCATAGAATTTGAAAGAGGTTCTGTTTATCTGATCAGCTGGGTGTACTTGATTAAAAATTCACTAAAAACTCTTAGGTTGTTCCAAGACAAATAATGTCCAGATTCAGGGATGTAATGCTTTCCACTATATTTTCAGCAGAGTTTCTCTGAAAATGTTGGTTGTATTCTGGAGGCTGATCTCGAGAAGAATGATGAGAATGGATCTGGAAATCATGTCATATGGAACAAGTGCTATCAAACTAGTTGGTTCAACTGTTTACCCATCAGGTTGTGACAAGAAGAAAAAGTTTATGCCACAATGTAAATCAACTATATCAGTAAACATGCTTTTAAATTCAGCTAGCTTTAGTTTTTCATAGAAACAATTTTTCAATGATGATAGCAAATATGTTGATTTCTTTTTTTAAATTTTGGCAGTGCTGGGTCTTCTTGCAGTGTGCAGACACTGTGTTGTACCACGTGGGCTATGTGTTGCAGCATATGCTGCAACTAGTTGTCCCGTGACATGTAGGATCTTAGTTCCCTGACCAGGGATTGAACTCTTGTCCTCTGTATTGGCAGGCAGATTCTTAACCACTGGACCATGAGGGAAGTCCCAGCATGCTGATTTATATTCTGCCACAGTTCTTTATGTTGATGTGGATCTATAACTTACAGTTTCCAAAGGGTAAGGAACAGCCATGGGTTAGTATTGGTCCATACATTGAATATCTCTGAAACAGAGGAATGGTTGAATAAACTCAAGTTGCCTTTCTTAGGGGGGAAAAAAAACACCTAAAAAACTAAAAATAATCAAAACCCAATAATTGTGTCTTCAGTGTGTTAAACTGTATAGGGAGTTGATTTACTTTATATATTTCCAGAAGGAAGAATGAAGGGACAAGGAAGGGAATAGATTTTAGCTCAATACAGAGAATATTTTAAGAATAATAAGCCACAAAGAGAAATACTGTCCTTATTCCCCATTAGAAATGTTCACAATAGGGCAAAGATGAGATTGAATTGGGGAAGTTAATGATGCTTTCAAATTTTATGATTTAAAGATTCTCTTTTGTCTAATTAAAATAATTTTTTTTCTTTCTTCTCTCAAGTAATTCATTTCTGAACCCTTGCAGACTTCTGACCCTGTCATTCTGCTAAACAAAAGAAAGAAATAATACAAATTGTACTTAACAGTTGAAATGATAACAAATAGGCATATATGATACCTACTTCAGATATGTTAAATGAGCTGTCCACTGACATTGTTGTCTTGTAGAAACAAATGACTGGAAGTGAAGTTGTTCATTAATTGTACCTTAAAAGACACTGAAAAGAAATTTCTTAATTGGGTTCCCCAAATAAACAAATGCAATATATTTAAATTAAATTATTATCATTTGATAAAGTGACATATTAAAAACTAAACATTTGGAAAAGACTTTCAGTTTAGTTCAGTTCAGTCACTCAGTCATGTCTGACTCTTTGCGACCCCATGGACTGATTTTAGATGTTAGTCTAAAAAAAAAGACTTTAGATACTAGTAGAATGTGAAGTCAGAAAAATTTTTTATTTGTTTTTTTGTTAAAGCTGAAAATGAACAGTAGTTTCAAGTGAACATTTCCTATGAGCTTTTTCTTTTTGATGTGATAGTTCCATAGAAACCTATCCTTAATTCTTATATAATTTGAAGACTCAAGCATTATATGTGAGAACCAAAACCATTCACATCCACATAACTTACTCTATACATTAACATAACTTTATTATTTCATTGTTTTTATCAATACAACTTTATTGCTCTAGGGAACTCTTGCTCAGAAAGATAAAAGTTTTAAGCAATTTTACTGTCTCAAGAACACATCAAAAGACTTATTTTAATTAACATCAAACTGTTTGACATCTCAACAGAGAGTATCAAAATTTTCAAGACTCTTGGAAATCCTTTAAATCCTCTCCTTGTTGTGTCTTCAATCCTAAACTTTTATATTATGATCTTTACCTAATCCTACCGAAAATTTCTGATTAAGAGACTTGCCTTAAACAAACTTCATGTTTAATCTCTTGCAACCCCATGGACTGTAGCCCACCAGGCTCTTCTATCCATGGGATTCTTGAGGCAAGCATTCTGGAATGGGTTGCCATTTCCATCTCCAGGGGATCTTTCCCACCCAAGGATCAAACACACATCTCCTGCATTGCAGGCAGATTCTTTACTATCTGAACCACCAGGGAAACCCCCAAAAACAAACTTCAACATCTCCTAAATATTCCAACTTTGCTTCTACACCCTAAGATGTTATTGAGGTAAGTAGCTCACTGGGGCTGGGGGGGGGGGGGGGGGCGGGGATTCCTGATTTGTGGAATTTGGTGATTTCTGTGGTATAAGTATTCCTATCATGGCTGACTTCAAGTTACCAAGGTGATCCTTCTCAGGCTAACAGGAGTTAGGTTCAGCACACCACTGCCTCTAAGGGACTATCAAGATAGTGTTCTCCCATGCTTCTCTAACCTAAACTCAGATTTGTCTTATTGATGGACTGTTTGGATGCCATCTGGGGGAAACCAATGTTCAACAATACTGGGGATCTGTAAAAATCTAATCAAGAACTTCTCTTGGCCATGGTCCAGGACCTCAAGTTGGAACCATGGTTGCCTCTTTGGCCCTTTGAGCCTCTTGCTGGTACAGGAAGCTGTTGGCCTCTGTGAGTGGGATGATGAGGTAAGTCTTGCATTGAGTCCCAACTCTGATTTCTTTTCTTTAAAGGTCCCCAAATGCTGAGTTTATTTTGTCTTCTTTAAATAAGAAACTCATTTTAGGAATCCTTTGATTATATGTTCAGTTAAATAACTTTTATCTTTGGTGGAAGTCAGTGCTATTACTTACAACACAATTTGTCTCTATCGCTGTCATCTTTTGTTGTATATTTACAAAGGAAGAGTTCACAGCGAGGGGATGTGGGTAAGGTAGATAAATCCATTACTCAAACTGACCCTGAGGACTGAAAAGTTCAGAAAGTGTCTTTTGAATTTTGGAAAATCCTGTGGATGTTTTGCCTCAGCTCACTTGTTTCCCTGACTAAGATGGTAAAAAATCTGCCTGCAGTGCAGGAGACCTGGGTTTGATCCCTGAGTCAGGAATATCCTCTTGAGAAGGGAATGGCTACCCACTCCAGTGTTCTTGTCTGGAGAATTCCATAGACAGAGGAGCCTGGCAGGCTTACAGCCCATTGGTCCACAAAGGGTTGGATACAACTGAAGTGATTTAGCACTAGCACAGCATCCCAAATATCCAATGTTCTGCTTTTTTTTTTTTTTTTTTTTTTATGTTTCTGAGGGAATATCTAAGGCATTTAGATTCCAAAATTGTTCCCTTAAATGTCTTCGCCAAGGCAAACAAAAAGTGAAAAACTAAAAATGGTCTCTTTTAGAATCTTCCAAGTCTTAGTACAAATCAAATAGCTCTTTTATTATTTATCTTCCCCCAACTTAAGTTTCTCTACTTCCTTTGACTTCTTCCTTTTACCTCCTAACTGTCTAGAAAAATCTCCAAAGTGCAATTACTTCATAAAATTAACCACCCCTCCCCTCACCATCAGAAACAGGGAAAATTGCATTGTTTTAAGGTCTGGTCTCATACTGAGCCAAAAAGCCAAGTGATAAAATTTGCAGAGGAATTAGAAATAGTTTTAGGAATCAATAATCCAGTAACCCCAAGTGTATATCAAATAGTACATATGTGTTCTGTTATGAAAGAGTCGAATGGAAAGATAGGATTCAAAGACCCCAATTTGCATAAGAAATCAGAAGAATTTAGAAAAGTTGTGTATATTAGACAAGGTCTTTTGGAAACTCTCCCCTCCTGTGAGCACAGATTGAATGCTGATCCCGTCTTATAAGCAAAGAAAGGAACCATCCATTGGAGAATTCAGAGACAAGTTCTTTAATACCTTTAGACAGTTTTCATAAGTAACTCCTGCTGCAAATGTAATGAGCTTTCTACTAACTTTTTGCCAATACCTTTAAGCCTGAAACAGAAAGTTTAATACACTAGAAACATTTAGAATTTAAACATCTATAATTTAAAACATTCTAGAAAAACTAGAATGGAATAATAGACTCATTGCCAGACATTCAGCACTTCACTGAGCATTTTTAAAAGAATATGAGAACAAAGGGAATAAGACTCAGATAAAACAATTAGACATTCCCTATGAGGAGGAAGAGGAGGAGGAAAAGGAATCAAATGCCCAATCTCTTATTTTATCCTTGAAAATTCACAAGGAGAATGTCCTCATAATGTTAGAAGGCAACCTTTTGCTTGATCTGGGCACTACTTTATTAGTCTTAAACTGCTATTTAATTCAACATCTCCCTTGGAGAGATGGTTGTGGGTGTTTAAGAATACACAAGCGTTCCACATGTCCTGGCTGAGAGCAGAGGTGCAGTCTCGGCTCCTCAGTGACCCCACACTTGTGAATTTGACAGGGACAGATGTATGCTCAAAGTGGAATCATCAACAAATTAAGTGATTTCTTGACAGTCTCTTTCCTGAAAAGTCTGAGGACTTCCTATTTGTAATGAGGTTGCAACTAATTGGCATATTAACTTAGACTTACTGTGTCTAAATCAAGTCCAAATTGAAGATCTCAAAGAAATGCTAGAGTTTTTGTTGGTAACACTTCTATAAAACTGGCGGCATTAATAGGACTGAACCTCTAGCTAAACCTCTATCTAGTGAGAAAAGTACATTTGTTGAGACGTTCTTAAGTTTCAGTGAGTTTCACCTGGGGAGCTTGTTAGACTGCCTGTGTCCTGAGTCAGCAGGCCAGATATGGCCCAGGACTCTGCATTTAACACTTCTCCAGGTGACTCTGGTACATAATATTCTCTTAAAGCACTAGCTAAAGACAGACCAAAACTAACAGAAAATGGACTGGTTCTTAAAACTCCTGTCCTTCTAGGTAAAAACACCAATGAGTTGAGGATGTAGAATCATTCAGAATCTTAGATGCATAAATAGAATATTCATTCCCCAGTTCCCTGTAGTAGCAACCTCAAATTCTGTTTTATCCTTGTGCCTCCTGAGAGAATATATTTAGTTTAGACCTGTATTTTGTTTCCTTCAGTGTCCTTTCTTTAGTGTTAATTATAATTGACTATTATGATTTCTTTTAGATCATAATAATCAATACTTATTGGCCTTCTTCTGGAAATATCAACAATATACATATCTGGGCTATTGTTATACCTAGGAGTTTACTAAGTCATCCTCATACTTTTTCAGAATCCTCTATCAGGACCTAAAGAATCTGAAATTTTCCTGTAATTATATTCTTATCATTCAAAGGAAGATTTGCAGAAGAACATATATTTTAGAAGATGTGAATCAGACACTGAATTTTAAGTTTCTAAAAATTCAAAATACTTTTAGGCTATGCTGGCCTATCAGCAGATGTATTCCTCAAGTAAATATGTAATAAGAAACATTACAAGTACAATAAAATAGCTGTTAGATTTTATATAAATATTTGTTATTGCAAACTCCCTCCTTTATAGTTAGCAATTTTCAAAACTCTCATATCAGTTCTTTAAATTCCTAATAAAACATATCAACTCTATATTCTAAGATATTCAGTTACATGAAATTTCATTGTTGCACACTTATAATATCATCAACATTTCCAGCTTTAACCCTGCAGAGCAAAAACAGTCTCGAGAAAGAACACAGCTGGAAGAATCACCCTACCTGATTTCAGGCCACACCACAAAGCTACAGTAATCAAAACAGCCTGGTATTGACACAGAAACAGACACACGGATCAATGAACAGATTAGAGAGCCCAGAAATAAACCCATGCCCTTATGGTCTATTAATCTATAGCAAAGGAGGCAAGGGTATATAACGGAGAAAAGACAGTCTTCTCAATAAATGGTGCTGGTAAAACTGGACAGCTACACATAAGAGAATGAAATCAGAACATTCTCTAACACCATATATCACAATAAACTCAAAATGAATTAAAGACTTCAGTAAAAACAACAACAACAGCTTATTAAAGACCTAAATTTAAGACCAAAAACCATAAAACTCCTAGAGGAAAACGTAGGCAGAACACTCTGACATAAATTGTAGCAATATTTTTTGGATCTGTCTTCTAAAGCAAAGTAAATAAAAGCAAAAATAAAAAGCGACCTAATTAAACCCAAAATATTTTGCACAGTAAAGGAAACCATTGACTAAAAAAAAAACCTACTCAATGGAAGAAAATATTTACAAATGATATCACTGACAAGGAGTTAATATCCAACATACATTAAAAAGCTCATATTAATACAACTCAACATAAAAAAAACAATTAAAAAGTGGGCAGAAAATATGAATATACATTTTTCCAAAGGGACATGAAGATAGTAGACAACAGGCACATGAAAAGATGCTCAACATCACTAAATGTTAAGGAAATGCAAATCGAAACTACAGTGAGATATCACCTCACACCAGTCAGAATGGCTATCATAAAATGAACACAGATAATAAATTATTGGCAAGGATGTGTAGAAAAGGGAATTTTGTACATTGTTTGTGGGAATGTAATTGATGCAACCACTGGGGAAACAGAATGGAAGTTTTAAAAAAAATTAAAAATAGAACCAGCAATTATACTCCTGCGTATATATCTGAAAAAGACAAAAACACCAGTTTGAAAGGATAACACACCCCAATGTTTATACCAAAATTATTTACAATTGTCAAGATATGGAAGCAACATAAGTGTCTACCAACAGGTGAATGGATAAAGAAGATGTGATACATACACACACACACACACACACACACACACCCACAGGAATAATCCTCGGCCATTAAAAAGAATGAAATTTTGTCATTTGTAGTAATATGGATGGATTTGGAGGGTATTATGCTAAGTGAGATACTTCAAAAGGGTAAGACAAATACTGTATGATACTGCATTTTTGTGTGAAATCTAAAAATACAACAAACTTGTGAATACAACAAAAAGAAAGCAGAAATAAATATAGAGAACAAACTAGTGGTTACCAGTGAGGAGAAGGAAGGGGGAGGGACAATATAGGGGTAGGAGAGTAAGAGGTACAAACTGTCATGTAGAAAATAAGCTATAGGGATATATTGTACAGCAGAGAGAAAATAACCAATATTTTATAATAACAATAAATGGGTGTAACCTTTAAAAATAAATTAATTTTTAAAAAATTCTAAAAGACAGAAATATAGATCAATGGAACAGAATAGAAAGCCCAGAGATAAATCCACATACCTATGGACACCTTATCTTCAACAAAGGAGGCAAGAATATACAATGGAAAAAAGACAGCCTCTTTAACAAGTGGTGCTGGGAAAACTGGTCAACCACTTGTAAAAGAATGAAACTAGAACACTTTCTAACACCATACACAAAAATAAACTGAAAATGGATTAAAGATCTAAATGTAAGACCAGAAACTATAAAACTCCTAGAGGAGAACATAGGCAAGACACTCTCGACATAAATCACAGCAAGAGCCTCTATGACCCACCTCCCAGAATATTGGAAATAAAAGCAAAAAGAAACAAATGGGACCTAATGAAACTTAAAAGCTTTTGCACAACAAAGGAAACTATAAGCAAGGTGAAAAGACAGCCTTCAGAATGGGAGAAAATAATAGCAAATGAAGAAACAGACAAAGGATTAATCTCAAAAATATACAAGCAACTCCTGCAGCTCAATTCCAGAAAAATAAATGACCCAATCAAAAAGTGGGCCAAAGATCTAAATAGACATTTCTCCAAAGAAGACATACAGATGGCTAACAAACACATGAAAAGATGCTCAACATCACTCATCATCAGAGAAATGCAAATCAAAACCTCAGTGAGGTCCCATTACATGATGCTCAACATCACTCATCATCAGAGAAATGCAAATCAAAATCTCAATGAGGTCCCATTACATGCCAGTCAGAATGGCTGCTATCCAAAAGTCTACAAGCAATAAATGCTGGAGAGGGTGTGGAGAAAAGGGAACCCTCTTACACTGTTGGTGGGAATGCAAACTAGTACAGCCACTATGGAGAACAGTGTGGAGATTTCTTAAAAAACTGGAAATAGAACTACCATATGACCCAGCAATACCACTTCTGGGCATACACACCGAGGAAACCAGATCTGAAAGAGACACGTGCACCCCAATGTTCATTGCAGCACTGCTTATAATAGCCAGGACATGGAAGCAACCTAGATGCCCATCAGCAGACGAATGGATAAGAAAGCTGTGGTACATAACACCATGGAATATTACTCAGCCGTTAAAAAGAATTCATTTGAATCAGTTCTAATGAGATGGATGAAACTGGAGCCCATTATACAGAGTGAAGTAAGCCAGAAAGATAAAGACCAATACAGTATACTAACGCATATATATGGAATTTTGAAAGATGGTAACGATAACCCTATATGCAAAACAGAAAAAGACACACAGATGTACAGAACAGACTTTTAGACTCTGTGGGAGAAGGCGAGGGTGGGATGTTCTGAGAGAATAACTTTGAAACAAGTATACTATCAAGGGTGAAACAGATCACCAGCCCAGGCTGGATGCAGGAGACAAGTGCTCAGGGCTGGTGCACTGGGAAGACCCAGAGGGATGGGGTGGAGAGGGAGGCGGGAGGGGGGATCAGGATGGGGAACACATGTAAATCCATGGCTGATTTATGTCAATGTATGACCAAACCCACTACAATATTGTAAAGTAATTAGCCTCCATCTAATAAAAATAAATGGGGAAAAAAATTAAGGAAATATAAAAAAAATTCTAACTTATAAATAAAATGACATACTAAAGACTGAGAGTAAGAGGATTCAAGCAATAATAGTAATAATTAAAACAAAAAGACAAGAAGATGGAGAGAAGTGCCAACCACAAAATTTTGAAAGCCAAATAGCAGATGGACAACTACTAATTAAGTAAGCAGACCCAAGAAAGCTGAAATCTAAGCCACCTGCAGGAAAAACCCAGAAAGTAGATCAATATGTACTGCAGAATCCCAAAAAAACTTCAAAAGAAAGAAAAGCTCCTTCAACTTGGCCTTTTAACTCTATATCTTTCTCTTCCTTTCAAAACAGCAATAGGATTTCATGGGAGATTGGTATGAGAACAAATTGTGGTGATAAACATGATGCTTTGCTCAGACTCACTTTGCCTTCTGACAACTGAGGCTTGTAACTGGTCCAACCTAGTGAATCTCCCCTCCCTATCCCTCAAAGCTAAGTCCTTAACATTCAACTAACATCCAAGCATTAGTTAGTGCTACCCACTGGAAGATACACATAACCCAACGTGATTGAATCCCAAGCAAACACTTGACTCAGAGTCAGGCTAAGACCCATTCAGTAGTTTGAGAAATAGGGAATTATCCCAAACTGACCTGACCCATAGATAGGCTAGAAAAGAGGAAAAATAAATATGAAAAAACAATAGAAAATTCTGCTTTGGGCACAGGATGATAGTAGAAACTACTAACTATGAAGGGATATCCCTAAAATCCATATACTACAGTAATATAAAGGATATATACTGGTTCCATTATAGTTAACTGGTGTTACATAATCAATATCTTATATAAGATACTTGGTTTATCTCTTTCTGCTGTCAATAATTTAACATTGGACTGTATATCCACCATGTGCTTTTCAAATCTTTCTAGCATACGCTGAAGTTCGTCTCTTTCTCTTGTGACGAGATGGATATCTGAGTCGCAATCACCCTGAAACATAATTCAAGACAGCAGTTATCATTTCAAGACAATATTGTTTCAAGATAATTCAAGACAGAATTATCACCACATGGTTGGCACAAGGATGCTGAAGATGAGACTGACTGAAAGATGCTAACAGACAAAAAGAACACAACTTCCTTTAATGTAATTAAGGAACACAATTATTAATCTATAAGGAGAGCAGGAGAGAGAATGCTGGCAATACTGGGGCAAATTTCCAGACCTTCGAGTTCCCAGCAAGAGACCCAGCTGCCACTGATCCTACTTGATGAGACCCCATCAGATGCTTCAAGTGTCACTCTACCCCAGTTGTGTATACTGCTGTTGTAACTAAAGTATAATCCCCAGACTGGAAGCATACAGTATCTGCGAACATGCAAGGCATGCAAATTTTGAGGTATATCCCAGACCTACTCAATCAGAAACTATGGGGGCAGGGCCCAGTAACTGGTTTATCAAGCCCTCCAAGTGATTCTGATTCATTTGGAGCTGGGAATCACTAGTTCATAGCCCTCTCCATGGGAGGAATCAAGCGGGTATGTGAATACCTGCTCACCTGCTCACCCAGCACAAGTAACTTAACAGCCTAGCACATTCCTCAGTGTTTCCTGAGACTAAATCCAAGATCAATTTCCCAGGCATACCAGCCCCCAACTGTCCCAGCACCAAACCTATGTGAGCTCTATTTTTTCTGCAATCAGATAAATATAAATATTTCTACCAGACGGTGCACATTAGGATATTCACTGAATAAGCAAGTACTTCCAACATTCCTAAAACAAAATTATACCTATTACTTCAGTACAACTTAAAAAAAAACCCATTAACTTCATAGTTATTGTAGAAAATAAATATGGCAAATGTACACTTGGGGTCTATGGCATATTAATGTTCAAGTACTATATGCAGAAGCTCCAGAGATAGTGACAATCTGGTATTTTGCTACATTGGAAAGCATTCTGATCTATGGTATTCAATATCTACTATGTACATACCATGTCCAAAGTACACTTGGTAAATGGTAAATATCCATGAAGTATCCTTCACCTGCCACTTGGAAATAAGTTATCCTCTTGGTTAAGCAAGAAAAGTCCAGGGAAAATGAATGAGATTAGCTATCTGGACACCTTGAAGGACAAAATGCATCTGTATTACAGGATAAAAGCAATTAGGGTGAGGACTTAATTAACATTTAAATAACGATAAAAGAGAACCTATGACGTAACCATATTTAAATAAAAATATTTTTACAGAAAGGAGGTGGTATGCCTAGATTTTAGAAAAGGAGAGCTCAACGAATAAGGATTTGACAGTCTGTTTTTCATTATTATCTAGGTCTCAGCTTAAACGCCACTCTCTGTAAGGAGTCCTTCCAGATTCTCCAATCTAATTTAGATCTCCCTCTATATACTCTCATAGCATTCTGAAAATTTCCTGTATTCTTTCCTCATTAATACTTACTATAAATGAGATTATAAAGTTATTTACACAACTGGGTGTTTAGTGTGTCTTTATCACTAAAATCAGAGATCAAATTGCCAACATCCACTGGGTCATAGGAAGAGCAAGAGAAATAAAAAAAAAAAAAAAGAATCTGCTTCACTGACTGTGCTAAAGCCTTTGACTGTATGGATCATATGGATCACAACAAACTGTGGAAAATTCTTAAAGAGATAGGAGTACCAGACACCTTACCTGTCTACTGAGAAACCTGTATGCAGGTCAGGAAGCAATAGTTAGAACTGGACATGGAACAACGGATTGGTTCAAAATTGGGAAAGGAGTACATCAAGTTTTGTATATTGTCACCCTGCTTATTTAACTTATATGCAGAGTACATCATGCAAAATACCTGGATAGGTGACTCACAAGCTGGAATCAAGACTGCCAGGAGAAATATCAACAACCTCAGATATGCAGATGTTACCATCCTAATGGCAGAAAGTGAAGAGGAACTAAAGAGCCTCTTTATGATGGTGAAAGAGGAAAGTGAAAAAGCTGGCTTAAAACTCAACATTCAATAAACTAAGATCATGGCATCTGGTCCCATCACTTTATAGCAAATAGATGCAGAGAAAGTGGAAAGAGTGACAGATTTTATTTTCTTGGGCTCCAAAATCACTGTGGATGGTGACTGCAGCCATGAAATTAAAAGATGTTTGCTCCTTGGAAGAAAAGCTATGACAGACCTAGACAGAGTACTACAAAGAGAGATATTACTTCTCTGACAAAGGTCTGTATAGTCAAAGCTACAGTTTTCCAGTAGTCATTTACAGATGTGAGAGTTGGACCAAAAAGAGGGCTGAGAGCCCAGGAATCGATGCTTTCAGACTGTGATGCTGGAGAAGACTCTTGAGAATCCCCTGGACAGCAAGGAGATCCAACCACTCAATTCTAAAGGAAATCAACCCTGAATAATCACTGGAAGGACTGATACTGAAGCTGAAGCTCCA
Source organism: Muntiacus reevesi (assembly GCF_963930625.1). Classification (NCBI taxonomy): domain Eukaryota; kingdom Metazoa; phylum Chordata; class Mammalia; order Artiodactyla; family Cervidae; genus Muntiacus; species Muntiacus reevesi. Next base: position 78,549,685 of record NC_089260.1, on the reverse strand, counting down.
ATACTTTGGCCACCTGGTGTGAAAAGCAAACTCATTGGAAAAGACCCTGATGCCGGGAAAGACAGGAGGCAGGAGGAGAAGGGGATGACAGAAGACGAGATGGCTGGATGGCATCACTGACTCAACAGACATGAGTTTGAGAAAGCTCAAGAAGATGGTGAAGGACAGGGAAGCCTGGTGTGCTGCAGTCCATGGGGTTGCAGAGAGTCAGACGTGACTTACAGACTGAACCACCACCAACACTAAAACGCAAGTGCCCTCAGAGACACAGGAGGTCCTTCCCACCACACCTTCAGTACTTAGCATGTAATTCTAAAATGAATGAATTCCCCACTTCGCTAAATGTGTCTTGTATGTATGTATGAGTGCTAATAATTCCCTTTTATCACTCCATTTTTCCTAAACACACATGCACACATACACAAACTCATGTACACATACCCACAATGCTAGACTGAGGATAGGAAACAGGTCTTCTTTATCTTGTATCCTGCATGCCACATTCATAGTATGCTCTCAGTACACATCTACTGAATTAAACCTAACTTTCTATCTACACCTGATGTGCTTGGGAGAAGGAAACGGCAACCCACTCCAGTATTCCTGCCTGGAGAATCCCAGGGACGGAGAAGCCTGGTGGGCTGCTGTCTATGGGGTCGCACAGAGTTGGACATGACTGAAGCAACTTAGCAGCAGCAGCAGATGTGCTTTAAACCAGCAAATAATAAAGAAATAAAACATTTACTACGAATTAGATGTTATGTTAGACCCTTATACAATTATGTCATGTAATCTTCATAAGAGGTTGTAGATACATTCCTCACTTTGCAAATCAGGAAGCCATGAGTTAGGTAACTTGTCTAAGCCAGTGTCTGGAGTTGAAGCTTCTAATAAGGTTTCCAACTCCAAAGCATTTCCCATTACACTATACCCAAAACTCACATTTGGAAATCTGGTGAGTACAAGGTCAAAGAGACCAGCGCTGTCCCTACATAGACAACAGAGAACGAAAACCCTATATGCAAAACAGAAAAAGAGACACAGATGTACAGAACAGACTTTTAGACTCTGTGGGAGAAGGCGAGGGTGGGATGTCCTGAGAGAAGAGCATTGAAACAAGTATACTATCAAGGGTGAAACAGATCACCAGCCAAGGTTGGATGCATGGGACAAGTGCTCAGGGCTGGTGCACTGGGAAGACCCAGAGAGATGGGGTGGAGAGGGAGGCAGGAGGGGGGATTGGGATGGGAAACACATGTAAATTCATGGCTGATTCACGTCAATGTATGGCAAAAACCACTACAATAATGTAAAGTAATTAGTCTCCAACTAATAAAAATAAATGAAAAAAAAAATTACCGATACAAAAAAATGTCAATATATTTTCTGAGTTGCAGCAATCCCAGGAAACTCTGCCCAACAATTTGCTATAAAAAGCAGGGGTTGAAAACACAGCCTGTACCAAATCGAGCTTGAGACAGGTCTATGCTGTCTGCCAACAACTGTTTCTAAACAAGCTTAAAACACCCAGTTTTAGACTAGAATTTACTCCTTAGTTCACAGCACTCACAACTGTCTTACACTCCACCCATTTCACTCACGTACATCACCCATTATTCCCTACCACGCCTGAAATTTACTACTGGACTCTAAAATGCTACCAAGGTCCCAACTTTCTAAACTTTACAAAATGAATCATGTCAGGTGTCATTAGAACATTTCAAGAAACTAAATAAGATGAAGGGGGGAAGGCCCCTCCTAATTTTACCAGTAACTTACCCATATCTCAACTTGCCTTTCAACCATGAATTCACACCAAGCAAACAAATCCAACATTTAAAAGTACTGAGACACTTACCCACTCAGTTCTACTTAATAAGTTGATTAAACTAATCAACATTTTTGAAGAAGACTGTCCCACACAATGAAGGTGATCAATTCAGTGATTTCTTTTTCTTGATTCCTAAGTATATTTGGAGCTTAAAAAACAACTCAGCACACATAAATTAACTTAACTGTATGTCCCCACCCATTCATTGTGCTCTTAACAGATAACAAAGCACAGTGTTTAAACTAACACTCCAAATCAAATTCAGTCAGGAGCCAATGAAGTTACAAAACAGTCTAATCAGAAAATGTCTCAAAACCATTTGGCAGTAGGCAGATCTTCAAGAAAAAGATGACAGAGTTGGTAAATGCAGCCAAGTCTAAAATCAAATGTCCTGAGTTTTAATGACTGTACTTCCAACTTCTCTAATTTTATCCAGTATGTAGATAATGTGAGGGTCATAGAAGCCTCCAGGAATCCTCTAACTCCAACGTTTAAAAGAAAGAAGAATCTGGACACTGTAAAAGCAGTGCTAAGGGGAAGGTTCATAGCATTACAGGCTTACCTCAAGAAACAAGTCAAATAAACAACCCAACTCTACACATAAAGCAACTAGAGAAGGAAGAAATGAACCCCAGGGTTAGCAGAAGGAAAGAAATCTTAAAAATTAGGGCAGAAATAAATGCAAAAGAAACAAAAGAGACCATAGAAAAAATCAACAAAGCTAAAAGCTGGTTTTTTGAAAAGGTAAACAAAACTGACAAACCGTTAGCCAGACTCATCAAGAAACAAAGGGAGAACCAAATCAACAAAATTAGAAATGAAAATGGAGAGATCACAACAGACAACACTGAAATATGAAGGATCATAAGAGACTACTACCACCAGCTCTATGCCAATAAAATGGACAACTTGGAAGAAATGGACAAATTCTTAGAGAAGTATAACTTTCCAAAATTGAACCAGGAAGAAATAGAAAGTCTTAACAGACCCATCACAAGCACGGAAATCGAAACTGTAATCAGAAATCTTCCAGCAAACAAAAGCCCAGGACCAGATGGCTTCACAGCTGAATTCTACCAAAAATTTAGAGAAGAGCTAACACCTATCTTACTCAAACTCTTCCAGAAAATTGCAGAAGAAGGCAAACTTCCAAACTCATTCTATGAGGCCACCATCACCCTAATTCCAAAACCAGACAAAGATGCCACAAAAAAAGAAAACTACAGGCCAATATCACTGATGAACATAGATGCAAAAATCCTTAACAAAATTCTAGCAAACAGAATCCAACAGCATATTAAAAAGATCATACATCATGACCAAGTGGGCTTTATCCCAGGAATGCAAGGATTCTTTAATATCTGCAAATCAATCAATGTAATACACCACATTAACAAATTGAAAGATAAAAACCACATGATTATCTCAATAGATGCAGAGAAAGCCTTTGACAAAATTCAACATCCATTTATGATAAAAATTCTCCAAAAAGCAGGAATAGAAGGAACATACCTCAACATAATAACACAAGCTATATATGACAAACCCACAGCAAACATTGTCCTCAATGGTGAAAATTGAAAGCATTTCCCTTAAAGTCAGGAACAAGTCAAGGGTGCCCACTCTCACCATTACTATTCAACATAGTTTTGGAAGTGTTGGCCACAGCAATCAGAGCAGAAAAAGAAATAAAAGCAATCCAGATAGGAAAAGAAGAGGTAAAACTCTCACTGTTTGCAGATGACATGATCTTCTACATAGAAAACCCTAAAGATTTTACCAGAAAATTATTAGAGCTAATCAATAAATACAGTAATGTAGCAGGATATAAAATTAACACACAGAAATGCCTTGCATTTCTATACACTACCAATGAGAAAAGAGAAAGAGAAATTAAGAAAACAATACCACTCACCATTGCAACAAAAGGAATTAAATACATAGGAGTATATCTGCCTAAAGAAACAAAAGACCTATATATAGAAAACTATAAAACACTGATGAAAGAAATCAAAGAGGACATAAACAGATGGAGAAATAGACCATGTTCATAAATTGGAAGAATCAGTATTGTGAAAATGAGTATACTACCCAAAGCAATCTATAGATTCAATGCAATCCCTATCAAGCTACCAATGGTATTTTTCACAGAACTAGAACAAATAGTTTCACAATTTGTATGGAAATTCAAGAAACCTTGAATAGCCAAAGCAATCTTGAGAAAGAAGAATGGAACTGGAGGAATCAACCTGCCTGACTTCAGGCTCTACTACAAAGCCACAGTCATCAAGACAGTATGGTACTGGCACAAAGACAGAAATACAGATCAATGGAACAGAATAGAAAGCCCAGAGATAAATCCAGGTACCTATGGACACCTTATCTTCGACAAAGGAGGCAAGGGTATACAATGGAAAAAAAGACAACCTCTTTAACAAGTGGTGCTGGGAAAACTGGTCAACCACCTGTAAAAGAATAAAACTAGAACACTTTCTAACACCATACACAAAAATAAACTGAAAATGGATTAAAGATCTAAATGTAAGACCAGAAACTATAAAACTCCTAGAGGAGAACATAGGCAAAACACTCTCTGATACAAATCACAGCAAGATCCTCTATGACCCACCTCCCAGAATATTGGAAATAAAAGCAAAAATAAACAAATGGGACCTAATGAAACTTAAAAGCTTTTGCACAACAAAGGAAACTATAAGCAAAGTGAAAAGACACACTTCAGAATGGGAGAAAATAACAGCAAATGAAGAAACAGACAAAGGATTAATCTCAAAAATATACAAGCAACTCCTGCAACTCAATTCCAGAAAAATAAATGACCCAATCAAAAAATGGGCCAAAGATCTAAACAGACATTTCTCCAAAGAAGACATACAGATGGCTAACAAACATATGAAAAGAGGCTCAACATCACTCATCATCAGAGAAATGCAAATCAAAACCACAATGAGGTACACGCCAGTCAGAATGGCTGCTATCCAAAAGGGGTACACGCCAGTCAGAATGGCTGCTATCCAAAAGTCTACAAGCAATAAATGCTGGAGAGGGTGTGGAGAAAAGGGAACCCTCTTACACTGTTGGTGGGAATGCAAACTAGTACAGCCACTATGGAGAACAGTGTGGAGATTTCTTAAAAAACTGGAAATAGAACTGCCATATGACCCAGCAATCCCACTTATGGGCATACACACTGAGGAAACCAGATCTGAAAGAGACACGTGCACCCCAATGTTCATCGCAGCACTGTTTATAATAGCCAGGACATGGAAGCAACCTAGATGCCCATCAGCAGACGAATGGATAAGGGAGTTGTGGTACATATACACCATGGAATATTACCCAGCCGTTAAAAAGAATTCATCTGAATCAGTTCTAATGAGATGGATGAAACTGGAGCCCGTTATACAGAGTGAAGCAAGCCAGAAAGATAAAGACCATTACAGTATACTAACACATATATATGGAATTTAGAAAGATGGTAATGATAACCCTATATGCAAAACAGAGAGAGAGACACAGATGTACAGAACAGACTTTTGGACTCTGTAGGAGAAGGCGAGGGTAGGATGATCTGAGAGAATAGCATTGAAACATGTATATTATCAAGTGTGAAACAGATCAGCAGTCCAGGTTGGATGCATGAGACAAGTGCTCAGGGCTGGTCAGGAACAAGTGCTGGGATGGGATACTGGGATGACCCAGAGGGATGGGATGGGGAGGGAGGTGGGAGGTGGGATCAGGATGGGGAACACATGTAAATCCATGGCTGATTCATGTCAATGTATGGCAAAAACCACTACAATATTGTAAAGTAATTAGCCTCCAACTAATAAAAATAAATGAAAAAAGAAAGAAAGAAAAATGTAAAGAACCCAAATGATAGTCATAAAATTTTGAAAATAATTAAGACCTAAAATGAGGACATGTTTTTATTCTCATGTTTTTATTCATCATCGTTAACCTTATACATCTTCAGACCATCAAGTTGCAAACATGATTGTAGTGGACAAAGGGGATGATCTGTCCAGTGCTCACTGCCATTTTTTACCCCTTCCTTTTGCACAGTTATCATAGAAGATGCCTGGTCTGTACAATGTGGCCTGCCTTTCTGACTGGTCCAAGAATGGGAATGGCCTGAAGCCACGTAGCCTGCCATGGAGACAAAGCCATTCTACTTAAAGAGAGAAAATGCAGATGATACCAAAAGTAAAGATTAGAAAGAGAGGAAGTGTCCAGCAGCATGAGTTCCTGGATCCAGTTTCTGGAAGCTCAGATGCCCCTGCACTCTTCCCAGATATATAATGAGCTATTCAATCTCCCTTAATTTCCAGGAATCAGTACCTTACACTTTGTTCTTAAGTAGTTTTCCTAATTAATGCAGTGTTCCTAAAGTCACAGACTACAAAATGGTCACAGAAGACTACAAAAATGAAAATTAAGAAAAACTTCCTAAAAATAAGTATGAATAACATTACATTATTACAATAATAAACCAAAAGTTTGCTCATAAAGCTCTTTTTTGCCTTATCAAACACTCTCACAAAGAGATATTACCTTTTCTAGTGTTTTAAATACTGGAATTTTTTCACATGTAGAATGACTTCTAGAGCAAGATCTTCGCTGTATTATATGTTGGAGTTTTTTTAGTTCTTTCTTATAAAAATCTCATTCATCTTCTATACCTTTCAGAAACGTATCTAAACGAGAAGGTGACTTGTCTCGTCGTTTTATTCCATGTTCTAGTCTCATCCTCTCAATTTCCACAGTAAGTTCTCTTTCTGCAAATTAAAGTCATAAAATCTTAAAACAATGTTGCATATAAAATGTATAATCAGCCAAATAAACTATAATTTTTACAATGAAAGCTACTAAAAATCATTAGCTGTTTTGCATATCACCTACAACTGCCAAATATCAAAGAGGTAAATGCTGAAAGGAAAAGATTTAAAAAAAATTATATTAAAAGTTTAAATAAAATCCAATAAGTCAAGTCCTGCTTTTGTCATATACAAGTCTGGGTACTATTCAGTACTACACAGTGAACAATAAATTATCACATGGTACTTACTCTCTGATGACCTGAAAATGCACTAAAAGAAAATTTACCTGTTCAAACTGGTTATAATATGCGTGACTTTAACATGAAGCTTAAATTTAACATAGTATACACAGAATAACTAGTCTTTCCTCACACAAGCACAATTATTAACTTTTACCATAGAAATGACATTTTCAGGAGTCAAAAGTAGCCTGTGCATGCATGCATGCTAAGTCACTTCAGTTGTGTCTGACTCTAGGCGACCCCATGGACTGTATGTAGCCCACCAGGCTCCTCTGTCCACGGCAAGAATCCTGGAGTGGGTAGCCATGCCCTCCTCCAGGGGATCTTACCAACCCAGGGATGGAACCCCCATCATTCATGTCTCCTGCACTGGCAGGCAGGTACTTCACCTCTAGGACCACCTGGGAAGCCAAAAGTTGCCTAATATTGGCAATTTTGTATAGTTCAATCTAATTTAACTGATGTTCTTTACAATTCAAAGTCATGAAGTGATTTTCAAGACATATTCCAAGTCACTTACCATCTTCTTTCATTCATTTGACAGATAATTATTGAGAATTTACTGTAGGTCCAGCATGAGCTAAGAATACAGTATGAAAAACATGTCCAAGGTCAAATAATTATTCTAACTGTAGCAGGACAAGAGTCACAAAAGAACAGTGTGCAATACAATCCAGAGGATGAACAGCAGAATTTATTCTGAGTGACCAGAGAGGTTAAGAAAGTAAGAGAGCTGAAGGAATGGGCAAATGCCTTAAATGGTAAGTCAAACTGATGAATGAAAAGTGTCCACTGTATTTGGCACAATGGAGGTGACTGGTGACCTTAACGAGAGCAGTTGTACTGGTGAAGTAGAGGACAGAAGCAAACTGGAGTGGACTGAGGTGCTAAATGAAGAAGGAAATGGCAAACCACCCCAGTATTCTTGCCTGGAGAACTCTGTGGACAGAGGAGCCTGGTGGGCTGCCGTCTATGGGGTCACACAGAGTCAGACACTACTGAAGCAACTTAGCAGCAGCAGCAGCAGAGGTGCTAAAGGATAGAAGGTGATCAAGCAGAAAAGCAGGGATGAATGACTTTTCAAGATGTAAAAGCTATAATGAGGAGGAAAGAGTAGCTGGATAGGGATGGGTCACAGTTTTTGCTTTAGAATGGGAAAAGGGAAAAGCATGTTTGAATACCAATGGGGAAAAAACAGTACAAAAGCTAATGTTATCAAAAAGAGATAATATGTAGCATTTTAAAGTGAGAGAGAATGGGACCTAGAGAACAGATGGAGGCAGTGGCCCATCATAAAAGCCAAATGGCTCCACTCTAACAGGGAAGATAAGGATGGACAGGTTCAAGATCTGGGGACAGGAAACATGGAATGCCTCCCTGATGGCTTCTGTTCTTTTAGGAAAACTGGAGGTAAGATCATCTACTCAGAATGGGTTTACTGAGAATGAAAAACACTTGAGTATGTTCCCGCAGGATGGGAGATCAAGCAGTAAGGAATATAGAGTAAGATCTCCATACCTCACTGAAGGGGGCGCTGTGGTTCGGGGCCATGTAACTTCCAGTGCTATAGCTACCGTCCGGGGCACACGCTTGCTCCTAGGAAGAAAAGTTATGACCAACCTAGACAGCATATTAAAAGCAGAGACATTACTTTGACAACAGAGGTCCATTTAGTCAAAACTATGGCTTTTCCAGTAGTTATGTATGGGTGTGAGAGTTGGACTAAAAAGAAAGCTGAGTGCCAGAGAATTGATGCTTTTGAGCTGTGGTGTTGGAGAAGACCCTTGAGAGTCCCTTGGACTGCAAGGAGATCCAACCAGTCCATCCTAAAGGAGATCAGTCCTGGGTGTTCATTGGAAGGACTGATGCTGAAGCTGAAACTCCAGTACTTTGGCCACCTGATGTGAAGAGCTGACTAATTGGAAAAGCCCCTGATGCTGGGAAAGATTGAAGGCGGGAGAAGAAGGGGACGACAGAGGATGAGATGGCTGGATGGCACCACTGACTCAATGGACATGAGTCTGAGTAAACTCTGGGAGCTGGAGTGGATAGGGAGGCCTGGTGTGCTGCAGTCCATGGGGTCGCAAAGAGTCGGCTACGACTGAGTGACTGAACTGAACTCAACTGGGGCACAGGCAAGCAGCGCTTAGCTGCTCACGTGTGAATGTTTTAGCTGATCCACGGCTGGATTTTGGGTAGGAGGATGCATTCAAAACACAAAGAAACAAGGGAGTTTCAGGTATCTGAGAGATTATGCTGAAATGGCAAGATAGACATAGCATGAAAGGAAGTAAAATTGCTAACTTTCATATGTAGGCCTAAGCACTTTAATAATATATGAACTCATTTAATCCTCATGACAACCTTTTGGGTTAGGTGCCATCTTAACCACAGAGACAGGGAAACTGAAGTAACATTAAAGAACATGCTCAAGTCAAACAGCTGGTTAAGCAGACAAGGGGTCAGATAGATTAGCCCCACGGATGCTGAAGAGCCTAGGATACAGCAGCTTCTTAAAATAGCACACTGGCTTTCCTTCACTTCCTCAGACACATGGAGTTTGATGGCACCAGGATTCTGCACTTGTCATCCCCCCTGCCTGGAAGATTGCCCCAGATTGTCATAAGGCTTGGTGTCCAGCACTAAGCCCTTTGATCAGATGATCTCTAGCATACCCTCCCATTTTATCTAATACCCTGATCATCTGAGATTAATTCCTTCACTTATGTGCTACCAGTTTTTCTCCCTAACTATATTAAAGCCTCCACAAGAGCAGTGGGCCTGTGTATCTTGTTTACCTTTATACATCCCAGCACTACAGGCTCATAACCATTTGTCAAATGAATGAATGAATGAATTCTTACAAGTTCCTTAAACCAATTCATTTAGGATAAGGTACCTGGTAGAAAGTTAGCCTATTTCAAGTATGTTAAGTGTGTGCATGTGTGTGTGTGTGTGCCTGAAGGTGATAAAACTGCATTTACTTAAAAAGATTCTGTACTTCAACTTCCCACTATTTCATAATGGTCTTCCCCATAGTCTTAATTCTATTATCCTGTGTCTCAAAGAAAGATAAATTTTCATTGGAAAATATTCAGCTGGGGTTCCCTGTACCAACTAGTCAGAATATAAAAGGTTCCTGTAAGGTCCTTGAGGGAGAGAGATTTTCTACTGTATCTCAGTGCCTAGTCTGGTTTCTGATACATCGCAAACATGCAACAAATATTTATTGAATGAATGAATGAAAAAGAAACACCATCTACTACTAAAAATAAAACATTAAGAGGAAATCACACTTTTTAAGTTATTAACATTTTATATTTTACCTGTAACTGCAAAACTTTCAATTTTTTTGTTAAGTCTTTGCTTTTCTTGTTCAAGCTGATGAACAACAGTTTCCAGGTCTGATTTTTTAAGGAGTTCATCATTCAGCCTCTCCTGTTCTTTATGACATAAGCTTAATTCCTGAAAATTTTAACACTAAAATTAAGATTTCTAATATGTGTAACTCTATGGCTGATTCATATCAATGTATGACAAAACTCACTGAAAAATTAAAAAAATTAAAAAATTTTAAAAAAAAATTAAGATTTCTAGAAACTGTACAAAACATGAAAGCACACTTATTTAAGAGTAATTCACATACACACACTTTTAGTCAGTCAAATATATACCATTTCAATTAAAGTTAATTCTCAATTGAGGCTAAAAGCATCATAAAACCCAAACTCAACAGTGCTCCCTTCTAAAGTAGTAGAATTATTGGATTTTATTTTCTTTTAATTTGTTTAGCATATTGTCTTTCAAAAAAGTGAATATGACTTGCTCAATAAAAAATTTTAAGGCGTTTTTGTGTTTAAAGAAAAGTGAAAATAGACAGTGCTCTAAGACCACCACGGGTATACGTAAGCGCAGACGGTGCTCCGAGATCACCACGGGTTTACATAAGCGAAGACGGTGCTCTGAGACCACCACAGGTATACGTTAAGTGCAGATGGTGCTCTGAGACCACCACAGGTATACGTTAAGTGCAGATGGTGCTCTGAGACCACCACGGGTATATGTAAGTGAAGACGGTGCTCTGAGACCACCACGGGTATACATAAGCACGGGGTTATTCTCAGTTTCACCTACACAATGGGGGTAAGACCAGCACCTGGACACCGAGGAGTCATCTATGAATGACTCATCTACAGATCCACCTATGGGTGATTCTATGAGTGTGAAACACTCTGTACAGTGTCTAACACATGGCAAGTACTTAATACATGTTAGCTAATAATACTGTTAGCCTTTATCTTAAAAATACATAAAATGTAATACCAATGGAAAAAATAAGAAAGGTCAGAAAGTAGCTACATCTTGCTGTCAGGCAACAATATTGAAACTTGGTCACAGTTCTGAGACAATATTATAAATCACATACAACTGCAAACAGTGTGCATTACAAACAGCAGTGAACAAACAGCAAAATTCCCTGTCCTCATGGAGCTTACACTATAGTGAAAACATCATCAAAACATCTACTTTACATTTCCTGACTTCATGGGACACTTTTACGTATCTATGAAACTCAAAAGTGGACAACAACTAGCAGGTTTAGCTAATTATTCAGTGTTCAGCTGAACTGACTACCTGATAAAGTAGTTGGATAAAACAGAAAGGCATTGTGATACACTGTTCATAATGAACATAACATAGTGAAAAACCAGTTAAGTATCTGAACACCTACTATGAGCCAGTGTATCACAAAAGGCTTCACTTTTTAATTTGCCTCATGACTGCCACAGAGTATTACTACTAGACTGTAAAAAGAGTGTAGTAATGAGAGAACTTGGAAGGTAGTATTAGTCTTTGTTTCCAACATTAATGGAGACTCATCCAATTTAGCAGGCTATTAAAAAAGTCTCAATTATCTATCAGGTGACCACCTAGGAATTTCTACTTGTACACAAGACATTCTTTCTGCCGGTTCTAGGCTATAAGATTATATCTAAGTTAGGTTACATCCAGGTTTATGCTGGGATGATTACTAGTTGTCTCATTTGAAGACCACCAGAATGAACAATATGACTAGTAAGATGGTTTGTACTTCCAAGCAAAATAATTAAAAGAAAACTGAGTTCTTTTTAATAAAGGTCAACAATTTTATCAAGTAATTATCAGTTTTTACATTTAATATTAGTAAAATGACGAGTCATGAAGTCATTTAAGTAATATAAAATTCCTAACAGGCTTTCCAAATTTGAGTGTAACTTGCTACCTATTATATATGAGATTAAAGAAGTATACAAATATACATTCTGACTGAAATAAGTCAGAGAAAGACAAGTATCATATGGTATCACTTATATATGGAATCTAAAAAATGGGTACAAATGAATTTATCTACAAAACAGATGTACAGTTACAGATGCAGCAAACAAACCCACGGTGAGCCGGAGGTAAGCAGGGAGAGGGCGTAAAGTGGGACTGGGCACGACACATGCACACTGATGTGTGTAAACCAGGAAGCTAGTGAGGACCCCTGTATATACACACTGCTGTACGTAAACCAGGAAGTGAGTGAGGACCCCCTGTATGTACACACTGCTGTATGTAAACCAGGAAGTTAGTGAGGACCCCTGTATGTGCACACTGCTGTATGTAAACCAGGAAGTTAGTGAGGACCCCCTGTATGTGCACACTGCTGTATGTAAACCAGGAAGTTAATGAGGACCCCCTGTATGTGCACACTGCTGTATATAAACCAGGAAGTTAGTGAGGACCCCCTGTATGTGCACACTGCTGTATATAAACCAGGAAGTTAGTGAGGACCCCCTGTATGTACACACTGCTGTATGTAAACCAGGAAGTTAGTGAGGACCCCCTGTATGTGCACACTGCTGTATGTAAACCAGGAAGTTAGTGAGGACCCCCTGTATGTGCACACTGCTGTATGTAAACCAGGAAGTTAATGAGGACCCCCTGTATGTACACACTGCTGTATGTAAACCAGGAAGTTAGTGAGGACCCCTGTATGTGCACACTGCTGTATGTAAACCAGGAAGTTAATGAGGACCCCCTGTATGTGCACACTGCTGTATGTAAACCAGGAAGTTAGTGAGGACCCCCTGTATGTGCACACTGCTGTATATAAACCAGGAAGTGAGTGAGGACCCCTGTATGTGCACACTGCTGTATGTAAACCAGGAAGTTAGTGAGGACCCCCTGTATGTGCACACTGCTGTATGTAAACCAGGAAGTTAGTGAGGACCCCCTGTATGTGCACACTGCTGTATATAAACCAGGAAGCTAGTGAGGACCCCTGTATATACACACTGCTGTACGTAAACCAGGAAGTGAGTGAGGACCCCCTGTATGTACACACTGCTGTATGTAAACCAGGAAGTTAGTGAGGACCCCCTGTATGTGCACACTGCTGTATGTAAACCAGGAAGTTAGTGAGGACCCCCTGTATGTGCACACTGCTGTATGTAAACCAGGAAGTTAATGAGGACCCCCTGTATGTACACACTGCTGTATGTAAACCAGGAAGTTAGTGAGGACCCCTGTATGTGCACACTGCTGTATGTAAACCAGGAAGTTAATGAGGACCCCCTGTATGTGCACACTGCTGTATGTAAACCAGGAAGTTAGTGAGGACCCCCTGTATGTGCACACTGCTGTATATAAACCAGGAAGTTAGTGAGGACCCCCTGTATGTGCACACTGCTGTATGTAAACCAGGAAGTTAATGAGGACCCCCTGTATGTACACACTGCTGTATATAAACCAGGAAGTTAATGAGGACCCCCTGTATGTGCACACTGCTGTATATAAACCAGGAAGCTAGTGAGGACCCCTGTATATACACACTGCTGTACGTAAACCAGGAAGTGAGTGAGGACCCCCTGTATGTACACACTGCTGTATGTAAACCAGGAAGTTAGTGAGGATCCCTGTATGTGCACACTGCTGTATGTAAACCAGGAAGTTAATGAGGACCCCCTGTATGTGCACACTGCTGTATATAAACCAGGAAGTGAGTGAGGACCCCCTGTATGTGCACACTGCTGTATATAAACCAGGAAGTTAATGAGGACCCCCTGTATGTACACACTGCTGTATGTAAACCAGGAAGTTAGTGAGGACCCCTGTATGTGCACACTGCTGTATGTAAACCAGGAAGTTAGTGAGGACCCCCTGTATGTGCACACTGCTGTATGTAAACCAGGGAGTTAATGAGGACCCCCTGTATGTGCACACTGCTGTATATAAACCAGGAAGTTAATGAGGACCCCCTGTATGTGCACACTGCTGTATGTAAACCAGGAAGTTAATGAGGACCCCTGTATGTGCACACTGCTGTATGTAAACCAGGAAGTTAATGAGGACCCCCTGTATGTGCACACTGCTGTATATAAACCAGGAAGTTAATGAGGACCCCCTGTATGTGCACACTGCTGTATGTAAACCAGGAAGTTAATGAGGACCCCTGTATGTACACACTGCTGTATGTAAACCAGGAAGTTAGTGAGGACCCCTGTATGTACACACTGCTGTATGTAAAACAGGAAGTTAACAAGGACCCCCTGTATGTGCACACTGCTGTATGTAAAATAGGAAATTAACAAGGACCCCCTGTATAGCTCAAGGAACTCTACTGAATACTCTTGTAATGGCCTCTATACATAAAAGAATCTGTAAAAAAGAGTGAATATATGTATATTATAACTGACTCACTTTGCTGTGTATCTAAAACTAACACAACATTGTAAATCAACTCTATTCCAATAAACTTTTTTTAATTTCTAGAAATATAAATAATATAAATATAAAATAATAATATAAAAATAAATAAAAATAATATAAAAAACCAAATATATAATACAATGGGATATTACTGGCCATAAAAAAGAAGTAATGATACATGCTATGATATGCATGAACATTGAAAACAATGGGTTAAGTGTAAATCACACATAAAAGGTTTACATATTGTATAATTTCATTTACATAGAATATCTAGAATAGGCAAATTATAGATTACAGAGACAGAAAGCAGATTAGCAACTGTCAGAGGTTGAGCAGAGGAAAACGAGGATTGACTGCTAATGGGTACGAGGTTTCTTTCTGGAGTGATTAAAATGTCCTGGAATTAGTAGTGATGGCTGTACTACTTTGTATCTATACCAAAACCGCTGTACACTTAAAACAGTAAATATGATAGGTAAATTATATTTAGCAAAAAAATGTAAAATAAAACATAAAATTTTTAATGAAAATTCTAGCAATTCAATACAAAACCTACTCACCAGTTGAAGTTTTCCCATTGTTTCTTCAAGATTCCACATTTCAGAAAGGTTTTTTTTAATCTCTTTCTAGGAATGAAAAGCTTATTAGGTACATACCTAAAAGTCAAGAATACTTAATGCTAGGTGACAGTGAAGATGAGGCCAAGTCATTTTTGAGTAATTCATGTTCCCTGCCATCAGTGAGAGCCAAAGCTTCAGCCAGCTCTAGGCCTCAGTTTCCATGAAGAGGACGCAAAGTTTAGCTTTCTCTTTAATTTCTGGTATCCTGAATGCTTATAGGGACCTATTTGTAACACGTGCAACAAGAGAGCCACTTGAAAATCTTCTGTCTGTGTACTTGTAGGACTTTCCTCAAGCCTTGATGTTTAGAATTCCTCTTACGGCCCTGTCATTTCCTGACTTTCCTACCCTATTTGCTTTTCCACCACCCACTACTATCAACCTGGGCTTGTGCTCAGTGCTCAGCTGTGTCCAACTCTTGGCTACCCCGAGGACTGCAGCCCACCATGCTCCTCTGTCCATTGAATTCTCCAGGCAAGAATACTGAAGAGGGCTGCCATGCCCTCATCCAGGAGACGATCAACCTGGATCCTCTAAATGGCAACTAAGAGTGCTGAATGCCAAGGTTAAAATATTATGACCTAACAGGAATCTTTTACTCAGCCAAGTTGTCATTCTCAACTACTGCCCATGTGACATGTGAAACTGTTCAGTATGTTGTGCACACATGAGAGAATATGCAAAGAAAGTAGAAAAGGAGAGCAATGAGATAACAGAAATACTGCAAAGAAACCAAAGTCACAAAAGCAAAATTAAAACTGCACTAATCGAGACTTCCCTGGTGGTTCAATGGCTAAGACTCCATGCTCCCAACACAGGGGGCCCAGGTTTGATCCCTGGTCAGGGAACTTGATCCCACGTGCCAACTAAGACTGGTAAAATAAACAATTTTTTAAAATTGCACTAATTATGTTTTCTTCATTTTCAAGGTTGTTTTGGCTATTCTGGGTCCCTTGAGATCCATATGAATTTTTGGATTTTTTCCTATTTTTGTAAAAAAAACTATCCCTGGGATTTGGAGAGGGATCACACTGAATCTGCAGATTATTTTGGGTAGTGGGGACATTCAAACAATAAAGTCTTCCAATCCATGAACATAGGATATCTTTCCATTTATTTCTGTCTCTAAATTCTTTCAGCAGTGTTCTATAGTTTTCAGTATATAAGTCTTTTGCCTCCTTGGTTAAGTTTATCCCTAAGATCTTCATTCTTTTTGACGCTACTATAAACAGGATTATTTTCTTAATTTTCTTTTTGGATTTTAATATAGAAATGCATCCAGATTCCTATGCAATGATTTTGTATCCTGCAAGTTTGCTGAATTTATTAGTTCTTTTTTTTTTATTGGCATCTTTAGGGTTTTCTGTACATAATATCATCTCATCTGGAAACAAAATTTTACTTCTTTATTTCCAATTTGAATGCCTTTTACTTCTTTTTCTTGCCTAATTCCTCTGGTCAAGACTTCCAGTACTATGTTGAACAGAAGTAGAGAGAATGGACATCCTAGTCTTGTTTCTCATCTTAGAGGGAAAGGTTTCAGTATTTCACCACTGGGTATGATGTTAGCTGTGGGCTTTTCACATATGGCCTTTATTGACGCAGTTTCTTTCTATTCTACTAATTAATGGAGATGACACTGTATAAGATTAATTCATTTTAGTTTGATGTAAAGTAGTGACCTTAAAACTATCAATAGGTTATACTCATACTTGGGATAATATAAAGATTATCCAAGTATTATGCAAAACTATCATATACATACAGTTTTACAAAATCAATATCTGGATTCCTAATTTGCAAATATCCTTCTTAAAAATTATCTACCTGAAAACCTGTGGTCTAGGTATCATGTGAATTCTTCTTTCTCATCTACCCTCCCACAATTGCCTTTTGCCCACTTTTCAAAAGAAAAGCAAGCTTCTAATTTCATACTATATCTCTACATATAAAAAACTTCTGAAGTACCAGACAACACCTGAAATGTTGGGGCTGGTCAAAGCCTTTTATTAAGATGCTATTTTCTCCCATTATATCTTACTAAAAGATGTCTTTTCAGTACAATTTTACTTTTTTAGCTGATAAGTACCAACATTTGTGCTACATCTGTCACTTTGATCCATTGACTACTAATAATTATAATGATAACACTTTTTACAGGAAAATGCTAACATTCTGAACCTTACAATCACAGGCCATTTTTAAATTAAAAAAATTTCAATTCATGTGTGTTTTTAATTGCACAGACATTTGATAGTTATCATAAAAAGATATTCAAGCATAAAATATGTTACAATAAGATACAATTTTGTGGGGATTTCAAGAAGGGTCATTTGGATTCTACTGGCTATATTTATAAGAACAATATGACAACTTTAAGAGATCAATGTTTACAACTGATTAGAAATTACATCCTTTGCATCTATTTAAAGATGAAAAATGTTAGCTACCAACTTAAAAATGTACAAGGACATATACAGTTTCAAAAAATACCTTTAAAGGGTTCATGAGCACATAATGACCTAGAGGACAAACTTCAGAAGCCTGCTCATAATGCAGAGAAAGGACAGATGAAAATCTTGAGTGAAAAGAGGAAGGAATCTGGAGAATTGCCATAAGAATAGATGTGCTTCAGAAAGATGCGTGAACAACTGGAGAAAGTGCCAACATTTAGAGCATGTAAATAACACTTTAAAAAAGCTTGAATTACAAAACAAACCAAAAGACCTGGATGGGATATCAAAAGAACTCAAGCTCACTCCACTCCAGGAGAATTAACGAGCGCCCCCACAGCTGAGACGTACCTTTGCTTCCTCAAGTTCTTTGTCGGCAGTCTTGAGCACTTCTTCTTTATGTCTTTCCAACTGCTGTGCTAACTGGTCTATTTCAGTTAATTCCTGGCAGAGTTTTTCATTTTTGTTACTTAAATTAACAACTTCAGATGTTACTGTTTCCTTGGTTTCCATAAGCTCTTGTATATGCTTTTCCAGGTCTTTATTAGCTTGCTGAAGAAAGTCAACCTAAATGGAATTTCTAATTCATAAATCAATAAATCGGAAAATTATCAAATACTGAACTTTCAAAATACTTCAAAACACTGTGTTTTTTAAAATACTGAAACTTAAAACTCCAGCTATTCTACATTTTCAAATTTATAGTTTTGATTTGTAAAACTGCTGATGAGTGGTTTTGTAAAAATATATATATGTCTTCAGTTTTCAAGCATGGAAGGAAAGGATAAGTAAGAAATTTGTGTGAGCCTTTTCCCAATATAGAGTTCTAAATATATGACAAGATTACCACTATGATGATATTAGTCTGGAGTGCAGTCCCATACAGTAGCCACTAGCATCTGCATATGGCTGCTGAGCACTTAAAATGTGGCTAGTCCAGAGGTGTGCTATAAATACAAAGAGGAGTCCAAAGACTCAGTACAAAAAAATAGTACAATATGCCAAAGATATCTGACAACACCAACTACATGTTGAAATGATAACATTTTGGATATATGTAAGTAGATACACTATTAAAATTAATTTCACTTGTTTTTACTTTTTTTAATCAGACTACTAGGAAATTTTAAATGACATATGTGGCTCATACCCTATTTCTACTGAACAGCACTGCTCAAGAGCTATGCTAATATTTGGGACTTAATCTACTCTGGCTGCAGTCCAGGCAGCAGTGATATCTATATTTCTAAAGATCCTATGGAAACAACCTAATGTCCTTGACAGGTGAGTGGATAAAGATGATGTAGTGTGTGTGTGTGTGTGTGTGTGTGTGTGTGTGTGTGTGTGTGTGTGTGTGTGTGTGTGTGTGTGTGTGTGTGTGTGTGTGTGTGTGTGTGTGTGTGTGTGTGTGCGCGCGTGCACAAGAGTATTATTCAGCCATAAAAAGAAGGGAATAAAGCCATTTACAGACACATGGGCAAACCTAGAGATTATCACACTAAATGAAGTCAGAAAGAAGACAAATACCAGGTGATATCCCTTATGTGTGGAATAAAAAAATACAAATGAACTTACTTACAAAGCAGAAACAGACTCGAAGACACAGAAAACAAATTTATGGGTACCAAAGGGGAGAGGGGATTGGGGAGGGATAAATTAGGAGTCTGGGATCAGCAGATACAAACTGTTGTATATAAAATACACAAGGTCCTACCATATAGCACAGGGAACTATATTCAATAACATGTAATAAAACATAATGGAAGGACTTCCCTAGTGGTCCAGTAGTTAGGAATCCCAGCTGCCAAAGCAGGGGACACTAGCGCAACCCTCATCCAGAAACTAGGATCCCGCAGGCCACGGGGCAACTAAGCCTGAAAAATGCAACTCCCGAGCCCGCCCGCTGCAACTGCTAAAGACTGGGCCCTGGAGCTCAAGCTTGGCAAGAAGAGAAGCCGCCTCCGCAAGACGCCTGTGCGCTGCCTACAGTCGCCCCGGCCGTGGGAACCAAAGCCCACGTGCAGCACAGGAGCCCCAGTGCAGTTAAAAACGAAGAGCCACAACGGAAAAGAATATGAAAAACAACACTGATACAATACGGATAACTGAGTCACTTGCTGCACGCCAGAGAGTAACACACAGTGACTCAGCTGTGCTTCAGTTAAAAAAAATTTCTAAAGGCCATTTGTCATGTTTCAAGAAATCTCTTGTTCTTTCACTCTTAGGTCAAACGCATGGCAAGGCAAACTACTACATAGTTAAATAAAAACTATGTTTACTTTTTATATTTATTTTTAAAAATAATATTTGTAATATTATAAAAGAAATAAAAATTTTGAAAATGGAGAAAATCATAAAGAAGACTATCTCACCACACAAAGATAAACCTTTATTAGTGTATTTTGGCGTAGTTCTAGTGTTTTCTCTCTCTGAAAGTACATATACAATTTTTAAAGCAAATTGAGGATTACTTTTTACCTGTAGTTTATTCTCTTCTTTTAAACACCTAATACTGTGGTATTATCAATTCCTACACCTCATTAAATATAAAAACAGGATTTTTCAACAGCTGTACCCAATTTTGGATACTCTGACTCTATGTAATTTTTTCTGCTGTAGATAATACCCAAATAAAAAACCCTTCCACCTTTACAAACCCAAAGACTGTTAAAAACACTTACAACTTTATACGCTCAGTGAAATAATCATAAAAGTCGTTACCTGAATATTAAAATGAGCAATAAGCTTTTCATTGGCTTTATTTCTAGTCTCCAGAGAAAGGATATCAGAGGAGCGACCCCCATCCAATGCAATCGACAGTCGTTCTATCTCTCGTTCTCTAAGTTCAATCTGAAAACATAAAGTTGTGCTATCATTTTTAAAGATATGGTTTTGAACTGAAATGATTAACACTGCACAAATGTTTATTTGAATATACTTCCATTTTTCTTATGTCCCACAATGTACACAAAAGATTAGCATTCATATATGTTACTGACACATAAATGGTATTATGAGATCCATTTAAGCAGAGCAAAAATATACACAGAAAATCTCAACCTAAGAATTGTCAACACAGGTTTCATATGTATTTTTATTGAAGAGATTCTTTCTAATTTTATGTTTTGTTTTTTCCCTCCTCTAAGATTAGGCAATGTTTATACAAAAAGAAACTAAGTCCCGGAACTGAGTTTGAACTACTTCAGTGCCTGGTGAAATAAATGGGAGATAAACAAATGAATATAAAACAAAAAGGAAAGTGATTTGCTATTGAAACTCATTATTAAAAAGGATATAAGGCCGGAATGAATTTGCTTTACTATCTATTATGTAGAAAAAAACAGACATACAATCAAAAACATCCCTACCAACCATGAATTCACATGCAAGAATCTACAAAAACACACACACTTTCAAACTTTGGTTTTCAAAAAAAAAATTGAAAACAAAAACCAAGTATTCAATTTAACAAACAATTATTGAGCATAGTTCTAAATATACAAATATGAATAAAACATGATCCCTTACTTTCAGGAACACACAGCTTTACAGGAAAAGCAATAAAGTAAACCAATAATTGCTTTAATATGTTGTTCAATGATACAATAATAGAAATAGGTATATAGTACCAAAATAGTCAAGGGAACAAATAAGTCCAAAAAAGTTATAAAATATGCCAGGCAGAGAAGAAAGGAGGGATATTCTAGGCAGTGACAAAGAAGCACAGGCAACACGCTATGTTTAAAGGAGCAGAAGTGACTCAGTGTGACTGAATTACAACACGCAAGGGGAATTAACAGTTGGAGATGAGGCCAAAGAATTAGGCAGGAACTAATTATGATAAGCTCTGTATACTTCACTAGGGAGAAATATTACTCAGGACTAAAGGGTGAATGTGATAAGAATAGGGCCAGAAGCAAGGAGACCTACTGTAGGAACATATGAGAGATGATTAGAGCCTAAGAAACAGTGGGACAGGACAGAACAGAATATGTAAGTTTAAGAACTGATAGAACTCGGCAAGTGGTATGTGACAGGCAGAGAATGAGACGTATAAAGACTCCAGAATGCTGGCTTGGGTGGATGCTGAAGCTTCCAACCAAAGTTGAGCATATAGAAGGAGAAACGAATGTGAGACAGAAGCTGAAAGTTCAGCACTAGGCATATGTGAACACACAGCCTTCATCCAAATGGAAATGCCAGTGTCAAGCTGGGCATATCAGAACAGAACTCAGCAGAGAAGTGTCAGCCTGAGAGGCTGGGGAGTCACCAATATTCAGGTAATAAACTAAGAGAGTAGATGAGACTATCTGAGAAAACATGGAGAGGAGAAGTCAAAGAATCCTGGGGTTTGGTGATATTTTAGGGAGGAGGCAGACAAAAGAGCAAAGACGATATTATAAGAGGCTAAAAAAAAAAAGGCAAGAAAAGGAAAACAAAAAGAAAATGAAGCCACAGAAGAGTTTCAAAGAGAAATGATCAATAATGTCAAATACTGCAGAGTGAGTCAGGAAAATGAAGACTTAAAGTATCCTTCCGGATGCGGCAACTAATGTCAATGGTAACAGTAACTAGACCAACTTATACAGTGGGGGACAGAGGCCAACAGAAGGTTAAGAAGTGAACAGGAAGTGAAGAAGTAGAGAAAGAAGAATAAGACACCCTTTAGACTGGCTCAGACGGTAAAGCATCTGTCTGCAATGCAGGAGACCCGGGTTCGATCCCTGGGTTGGGAAGATCCCCTGGAGAAGGAAATGGCAGCCCACTCCAGTATTCTTGCCTGGAAAATCCCAAGGACCGCGGAGCCTGGTAGGCTACCATCCGTGGGGTCGCAAAGAGTCAGACACGATGGGGTCACAAAGAGTCGGACATGACTGAGCAACTTCACTTTCACTTTCAGAGAAGTAGGCATGAGGGAGAAGAAGGCCTTAGTTAGCAAGAGGGGAAAGGTAATTAAAAGATTTTTTAAGGGGTATTAGTGATGATGATAAAAGCATCTCCTCACAGTACTGAAAAAATGTATACTCATTAAAATGGCCATATAAGTTTGCTAAAGAATAACTGATTAAAGCAATATCCTAAGGAGAAGAGAGGGAATGGGGCCAAGCACACAAAACAGGAAGAATACCATCCTACCCATTAAGTCTTAAGGAGAACCTGTGAATATTGCTCATTTTAAAGGCAGAGATAGGAAAATGAAAAAGAAGATGATGTCCTAAGAAGGAGGGTGTTACAGGCCATGGAAAGAGCTTGAAGAGAACAGTAAAATCTGGAATATATGCTGAGAACAGAACAAACTCCCACCAAAAAAAAAAAAAACTGATAGAGCAGACTCAATCAAGACTGATAACCACATGAAATTGGTGATTTCAATCAGAACGGTCAGGCTATTTTCTTCAAACGCCTCAGCCACCTCATGGAGACAATAAAGACTGATCAGTTTATGTTCATAAAGTACTTAGAAAAAAAATGTGATGAAAGAATGACTGAATATAAATTGAAAAATATCAATTAATATTCATCTCATATGCATATTTGATATGTTCAACATCTCTCCATAAAGTAAGTTTTTTGGATGACATTACTACAATTCCTTTTAACTCCATCTATCCAAGTGATCTTCAAAGTACTTTATAAACTTAACACTTATACCAATACACAGGTTATATCTATACTGGTATGTGCAGATTTCTTTACTCCAAAAAAACGTAGTTATGTGCAGAATATGAAAAACGTGCTACCTGATTTAAACTTCAGTAAGCATATTAAGAAAGAAAGCCTATAATTACCCAAATCAGAATTTATCCAAGACACAAAAAGAAAGTATAAAAGAACAAAGGTTGTTCAAAGTTTTCATGTAACCCCGAGTCTATTTACTCCCTTGCTTCTTTAGAAAACCATCTTATGGGGCACCAGTGCTTATAGAGAAAGTTTTCACGTAACCCCAAATCTGTTCACTCCCTTGCTTCTTTACAGAGCACCAGTGCTTTTAGAGAAAACATTCAACAAGCATGGCCACTCGGAAGAGTAACTTTCAAAGACATACTCAAAATGATAAAATCTACAGAAAGGGTAAAACAAGTTTTTAAAAAGACTATCATAAAGCATAATACACTTCAATAAAATATCTCTTGAGATGGAAACAGTTAATATGGTCATAATATTTGGGGAGATATATGACTCACCTTAAAAAAAAAACAAACTACTACTCACCTCAATGCATAGTGCAGGGAATGAACTGAAGGCTCTGAAGCCATCTAAGCCATTCCATCTATTAATTCTATTAACGAATTTACTAAAAAGAAAAGCTGTATTAAAAACTCAGGTATCAGAAATATTAAACATAACCCAATTCTATTTACAGTCACAGCGCACTCACCTCAATCCCAACTAGATAAATAAAAAATCCTACCTGCTTGTTATAATCTCAGTCCACTTTCCATCACTGCTAACTTCTCTTGTAACTGGCACACTTCCTGTTGAAGTTCTTGAATTCTGAAACATATTTATAAGTAATTTCAATATATTTTTGATAAGAAATACAAAATTACAAAAGTGAAATTAGATGCCTTCTTTTAAAAACCCTGAACTTTTTGTTTCTCAGTGAGGTAGGAGGTGCTGGGCCAAAGGGTTCCCAGGCCACAGCACAGAGTACATTATCTTAGAGATTTAATTTTATAAGAACAGATACAAAACTGAGTGGTAAATAATCTGAAACTCAGAATCATTATGTCTCCTACTGCATTTTGAGTCTTAAGACAAATTCTTCTGGGTACTGTTGCCAATTCTTAGGTTCAGGGAACTAAGCATCAAATCTAAAACTCACAATACTATTAAGTGAAATAAGGGACTAAATGTTTTCTGACCCCACATGACCCTGTATTTTCTAACAAATTATCTTGCAATCTTAGAGAGAAGAAAAATACTAAGAAATACCAATTTTCCAGGTAACTACAGCAAAAAAAACCTACTCTTTCCTGGAACTTGTTAATTCCAAGAAAATCAAGATTTGTCTAAATCATCTGAATTGTATGAATGCCTAAATGTACTGTACTACATCAAACTTTGCCAAGCATTAACAAAACAGGACATAATCACTTTCATACTGGAAAAATAAAGCCTGAAGCCAGGTTTAATTTTGAGAGAGATTTTCCATAGGGTCGGCACAGCACCACTGAACACTGCGTGTACCTGCTGCTAGTACTACCAGAGCCAACACCGCCCACTGACCTAGGAGCAGGAGCGCAGCACGCACGCAACCGCACTCACACACGCATGAGTGACTGAACACAGTGCATGTGCAAAGTGAAACAAGTAAGATAATCAAGAGACTGATGCTACCTACCATGGCTTGACAGAAAAGAAGAATGCTAAGGCAAAGAAAGAGACAGAAAAGATACACATGTTGTTGTTCAGTTACTAAGCTGTGTCCAACTCTGCGACCCCATGGACTGCAGCATCCCAGGCCTCACTGTTCCTCACCATCTCCCAGAATTTGCCCAAGTTCATGTCCATTGAATCGAATACATATGGAGCCGTCTAAAACTCGGTAAATAATACTAACATATTGTCTAAGTCCTAATTTATAAGTACCAGAAAAACACAAAATATTTCATGGGTAAAGTCAAGTAAGTGTATAAATACAGGTACATAATATTGTGTGAGAATAACTGAGCTGAAGACCCTAATTAGTCCCCCAATCAATGTCCTTTTTTTAAATTGCTACAGACATTAATAATAAAGTAGAAAACTCTCTCATATTGTCTACATGATCTACAAGTAAAAAGCCGGCTGCACTAGCCATTCCCACTAGTGTGTTCTGCACCTAAACCGCGTCTGCAGCCGAGACCTGAGAGGCTGTCACTCGCGCTCTCCTGCTCCTCTGCACCTTCTAACATGTTCTTAATGGCATTCTGTGTATTTCCCCTTGTCTCACCTTCTTACCGGGTTGTAAGTTTCTCAAAAGTTGCATCTTTACAGCCCGAGAACACTTACATAGCCTTTTCCAAAGAGTTTATTGAAATTATAATTAAAATAGAATTTACACCTGATTCCAAGTTAAGGAAACACCAACATACAGAGCTAGAGAATCATGAAGCAAGACTTTCACAGCCAGTTACAAGTCTACTCATGCTACTGGCATTTGAGAAAAATCTCAACTAACAGAGAATCTGTGGAAGATTTACTTGGGTGATAAAGCTGAATGTCAAAGCAACTCTACTGAAATAGGCTCTAGGTGGCACTAAACTGTTTCAAAGCAAATATGGACAGAAACCTCAGATATATGATTTACTTGAAATCAAATTTCAAAACAAGTGAAAACCTTCAATATTCAGAATATATTCAGAAAGCATTTACTGGATGCTTATGCAAAGTTCTATGCTACACACCAGAGATAGGCTAGTTAAGAAGACAAAACCGTACTATCAAGAAATTTAGGGCTAACCAAGTGATGAGGTAACTAAAGCCAACAGAGGATTCTTTAATGCACCTGTCATCAGCCACGTGCAGGAGGTCTGCGATGTAAGGGCCATCCGGCTGAGGAACCGGATATGAACTGATTTCAGAGGGAGGGACTGGTTCATCAATCTGCATGCGCTGGCGCCTGAAAGCAATATTTCTTTTCTTGCCACCTAAAAAAAAAAAGCAAATGTGTATTTCAAAAAACTGAAAACAAAACACTGTCTTAGAATTAAATAGTTCAGAAGGCTAGCCTTTTTGTTATAAACTATGTCTCTGGGTCTTATTACATAAGAGCCAGGTCAAATGTTTTCTCCCTTACATATAAATACCTACCTGATCTTTAACTGAACAACTCATTTCTGCAAACCTCAACAACACATGGTTAGAAAGCAACCTTTATTTTCTGCATGCTTGGTATATATGCCCAGATTTAATCTGTCCCTTCATGAGATGGGGACCAAACTCTGGCAAGACTAAAAGTTGAGTGTGCCTTGTGGTACATAACAGAGCCCAAGAAGTCATCGCCAGCAGAAAACTGTCAAATGAGAAGCTTCAAGGCAATGATAACTAAAATAAACATGTTTATTAAGCAAGGCCAAAGGAGAAGATAACTGAAACTTTAAGAATCAAAATCAGTATATAGCAGAATATGTATCCTGAATTAATGGGGAATTTTCTTAATTATCCTTAAAACCAGCAGGAGTAATTTCTTTTAATGGCTAGATATATCCCATGTTGGTCCAAACCACAAGGATAATTCAGCTTTTCCAGTACCTGGTCAAGATTAGACACGTACTTGAAAAACTAACTGAACCTCACAAAGAACAAACACAACCCATAACTCTGTCTTCCTCAGAATCCTAACAAGTTTTCTATACTCCTACCCTCTTGTTTTGAGGATGAAGAAACCAGGTCAAGAGTATTTAGGTGACCTGCTTGTAGTTACACACCTGAACATGCAAACCACTTTCTTCTTCCCTCATCTCCTGGTTTTCCTCCTCGGCTGGTCCTTCTCAGTTTCTCTCAGAGACCCTCTTCTTCCATCTGTGCCTTAAAAGACAATTTCCTAGGGTCTGTCTTTGGTTCTCCTCTCTTTCCAATCTACATAATCTCACTAGTAACTCCTACCACAGTCAAAGCTTCAGTTCTCAGGATATTCCAATGATTTCCAAATGTGACTCTCCATCTAGGACCATATTTCTGAGGACAGATCTACATATTCCACTGCATACTAGGAGTTTCAATGTGAATGTCCTGTGGATACAACATATTCAACGAACCCTTTGTAGACGGTGGACTTCTGTTCTGTTTTCCATATTCCCTATCTTAAGAAATAGTACCAGGACATCCTTGGTGGTCTTGTGGTTAAGACTAGGGGCGCAGGTTTGATCCCTGGTTAAGGAACTAACATCCCACATGCCCCATGGTGCAGCCAAAAAAAAAAAAGAGAAAGAAATAGTATTAATATCCTCATTCATCCACTCATTCACTTCAAACAGAAATTTGGAAATTCCTCTACATCCCAAGTTTACTAAATTTATCCATCCCTAAATTTTAGAGATTACACCTCTAAATCACCCTTGATTTAGGCCCACTCTTTTCTCAGAAAATCTAATTATCCTCCTTTTTTAGTTTTCTTAATCTTTTAGTTTCTTCTGAGATGTTCCCCCACATTTCGGCATCTCTTCTGCCCTTGGCTCAGGGTCCTCGCTCTCCCAGCTTATTTTCTGCCACGGATTCCTCCCTGATCCTGGCCTCCCAGTTTGCAATTCTTCAGTTCTTAGAGTCTCCTCTTCACTCAGCTCCAGGCACAGAGTAACATGATTAAGCCTGGACTGTGTTACCAGACAGAACTGAGCCAGCTTCCAGATCTTCAGCTCTCTTCTGAGGCAGCCTTCATTCTGACCAAATTACTGCTGGTCCTCGCCGTGTTCTTTAATCCCTCAGTCTCTACCAAGTCTCATAATTCAGCACCTCCCTTCCCCTCATTTACTTCCGTGACCTTAATCTCATGGTTCAGACACCTCCATGGTCTGGTTACTACTACTGGGGGTTCTTCCATCAACTTTGAGCCTGGACAACCACTAACGCTGCATATGCCCCATCATTTCTTTTTCCTTCTCTGATAACTACTGAGCATTAGGCTAAGAAGACTAAAATAAACTAAGAAATAACAAAGTATATCATTTTCAAAGTCTTTAGAGTATGAATTATTTTTATAATTAATAATGATGGTGATAATAATAGAAAAAAGAATTCAAATTAATAATGAAAGAAAACCCTAGGCACTGAGGATAGACTCCTTACACCTAAGAAGTTTACTGTTATATAAGTTTCTAAGCACATGTATAGAATATAAGCTGGGTCTCCAGAAATCAATTTTAAAGGTTCTGTGACTATCCAAATACATTTTTTCAAATACTAAAGTCTAAAGCATGAATACCCAAAGTCCCATTTCAGTCAACAGTTTTAACATCTTTAAAAGATTAGATGTATATAATTTGTTTTGAGAGGGAACAGATTCACCTGGAGTTTGAACTACAGCTTGCAAACTCTTTTCTTGAAGCTGTTGAATTTTTCCATTCTTAGCTTTACTTTCTTTCTCCATAAGTTTGAGTTTATGAATATATTGATTATTTAGAAATTTCAGATCAGCTGTTTCATGTGCGCACTTTTTCAATGTGGTTTTCAACTCTTAAAATGAAAAAGATTTAAAGAGCATTTTATACATCAAGAAGTTCTCCCATTTCATAAAACAAAATAATCACAATAATTTGAAAGGCTCCACCTGATTCTTATATGCTTTGTTAGAAGGTTGTAACTTTTCTACCACGATTAACAAAACTGCAAACAAGTCACTAAGCACAAAAAGGAATTATATTTTTCTTCTGTGATGAGACTAATATGAGCTTTTGATCCAGTAAATTGGATATGAAGCTAAGGGATTATCAATTCATGCCAAGCATTAGCCAGGGCTTTCTACTAAATACAAGAAGATTTTATAATAAGTTAGCCACATAATTTACCCTTTGCCTAGTACCTCTGAAATCATTCTATCTTCCAGGTCAAAAACAGGGTATAAAAGAATCAGAACAATAGACACACAACTTTTTCTCAGAAACACAGAAGTTGTTACAAGGAAATTTTTCTTCAGTACCAGCATTTAATATTTTCTACAGCAACTTCTGGGCTTCCCAGATGCCACAGTTGGTAAAGAATCTGCCTGCCAATGCAGGAGACACAAGAGATGCGGGTTCAATCCCTGGGTTGGGAAGATCCCCTGGTGAAGTAAAAGGCAACCCACTCCAGTATTCTTGCCTGGAAAATTCCATGGACAGAGGAGATTGGTGGGTTACAGTTCACAGGTTCACAAAGAGTCAAACACAACTGAGCGCACACCACAACCATTACAGCAATTTTAATTCTAAAAATGTAATCCACATTCAGTGAAGATGAATATAGTTGTGGAATGCAAATTTATTTTTCTTGTGGAAATTCTTCAACACACCCTACAATATTTCAGGAACTATCAGTAGGAAGACTATCACATTTTCTAATCAATAGTTTCAAAGGTAGAGTAGGATTTCCCACATATAAAATGAAAAGGGCAAAAATTTCAAAAGTCACAAAAATTTACCTTTAATATGTTGACCTGATTGTTCTCTCAGTTTCATTAATTCCAGGTATAATTCATTATTTTCTTTACTCAACCTTGCATTTTCAAGTTTATAAGGTTCCAATACAAAATCAAAATTGGCACTCTCTTTTTCAGCTTTCACAGCAGATAATTTTGATTTCCGAAGACTTTCTGTTGTATGAACTAGATCACCAACATTAAAGAATGGAAAATGCAAATACAAGGAAACATTCTATTAACTTTTAATAACTAAAAGCAGACTTCTAAAAGGACTTAAATGTTAATACTAACATGCTATCAAATCGAAAATCAAACATACAAAAACAAACACTAGAGGTCTTTCAAGGTACTAAGAAGGTCTCAAAACTTTCCTGTCGTAATTAAGTTATAAAACATATACATATAGGCAGAACCATCTTTAAACCTGATCTCACTCACCCCCCATGTCTAATTAGTCACCTGATCCTGTGGAATCTGTGAATCTTACTTGGTCATTTAACATTTACTGAATGCCTGCTACATGTTAAGTGTCAGGGATGCAACAAACACGGATCAGTTACCTACCTCTAAGAACACAGATGAACAGAATATTCACTACATCAACATTTACTGGGCAGGGAACATGGTAAGGAACCCACTGACATGGAGCTTATATCCTACTAACAATTTGTCAAAAGTTACGGTACTATGTGATAAACTCAATAAATATTTCAGTGCCGACCTTGTGTTCAGCCTGTCCTAGGTATGGCGGTGAAACAGTCAGTCTCTAGTTTCTTGGAAGTCTGCATTCTAATGGGAAGGTAAAACAAATTTCCAACAACAATAACAGCTAAGGTAACGTGCAGTATATGTGACAGAGAGCTGCAGGCCATATAGCTAACTGAGCGTAAAGACAAAGCAGGAAGGAGAGGAGAAAGAGACTTTACAGGCAGACAGAACAGCACATGGAGAGACCAAGGGCGAGAGCGAACATGTTTTCAGGAGCTTAGGTGGTTGGTGCAGGGAAGATGAAGGGAATGTAAAATCACTGGGGAAAATGTGTGTCAGTTTCTTGGAAAGTTAAACATACTCCCACCCTATAATTCTGAATTGCTGACCTAGAACTAGATCATGAAGGATTCTGGAGGCCATACTAGAGACCACAAAGTATCTTTCATCCACTCTCTTCTTTTCATCATTATCACTTATAGTCCTACTGCAAAAACTTCCTAGACCATTTCTCTGCTCTAATTAGTCTCAAATCACAGTAATAAGATTCATGTGGAAAAGAGTAAAAATCACAAAGAATCTTTCAGCTAAATTAACATGTTCACAGCTAAAGTCATGATCAACCACCTTAGATCGGCATTATAAATGCGTAGCAATTAGAGACCAGTGACTAACATAATATCATGTCAACTGCATTTCAATAAAATAAAAACCAGTGAATAAAGCAGCTACAGAACTCCTAACTAGATCAGAAAATCACATTAAAAACTGTATTTTACTCACAGACAAAACCCTCAGAAACATTTACTCTAAACAGTATAGACTGCACGGTGACCCTGGAGTTTTGCGACGTGGAGAAGAGAGAAGCTTCAGACGATTTAAGGACTTTAAAAGTCTACCCATTTCTGCACTAAAGCACAAAGCTCAACAAGAAACTAGATAAAGGGGATTCAGGGTCACACAAGTTTGCAGTAGTGTTCCCATCTTTACCTGAAAAGTTTCTCCACCAAAGGTAAACAGTCCACTGTCAAAGTCTGGCGGTATCCCAACGGATCCAATCTTTTCCTAATATTAAGATACTTTCTTTCTGCAGCTGTAGTCATCTTGTGTTCCAAACTAGGTTTATTCACTTCCAAAAATTAAAATCCTATAAGAAAAGAGTGAAACATCATTCTATTATCAGTTATTATTATTGTTTAATGTTTTAAAAAAGGATTCTTTTATTATGAAGCAATTATTTTTTTTTTATTTCTTTTCAGGCAGACAGCTCTCTAGAATATTTAGATTTATTTAAATCCAATGCTAAAGATATCCATGTTGCTGCATTAAAATAAATATCCCCTCATAAACTTAATACACAGAAGTTAAAACAATAAAACCTCTAGACAAAAGAAAGAAGAATATTTTTTCAAACCTGAGACAGGCAGAGAATACTTAGAGAAGCCTCTTTTAAGTTTTTCTTTTAAATATAAAAGAGAAACTTGATAAATTGGATTTCTTCAAATTAAAAATGTCTGCTTATCAAAATATATCCTTTTATTTGACAAAACAAAAACTTAGAAGAGTAGGAGAAACATATGCATAATATCTAACAAAGGATTTGTATACAAAATACAGAAAGAACCCTTACAATTCAATAATAAAGATAACCCAATAAGAAATGCAAGGCTAAGATTTGCAAAAGATATTTAAATGAGAATAATCATATGAAAAGATGCTTAACACCACTAGACATCAGAGAAATACAAATTAAAACCACAATGAAATATAATTTTGTTCATACTAGAATGGCTAAAATTGAAGGTACAATACTAAATGTCTTCAAGGACTTGGAGTAACAGGAATTTTCATATTGCTACCGGAGTGTGAAATCACTGTGGAAAAAGTTTGTGGGAGGGAGGCTCAAGAGGGACAGGATATATAAGTCCTCATAACTGAGTCACGCTGTAGTACAGCAAAGCCAACACAACTCGTAAAGCAATTATCCCCCAATTAAAAATAAATTAAAAAGTGTGGCAGTTTCTCATAAATTTAAAAATACTTCTAGCCTATGACTGTGTAATTCTACTCCAAGGTACTTACTCAAGAACATGAAAATAAACATCTATAAAGAGACTCTACAAGAATATTTGAAGCATCTTTATTCATGATAGCTTCAAACTGGAAACAACCTATACAGAAGAAGGATAAGGACACTATACTTAAACAATGTAATATCACTCAAGAATAAAACAGAACTGGTACCTGTCAACAGTATGGATGAATTTAAAAACATCTGAGCAATAGAAGCCATGATTATATGAAGTTCAAAACAGGCAAAATTAAACCATGTACATAGAAATCATAACAGCTGTCACCTAGGGTGATGGGGGTAGTTGGAGCCTGACTGGAAGGGCATGAGGGAGTTTTCTCAGGTAATGAAAATATTGTGGCAATGGGGACAGACATCACACCAATGTATACATTTATCAAAGCTTTTCAAATAGCATATGTAAAGTTTACTGAGATTAAAAAAGAAAGACCCCAACATGTAAGTAACTCTGGACATCTTTTTATCCTTGTCTTTTTAAATATCTATGAATATATCATCTATCAAACTGCCCTAAAATGGAGTTATCCAAAGATCACTTCTTTAAAAAAAACATGCTCTCTTTTCTAACCTTTGCCAGGTAAATGTGGTCCTAGTACTCAATATTTTTGTTTTACATCTGTATTGCTTTTCACAATTTATATAAAACATGCATGGATATGGATATATGCAAAATTGGATCC
Source organism: Muntiacus reevesi (assembly GCF_963930625.1). Lineage (NCBI taxonomy): Eukaryota > Metazoa > Chordata > Mammalia > Artiodactyla > Cervidae > Muntiacus > Muntiacus reevesi. Next base: position 78,516,384 of record NC_089260.1, on the reverse strand, counting down.
TCACAACTACTATGAGGGAAAAAGGGTCAAGGACACCCTCCACATTCAAAGATGAGGAAAGGCTGCCTAGAGACAGGAACTTTTTCTAAATCACAAGGTCACCAAGCAGGTGGGCAGTCAGGTCTCCTGAGTCCTGACCCAGCGCTCAGGTTTCTGCATTATGCCGCCTCAACGTACTAGATGACTCCTAAGTGAGTACTACTCCTTGATAACTTACTAGGTGACTCCTAAGTGAGTACTACTCCTTGATAACTTACTAGGTGACTCCTAAGTGAGTACTACTCCTTGATAACTTACTAGATGACTCCTAAGTGAGTACTACTCCTTGATAACTTACTAGGTGACTCCTAAGTGAGGACTACTCCTTGATAACTTACTAGGTGACTCCTAAGTGAGTACTACTACTTGATAACTTACTAGGTGACTCCTAAGTGAGTACTACTCCTTGATAACTTACTAGGTGACTCCTAAGTGAGTACTACTCCTTGATAACTTACTAGGTGACTCCTAAGTGAGGACTACTCCTTGATAACTTACTAGGTGACTCCTAAGTGAGTACTACTCCTTGATAACTTACTAGATGACTCCTAAGTGAGGACTACTCCTTGATAACTTACTAGGTGACTCCTAAGTGAGGACTACTCCTTGATAACTTACTAGATGACTCCTAAGTGAGTACTACTCCTTGATAACTTACTATGTGACTCCTAAGTGAGGACTACTCCTTGATAACTTACTAGGTGACTCCTAAGTGAGGACTACTCCTTGATAAGTTACTAGGTGACTCCTAAGTGAGTACTACTCCTTGATAACTTACTAGGTGACTCCTAAGTGAGGACTACTCCTTGATAACTTACTAGGTGACTCCTAAGTGAGGACTACTCCTTGATAACTTACTAGGTGACTCCTAAGTGAGGACTACTCCTTGATAACTTACTAGGTGACTCCTAAGTGAGTACTACTCCTTGATAACTTACTAGGTGACTCCTAAGTGAGGACTACTCCTTGATAACTTACTAGGTGACTCCTAAGTGAGTACTACTCCTTGATAACTTACTAGATGACTCCTAAGTGAGGACTACTCCTTGATAACTCCTTCCTACAAATCTCTCCCTCTCCACATTCTCGTTAGCCTTTTCTCTGAATGACGTCCCCATTCTATGCTAGGTTCTTTGTAGGTTCCTTCCACAAGAGGGACCTGACTGATGCAGGTGTTCTAGAAAAAGTCCTGAAGAAGTCAGAAGTGCACCTGTCAGAACAAGAACCAGCAGGGCCTCACAATTCATACATGCCTCCTTTTCGTCTGGTATCAACTTTGGTTACCCGGAAAGAATACATCCTCACATCCTTCTGAGAGACAGTATGAGTAAGTACTAAAAAAGAAAAATCATCAACACATACGACAGATGAAAAAGATTAAAATCCTCTCAGGAAGGACAAAAACACATTAGGCTTCCCCCACCCAAGCATGGGCTGCTGTCCTTCACCACCACCACAACGCGCCCGTCTACATCATCCGAACACTGCGGCCATACTGAAAGTTTTCCAGCAGAACAACACAAAAGGGAAGGTTTGGAGGTCCTCCACGCGTACGTGTTTGGAACCACCCACTTCCTTAACTTTAGGGAGCTCACGTCTGAAAGCCGGTGCATCTTATTTTTACAAAAGTATCCTGTGCGTGTGTGTGTATAATCTCCTGTGTATATAATAAATATGCACAAGGGCTAGACAAACAAAACACCCCAAACCATCATTAACTAGGTTATCTCGCGAATCCTCCCTCACTGAACTAAAAACAGTAGAGAGTGGAAGAGGGGATGTTTACTAAGGTGCCGGACAAAGGTTAATAAATGACTCGTCCTAGGCTTTGGGGCACTTTTGTTTTACAAAGAGCCTGTATGATTCTTATACGAAAGGGTGTTTTAACTTTCAAATCAACCCATCAGTCGGTAGGAGGCGGATCTGCTGGAACCGCACAGACGCGCGGCGAGCGGGGCCGGAGGAACCGGGAGCCCTGGCAACCCCAGGCCGACCTCCGGGCCGCAGTTCCGCGGTCGGGCGCTGAAGGGAAGGGGGTGTCCGCGGCGAGGCGACAGGGCTCCGCGCCCCGGCCGCCCGGGGCCCGCTTCCTCCCGAGGCCGCGCGGCCTCCCTCCCGGCAGCTGCCGGGCCCGGCCCGCGGGGACGGCCCTGGAGGCGGAGGCGCCGCCCTGCCCAGCCCTCCCGCCCCGCGCCGCGCTCAGCCGCAGCCCCGGCCGCCGCTCCCTCCGCCTGCGGTCGCATCTCCCCTCGCGCCTCGCCTCCCTCGCTGGCTCCTTCCGCCCAGACACCGGCTCCAGCGCTGGGACAGTTTGAAAATGGCGCGGAGAGACGATCAGGGCCGGCGCGGAGGAGGTGCCGCGGTTGCCTCGGTAACGGGAGCGGCCGACGTTTCGCCGCGCGCAGCGGGGACGCGCCCGACCGGGATGGCGGCGCTGGGCCCCGGTGCCCGGAAACGCAACGGCCCGCACGGCGCGAGGCCGCGGCGCCCCCTGGCGGCCGGCGAGCCCCTAACCTCAGCGGCTGCCGGCGGTAGGAGTCCTCCAAGTCGATCGCGCGCCTTGCTTGACCTTCTCGGCGCGGGGTCAAAATCCCGCCCAGCCCTGGTCCCTGCCGCGGATTAGCCTGCCTTCACCCGTTCGGGGGACGCCTTCGCCTGATCTCCAACGACAGGCGCAATTGCAACTTTCCGTGTCAGCCCCCTAACACAGTTAACTGTTGCTCCCACACCCATGCCCAGATGTGTAGACCCTTATAAAATACTCAGTCCGCTATGATGATATAACATCATGATGTTTTGATCCCGTGAGTTACAACTCATCCCGTCAAAACGTAATTATTTGTTTGTATGTCTCTCCCTGCCGTCCCCAGTTGTGAATTCTTGAAGTCAGAGATTATTTTACTCAGTTATGTTTCTCTGGCACTAACCGCAATAAACATTTGTGAATGGAATTAAATCCAAATCAACTCGGTTTAGAGAGTTTGTTCATAAACCGAAAACACATGGTCAAATTGTAGAATTCTATTTCTTGCGTGAAAACTTCTAGATGATCAGAGACGAGCTCATTTTCTCCTTTCTGATTACTGCTCTGGCAAGTAGGACTTTCATTCTGAAAAGGTATTGTCTTTGCATGCTACCTGACTGCTTTGTGGGTTGTGAATACTTTGTACCCATTCATGTATTGTTTTAGCCGTTTCCGTTGTGTCTTGTCTGCCTTCCGGCTGCTTTAAAAGTTGTTTTGTGGCATTTCTAAGAGGAAGTGAGTTAGGTTCTGTAGATGGCTTTTGTAGTCTTGAAGATGTACCTTTAAATACATTTTTTTTTTCCTGAACAACAAATATTTTTTTTTAAATCACACCAAAATGACTATGCAGTGGCCATCCAGTCCAGATAACTCTGTCCCAAATGCATAGCAGTTAGAAAATGTAAGAATCAAAGTCAAAGAAATTTTAAAAGGTAAGTGGGATACTGAAGTTATAGGCCAGTTTTGCTCCAGGTAACATGGAAGACCAGAGCAAGTTCACTGTTGGACTGAGGTCAGGGTCCCCGGTGCACACCCAAAGTTGTTGCTGTTTGCCACCCAGGTCCTAGGCTTTAGGGGAGCAGCAGGGCTAGGGAAGCAGAAGAAAGTAGAAACTGAGCTTGCTCTGGGCTCTCCCCAAATCACCAGGGGACGGGAGTCCTGAATTGGGGGTCAATCCTGGTAGGCCTACCCTCAAAATTGATAATTAGGAGGAGGTAGAGCTAGATGGGACCTGAATTGCAGGCAGATTCTTTGCCATCTGAGCCACCAGGGAAGCCCATGAATACTGGAGTGGGCAGCCTATCCCTTCTCTGGGGAAACTTCCTGACCCAGGAATCCAGAGGGAGTCAGTCTCCTGCATTGCAGGTGGATTCTTTACCAGCTGAGCTACCAGGGAAGCCCCAGAGAAAAAGAACCTTTCACTGAAAATGAGCTTGCAAACCAAAAACAATCAAGAAATCTGATGCTAACAAAGCCAACACAATAAAACATCAGAACATGAATTCTTGGGTTTCCCTGGTAGCTCAGTGGTGAAGAATCTGCCTGCCAGGGCAGGAGACGTGGTTCAGTCCCCGATCCAGGGAGATTCCACACACCCCAGAGCAGCTAAGCCCACGCGCAACAACCGCTGAGCCTGTGCTCGGGAGCCTGGGAGATGCAACCGCTGAGCCCGTGTGCCTGGCTGTTGAAGCCTGCGTGTCCTGGAGCCCGTGCTCCCCAGCAGGAGAAGCCACCTGAGCGAGAAGCGCAAACAGCAGCTAGAGAGCAGCCCTCACTCGCCGCAACTAGAGAAAAGTCTGCGCGGCAGCAAAGACCCAGCATAGCCAACAATAAACAAATAAAAATTCAAAAACCCATGAATTCTCTCTAGACGGAAGAGGCTGATGAAGCTTTAAAAATGCATATGTGTAAGGTGATCTGGATCAAAGTTTTGCAACGTTGGCCTTTTGGATGTTTAGGGCTGAAAAATTCTTTGTTTCAGAGGGCCTGTCCTAGGTGCTGTAGAAATGTCGAGTAGCATTCCTGGCTTCCGTGCACGAGATGCCAGTACCACCCACCAAGTTGTGACAATCAAAGATCTCTCCAAATACTGCCGACTGTCCCCTGGTAGGCAAAACCACTCCCGGTTGAGAGCCACTGGTCTAGATAGACGGAAGAAGTAACTTCCATTAGAAAGAACAAGAATTGTTAAATGAAACAAGAACAGATGCATATGAGAGGGAACCAGTCTGGATTTGGATTTAATTAGTTTTAATCTGGAAATTAAAATTATAGTCATCAAAAACTTTACATTATTAAGTGGAATGAAACGTAGATTATAGTTAAAAGAATCAGAGAATTTACCTAGAACCCATTTCTTTGCAGACAAGTACATTTAGAACACAATTAAGAAATACAAATAGTAGCTTGAGAGACTCTAAAGAGGCACAGAAGGGAATAGCAGCTATGGCAGGCAGACCTCTCCTCCAAAGATGTCCACACCCAAATTTCTGGTACCAATGAATATGTTATATTACTTGGCAGGGGGGAATTTACAGATGTAATTAAGGTCGTTAAAAGCCTAAGAATAGGCAGATTGTCCTGAATTTTTCAGGTGGGCCCAATGTATTTGCACAAACCCTTAAAAGCAAACAGATGTGAACAGGGCTTGACAGCTGCTGGGGGTCTGAGGCTGGTGGGTGCATGCGATGAGTGCGGGGGTCCCAGGAGAGCTGAAGGAGGCTAACAGCCCGCAGGGACCCGTGAGCCTCAGCCCCAGGAACGGGGAGCTGAGTGCCTGCCGACAACTGGGATGGACGAGGAAGCAGATCTCTTCCTCTGTTTTCTTCCCTCCAGGTAAAAACTCAGACTGCTGACACCTTGCTTTTGACAGCAGAGCCCGCTTGGACTTCCAACCTACAGAACTATGAGATAATAAATTTGCATTGTCTTAAGCTGCTATGTTTATGTGACTTATTACTGTAGGAAGAGAAAAAACAACTCAGCAGAGAAGCAAGATTTGAAGAGATAATAGCTAAGAATCTTCCAGAACTGAATCAAGGTACACATCTTCAGATGAAAAATTTGCATCATTCTAGTTAAAGATGGAAGATTAAACGTATACATTAACTTTAACCTCTCTCCCTTCCTCCCTCCCTCATTGCTTCCTTCTCTCTATCCCTCCCTCCTTCATCCTTCTAGAATGATGATAAAGGAATTTTAGAGATACTTTTTTAAAAGGCTTTAGAACAAACAGAACAGCAGTAGAGACGAGATCAATAAAGTTTCAGGGCTGGCAAGAAGATGGGCAGCAGGAAACTGACTTCTCAGCCTTGAAAATCTTGAATCCCAACCAGCAGTGGGGAAAGTGAAGAAGCCACCTAACTATTCTGCAGAAACCTCAAAGGCCCAGGGCCTGGTGGCACCGGGTACCCTGCTGGAGCTAACAGCAGCACAGCTGTTTTTGGTAGAATGCTTCCAGCTGTCTTGCTCCCTAGACCGTCCGGAGCTGCTTTTGTGTGGTTTCACCTCCTCCTGGAGCAGACGCTTTGCGTCCTGACCTTTCTTACTTCATTACCGTTCTGCCAGCAGGACGGATCAGTTGCAGGCTAAGCAAACTCTGTGTGTAAAACAAACAGGCGTTATTCATACTGGACATCAGCAAGTTATTTACTGACTGTGAGCCTCTCCAAGTAGTAAGGAGAAAGATGGCTGAGAAAACTTCTAGACACGGGATGCACACGCTTGGTGTGTATGGCTCTTGCTGGCTTGGTGTGTGGGGTGTGGAAGATAGGGATTTCCTAGACTCTGGGCTTTGACACTGATTCTATTAAGTCCATTTTGTCCCTTCCATACTTTTACTCCCTGTATTAGCTTCCTCAGCTGCCGTTATGTGCATGCGAGCGTGCTAAGTCACTTCAGTCGTGTCTGACTTTTTGCAACTCTATGGATTGTAGCTCACCGGGCTCCTCTGCCCGTGAGATTCTCCAGACAAGAATACTGGATGAGTTGCCACGCTCTCCTCCAGGGGATCTTCCCTACCCAGGGATCGAACCCACGTCTCCTGTGTCTCCTGCATCGGCAGGCGGTTTCTTTACCATCAGCACCACCTGGGAAGCCCATGGCTGCCCTCATACACGATCACAAACTAGCTGACTTACCACAACAGAAATGCAGCCTCTCAGGGGTCTGGAGAGCAGATGTCTGAAATCAGCATGTTGTCAGGGCTGTGTGTGCTCCCTCTAGAGGTTCTGGAGGGGAGTCCTTCCCTCCCTCGTCCAGTTCATGGTGGCTGTTGGCATTCTCTGGCTTCCTTGGTTTGTGACAACCTCACTCGCATTTCTGCCTCCACCTTTTCTTCTCTGTATCTTCCAATCTCCCGCGTGTCTTTTTTTTTTTTAAGAAGATTAAAAAAATTTTTTTGATGTGGACAATTTTTAAAGTCTTTATCGAATTTGTTACAATATTGTTTCTGTTTTCTGTTTTGGTTTTTTGGCCCTGAGGCATGTGGGATCTTAGTTCCCCAGCCAGGGCTCGAACCTGCACTCCTTGCATCGGAAGGCTCAGTTTTAACCACTGGACCATCAGGGAAATCCTCTGTTAGTTTTGTCGCTCAGTCGTGTCTGACTCTTTGCCACCCCATGGACTGCAGCTTGCCAGGCTTCCCTGTCCATCACCAACTCCCATGAGATTGCTCAAACTCATGTCCATCAAGTTGGTGATGCCATCCAACCATCTCATCCTCTGCCATCCCCTTCTCTTCATACCTTCAGTCTTTCCCAGCATCAGGGTCTTTTCCAATGAGTCAGTTCTTCACATCAGGTGACTGAAGTTTCAGCTTTGGAGTTTCAGCTTCATCATCAGTCCTTCCAATGAATATTCAGGACTGATTTCCTTTAGGATGGACTGGTTGAAACTCCTTGCAGTCCAAGGGACTCTCAAGAGTCTTCTCCAACGCCACAATTCAAAAGCATCAGTTCTTCAGCATCAATTCTTTATGGTCCAACTCTCACATCCATACATGACTACTGGAAAAACCATAGCTTTGACTAGATAGAACTTCATCGGCAAAGTAATGTCTGTCCTTTTCAATATGCTGTCTAGGTTGGTCATAGCTTTTCTTCCAAGGAGAAAGCATCTTTTAATTTCATGGCTGTAGTCACCATGGGCAGTGATTTTGGAGCCCAGAAAAATAAAGTCTATCACTGTTTCCGTTGTTTCCCCATGTATTTGTCATGAAGTTGATGGGACCGGATGCCATGATCTTAGTTTTCTGAATGTTGAGTTTTAAACCAGTTTTTTCACCTTTCGCTTTCATCAAGAGGCTCTTTAGTTCTTCTTTGCTTTCTGCCATAATGGTGGTATTTATAAAGACACTTATCACTGGATTTAGGACCCACCCAGATAATCCAGGTACTCTCTTCACCTCAAGGTCTTTAATTTAATTACATCTACTAAGATCCTTTTTCCAAATAAGGTAACATTTACTTGTTCTGGGGATTAGGATGTGGACCTATCTCTTGGCAGGGGTGGGGGGGTGGGGGGGGCGACCATTCACCCCACCACATTCCCCTAGTTTTTGACATTTTTATTTAGTCTGGGTAAGCAGGAAGACAAAAGACTGTGTCATATAGCCTATAGAGCCTTACACTTGCATTAAGGTTTTTCATTTTTTGTATCCTTTTTTTCCATCTTCACTCCCTCTTTGTCTCACTGAAAAGCTGAGAGCTTTCCACCTTTGCTTGTTTGTTTAGTTATGGCTGCAGTGAGAGAGGGATGGAGGGGGCAGTCTAGGTAAAAGTGAAAGAATCCAATGAAGTTTAAAAGCATTTTCCTACCATCCCTGTAGAGCAAACTAGAGCAGCCCAGCAAAATACGAAATAGCCTCTCATCCAAAGTGAAATAATAAAGCCAGCCTCTAGGAAAAATATCACATATTATCAAATACGTATTTTTAAACACTAGATCATATTCTGAGTGACTTCATGCTGAGTTCCCAAGAGGTTAAAGGAAATTGCATCTGACTGAGTGAACAGCAGAATCTCATCTTCCATCTCAGTCTCCCCTGAGTAGCATAATGTATTGTAAAATAGTGGGCAAAACCGCCCAGATTATTCAAATTGTGTTTTTCCTTTCTTCTTATTTTTATAGTTCTTTGCTGAGAGCATTTCAATGAATTTAAATGAGTGCTTTATGATAGAACTCTATGTAGTGTTATGGGTTGAATTAGGTCCTCCCCGAAATTCATCCGTTGAAGTCCAAGCCCCTCAGAGTGTGATCTTATTTGGAAATAGAGTCATTGCAGGTGTCACTGATTAAGATGAAGCCACCTTGGTATAGGATGGACCCCTAATTCAGTATGCCTGGTGTACTGATGAAAAAAAAATACACTATGTGAAGAGAAACAGACACATGCAGAGAAAAGACAATATGAAGGCACAAGAAGCAGGCTTTCCTGGTGGTTCAGGGGTGGAGAATCCACCTGCCAGTGCAGGAAACACTGGAGGCGTGGGCTTGATCCCTGTGTCAGGGAGATCCCCGGGAGAAGAGCACGGCCAACCGCTCCAGTATGCTTGCCTGGGAAGCCCCATGGACAGAGGAGCCTGGTGGGCTGCAGTCCATGGGCTTACACAGGGTGGGACACAATGAGTGACCGAGCACCACCACACCTGAAGCACTAACGCTGATTTAACTGGGGTCAGGATTGTCATGCAGAGGGAGAAAATGCGAATTAGCTATTAGGTTACTGGGCTGAAGAAGAGTTCACAGTTCAGAATCAGGTAAAATAGATGAGAGTATCTGGAATTCAGATCCCCACCAGAATCAATGCTGGGTACGTCGTCCCTCCAGCCACACTAGCTTAAACAATCTTGAGCCGGTGCTCCCATCTGAGAAACCACTTCTCAAAAAAGTAGGGAACATCTGGGAATTAGAAATGACTGTCTGTGCTTGATTGCTTCTTTAAATCCAGTATGCAGGTTAACGCTGTGGGTCCTCCTTGCCTTGGACTTCCTGGGGAAAATATGTTCTTCATTCTCAAGAGAAACTTAGATGAGGCCTGTCGTTTCAACACATTCTTAGTGTATGTCTCCTGTATTTCTGGCTCCCATGACCAACCAAGTTTTTAGAGACTTCAGACATCCTAAAGATGGACACTTCTGTTTGGATTGACGCTCTGCTTCTTCTACCATAGTAGCCTTATCTATAGCCTTGCTTGCTTTAGAAAATACTTGAATAAGAAACACTGCTTGGAGAAGGAAATGGCAACCCACTCCAGTACTCTTGCCTGGAAAATCCCGTGGACGGAGGAGCCAATCCATGGGGTCACAAAGAGTCGGACATGACTGAGCTACTAAAAAAAAGAAAGAAAGAAACACTGCTGCTGAAGCAGCTTATTAAAATAAGAAAAAAAGAAAGAAAAGTAACTTCCACAAGTCAGGAATTCATCTTTAAAGCACTTTCAAATGAATAGATAGTCTTTCTATTTTTGCTGTTTGGGTTACCAGCTTTTGGGGACTCTCAGAATTTACTGTCCCAGTTCAAACATTTCCATTAGAAAGCAGGCTGCTAGCTCTGGCGGCTTCCCCCCAAAGTCCAAAGTTTATCTAGTGCAGAATGAATGTCTGCTTTGAATCAAAGCAGCTGGTGTCAGGGGCTCATTGTGTTGGCAGCAAATCCCAGAAAGAAAATCTTTTTCCATTCTCCCCATCTCTGATGCTTCATGGGGTATCAAGAGTCTTGGCTGTTTGCATTCCCTTTTAGAGAAAAGGTCCACTGCCTTTCTCTATCTGGTTTGGAACTTCCCCTTCCTGGTGCATTTCTGGACTGCATGCATATGCATAGCTACTTATTAATCTGTGAAACCTAATCACTTACCCACTGTGACATCTGGGAGAGGCTAGCGTTTGTTTTAAAGAAGCATTGTTTTGAAGTAAGTCAGAAAGAGAAAGACAAATACCCTAGGATGTCACATACATGAGAACTCTAAACTATGATCCAAATGAATCTGTCTGTGAAAGAGAAGTAGAGTCAAGAACATAGAGAATAGACTGGTGGTTTCCAAGGAGGAAGTGGGTGAGAGAGGGGAGAAGTAGGAGTTTGGGATTAGAAGATGAGGACTGGTAAACATAGAATGAATGGACAATACAGTCCTACTGTATAGCACAGGGAACTGTATTCAATATCCTGTGATAAACCATAATGGAAAAGAATATGAGAAAGAATATGTGTGTGTGACTGAGTTACTTTTCTGTACAACAGTAATTAATACATTGTGGTTCAACGATACTTTGATAATAAATGAAGTATAAAAAAGAAGCATTGAGTGCTTAAGACTCTGTCCTTCCAACGCAGAGGGTAAGGGTTGGATTCCTGGTCAGGGAACTAAAGATCCCATATGCTGCACAGTGAGGCCAAAAAATTGAAAAACACAAAATTTAAGGGACTTCCCTGGTGGTCCATTGGCTAAGACTTTGCACTCCCAATACAGGGGCCCAGGGTTCAATTCCTGGTCAGAGAACGAGATTCCACATGTGGCTTCATGCTGAAACTAAGGGTTCACATGCCACATGCTGCAATGAAGACCTGGCACGGCCAAATAAAGAAATTTTTTTTTTTTTTTAAAGAAGCATTGTTTCTTTAAGAGGGTAATTTCTATCTGGATTTTGAAGAGAGTGTGATTATACGCCCCCATCCCTTGCCTTTCACTTTTTATTTATTTATTTATTTTTCCTCTCACTTTTTAATAAAAGACAAAATCAGATCTTGAAGCTGTTGGGTCATGGTTCTTCAGAATGCTTCTACCCTGGGGGCATTTCTGGTTCTAGTTCCGGCTTCTCCATCTAGTATTGGAGTTGCTTGAAGCAGTCCCTCTCACAGACGCTTCTTACTGAAGATTCTGAGGATGACTGACACATTCTTGGTTTTTCAAGTAATCATTCATGTCACTTCCCCAAACTCTGGAGTTTAAATTCCTCCCTCTCGGCTGGTTCTGGAGATGGATCTCTTCTGACACAGATTGGATTTAGGAGTCTTTTGAGGCTCGATTCAGACAGTCTGGGGTGCGGCCCTGACAAATTATTCCATATGAATGCCCCCCCGTGGAAAGTGTTACTAAGCGGAAACACATTTCCTGGGGGTATTTAAACTCTCATCCTGACTCAGCCATGAAAAAGAATGCAATCATTCCATTTTCAGCAACATGGATGGACCTAGAGATGATCATACTAAGTGAAGTAAGTCAGAGACAAACACTCCCTAATATCACTTACATGCAGGATCTAAACAATAGTAAAAAATGAATTTATTTACATAGCAGAAACAGACTCACAGACATAGAAAGGAAACTTCCGGTTACCAAAGAGGAAAGGTGGGGGGGGGGGGGATAAATTGGGAGCATGGGATTGGTAGATGCTAACTACCATATATAAAATAAACAGCAGGGTTTATTGTGTAACACAGGGAACTATATTCAATATCTTGTAACAAACTATAGTGCAAAAGAATTAGGGAAATGTGGATTCATATATATATAAAAACAGATAACTTTGGTGTATACCTGAAGCTAACAAAATATTGTAAATCAACTATATTTTCATTAAAACAAAACAAAGCCAAAGCTCTCACCCTGTCACCTTTCTGAGTGGGAGACTGGCAGAGAGGTGCTGTAATGCTGGATAGTCATTTGGCCAGAATGAAAATTCCAAAGAGAGTGCTTGCCAGTGCTTAAAACCAAAATCCCTGGACACTGCAAAATTAGAGAATCCGGTGAATTTAGCACAGAATATCCATTCTTGCTCCAGTGTACCCCCAAATACTCTCTATCTTAATGTTAAAAAAAAAAAAAACAAAGCAAAGCAAAAATCTGAAGCCCAGACCAAAGGTGATTTTCATGTGGGACCAGGAGAGTGGTGGGATGCTGTAGAGAATAAGGGGCGAGCTGTGCGGTGAGCCGCCTGTGACCAGGTCACTCAGGATTGGGGCTCAGGGCCCTTTACCTGAAGGTGGAGCCCATCTCTTCCCATCTGGGTGAGGCCGTCCTCTGCTCCACTTGGGATCAACCATGAGGATGTCCTACAGAGCCTAGAGGACATACATGTTCAGGTGTCCATTATAAGCATCTTTTCACTATTACACATATTTTAAACACCCTTCCTGTCTTAGTGCCACGAGTGGCCCAGCTCCATCCATTCTGAATGGAAAAGCAGAGACTGCCAGTACTTTCCTTAGGCTTCCCTTCCTCTCCATCCATATGGAATTCTTCCTACCTTTCCTGTCCATTTCACTGTTGTGGATGGATTTCAGAGCTTGAATTTTATCCAGAATACAGTGGAGAATTATATAACATGTTTTAAACTGAAAATTGCAAGATGAAATTAGTCTGGGGAAAGTGAATCTGAGTAGTAGAAAAATTGAAGGGTGAATGGTGCAGAGAACAATATTATCGAGGACAAGAGGTTATTTTATTTATTTATTTATTTATTTTTATTATTATTATTTTTTATTATTTTTTTTCAGTGGGTTTTGTCATACATTGATATGAATCAGCCATAGAGTTACACGTATTCCCCATCCCGATCCCCCCTCCCACCTCCCTCTCCACCCGATTCCTCTGGGTCTTCCCAGCCCACCAGGCCCGAGCACTTGACTCATGCATCCCACCTGGGCTGGTGATCTGTTTCACTATAGATAATATACATGCTGTTCTTTCAAAACATCCCACCCTCACCTTCTCCCACAGAGTTCAAAAGTCTGTTCTGTACTTCTGTGTCTCTTTTTCTTTTTTGCATATAGGGTTATCGTTACCATCTTTCAAAATTCCATATATATGTGTTAGTATGCTGTAATGTTCTTTATCTTTCAGGCTTACTTCACTCTGTATAATGGGCTCCAGTTTCATCCATCTCATTAGAACTGATTCAAATGAATTCTTTTTAACGGCTGAGTAATATTCCATGGTGTATATGTACCACAGCTTCCTTATCCCTTCATCTGCTGATGGGCATCTAGGTTGCTTCCATGTCCTGGCTATTATAAACCGTGCTGCGATGAATATTGGGGTGCACGTGTGTCTTTCAGATCTGGATTCCTCAGTGTGTATGCCCAGAACTGGTATTGCTGGGTCACATGGCTGTTCTATTTCCAGCTTTTAAAGAAATCTCCACACTGTTTTCCATAGTGGCTGTACTAGTTTGCATTCCCACCAACAGTGTAAGAGGGTTCCCTTTTCTCCACACCCTCTCCAGCATTTATTGCTTGTAGACTTTTGGATAGCAGCCATCCTGACTGGTGTGTAATGGTACCTCATTGTGGTTTTGATTTGCATTTCTCTGATAATGAGTGATGCTGAGCATCTTTTCATGTGTTTGTTAGCCATCTGTATGTCTTCTTTGGAGAAATGTCTGTTTAGTTCTTTGGCCCATTTTTTGATTGGGTCGTTTATTTTTCTGGAATTGAGCTTCAGGAGTTGCTTGTATATTTTTGAGATTAATCCTTTATCTGTTTCTTCATTTGCTATTATTTTCTCCCAATCTGAGGGCTGTCTTTTCACCTTACTTATAGTTTCCTTTGTTGTGCAAAAGCTTTTAATTTTCATTAGGTCCCATTTGTTTATTTTTGCTTTTATTTCCAATATGACAAGAGGTTATTTTAATGATGAGATTAAGGCCTGAGGGAAAAGTGAGAAATACTACAAAGAAAGAGCGTTCAGGGCACAGTGAGGGGTCAGCGTCTCGAAGAGAAGTAGTGGAAAGAATCCAGGCAAATGTTAAGGTTTTGAGTTTCAGAGCCTGAAGAATGTGCTGTTGTGCAGCCCCCTGGGTGCAGAGTCAGGAGGCCACCTTGAAATGTGATGGGGGGCTTCCTTGGTGGTTTAGTGGTTAAGAATCTGCCTTGCAATGCAAGGCACACAGTTTAGATTCCCTGGTCTGGGAAGATCCCAAATGTTGTGGGGCAACAAACAAGGCCGGTGCGCCACAACCTCTGAGCCCGTGAGCTGCAACAGCAGAAGCCACTGCAATGAGGAGTAGCCTTGACTCGCCTCATCTAGAGAAAGTCCTCATGCAGCAAGGACATACCACAGCCAAGAAAAATAAATAAAATAAAATCAATAAATCTTTTAGAAAAATAAAAAGAAATGTGTTGGGGCAGGAAAGAGGTAAGAGGTGGATAGTAAGTGTGGTCTGGGATGTAAGAGGCTCAATGTATTGCAAAAAATGTCCTGGCATGGCACAATAAGGAAGATGCTTGGTCTTTGTCCTCAGTCCTGGAACAGGACATCTAAAATTCTTAGAACTTCTTGAGTGACAGGGTAACAGGAGCAACTTTGTTTGAATGAGATGACTCCAGCAGGACCCTCCATAGCTGCAGGATGGGGCTGACCACCAGAACGGCCAAGACTTGATTAGACGCTTGGAATTTTCAGCACCACCCCTAGTCTCTAAAAGTGAGAGAGGGGCTGGAGAGTGATTTAACCACCAAGAGCCAGCGATTTAAGCAATCATGCCTGTCTGCTGGAAATCTGTAGCAACCCAACACTTCGGGAATCAGAAGGCCTCTAGGTTGGTGAACACACCAGGAACAGGAAGGGTGGAGCTGGAGAGGCCTTGGGCTCTCCCTGCCCCTTCCCTCCTTCCTTGCCATCTTTCCCATTTTGGCTGTTCCTGAAGTGTATCCTTGCTAATGAACTGGTATAGTAAGGAATGTGTCTTCCTGAGTTCTGTTCTAATAAATTGTCTAACCTGAGGGGGTTATGGGAACCCCCAATTTATAGCTAGTCAGTAAGAGGTATGTGGGCCCCAAAACTTGTGACAGGCATCTGAAGTAGGACTGTCATGTAGGACTGAGCCCTTAACCTGTGGAGTCTGTACTAACTCCAAGTAGTTAATGTCAAAATTGACATTGAATTTTGGACCAGTTGGTGTCCAGAGAGTTGGAGATGTGGTTTTGGAAAAGATACCATGTATTTGGATGTTAGGAGGAGAAAAAAAACCCAAAAAACAAAGTTGCATTTGGTGTTTAAAATGTTGTGAGTAAAGATAACTCACCAGGAAAGAGTTGGCTGTATGCAGGTAACATTAAGGAGAAATCTAGAAGTAAACTGAGGCTTCTCTTTCAGGTTTCTGCTCTATATGTTCGAAACATGTTCTATATATCTGGATGTTGCTGACTCTAATGTTGTCACGGATTATTCTGTTTCCCCTTTTAGACTGTGGGCTCCTGACAGTATACAGAAGACTAACGGGTTCTTCTTTGCGTCCGTAACTCAGGCAGAGTGTCTGGCACCTAATGAGAGATCAGGAATTATGAATTGAATTGAACAGAACTGAATGGAACTGGGTGAACCTGGCCTCGATACAAGTCCAGCATTTAGCATGGCTGCCTCCTTTCAGGGACTGGCCTGAAGATGGGGCTAAAAATATCAGCATTGCTGCCAACTAATTCAGGTCCTTTTGTTTAAACAGCAGGGACTTAATTTTCCTGTTGCCACAAGTGTAGGTTTGGCTGGCAATCTGATCATTTCCTGGCAGTTAAGGATAATGGTATTTAACAAGAAATGTCAATAACCTCAGATATGCACACGATACCACCCTTATGGCAAAAAGCAAAGAGGAACTAAAGAGCCTCTTGATGAAGGTGAAAGAGGAGAGTGAAAAAGCTGGCTTAAAACTCAGCATTCAAAAAATGAAGATTATGGCATCCAGTCCCATCACTTCATGGCACATAGATGGAAGAACAATGGAAACAGTGAGAGACTTTAATTTTCTGGTCTGCAAAATCACTGCACATGGTGACTGCAGCCATAAAATTAAAAGACGCTTGCTCCTTGGAAGAAAAATTATGACCAACCTAGACAGCATATTAAAAAGCAGAGATATTACTTTGTTGACAAAGGTCCATATAGTCAAAGCTATGGTTTTTCCAGTAGACATGTATGAATGTGAATGTTGGACCACAAAGAAAGCTGAGTGCCAAAGAATTGATGCTTTTGAACTGTGGTGTTGGAGAAGACTCTTGAGAGTTCCTTGGACTGCAAGGAGATTAAACCAGTCAATCCTAAAGGAAATCAGTCCTGAATATTCATTGGAAGAACTGATGCTGAAACTCCAATACTTTGGCCACCTGATGCAAAGAATGGACTCATTAGAAAAGACCCTGATGCTGGGAAAGACTGAAGCGAGGAGGAGAAGTGGGCAACAGAGGGTGAGATGGTTGGATGGCATCACTGACTCAATGCATATGAGTTTGAGTAAACTCCAGGAGTTGGTAATGGACAGGGAGGCCTTGGGTTCTGCAGTCCATGGGATCACAAAGAGTTCGACACGACTGAGCAACTGATCTGAACTGAAGGATAATGGTTACGATAGTTCCAGTCTGTCTGGAGACTTGCAGTGAGCCTCTGTAGTGACTTAGCTACAGAATGTTAAGAAAAGCTATTCTTTAGCAGCAGAGACACTGGGAAAATTACTGTCAAGAAGTGTGAGTCCCTTTTAAAAGCATGATGCCGAAGCATCTTGATGATGGAATACTTTATTTTATGTATCTACAAAGACATCAGAATGCTCATTTCATAATGTTAATGCAAGGAGCTACTTCTTTTAATCCCCTTTTGTAGATATGCATCAAGCAACAAAGGTTTATTGTATAGCATAGGGAACTATAGTCAATATCTTGTAATAACCTATGATGGAAAATAATTTAAAAAATAGTAAATGTGTATTTGTATAACTGAATCACCTTGCTGTGAACCTGAAGCATTGTAAGTCAACTACAATATAAAATATATATATATACTTAAAAATTCTCTTTTGGAGTAAGAGTAAAGATAAAAGTGGGGGCTCTGCATGAACAAAAAGATTGATAAACATTATATATTTTGAAAATATTCTACATGCTCTAACTTTCAAAAGAATCTTCAATAGTTCTATGGCCAAAAGACAAAGGATAAGCTGGGGGAAATGTTACAACTATTTCCATAGATCTAATATATAAAAAACTCCTATAAATTGATAGTAAAATGACTAACATGATAGACTTATCAGCAAAACAATTTTTAAATGGGAAAGGTATGAAAATTCAATTGCTCAAGTGGTTCTTTAATCATGTGACAAGAGAGACTCACTGAAAGTAAGAGATATAAATTAAACCAATAGACATGTGAAGGATGAGTAGGTAGCTAAATGAAAGATGGAGTAAGACAAGTGAAGAGGCTAATAAACTAGTAACCATTGGGTATTGAGTGCTTGCTAGGTTCTGTTCCAAGTGCTATGCATGCTTTACAGGCATTGTTTAATTTAATCACCATAATGACCCAATAAAATAGGAGGTATTGATATCCACCTTTTACAGACAAGATTAAATAATTTACTAGAAATCACAATGTAAGTGATAAAGTCTTGACTTCAACTCCAGAAGTTAAAACAACTCTGAATTTGGCAGACTATCAAGGAAGAGAAGTCTACAGGATAATGGCTAGAAAAAGAATATTCAGATGATGATCAGTTAAACTTGGTGGATATATAAAATTGTCAGGGTCCTAAAATCTCAAACAGACCAACTTTCTAAATCAAATGCAAATTTCTTCTGCAAATCCTTCAACAGATGGCCATCGCAGCTGCCACCTGACTATTTCCAATGACAAGAGGACTCACGACTTTTCAAAGCAGCTCATTGTGTTGCTGAAATCTCTGTTAGAAAAAGTCTTCTTTATATGATGCTAAAATATGCCTCTTCTTGTATGTGAGCAGTCAAAAGGAAGTGAATCTCCGGTTATCTGTGGGATGACCTACCAGCGTACTCAGATTCTTCCACCTTTGCTCACATGATATGGTTTCCAAGTCCATCACTTCTCCAGCTATCTCCTTGAGATTAGAAATACTCTAATTTCTCAGTTTTCTTATTGAAATGTACCCAGAAATGATTGAATCAGATTAGGACTGAGGCCAGAGATATATCTGTCTCCTTTGCTATATCTGCACAGTACTTTCAACCTATTACAATGTGTCCTAGTATCACTGAGTCACAGTCTCCAGTGAAGAACCATGCATGAGCCTCTTTCTACAGCTGGTTGGTTTTTAATATCTATATTTATTTATATTATCCTGAATGCAAATATGGGGTTTCTGGAGCGGAGATCAGTTTTTATTACATCAGTTGCTCTCTTTGCCCAGGGTAAGCTGAATGGAATCAGATGCTCCCCTGTATGTTCCCGACTCTGTACTGCAGGAGAGTACAGAGTCTCTATCCCAATAAGCACCTCAGAATTTATACATGAGAGGAAGAGCTCCCTTCTTCATCTCACGAGAAAGGGAGGGAAAGCTCTTCTGCCTAATTAACACTAATTTTCTTGGGAAGATAAGGGAAAGGTCCGGTGCTCTTACCTTCTGGAATATAAATAGATGTCTCTGGGGGAAGGAAGACAAGTGAAGCCTCTCTGGTCTACAGGTCCTGACTCCAGATTTTTCCCCCATTTGAAATGTAAACACTTATCTCCAGGGAGGTAAATCTTTCTAGAGTCGTCTCACTAACTATTCTGTCATAGTCATAACTTAACTTCCAATGCTTGTTAAGCCCAGGTTCTGGTAAAACTTGCTTGGAAAGTCCTGACTGTGCAGAAACGTGAAATACTCACTTGCTGACTTGGACTCCAAATCTGTCTCTCTTTCTCTCTGTCTCTTTGTCACTCTGTCACCTCTCATCGCTTCCAGGGATTCAGCCTGAGTACCAATCAATAGGGGCTTCCCTGGAGGCTCAGAAAGTAAAGAATCTGCCTTCAGTCCAGGGGACCAGGGTTTGGCCCCTGGGTTAGGAAGATCTCCTGGAGAATGGAACGGCAACCCACTCTAGGATTCTTGCCTGGGAAATTCCATGGACAGGGGAGACTGGTGGGCTATTAGTTTGTGGGGTCACAAAGAGTCAAACATGACTGAGTGACTAACACTTTCACTTTTCACCAGTCAACATGCATTTGACTAAGGGTCAAAATGCCTGACTAAGAAGTGGTTAGGTAATAAAAGCATTTCGTGGTCTTGCTTGACAAAATGAAGTGAAGTGAAGTGAAGTCGCTCAGTCGTGTCTGACTCTTTGCTACATGGACTGTAGCCTACAAGGCTCCTCTGTCCATGGAATTCTCCAGGCAAGAATACTGGAGTGGGTTGCCATTTCCTTCTCCAGGGGATCTTCCAGACCTAGGGATTGAGCCCAGGTCTCCCACGTTGCAGACAGACGCTTTACCGTCTGAGACACCAGGGAAGCCCACTTAAAAAAACACCTACAGCATTTTGTACAGTAGCGAGGATAGTTTAACAGAGCAGCCAGTCCTGGTGTGGTTTGCAGTTCCATGGAGCCATCCAGGACCCGACGGCCGTCATGCTCCCATTCTTGCTTCCCCGGAGGTGACTTTCATCCTGGGACCTTTTGCCCCCTGGTCACAAGATGGCTGCCGCAAGTCTAAGAAACGGGTCTGCATGTATCAGCGCCCAAAACCAGAAGTGAGGGCTGGCAACAGGGATTTCATGACAAGGTTTTTTCCTCACAGGCCTCTTTCTCATCAAAGAGAAATGTCTCCCAGCAGCGACTGGTGGGGTTTCCTTTATGGCCCAGAACCGGGCTCCAGGCCCAACCTAGAGCAGTCTCTGGCAAAGAAGCGTGAGTCGGTTGTGACGTGGTCTCACACCAAGCTAGGGTTCTATGAACAGGTGTTAGAAGTGATCCATGAATTTTTGGAGAACTCTCTCCATCTCAAATCAAGAGAGCAAAGACATAAATTTGTGTCCTCTGAACAAAGGAGAGAACCCTCAGTTAAGGGTTCCCTCTCAGACATTGTGGAAACTTTTCCACACAGGGCTTCCCTGGTGGCTCAGACCAGTGAGATGCATTGACTCCTGGCAGGCGAGCTGCAGGTGACAGGCACTCAGGGAAGGGAGGAGTGTCTCCAACAAAGAGTCAGGTCTAAATACCTGAGAGCAGATGCTGGCGCCCAGAAAGGCTGATCAGATAAGAACGTCCCAGCCTCTTCCCTCCTCTCCCTCCTTGGCAGTTTGGGAAGAGGAGGAGTTGAAGTGGGCCTGGAAAAAGAGAAAGCAAGGGTCACTTCTCCTTCTTTCTCTGCCCACATTGAGCCCACGCTGGAAAGAGTGAGAACACTGACTTCTGAGCCATGTTCCGGGCTCTGCTTATGACAGGGAACGGCCAGAGGCATTTCAGTGGCTGCCCAAGGACTTATTCCACTTCACAGACAGCAAAAAAGCCATGGGTTCTGCCTCAGTTATTATCCAGGGGCAAGAAGAAGAACTGAATGTGAGGAAATAACACATATTTTGACCCCTTGGAGCAAACTATATACTTCTTATCTAAACCTCTGATATAAATAAGCATGGCGACTTCTTTTGGCTTTTTTCCCCTCAAAGCCAGGAAAAATCATGTGAAGAGGAAGTTTCTCATTCACAGAGAACCTGCCTTACCTCACTCTTCCTAACTCACCAAAATTGGGTGATAGTGAACAGAACTTTCAGGAATATCCTCTACAGAGATTTAGGGCCTCAAAGAAGCGTTACTGTTGTTGTTCAGTTGCTAAGTCCTGTCCAACTCTTCACGGCCCCATGGACTGCAGCATGCCAGGCTTTCCTGTCCTTCACTGTCTCTTGGAGTTTACTCAAACTCATGGCTTCCCTGGTAGCTCAGATGATAAAGAATCCACTTGCAATGCAGGAGACTGCAGTTCAATTCTTGGGTGGGGAAGATCCTCTGGAGAGGGATAAGGTACCCACTCCAGTATTCCTGGGCTTCCCTGGTGGCTCAGATGGAAAAGAATCCACCTGCAATGCTGGAGATCTGGGTTTGATCCCTGGGTTGGGAAAATCCCCAGGAGAGGGGAATGGCTACCCACTCCAGTATTCTGACCTGGAGAACCCCATGGGGTTCTCTATATATAGTCCATGGGGTTGCAAAGAGTCAAACACCACTGAGCAACTTTCACGTTTACGTCCATTGAGTTAATGATGCCATCCAACCATCTCACCCTCTTCGCCCCCTTCTCCTCTGTCCCCTTCTCCTTTTCCTCCTATCCTCATTCTTTCCAGTATCAAAGTCTTTTCCAATGAGTTGGTTCTTCGCATTAAGTGGCCAAAGTATTGGAGTTTCAGCTTCAGCATCAGTCTTTCCAATGAACATTCAGGGTTGATTTCCTTTAGGATTGACTGACTGAATCTCTTTGCTGTCCAAGGGACTCGCAAGAGTCTTCTTTAGCACCACAGATTGAAAGCATCAATTCTTCAGTGCTCAGATTTCTTTTGATGTATAAAAATGGTCAAGGGAAAAACTGCTCAAGGAGAGTCTTATAAATCAATGGAAGCCAAACCAGTGATATTTTAAGGAATACCCTTAAGTCTCCAGTTGATGAAATGCCCAGTCAAAATCAACCATGCTCTCTCTCTCAGCCCCTCAGCACACATGCGTTGATTTCACTGGGAGGACCAAGTCCTGGGGGGCTACTCTGTGGGTCTGATCTGATACATTAATTTTTTCTGTGCACAGAGCTCCCATAGGGAGCTGAATTATAATTGATTTTTAGACTTACTTAGCAGGACTGCGAGTTTAACTCACATCATACCTCAGAAGTTTGGAGCAAGTGTGGTCCACTGTTAACTAGTCCAGCCTTCTTCCCCCATCCCTACCTGCTGGTAAGAAGTAAAAACAAATAACTAAATCTAACCGAGTGGTTGAAATACATTTCATGAGGGGTGTTAGAATGTCTCGGAAGATAAGAGCACAGTCTGTCAGACTTCTCACCCGGGGCTCTGCGATGGGAACAGGATGTGTGCATGTGGGGATGGAAGGCCGCCTGGCCTCGTAGCTGAGGGAAGACTGCGCTCCACAGGAGCCTCTTCTAGGCCTGCCTGGCTGTTCCTGGTGTCTCTGGCACTGCAGCTGACGCCTGGGTCTGGTGTGATGTCTGGGTCTCTTTCTGTTCCTAGTTGGCCCTCTCTGACTCTCTCTGCCTCCTCAGGGCTTCTCCCAAAACAACCTGTTCCTCTGACTTCTGGCTGTGACTCCCACCTCATCCCAGCCCTTCCTACAGGCCCTCACCCACCTCACTGGCACAGGGGATCCCCACCAGATTCTCAGAGTCTCGGTCACTGGACCCAGTGAAGAGAGTATAGGCGATTCTAAAGTTAAACCTTATGACCTCCCTCTCTCTGGTCATGCTGGACCCTCTAGGGTTGATATGAAGCAGCCTAGAATGAGGCCTCTTCTCAGAGTCTCAAATGGGGAGTGGAGATAAGAACTTCCTTCCACCTTAGATGTCTTCCCCAATTTCATATCACGTGCCCAGGCTGTGTCTGGCAGCTCTGTTCCTCTGTTGCTCTTTCCATCCCACAGTCCTGGGGCTGAAGATTAATGGCTTTCCTCTCTGTTCTTCTGTAACACACCTCACTTCCACTCCAGGAGAGAAATGACTGAGCCATGTCATCTAGGCTTAGTATCGAATGAATGGAGGATGAAAGCAGATAAAATAATTTAGAAAATCCCCTCCCAATATAATAGCCTGGCTTTTAAACTATTATTTAGCTGCACAATCTTATTTTGAAGGTTGTGCACGCACGCTAAGTCGCTTCAGTTGTGTCTGACTCTTTGCGACCCTGTGCTCTTCCGTCCGTGGGATTCTCCAGGCAAGAATATTGGAGTGGGTTGCCATTTCCTTCTTCAGGGGATCTTCCCGATGCAGGGATCGAACAGGCGTCTCTTACGTCTCCTGCAATGGCTGGTGGGTTCTTCATCACCAGTGCCACCTGGGACTCCCCTTAAGGTCAGAAACTGAGTGTTAATTATGTCTTTCTCTTTGCATTCCATGTAAATTGCCTAGAGCAGTGCCTGATGCCCGGTAAGCAATCAATATTCTCATTCTGTAATAGATCTTTTATTATCCTGAGACTGGTTGATGTCTTTGGCCAACACATAGAAGAATATGTGCTAGGAAAAGCAAAAGAGAAAAATTATGCTGATAATGTCTAAGATATTAACCTTATTAACATTTCATTTTACCATTTTTCAAAGTTATCAACTAGTATTTGCTTGTAGAGGAATTCAAAATGTATAGGAGATTACAAATAGAAAAGTCCCAATAAAAATTTTAAAATTTCATTTCTTCTGTTCTGCTATTTTACACTTTTCTCTAAAAACAATGACTGTAAGCGTTTTGGCTGGATATTTTTACTTGCCCATCTCTACCATTACACAATAAGTTTTTGATCTTGTCTTTGTAGCCCCACAGGTGATTAGCATTTGATGAATGAAGAAATGAATGAATAATGAATTACCAAATGATGTAAGTAAATGAAATATCTTTAAAATATATTGTTATGTAAACTTGTTAAGAGGCTACCTTAGTTACATTTCGGACTTTCTTCATAGGATTACATGTGATTCAAATATAATAGTGATTTAATTATGATGCTTTGTCTACAGTTTTCTTTCAAATGCTTCCCATGATGCTTCAGGAACCTTCTACTGAGTAACAGAATGAGAAGTTTGGATGATGACAAGGCAATTCATCAAGGCTTTTGTGTTTTTACATGACTATCTGATCTCGTAGCAGTAATGCCGAGAATTTTCATGGCTTACTTTACTTTCGATATGTTATAAAGCATAGTCAATACATACTCTGCTATCTAATGTGCTCAAGTGAAATGAACTGCGCTGATTGATCATTTGGATTTGTCAATGTTTTAAAAATTAGTAACATAATTCTAAATTAAAAAAGACATAACGTTGGCAGTCTGATTAAAATGAAGGACGAGACAAACCAACCTAGTGAATAGATTACTGGTGTTATGAGTAAGAAACAGGACCCAGTTCATATCTAGTTTTCAGGTTCAGTGAATGAGGTTCTTTCCCAGGTCATTTAGCAGAATTTGTTGAAGATGTCTAAGATATTAACCTTATTAACATTTCTCAGAAGGCTGGTTGAGGCTTGAAGCCTTCTTCTCTGCTTTGCCTCACAGGATTTGGAAAGGCTAATGAAACAACATTAGCAAGTTTCTAAGGACTTTGTGGGTAATGGCTTCGCAGACAAAGGCCTGGAGAGACTTCCTCTGTCCTGGGAAAACGCAGGTGCGCCTGCCTGGTGGGTGACTGGGTCAGGGTGAGGAATGGACCCCAGTAAGCTGTTGTCATCTTTCGGCCCAAGGATGTTGCTCCATTTCATCCACTCACCCTGGAGAGCAGAGTATGATTGCTCAACCGTTGCTCAGAAATGCGTCGTTGATCCATTTCTTCTTAAAATTGAATGCTTATTAGCACCGTGCTAAACATTTTACAAACACCATCTGATTTAATCCTTACAATGAACCTATGAGAGAAGCACTACTCTTTCCCTTTTACAAATTAGGATCCTGAGGCCCAGAACTAACTTACCTGCACAAGATCAGACAGCCCGAGAGAGGCAGGGTGTGAGGCCTGTGCTAACTTCAGAGTCTGAACTCTCAGCTCAGGTTACACTGTTAACTGATCTTCACGGGTGCTGCCCAATGGGTGGGTGGCAGCAACTCAATGATGCATGTCTCAATTCCTTGACTTTATCAGACTACAGATACATCTAACTCCTCTGAGCTATTACAACACTGTCTGTATCATTCATTTGGCAAATACCATTTATTGTCTTATACAGTTTATTTGATTCTGTGTATAAACATATTTTAGTTTGCATTAATTGGGGATCTTCGGTTGCAAGCTACAGAAACTAACTTCAACTAACTTAAGGGCTCCCTACTACTCCCCGACTGCAATATGGGAAGAATATCGGGTGATTCACAAAATCAGAAGAAAAAAGAACCACTTCATCTTGGGAAGATCACAAACAAGGGCAACTTTGGAGATCTTTATAGAAGACATTTATGGGTGTTCTCTTTTGGTGTGAAACGGGGAGGATTTAACTCTAAGTACCTTCATTCAAGCAGTGTCGCCTGCCCAAGATTCACACTCCCGGCAGAGATGGAGAGTCTGATTGGCCCAGTTAGACCAATCATCTGCCTAATCTTTGCAGAGCATGGGGACTGTGATGGATAATCTTTCAGGATCCAAATGATCCTACTGTGATATGGGAAGAGACACAATCCATGTCTAGATTATTGTGATTAATTTTATATCCCCTGATGCAATACTATAATTTTTCAGGCAGAAAAGACAATCTATGGTACAAAGACAAGGCTAAGAGGCAGGAAATTATTAAGACAAAGGACCCAGAAAAGAAGCAGAGAAATCACAATTCTTAGAATGATGATGCCCTAGGAAGAGGCACATAATTTCAGCCTCCATCAGTAAAAGTTAAAGTATTCATCTATTATACTCTTAGCTGTTCCTCTGCTCTCTTCTACTTTCAGAACTGTTCCCTGTGATAAATTTTATGGTTCGAGCAATCTTACAGGAGATTATTCCTCCTGAATAAACAAATATGGAAATGAATTTTTATGAACACAAGTTAGATGTAGTTCATTTCATTTATAGCTGTAGCTAAATAAACTTGGCTTTAAAAAAGCTAAGTAAAATTATAATGAGTGAATTTTAATACAAACCACTTCAAGATTTTTTTTTTTTCAAATTTAAATTTAGGTTGGGCCTACAAACTGCCTTAGGAAAGCAGGTGGTGTTTTGGATTAAATTTTGTATTATTCCACTACGTAGAAATCCTTTTAGAAAGTTCTCTTTCCCTAAGTGCTACAGTATTGACTGGTCAACCTGACCTCAAAGTAGTTGCAGAGGATCAATGTTGGCTTAGCTACAGCTTGGCAAAGACTGGGAGGTAAGATAAGAGCTGTTGGTCCAGAAAAACAACCCACGATAAAGCGTTCTTTTAAACTATAGCAAATGCATATATTCTAACAAAACAATACAAAATTTCTTCCAAACAACTCTCAGATCTCTCTGCACGTATTTTAAAATCATCTGCAAAACCATAAGGATCATGGTTGTGTGATGAAAATTCAATAGAAACCTCTAAAGATTAATAGTAACATATGGATAATCATTAAAGAAATTACATTCAATACCCTAAATTTTCAAACAATTGCACCTACTCTGCTTATATACATATTTTTTTGACATGCTTGCATGTTTTAATACACATATATCATTGCATGCTTTACCTTTTTCTTTGATGGCTCTGGTAATCCTACTTCATGATCACAGCAGCCATGGCTCTCATCTCCTATCACAACATACCAAGAAGGAAGAAGATATAGAGGCTAAAGACCCTGTATGTCTTATGAACTTTCTTTTTTTTTCAGTTTGGACAATCTCTCTCGAGATCTCTTAGCAGACTTCCTCCTAGATCTCACTGACTAGAGCTGGGTTTACACAAATATGTATTCCTCAATCAAACATAGGCAAAGGAGAGCTGGATTGTCATGGCCTGCTGAGACTAGGCCAAGCATGCTGCCCATTATGGTTTGGGAGGCTTCAGAACCTGGGCCCCATCTTCAGAGATTCATATTTATTTGGCTAGAGTAGGGTGCAGATATCAGGAGTTTTAAACATTTCCACAACTCTAATATGCAGCAGGTCGGGATCCAAGAGTCTATGCCAGCTTTGGTGTTTCACTTTTGTCTGGCCTGTTCCTACTCTGTAAAAAGCAGAGCTCTGTTAGCAGGAGGAGCAGGCAGACCCCACAGCTCACAGTGTCTACCAGAGGAGCTGACAGTAGATCAGGTACACGGCCTCCCTAAGAGAGCATATCTGAAATCTACAGAAGACATTGTTCATTTAGGCCCTTCATGAATTTAATTCGTCAATCTTTATAGAATGTATACCACTGTGGAGACCCTGTATATGTATAAGGTAAAAACTGGGAGTAGAGTATACTTTATCTTGTAAGTCCAATTTCCTTGTAACAACCTTCACTCAGCACCTAGAATGAGATCCACATCTAGTTACATTAGGTGCTAGGTTCAAGCAGAGAACAGAGATTCTGCCCTAATGCAACTTACTTTCAAGAATACAGTTGTGCTCTAAACATTGAAGAGAATTGTAAAGAAATTCATGCAATGGTTTCCTCCTTCCATGAGTTAACAATTCAAGGCTGCCTGTTCACTTTCTACTGTTTAAACTCAATATTTAAGTACATACATGTTCTAGACAGATACTGTTACACAAAATAATCCTAGTCACAAAGACTGCAGGCTTAGATATAGGGGAGATATACTAAAGACGTAGTATATTATAGTTAAGTGCCATGAAGGAAAAGAATAGGCTCTTATGAGAGAGTTACAGGGCAACATAATTGAAATGAAAGGAGATCCAGAAAGGCTAACTGTTTAAAGTGAGATGGAGACAAATTTAAATTCAGATTAAGGCACATTCCTTCCATTTCTTAATTTCTTTTTTACTACCTTCTCTTCTAGCTGACTACCTGGAACTTCTTGAAAGACTCACCATCTTGCCAGTGAAATTGATCGAGATGTTATCTCAGAGAAGCTGCTTTCTCAAGATTTTTTGGGCAAGACATGTGCTCATAGACTCATGTTTGTCTTGCTTGCTATATTCTCCATTGTTTCTTATCACCTGATTTCCCTTTTTTTCATATATTCCTCTCCCCCTTTTCATCCGCCCCACTGTCTTTTTTCTTCCTCTTTTCAGAATATGAATTGCTCCTAAATGCACTTAGTACTCGGAGAAGGCAATGGCACCCCACTCCAGTACTCTTGCCTGGAAAATCCCATGGACAGAGGAGCCTGGTAGGCTGCAGTCCATGGGGTCGCTGAGTCGGACACGACTGAGCAATTTCACTTTCACTTTTCACTTTCACGCACTGGAGAAGGAAATGGCAACCCACTCCAGTATTCTTGCCTGGAAAATCCCTTGGACAGAGAAGCCTGGTAGGCTACAGCCCATGGGGTTGCAAAGAGATGGACACCAACTCAGCACCTATGCATACCAGCATACCATATCATGGTGCTGCCAAATATTAAAAGCTGAGAACTCTTAAAGCCACAAGCACACATGTGAGCTGTCTTCCAAAAGACAAAACAACAACAACAAAAACCCCAAATTATGTTAATTTGTTCAGAGGTATGAATGATGTAGCCTACACCATTGTAATTGACTATGCCAAAGCCTTTGACTGTGTGGATAACAATAAACTGTGGAAAATTCTGAAAGAGATGGGAATACCAGACCACCTGACCTGCCTCTTGAGAAATCTGTATGCAGATCAGGAAGCAACAGTTAGAACTACACATGGAACAACAGACTGGTTCCAAATAGGGAAAGGACTATGTCAAGGCTGTATTTTGTCACTGTGCTTATTAACTTATATGCAGAGTACATCATGAGAATTGCTGGGGTGGATGAAGCACAAGCTGGAATCAAGATTGCTGGGAGAAATATCAATAACCTCAGATATGCAGATGACACCACCCTTATGGCAGAAAGCAGGGAGGAACTAAAAGGCCTCTTGATATAGAAACGAATGAAAATGAAAACACAACAACCCAAAACTTATGGGACACTGTAAAAGCAGTGCTAAGGGGAAGGTTCATAGCATTACAAGCTTACCTCAAGAAACAAGAAAAAAGTCAAATAACTAACCTAACTCTACACCTAAAGCAACTAGAGAAGGAAGAAATGAAGAACCCCAGGGTTAGTAGAAGGAAAGAAATCTTAAAACTTAGGGCAGAAATAAATGCAAAAGAAACAAAAGAGACCATAGAAAAAATCAACAAAGCTAAAAGCTGGTTTTTTGAAAAGGTAAACAAAATTGACAAACCGTTAGCCAGACTCATCAAGAAACAAAGGGAGAAGAACCAAATCAACAAAATTAGAAATGAAAATGGAGAGATAAAAA
The DNA here is from genome assembly GCF_963930625.1 of Muntiacus reevesi. Taxonomy (NCBI): domain Eukaryota; kingdom Metazoa; phylum Chordata; class Mammalia; order Artiodactyla; family Cervidae; genus Muntiacus; species Muntiacus reevesi. The sequence goes on along the minus strand of NC_089260.1, from coordinate 78,487,009 downwards.
AAAAAAAAGAAAATGGAGAGATCACAACAGACAACACTGAAATACAAAGGGTCATAAGAGACTAGTACCAGCAGCTCTATGCCAATAAAATGGACAACTTGGAAGAAATGGACAAATTCTTAGAAAAGTATAACTTTCCAAAACTGAACCAGGAAGAAATAGAAGATCTTAACAGACCCATCACAAGCACGGAAATCGAAACTGTAATCAGAAATCTTCCAGCAAACAAAAGCCCAGGACCAGATGGCTTCACAGCTGAATTCTACCAAAGATTTAGAGAAGAGCTAACACCTATCTTACTCAAACTCTTCCAGAAAATTGCAGAAGGCAAACTTCCAAACTCATTCTATGAGGCCACCATCACCCTAATTCCAAAACCAGACAAAGATGCCACAAAAAAAGAAAACTACAGGCCAATATCACTGATGAACATAGATGCAAAAATCCTTAACAAAATTTTAGCAAGCAGAATCCAACAACATATTTAAAAAATCATACACCATGACCAAGTGGGTTTTATCCCAGGAATGCAAGGATTCTTTAATATCCACAAATCAATCAATGTAATACACCACATTAACAAATTGAAAGATAAAAACCATATGATTATCTCAATAGATGCAGAGAAAGCCTTTGACAAAATTCAACACTCATTTATGATTAAAACTCTCAAGAAAGCAGGAATAGAAGGAACATACCTCAACATAATAAAAGCTATATATGACAAACCCATAGCAAGCATCACCCTCAATGGTGAAAAATTGAAAGCATTTCCCCTAAAATCAGGAACAAGACAAGGGTGCCCACTCTCACCACTACTATTCAACATAGTGTTGGAAGTTTTGGTCACAGCAATCAGAGCAGAAAAGGAAGTAAAAGGGATCCAGATTGGAAAAGAAGAAGTGAAACTCTCACTGTTTGCAGATGACATGATCCTCTACACAGAAAACCCTGAAGACTCTTCCAGAAAAGTACTAGAGCTAATCAATGAATATAGTAAAGTTGCAGGATATAAAATTAACAACAGAAATCTCTTGCATTCCTATATACTAACAATGAAAAAATAGAAAGAGAAATTAAGGAAACAATACCATTCACCATTGCAACAAAAAGAATAAAATACTTAGGAGTATATCTACCTAAAGAAACAAAAGAGATGGACAGGGAGGCCTGGTGTGCTGCAGTCCATGGGGTCGCAGAGTCAGACATGACTGAGCGACTGAATTGAACTGACACCACTGTAAAACTTTGCAATTTCAGCTGTGGGTTATAGGCCTGTAGCATTGATATTACCTGGGATCTTGCTAGAAATGCAGAGTCTTAGATCATACAAAACCTGCATTTCAACAAGATTCCTGGTTGTTTCATATGTACATTAAAATTGGGGACTTGCAGATGCAGAGAATCCTAGAACATAAAGTTATGAGAATTAATAATCTTACTTCCTAGACACCATTGTATATTTAACCTTCCTGGCATAGCCATTTTTGCTTTCTCAGCACTTTTTCATTTCTTTATATTCTCTAAGTTATCATATGTTGCTCTTTTCTCATTCTATCTGTAGCACAAAATATTACATATCTCTAAGATCTAGAAAATTGTAGCTGATCAGAGTCATCCACTGCTTTTCTTTCTTCATTCAAAATATCTTATTTAATTTTGAAAAGCTGTATTAAACTTAGTTTCTAATTCCTTAGAATAAACAGATACTAACACAAATATAAACTGAGACATATTAATTAACCAATGTTTATCTTTAATAGGAATCATGTACATCTTACTTTCTCAAAATTTCTATCCAGTTATTTAGATAAGTTTGTTATGTGACGTGCTTACTTTTTTAGATTCTTTTCTAAGAAGTATTTTGCTATCTGCCTTTTCTTTAAATAAGAGCCATACCACCTCAGGTAAAATAAACTTGGTCTGTTAACAGAAACATTAGACAGTGTTTGGTCTTTAGATGTTTAAATATATTTATATCTGTAACATTCTGGAGAGGGAGGTCACTGTTGTGTGGAATATCAGCTCTGAACATACTTGGCTTGAACCTCGAGCAATCCAACCAACCTTGGATCTTCTTTGTCTCCAGATCATCTACAAATGTGAAGGTTTTTTCCTATGTCAATAAAGAATATACACACACATATGAGTTTGATTTTGTTTTTAAATTAAACGTTGAGCTAATATAAAATAAGATTTATAAGGTATGTGTAAGGTATCAAGTATCATAGTACAATGAAATCCATGTAGCCACTGCCCAGTTTAAGTAACATAACATACCTTTAAAATCCTGCCCCTGCTAGATACCATAATCTTCCCTTCCTGCTCTCTAATCACTCTAGAATTTTATGATCATTTCCTTGCTTTTTCTCAGTTATACAACACTTGTAACTCTAAATACTGTTTATTTTGAACTTTTATATTAATAGAATCATATGATATATATTCTGTGACTTTTTTTTTTTTTAAACCTGACATTATTTTCCTGGTATTCATCTGCAGTATTTTTTGTAGATAAAATTCACTAATTCTCACTACTCTGTTGGCAAATACTGAATACACCTTAATTTATCCATCTACTACTAATGGAAAGTTGGATTATTTGCAATTTTTTGCTATTAAAACTGTAGAGGGACTTTCCTAGCAGCCTAGTGGCTAAGAATCCGCCTTCCAATGCAGGGAATGAGGGCTGATCCCTAGCCCAGGAACTGGGATCCCATAGGCCATGGGACCTGAGCCTGAGCGCCCCAACTAGAGAGAAGCCCACAGGCTGCAGTGAGGATCCTGACGTAACCAAAAGTAAAATAAATGTCAGAAAAGTGAAGCCGCTGCACTGACAGGGTCTTTGTGTTTATGCATTAAGGACACGAGTCTCTTTATGGCAGTGATTCAGTCCTCACTGAGTACCACTGACTGACTATGTTTTATGATAAATGACATGTAATAATTCTTCTGTATTGATTCTATAAGGACTTGCTTTCATACAAATGACAGCACATGATAAATTTAAGAATAATATTACCACATTTCAACTTTTTGGAAAATGTATTTCATACTGTTACACAGAATCACATGATCCTCAAAATTCAAGTTTACAACTGATCTTCACAAGAGCCTTATCCATATACACAATAGTTATTCAGAAGGAAAAATTCGATACAGTATTTTAGTAATTACATGATTTGTAACCAATACTGAATTACTGAAAGCTGGAGAACTCTCAACGAATTACATATAGGATAACCATTCTCAAATACAAGAAGCGAGACAATAAAGGAAAATTTCCTGTTCAGTCGTAGAAAAATGATAAAGGCATTTATGATGAGATAAATGCTTTAAGTTAGTACACAACCTACTGGGCGAATAAAATTACCACACTGGTTGGTAGTTTTGCTCTTGAATATATGTGGTATGGCATCATCCATTTTGGAGAAGAAAACGGCAACCTACTCCAGTGTTCTTGCCTTGAGATCCCAGGGACGGGGGAGCCTGGTGGGCCGCCGTCTATGGGGTCGCACAGGGTCGGACAGGACTGAAGTGACTTAGCAGCAGGATAGCATAATAGTTAATCACTGTGGATGGTGACTGCAGCCATGAAATTAAAAGATGCTTGCTCCTTGGAAGAAAAGCTATGACAAACCTAGACAACATATTAAATAGCAAAAACTTCACTTTGCTGACAAAGGTCTGTAGAGTCAAAACTATGGTTTTTCCAGTAGTCATGTACAGATGTGAGACTTGGACCATAAAGAGGGCTGAGTGCCAAAAAACTGATGCTTTCGAACTGTGCTGGAGAAGATTCTTGAGTCCCTTGGACTGCAAGGAGATCCAACCAGTCAGTGCTAAAGGAAATCAACCCTGAATATTCATTGGAAGGATTGATGCTGAAGTTAAAGCTCCAATATTTTGGACACCTGATGTGAAGAGCCGACTCACTGGAAAAGACCCTGATGCTGGGAAAGATTGAAGGTGGGAAGAGAAGAAGGTGGCAGAGGATGAGATGGTTAGGTAACATCATCGACTCAATGGACATGAATGTGAGCAAACTCTGGGCAGTCCATGGGGTCGCAAAGAGTCGGACACGACTGAGCGACGGAGCTGAACTGGGAGAGAGTGAAGGACAGGGAAGCCTGGCGTGCTGCAGTCCACAGGGTCACAGAGTCACGTCTGAACGACTGAACAACAACAGTTAAGAATGTACATCCTGAAGGAAGATTCGTAACTCCTCGAGTGACCTTGAGTATGTTACACCACTCTTCTGTGCCTCAAGGCCCTCCTTATCTGTAAACTGGGTCGTGATAATAATACGTTCCCCACAGGTTCAAATGAGATTAAATGAGTGAATGTATGTAAAGTGCTCAGAACAGTGTTTGACACAGTAATGTTTATTACATTTCAGCTGTTATTGTATCTGTTCCAATAGCCAACACAGATGTGGCTATGCACTACTATGTATGAAATAAGACTAAGGATTAAATGAAACTTCACAGCAGATGAAAGTTTAATTTATCTAAAATTAAGGATGCAAAACACTTCTTGATGACATGGAGAACACCAAGATGAGTCAGACTAATCATGAGCAGTCAAAGGGATCTATAGTCTAGAAGTGGAAACTAAATTGCTGACAGATATAAGCAGAAATCAATACGACACTGTAAATCAACTGTACTTCAGTCAAGAAAAAGTAAACAAATGAACAGTCCCATCAGAAAATAAACCTTAGACAACTATCAAGGCAGAACCTGACACACACACACTGACACGGCAGCGCTGTCAATAGGCTACACTTACTCGACTTGTTTCACATCAGCACAGTGCAAAGGGCTTTATGCACGTATTATTCTATTTAAATCTCATGACAACCTGGTGAGGGTGGGTACTATGAACGAACACCATTTCTATCTGCCAGTTCAAAGAGTGCCTTCTTCGAGGATTTTTCCTTGTAAATCCTAAATGTCACAAATCTTAAATTCCTAATAGTCAGCTTAAGACTATTTTACTAAACAGCTTTACTTACACTTTTTGCTTCTCATCTTTTAGCTCACAGTATTTCTTCCACTGGGAATGCCACTTCTATTTTATCTGTTAAGTTAGTATCTGACTGCCATAGACTAACATAAATGCTTTCCTTCATGAAGCCTTCCATGATGCTAAAATCAAGAGTAATTCTTACTCATCTCTAACTGAGGTTTAAACCTGACTCTATCATACATTAGCTATGGGATCGTGGTCACATTACTCTACCTCTCTAAGCTCTGATTTTCACATGTATAAAATGGCAATGGCAATAATATTAGTGCCCACCTAGAGAGTACAGGTATTATTTCTGCTTTTCAAATAAGGAAACTGAGGCTCAGAGAGGTGAACTAACTTGCTCCAAACCAGGCAGTTTTACCTGGAGGCAGATTATGAACCCATATCCAGGCTCCCATGCTCACAATCACTCCACATTCCATTCCCTTACTACCTTCCAAACTAAAACAAAACACAGAAAGTCATGAAAAACCCGTCCCCAAACAAAAGCAAAACAACTTAATGTCTCAAAATGATACCACAGAAATATAAAATACACAGAGATAGCCATACAAACTTGTATAAATATTCCTTTTTTCCTCACAATTTACTAATCTTGTCTGCATTTTATATGGCGCTTTCCTCCTGCACTAAAATTAGAAAATGTATAGCATTTCTAGAGGAATATTTAGGGGAAAATAGATATATATAAGGATGTGCAATCTAGGTAGGTTAAGAGAACTAAAGCATACCTGGAGTAAGTTCTCCTCTTCACATAAATGTTTATCAACCTTCTCGTAGAGGTTATCGAGGCCTTTTTTCACTTCTTTTCCAGGATACTCTTTAATAACTTTTCGGAGTTCTTGCTTGTTAAACGCAAGTTGATAGCTCACTTCCTCCTCTCTTATACCCTGTGCCACCCGAGCTTCCACACCTTCAAAGAAGTGCTTCAAGGAAATGAAAAGAAACAACGGCTAAGAACGGCTCTCACTACCACTTAAATTAAAAAAAAAAAAAATCTGACTATAAAATAGTATATAATCACTGTGTAAAAATCAGACAGTGTGTGAAAATATAAAGGATAAAATAATAATCAGCTATTATCACACTACTCAGAGATAAGCACTGTCAAAAGACTAGAATTCCCTCTAGTCGTTTGATGTGTGAGTATGAAAATGAGATTAATTTTGTATGCTATATTTTTCATTTAATATTTTAAGTTTTTCCCAAAGTATAAATTTTAATGGCTGCATCATGTTCCGTCCAATGACTATACTATGTTTATTCATTCCTTCAGTATTAAGTATTTAATATTTTTTACTTTTTCTCTTGAAGTTGGCAAAATCTACTCATCAAAAACAAAATCTATTATAAATACAGCTATAAATAACTTTCATACATAGGTATTTACCCACATTTTTGATGACTGTCCAGCATAAATTTCTAGGACTATAATTCTTCAGTTGAGGAGTGTAATTGTTAAGCATTCTGAAGACTCTTCATATACACAAATTGCTTCCCAGAAAAGTTCAGTTACTTTATATTTCTGTCAGCAGTATATGACACTATTTTATCTTATCATACTATCATCAGCATTATCATAACTAAAGAAAAATCTTTGTCATTTTGAAAAGTGAAAAAGGGGGACTTTCCTGGCAGTCCAGTGGTTAAGACTCTGCCCTTCCAATGCAGACGGCATGGATTGGATCCCCGGTGGACGGACGGGGATGTGGAACTAAGATCCCACATGCCAAGTGGTGTAGCCAAAAAAAAAAGGTAAGAAAGGTTTATTTGTCATTTTATTTCAATATTCTTCAGCTAGAAATGAAGTTTATCTGCTTTTCATATGCTCAGTAAGTACATTCAGAACCCATACCCATTTATATATTGGGATCCTAGTGCTTTCCTGATTGATTTTAAAAAGATCTTTTATATTTTGCATACTGACTGTTGTGCTGTTATAAACATTCTTCTCAGGTTGCCTTTAAAGTGTAATTGGTTTTTTAACATGTATATTGGCAAGTCTTTACTTGAGCACAACATGATTTAATACTGACAAGTCAAATCCCCTCTCTACTATTCTCTAAAATTTTCTTAGCAATTATTTATTTATTCTTCATTAAATTATTACATTTTTAATAATAATTTTCTAGACAAATCTGTTCCAGATATTTAAATTTTTTTTCTACACAGATTTTAATTAATGTATTTATTTTTCTATTTTACACAGATTTTTAATTGGTTATTATAACATATAGGAAACAAATTGTTTTTTGATATATATATATACCTTGACTAGGTTAAAAAACATACTTTCCTTCACCAGATGAGACAACCCCCACAGGTCACACACAGGTGACTGTAAGTCCGAGGGCTCCCCGGGTGGCGCAGTCACAGACTCCGCCTGCCAGCAGGAGACACAAGAGGCCCGGATCTGACCCCTGGGTGGTAGGATTCCGTGGAGAAGGAAATGGCAGTCCATTCCAGTATGATTCTCTTTCCATATGTCTTTATGTTTCGGTCTTACTGCATTGGCTAGAGCTTCTCTAACAATGTTACATAATAAAGGATTTATCAATGTGTCTGCTCTAAATTTGATTTCAAAGGAAGTTCCTTTATGTTGCAGTTACGCATCATGCAGGCTTTAGGTCTGAGACAGACCCTTTACCCTAAAGGAACATCTGCCTGTTCTTCAGTTTACAAGGCACTGGTTCTGCGTTTGAATTGCTGACAACAGATAGACAATTTTTATTTGACTCTAACTTCAAAACAAAGATGACTAATCACACTGTGGACCTAATTTGTTAGAAGGGTCCATTTAAGCTTCTACTATGTTGCAAAGTTCTCTAAAACTACCATTTCTCATGTTTAAAGATCAGATTTGCTCTGGGGAATGACAAGTCAAGAAAGGAAGGATAAAGAAAAGGCAATGAATAAAACAATTTTTTATTTTCTTTTTATCTTGATAGAATTTTCAAAATCTTCATCTGAGCTAGGGATAAAGGTTAGCCATTTATGAGGTAAGAAATGGAAGACTGGTATAATGGAAAAGGCTAAATCTATGGTTAATCCCCCTGCTTTGCTACCTGTCAATTACTATAACTTTTTATTTACTTCCAGTTTCTTCATTTGTAAAACAAGGATAATGCTATCTTACCCCACATCATCGTTTACAAGAATTAAAAGAAATAATGTATATAAAACATCTAGCAGTGTCTGAGCAGCTTCAATATCTCAGTCCATCCTTCCTTATCCTCCTGCACCAGTGAATGAGCAAATTTAAATGTCTGTTGTGTTACTCACGTCTAAACACAGGTTCAAAACCAAGAAAAATATACTGAATGAAAATATGCTTACATTTAGCTTTTCAAGAGGTTGTCCTAAAGAGTATATGACATAAGACTGAAGGTGATCTGTGTTTTTTTGTTTGGCTTCTTTTTTTATCAGTTTCTAGACATGAGATTTTCAAATGAGAAAGTGTTGCAAAAATATGGTGGAAGTTTTCCATCATGAGGACATCCCTGGGGGTCTTCTGGCTTTCGTTTGCTACTTTCTCCACTAAAACAAAAATGGAAAAAATGTAACGATGACCTGGTATGAATATGACCACATTTAGCTATGGAAAAATTACATGATTTTTTTCATTTATAACTTTAAGAAGTAAGCACATTTCTGGACTTAATCAAATAAAACATACTGTATTGAAGGATCGACCTAAACCTAAATAAACAATCATTCTAAAACAGTTATATATATATGGCTAAATTTGGATTCCTATTTCACATCTTTTAGCCAACCAAATCCTAAATTGTTCAAGTGCTTAAAATGTCAAAGGCAAATAAATGAATGCAATTGTAAGTACTAAGAAAAATAAACCTAATTAAAGAAATAATTCTGTGGTAGTATGAACTTTCTAAGAATGGCCCAAAACTGAGAAGTCATAAAGAGAAAGACGAATAAACTTAACATATAATTTGGAAGCTCTTACACAGTAAAACTGTGTAAGCAAAACTGATTTATATCCTTCTAGGTTAACAAAGGATAATAAGACTGATAATACTGAGAAATACTGGGTCTCGAGGCAGATGTGACAGAAACTTCCACTAAACGCTCAAAGGACCAAACAGGTATAATCTTTCTGTGTGGTTATTTGGCAGAAACTCAACAGACACAAAACTTCTGACCCAGGAATTATTTCTAATAACTGATCCTAGGGAAATTATTGGACAATATACAGAAATATACAGAAAACTGGAAACAAACCAAATGCCTGTTAACAGAAGATCTGCTAAGTAAACAATGACAGATGGAACTCTATGTAATCATCAGAAGTGACTACGGTTATCTGTATCAGGAGACAAGGACAGACACTAGAATCACAGAGTCTAGCAGGTTCCAAACAGGGTGTAAGGTGTGAGAAACATTTCAAATTACAGAACACACAATATGTGCATGTCTGTCAGGGAGAGAGATATACTGAAAAGTTCACACAGGTAAAAATTAAATGTTAACCTTTGTATGATGAGATTACAAATTACCTTTAGTTTCTTCTTGATTTTTAAAGTCAGTTTGCTGATTTTGGGGGGTATGTAATGAGCATATACTACTTTACAATCAGACAAAGCAAAGCTACTTTGAATTTTAAAAGAAATATCAACCATATAAACATTCAATCATGTAATTTATCATCTTTCCCCTAAACCTGTTTCCACCAAAAATGTATTATCTCTAACTGTTGAGATAATTCTACTTTGGTCATTTTTTTTAGTTTTAAAAATTCCTGAATTGATGCAGTCAGATCATTTATTTCAAATTAAACACATCCACACTGTTTCTGTAACTTAACTGTGTGATCTGACATAGCTAGATGATGAATTACACTATTTTAGCATTAATTTGGGCTTCCCTGGTAGCTCAGCTGGTAAAGAATCGGCCTGCAATGCAGGAGACCCAGATTCAGTAACTGGCTCGGGAAGATCCCCTGGAGAAGGGATAGGCTACCCACTGCAGTATTCTTGACCTTCCCCGGTGGCTCAGATGGTAAAGAAACCACCTGCAATGTGGGAGGCCTGGGTTTGATCCCGGGGTTGGGAAGATCCCCTGGCTGATTGCACGGCAACCCGTGCCAGTATTCTTGCCTGGAGAATCCCATGGACAGAGGAGCCTGGTGGGCTACAGTCCATGGTGTTGCAAAGAGTCGGACATGACTGACTGACTAAGCACACACACATACAGACATCACTGTTGATCAGCTCAAGAAGACTCTTGCTAAAATGCGAATGTAATCCACAAGGTCATTTTTGTGTTTAAAAAATGAATTTCAACTTTGCATACTGATAGCCCATATGAACCCTAAAATATAAGTAGTTCCTGGTAAATACAAAAGGGTTTTACACACTGTTTTTCAAATTTAAGAAATCTTTATTATTATTATAATTTTTAATATATATATATTTTTTTATTTACTTGTGCCAGGACTTCATCGCTGCATGTGGGATCTGGTTCCCTGACCAGGGATTGAACCCAGGTTCTCCACATTGGGAGTGTGGAGTCTTAGCCACTGGACCACCAGAGAAGTCCCAAATTTAAGAAATCTTTAATTTCAGAAAACTTAAAAAAGACTAGAGACTATGGAAAATAATGAACACATCTGTCTCCCAACTTCTAACTTAATCAGAAATAATGAAAACAACTGACCAAAAACACCAGAAATAAGGAAAACCACCACCAAAAACTTCTTCATAATGTAACAAAAGTTTACCATTAACAAATACTCCTCTGATAAGTTTAGTATATGCTTTATCTAGATCTCCACGACACTCAGCATTTTTAAAGATTGATTCTGCGAGTCCAGCAAATTCTTCAAATTCAGCAACAAACGGGAGAATTCCTACTTTACTCTTCTTTGAGATCTTTACTTCTTCCATTTGCCTTATTTGGTTACTCTAAAGTTAGGCAGAAAGCAAGGGAGAAAAATAGCTAAGCAACTTAGAAACAACGTACAATTAAAAGTAAATATATATACCACAAAGGCATGATGTAATTTAATACCTAGAACATTTCGGACATTTACTAATCAAAGATTAACACAATATGGATAACTATGAAAAACTATTTCTAGAGATTAAAAAGTACATAGATATCATTGAAGGAACTAAAATCAAGGGAAAAAATCCAAATTATTCAAAACAAAATGCACTCAAAGCTTGTGAACCTCAGGTCTTTGTTTCAAGTAAAAACAACCAATGAACACTTCTATCATTTATAAAAGGTAAGTATATAATGATTGCCCACTTTGGGGCAGAGCAGATACCAGAGCACACACAGGATCTCTCAAGATTATTTCTGGTTGGTGTCTATATAGTCAAGTTGAGAACCACAACCATTTCCAAATCTCATCAGCCTAAAATTTGTTTGGATAGAGAAGTTCTATGTTTTGGGGGTATGAGCACAGAGGAGAACAGGTACTTCTACTGTGGATTTGCATTATATAGTTTTCCATGTACCTATTAGTCATTCACTCTAAATCAGTATAGCAAAGTACTTGTGTAAGATGGATACAAAGTAACAAATAGACATATAGACAGAACATAGACACTTTGGTTCAAAATAATCAATTATGATTCTGTGTACTTCCAGGGGATCTAGTTCTATTCCCAGTAAGAAGTACACTGCCCAAGTGTTGAGTCATTTTCAACTCCTACCTAAAATTTCATTGTGCTGAGATTCTGGGGGTATAACCTGAAAACCATATGACATGTAGAGATTAGAAAAGTAACCGTTCTTTTGTTCAATATGGTAATGGAAGTCCTAGACATAGCAATCAGACAGGAAAAATAAATAAAAGGAATCCAAATTGGACAAATCATTCTAAAACCTGTATGGAAACACAAAAGATCGTAATGCCAAGGCAAGCTCAAGAAAGAAGAACAAAATCAGAGGTATTATGCTCCCTGATTTCAAACTATACTACAAAGTTACAGTCATCAAACAATATGGTACTGGTACAAAAACAGACATGTACATTAACAGAACAGAGCACCCAGGAATAAACCCATCCTTATACGGTTAATTAATCTATGACAAAGAAGGCAAGAATATACAATGAGGCAGAGACACCCAGATCATACCATTTTCAAAGGTTAAAGGGTACAAAACCACATCACTGTAGTGTGAGGAATCCTGAAAAGCAAAGTAAATGCAGGTAAGAAATGTACTGGAGTGCAGTGTCCAGCTTGGTAGTACTTGCTATGTTTCTAATTTTATCCCTAGTTCTTGGCAGGCTAATCTTTTTAGCCCCGTTCCTTGAAGAACACTTTGGGCTTGGCCACCAGATGAAAGTACTAAACTCAGATACCATCTATTCCACTTTCTGCAGTTGTCTGACATTCATTCTTTGGCTCAATACACAGAGAACCATTCACTACTCTTTCAAGGTATGCTTTAGGTCCAGATCTTGTCCCAAGTACCAAAAACATGTAACACTTACTGAGCACACACAACTGACGACACTGTGAAAAGACTTGATTTAAATTAAGAAACAGATTGATGATAACCAACAGAAGGAACCATCCTCTTCCCTTTAGTGACAAGGTCCATCTTTTAGAAATACATGCAATTTAGGGAAAAAACACGACTTTATACCTTTGTCTAGGTTAATTTAACTAAATTTCTTCACTTCCCAGTTTTGAGAGGAACACGAACATTCTTCAGCAAACTATTACTAATTACCACTATTGTTCCCTGGTGACTCAGATGGTAAAGCATCTGCCTACAATGTGGGAAACCTGGGTTCGATCCCTGGGTCGGGATGATCCCCTGGAGAAGGAAATGGCAACCCAGTCCAGTACTCTGGCCTGGAAAATCCCATGGACGGAGGAGCATGGTAGGCTACAGTCCATGGGGTCGCAGAGAGTCGGTCACGACTAAGCGACTTTACTTTCACTTTCATTACTGTCATCATCATCATCATCATCACCATTACAAGCAATTAGTTACAAGCTCTTATTCTGTACCAGGCAATGTGCTAAGCACTTCATTTGAACCTATGTCTACATCTCCCTGACACTATTATATCTTACACTTCTAACAATTACATTCAACTGGATTGAGAGGTATTATATTAAAGTTTTATATACTAGCTTTATTCACTGATAAGAGCAAGAAAATCTTCATATTCTAAAAATGTACAGTGTTCTCATGGTTAATGTTCTAGCTATTCTTATTCTATGTCACATGGGACTCATTATCTTAGACTTTAGTAATTCTTTATTTTCTTTTTGGCAATCAGCTTACAATCAGACCTTACAGGTTTATCATCACTTCTGAAGAAAGCTGGGCAGGGAAGAGGATAAGTGGCCAAATTTCATAATATTTCAAATGCCAGTGCAATCATTTGGTGGGGAAGGAGGGTTAACAAGTCTGTTGAGGTGACATTTACGTTTCTACGGATGGCTTTTAAACTTTCAGAAATCAGTAAGCATTATTTTTAAAAAGTATAAAAGATGAAGTGGATTTTAATCACCCTTAATATTTTTATTATTCTCTCATTATTCTATGGGCTTCCCTGGTGGCTCAGCCGGTAAAGAATCTGCCTGCAAAGCGAGAGACCTGGGTTCGATCCCTGGGTTGGGAAGATCCCCTGGAGGGAATGGCTACCCACTCCAGTATTCTTGTCTGGATAATTCCATGGACAGAGGAGTCTGGCAAACTACAGACCATGGGGTCACAAAGACTCAAACATGACTGAGTGACTTTCACTCACTCATTATTCTATGGCTATTCAAGCACTGGATTTAACTTAGAGGTTACATAGTAGAATAATTCAGATGATAAATACCTATTTTTACATATTAATACTAAATATATTCATAAAATGAAACTCTTTTTAGAACCTGGCCCAATCCTCTTCATATCTATGAGCTTACCAAAACCTAACAGAAAAAATAAAGTTAATGATTTTTTTCCCTATTAGGAGAAAAATGATAACTACCAAAAGTTGTCATAAGAACAATTTATTCTTAAAGCAATATGATTAAAGCTATTGAACTGAAAAAAATACTTTAATCAATTAAAATAACCCAAATATTAATTACCCTATTGTGATATATTAAAAGAAGAAAAACAATAAATTCAAGTTTCAGTTGCTTCATTAAATCTATGGTCACTAATTGGTCACCGGGGATTTCAGTTACTTAGTGGATCTCGGGTGTAATCGCTGCTGCCTCTGTGTCAGCCACTCCAGGACTGGCCATGGTTCACAGTGTAGACGGGACACAACTTGGCACTAGCCTGCTCCTGGACACTGCAGCCAATACCCTGCTGCAAGGCGTGGGGATAGGAACAGTAGGTCCCCTGGTGGGAAGCCAGAAGTCTTTGAAACACACACACACACACACACACACACACACACACACAGACACACACACACACACACAGATACTCTGCAATGGTTAAGAGTTCTAAGTTACTGAAAAAAAAAATACCCAACTTACAATACATTTGTCAAAGTTCCTTTTGACAGTCACCAAAACATTTCCCAGTGTAGTGCTCAGAAAAGAAGCGGGGTCCACGTTCTGTGCAGTCCACACATGGCGACTCATTTTGACTAGCATGTCAAGGGAGTTAAAGCTATCGATTTTGTCTCCTAATGCAATCAAGTTGTTCAGTTCTGGCTCAATGCAGCGAAATATTTTAATTATCATCTGGCGGATCATATCTTTCCTGTTCAGAAATACAAAACAGAATAGTTAGTACAAGCTTCAGGTGCATTTACCTTTAACTTTAATCCACTCGGTATACACAAATGACTAAAATTTGAAATATCAACTAACACTGTCCAAATAGTTAATTATTCTAGAGTGGTTTCCAACATAAACATATTTTTTTGAGGTTGCATTTTTATCACTCAAAATAACGTCCTTTGTAGAACTGGGTCCTGAAATGTGCTTTGTGATTTCTGAGAAATACACTACAATTCAAATGCAACTTCCTACCAGCAAACATCAAAATTGACTGCATTTGTGTGATTACAAGAGCAAAGAAAAGCCAAAGAGCCATAAAGGGGACCAAGTTTACTTCATTGAGAAGCTCTGTAACACACTGGGCACACAGATCGGTGCTCTGAGTGTTGTCAGCTATGGACAGTAATCTGGACTCCTCACTGGGCAGCATTCCTTCCTGCTCAATTGAAAGTTTACTTTTTTTTCACAATAAACAACAGATAGTAACAAACACATACTCAGATGAAACAGGCAGCGGTGTGCCAGCATTATGTTGCCGTGACAAAGTTCCTCCATCTGTGTCCTCTGCTTCAGTCTGCAAAAATTATTCAGATACTTTACATAATAAAAGGCTAACAAATTGAAGAGTTTAGTTTATATAGCAATAGCCTGCTCAGTCTCCAAATTCTTAGGAGAGAATGTATGATGAGAAATAATGATTTTTAAAGGTAGTATTATCAATGAAATTATATAATTTAACATGTTGCTTCAGAATGTTCAGGAGAAGCTTTGTTTTCAGATTTTATCTGAGAATGAGAAGCTGTGTTTGCTTGTGAGCACATTTGGGGGGGGGGTGGGGCGGGAGAGAAAGGTAGAGGAGACTCAGAGGGAGTGCAGGAACGAGGGGACAATTTAATAAAAAGCTGAAAATATCTAGGGACATGTTCAAGGGAGAATTTTGAAAATTAAAATCATTCTAATAAAATTAATCATCCTAATAAAACTTGAGCATAAAAAATGCTGTCAGAAGTTCTTACAGAAACTAACAAATTTACTAGCAATTACCATCTACAAGAACAAACCCCCTAACCATCTGAAAGACTTAATTTTGAGCACTGTTTTTATATGTTAGTTCTTTTAAAGATCATCTTAATTTTAAAAAAATCACTCGATTTGCATTGTGTTTTTAAGTTCTTTAAAATACTCTAGCAAATGGCTCATTTTATTTTCTTACATTTATGCCACCAGAGAGCCATGTTCAATAGGCATTATTATACCCATTACATAGATGAGGAAAAGTAGGGATTAAATAATTAGTTTATGGTCCTGAAAGGTTGTTGCTGAACGATAAGACGCGGGATTCTTGGCCTCCGGAGGAGACGAATTCAATCCGGGGCCAGAGACGAGGCTGGATCGCTCAGAGCTTTTGTGTAATAAAGTTTTACTAAAGTATAAAGGAGATAGAGAAAGCTTCTGACATAGGCATCAGAAGGGGGCAAAAGAGTACCCCCCTCCTAGTCTTTAGCTGTATGGTATATAGTCACTCACAGTCTGTTAATGAAAAGAAAGGAATGTCATAAAATCTAGAATGGCACCAGATAATTCAACCCAGGCCATAAAACTATTGACTTGCATCTTGTACCAACAAATAGTTTCGTTTACATAGATTAGGGGAACAACACCTGAACAAGTAAGTTAGGCCCTTTGGCGGAACCAACTTGAAGATGGAGTCTGGGGTTCATTAACATAGCTTAAGACAACATTTCCATACGAAAAAGAAATGTATTGGTTAACTCAAGGTTTGGGAGTAGTTAGCTTTAGGTGAGACCAGGTGTCATGGCCACACAGAATGTTAGGAGAAACCTCCTTTTAATTTTGTATAGAGAAGGAAAAACAGATCGCTGGTTTGTTCTTTTCTGCCGGTTAGGAGAGATAAAAATGTCTGGCACTTACAGCCTCATTCCTCCATTTGGAGACCCCTGGCCTTCCCGCCTGTTACTCTCTCAGTCTCATAGTAAGAAAGCCATAAGAAAGATTCTGATTTGAGGCTCTCCATTTTTCTCTGGCTTGCTTTCATTTATTTTTTAAGACCATGGGGGCTTCCCTGGTGGCTCAGCAGGAAAGAAATCTGCCTGCCAATGCAGGAGCCACGGGTTCAATCCCTGGGTTGGGAAGATCCCCTGGTGAAGGAACTGGCAATCCACTCCAGTATTCTTGCCTGGGGAATCCCATGGAGAGAGAAACCTGGTGGGCTACAGTCCACGGGGTTGCAAAGAGTCAGACACGACTTAGTGACTAAATAACAACAAATATACATTAAAACATCATTGTAATTTTTTAATTCTATTTACTTTTTCTTGATCACTAAAACAATAAATTTGCTTTTTAAAAATATTTTTTGCCAAGTAAACTCAGACATTTCCCCCACTCATCAATTTGGAGAATGTTTAGGCCTAAGATAGTCTAGAATATTAGATTAGATGCTCAAACACTATCCTTTTTTTTTATTATCTTATATGATAAAAATTACTTAAAAAATCCTTACAATGTAAATTCTTTCTGTTCTGATATTGAAATTATGACAACATAATGATTAGGCTAATTATGATATAGATCACAAATATGAGCTAGTAAATAAATGTCACCCATACCACAGTTCCAGGCATACTCTGATGTCGCTGTAGTTTGAAAAATTTACTTATGAAGTCTTGTTCTGCCAGACACAGGGGCTCCAGTTCACTCAGTACCTGTTCAAAGATCTGAAGAAAACCAAAATGATTCTACAAAGAACTGAACAAAACGCTTAAAATAACATTCCACATTTAATCACTTTTCTGCAGCAACCAGGGAAGCTTTATCTATAATCTTAATAGAATCCCCCAAACAAATACTTCCAAGATTGACAAGACAATGCAGTATTGATGAGGCATAACAGGGTCAGAACATACCTAAAACAAAACTGACAACAATTACTCACTTGGAATCTGGAAAGAGGAACAGAGTGATAAAACTTTATTTAAACAATTTAGCTTCATAAAAGTTGTTTCCTCTTTGTAGTCACTCAAATAACTGGATTGACAATGCAAGCTCTTTATGATTTATAACAAATTTTAATAAAGCTGTTATGTCATTTAATTGATGAATCACATTTCAGTTGCCATTTGACCAGTTATTTTTTTTTTTTTTTAGATTCAGAAATGGAAAGTAAGACACGGTTAATTAAAAGAGTCAATAGAGCCCAAATCTTTGAACACAATTAAAGCAGTAACAAACTGGTGCTAGAAAACTGACAGTAATGTTTAAGAAACATGCGTCATTTTATCTTACCTTATCAAACCTGGCTCTGTCGGCGACATCGAGATCAGAGGCCGACATGTTTCCCATGTCCAGCAAGGAAGATGACTGAGACCGGTGGTTCCCGGAGCTCTGAACACTGAGCTTATTTAGACTGGAAGTAGACCCGGTTAATTTCCCGGAACTCCCGTGAAGACCTGGGAAATGATAAACCTTTAAAAGCTGTGACCTTCACGAATGAAAGGTTCATGGCATCCATCAGGGCTCCCTTCTGCTGTCCTGCTCTTCTGGGGCTCATATGGGTTAGGGCACAACTCTGCCACATGAAGAGGATGTAGAGTGTCTTCCTCTTTCATTAAGATTTGTGTTCTACTTCTGAGCCTATGTAAAGACAGGTGAAATCATACAGAATCACAGAATAAGACTGAAAGGGATCTTAGAGATCACACTGTGCCCTGCCCAGTCTCATCACAGTTGTCTGATGATTTTTCAAAAGTAGATGAGGAGTTCTTTTCCACTCAGAAGACATGACTATGGATGAAAGTCACTGACCCCCTAGAATACTAGCTAACATAATGATTGTATTTCTAGAAAAAAACTGCCATATTCCAATATTATTTGCCTCTACATTGAATCAACATATTAGGCTGAACCACATGAAACTACCAACACTCAATTAATCTTGTCCTACTAAAAACGTCAATTACACATGACTCAACTTAATACATTCC
The DNA here is from genome assembly GCF_963930625.1 of Muntiacus reevesi. Taxonomy (NCBI): domain Eukaryota; kingdom Metazoa; phylum Chordata; class Mammalia; order Artiodactyla; family Cervidae; genus Muntiacus; species Muntiacus reevesi. Next base: position 78,468,249 of record NC_089260.1, on the reverse strand, counting down.
TGAACTCAGACATTCCTGTTTTTTCAGCAAGTGAATTGATTAAAGTTCTTTTAAAAACTAAACAAAACGAAAAGAGAAAAACTAACAACAAAAACAAAACCCTGAATATTTGTTGTATTTAAAATACAACTAACATAACACATACATAGTTAACTATATTAATATGGGACATCTGAGTTTAGGTATAAACATAGGTATCTATCATAGCTATGAGGAAAAATGAGAACAATATGTCTGCACAATATCCTACATACACCAAACTATTAAAGGATTCTATTTTTACAAGAAAATGTGATGTTTCTATTCAGAATTAAATTTAAACAGTAAAACATTTTTATTCTTCTTGACTATTTCTCAGCTAAACCTGTATTATTCACTGATGGTCAGAAGGGACAAATAATAAAATAAGTGATAAAAAATATGATATACAAATCATATTTGTATATGTAAAGTAAAAAATAACAACAACAAATATGATATACAGTTAGTTAGAGACAAACTTTGGTTTCATTATGCAAAATCTGACCATACGTACAAGAAATTTTATAGTTTCTAAACACAGCCTGAAAACAAAAGTATAACGGGTAAGACTTTTTATAAGTTTCTGACTACCCACCATACATGTTTAACCATGCCACACATTTCTTGGATGCAGTCATCCCACTTCCTTTCTGTTGGTTTTCTTTCTGGCCAAGCCCTGGCAACCCAGAGCAAGCAGTGTTTCTGGCGCAGCTTCTCCAGGATGAACGACTGGCTCCTAGACACACACACGCACTGAGAGCACCTGCTGACACGCCGAGCACGCCCACTCTCGGCTTCCCGTCTGACAGCACTGCCTTTCCAGGCAGTGTGGCTGCCACGGGTTAGGCTGCAAGCGTCACAGACAAAGACAAGTTAGCAAGCTGCAATCTGCACAAACCGCGCACAAGAGGAAGTTAAAGCTCTAGTTGAAAAGACACATGCAAAGAACCAGGAGCACCAAGCAACGAGAGAGGCAACATATGTTTAGTTGGTCAGCTACTGCTTGAGAAATTACATGACAGAAAAACCTTTACTAGTCTTTTAATGTACTATTTAATGCAAATATTCAGGTAAAAATATCTACATGTGTAAACCTCCCCCACACTTTTAAGTCTCCTAAGCTGATGTACTTAAATTTAAAGACTACACTTCCAAGTTCTGATTTCTGAAGAAAACAGAGTTCAAGTAAATAATTTAATACAGTGAAAATTTAATAGAATGAACTTGCACATTTATACATTAAATGCATTAACAATCCTGTATTCACTGAAAGCTCTTGGAAGGAATCTCCACTGTACTAAATAATTTTATACTCCCTCTGATAAAAAAAATTATGAGTGGAGTTTTAAAACCATTTTAGAAATAATAAGCTAAACTGTTTAGTAACTTAGCTGGCTCTGTGAACACTGAGAATAAAACACATGTATCAAAACACTAATTATTGGGAGATGGGTAGGTAGAAGGGTAAAGCTGAGAGACAGGTCTAATGTGGGAATTGGAGTTCTTTCAGGGTCATTTGGCATTTCCTTTATCTAAAACCTCTCTTTAGTATTTGTTCGATCAATTGTAGAGATCGTTTTGTGAAACATTCTAAACCCAAATGAGAATCTAACTTGAATGGCAAAGAAAGAAATTATAGAATAAAACAGAAAATTAATGAATATAACTCTAGAAATATTTAAGAAACGGAAAACAAGGTGTCAACTCCTGCCAAACAGGGATAGTGATAGTTGCTATTGCTAGGCAAAAGCTCGAGTATAAACTACTAATTTGCCACACCAAAAACATGTCAATCTTCCTAGCCTTGTCTGCCTGAAGTTTAAAGGAATATGAAATGATAAGGCTGGACACACAGCAACCAGGAGCGGGGGATGCACTGGAGCCACTAGCTTGTCAATCTGAACAGTATCTTCTGGCGATCTTAAGGTGTCACTCTACTAAGTTCACCAGTTTCAGAGCAAAGCCTAATTCTGCATATAGTTTTCTTTTTTTAAAGTAGTTAATAAATACTACTAGTGCCCTATTTGGGCTCATAAAAAAGTCTATATTATTTATCAGCAAGAAGTAACAATATTCTGGTAAATTTTAAATATCCTTAAACAATTTCTGCTAGAGTACAAGCACCAAGAGGGTAGGGTCTTTGCTCATTGCTGCATTCTCAGTATCGAGCAGCGATTATCATGTAATAGGTAATTAATAAACATTTACTGAATGAATCATCCACTCAGGACTGAATGTAGTCTTGTGTTCAAGACTCCCTTTGGAGTCAACAAGATTTCTTAATTTCAGTGGACAAACACTGGAAAAAATGTGCTTGGCATATCATTTTTTAAGTTTTGGATTACTAAAGATAAGGAAGTTATTATGTAAATGGACTCAACTAATACTTGTGTGTCTTATCTTAGTAGTAAAAAGAAAAAAAATGGGCAATTTAAAAAATTATTACTAGATATCCTTTGCCTGTCTTTTCATTCAGTACATCTGAGGAATACAGAAGAAAAACAAAACACCAAAGTATCAATCTCGGGAGGACAATCCCACACCTCTGAGAGTATCAGGGTAACCTTCTGACCTTAGAAAGGCAAAGGTTTTATAAAAACCTTACCACAAAGAAAAAGTGCTTTACTGGCATTTTAACGTTGTTTTAAATTATCTAAACTAAGTAGATGTTAAAGACTTGAGTAAAGAATGGTTCAAAAAGAGAGAATTCCCCTGAATCTCTATGACTATACACAATTTCCTTTTGTAAAATACATTCAATCTGACTTTCTATTCTCTTTTTTTTTTTAACCGCCCGCCGCTGACTTTCTATTTTTATTAGTATCTCGGATGCAGCATTTTCAGAGCAAGGAAAAAACAAAACAAATTTAAAATTTTATTCATAATTCCTTAATTTTGAGCCATTGAAAATTTACCTTCCCCAAATTTTAGGTTTCTCTTTTAACTGTAATTACTATTAAGAACTGATTTAAACATAATTCGAATCCTTGAAAAGGTATCTTTAAAAAGTTTACATTCTATCTACTTAGAACTTCTGAAGTCATTTGTATTTAACTTGAAATTTATTTTTAAATGTTGACCAACAAGCTACATTTTCAAAGATGAACAAAATAGTTTTTATCCTCTGAATTCTGTTTATTATTTAGTTTTTCCTTTCTTGTAACTGATAACATCAAAGTAATAGAAACTATAATTTTTTGGTTACTCTCCTATTTCTTACTACTTAATGGATACATACGAGAGATGTAATCTTAACCCTGTTTTAAAAGTATCTTCTAAACTTGTCTTAGGTTAATTAAAAATTTTTTAACAAGATAATTTAAGAACTTCAAAAAATAAGAAAAAAAAATTAAGGTTTTAGGTTAATGCAATGATACCATTAAGATAGTATTGTATTTGATTTAAATTATATTCCAATTATGTCATTTATCTCAATGAGAATCTTAAGCTTGATAAATTAATATTATGACAGGGGCATTAATAACCTCCCAAGGAGGTAGTTTTAGAAAGATTTCCCTTTTACTGCAGTAGCAAGTGATGACAAATATACTAAATGAAAACATTAAACATGTAACTGTATTAATATGTTGTTTACTAAAAAGAAAAACTGATTTTGTTATAGCCACGCTTTCCGGGAAACAGACTCACTCAGAAGGACAATGCAGATAGTGGAGTGCAGTTTATTACACCGGCGGGCCCAAGGCAGAGTCTCCTCTTAGCCAAGGACCCCGTCCAGCATTTGTGAAAATCTTTTATACCCCATGTGTACGTGTCCAAATCCACCACCTACCCCATGTGTACGTGTCCAAACCCCACCACCTACCCCATGTGTACGTGTCCAAACCCACCACCTCAATTCCGTTGAGACTTACATAAACAAAGGTAGGGTAAATACAACTACAATAACCCCATCATTCAAGTGTTGTGTGTTCAAACAGTCAATAGTCAATAAGCCCGGAGTTACATTCCAACCAGTTAATAATCGATAAGCCTGTGATTACATCCTGATAGATACAGGAAAAGTTTATGACCTGTCCGGAGACAGGGGTGATTACGGTATGCTTCCTCTTAGGCAATGAGCAACCTGGATGTGATCTTCAAGATTCCCCTGTCTGGAGGGGTCTTATCCTTCCATTGTCGTTCCCACAGGCACTAAGCAGAGAGTTCAGAGTCCACTGGAGAGGCAGCCGAGCACGATCAGCACGGACAGGCCTGAGATGGAGTCCAGGCCCTATGAATTCCTTCTTCAATTTAACATATCCATGGTGAAACATTAACAAGGATATAAACACACCGTTTAAGAACAAGTAACCTTTAGGATGAGTTAGCATTTCTGTTTCCAAAAGCCTACTGTCCCAATATTTTTATCAGTATCTTTACCAAAGTGCAATACACAGATTCAAACCATTTAAAAAATCGGAACTAGTATCACCAATATATTAGTGTTGTATTAAAAACAAAAACAAACCACAAACCAGTGAATCACAAAATAATTACCCACTACTAAAGATAGTCTTCTTTGTCCTAAAGAAAAGAATGGAAAGACGAGCTATCAATTTCAATCAGGGCACAGGCTCCTTTCAACAAGCAAATGCTACACTCATGGTTCTAAAGGGGAGCTATGCAGACACAGAGGACACACTGTAGCCATTTAAGGCCAGGTTCTGACTCCGACAGGCACAGAACTCCATCCAAAAAGCCCAGAGATGGGTACATGCAAGAGCAGAACGTGGCCTCGGCAAATCATTTCCTTGCAACTTGATACTTTCACTGGTTATCCTTTTAAATCAAGTTTTTTGTTTATTTAACATATTTAGAAGCAACAAAAACCCCTCTTGTTTCAAAAATAACTCTTTGGAAAAATAAAGTATAATTACAGGAGAAATTTTGGTGACATTTTTACAGCCCCTTCACAGGGGAGAAAACACTTAGCAACTTTCTTTTTGATTCAAAATAGCCAGTGACAAGTAAGAAGCCAGGCATCACTTCACTTCCCTGTGGAGTGCAATGACTTAAGAGATCACAGACTTGCCTCCAACTGGTACAAAAGGTCTTTTAGGAAATCAGAAACTGAACTTCCAACATCTGTCTCTTAATCTAGTACTTTCTCTCCAGACTGCACTTCATTCTCTGGCCAACTGCTGCTGCTGTGACTATACACAGCTGTCCCTGGTGTCTGTGCAGGGTTGGTTCCAGCACCAGTGGTGGACACCAAAATCCATGGATGCTCAAGTCCCATGGTTGGTCCTCCGTATTCACGGGTTCCGCGTCTGCGCTGTACTTTTATTAGACACGGCATGTATATACAATTGCTGTCAAGTTCACATACTGCAGAATTTTAATTAGTAAAAATAAGGCTTTAGAGACATACTTGTTCCATGAAAAACCTATAAATCAAACCAATGCATTAGATTTATTCTTTTACTAATTCTATTGTATCTCCTTCCACCTTGCCTAAAAAGTCTTAAAATTATGTGTCACAGATAAATAATTTTTAGTAGAAGAGAAAACAAGGGGACTGAGGTGCCTAAGCTTACCAAGCTTCTTGCTTTCTTTAGTTGTGCCAGTCATCTTGATCTTTGCAACTTCAAAGACATCTTTAATTTCTCTCTCACAGAGTCATGACAAACAATCCATGCAATTCTTAAAAGTGAAAACAACACATACTCATTAATAAAACAAGTATAACAATTTCTATTTCTCAATCCCCCCATATCCTTTGTGCTTGTTTTCAATTTTGTGGTCTGAAAATATTTGATGCATTTCATAGGACACAAGAAGGCTATTTTCCATCTTTTAAAAAAACTGAACTGGCATCATAATATTAACAGTTTGTAAAAATATGAAGTTGAATAATCACACTCACATTTTCACTTTTATACTTTCAGTTCAGTTCAGTTGCTCAGTCAAGTACGACTCTTTGCAACCCCATGGACTGCAGCATGCCAGGCCTCCCTGTCCATCACCAACTCCCGAAGCCTGCTCAAACTCATGTCCATTGAGTCGGTGATGCCATCCAGCCGTCTCATCTTCTGTTGTCCCCTTCTCCTCCAGTCTTCAATCTTTCCCAGCATCAGGGTCTTTTCAAATGAGTCACTTCTACGCATCAGGTGGCCAAAGTATTGGAGTTTCAGCTTCAATATCAGTTGTTTCAATGAATATTCAGGACTGATTTCCTTTAGGATTGACTGGTTGTATCTCCTTGCTGTACGAGGGACTCTCAAGAATCCTCTCCAACACCATAGTTCAAAGGCATCAATTCTTCGGTGCTCAGCTTTCTTTACAGTCCAACTCTCACACCCATACATAACTACTGGAAAAGTCATAGCCTTGACTAAATGGACCTTTGTTGGCAAAGTAATGTCTCAGTTTTTTAATATGCTGTCTAGGTTGGTCATAGCTTTTCTCCCAAGGAGCAAGCCTCTTTTAATTTCATGGCTGTAATCACCACCTGCAGTGATTTTGGAGCCCCCCAAAATAAAGTCTCTCACTGCTTCCATTGTCTCCCCATTTATTTGCCATGAAGTGATGGGACCAGATGCCATGATCTTAGTTTTCTGAATGTTGAGTTTTAAGCCAACTTTTTCACTCTCCTCTTTCACTTTCATCAAGAGGCTCTTTAGTTCTTCACTTTCTGCCATAAGGCTGGTGTCATCTGCTTATCTGAGGATTTTGATATTTCTCCTGGCAATCCTGATTCCAGTTTGTGCTTCACGAAGCCCAGCATTTCAAACGATGTACTCTGCATATAAGTTAAATAAGCAGGGTGACAGTATACAACCTTGATATACTCCTTTCCTGATTTGGAACCAGTCTGTTGTTCCATGTTCAGTTCTAACCGTTGCTTCCTGACCTGCATACAGATTTCTTGAGAGGCAAATAACGTGGTCTGCTACTCCTATCTTTTGAAGAATTTTTCACAGTTTGGTAATCCACACAGTCAAAGGCTTTGGCGTAGTCAGTAAAGCAGCAGTAGATGTTTTTCTGGAACTCTCTTGCTTTTTCAATGATCCGATGGTAATTTACACATTACCTTTCATGTATTTTAAACATAGCTGCATTCATACGATACTGGGTGTTTGGGGCAGCACAATCACGCTTTTCCAGGTCATATGCTAATGACTGCACAGTATTATGCTCTGCTGATGTTCAGTTTAGTAAACCAACCTCCTAACACAGACTACATAATTGGTTTTGATGTTTTGCTGTGATAGACAATGTTACAACAAGCTTTTCATCTCTAATGAACTGCTTTCTTGGAATAATTTCCTAAGGGTAAAATTACAGTGCTAAAGAATAAGGGAATCTTTTAACTCTTCTTCCATAATGCCATGCTGTTTCAAAAATTATTATACCAACAGACAGGATCAATGACACTGAAGCAGGACACTGAGTTTTACCATACCTTGCCAGCATGGGGTAGTAAATTAGCCCCAAATAGGTTACTCTCATAAGAATTTAATTACCACATCTTACAGTTTTCATAATCAAATGATTTCTTTTTAAAAAACAAAATTTATTCTAGTTCAAATGAAAACATCTATTATTTAACATGCAAACTCATTCCCTCATCATCTATGCTTATTATCATACAAAAATATTTTATACCCTGATGAAAGAGTCAACAGCGGGAGGCCATGTATTTTTCCAAATCCTATGTTAAATGCCTTATGTAGAGTTTCACTAAATTTAAATAAATCCACAGCAGAAAAACTCCTATGCCTAGTTATTCTTTTAAATTTATCATGAAATCTACACTTCAATTTCAAACACATCCAGTTTTAGAACAGTTTACTTTGCTTTAAACATCAGATGTAACTTTCAAAGGTATATCACTTAAATTATTTGTATACTGACTCATAGTTCATTATTGATTTTTTTAAGTTATTTTATAAGTATATAAAAATATATTAGATATATTTATATATATTTAGATATTTTATTGATAGATATGTCCTTATAAAAAATTTTTGGATGAAACATAATATAGAGCCTTCTTTTTTCCAATTTGCATGCCACATACATTTCCCACAGATTCTCCGTAAGGAAAGTTAAATAGGAAATTTTTTCCTGTGATCTTTGTGTGTAACTTTAAAAGCAAATCTAAAGCTAAAAAGACACTAAAATTATTCCTATTTCATTCAGCTATTTCACTTTTCAGCATCTCATTCGTTGAATTTTAAATTATCACAAAAACACTGATCACTGGAAATCAATGTAAATGGCTGACCAACTTATAATTCATAAAATCTTCATTAGATTTCTACTCAACTCACTCAATATAACAGACTGCATTCCAATACCCAAACTAAGTGCACACTACTACCCAAGCAATTTAAACAGTCGCTATTTCTAAAACAGTGATTTGAGCAGACTACTGAAAATCACCTTCTTTTTCAATACAATTGAAATGACTGAACACCTTCCCCCAGGTTCTCAACAGAACCCACAGGTGGGGAAGCCCACAGACAGGCGTGACTCCCAGCTCATTCACTTACTGAATTCAGAGAGAAGCTTCTCACTGGGAGTATTTATTTCTCTTAGCATCCTGTATACAGCACCTAACTTAAAATCCAACTATCTTGAGCTTAAATACTGTTATCTCAGGCAGTATTTCCAACTTTTTCTTGTGCTCACTTTAGAGTCTTACAGATAACACCATGTTTTATTTTCTATATTTACAAATATAGGACTGAGGCTGAGACAATGTGTCGGCCTCAAGGGGCTATTGGGAGAGGAAAGATTGTTCCTACCTAAACAAGGATAAACCATCTCCCTGCTCAACTGCTCTACATGCTCTACTGCCCCAGCTAGGCAGAAGGGATTCTGGGCAGCCGAGCTTATTACATGCCCAACGCACCTCTATTTTCCTTAGGCTCTAAATTACATACACCCCAAATCAGGGGTTTGCTTAGATTCAGCCGTAAGTAGAGTTGGGGCAGGGCCTAGTTATTCTTTTCCCTAAAGAAATGAAGACAAGCTTTTCCTGGTCCTGCCAAAAAGTGTGAGCTGGGTACAAATAACCAAGTACAAAGGTGAGTGCTACGTCACTTCAATCAGGTTCAACTCTTTGCAGCCCTATGGACTAGAGCTCACCAGGCTCCTCTGTCCATGGAATTCTCCAGGCAAGAATACTGGAGTGGGTTGCCATTTCCTTCTCCAGGGGACCTTCCTGAGCCAGACACTGAAGCTGAATCTCCTATGTCTCCTGCATTGGCAGGCGGGTTCTTTACCACTAGCACACACTACATGGAAAGGATCAAGTACAAATAGCATCTGGATTTAATTATTATTTCTTACCAAAGAAACACTGATTTGTCAGGTTCCTTTTTTCATTCCTTTCCTTCCATTTCCTTTCATTCCTTTCTTGGTCATATTAATAAGATTCCTATTTTTGAAAACACTTGAGCAACCAAATTAGATTATCAGGCATAAAACTGCATGGTCTGTCACAAGTTCAAACACAAGACAAAGCAAGATTCTTTGGAAATAAGATAATTTCATTTAAAAAAGCACATCAATACTGTCAATTGAAAATATACCATGAGCAGAGAATGATTCCATACTTCAGCACTAGACTGGCTACTGGCTTGCTTCTTCACTTTAAATTACATTCATGAAGCTACATATATATAAAGATACGGCAATCATACTCACTGAGAACACAATCAGGCAAAAAGCTTATTGATTATTTTACTCATTTGAATATTCACTAGGGGACAAAGCACTTGTTGGCACAAAACTCTTAAGATGTAACAATATTTAATCATTCAAAATACAGTATTAATCCTCTTAAAACTTCAGAAGGCAAAGATTCCAGTCATGCAAATATTCTTCTGTAAACTATCTCCAAATCAGAATTCTGCTGACTCAAAACTAATCAGAATACAACACAACAGTAGAGTCCTGAGCCCAAGGGTTCCTGCTACAATGGCCGTTTACTAAATGAGAGCATGTCATTCTGCTACTCAAAGCCCATCAACACCCCTCCCTCATCTCTCTGCAAGTAAAAACCAAATTCCAACACCGGTGCCCAGTCCCTTCCAGATCTGCCCTGCCCCGCCCCCCGCCCCCCACCGCACCTCTCACGCCCGCCCTCCCATCCTGAACCTGACTCGCCGTGCTCCCACCACCACGGCCTGGTTGCTCCTCCAGTGCTCCAGGTTGCTCTTGCCTTGGGGCACTTGTGCTGTGCTGGGAAAGCTTTCCTCGGAAATTCCCACTGCGCACCCCTGCTTATCTTTAAAATTTGTGCTCAAATGTTGCCTTCTCGGACCACCCTTTTTGAAACCGCAACCTTTCTGATGTCCTAGCATTCCCTGCTTTATTTTCTCTAGAGCTCTCAGCAGTACCTTCCAGCAGACTATGAAGTTGACTTTTATGTTGGTCCTTCTCCACTGGAATATGTACTCTGAACAGGCAAGTGTTCGCCTGTCTCCTTCAGCGCCGTTCTCTTTCGTGCATACAACAGTGTCAGCACACAGCAGATGCTCAGCGCGTTTGCTAAGGGAACGTGTGAATGGCTCTTTCTTGTCCAGCTGTGGCCATCCGTGTGTGTGTGTGCTCAGCCACTCAGTCGTGTCCCACTCTGCGACCCCACGGACTGTGGCCACCAGGCTCCTCTCTCCACGGGATTCTCCAGGCAATGGTACTGCAGTCGGTTGCCATTTCCTTCTCCAGGGGATCTTTCCAACCCAGGGATCAAGCCTGCATTTTCTACATTGACAGGTGGATTTTTTTTTTATCATTGCGCCACCTGGGAAGCCCAAGTGGTATTTATCACTGTTTTAATCTCTGCGTCTCACAAGTCTGGCACCATCCTGTCCCTTGTTTTGGGATTCTCTCTTGTGACTTATAATCTCTATTCCTACTATCATCCTCTTCGTCCAAGATTTCATTTCAGTTCATTATTGTATTAGGTTCTTAGTTTCCCCTATCAAGTCTCTTCCTGTGTCTGAAGAATGCTGCTAGGACTCACGACTCAGATTTTTCAACCTAACTTCTCACTCTTCTAGAATATGGAATTTCAGCTTCAGTCAGGCTGGTCTTCTTAAAGTCCCGGGAAAAGAGTCAAGTCCAATGTTTTCTATGAAGTTTTCTCCTGTGGCTACAGGTCATGAATTTCCTTTCTCTAACATGCTATACATTTAAACTCATATCCAGTTCAGCACTTAACTCTGGCCGGCTGCTAAGGATAGTTGCTCTTCCCGGGCAGACCTGACGCTCTCTGGAAGTAGGAGCATGTGTGGGAGCCACTTCTTATTCTTACATATGGATTAGTGAGTACAAAAGAGGCACACAGTGAAAATCTGGTGAGTGACAAAGAAATGTACCATAATATGATAATCCAATTTTTCCAGCTAGTGTGTCCCACAATCAGGAACAGAAATACCCATGTTCCTCTGTGCCTGGAACAATGGAATGTCTGCTTAATAAAGAGGCACACTGCATGTGCTTAAAAGAACAGATTACAGGTTCTTATAAAGCAAATGCCTCATTGAAAATATAACTTCATACTCTCTAGTTTTTATATTGCACATAAAGCAACTCAGGAAATAATTACTTAACTAACTAAACTAAATGATGCTTCAAGCTACAGTATGGCCTAATACTATATTGAAGTTCAAAATTTAGCTATTCTCCATCTAAGTACATAAAATAAATGTTCTCCAGAATTTTAGACTCTGTGGGAGAAGGCGAGGGTGGGATGTTCAGAGAGAACAGCATTGAAACAAGTATACTATCAAGGGTGAAAGAGATCACCAGCCCAGGCTGGATGCATGAGACGGGTGCTCAGGGCTGGTGCACTGGGAAGACCCAGAGGGATGGGATGGAGAGGGAGGCGGGAGGGGGGATCAGGATGGGGAACACATGTAAATCCATGGCTGATTCATGTCAGTGTACGGCAAAAACCACTACAATATTGTAAAGTAATTAGCCTCCAACGAATAAAAATAAATGAAAAAGAAAAAAAATGTTCTCCATAGCTAATGAGCACTAAGAAATTCAACTACTTGCTGCTTTTTTAAGAACATACAACAGTGCTTCAAATGTCACTTGCGGAACTGAACACACGACCTCTCGATTCTAAAAGATAATGCTCTATACTCAGTGAGTAGCTGACGTCAAATCCATACCTTTGTTAGTCCCTCATATTTTCGATAATCCGTACTCTCTAGCCACTCCATCAGCTTGGCATATCGGAGTAAGTCTCTATGAAATGCATGATGATTAGGTAAAGTCAGTTCAATAGAGCGCTGAGCAAGAGTTGAACTCTGATCACGACCCTAGAGTGAATAAATAAGGACATAACTATCACTGACAGTATAAAGAAACATTGTTGTAACTAAATATCCTTAATAATGATCAAGCATGGCCAAGCAAAAACAACAGAACATAGAAATATAAGAACTGAGTACTTACTTGTCTTTTTTTAATCATCCTGTGTATACAAACTGAACACCACCACCATAAAATAGTCATAAACACACAAGAATGACTCTCTGATAAATCGACTCATTTTATCTTTTAGAGTAGTTGAGAATGAATAGTTTAATCAACTTTACCTCTCCCATAACATTTTACAATTGACTAAGCAAATAAATATCATGATATAAACTGTTACTAAGAAACACACACCGAACAGGGGAAGTCATTCAAAACAAATTGTCTCCATCTATGATATCTCCATTAGAGTCTACGATATTTAAACAGCAGGTGAAAATGCACAGGACACAGAATGTCAGAACTAGGAAGGACTGCAGATGACTGCTTCCTGGGCTTTCCAGGGCAGCGCTCAGTGCTCAGTTGCTGGATCATATCCTATTCTTGGCCAACCCAATAGATTGTCTGTAGCCTGCCGGGCTCCTCTGTCCATGGGAGTTCCCAGCAAGCGTACTGGTGTAGGTTGCCATTTCCTCCTCCAGGGGATCTTCCCCACCCAGGGACTGAACCTATGTCTTCTGCACTGCAGGCGGATTCTTTACCACTGAGCCACCTGGGAAGCCCTTTCCAGGATAACCCCTAATAATAATGTAATTTTAATTTTTCCATTAATTTTCTACAGAAGCAACTATATAATTTTGTTTTTAATCCTTGACATGACTTATATAAATGAGCACGTTTTCAATCAGCCTGAGGCAGACGATGCATCCTGACTTTTGTTCTAGAGTATATGGATCCAGTAGATCAGCTGACCCAACGGAACAAACTGAAATTCAAAGGGCTAAGTGATCCACACAGGCCACACAGGCGGAAGGCTAGAATCTGAACCTCAGCCATGTGAGTCTCACTTCTGTTTTCTTTTAAAAACATGCCAAACAAAACCATTCTAACCAGACTCAAAAACTGCTGAAGGTCATTACAAACATTACATTTCAGAAATGTTTACCACATCAGAAGGATGACTGAGATTCCACTGACTCACAGATATTAGATACTGTACACAGAGAGAGATTAGTTTTAAGTCTGCTAATGTCTCCAAATTGTGCCTTAATTAAGTTACACTAACTAAAAGGAAGGAGTATTTGACAAACTTGTTATTGCTGATAAATGTTTTCCAAATATTTTACCCTTATTAACAATAACATTAGATATATTTCCATTATCCTTCCTCATTAATTTTTTCAATAATTCAAGACTCAAAATCATGGTTTATGTTCTTCTATAGCTGTTTACTCAGGTCACTGCATGTTAAGTTGTACTATTTAATTTAATGTCAGGAAAACTCTTCAATTAAAAACCTTCATCTCTCATGCAAAATGGAAGAACCAACATTTATAGAGAATTTTATGGTTTACAAAGCTCTTCTACATATATTACTATTCAAAACTTTCTACTGTAAGTAGCATTTCCAGATCATCATCATGTGAAAATTCACTGATATAAAAACATTATTACCTTCAGACTATTAGGATATATTAAATATTGTTAGTGTTAACAGAAAGATTTTAAGAGAAACTGGTTTCAAAATATATAGGAAGGAGAAAAAATACTTAAATTGCTTAATTCAATCAATAATATAGATAACTATCATATCTAGAATTCAATCGTGCTAAGAATTTTACTCTTTATATACTTTAAAAATTAAGACATTGTTTAAAGTTTCTTATTAGAGATAAATAAATTAGTAATGATGACTGAAAACCTTTTGAAAAGGACTGGCCATTCTAGATGCCTTTAAGAACACCATGATTCATGAGAAGAGGTCAAAATATCAACATTAACAGGAGTTTTGGAAGAAGCTGATTCCAACCCTCATGAATGACTTTGAGGGGTATGACTTCAGTACAGGAAGTAACTATAGATGTGGTAGAAAGCAGAACTAGAATTAGAAGTGGAGTCTAAAGATGTGACTGAACTGTTATAATCTCATTTAACAGATATTTAATGGATGAGAAGTTGCTTCTTACGGATGAACAAAGAAACTGGTCTCTTGAAAGAGAATCTACTCCTGATGAAGATGCTGTGAAGGCTACTGAAATGACAACAAAGGATTTAGACTATAATTAATACATAAACTAAGTTGATAAAACAAGTGGCAGGATTTGAGAAGACTGACTCCAATTTTGGAAGAAGTTCTACTGTGGGTAAAATGCTATCAAACAGCATTGCATGCCACAGAGAAATTGTCTGAGAAAGGAAAAGTTGATCATTACAGCAAACTTCACTCTTGTCTTATTTTTAAAAATTGACATAGCTACCCCAATCTTCAGCAATCACTGCCTTGGTCCTCCAGCACCTTCAACATTGAGGAAAGACCCTCCACCAGCAAAAAGATGATGACTCAGATGGTAGGCTCAGAGGGTGCTTAGCAATTTTTAGCAATGAAGTATTTTTAAAATAAATGTGTACATTCTTCTGTTAGACATAATGCTATTGCACACAATAGGCTACAATACTGTGTAAACATAGCTTTTTTACGCACTGGGAAACCAAAAAATTTGTGTGACTTGCTTTACTGACACATTCACTTCATTGTGGTGTCCCTAAGGTAGCCCCTATACACTGCTGTAGAGTTTTAAGTACATTACCTTTACCACATCCTCACAAGCATCTTGAGGGTAGCAGCCATTTCTTACTCTTACATATGGAGGACAGTGAGTCCTGTCACACAATGTAACACACAAATCAGACACACAATCAAAATTTGATGGTGAACAAAGACATGTAACCCAGTGCGGTAATCGAATCTTCCCAGTGTGTCCCACAACCAGGAACAGAAATCCCCTTGTTTCCCAACTCTTTGCTAGGTGACACGAAGTATTCAATTTAACACACAGAAAATCTCTTTTCTGCACTTGGGACACTGTCTTTCATCTTCATCAGCACATTCCAGGTTGTTGCAACATTCTGGTTTTTAACATGCATTACTCACATGTAACAATGCATATTAGATTTTCAGAACTGGGATGCATTCATTTTAAACAAAGCCATTAGTTTATAAGGCAAGGAAGCAAAAATCACAAATAATAGCATGTTATAACAAACAATTAAGGGTGGAGAAAGGATTATCATTTAATGACTGGTATTTTCCATACCATTTACAAATGTGGACTATAGCCTGTCAACAGGATAATTTAAAAAAACTAGGGAATTGTGTAAAAATAGATATTATTGAAATAATAGTGTAAGAAAAATGTGCATTAGTATTTCCTATGTGATTCCTAGGTTTACTTTTTTCCTGAAGCTTTTCAAGTCAAGTGGAATGTTAAGAGAGTCTTCCCCTGGTTCCCCCTTGCACGGTTAGTTAGCTGGTCTTCCTTTACTCCCATGGTACCACCATAACATACACCCTCCCTCAGTCTGTTTGTCGCCCTTCTCTAGATCGTGAGCAACTAGAGCAAAGAATCAGCCTCTCATCTATTCCAATGAAACGTCTGGAATGCATCTTTAATCACTTGGCAAATGACTTCCAAATAAAGGAGTGAGTGAGTGAATGAAAGAATGACAGAAAGAAAGGCAAGCAGAATGAGATTAAATGCCTTTGGATCTAAATAAACTTTCTGTTATGGGACATTAAAAAAACTGCCACAAATATGGTTAACAGGTAGCTCAAATCAGTAAATTATAACTATAAAGATTCTGCTGCTATTAAGCTTAGTAAACCTTACAGGGGAAAAAAAAGAATCGGAGAAGCTGGAGCCAAAGTTGATGTACTCACAGGCACGGAAAGAAAGTAGGACCTGTTATAGAGTTGAAGGAGGGCCTGAGTAAACTAATCAGAAATAAAATAGAGTAAATACAATTGTTTCAGAATACTACAAAGTGAAAACAAAATAAGAACCTGGAATATCAGTCAGCATTTCTTGATGAACAAAATTTCACTCAACTTTTTTTGGCCCCAAATCCCTATTAAAGAGATCATAAATACACAAAATCTAATTTATGACACCTAATTTATTCAAGAAATATTAAGTCTAATTTATTATTTATTAAAAAAAGCACCTTCTAGTCAAATCCCTCTAAGGTATACTTAACAGTAACATTTATATCATTGCCACAACCTTAATTATAACACCCTTTCCACATAGAAATAGAGATAAAGGTTTTCTATAAGATTAAATCAACTAGAATTTACAATTGAGTTAGTCATTTTTCTCATATTTATAAGTATATGGAGCCAATGAAATACTGAAAACATGGAATCAAGTCCCTGTTCTCACTTGAAAATACTGAAAAATAAAACAGGCCAAACATTAAAAACGTAACAAGTTTGGACTTATTTTTAGAAACAAGATTGTCTAAATGGGGTATATGTAACATGCAAGCACAATTATTTAAAACTTGGGGAATTTTGGCTAAAAGGAACTGTCTTCATAGGAGACCACTGAGGCCCCCAAAACATCTATGAGCAAATACATACATATCTAAAAATATTAAAATCAAATAAATATAGAAAGGAACATATTGTGCTCCCAATTAAATACATTAAATTTTTTTTTTCTGTGACCATTTCATTTCAAGCTACAGGAATATGCCAGTACTATAATAAGATAAAATTACCTGTCGAACAAAAACATTGTTGAGGTGACTGGCCAGTCTCCGGGCAAAATTCTCTTGCAAATCACTGAAACGCTGCTGCTGCTGCTGCTGCTGCTGCTGCTGAACTGCCAGAAGCACGTCATGGCCTGAAATCGTGACAGCTTATTCAACGGGTTAAAGAGCTCCCGGATGTCTAAGGAGTGCATTTATAACAGAAGCCGTATTTCAGTTCTGAAGAACTCAACCTTTTGCTGGTTTATGCGTGTGTTTATAAAAGAAAGGTAAGGGGGAAAAACAGTGTAACTCAGCGATCCTCACGCTGCGGTCTTGCCTCAGCCTCACCTGGGAACGGTCAGAAACATGGATTCTAAGGCCTCAGAGCGGACCTACTGCTTATGCACTGGCCCCTAGCCGTGATCCCGATGCAAGCTCAAGTTTAGGAACCGCTGGTCTAGCAAAGCCTTACGGCATCTACTTTGTGCTAGGTCCTGTGAACAGCGCTGAAGAAAAATGCTGGTGTTAACGTAGAGTCACTGATGGTCAATCAGAAGGTACTGAAATGAACAAGTTCTTCGTGCCGATATAAATTATGTTTGAGAGTAAGTGAAACTTGTTTCAATAGCTAATAATCTAACCCTAAACCACCTGCCTCATGGACTTCTTGTCAAAAGCTTTACACTAAGTCAGAAGCTTAGTCCCAGGTTCTTGGGCAGATTTTATGGTCATACCTGGTCGAAGAGCTACATTCACGCACTGCAGCAGGGCATCTGCAGCATTGGTGCAGGCCTCAATGCCCCTGGAAGAAGAAAGATCTCCTTCCTGAAGTGCCTTTATATGACCTTTGGCTAGGTCCATGTGGCTCTGGAAAGTAAATAAACACACCATTTGTCTGTGTACTCTTAGGAAGTTTACAGGTAAGATGCTACGCAATCCTATTACTGGGTGTTTGAAACTTCAGTATTTTTAAATCTTGCTCTCCTAAGGAAACTAGAAAATACTTGCAAATGGGCTTTAGAGATCATTAGTTTTGCTTTTTTTTAATTGTTGCTAGTAGTTTATAACCATGCTTACCACAAGAAACTCTATCTCAGACAGGAGTTTTACGTTATTAGTGTTACTGAGATGAATGAGGTGGTTGCTTTCGGAGATCTGATCCATCTGTTCTTTTACACTTTGGAGCATTTCCTCATAACTGCTCAGTTTCAATTCAATCAGATCCACCACCTTGAGAGCCTCATCCAGTAACTTCATTAGGATGTTGACTTGCTTTTCAGAGGCCATGATAGACTGGATGTTGGCCTACACAGTTAAAAAGAGAAGTAATACTTCATATTCTTCAAATGAAATATCCATAAATCTTTGACAGCAGCGTGACTCAGCAGCAGCGGCAACAAAGGCTGACACACACATCTACACGTCTACTTTAATAGGCTGCTTTGTGTTTACACTCCACTTTTTCACACAGTATTTCAGGGAAGCACACGTCCCCTTATGTGGAGGTTAGGGACCAGATCTCAATACTGCATATTTAGGGCATGCGCCATGATGTATCATCAGCAATGGTGGACTCTCATTAGTGCCGTTAGGTTATACCATCTCTGACGCTGCTTCCAGCTCTATCAACTATAGACATTTTCTATAATCTGCAACATTTATGTAAAACCCTAAACAAAAGCATAATAATCACCTATGCTAATACCTTAGTTAAGAGGGTAGCAGTAGCATGCCAGTCTTTAACAGATACATGGAACTAATTTATAACTGTAGCATGATTTGTACTAATAGGATGTGGAAGAGTCTATTGCCATAAGATAGCTCCTTCTACAATATTCTTTCTTTTCTCTTTCATTTGCAACTACTTTTTTTTTTCCCCAGACAAAGTAGCAACAAACCACCGACCCCTTATTAATATTTTCTAAAGACTCTATTGATTCTCAATTCCCTGAAATATGGAAGCTTTCAAACCCAAAATTAAACTGCAAAGTAATATGATGACTTGAAACACAGATGCAACATTAACTAGAAAATACAAACCACAAAGCCACATTAAGAAGGCAGATAACATGATATGAGGAAAAAATTTGGATAAAGAATTAAAATAATATCATTGTATGGGTGATGCTAAAATTTCACGTTATTTTATATACTATTCATAATAACTCCCATGGAGATGCAGCCCAACTGTAAAGCAGCAGAGCTCTGACCCACTGAATCTTAAGCAGCAGAGCTGTGACTTGAACT
The DNA here is from genome assembly GCF_963930625.1 of Muntiacus reevesi. Taxonomy (NCBI): domain Eukaryota; kingdom Metazoa; phylum Chordata; class Mammalia; order Artiodactyla; family Cervidae; genus Muntiacus; species Muntiacus reevesi. Next base: position 78,449,004 of record NC_089260.1, on the reverse strand, counting down.
GATCCAGGACAATTTTCACTTCAACATCTTGAAGTCTCTTCTAGGCTTTACTTCCAGAGAGTTCTACAAATTTGTAAGCTTGGGCTATTGGTGTAATCTCTGGACCTCAGTTCAACCTTACAACTTCTGTACCTTTCATGTATAAAATGCCAACACTCTTTTAAGTCTTAAAAACATTCCTTATTCTCAGAGTTTTTCTTAAATTCATACTTTGCCTAACAAAATGACACCCCCCTCACAAAACACTCTCATTTTAGATTTTTCTCGTAAGACAGGTGCTACTTGTAGCTTTTTACTTCCTAAAGATGTACATGTAGGTACAAGCTCAGATATGTGCATACAAATAAACAGCATCTATTCCACAGCAGTTCAGAGGAGTCGTCAAACATCCTTTTGCCCTGGCTCTCCTGTTTTCACTACACTATTTTGCTCTCTTTGGGTAAAGGATTCGCTTCTTTCAGCTCACTCTCTCTCCTTCTAACTTGTACCTATGTTTTTCCCCCCAAACCACAAAAATTATATTCTCTAGCCTTGAACTATTCTGAAGTGTTCCAGAGGCTGGGGGAATCAACCCCCAGGGTGGTTTCAGGTTGGCTACTTTCTACTTCCATCACTTCATATCAAGAACCTCCCCAAATCCAGAACCTCAGCCAACTGCCTTCACTGGCCTAATAGGAATGGTTCTGTCTCTGGACCAAGAACAGTGAAAGACAGAGGGAGGCAGCTGGTGATGCGCTTCTAGGGAAAGACAGCAACGATCCCACCGTCTAGGCTCAAAGGCAGCGGCAGCAGAATATGAACATCACCAGTCTCCTCAGCTTACCACACATCACTAGCCACACGTTACAAGAAAGGCTGACCCCATCTAACACCTGCAGCTCTCTGGACAACCTTTCTGCAAAGGCCTCGGCGCTAGAAATTGCATATTCACAGCCTTCCATCATTATCTCAATATCCCGCTCTTCTCTTGCATTTAACTCTTGGCATTCATCCACTGCCTCTTCCTCACCTCCTGTCACACTCTGATTTTCTCCACTTGGAACAGATTCTTAAAAGAGGGTAAAAATTAAAAATAAAGTAGTAAAAAACTAGGAAGGACAACAGCATTGTACTTACAGGTAAGGTCAGTTATAAGCACAGGTCACATTTAGATGCTGAAAAATAGGAAAAAAATGATTCAAAATATATGAAAAAAAAACTTATTTTTATGAAGAACCGCATATGTTAACATGTCTATTATAACAAAAGCATGCAGTCTAATTTATTGACTTGTGTTAAAACAGGCTTTAGTCACACTTTCCCAAAACATAATTAAACTATAAAACAAATATAAAACCGGAAATGAAACACGTGTACAAGCCTAACCTCTTTTTTTTCTCTACCTGGGATAACTGTTGCTCTAATACAATAATGCTTATAATTCAGGACACATGAGGAACAATTTGCTTTCCTTTTTTTCCCAGGTAACACCTTCTTCTGTTATTTTTGTTCTTTCTATCTTTGTTATGTTTTGTGTTTTCCTCCAAATAACTTCCAATTGAAATTTTAAAAATGCATCTACAATTCATAATTTATTTTGGGCAATGAAAATATTAACTGAACTTTCCATTTCTCTCTGTAAAAATTTTTCACATGTGTTTATAAAATTTCTAAGGATCAGCTAATAGAAACTTTCTCAATATCTGTATAGTAAGAACAACATCATGGCTGTGTAAAACTACAAAAATTTCAGCTGTCTTCCTGCTTCAAAACAAAAGACCAGGAGGTCAGAACTGAGATGCTTTCTAGATAAATGTTTCAGTTCACTTTCTGGAAAGAACAGACTCAGCATATGGGATTTTACATAAATCTTGAGATCGAGAGATAAAATGAAAAAAATAATTTTACCCTTAAATAAACCTCGAAACAAAGTTACTGATTTTCAACAATTCACAGGACACGCTTTAAAACACAAATTCCAAGTGTTTTAGATATTCATTATTTTGTATGAAAATGAGAATCTACATTCAGCATGACTTGACATATGTTAACTTGTCCTTGAACAAAACACACCTAATTCAAAGTAACAAATGATCTACTCTTAAGAATGCTAATTAGCCAGCTTTAGATAACATGCCAGAAAAAAAAAGAGGGGCTAAAACTTTCGGCACAGGCAATTACAGACTGCAGTACACAAATGCAAGTCCCTTAGAGCGGCGTCTCCCAGCTCTCAGCCCTTTCCAAGTCACTCTGGAAATGTTAAAAGTGTTTTGTGTGCAGCTTTTTAGCCACTAGGGGGCAGGGGATGCCCAGTTCATTCTGCACAGCTCCTTACACAAGTAAACATTTAAAATAAACAAATATTTTAAATGATCATAATTGTTTCAGAAGGCATCTTCTCACATAAGCAAGGTCATGAATCACTGTCAAGTAAAACTGAAGTAGCACCAAATCAATAACAAGAAACATTTTTATGGACTTTGAAACTTTAGAAAGCATTTGTATGTTCATTATCTAATGTAATCCTCAAATAAATTCCATGAAATAGTTATTATTTTCCCATTAGAAATTACCACATACTATGTCCTTAGTGACTGCCCAAGAAAAGCTGAAATCTTGAGTGTTACACCTATTAATGCCAAGGTCCCCGCCCCACCCCATGGGAATGCTGGATGCTAAAACTGACAGGGATTTTCAGCTCAAGATGGCAGACTAGGACACATTTACTTTCTGTTCCTTCTGAAACCATACTTAAATAAAAGTGTAGAAATACCAAAATTAATAAGCCAGTAAAAGCCAAGAGGTTGTGGAAGTCATCAACTACAGAAAGATTTCAACATATTTCGAGAAGGCAAAAAATGAAACCGAGTGATGAATAAAATAACTAAGGAAAGACTGTCCTAAGGAGGGTCTGCACAAAGCCAGTTAGCTTTCAGTGAGTTCTGGTTATAGCAAAGGGCAAGGAAAGAAGAGGAGCTGAAAAACAAGGAAATTAAAGTTATTTTAGGGAAAAAAGTTAATTGTATGAGCTCCAGAGACCACTCAGCCTGCTGCCATATCAATCCATGGATTACAATGGATTGTTGGTAAGCAAGACAAGAAAATAAGGAAGAAACAAAAATGAAGAGATTGTTCCTTACTGAACTCTTCTCAAATGAGATCAAGGAATTATGGTTAAATGCCACAGCTGTAAATCATTTCTGCTCCTAGAGAGGTCAGATAGGGCTTATGATATTTCTCGCTTTTTTCAGACATAATTTAGGTCTGAGAAAAACCTTTTGTGTCCTCCAATCTCAAATCTTCTTGGGGATGGAAGTCCAAATTTACTCTGACATACTATAAAAAGAATCTCAAGAGCAGAGGGCAAACTAATTTATAATATATGAATTATGTCCAGTGTTATTTTAAATAGATTTTAAACTAAAATATATAAATAAAGTTTCACTGATCAATACAATTCTGGGTTCTGAAACCTCTACATGTCACATGCCTGCTGTGTAACACACAATGTCAGCCCAGGAGAAAGAAAACACTCCAATGAAGTAAGCCAAAGAAACAAGATTCAAACTCGATAAAGCCATGTTAGACTAGGAGTTTTCAGTCCTATCCTATTCTTTTGAAGCTTCTACCTTGTGAATAATAACATGTCTCCCTTGTCCTAGACACCCAAGAGTGTGACTTCTCTCCTGGGCATAAGAATCTTTAGAATTATATATGGTAGTAAAGAGTGGACCCAGCTGACATGCTCACAGTGACCAAACTGTACTGACTGACTGAAGCTGACACAGGGCTCCACTATGAAGCTGCAATAAGTGATGTGTTTGCTTTCTCAACATGAATGAGCTGCCTTACTGAACACACTCCAGGAAGGCCACAGAAACAGGCTTCTAATCCATACAGAATAATGCACTGGTAAATTTCTTTCAGGAAAGCCCATGATTTATCTAGACTATCATCTTTACATATCTGGATCCTTCAAACTATCCCAAAGGGAAAACCTCCGCTGGTGCTATGCTGACAACTGGTGGTCCTTAACCTGCCTCTTCTGAGATCAGAACCCAACGCAGCAGGTGATCAATTCATGAATTGAGCAAAAGAAAACCTACAGGGTAGGATATAGACTCATTATAGGTATGACACTTAGGGCTAAGTGCCATAAGGAGGACAAGAAAAGAACAGTAACACGTGAAGCATGTATGGCGGGGAGGCACCACAGCCCAGAGCAGGTTTGGGTCACATCCTGGCTAAGCCATTACCATCTGCACACCCTGAAGAACAGTCTAAGATTTAACTGTTGTACCAAATTTCTAAAAAGAAGTGAAGAAAGAGGCTTACCCGCCAGAAAAGGACGTGGTGGGGTGCAGCACCTGGCCAGGTGAGGGCTCTGCATTCCGGCTGGTGATGATGGCAGAGGAGCCGCGGCGGAGAAGCTGCTCCTGGCTCCTGGCCTCGCAGAGAAGCTGGAGAGGTCCCCACAGGTGCTGGACCACCCCCGGGAGGGTGGGTGGCTCCTGCAGTCAGCTTTGCACAGGTCTCTGAGACCCAGGCAGGGAAGGGCCGGCAGATACACACGCAGGCACCAAGGGGGCTGCATGATGAGGAGCTAGATGGGATGAGCTCTGGAGAAGGAGGCCCCCACGGTCCTGAAGAGTCTCTGCACGGTGGCCCATCTGGTGCCAAACACCTGCCACCCACAGTGGGAGGTCTCAGCGGCTAGAGAGCCCGGGAGGGGTCGTGCACTGGGCCCCGCCCTTTGCCCCGGAATTTGCAGTTTCTCTGTGACACGTATACCATGGACGCGTCACAATTGCCAGGCTGAGTCCTCCTCCCTCCAGGGCGTGTTTGACCGCGAGAGGAGTAAGAAGCTAGGGAGACGCTCTCCCAGTTTCACATTCTATTCTCGGGTTATTTGGCGCACAATCTGTCCTATACGGGCAATTTACTGTGTAAACTTCTTTCTGGGCTCCGCCGCCGGCGCTCGCTGGTTTTGCGCCCTCGGGGTGCCACCACATCTGGCCGGGGTCACCCCGCCGCCCCAGCTTCTGCTTTACAACCTGGTCGCAGGCTGCTCAACCAGGATCCAGTGCCCTCATCATCCGGGTTTTACAGCATGCCGAAAAGGTGGTACCCAATCCAGCAGGCTGGGTACTCCCGTGTGGGCGGGCTACCCCTGGCGAACTTGAGGGAGCGGCCGAAGCAGCAGCCCGTCCTGTCCACTCGTAATTCCATGATGTTCGGACCTTCGAGAACCGTCAGAATTCCTCCACCGGGGCGCAAAATTACTCTCCTGCGTTCACTCCCTGAGCTACCTGTTCAGGTAGCCAAGGCTGGGAAGCCGGTACCAACCAGTCACCGCCCACTTCCTCGCGCAAAGGAGAGTAAGGCCATGGTCCAGGAAGATCAAAGGGAAGGCGTGACAGAGGAGGAAGGTCACACAGAGGCCGAAGGAGAGGACAACGGAAAGATGAGTCCGGACCGCAGCGGGGCTATGACAATGACACCTAGGCCCCAGGAGACCGGCGGGCTCCTCCCGCCCCTCCACTGCCCTCCCGAGCCTCCAAACCTCCTTCCGGGGCACCCAGGAGGCAACTTCAGTGAGAAAGCCCAGGTGTCTCGGACGAAGCCTTCCTCCCAAAGCCCCGCCATCTGCTCAGACGGCACTGCTGGAGACGGCCGGCCTCCCTCGCAGCCTGGCCCCGTGGCCACGGTGCTCTCTGCCCCAAGTCCGCGCTGCAGCCTGCTGCCCGAGAGGCCAGGAGAAGTGGTGCTGGGTGAAGACCACCAACCCGGCTGCCCAGAGTCACCGATGTCCGGGAAGGCGCTGCAGCGTGAGCCACCTTCAGACACCCCGCGGAGAAGCTCTTCTCCCCTGGGAGCCGCCGGCAGTGGGCGCCCCCGCAAGAGGACGATGCCCCCGCCGCTTTTTCTGCCACTGCCGCCACCGCCGCCGCCACTGCCGCCCCCGCTGCCGCTGCTCTGGGGTCGCAGTGACCTTCCCCCGCCTCCGAAGCTTCCAGCCATGACTCGCGCCAAAACCCGGGGCACTCTGAAACAAAACAGGGACCGTCAGAGGAACAGAATCCTGAGGGATGCAAGGAAGGCCATGCGACGCCGCAGCGCCGCCCCGCCTGCCCCAGGGACCACAGGCTCCCTGCCTCCGGTCAGTCACACGTTGCAGGTCCCTCCTACCACCACCAACTTGGCCGACCTGTCCTCCAGATTCCCCAATCTGGCTGGCCTTCCACCTTGCCTGACACCTTATGTGGATCGGGTGGCAAGACACACAGCCCCCGTGGACTCTCATTCTGCTAGTCCTGCAGATGCTCTGCCTCCAGTTTCCAATCCCACTGTGGGAACTGCCCTCAAGGAGGATGCGGGCACTGCGTGTGCAGTCAGAGCAACACCACCTTCTATTTCTGACCTCTCCACACCCCTGAGCACCCCAACCCTCCCCTTCCAGC